>NC_133620.1:336012532-337216270 GCF_048593235.1 Sminthopsis crassicaudata
TTTAAGATAAGTTTATTTCTTTTATTTTTTAAAAAAAAGTTCCTTGTTTTATTAATTAATTAAAAATTTTTTAATTGTGTTAAATCTCTTTTGTTTTCAGGATTTTTATTTTTAATTGGGGGTTTAAATTGTAAGATGATTAACTATAGGACTTAGCTCTTCTAAGTAATTCAATGCTCTAAGGCAATTCCAATAAACTTTGGATGGAAAATGCTATTCGAATCCAGAGAGAGAAAAATATGATTGAATTGAATGTGGAGTGAAGCATACTATTTTCAGGCTTCCCCCCCCCCCCACACTCTTTTCTCATGGTTTTCCCCTTTTGTTCTGATTTTTCTTTCCCAAGATGACTCATATGGAAATGTTAAAAATGAATGTACATGTATAACCTATATCAGATTGTTTGCTAGCATGGAGAAGGAGGAGGTAAGGAAGGAAGGAAGGAAGGAAGGAAAAATAATTTGAACTCAAAATATTACAAAAATGAAAATTGAAAAAATGCTTTTATATGTATATGTATATATATATATAGATAGATAGATAGATAAATACACACACATATGTGTGTGTGTATTTAAAAGAACATTAAAAAAGAAAAGAATGACTCTTGAGCCATCACAAGGACTTTTTATTCTATGCTAATTTACTGAGAAGTTAAGTCTTAAGCATATTAAAAAAGAAAACATGTTACTTACCTGTGGCACCTGTTCTATGTCCCTCAAGAATATCTGCTGGTTTCTGGAAACTGAGGTGGATCTGTGATAATCTACCAGCTCATTTAAAGAATTGAACTTTACCACCCAAAGAAAATACTTCCCAGCCCCATCTCGGAGCACCTTGAAATGCTGCACATCATTTCCAAACCTGGGAAAGACCAGAGGATATATATTATGTAGTCAAGGAGTTCCTTCTCCCAAGTTTAATTAGGGCATCTCTTACTATAAAAGTTTATTGGGAAAGAAAGCCAATAATTTGTCAACCTTTCTCCCAGTGTAAAGTATCAGATACTTGTACTGTGATTTAACAAACAAGGGATGGAAAAATGAAATAACCTTTGCTAGGAAGAACACAGGCATTCAATTAATGATATTAAAATTCAATAACTGCCAATTAATATTAATGGTTAACACATATGGTTTAGATGCATAAAACTAGAGGTTTCTAGTCCTTCCTCATTAGCTCATCTCTTAGCTACAGACATACATAAAGAATTCTTGTCAAATACAAGGAAACTAGAAACCATTGTAGTATGTAAGAGTTCTGCTAAAAGTATACATGATGTTACAAAGATATCAGGCAAGGAGTAAGAATACATATTTCAAATCTACTAGGTAAATGAGAAAAATACTAATTTCTTTCTACCAAATATTAGTTCCATGACATAGAATTTTATCTCATAATTAACAAATACAAGTTAAACGAAAAGTAGATTAATCCTCCAACAGAATGGTTAATACTCTGTATAATACCTCATTTTTAATGCTTTCTGACTCTCCTTTCCACTTAGATCAAATGAACTCCAGGGAAAATGGAATGAAAATGTATATTCAAGCACCACAGAAATTAAGTTTGTTATAATCTAAAATTAATTGCATATGTTCTTTTATATACATTTTAGAATCATTTGGCAAAGGTAGAACCCCCAATTACAAAGGCTATGCTTCCTAACAAAAGTCTCTTTTCTCCACAGTTACTTTCCCCTCAGTTTTCCACAAAAATAACCCATCAGGTGGCAGCACTGAGTTGTCAAAAGAACTATCAGATATCAGAGCACATTGGAACTCTAATGCTTGGGGGGGGGGAGGGGAATATTTTTTTAAAATAAATACAGCAATTAATTTGGCCACTGAAAGCAGAATATAGGGAGAATAAGGAATGAGTTCATTCAGTCCCTTTTCTATATCTTCAACAGGAATTGCCACCATTAGGCAGGAATGTGGGCCCCTAGGCAAGTCTAAAAAGATGGCACACTGAAGATCATAAAAGTAATTGGAATCTTAATTGCAATTAGTGACACCAGACTTCATTTAGGCATTCTTTTCCTTTTGCTTCTTGTTCTCCAATTACAGAAGAGGAAACTGAGACCTTCGAACTATTCAGAATTCTAACAGCTCAGATTTTAATTCCTCTTCCATCCCCCACAAGTTTGGGGGGAAAAAAATCAAGAAAAACAAAACTTTGCAATAAATACAATCAGGCAAAACAAATTCATTTTCTCATGACCAAAAATATGTCTCATTCTGCATCCTGAGTCATCTCTGCTAGGAAACTGGTAATATTCATCACTGCTGCCCTGAAATCATGACTAGTCTGTTGATTAAAGTTCTACAATCCTGTAAAGTTGTTTTACAATGTTGTTATTACATAAATTTATCACATAAATCTCTTGGTTCTGCTCACTTCAAAATGCAACAATTTATATGTCTTCTGAAACCAAATTCCTCTCCCACTTCCTCCCAGCATTCTATTATTTTTACATGTTATGATTTGTTCAGCCATATCTCAACAGACAGGTATTCCCTCAGTTTCCCCTTTGTTGCCACTACAAAAAGGAATGGTGTATGTATTTTTTGTACATCATTTTCCTGTTCCTTTGATTTCCTTGGGCAATAGGGCTAGCAGTGGTATTGGAATTTCAAGGGGAATTAACATTTGGTGACTTTTTTGTGCAGTTCTAAACTTGTGCAGTTTGAGATCTTATAGATTTACCAATTCATAGCTCCTTCAACAGTGCACAGATATGCTTATTTTCCCACAGTTCCTTCAAAATTTGCCATTTTTCTTTTTTTTGTCATAAGATTTTTACTCTTCATGATTTCAAAATAGTTGAAATTCTAAAACTGTCAGGCTGTAAAGTAAAAAACTAGCTCTCTGGCTAGCATCGAAATTTGGTCGTTTTGGAGGTGGGCAAGAGGGAAAGTAATTAGACTCACTTGACAGAGAGGGAGAAGTCCCCGGGTGCACTCTCGCTCTCCCGGATAAGAAAGGCACCATCATGTCGCTGTTTGCCAAGCATTTCTTCTGCCTTTGCTCTGGGGATTTTGCCAAAAAACCACCTACAGAACAAAGTAACCCAGTCAAAGTCTGTTCCCCCACATGAAAAAAAAAAAAAAAGGTTTAGGCTCTTGAAGTGTTAGCAAAAAGATGACTCTCCTTTCTACAGGGGCAAAGGATGTGAACAGTCATCATTCAGTATCAATATATTCAACAATTAATTAACTCAGGGCTACTGTAGATGAGGGTTTTATAAATGAAATCCCCTTAAATGAAGCAATATCCACCCCCCATTCCTTCACCTAGAATCACTACAGAGCAATTCCTTACAATGTTAAATAGTTTCTATATGGTTAGATACTTTTAAAAATCTGTCAGATAGGTCAAAGACCACAGTTAAGCTTCTCACTCATTAGAGGGATACTTGGGGAAGTCCCCAGTTACATAAATTTTTA
Source organism: Sminthopsis crassicaudata (assembly GCF_048593235.1). Lineage (NCBI taxonomy): Eukaryota > Metazoa > Chordata > Mammalia > Dasyuromorphia > Dasyuridae > Sminthopsis > Sminthopsis crassicaudata. Next base: position 336,015,982 of record NC_133620.1, read on the forward strand.
AAATGTACATAATGACTCAAATAGGGAAAAAGAGCCCTGCTTTATGTAGTCACCTGCTATTCATATTACTTTGCTACTAAGAAAAATAGAATGAGGTGGATGTTAGAGAGTGGATAGTGAGGTGAGTACCTAGGAATAAAACTTTTTCTGCCATGGAAACAGCCCCAAAAGCAAAAGCACCGGCTTTTTAGTGACAGGCATAGTAAGGTATTGCTATGCTTGTTAGGAAAATGGAGAATAATTTTATTAAGCTAGTAGAAGAATCAAGAGATTCTATCTGGGGAGAATCTGTATTTTCCCTATGGGAAAAACCTATATTCCCTTCTTTTATCATAATACATCACCAATCCTGACTGTTGGAGAAAGTGAAGCTTTCTTTTCTTTCACTGCCTTTTAAATAGTCCAGCTCTCTAGGCAGACCACATAGCTGAATTAATTATTAAGGAGGCTTACCAATTAGTTGCTATGAAGTTGTGTGGAATTTTTTGGGGGTGGGTAAGGAACTTGATTCTCTGTCCCTCCATCCCCCTCAAAAACCCACTTAAAATCTAGTATTTTCAGAGACTGTGCCATATATTTGGAAACACTGCTGAGTTTGGAGTCAAATAATCTAGATTTTAATCTACCATTTAATCTCTCTGTGCCTTAGTTTCCATTTCTGTAAAATGAAGAAGTTTCACTTGATAACCTTGAAGGTGACTTATAACTCTACATCTATTATCACATCATGAGCCAATACTGGCCTCTTGAACTCAATGCCAAATTTTGATATTCTCCCATTTGTTTTCCCCTCATTAGCTGCTTGAGAGCAAGGTACTTAATAAACATTCTAGCTACCTTTCTATATCTACCTACATACATACATTATTTGCTGGTTCTGCTTATTTCATGATGCATTATCATTAAGTTATAAATCAAAGAAATGTTACACAATTCAGAAAATCCACAATGCTATGTTAACATCTAGAGTACTTCTTAACTTTACTGAGGACATATCTTTTCCAGAATAAAATAAAAGACTACTTAACTTGCAAGAGAAATTTACTTCTGCAGAGCATCCTTAGAACATATTTCTTGGTTTTATACTTCACAAGGTTAGCAACTTTCCGTATGTACATGCAACTCAAGAATAATTCCTATAATGAAAACCAGCTCAGAAAATTTGATTTCTATTACAAACCTCTCACTCCTTTTCCATCCGAATGGTTTTTTCCCATTCCCTTTTTCAAAATGATTTTAGCTATCCAGAAGACCACCTCAGACTTACGTCAGAAAATTACTTCAAACTCTCAGACCACTCAGTTCCTAAATGTCCTTGTTTCCCATGACTTTTACTCTACCACCCCTACCTCCATACATAAAATGATCTTGCTACCATATACAAATGTACCACCTCTACAAGCTACTGACCATAACCTGTTGGTTTTTCACCTCTCTTCCCGAATTCCCTTACATCCACATTATGACTTCCAATCTCTTGACCCCTGACTTCTCTCCAAGACTATTTCTCCATGAACTAGTCAATCTTTCTTCTTTTCTCCATCTTGACTTCTTGGTGCAGCCAATTAAATTCCAGACTATTCTCATCTCTTGAATCACTAGCTCCATATTATTTTGATTACACCCTGTTAAGCATCAGCCTCGGATCATTTCCTTCATTTGCTACCTTCACTCCTACACACACATTGCTGAAATGAAGGTAGAGAAAATTATGCAATATTCTGAGTGGATCCATTACAAATCTCTTACACAATGTCAAATGGGTCCTCACTGCTGCTAGAAAATCCTATGGGGGCAGCTAGGTGGCACAGTGGATAGAGCACCTGAATTCAGGAGGACCCGAATTCAAATCTGGTCTCAGACACTTAACACTTCCTAGCTGTGTGACCCTGGGCAAGTCACTTAACCCCAGCCTGGGGGGGAGGAGGGAGGAGGGAGGAAATCCTATGATTCTTGCCTTATCAATCCATGTTACATTCTATTCAATGATTCTTCCAAATCTTTTCATCCTTCCTCAAATCTTTTATGGTTTCCTCTCCTCTTAATCTCTCAAATGAGATCTCACCTTAAATTTTAGAGAAAACATTGAGCCATTTGCTATGAATGAGGCCATTTGCTATGAGGCCCTTTTCCCCTCTTTATCTTCTCCTATAATCCTTTTGCCACTATCTTGTTTCTTCATGAAGAAGGGGCCTTACTCTTTATCAAAGGCTAAACCCTCGATCTTTTCAAAGGATCCCCAATTCCATCACATCCGCTTCAAAAAAAAAAAAAATAAATAAATAAACAAATAAATAAATAAATAAATAAAACAAAACATGGTACTCATGACACTCCCACTTTACCATTGATCTTCAATTTCTCCCTCTCTACTGGCTCACACCCTATTATATACAGATAACTCCATGTCTCCCCCCATTGAGGAAAAAAACCAACCTCATTTGATCCTTCCAATTCTATATCTCTTCTGTCTTTCCTAGCTAACTCCTGGAAAAAGGCCATTTGCAATAGGTGCCTCCACTTTCTTAATCCCTGTCCCCCCTCTCCCTCCCGCCACCCCTCACCCTCCACCAATTCACACACATCTACCTTACAAATTGGCTTTCCAACCTTAACATTCCACCAAAACTGCTCTCTCCAAAGTTACCAATGATTTCTTAGTTCTCTATCCTCATTCTCCTTGACCCTTTCTGAAGCTTCTAAGATTTTTGGGAAATCACTCTCTCCTAGTTTTCCTCCTACCCATTTGATTGCTATTTCTCAGTCTCTTTTGTTGGATCCTCATTCAGAGCATATCCTCTAATCCTAGATATCTTTCAGACTGACCATGGCCCTCTTTTTTCCCCTCTATCTGACTTGCTAATCTCAATAGGTTCTAAGGATTTAATACCATCTTTGTGCTGATGATGATTCTGAAATGTACCTATCCTTCCTTTTAGATATCTTGAATTGGATATCTAGTAGATCTTAAACTAAAGATATAAAAAATAGAACTCATTATCTTTTTCCCTAAACTCTTGTCCTGCTTCTAACCTTTTATTGTTGAAGTCAATATCACCTTTCCAGTCCCTCAGGTTCACAACCTACAAGTCAATTTTCACTCTCTTACCTCCCATAGCCAATCTGTTGCCAAAGTCAGTCGATTTCACCTTTAAAATAGGTCACAAATATTCCTCCTCTCTTTTGACACTGCCAGCTTTGATCTCCCCTAAATTTTACCCTGATAAGATTTTCCTATAGAATGTCCCATAAGCATTTCAAAATTAATATGTCCAAAGCAAAATTACTTTCAAAGTGCCATAAGACAACATATTCCTTTTTAAAATCTGTTCCTTCAAAATTTCCTCTTTTTGTTGATAGCCTTTTATCCCTTCTAGTTACCCAAGGGATAAAAGTTGGAGTTATCTTTGATTCTTCATGTCCCTACTTTCCTACATTCAATTAGTTGCTAAGTTTTGTCAGTTTGACCTCCCTAACACCTTTAGTATCTATCCCCTTATTTGTAAATACACAGCAACTACAATCATTCAAGACTACCTCTTCAATGGCCTCTCTACTTACAGTCTCTTCCTTTCCAGTCTATCCTTTATAACACAGGTGTAAAGCAAACTTCTCTGGGCAAAGGGACATCTAGGCAAAATATGCATACTTTGCTCAAAAATCTTCCACGGCTCTCTAATGCTTCTAGGCTAAAACTCAAATTCTTCAATTTGGCATTTAAATAACTTCATAATTTGGCTCCAACTAGTCTTACTTTACATCATGTCTTTTTACATACAACCAAACTATACTAGAAGTTTCTCAATGAACATTCCATTTCCTACCTCCATCCATCTACAACTTCCTTTTCAATTCTATTTTTACAATACTCAATCTGCATTCCTGGATCCCTCCTTTCCCAACGTGATCTGAAAGTCACTTAATTTCTCTAGGCTTTAGTTTCCTCATCTGCAAAATGAGAGAGCTGGTCTCTATATTATGACTATGGTCTCAAATACTCTAAAAAGGCTTGATATGGACATCTTTCTTGCTTCCATCATTCATTAACTTAAGATTATACTTTTCTGTGTGTATTTGGTTCTATTCTCTCCCTAGAATATGTATTCCCTGAGAAAAGGGACTGTTGCCTGTCTAGAAAATTAATTTGGGCATAAAGGGCATTTCATTAATTTGTTAAAATTAAACTGTGTTTAATTTGTAATTCTAAAAACCTTGCTATCAAATACCCTTTCCTAAGAGAAAGAAATAGAAAGAAAACCAAGCACAGTTTAGAAACTAACAATGATCCTGTGTTTAAAACTCTTTAGTTATAGAGACTGTCCTGCAATATGAAACATGCATGAAATTCTATACTTCTGACATGTAAAAAAATTTTTTAAAAGAGTATGATAAATTGAGGTAATTTCAAAGTTACTTTATTATTTTGGATGGTAGGCACTGTGTTAAGCATTTTACAGTTATCTCATGTTATCATCACAACAACCCTGGAGGTGACATGCTGTAAATATCCCCATTTTATAGATGAGAAACCTGAAAGTTAAATGGGTTTCCCAGGTTGTCACAGAGTTAGTAAATGTCTGAGGCCAGATATGAATTCAAATCTTCATTATTTGAGGTCTACTGCTCTCTTTATTCTCTGCTCTACCAGCTGGCCTTAATTTTCATTCTTCAGAGCTCAAAAGTGGTTGACTATGACTGGATCACAGTTCCCAATTATTTTGTAGATATGTAGAGAAATGATGCATACTATATGTGTTTACAGTCAAAAACTTAAATGTGCCTCCAAATTTCTTAGAAAGGTACTATTTAAAAAAATGATTAGAATTAAATGACTTCTTCTCAACAAATTCTATTAATTCTATGCACAATTCTATGAATAATTGAACTCCTGAAATGATTTGGCCTTTCTTGTCTTTTCTAAGTGTTATGATTTAAAACAGTGGTCCTCAAACTTTTTAAATAGGGGGCCAGTTCACTGTCCCTCAGACTGTTGGAGGGCCAGACTATAGTAAAAACAAAAACTCACACTCTGTCTCCTCCCCTCAGCCTATTTGCCATAACCCGGCAGGCCGCATCAATGTCTTCATCGGGCCATATCTGGCCATGGACTATAGTTTGAGAACCCCTGATTCAAAACATTTATCCAATCTGAAGTAATTTCAAGTAGAATCAGGCCATGTACAGTCAATGCAATATTTTCTAGTGTAAAAACCTACATCTTCTTTTATCAAAGTTCTAAAACCACAATGACAAAGAACTTTAGATCAAACAATAAACTGAACTTGTGTTTTTGGGTTTTTTTGAAGATGATATAAGAGAAAGAAAGTTGTATGTATTACCTATTTAATGTATATCTGACCAATTTTAGAGATAGATTCATCAGTTGTAAGCACTTATATGATTCTATTTTCTCTGGAAAATCTCCAAATGACCAGTTCTTCCAAAAGATTGTATACTCAATTTTGAAAAGTTCATTTTCAGCTTCAGTAATTACTCCTTTTATCCCCTCCTCCAAACTCAAAATAAATACTTTTTCATTTAATAGTTGCAGAAAATTTATCTGCTACCGGCTTCCTCTCTTCTTCTTGTAGGCAACTTATCACCACTTGAATCTTTTAGTAACCAGAAAGAGGAGTTCTCAAAGTGAAAGGGATTACTAGTCTAGTTAAGTGACAAAAATCTAGGAGATATTTGAAATTTTTAAAAAAGTCAAATGTGGAAGAAATGCTTTCAGTTTTTGTAAATACTTAAACTACTTGGTACAAACTTTAACTAAGAAACTTTTGAGTCTTCCATCATGCTAGTTTCTTAAATACCCGAGTATCTACTATATATAAGGAATCATTCTTGTGAAAGTAGAAATTAGTGGAACTTAACTTACGGATGTGGTTTCATTTCTATGTAGTTTTTGGGAATGAAGCCATCTTTTCCATTAAGTTCTGCTTTATACCAATTTTGATCACATTCTTCATTCAATACCTAAAAAAGAATAAGACATACCATCAGATTAGTCACAAATTTCTCTTGACACTGGTAGCTTTGAAAATAACATGGACATATGGACATTTGGTTTCCTTCACAGAAAGTGCTAGCTATTGGGTCAGCAGTCATAATAACTTTCCTGTTAACTACAAGTCAGAGTTCTCTAACAATCTTAAGGATCTAAAATACTCCTGAACTTTTGAAGTTTAAAATTAACAAGTTCACTGTGGAAGTAGAACAACAGTTTCTAAGCAGAAACTGATATACTGAAATTAATCACTAACAGTCCCCCTTTCCCTCCCTCCCAAAAAAGAGCTCTAGTTGGCAATAAATATAATAATTTTTTTTTTAAATCCATTGAGTGGCTTTTTAAATGAAAAATAAGATGTATAAGTAGAGATTAGGTCAAGGCCTTTTTAGATTTTAATAGCTTCTGAGGGCTTGATGGTCTCTTCTGTCTCCAAATACATTTTAAAAATCAATTTATTATTTTCATATCACCTATATTTTCCACTATATCTTTTCCCCTCCCAGAAAGACATCTCTCATAAAAAAGAATAAGAAATGAAAAAATTTCAGTCAAACTAACCAACATATTAGAAAAAGTTAGGCATAGTATGTAGTGTTTTACACTTATAAATTGTTATCTCTTTAAAGAAGCATCAGAGGGACCAAATTTGATCATTATAATCTGATTCTGTTGTTATTTTCCATGATTGTAGTCATTGTATATATTGTTCTCCTGGTTCTGCTTACTTCAATTTCTATTAGGTGCCTAAGTTTTTCCATGTTATCTCTGTATTTATAATTATTTCTTATAATTCAGTAATATTCCACCTTCCCCCCCCCCCCAGGCTGGGGTTAAGTGACTTGCCTAGGGTCACACAGCTAGGAAGTGTTAAGTGTCTGAGACCAGATTTGAACTCGGGCCCTCCTGAATTCAGGGCTGGTGCTCTATCCACTTCACCACCTAGCTGCCCCCGAAGATTTCTTAATTAGTACAGGAGTAAAGCAAAGATAGGTATCAGGAAACTTGTAGAATTAATCAATCCTGATGTAAAGGTCAAAAATTTAAGAAAGTTGCTGAAAAGGGAAACAAAAAAGTTGAATAGTAAAATTTTAGTTTATCCACATAATAAATATTTACAAAGTATTGTAAGAACTTTGAGAAAGACAGGACTCAGAACATTAGGATGCCAGTAGACTTTTACCCAATATCATGGAAACAGCAACATTTGACCCATTAGTGGAAAATATTTGCAAAGACCAAGAATTCATTTAGCAGAGCCAAGTCAGAAAAGCTAAAAGAGAAAGGTCCTGAAGACTTTTCCTTAACCCCATCCTAAACCACTAAAGCAATACTATATAAATGTTAGTGATGATGATGACAATGGCAACAATAATGGTGTCAATACAAAGTAGTAGGAGCTGTGAAGGCACTGAAATTCAATGCCCCTGTGATTTCCCTTTCCTTTTCAGTATTTCAAGCAAAAGTCAGCCTTTACCCTTAGCTGCTCAAACCACTAACTTTTTGTCATTTAGTACCTTTCAGAATAGAGGAAAAGAAAAAAAAAAAGTACTACCCATTGTCCTTTTTTTGCTATCAATTTAGTACCCTTTGTTATAAATTAAATGTGATGGCCACAGAATCCTTACTAGAATGATTTAATGATAATAACTGGGGGACAAATAAATTGCCTTTAGAGAGATGAGAAACATTACATTTTTCAGAAATGTGGTGGAGAGGAAGGCCCCCTGATTTCCATAGGTGAGAACAAAAGAATATTGTGAACAGTCCAATCCCCAGTGGAAATTTACAAGCTTCACAAAGAAAAGTATCCCTTGAGGGAAGGGCTAGAGATATAGTAAATGAAGCTATGGAAGACCATTGGGTGTTGTGTTAAGCTTTGTCCCAGGTTCTGGGGCTTTTTGCAGCCATTTTAATCTGGAACTGGAGCTACTAAAGGTACTGCGGCAGTTTGGTTGCAGTTTACTGTGGCTGGTGATTAGTAGTTCTTCCATCAGCTACAGCTAAACTCTATGACCTCATTTATAAAGGCTCTCTATGCACAATGGCTCACCTAATTTGTGACCTGTAGGAGCTAAATTTCCTACATGAGAATCCCATGCCCACATCTACTAAAGCTTCACTGCAACCTTTTTATATCACCTATGCCTGACAATGTGCAAGATATTTTGTCTTCCTAGGATTGTTTTTTCAAGTTACTAAAGGAAGCAAATTATGACAGTGTTGGCACTGAAAAATCAAGAAGCCATTTTTACATCTTTGTTAAATAATAAAGAGGGACCTAAGTGGTGTAGTGAATAAAACATTGGGCCTGAAGTGAGGAAAAACTGAGTTCAAATCCAGACATTAGTTGTGTGATTCTGGGCAAGTCACTTAATTTCTGTTTACCTCACTTTTCTGACATAACATCTCTCTTACAGGTTTGTTGTAGGGCTCCAATGAGATAATACTTGTAAACTACACATATATCTGCCCCCCCCTTTAGTCTGTAGCTGTGATTTTGTGTGTATAGATAATACCCAGAAAGGAAAAACTCGCTATCATATTCAGCAACATAGTGTTAGAGAATTGCCTGTAACAATTAAGAAATTCAGTGACTTGCTCAGTCACATAACCGGTATATATGAATGAGAGGCAAGAAAAAAAAATTAAACAAAATAGTTGAGTTTAAATGTAAAGACTAATAAAATACACTTAATTGTGTGTGTGTGTGTGTGTGTGTGAGAGAGAGAGAACCAGAATGAGAACAAATGTAAATGATGACTTGGGTCTATAAAGCAAGGGTGTGATGTGATTTTATTTCAAAGTACAATTCCTTTTCAAATGGGATTAACACAGAACAACATGATTAGAATTGTAAGAATAAGAAAAATATTTGTTTCACAATTTTCTTGCAAGAAAAAATTTATGGACTACCTACTTATTTATGCCCGTTTTATGGATGTATGGCCTAGATTAGCAAACTAATTTTCTCTCATTTTTACAAACTTTAAGGCAGTGGTCCTCAAACTTTTTAAATAGGGGGACCAGTTCACCGTCCCTCTGACTGTTGGAGGGCTGGACTATAGTAAAAACAAAAACTCACACTGTCTCCGCCCCTCAGCCATAACCCAGCCGGCTGCATAAACATCCTCAGCAGGCTGAATCTGGCCTGGGGGCCGTAGTTTGAGAGCCTGCTGTAAGTAACATTTTCAGTTAATATATGCCAGTGGTATTTTCTACTCTAACTCCAAGTTTTCCTAAAGTTACTCAGTACTGGCTAATACAAAGCTCCTTAAATAAAAAGCAATCTGATCAAGACATGAGACTAAAAAGCTCTAGACATTTTGCAGGTAATGATTAAAATAGTCAACAATGGACAATAAATCAAGAAGATTTCTATCTACAGAAAGGCAAAATATCAAAAGTATAATAGCATCAAACCTACCTTATTATAAAACCCGACTAATATGGCAACTTTACATGAGAAGAGAAGCCTCCCTGGTCCTTAAAAATCTTTTGAAAAAAATAATCTTCCAATTGCCTCAGCAAAACAATAATCTTTTCACACTACTGAAAAGTTGCAGAGGAAGGAAGAAAAACAGGGAATGATATAGATGTACTTTATAAATTTTGGCCACTGACTACTTCACATCACTATGCAAAGAGAAAATCCCTTTCCAGAAATAAAATTCTCCTTATTGAAAAAAACATTAAACACTTTCTATTTTTCAATATCTGATCATGACAATATCCTATGTCCTCCTGAAATCCAAAAAGCTTCTCTCCTCTATACAAAAGGGGATATCTCAGTTCACATCGAGATATTTTTTCAATGATAGGTAAAACCTAATACCTTGAAATTACAGACTTAGAATTTTGATCTTTAAGGTTACTTTGGACTAGTCTCCTACACAACTGTTCCTTTCCTTTGTATAAGGTACATATGCATTAGAAGTTATTACAGCTTCAGCCACTAACCGATCTGGCAGGCAAGGGGGTGAGGAGAGAGTTGATTTTTTACAAAGGTTAATTCAATTAAACTTTGATCCATGTGCTAAATGTCAAGAATATATTCAGATAAAAGCAGCTATTCTTTTTTTTTTTTAAATAGCTTTTTATTTTCAAAATATATGCAAAGATAGTAGTCAACATTTACCCTTGCAAAATCTTGTGTTCCAAATTTTTATCCCTCCCTTCCTCCCTGCTCTCTCCCCTAGACATCAAGTAATCCAATATAGATTAAATATATACAATTCTTTTATACATATTTCCACACTTAAATGCTGCACAAAAAATATCAGATCAGATAGGGAGAAAAAGATGAGAAAAAGAAAAAAGCAAGCAAACAACAACAACAAAAAAAAGTGAAAATACTATTCTGTGATCCACATTCAGACTCCATAGTCCTCTTCTGGATGCACATGGCTCTCTCCATCACAAGTCTATTAGAATTGGCCTGAATCACCTCATTGCTGAAAAGAGCCATCAACTCCATCAGAGTTGATCATCCCATAATTTTGTTGCTGTTGTTGCTGTGTAACACTAGTGTTTTCTTGGTTCTACTCATTTCACTTAGCATTAGTTCACATAAATCTCTCTAGGCCTTTCTAAAATCAGCTTTTTTTTAAAATCATTTTTTATAAAGCAATAATTTCCATTATCTTCATATACCACAACTTATTCAGCCATTTCCCAATTGATGGGCATCTACTTATTTTCCAATGCTTTGGTACCATAAAAAGAGCAGCTACAAACATTTTTGCACATGTAGGTCCTTTCCCCTCCTTTAAGATTTCCTTGAGATACAGACTCAGTAATGGCACTGCTGGGTCAAAGGGTATGCAGTTTTACAGCCCTTTGCCATAGTTCCAGATTACTCTTCAGAATTGTTGTATTATTTCACAATTCCACCAACAACGCAATAATGTGAGAGCATCTTTTTAATGTTAGTTAAAAGTCTTCTCTAAAATTCTAGGACTCCCTCTCCTCCAATTTAGGAACACTGCACGTTAATTCATTAACAATCCTTACTAAACATGTATTTGCCATTTAGGCACAAAGATAAAATCAAACTGTCATTATAATCAAGGAGTTTACAATCTTGCTGGAGGGACAATATAAACACATATAGATCCATAGAAAACATATAAGATTCTGAGATGGGCAGAGGAGAGAGTCCATTTTGGACACAAGGGACAGCTATTAGAAAAGAACAGAGACAGGCAATGAAGTGCCATGTCAGAAGGCCAGTTTGACTAGAATGTCAAAGAGTATTCTATTTAATGTAGAGTAGTATGTAATTACCCTAGAACATAGGTTGGTACCAGGTTGTGAAGGGGTTTAAATGCTAAAAGGAGGAATTTAAATAAAGATAAAGAGAGAAACCAAACAAATGTAGTGAGTTAGAAGGTAACATGGTCAGACATTATTTAAGAATAATCACTTTGCCAATTAATGCTGGATGGATTGGAGTGGGAAGTGATATAGAATAAGGAGACAATCAGGTCATTCAACAGTCTAGGCAAGACATGTGAAAAGTTATAAACATATGATGGAAAGAAGGGAACTAAAGCAAGAGATACTAAGACAAAAATGACAATACAGCAACCGATGGACATGGAGACAAAGGAGAGAACTTAAATTAAGTGTGACAGATTGTACATTTAGATAGGACAGTGGTACTTTCAAAAGAAATGGGAATTTTAGAAAAAATGTTGCTGGGTTTTTTGTTTTGGCTCAAGGTGAAGGAAGACTTGAGAAAGGAGTAATGTGTTCTACTTTGAAGATTTGAGTCTAAAATGGGTATGGGATATTTAGGTATAGATTCCAACAGGAACTGGTAATGTAGGAATGAAGCTCAGGAGTTTGGAACTGGATGTATATATCTGTGAAGTCATCTTTACAGAGATAAACTGAATCTGTGGTAGTTGATGCATTCACTAAGAGTGATATTATAGAAAAGATAAAAATCCAAGGCAGAACCTTGTAGAGAACATGCAATGTTAGAGCAGTACAAGGTTGGTTGGTCCACAATGAAAAAATGAAGTGCTCAATTCCATAATTCTATGTGCAATAACCTAAGCCTCTTGAATCTAAGTTTCTGAAAGAGGTAAGTTCACTTGTTTTTTTTTTTTTAATTCCTAATGTCCTGCACATATCAGATGCTAAATTAAAAAGTAACAAAGAACAAAAGTGAGTGTCAGACAGCATAAAAAAAAAATCATAAACTGAAACTTGTGTCTAATGAATAGGTTTTGAGGCTTCCAATATAACACATGTAACCAACACCAAATAACTATAATCCCTGGCTCGTAGTATTTCTGGCACTAAAAATATACACTTATAAAAAATAATACTGAAAAGAATAATTTGTTCTTAAACCCTGTGTCCCCTTTCTTAATGCTGCCATTTGGCTATCTACCTTGCTTATTGTTGTGATTTTGTTTTTGGCACAAATAGCTGGGATAATATTAATGCAGCAGTTATTTAGCAATAAAGAGATAACAGATGGATGATCTTGTTTATAGAGTGGATCCCACAGGACTAAAAACAGTTGACCAGGAAGTCTTATCTCAAGAGCTTTCAATGATAATGGTTTAATCAGGAATAGAAATGATGAGCACAGAAATGATAGTTCTGATGTTTAGTAGATAAATCTGTACTCATATCCAAGTTAATCATTGCTATTTTCTTTATGTAATAAACACCAATAACTCTTCATTGCCTCCAGAATCAAATCTGCTTAGGTTTTAAAGCCTGTCACAACTCAGCCCAAATCTATCACTCCAACTTCACTATTCATATACCACTCCACAATCCAGCCAAACTGGCCTTCTTTTCCTGCTTCTCATGGAAGTACCTCATCTACCATTTCCATGTCTTTGCAATGGCTGCCCATCATACCTAAAATGCATTCCCTTTCTCATCTCTACTTCAAAAAAATCCTTTTCTTCATTCAAGACACAGCTTATGTACCAACTTCTAAATGAAATCTTTTTTGGTCTTCCAGGAAACTGCCAGTACCATAGCTGTCTTGTATTTAATTATCTTACTTTTATTTGCATTTGTGTTCCTTTATGTCAATTCTTTACACATTCATTTATGAATCTGTTGTCTGTCCTTATAATATTTACTTTTCGGGGGCAGCTAGGTGGCGCAGTGGATAGAGCACCAGCCCTGAAGTCAGGAGTACATGGGTTCAAATCTGGTCTCAGACACTTAATACTTCCTAGCTGTGTGACCCTAGGCAAGTCACAGGGGGAAAAAATTTTACTTTTCTTGGAAGTAAAAAAAAAGTTTATTTTTTTATATCTATATCTTCAGAGCCTAGCATAATGGTTGACACACAGCAGATATTTAACACCTATTTCCTGCTTGAGTGAATAAAGGTAGAGCTGACTAAATCATTACTTTTTTTTTGATGAGTAATCATTTTATTTATAAATAGAAAGTCTAAAAATAAGTAAGTCCTTTCTTCCCCTCCAAGAAAGAAACTACCTATAAAAATAAAAAATCAAGATAAATCATTAATTCTTTAAACTATCACTTATTTTAATTTCAACAAGTCTTCTGGATTGCAGGTGCATCCCCTCAAGCACATTTAATACATCAAAGTTAAATTAATCTTCTTTCAATATTGTTTTCATCACCAATCAACAAGTATTTCTTAATTGCTTACTATATGCCAAGTACTGTGAGGCAGACAACAAGAATGTTGATAGGTATATAAAACCATATGCAAAGCAGAGATATAACTGTAATTTGGGGTTGAATCATCAGTGAAAAGGCACAAAGATGTGTGATTCTGGACTGGCTCACCAAAGAAAATGTGCAGAGTTGTAATATATAACATATAATATAGCAGCTGTGTGGTGCAGTAGATGGAGAGTTTAGGCAAACTTGGAATAAGTAAGACCTTAGTTCAAATGCAACCTTATGACTTTTGCTAATTGTATAACCTCGGGCAAGTCTTAATCCTTCTTTGCCTTAGTTTCATCAGTTGTAAAATGAAGATAACAATAGCATCTACCTCTTAAGGATGTGGTGAAGATTTTACGAAATAATAACTGTAGATGATTTCAGAGAGGTCTGGAGAGACTTACACGAACTGATGCTAAATGAAATGAGCAAAACCAAGAGATCATTGTACAAGGCAACAACATGATGATCAATTCTGATGGATGCAGCTCTGTTCAACAATGAGATAATTCAAACTAGTTCTAATTGTTTAGTAATGAAGAGAGCCATCTACACCCACAGAGAGGACCGTGGGAGCTGAGTGTGATTCACAACATAGCATTTTCATTCTTTGCTGTTGTTTGCTTGCATTTTATTTTGATAGGGGTTGAGGTCCCTTTAAGATTTCCTTTCTGATCCCCCAAGCCCCCACAGTTTCTTCCTTATCTGAAAAGCCCCCCAGAACTTGGGGCACCACCCACAAGCTCCTTTTAGGCATAAAAGAGCCAAGCTGGAGCTCTCTCTTTACAGGAGCCCTTTCCCCAAACATGGTATCCTTCCAGGCATCTAAGGGTTTCTGCCTGCCCAGTGGCCACCTTTGGCCCTGGCGTCTTTCTAACTGAACTTTACTTCCAAATTTCTACAATAAACCTTTTTTATCAATCTAGGTTTTTGGGCCTGTAAATTCATTTACAGGGGACACTGCGCTACATAGGATTATCTTAATATCTTTGCGCCGACCAACGGGGTTTCTCCTTTCCTATATCTCATCATTTGGTGGCCACATACGGGGACCCCGAAAATTGTTACCCCCAAAACTAACCTTAACTTTTTCATGTCTCTCAGAACCAATCTTCGTCCTTAGGAGTTTGAGCAGCTTCCTGGAAGAATATCTGTGTTCCTACCCTCATCTCACTTATCTTTAAAACACAGTGCACTCAGACCAGCTTAGGGCTGCAATCAGACTACTACCATTTCAAGAAAAAGGCCTTTTGTCTCTTACTCTCAGTCTCTAGAGATAAGAGAGAGGCTGCAAGAATTTGGAAAACAAAGTTTTTACCTGTCTAGACACATCTTGGAGAAGGATGCTTCCAGAGACAAAAGACCTTCTTTTCCAAGGCATTTCTAATCCCTTTATCTCACCAGAAAAGCCTGCCCTCAGGCTGGAACTCTGAAACACTAGGGAGAAAGTGTCTCTTCTTCACCCCTCCTCCCACCACGTGGCCACTGAGGATCCCATCCCTCTAGGGTCACAGGCCAACAGTCTCCTTGATCTCTTCTGCGGCAGAAATATGTGTTTGAACCCCTCTCACACTCCACAGTAGTGGTCAGGCTGTAGTCACAAAGAAAGAAAAAATCTGGACCCGGGTGAACTTGGAGATGTGTCTCTACCCGACCATGTGAGCCTTCACCTTCCCCACCGGAGAAGCCCAGGGTAAGATAACATCTCTCCCTTCCCTCATCCTCTCTCTTTTCCAACCTCTCCCATGTGGCTTGGCAACCTGCTATTTAGATGATCCCATCTGTCCCCTTCTTGGGGTACAGTGGGAAGATTGGACACAATCTTTTCAAGATCTCTAGAAAAGTGTCCCATTCACTTTTAAAAAGGTACTTTGCCGCAACTCTGTACACCCTTCCCATAGCTTTTACCTGACCTCTTAAAGGAGCCAAGGCTTTCAGCCCTCTCAGAGAACTAGCTTGTTCCATACATTTTAAAATGGGACTCCTGATTTAGTCATCCTGCATTAGAATAGAGCCTCTCTGCACAGCTTTCCTGATTTAGTCATCCTGCATTAGAATAGAGCCTCTCTGCACAGCTTTTCACAGTAGCAACCTTTCACTAAGAGGTTTTTCCATGAAGCCTCGGGGCATACTTACCAGCTCACAGGCAGATAAAGCCTAGATAGAGAATTGCTAGATAGAGAACTGCTCAAGCCTTTCTCTTGTCTCAGTAACCTTGCAGGTGAGAACTCCAGACTTTTCTCTCAGTCCAGGACTTTTAGCTCCTAGCACACTCTCCTATTTTTTTCCGATTGGCATCCTATGCCCCCTGCCAATAATTAAAAATTCCCTTTCCAGTTTTAGTCCTGGCCAGACGACTTCAGAAAGGAAATCTTAAAGGGACCTCAACCCCTATCAATTTTGCTTCACATTTTCTCTTGTGTGGCACAATAATTGTATAAACATGTATGCATATATTGAATTTAACATAATTCTATCATGTTTAATATTTTAAAAATCCTTTTCTCTTAAAAAAAAGAAAAATAATAACTGTAAAGATCTTACTATATAAAAGGTGTCATTGTTGTTATTATTATATTATGAAATCATTGGAATTTATTAATTAAGGGAATAGTTAACATAGCCTAAATTGCACTTTAGGAAAATCACTTTGGCTTCAATATGAAGAGCAATCTGAAGTAGGGAGACACTTGAGCCAAAGAAATGACTAGAGAAGTTATTAGAATAGTCATGAACTATTAGAATACACCTAAACTAGGGTAATGGTTATTACCATGTTATTCCCTAGCTCAAAAATCTAAACTAACTCTTCATTATCTACCTTATAAAATCCAAAATGTTTTGTCTGGACCTGCATAATTTTTGTCTCTTAACATTTTTCCAAATTCCCTATCTCCTATTATGTCCACACAGCAAAAATGGTATAGTCACTCTTTCCCAAACAGGAGAGCCTGCATCTGGACTTTCATGGATAGGATAACATTCCATTTACCTAGAATGTTGTCTCCACTCTTCTCAATCTCTTACAAATCTATGTAACCTTAAAGGCCCTGCTCAAATCTCACAGATATTTCACAGATTCTTACCCAATTTACCTCATACCACAATTTCTCTCTTTCTTGGCTAATCTTTCATAGTACATGTCAAGATGTGTTTTATTTTTAAATGAATAGGCCAAATGGGTGACATTTCTTCTATTTGTGGTCAATCCTTTGAGGCTACATAATCTGGACAAACACTGCAGACCAAATTTCTTGCTGAAAAGAATGTTTTATTTCTTGGTTAGGAAGTGATAATCAAAAATTGCAGAAGACAACATACATTTTCTCAAAATGGCTAATGCATAGATTTATTTTTCTTAACTAATTTTTTTTTTTGGTTTCAAGAAAAAGCTTTTTGGGTGGAGGAAACAGAAACAAATTGGTGGACAGTGATATAAAACAAAAACAAAAGAATAAAAGATGAATGAACTATGAAAATATTTAAACTATAAATTTTAATTTACAAAGTTTTAAGATGGATAATTTTTTCATGTAAAAAAAGATACCTCTGTGCCTATGTTTTATAAGAATTTTTAAAAACATGAGTATTATAGTTTGTCAAAGGTTTCCTCTGCATCTGAGATAATCATTGAATCTCTGGCACAATCTAACTTGGTCATAATGAATAATTTTTTTTGGATAAATTCCTATAATCTATTGGATAGAATTTTTGTTCTAAGCAAATTAAGTCAATATTATTAAATTATATCAGTCTATAATTTTCTTTCATTGATTTATTATTCCTTGATTTAGGAATTTATCTCACAAGAGGAGTATGATATAGTATTTCCTACCTCAACTTTTGAGATTTTGTATAGACATAAATTGTCCTTTAAAATTTTAAACAATTTTATTGTGAATAAGTCAGGATTGGAGAGTATTTTTCTTTTATAATTCCCTTACAGCTAGTTCCATGTAATTTTTTGTGAATGGATTATTTAAGATCTCTCTTTGGTGTTTTCTTTCTATATTTTATATTTTCTTTTGTATTCTCAGTTTGCTGGCATATAACTGTGCACAGCAGATTCTGATTATTTTCATTTCTTCTGGTTGACTGCTGAATTCATCTTGTTCAATTTTTTTTATTGGTTTAATTTTCATTCCCTTTTGATCAATTTGGTTAAAGTTTTTGTCAGTCTCCTCAAAGTACAAGCTTTTATATTTATCAGTTCTAAAATCTTTCTGGTCTCTTAATTTATTCATTTTTTTCTCCTAATTTTCAAGATTTCCTCTTTTGTGCATATTTCCAGTTTACTGTTGGCTAATTTTTAAAAATACATTTTCAAAAAGAAAGAAAAATTCCACTTAAAATAAGTACAAAATTTTAAAAAATACCTCCAAGTTTGCTTACCAAGAAACATAGAAAACTATATGAATACAACTACAAAACACTACAGAAAAAAAAAAAAAAAGAGCTAAACAAATGGATAAATGTTAATTGTTCATGGATAGGCTCAGACCACATAACTAAAACAACAATCTTATTTACTTATTCAGTGCCAAACCAATAAAATCAAAGGGCTAATTATCCAGCTTGAATAAAAATCATCAGGAGGAACAAAAAGTTCAAAGATCTCAAGAGAAATATTGACAAAACAAACAAACAGTGGGAATGAAGGAGGCCTATCAGTCGCAGATCTTAAGGTAAATTACAAAGCATCATAATGATTTAATAATGGTAAGGAATAGTGGAAAGACAAATGAGGAATAGTGAAAACAATCAGTGAAAAATTAGATACATAAAACAAAATAAGTTTCAAATGAATATATGACTTAGACCCAAACAAGGAATGCACAGAATCATAGAAGACAACATTTGTGATTTTAATTACATAAAATTTAAAAATTTTACATAAGCAAAACCAATGCAACTAAGATTAGAAAGGAAACAACTGGGGTGTGTGATTGTTTTACAATTAGATTTCTCTGATAAAGATCTTATGTGCAAGATATATTCACTGATTTAGATTTATAAGAAAAAGACATTTCCCAATTGACAAATGATCAAATATATGAATGGGCAATTCTCAAGGGGGAAAAAAAATCCTTGAAATCATCAATAATTAGAGAAACAAATTAAAGCAACTCTGAAGTTTCACCTCAAATCCATCAGATTAAGTCAAATTGCAAAAAAATAAAAAAGGAAATGGCAAATATTGGAGAGGCTGAGGGAAAACAAGTACATTTAATGAACTACTAGGAACTATAAAGGTTCAAGCTATGTGGAAAGTACTTTGGGACTATGTCCTAAAAGTGGTTCAATTGTGCCTACTTTTTTATCCAGTGATATCATTGTTGTTCAGTGTTGTTTTTTTTTTTTTCTTCTCCTTCCCAGTCATATCTGACTCTTCACGACTCCATCTGGGATTTTCTTGGCAGAGATATTAGACATTTCTTTCTCCAACTCATTTAATAGACGAGGAAACCAAGGCAAACAGGGTTAAGTGACTTGTGTGCCCAAAGTCATGCAAATAAATGTCTAAGGGCAGAATTGAAAAAGAGAAGAGCCTGGGGGCAGCTAGGTGGCGCAGTGGATAGAGCACCAGCCTTGAATTCAGGAGGACCCGAGTTCAAATCTGGTCTCAGACACGAAACACTTCCTAGCTGTGTGACCTTGGGCAAGTCACTTAACCCCAGCCTCAGAAAAAAATAAAAGAAAAAAAAGAGAGAAGAGTCTTTCTGACTTTAAGCCCAGTGTGCTGGTTGCCCAATGATAATATTACTATGCATTACTCACAAAGACAGAAATAGGAAAACAACTACACAAACCTTTTTTATATAGTAGACAAAATCTGGAAAATAAAGAAGTACTAATCAAATGAGGAATAGCTGAATGTATTGCGGTATATAAATATAAAGGAACACTATTGTGCTATTAGATATAATGAAAGGGATGTTTTCAGAAAAATCTGGGAATATACAAACTAATGCAAAACGAAGTGCATAGAACCAGTGGAATGATTTATACTTATATTTATACTTATATTTATATTTATATATATAAATATATTATAAATATATTATATTTAACATAGTGGAATGATTTATACTTATATTTATACTTATATTTAACTCAGTATTACAAAAATACTAGAAATATTTAAAAACTAGTTATCGAAATGAC
Source organism: Sminthopsis crassicaudata (assembly GCF_048593235.1). Classification (NCBI taxonomy): domain Eukaryota; kingdom Metazoa; phylum Chordata; class Mammalia; order Dasyuromorphia; family Dasyuridae; genus Sminthopsis; species Sminthopsis crassicaudata. The sequence continues at coordinate 336,035,837 of NC_133620.1, forward strand.
CATTCATAACTTCAGAGTCCCAATTATGAAGAATGTTACCCCTTCCTGAAAGAAAGCTGATAATATACAGAATGCTATATAGACATCTGTAAGTAGCCAATGTAAGAATTTGTTTTGTTTGATATCTACATTTGTTTTAAGGACTCCCTTCCCTTTTTTAAAGGTGGGGAGATTGGGAGGGAGAAAAAAAAAAAGCTGAATTATGACGAAATTTATTTCAAAAAGTATATTCAATTCATTATTAATCCTCTTCTATTTTCTTCATGTATAACTTTAGTGACATAATTCTTCTATAGACTATTTTGGGGCAATCCAGAAATTTTGGTATATTGTGCCATCATGATGATTTTCTTACCATTTTAATTGCATTATGAATTGTAAAGAGTGTTGGGTATTTTTGCTTTTGTACATTTACCTGCAATTTCTCTATGTTAGTCAATTTTTGCAAAAGTACCATGTGGTGATGAGAAATATACATTCTTTGCCAGTCTCACTCATCAAGTCTCATAAATCTTTTAAAAAATTAAAAAAAAAACCCCAGCAATTCTATCAAGTTACAAAATGACTTTTTAAAAAAAAGTGTTCTGTTCCCCTTAGTTTCCTGGGAGGAAAAAATGTTCTTTCCCCTAAAAAAAGAACAGGTAGCAATATCAAAGTAATAGAATTAAGCAATCATTCTTCCTGAAACTTTAAACATAAGTTACAAGAATTTTACCTCCCTAGAGCAGAGTAAGATCTCTAAATGCAATGTTAGGATAAGGGACTGGTTGGTGATGGAGAGAAATTAAGTGGTAAGAAAATCTGACTTATATTAGGGCTGTGGAAAAAGTAGGTTATCACTGTACATTCTTTAGGCAATTCATAATTTCTTAAGGCCTCATTCTCATCATTCCCGATATGAGATGGGTGAAGGTTTCAAATTTCTCACCTGGCTATATTACTTTGGGACTAAGCTTCCCCATGCCTCAAGAAGCTAATTAATGAGATAACTTCATTATCCTGCAAAATATCATTAGCCTTGATACTCCACCCCATGCATCTCTGTCTTGGAGGGTAGGAGCAAGAATTTCAAATCTCCATTTAAGGAAAATGTTCAGTTCAGATTCTTTTTACTCTCACCTGGCAATATGATTTTGGGAATTCTCTGACTGACTAAACTATGCTTCTAAACTGGATACCTGCCCTACTCCTTAACTTCCTTCTCTCCATTAGACTGTAAACTCCTAGAGGACAGGGATTATCTTTTTGTATATTTGTATCCCTAGTACTTAGCATAGTAACTGACATACAGTAGGTGCTTAATAAATGTTTGCTAACTACTGATAGGGAGATGTTCCCTAAGGTCCATTTCCACTTTCTAAAATCTGGGGTAACTGCCTTTTGACCATATTCTCTTCTTATCAACTGTGGGAAGATCTATCTACTGGTATTTGCTGGCAAAAAGAAGGAATCAGCAAAGATAATGTCATGGAAGTTTCCAGAAACCTGACCTACCATATGAAATATCCTCAAAATGAGTAGTGTTGGATGAATTAAAATTCAATAATAATTTCAGATAAAAACACCATTAGTTTCCTCCTCTCTCTTCTCCCCCTGCAAATACAGATCTGAACTGGTAAAGGGCAAAGGAGAAAGGTGACTGTAACCAGCCAGATTGTTGTACTAGCTTAGTGAATCAACAACAGCAAAAGAGAAAACCAGATCTAGAGAGGAGATGGCCCAAGGAGACTGTGTCACCAAAGGACTGCAGCCAACAAAATATAGCTCCATTATTTGACTTGAGCTGTTAAGCCTGGAGGCAGTAGGGGACAAACATAGCTAAGAAAAAGGAGATTGAAATAGACACCAAGAAAGAAATGGGGGCTGTAATTAGAGATTAAAACAACACAGGCTTGCAGAAGATATCAGAAACAGGAACAAAGATGCAGTATTCAGATTGCAATGGAGGAAATGAACAAGGATTTAGGCCCTCTATCCAAGGATGCAGGAGTAACAGGTGGAATCAAGTCCTTACATAGAGTCAGTTTAGGAATTGAGACTGTAGGCAGGCATATGTAAACAGAAGAAAATTTCTAATATAAGCAAAAGATAATATTATCTATAAAGGATAACTGCCTTTTCAATAAGAACAGGGATAAAAGCCAGGATGCCCATTCTCACCACATTACTTAACGTAGTTCTAGAAAAGCTAACAAAAAGATGAAGAAATTGAGGAAATAAACAAAGAGAAAGGTCAAAACTATTGCTATTCACAGGTGAGATGACTTAAAAAAGCAGAGGGAGTCAACTAAAAATTGAAAAAAATAACTTCAGCAAAGTAGTTAAAATATAGTTATCCTTTTCATATAGTGGGGGTATGGTGCCCTCTTGATTTGGGAAATCTGTGTAAAGTAAAAGGAAGTTCAGAAGGGAATAGAGCAAACAGTACAGCTATAGTTTATTAAATTCAAATTGTAAAAGTAGTTCAGTGTCATACACAACCTCATTTTCTGATCTTTTGTTGAAACGTCTATGTTTACTGATAATTAAGTTCATCATAAAAACAAAAGAAATTCGTCAGTTGCATTGAGGTCTGTTCTAAATTAAGCCATATTGGTTTTGCAGAGCACAGGAGCAAAGGTTTAAGGTTAGATAGGGTCTTAGAGGTTATCTAGGCCAGTGTGCTTATTTTAGAGAAAGATATTGAAAATCAAAATAGTTTAGTGATCTTCCCCAAGGTCACAAATTTAGTAAGTGGCAGCACCCAGATCTAGACCAAGCCCATGCTTTCCACTGTAACCCACAGCTGCTTCCCAACTACAAGATTATTTAGTTCTTCCCAGAGATTTTACTAAAAAGCTATTAGAAATAATCCACACTTTTGGCAAAGTTGCAGATACAAAATAAACCCACATAAATCATCAGCATTCTTATATATCACTAACAAAATCAAACACTTAGAACAAGGAGACATTCCATTTAAAGTAACTACCGATAGTATAAAATATTTAGGAATCCACCTGCCAAGGGAAAATCAGGAACTATACTTCCACAAAATAAAGTCCTATCTAACCAACTAAATGCTCTTGGATAGAGCGAGCAAATATAATAAAGATGACAACACTACCTAAACTAATCTATTTATTTAGTGCTATACCAATCAGACTCCCAAAAAACTATTTTAATGACCTAAAAAAATAGCAACAAAGTTCATATGGAAAAACAAAAGGTCAAAAATTTCAAGGGAACTAATGAAAAAAAAAAAAAAAAAAATCAAATGAAGGTGGCCTAGCTGTACCAAATCTAAAATTATATTATAAAGCAGTGGGTCATCAAAACCACTTGGTACTGGCTAAGAAATAGAGCAGTTGATTAGTGGAATAGGTTAGGTTCAAAGGACAAAATAGTCAATAACTAATAATTTAGTGTTTGACAAACCCAAAGACCACAGGCTTTTGGGATAAGAACTCAATGACAAAAATTGCTGGGAAAATTGGAAATTAGTATGGCAGAAACTAGGTAATGACTCATACTTAACATCATACACCAATATAAGATCAAAAATGGGTTCATGATCTAGGCATAAAGAATAAGATTATAAATAAATTAGAAGAATATAGGATAGTTTACCTCTCAGACCTTTGGAAGAAGAATTTATGACCAAAGAAGAACTAGAGATCATTATTGACCACAAAATAGAAAATTTTGATTATATCAAATTGAAAAGTTTTTGTACAAACAAAACTAATGCAGACAAGATTAGAAGGGAAGTAATAAACTGGGAAAACATTTTACAGTCAAAGGTTCTGATAAAAGCCTCATTTTCAAAATAAATAGAGAATTGACTCTAATTTACAAGAAATCAAGCCATTCTCCAATTGATAAATGGTCAAAGGATATGAACAGACAATTCTCAGATGAATTAATTGAAACGATTCCTAGCCATATGAAAAGATGCTCCAAGTCATTATTAATCAGAGAAATGCAAATTAAGACAATTCTGACATACCATTACACACCTGTCAGATTGGCTAGAATGACAGGGAAAGATAATGCAGAATGTTGGAGTGGATGTGGGAAAACTGGGGCACTGATACATTTTGTTGGTGGAGTTGTGAACTGATGCAACCATTCTGGAGGACGATTTGGAATTATGCTCAAAAAGTTATCAAACTGTGCATACCCTTTGATCCAGCAGTGTTTCTACAGGGCTTATATCCCAAAGACCAGCAGGATAATTTCAGAAAGGCCTGAAGTAATTTACATAAACTGATGCTGAGTGAAATGAGCAGGACAAGGAGATCATTATACTCTTCAACAACAATACTATATAATGATCAATTCTGATGGACATGGCTCTCTCTTCAACAATGAGATGAACCAAATCAGTTCCAAAAGAACAGTAATGAATTTTTTAAAATTAATTTTTTCATTTTATAATTATAACTTTTTTTGACAGTTCATATGCATGGGTAATTTTTTTTACAACATTATCCCTTGCACTCACTTCTGTTCCAAATTTTCCCTTCCTTCCCTCCACCCCTTCCCCTAGATGGCAGGCAGTCTTATACATGTTAGATATGTTATAGTATATCCTAGATACAATATATGTGTGCAAAACCGAATTTCTTGTTGCACAGGAAGAATTGGATTCAGAAGGTAAAAATAACCTGGGAAGAAAAACAAAAATGCAAACAGTTTACACTCATTTCCCAGTGTTCCTTCTCTGGGTGTAGCTGATTCTGTCCATTATTGATCAATTGGAACTGAATTGGATCTTCTCTTTGTTGAAGATATCCATTTCTATCAGAATACATCCTCATACAGTAGTGTTATTGATGTGTATAATAATCTTCTGGTTCTGCTCATTTCACTCTGCATCAGTTCATGTAAGTCTCTCCAAGCCTCTCTGTATTCATTATCCTGCTGGTCATTTCTTACAGAACAATAATATTCCATAACATTCATATACCACAATTTACCCAACTACTTTCCAATTGATGGGCATCCATTCATTTTCCAGTATCTAGCCACTACAAAAAGGGCTACCACAAACATTCTTTTTTTTTTTCTCCTATCTTTATTTTTATTTTTTTTTATTTAGATTTTTTTTCCACAGTATACATGCATGAGTAATTTTTAAAATAATATTATCTCTTGTATTAATTTTTCCAAATTATCCCCCCCTCCCTCCACTCCTTCCCCCTGATGACAGGCAATCCCATACATTTTACATGTGTCACAATATAACCTAGATACAATATATGTGTGTAAATACCATTTTCTTGTTGCACATTAAGTATTAGATTCCGAAGGTATAAGTAACCTGGGTAGATAGACAGTAGTGCTAACAATTTACATTCACTTCCCAGTGTTCCTTCTCTGGGTGTAGTTATTTCTGTCCATCATTGATCAACTGGAAGTGAGTTGGATCTTCTTTATGTTGAAGATATCCACTTCCATCAGAATACATCTTCATACAGCATTGAAGTGTACAGCGATCTTCTGGTTCTATTCATTTCACTCAGCATCAGTTGATGTAAGTCTCTCCAAGCCTCTCTGTATTCCTCCTGCTGGTCATTTCTTACAGAGGAATAATATTTCATAACCTTCATATACCACAATTTACCCAACCATTCTCCAATTGATGGACATCCATTCAACTTCCAGTTTCTAGCTACAACAAAAAGAGCTGCCACAAACATTTTGGCACATACAGGTCCCTTTCCGCTCTTTAGTATTTCTTTGGGATATAGGCCCAGTAGTAGTACTGCTGGGTCAAAGGGTATGCACAGTTTGACAACTTTTGGGGCATAGTTCCAAATTGCTCTCCAGAATGTCTGGATTCTTTCACAACTCCACCAATAATGTATCAGTGTCCCAGTTTTCCCACATCCCCTCCAACATTCATCATTATTTGTTCCTGTTATCTTAGCCAATCTGACAGGTAGGTATGTAGTGGTATCTCAGAGTTGTCTTAATTTGCATTTCTCTGATCAGCAGTGATTTGGAACACTCTTTCCTATGAGTGAAAATAGTTTCAATTTCATCATCTGAGAATTGTCTGTTCATATCCCTTGACCATTTGTCAATTGGAGAATGGTTTGGTTTCCTATAAATCAGGGTCAGTTTTCTATATATTTTGGAAATGAGACCTTTGTCAGAACTTTTACTTTTAAAAATATTTTCCCAATTTGTTACTTCCCTTCTAATCTTATTTGCATTATTTGCATTGTTTGTACAGAAACTTTTTAGTTTGATGTAATCAAAATCTTCTATTTTGTGATCAATAATGATCTCTAGTTCTCCTCTGGTCATAAATTCCTTCCTCCTCCACAGGTTTGAGAGGTAGACTATTCTCTGTTCCTCTAATCTATTTATTATCTCATTCTTTATGCCTAAATCATGGACCCATTTTGATCTTATCTTGGTATATGGTGTTAAGTGTGGATCCATATCTAATTTTTGCCATACTAATTTCCAGTTTTCCCAACAGTTTTTTCCGAATAATGAATTTTTGTCCCTAATGTTGGTATCTTTGGGTTTGTCAAAGATTAGATTGCTATAGATGTACCCTTTTTTGTCCTTTGTATCTAATCTGTTCCACTGATCTATTGTTCTATTTCTTAGCCAGTACCAAATGGTTTTGGTGACTGCTGCTATATAATATAGCTTTAGATCAGGTACACTTAGACCACCTTCCTCTGACTTTTTTTTTCATTAGTTCCCTTGCAATTCTAGACCTTTTATTCTTCCATATGAATTTTTTTGTTATTTTTTCTAGGTCATTAAAATAGTTTCTTGGGAGTCTGATTGATATAGCACTAAATAAATAGAGTAGTTTGGGGAGTATTGTCATCTTTATTATATTCGCTCCGCCTATCCAAGAGCACTGAATGTCTTTCCAATTATTTAAATCTGACTTTATTTTTTTGGCAAGTGTTTTGTAATTTTTCTCATATAATTCCTGACTATTCTTTGGTAGATGGATTTCCAAATACTTTATACTCTCAACATTTGTTTGGAATGGAATTTCTCTTTGTATCTCTTGCTGTTGCGTTGTGTTGGTGATATATAAGAATGCTGAGGATTTATGTGGATTTATTTTGTATCCTGCAACTTTGCTAAAATTCTGAATTATTTCTAATAGCTTTTTAGCAGAGTCTTTGGGGTTCTCTAAGTATACCATCATGTCATCTGCAAAGAGTGATAGTTTGATTTCCTCATTTCCTACTCAATTTCCTTGAATCTCTTTCTCGGCTCTTATTGCCAAGGCTAGCGTTTCTAGTACTATATTGAATAGTAATGGTGATAATGGGCAACTTGTTTCACTCCTGATCTTACTGGGAAAGGTTGCAGTTTATTTCTATTGCATATTATGCTTACTGATGGTCTTAAATATATGCTCCTGATTATTCTAAGGAATAATCCATTTATTCCTATACTCTCAAGAGTTTTTAGTAGGAATGGACGTTGGATTTTGTCAAATGCTTTTTCTGCATCTATTGAGATGATCATATGGTTTTTATTAATTTGATTATTAATATGGTCAATTATACTAATAGTTTTCCTAATATTAAACCAGCCCTGCATTCCTGGTATGAATCCTACTTGATCATAGTGTATTATCCTGGGGATGATTTTCTGAAGTCTTTTTGCTAATATCTTATTTAAGATTTTAGCATCAATATTCATTAAGGAAATTGGTCTATAATTTTCTTTCTCAGTTTTCGATCGACCTGGTTTAGGTATCAGTACCATGTCTGTGTCATAAAAGGAGTTTGGTAGGACTCCTTCATCCCCTATTTTTTCAAATAGTTTATATAGCATTGGGGCTAATTGTTCTTTAAATGTTTGGTAGAATTCACATGTAAATCCATCTGGTCCTAGGGATTTTTCCTTAACAGGTTTTTTTGTTAAGTTTCAGCTGGAGTTCAGAGGAGCCCACCAAGTAATTACACTAATGCCTCTTAGAGAAGATGACCAGTGACAAGAGAATAGATCAAAGCTTTGCTTGCCAGAAGATTGAAGAAATTATACCATAAGATCAAAGTGAAAAGCCATTTTAGCAGTTACCAAATGCCTTTGACTTGAGATTTTAAGTATCTATCTCCTAGGAAATTAAAAGTGTACTTAAAAGTTACTAGAATATTTCAATTTCGATCAATGAGCACTTGTGAGTCTTTTGTGAATAACTGAAGGCAGCTAGGTGATACCATGGGCAGAGCACCAGCCCTGAAGTCTGGAGGACCTGAGTTCAAATCTGGCCTCAGACACTCAACACTTCCTAGCTGTGTGACCCTGAGCAAATCACTTAATCCCAATTGCCCCAGCCCTATCTCCATTCCCCAAAGAAAAAAAAAAAATGAATAGCTGTCCTACATGAGATTATACTTAGAACACCTAGGCTTTTGTTTTTTTGTTATTGTTGGTTTTTTTTTTTTTTTTAAACCTTTCGGGCCCAGTAGACAGAGAACTGGACCTGGAGTAAACAAGTCTTGAGTTCAAATCCGATCTCATAAAATTATAGCTATGTGACCTTGGGCAAGTCACTTAACCTGCCTCGGATTCCTCAACTGTAAACTGAACATAATAGACTGACCTTGTCAAATGATACAATATTTGCAAAACTGCTCAATACAGTTCCTGGCACATTGAAGACACTTTATAAATCCATTCCTTCCCCATTCCTCTTTTTCGAACTTTCTAAATATGAGTAGCTTTAAATGATTCTCCCTAAGGGTCTATAGTGTAAGTATAAAGACCTAGAGAATTCAAGGAGCAAAGAGTAGAACCTGACTCCACCAGAACCTGATTGGCCTGGGGTCATAGTTAGAGGCTCTTTAAGAAGGAAAGGGTGAGCACCTCATGCCCTAGACCTAGGAGTGAATTGTATTTTGTTTTACCTTTATGAATTGCCACTTAACATCTGTGTGACCTAGACAAATTAGAAATTTTCTCTTCTATAAAAGGGGAAGGGAGGACTCACTGACAGTTAAGGTTTCATCAATTCTCTCAAATTATCTTAGTTAAACCTTAGTCTTTTGGCCTTTTTTCCACCAAAACCTCACTTTTCTTCAGCATCTGACACTGCTGATTATTGTTCCTAGGTACTCTTTTCTATAACAGTTTTCATGACTCATTTCTTTTGATCTCTAGGTAGAACAATCTGCTCAATTATTCATTCCCCCTTTCAATCTTCTTCAATAATCTGTCATTTATATCATAGTACCTAAATGTTGAACTCCCAGGTTCTGGCCAAAGTCATCTTTCCTTCTTTTGGTACACTGTCTCACTTGGTGACTTCATTAGTTTTTAAGAGTTTAATTGCCATCTTTATGCAGTTGACTTCCAGATTTATATATCTAGTTAGATGTCCAGTAAGCACCTTGAACTCAAAACAAACTTTTTACTACCTTCCTCTTCATACATTCTCTATTTTGGTTAAGAGTATCATCATCATCATCATCATGATCCTTTCAATCTCCAAGTTTGTGACCTGATGGTTGTTCTCAACATTCCACATATTTAATCGTTGCCAAATGCTGACATTTCTATCTCTATAATATCTTTCCTATTTGTTGTCTTCTCGTTACTCACAAAAGCCACTATCATTGTTCAGGCCCTTATCATCCTTTACCTATACAGTAGCTTCGTAATTGATCTTTCTCCTCAAACCTTTTCTGTTTCTAAACCATCCTCCACCAATCTGCCAAAATAATTTTCTTAAAGTTCAGGTTTGATTATATCACTCTCCTTTTCATTAAATTCCAGTAGATCCCTAATGTCCAAAGGATCATATATAGACTTCTACTTGCCATTTAAAGCCCTATACAACCTGGCCTCAATCTAGCCTTACAGACATTATACAGTACTCTGATCTCTGTGCCTCACTAATGATGCTGTCTCTCCAAATACTTTTTTTTTTTCCTCTTCAAGATTCAGCTCAAGTATCAACTTCTTAACACCAAAGCCTTTACTGTTCCTAGAGATCCTTCCCTTCCTACCACATTACTCTACAATTATTCTGAATATACTTATGTATATACATACATCTTCAACACAATGTAAACAAACTCTCCCAAGGCAGGGACTGTTTATAATTTGCATTCCATGCTTGCCTGCCCTAACAAAGCACCTGAACAAATTAGGTACTTGGTTAAGTGCTTATTCATTCACTAAGAACACTACAATCCTAAGTGATATAAAGTGAATTCACCAAAATCAAATTATTGACAACTATATAAAACTAAGTCAAAAGATGAAAAATAAGAACCAGAACTTCACCTTGACTTCTAAAGAGAGACACAGAGTATTTTCTATTAATTTATATGGTTCTATTTTCTTAAATTTAAGTATTTTTATTTCATTATTTGTCTTTGTTAATAGTGATCAAGTTCACAATTGAAAACTTAAAAAAAAAATTGAACAAGGCCCCAGCTGTGGGAAAGAAAAAAAAAAAAAAAAAGAAATGACATAAAAGTTTTTAAGTACTTTAAAAAAAAAAAAAAAAAAAAAAGAAAAAATAACTTACCACAAAGGAAGCCTTTAGAGAGATAGCTCAGTTGACACTTCAACGTTTCTGAGGCTAATTTAGCTATAGTAGCAAAGCCATTGCTTGGGACCTTTGTACAGTTCTACCATTTCGTAGGCTAAGACATTGGGTAAGCTGACAGTGGAAGGGGACAGGTGGGAGTGAGCACACCTGCAGATGAACAATGAAGAGAGCTGGGGGTGGGGTGGTAGTATGAGTTAGAGAGTAGTGGCAGAGATGTAAAAAAAGAAAGAAAAAAAAGAAAAAGAAGAAAAAAAGAAAAGAGCATCAATACAACATTAAAATACGCAGAAGAAAACAAAAAGACATTCAGAGGGTGGCACAAATATGGCAATTTTGTTAATACCTTGTTAAATAATATATATATATATAAAACTGTACATAACAGTTCATATACAATCTTTTTGATTTGAATACTGAAATACATTTGTTGATGATTAAGTTCATAATTAAAAAATGTTTTAACTATAGTGCACTGCTGAATAGAGAAAGGGGGGAGGGATGTATTTGAAAATGAATGTGAAATAAAAACAAAAGGCATCAATAAAATTATAACACTTCTCTCTGTCTCTTTCTCCTTTCCCTTTCTTCTCTTTTCCTTCCCTCCTCCAGCAATGAAGACAAGTCACAATCTATAAGCTTGATCTAAAAATAGCAGTTTAATTGGAGATGCTAGACAATAGGCATTAGATCTTACACTCTGTTAAGTGGGAACAAAGTTCCCAATGATTCATGCAAAATGCAATTCTGTTATCAATACAATTTCATAGACCTTCAAGACACTATATTCTGACCTTTAACTTTAAAATTCAATTTGATTTTTTTTAGTCTCATTGGAACCTCTCAGCAGGATGCCTATTCCACTTCCCACCCTGGAGTTCCTTGCAAAAATGAATTTAAGACTACCACCAAAACTCAGGATCAACTCCTGAGACTAGATACTATTTAGTTATCAGAGATAATCTGATTTAGAGTCTACAATTTAGCCCACAAAGAGAAAAAGTTGCATCTACCTGGGAAAACTCAATAACTATTCTATTTTTAGATTTCCAGATAACATTCTCAAGAAAACTATCGTCTTATAGGTAATATTTACTTATCCTTTCTTACATGTACATAATTTATAAATAATTTAAAACTTTTTTTTCCCCCTGAGGCTGGGGTTAAGTGACTTGCCCAGGGTCACACAGCTAGGAAGTATTAAGTGTCTGAGACCAGATTTGAACTAAGGTCCTCCTGAATTCAAGGCTGGTGCTCTATTCACTTCACCAGCTAGCTGCCCCCAAAACTTTTCAATTAAAATTTTTTTCAAACCCAACACATACACATGATGGAAGCATTTTAAGAAAAGTCAGTATGATACAGAAGGAACAGCAATGAACTTTAGTACTCAAAAGGTCTACTTTCCAACTCCAATCTGCCATTAACTAGCCATGTGACCTTGGGCAAACTGTTTATCTAAGTCTCAGTGTCCTCTGTAAAATGAGGGAGTTGGATTATCTCTGCAGTCTCTAAGCTCTAACATTTTATGATCTAACATTTATATTGCTTTCAAGTTAAAAGTTAAAAAAATAAATTAAAAAAAAAAAAAATAAAATGGATAAAAACTATATGGAAAGAAGGAGCAGGTTGCTTTCTTCCAGAAGGTTGAATGCTTCCAAAGGCCTATTGGCAGCAGATAGTTTAGGTATTTCAAATTGGTAAGTATAAAGGAATTTTTCCTTGTAGTTTTATAATCATAGGATTAAGAATGGCAAAAAACCTTTATTCAGTTCCAGTTCAGGAAAGAGGTGTTGATTTAGACTCCAAATCCAGCTTCCAAATTGCAGAATGGAAGAAGAATTGAGGCAGAAGCCTCTGCTGGTGTCATTAATAGACCAATAGGCAGAGGGTTCTATATCTAGTCCTTTACCATTTCATAGATAAGGAAACATGCCACAGTGAAATTATTTGCCACCTTCATAGGTGGCAAATTACCTCTCTTCATAGAGAGGTAATGGGTTAGATTTAAACATAGTTCTGGTGACTACAAATACTGTTTTTTCTACTATCACATTTGGAGGTACTGAAAAACTGATTTTCAAAATTATTTGCTTATGTACAAAATAGCCCTTGATCTGAGTTTTAAAGGAAACCAGGGATTATCAGAAGTAAAGATGAGAAAAGAACATTCTAAGCACGGAAGACAGCTAATGCCAACACACAGATATAGGTGAGGAAGTTTCATGTATAAGAACATTAGGATGTGGATCAGGTTGTAAAGAGCTTTAAAGCCAGAAGATTATATCAGTCCTAGAGGACTGAATAAGGGATGATATGACTGGACTTGAACTTTAGGGAAATTAATTATTTTTGCTGTTTTAAAAAATGGAAAGATGTGGAAAAGATCAGAAGCAGAAGTGAAAAGTAATGAAGGCCTGAACAAGGGTGATAGCTCTTCTATGAGTGGAGAGAAAGAAATGTGTAAAAAATGTGGCAATAGAAATGACAAAAGTGGAGAAAAATAAACAACCAACATTAAAAAACAAAACAAAAAAACAGGACCTATGATTTCTTCAGTATGTGTGTGCATTTCTCCAACAATGAATACAATAATCCATCCCATTGTAATTTGATGGGAGAGTTGAAATGGTAAAAAGGATATGCCTTTTTCTATATTTTTTAATAATTTGCCACAGGGAACCTGTGCAAGAGATTCCCCCCCCCTTTCCCCCTCCCATACCGCCAACATACCAAAGAACACATGACCTGTTGAGAGATAATTCTTCTCTCTCATAAACTTTCCAACCCACCTTCTTTTAGATCATTCATTCCTCTGACGATTTGGCTGCCATATGAATTCTGATCTTTCATTTGTTAGTCTACTCACATCATCCATTTTCCTTCCTGTTACAATCTCTCTGAATGAAATTCATTTTTAGTACGAGACTGAATTGTTACATGATTCCTAGCATTATAACACTAGAAAATTAAGGTTTCAAAAAAAAAAAAAAAAAATTAAAAAGTAGACCTTTGACATGGGAGAAATCTGGGGTCATTAAAAAGCCTTTACAATTTCCTAAAGGCAATTCAGCTCACTCTACTCCCTTAGCTTAATTCTGGGTTCAAATAACACTGAATCTATACTATTCATATATTCTGACAGGATCTAAAATATCTTGCCTAAATGTTTGTTTGTTTTTTAAAAAATCTGAACAGTAAGTCATTATCCGTTTGATTTTTCCCACATGGATAATATTCCCTCCATGGTAAAAAAATTTTAGAGTAGTTATAAATTTCTTCCAGGAGTCTCTTAAATGTAAAAAGTGCTTGATATAATAAACACAAAGTTATGTCAAAACAGAATAGGGGAGGAGCTGAGGAAAGAAGGAGGATGTACAAGAGTCTACACCACCTACAATGCAAAGACTAATATATATATATATATATATATATATATAAAAGCCTATTTTCTTTCTTAGAAGATACTAATGATCAGAGTTTAAACAAACTTGTTGATTATAGCACTCCAGGAATCTTAATAGGAAGAGGGCCTTTAGGTGGCATTTTGCTCTAATAAATCAGATGTTTTGTTATTATAATAAAATAAGCAAAATGGGAGCTTACAGTCTCATGATCCTATTATGTCATATACGGTGAAATAGTATTTCCTACTGAAACCCCCACCAAGGATATCCTTGATTAAATTCTTACTAAAATATTCATATAGCTAGGAAAGTAGGTATGTTAATGTTCTCTTTGACATTTTTTTAGGTATTAGATTCTCCCCTTCCCTCCCCCCCCCCACAGATTTTATCTTCTCCCTTAGAAATCAATCATTCAGGGTTTTTACAAGTATGTTATTTCCAGCACAGAACTCCTTTATGTAGATTTTGTCTAATACAGATGCTTTTCTCATTTCTGTTTTCCATAATGCCTGTTTTGTAATCATATCTCAGAGTTAAGACTACTGATGTGTCCCTTCAGCCCTTGATGATGAAAATTAATTATAAAAATCTATGAAACTACTAGCTACATCAAAGATTGCTTCAAGTAACTAATAAGAGAAAAACAAATCTTCTCTGAGGTTTCATAGAACACCAAGCAAAAATGGCAAAAGATGAACTAGTCAATGTTGGTAGGGTTATAGGAAGAAAAACATACTAATACTCTACTATAGCTGGTCTAACCACTCTGGAAAGAAATTTAAAAACAAGCTACTACTCAAATAACTAAAATGTCCAAATCTTTGACCTAAAAAACCCACTGTTTCTTATATACTTCAAGGAAGTCAATGAGCAAAGCCCAAATACAATAAATATTTATAGAAACATTTTTTGAAATAGCAAAAAAGAGAGGGGGAAAAAAGTAGATGTATGAATAATGAATATTAAGATTTCAGAAAAGCATGGACATACATAAAACTGATTTAACAAAATGCAAATAGAACAGGAAAACAATATATACAATTAATCAAGAAGCATTTAAGTTTCTGTTAGGTATGAGGTATTTTGCCAGGGGCTGGTTATATAAAAACAAAAACAAATGGGGGAAAAAAAAAAAAAGAGGTAAAAGATCTTCTACTCAAGGATTTTATAGACTAGTTTGTGAAGATAGAAAGAGGAAAATGAAATAAATTTTGACAAGAAAACAAGTCCTAATTTTGAAAGTGATGCTTGATTACATGTACAACCAATATAAGATTGCTTGCTATCTTGGAGGGAGGGAGAGAAAAAAATTTTGGAACCCAAAATCTTACAAAAATTAAATGCATGATTAAAAAAAAGGGGGGGGGAAGGGGGCAGTATGGTTAGGACACAGTGTATTTTAGGCATGCAAGTCATGTACAAAAGAAAAACAGTTCACATGGAAAGGCATATTGGGACCAACTTGTAAAAAGGTCATAATTGTCCAACATAGGAGTTATTTTTGTTTTGGGAGGCAAAAGGGAACTACTAGAACTAATTGAATTTATTGAGTGAAGGGAGTGACACTATAAAGCTGCTTTCTAAGAAAATCAATATAGCAGCTGTGTGATAGACAATGGAAAAAGAAGAAAATTAAAGTCAGGAAACTAATTAGGAAGATGAGGGTGAGGGTTTGGCAGAAGATATAAAAGTCAGAACTAGGGTGGCAGACATTTGAGTAGAGAAAAGGATAGACTGGAAAAGGTGTTGTGGACATAGAAAAGACTCAGAAACTGAATAGATATGTTAGAGTGAGAGAAAGTGAGGAATCAAGGTCAACACAGGAGTTATATTCCTAGGTGACTAGAAAGTTATGATGGCATGCTTGACTGAAGCAGGAAATTTAAAAAGTGAGGTAGGTTTGAAAGAAAAGAATAATCTCAGTTTTTGATACATTGATATGTCTGTGATACAACCAGTTCAAAATATTTATTGATCAGATTGGCTAACATAACAGAAAAGGAAAATGACAAATGAAGAGCAATTTGAACTATATAAAACTGTGTATACCCTTTGACCCACCAATACCACTTCTAAGTCAATAATCTGAAAAGATTTTCAAAAAAGGAAAGGAAAGGACCTATGTGTATGTATAGTAGCACTTTTTGTGGTAGCAAATAATTAGAAATTGAGAGAATGCCCATCAACTGGGGAATGATTGAATAATTTATGGTACATAATTGTGATGTAATACTACTGTGCTGTAAGAAATAATGACCAGGATGTTTTCAGAAAAATCTGGAATTACGTGAATTGATACAAAGAGAAGTGAGCAGACTCAGAATACTGTACAATGCAGCAATACAAATGTACAATAATTAACTGTATTACTTAGCTATTCTCAACAATACAAAAATTCAAGGCAATTCTGATGAAAAATGCTATCTCTAGAGAAAGAATTGATGAAAATTGAATGCAGATTAAAGTATACTTTAAAAAAAACTTTATTTTTCTAGGATTTTTTGTTGGTTTTTCTTTCACATAATGACTAATATGGAAATGTTTTGGATTACTGTACCCATTATTATGACCTTTATTAAATTTCTTGCTTTCTCAATGAGAAAGGGGGATGGGAGAGAATTTGGTTCTCAAAATTATAAAAAACAAAGATAAAAATTGCTTTTCTATGTAATTGGGGGGAAAAATTGAGTATTAAAACTGTTTTTTTTTTTTTTTAATTTTGAAACTCCTGAGCCTGAAGTTCAGGAGATCAGAGCTGGAAAGAGATCTGGGAGGCATCAATATGGGAATAAAAATTAAATCTATGCCAGCAAAAGAGGTTAACAAGAGACAGAATATAGAAAAACTATGACAAAAAAAACCCTGTAGGGAGAAATACAGAGAGGCTTGGAGAGACTTACATCAACTGATGCTGAGTGAAATAAATAGAACCAGAAGATCGCTGTACACTTCAATGTTGTATGAAGAGGTATTCTGATTGAAGTGGATATCTTCAACATAAAGAAGATCCAATTCACTTCCAGTTGATCAATGATGGACAGAAACAGCTACACCCAGAGAAGGAACACTGGGAATTGAATGTAAACTATTTGCACTACAGTCTTTCTACCCAGGTTACTTATACCTTCGGAATCCAATTCTTACAGTGCAACAAGAAAATTGGATTTACACACATATATTGTAACTAGGTTATACTGTAACACATTTAATATGTATGGGATTGCCTGTCATCTAGGGGAGGAAGGGGAAAATTTGAAAAAATGAATACAAGGGATAATGTTGTAAAAAAAAAAAAAAAAATTACTCATGCATATGTACTATCCAAAAAATTATAATTATAAAATTAATAATAATAAAAAAAAGGATGGCTTAGGGAGGTAGAGGGTGGGAGTGGAGAAGGAAGATAATACTTAGTGATGTAAAAACAAATAACATCAGTAAAAACTGGAATTCAAAACCAAGGCTTTTTTCCAGATTCTTCTCCTACCTTCCTTCCCTTTGCAATCACATTCCACTAACAAATAGTTTATATATCTTATATGTACAACTTTTCGCATGTTATCTCGCCCATTAGGAAGTGAAATCTTTGAGACCAAGATTGTTTTTGTCCTGTGTCTGTTTGGCCAGATCTTATTACCACAGTGCCTGGGACATAGTAAGTGTTTAATACAATGACTGACTATTCCTTTCCATTTTCATCTTTTAAATGTCCTTAGAATTATTTTGTTTACCTGGGTCTCTTTCAAAGGTTTCTTTAAAACTCATTTTATGGATCTATTGCTTGTATTATGAAGTAATACTTCTCATTATCTATCATTATCCTTCTCTTACATTTTTGGTACAAGACCTGTGATTCCCTCTAAATAGGAAGCTATATGTTAGCAATGACCTCTATTAATACCAATCAAGATCTAAGCAAATTATAGTCTTAGAGAGAAGTAAAAGGAGCTATGGAAGTTTACTGAGTAGCAGATTTGCAGTTTAATCAATTTGACACCTATATGAAGAATTAACACTTAGGGACTAGCCCAAGGTGACAAATCCATTATATGTCAGAAGCAGGACTTAAACACTGGTCTTGAAAATTGCTGAGGCTAGCTCTCATTGTCTGCTACATCAAATCTGAAAGATTTTTAACAAAAACGTTTATTTTCTATGCCCTTGATTTCCAAATGAAGAAGCAAACTCCACTGAGATTTGAGTTCTATTATAAAAATTAAAGATGTGTCCTGCAGTATACAAGCTCCATCAAAGGAAGACCTAAGTCTCCCTGGAAGTATCAAAATAGAGAAAGTTTTAAATTCCTCAAAAAAGGCAGAATTAGATCATTAGAGTTTATAAGAAGTCAAGGAAAGAGTAGTATGTCTTTTCATGAACCAAATGAAGAGAACTTATCTTTTGCTTATCACAGAACACACTCAAAGAGGTAGTTTCTAGAGGACATTAATATTGATCTCTTTTAATATTTCTAAAAATCATAACTGGAATTGTACATTTCTGTTTTACAATTACTGACAAATGACTTTACAGTAATAAAACTATTTGGAGAAGATAAAATCTTCTGATTTGGAAGGAAAGTTAATCAAGTCAATAAGCATTTATTTAGAACTTAACACGTGCTAAGTATGGGATACAAAAAAGGGGCAAAAAAGTCTTCTTCCCCCCCCAAATAATTCTATTTGGAGAAGGGAAGAGTCTTCTGATTTAGAAGGAAGCTTAGTCAAGTCAATAATTGTTTATTAAGAACTTAACATGTACCAGAAACATGGCATGCAAATAACTATGAACAAAAAATTATAAATATAGGACATACTGGAAGTTATTTTAAAGGAATATCTATCTCATCTCCCTTAGCATTAAGGAGGATAAATTAAAGCTTGTAGAAAGTACAATTTTAACTGAGTCCTGAAAATAGTCAGTACATGGAGATATAAAGATAATAGGGAGAAATCTAATCAAAGGGGACAGTCAATTATGAATAAATATTTATTATGCAATAAAAAGACACAAAACTGAAAGATGAAATGTCTTGAACAAAGAAAAGAAGTCAGTATTACTTAATTGTAAAATAAACAGTAGGAAGTAAGGTTTAAGAAAACTGGAAAGAAAAGGAGGAGGCTACATTAGGAAGGGCATTGATATCCTAGCAAGGGATTTTATATTTGATCCTGGAGATGACAGGGAACCATTAAAGCATCCTGAATGGGAAGAATGTGATCAGCTGCAGATCAATTTCACATCAGAGTGAAGGATGGTTTTGAGTGAGGAAAGACTTGAAGCAAGAAGACCAATCAGAAGATTATTTCAATTGTCCAAATATGAGGCGATAATAGCTTCTACCAGGATGAAAGTAGTGTCAGAGGAGAGAAGGGGACATATAAAATGTCATGAAAGTAAAAATGATAGTATTTAACAATCGGATATAGGGAGTGGGGAGAAAAAGATAAAGTGAAAAACAGTGAAGATGACAATTGAAAATTATATGTCCTTAGCAATAACTGCATAATTAGAAGGGATTATAGATAAGTTCATTTTTTTAATATGTTGTATTTAGATATTTCAAAGGCATTTGTAGATGAAAGACTAAAAGTCAGGAAAGAGCTTCTAGTTAGATAAAGAGATCTAAGAATCACATGAACAGAAATGATAATTGAATACATGAGAATTGATGAAGTCACCAAATAGCATAGGGTAAGAAGAATGTTCTAAACAGGGTTGGGGGTGTGTGTGTGAATTTAGGAAGGCATAGTTAGGTGGTGTGAGACAGATGAAGATCAAGCAAAGGTGACTGTAGAGTAGTCCAAAAAAAAAAAAAAAAAAAAAAGGAAGAAGGAAAACCAGAGAAAGCAGTGTCACTAAAATAAAAGAGGATTTAGGAGAAGCAGATGATCAACAATGTCAAAAACTGCAGAGATCAAAAAGGAAGAAAACTGAGAAAAGACCTTTACATTTCACAATTTAAAAATCACTGTTAACTTAGAAGAGAGCTGTTTCAGTTGAATGTGAATGTTTCAGTTGTTTATTCATATGATATTTATACCTGTGATATGTTTACCATGTTTTTCTCAGTAGGCATTTGTTCTGGGCAGCCATAGTTTCTGGCTCAACTGAAGTTGACTTGTAGAAGTCTTCCTAGTTCAATTCAAGCTGGGCTGAGCTTTAAGGTTTACTACCTCCTAGGAAGGAGGTTAAATAACAGGGTTTATCTCACATAACATAAAGCCCTTAGGTTTTTGTAAAGTTTTTTTGTAAAGACAACCTGAGTTCTCACCTTGTAATACTAACAGGTTTTGTATTTTTTTTTCCACCAACATTTTTTGGTACATGAATAAGTCCTTTCAATCAAATATTACACTAACTCATGTGAGCTACAATGCTTTGCAAATCTTAAATCACTATATAAATACTACAGTTGCTGCTGCTACAAATCTCTTTATACAAGGCCTTAGAGCAGCTAGATGGGGTACTTATCTCATAGAGATAAAGTCTGACCTCAGACACTTATTAGCTGTATGACATTGGGCAAGTCCCTTAACTCTGTCTGCTTTAGCAACTCATGTATAAAATGCGTTTGAGCAGGAATTGGCAAACCACTTCAGCATCTTTGCAAAAAAAAAAAAAAAAAAAAAAAAAAAAAAAAAAAAAAAAAAAATCCTAAAACTCACAAAGAGTTGGAAACAATTGAAATGAGTAACAACAGCCAAATACCTCTGGGGTTCAGTTCAAGAGTTAAAACAAAAAAATAGGCTTTTTTCCATATCTGTCATGAAATCAATGTAGAAAAAAAGTGGAGGCAAACCATGCACTGGAGTTAGCAGGTAACTCATCTATAGTTTTCATATGTGCAAGAGATACTCAAAGTACAAACGAATCTGTCCATGTTTATCCTCAATTCTAAAAAAGAATCACTCTCAGAAAAATGCATTTTGAATAAGGCATACTCTTAAAAATCTGTCAGTTTCTTGCCTCTAACATTACACTTCACAAATTTGTCAAAGTACACACATTATTAAGTGAATTTTTCACAAATCTGGCTAAAATGTAGTATTTTTTTCTCCTGTATATCTCTCCACTTGGCAAATATACCAACTATTTACAGAATGAAGAGTATAATCTGTGTTTTAAGCCCTTTCTTACACAATAATCTATTTCATCAGTAATTTATTTGTCCAATTTATCAATAATTTGTCCAAATACCGAGGATGGAATTGTTTGGATTGTATGCCATCTTTTTCTCAATTTTTATTCTTTCTTCTGAAAATTTTTTTCTACTTTTGTTATAATATATTGGTAATATGACTTCACTGTTTCCATAAAACTCCATCGGCAATGAGTAGTTTGTTAAAATATAATTAATTTGATCACATAACAAAATGACTGTCTGAAAATCTCAAAAAAGAGTAAATACAGGGAGAGAGAAAGCAATTAAAATTAAATCCACAATATAAGGAACTAGAATTATCACAAGGTATAAACTTCATGAAATACCAGAAAAATGAAATATGCAAAGTCTCCTTTCTTCCTCATCTCTAACCTCCTCTTTCAAATATCTCCCATCCCAATGCTGGGTAACCATACATTGCAAATATAACTTCACTTTAGTTTTCAGGTTTAGCTAGTGGAGAAATGGAAGCTATCCTGTCTGCTCCTCAAAGAGTAATGACTCAGGCAAGACCCTTCCTTTACCCCCCCAAAATGAAACACACCATAAAAGATGGAAGATAGTGATTCTTCTTAGCACAAGAAGTAAAGAAGAGCAACAACAGGACAGGGAGTAGAAGACAATATCACAAAATTAGCTAGGGAACACCTATGGTCTCTGGCTTCTGAATTAGAAATCAGCTGACTTTAGTCTCTCCCCTCCCACAACACCTGCATTAACTCCTGTCAGGAAAACAGTAAGTATCCAACATTCTCCAACAAAAGGAGGTAACAGTAAGGGAAAATCTTTGTAACAACAGAAAGACTAAGGAGTAAAGAAATGGAAATCAGAACAGAATTCTGGAAACACAAGAAAATGTTAAAAAGCAAAAATAAATAAATGAGTCTAGGAATAAATGCCCAGGTATATTCAAACAGAAAAAGCAACAGAGACATTCAAAGACAAACAGAAAGGAAAATGAGTACAAACAACATATTGTAGGATTCTGTTTTTTAATCCACTCTGCTATTTTGCTTCCATCCCATTCACATTAACAGTTATGATTACCAGCTCTGTATTTCCCTGCATCCTATTTTCTCCCCTTTATATACTTTTGATCTGTCTTTCCATCTTATCCTTAGTTGTATTTTTTTAACCCACTCCACTGGCTCCCTACTCTTCTATCAACCTTTCTCTCATCTTTTCCCCTAGTGTTTCTGTAATTTGGGATTTCAGGTTTATGGTTCTTATAAAGTCATGTGAAATAAATAAAAATCGACTGCTCTTTCTATTAGAATTATTGAATGATATTGATCCTGTTTCCTCATCCATTTTATAGAAATCAATTCCATTTCTCCAAAAATCATTTCAACCTAGCATTAATAATAATAATAATTAGTTATTATGTAACATTTTCTGGACTTCAGGCTTCCTAGCAATTGGCAGGAATAGTACTGCTAATCAGTAAATGTAGATAAAGTAAGCCCGAGGAAATGTGACAGCATCTCAGGAAATAGATGACTTTAAATCCAGCCTCACTCATTCCTTATTGACTCATATTCATTACTTCATTAATGATACCCCACTTACAATGGTCACTGTAAAATATCAAGCTTTATTTGTCAAGCTAAATTACTGTTACCAACAGATTTGCATTCTTCTACTGTACTTCACAAATGGCAGTGGTCAAAAGTATTTTGCATGAATACTTTATTTATTTTTTTAAATTTAGCATTCAGTAATTAAGGTCTGCCCTTCCAAGAAGCTCCATTTCATTTAATGATACCATTATAACATCAGATTTTGAAACCTTGGAGTTATCTGATTCAGCTCTCCCCAAAATCAATTATGAACTCATATGGGTTCCTCCTTTGTAATACTCTATATTGAAGAATGTCTTTCCGTTAAGAGTGCTATCTCAGTTTACCCTCAGATACCTCCATGGTGGCTTCTCATATGATCAAGCCTGGAATGTGCTGAGAACTAAGCTAGCATATACTAACTGGATACCAACTATATATTATACTAACTAGGTAATGTGGCCCTTGCAGGCAGAGAATTTAGAAAGTAGGAGAATAAGATACCAACACAGCCATCACAATAACAATAGTCCATAAGACTTTATCAGAGAGGCAAAATAAAGTGCTAAACCAAAGGTTTTTTTTGGAAAAAGTTGTTACCAACTAGAGTAAACATATCTCTTATATGATATAAAAGGGGAGGAAAGCAACAAGCATTTAATGTCATGCTTTTAAGCTTTATAAAATGCTTTTTACAAATATTGCTTAATTTTACCCTGACAACTCTAAGAGATAAGTGCTCTTATAATTCTCATTTTACAGCTGAGCAAATTTAGGCAGTGGCTACAAATCTAACAAGTATCTAAGACAACATTTAAATTGGACATTAAAAGACAGAGAAGAGAAGTTCAACTGGGTAGCCATTCTAGCTATAGTACAAGGAAAAGCTTGAGAAAGGCATGGAGATGACAAACTGGATTTTTGTGGAGGGAGGATGAAAAGTTAATGGAGAGAAATAATAAGGGACAAGGCTGGTAAATTAAAATGACATCAAGTTGCCTCATAGCTGTAACTTGTATAAGAAAAATTATTCTGCTGGTGGCATAAAGGATGAATTGAAAGAGAATGAAGGCGGAAAGATTTGTTAGGAGATTAATACAGTATATATGTGGGTGATAAAGGTCTCTGTGTAAAAGGAACAGAAATGAGAAGGGTGGATTTAAAAGATTGTGACATAGATTCAGTCTGAAGAAACTAGTAACTGAATGTAAGAATATAAAAGGTGGCTAGAATGACAGGGAAAGATAATGCAGATTGCTGGAGGGGATGTGGAAAAACTGGGACACTGATACATAGTTGGTGGAATTGTGAATACATCCAGCCATTCTGGAGAGCAATTTGGAACTAAGCTCAAAACGTTATCAAACTTTGCATATCTTTTGATCCAGCAGTGTTACTACTGGGCTTATATCCCAAAGAGATCTTAAAAAAGGGAAGGGACCTGTATGTGCAAGAATGTTTGTGGCAGCCCTCTATGTAGTGGCCAGAAACTGGAAACTAAGTGGATACCCATCAATTGGAGAATGGCTGAATAAATTGTGGTTTATGAATATTATGGAATATTATTGTTCTGTAAGAAATGACCAGCAGGATGATTTCAGAAAGGTCCGGAGAGACTTGCATGAACTGATGCTAAGTGAAATGAGCAGGACAAGGAGATCATTATATACTTCAACAACCATACTATATGATGATGAATTCTGATGGACGTGGCTCTCTCTTCAACAATGAAATAAACCAAATCAGTTCCAATAGAGCAGTAATGAATTGAACCAGCTATACCTAGTGAAAGAACTCTGAAAAATGAATGTGCATCATTACATAGAATTCCTAACCTCTCTATTTTTGTCTGCCTGAATTTTTGATTTCTTTCACAGGTTAATTGTACACTATTTTAAAGTACGATTCTTTTTGTACAGCAAAATAACTGTATGGCCAAGTATACATATATAATATTTAACTTACACTTTAACATACTTAACATGTATTGGTTAACCTGCCATCTAGGGGAGAGGGTGGAGGGAAGAGGGGAAAATTTTGAACAAAAGGTTTTGCAACTGTCAATGCTGAAAAATTACCCATGCATATATCTTGTAAAGAAAAAGCTACCAAAAAAATAAAAATAAATAAATAAAAGGTGAGAAGAAGTTGAAAGAAGAATAAAAAGAGATATCAACTTAAAGTAAGGTAGTAAATATAAATGCCAAGAATTAGTTCTGTTTCCCCCCCTTTTTTTTAAATTTTGTTATAGGGAATGTATCTCTAGAGAAGCCAAATGTTCATATGGACTATTTGTGTCCAATCTGTAGCAGAGCATTCCAAGCTTGTATCAGAACCGTTGTAACTCTAACATAGTGATGTCATTTTGGTCCTTTTCAAGAAGGCCAACAACCAGCCAATATAGAAGAAGAAAGGGCAAAGATAATAGAGGTGAAATAGAAACAGAAAGAACCAATAAACTGAAAGAAAAAAAGGAAAATGTCATGTAATACATGCTAACAAATTACCCACAAAGACTGGAAAGAAGGTTTCAAAGATCTAAGGATCACAGATGAGGATCAGAGGTTATCTAGTCCAATTAAGTTCTTATCAAGATCCCTAGTAGGTCAGTGCCACCATTCCAGGTATTCCAAACCCTTTTAACTCCTTCATTTTAAAGATAAGGACACGGAAGTTCAGAAGACATTTAAATAATTTTGCTAAACAACACACAATTGTAAACATCAAGAAGTGGGATTTGAAATCAAATCAAGATCCACAATTCCAGAATCAATATTCTTTCCAAAGTATTATGCTGCACCAAATAATACAGTCAGAAATATCTAGAGGCCAAGTATGGGTACAGGCAAGACTGATGCTAGGGAGGGGAACTACAGAAAAATTGTGTAAAGTCAATGAGTGGTTCAAAAGTCATTACTTTTAAAAATATATTATTTTTACCTACTGATTTTATGAGGAGCAATATTGAAGACCTGAAAAAAATTTACTTAAAAACCTCTAATCTCTGCCTCTGTACAATTAAGCAGAAAGCTTCTTCTTGACTTTCTACTTTAAAAATTATTAAATGACAGAAACTAAGAAAATTACCAAAGTCTTGGTATTAAAACGTTGAGGTCTTGTCAGTTTGTCAATATGATTTCCTATTATCTATTTAGTGAGCAGTAAATATGCTAAATAGTTCTTTCTTATTCATTAGTGTATTACCAACAA
Source organism: Sminthopsis crassicaudata (assembly GCF_048593235.1). Lineage (NCBI taxonomy): Eukaryota > Metazoa > Chordata > Mammalia > Dasyuromorphia > Dasyuridae > Sminthopsis > Sminthopsis crassicaudata. Next base: position 336,061,709 of record NC_133620.1, read on the forward strand.
AAGATTGCAAACTTTGTTTTATGGAAAAATTTTAAAAGTTTTCTCAGGTTGCTGAGACTTCAGAGTCTGGAATGGTCATCAAATAAAAAATTTGGTGGCAGTTAAATGGTGCAGTAGATAGAGCATCAACCTGAAATCTGGAAGATCTGAGTTCAAATATGACCTCAAGCACTTAATTTCTAACTGTGTGACCCTGGGCAGTAAATCACTTAATCCCAACTGCCTCAAAAAAGAAAGACAAATAAAAAGTTTTAACAAAATCTGTGTGGAATTAGACTAATAATCTGTACTCTAAAAGCAAAATTATTGTGAATTAGGACCACTGAAGATATTTTGTTTTCTAGAGTAACTTCTAAACCACAAAAATATTAAGATTGTTAGGGAATCTTCAAAAAATTGTCTCAGCACTCAAACCATTTGACAACACCAAAGACTAATTCTGATGATCTGAATGACCTCTATATGACGCATTTAGGATGTTGCATATAACTAGACACATCCTCAATCTTCAGTGGGAAATTAGTCAAAAAAAGGTTATCTTAAGAGTCAAAGAAAACAGAATTTATGATAAATAAATAACATTTCATGAGGATGGAATGTTCTATGATTCAGTCAGCCATTAACACTGAAATTGTGACAAACTGATACTAGACAGGTTACATTTTTAAAAATAAAAAATATAAAGAAAATGAAAAATTTGGAGTGAAATATGAAAATGAAAAAAGATTTCTAATAGGAAAAATCAGAGAAATTTCACTTTAGACATGAAATAATTATTAGTTGGTAATCAAATTTATATTAAGATGAAACAATTGTAGTATTAACATTTATATTGATTTTAAGTAACAATGTCTCAAGTGTGCCCTTCAGATAGGAGACACAGGAGAGAATGAGAGTATTTGTTTAAACTTACATAGTTTCAAGGAATGAAAGGACATTTTAAATTCTGAGATTTTTAGAAAGGAGAAGAGGAAATTGTAATATCTAATAAGAATATTAGAGAATTTAGAGGTGAAAAACTTTAAGTTATCTTTTGAATGAGAATGTTTCTTAGCATAACATAGTATCCTCAAAATCATCATCTTTAATACATATTGATATAGCTATATTAACATGATTATAGTTTTGTTCAAAATACAAATATCTGGTGTGTGACTACCTCATGTCATCAGAAATCAATCATCAAATTAAATGCTTAAGATTATATTCAAAGCACCAAAGACACAAAACAAAAGCAAAAATGGTCTGTGCTCTCAAAATACATACATTCAAATGAGAGACACAAATACATATTTAGAGATGTACAAAATACATTCATAGTAGATAACAAGATAACTTTAATAAGGAAGACCAGCAGTTGGGAAAAGGAGAGAACTTCAACAGGTAGTGCTTGAAATGATTCTTAAAAGGGATTTTTTTTTTTTAATTAAAGCTTTTTATTTACAAAAGATATGCATGGGTAATTTTTCTTTTTTTAAATGATTTTTATTTCTTAAAAGTCATTCTCTACCATCTGCTACCCAGTGAACCAGTCTTTTTTTTTAATACTTTATCTTTAAAATTAATTTTTATAATTATAACTTTTTTTTTTTGACAGTACATAAGCATGGGTAATATCCCTTGCACTCACTTCTATTGCATGGGTAATTTTTCAACACTGACCCTTGCAAAGCCTTCTGTTCCAAATTATCCCCTCCTTCCCTCCCCTCCCCTCGATGGTAGGTAGTCTAATACATTAAATATGTTAAAATATATGTTAAATCCAATATATATATATATTATATATATATATATATATATATACATATTTATAATTATCTTGCTGCACAAGAAAAATCAGATCAAGAAGGGGAAAAAAACTGCGAACGAAAACAAAATGTAAGCAAACAACAACAGAGAGAGTGAGAATGCTATGTTGTGGTTCACACTCAATTCCCATGGTCCTCTTTCTGGGTGTAGATGGCTCTATTCATCAGTGAATAAACAGAACTGGTTTGAATCATCTCATTGTTGAAGAGAGCCACTTCCATCAGAATTAATCATCATATAGTCTTCTTGTTGCCATATATAATTATCTCCTGGTTCTGCTCATTCACTTAGCATCAGTTCATGTGGGTCTCTCCGAGCCTCTTTCAAATCATCCTGCTAGTCATTTCTTACAGAACAGTAATATTTCATAATGTTCATATACCATAATTTATTCAATCATTCTCCAACTGATGGGCATCCACTCAGTTTCCAGTTTCTTGCCACTACAAAGAGGGCTGCCACAAACATTTTGGCACATATGAGTCCCTTTCCCCCACTTTAAGATCTCTTTGGGATATAATCTCAGTAGAAACATTGCTAGATCAAAGGGTATGCACTTTTTGATAACTTTTTGAATATAGCTTCAAATTGCTCTACAGAACGGTTAGAACCATTCACAATTCCACCAATGATATATCAGTGCCCAGTTTTATTGCATCCCCTCCAACATTCGTCATTATCTTTTCCTGTCATCTTAGCCAACCTTTCAGATAGGTATCTCAAGAGTTGTCTTAATTTGCATTTCTCTGATCAATAGTGATTTGTAGCATCTTTTCATATGACTACAAATAGTTTCAATTTCTTCATCTGGAAATTGTCTGTTCATATTTATCAATTTTGGGTGTGGGATGTGCAATTGTTGTAAGTCTAAATAGTATTTTTTTAGGTTTAATTGTTTTTTTTTAATTTATTTGGGGGGAATGCTGGTAGTGTTTGGTTATACTGCAGCTATGGCTACAGAGGAGTATCCAGAAAGTTGAGTAGGAAATTCGGTGGCTTTTGGTATGTTGTTTCTTACTATGTTACCACTTATCAATTGGAAAATAGCTTGAACTATTATAAATTAGTCAATTCTTTATATATTTTAGAAATGAGGCCTTTATCAGAACATTTGAATGTAAAAATGTTTTCCCAGTTTCTTGCTTCCCTTATAATCTTGTCTGCATTAGTTTTGTTTGTACAAAAAACCTTTTAACTTAATATAATCAAAATTATCTATTTTGTGATCAATAATGGCTCTCTAATTCTTCTTTGGTCACAAATTCCTTCCTCCTCCACACATCTTAGAGGTAAAATATCCCTTGTCCTTTTAATTTGCTCATGTTATTGTTCTTTATGTCTAGATCATGAAGCCATTTCAACCTTATCTTGGTATATGGTGTTAGATGTGGGTTAACGCCTAGGTTCTGCCATACTAGTTTCCAATTTTCCCAGCAGTTTTTGTCAATTCTTATCCCAAAAGCTGAGGTCTTTGGGTTTGTCAAACACTAGATTGCTGTAGTCATTGACTATTTTGTTCCGTGAATCTAACCTATTCCACTGATCAACTGCTCTATTTCTTAGCCAGTACCAAATGGTTTTGTTGACCCACTGCTTTATAATATAGTTTTAGATCTGGTACAGGTAAGGCCACCTTCATTTGCTTTTCTTTTCATTAATTCCCTTGAAATTCTTGACCTTTTGTTCTTCCAGATGAACTGTGTTGTTATTTTTTCTATGTCAGTAAAATAGTTTCTTGGGAGTTTGATTGGTATAGAACTAAATAGATTAGTTTAGATAGTATTGTCATCTTTATTATATTTGCTCAACCTATCCAAGAGCACTTGATATTTTTCCAACTATTTAGATCTGATTTTGGAAAGTGTGGAAAGTGTTTTGTTGTTCTGCTCATATAGTTCCTGATTAATATTTTATCCTTTCTACAGTTATTTTAATGGAATTTCTCTTTGTATCTTTTGCTACTGGATTTTGTTAGTGATGTATAAAAATGCTGATGATTTATGTGGATTTATTTTGTATCCTGAAACTCTGCTAAAGTTGTGGATTACTTCTAATAGTTTTTTTGTTGATTCTCCAGATTAAAAGGGATTTTAAAAGGCAGAGAGGAAATGGAAGAGCATTCCAGGTATCAGGGACAGTCATCCTTCATGTATGATGAAATAAATAGACTAATATGATCGGACCACAGAATACATTGAGGAATATTGTGGCTTTCTTGGGGAAAAAAAAAAAATATTTATTATTTTTACATTTTTTTCTTTTTAAAATTTAAGTTCCAAATTCTCTCCCTGCCTCCCATTCCCTCCAAAATCCATTGAGAAGGCAAGTTAAAAAAAAAAAAATTTAAAAAAAAAATTAAATCATGCAAATATATATTTCCACATTAGCTTTAAAAATGCAAGAAAAAAATTTTTAAAAGTGAGAAAATTATACTTTAATTGGCAATCAATTCTCTCTTTGGAAGTGATTAACTTTTTCATCACAAATCCTTCAGAGCTGTTAGATAAGAATTTTTTTTTAATAAATAATTTGTGAACACTATTGATGAAGGTAGATAAAGATTTAAGATTTTTATGTGGCCTTTGTCATAGTCTAATGTCATAGGCAGCATCTTGTTAGTAAAACAGAAGGCTCTCTCGAAAGCTAATCAAGAGAACAAGGGAGAACAGAAACTGGTAACAAAGATCTGTAAGCTCTTCCTTGGTTAGAACATGGGAGGTGTTCTCTCTGGACTTGAAAACAATCCCAAACATGACTTAGACAAGTTGTCTTGCAACCTCCAAGGCTTTGATTTGACATAATCATGACTTCTAAATAAACAAACACACAAATAAATAAATAAATGAATAAATAAATAAAGCTTGCATGTTACAAATGGGAATCTATCTGGAGATGTCACTCTGGGAGCACATTTCCAAAAGCCTCTCTCTGCTTTAATAAATACAGGAGTCAAGCAAACGTTTTTGCTTTCTCTGACTAATATTTTACTAAGTTTGGATATAATCCAGGCTAGATATATCTTTGTCACCATAACAGGATGCCATCTGGTTTAAGTTGGTTTACTGCAAAGATGCTGAAATGGAGCAAGAAAGTTTCCATGGAAACACAGAGAATCTATTAGGTTTCAACCAAATGTTAACAGACTAGATCTTTCAAACAATCAGAAAAGCAAAAAGCAGATTCCTTACTTCAATCAAATTCCTCTGCAGTAAGAAAGCAATCTATCTATATATTGCTGCCAGTTAAAACCTTGAAAAGTCCAGTCTAATGCCACTCACTCAAATCTTCAATGGCTCTCTAGTACCTACCTACCAAATAAATGCCTAATAAGACTTTTCAAACTTTGGTCTCAATATTCCTTTCCATTTTTCTTATTTTACCTTTCACAAATATTAATTATCATTTGGGAAATTTTAAGCAGATCACAAATTCTCTGGTCTTCAATTTCCCAGAACTGATTTAAATTAAGTGTAATGTCTTCAACAAATGAGATTTTGGCAAAGCTCTTATTATTAGCACAGCACCTGGCATAAAATATTCACTTAATAAATAAATATTTGTTCTCTCCCTTTGGACTCCTCCTCATTCTAAATCTATGATCCACTGCACTTTGAATGTAAACTGTCAGCCATTCCCCTTTATTTTAAAGGAAATATAAACAAAACTCAAAGTAAAAGAAAAACATATTTAAAGGACAAATAAAACTATAGCCTGGGAGTAGAAGGAAACTAATTAAAAGATAACTAAGCTGAGAAAAAACTACCAAACTGCCAATATTAAATTTAAAAATGAAGAAATAATTCATGACAAATTAAAATGAAATAGAGAAAATTATTAAAATATATTTTATTGAAATGACCAGCAGGATGATTTCAGAGAAAACTGGAGAGACTTACATGAACTGATGTTAAGTGAACCAGGAGATCATTGTACATAGCAATAACAAGATTATGCAATGATCAATTTTGAAGGATATAGCTCTTTTCAACAATGAGATGATTCAGGCTAGTTCCATCCATCCTTGTGATGAAGAGAGCCATCTGCACCCAGAGAAAGGGCTGTGAGAAATGCATATGGATAACAACATAGTATTTTTGGTTGTTGTTTGCTTTCATTTTGTTTTCTTTCTCGTCCCCCCCCCTTTTTTATCTAATTTTCGTGTGCAGCATGATAAATGTGGAAATATGTATAGAAGAATTGCACATGTTTAACGTATATTGGATTACTTGCCACATAAAGGAGGGGGTATGGAGAAGGGAAGGAAAAATCTTGAAACACAAGGTTTTACAAGGATGAATGTTGAAAATTATCCAAGCATATATTTTGAAAATAAAAAGCTTTTTAAAAAATAATAAATTTTATCCAATTACATGTCAACAAAAAAGATACTTAACTAAAACAGATATATACAAAAATGCAAAATACTTAGAATAGAAAAAGAAATAAGTCATTTAAATATCTCATTACAAAAAACATAAATTGCACAAGCCACAAATTAACTCTCCTCCAATAAAAACCCTCACAACTAGATAGGTTTACAAGTCAACATTCTAGTCCACATTCAATGAAAAATTCTAATTAAAAAATCCAAGGAGATCCTAATAAAATTCTTCCATTAAAAAAATCATCTTATATCAACCTGTTAAAGAGCATTATGCACTATGACCATGTTGGATTTATAGTAGGAATGTAGTGTTGATTCAACATTAGGAAAACTAAACATAACAGATCATATTAGTAACAAAGGCAGGGAGAGTGTGGTGTCACTAGTGGATGGAGAGTAGGCATCAGAGACCTATGGCCGTATGACCCTTACCAAACATCTCAAACTAAATGGCAGAAAAGATGCCTGCATTGGTGTAGAGGGAATTTCCTCATTGGGGAGTTTTCTATATTAAAGAAATCATAAGAGGCAGCTAGGTGGCGCAGTGGATAGTGCACCAACCCTGAAGTCAGGAGGACCAGAATTCAAATGTAGTCTCAGACACTTAACACTTCCTAGTTGTATGACCCTGGGCAAGCACTTAACCCCAATTGCCACAGGGTGGGGGGAGAGGGGAGATCACAAGTACAACTGTCCCTTTAATAACAAAAATAATTTTAAAATCGCATGATTATATAAGTTTTTGACCAAATACAAAATTCATTTAAAAGAAACTTTTAAAATAGCAATAAATATATTATTCCTAATATATAAATGTATTTAAAACAAAAAATTAGCACTATCTAATAGGGAGCAAGGATAATCATTATGACCAATATTATTTGAAATAGTTCTAGAAGAATTCCACGTTTAACATATATTGGATTACTTACATCTAGGGGAGGTGGTGGGAAGAAGGGAGATAGAAAAAGATTTCGAACAAAGTTTGGCAAGGGTGAATGAATGTTGAAAACTGAATATCTTTCGAAAATAAAAAACTTTTAAAAAAAGGAATAGTTCTATCTAGAGATGCTAGCCATAGTATAGCAGTAAGAGAAAAGGAAACAAAGACACCAAATTTAGGAGTAAAAAAGAAACAAAATGACCACTTTTTACAAATGACATGATTTTAGATAAACTTTTTTTGTTGTTGTTTAATCAAATCCAACAATTTATGACACCATTTGGGATTTTCTTAGCAGAGATATTGCTGTTTCCATCTCCAGCTAATTTTACAAAAGAGGAAACTGAAGCAAAAAGTTACCCAAGGTTCCTCAGGTATATTTGCACTCAAATCCTCTTCACTCCAAGGCTACTACAATGACTAGCTATCCCAAATAATCCTATAAAATCAAGTAAAAACTGATTTAAACATTTGACAACCTCAATTAAGTAGTAATATATAAAACAAAGCCAAAAATATCATTAGCCTTTCTGCATATAACCAATAAAATCAAAGAAGAGGAGATAAAAAAAGAAACCCCATTCAAAAGAACTATAGATGGCACAAAATATCTGAGAGGCTAGTAGCTATTAAGGCACACAGCAATTATAAAATACAACTGTAAGATACAAAAAACCCCAGTCTAAATAATTGCAAATGTCACATGCTCATACTTGGGCCTTAACAGTATAATAAAAATGACAGTATTACCAAAATTAATTTAGAGATTCAGTTTCATAGCAATTTAAATCAAAAGGTTACTTTAACAATAATAAAAAGAAAACTATCATTTCCCTCTTCCCCCAATAGAATATGAGGTCCTTAAAAGCAGGGGCTTACTTTTCTTTTGTATTCCTAGCTTTATTCATTCATCTATTCAAAATGGAGATAATAGCATCTACCTAACAGGATTATTATATGAGACAGCATATATAAAGCATATATTTTGCAAAGCTTAAAGTGCTATATAAATGCTGATTATAATTTTAAGTGAATATATTGAAATGTTATTGTGCTATAAGAAATAACAGAAAAGATAGATTCAAAGATACCTAAGACTTGAATTTATGCAGTATATCCATTTAAATGACTACAACATTGTATAGAAAGCAACTATGAAAGACTTAAGTCCTATGCTCAATGTAATGACCAATTATGACTCTTAAGACTTACAAATCAATAATTCCCATCATTTGTCCAAAAAAAAAAAAAAAAAAAAAAAAAAAAAAAAAAAAAAAAGGTCTAGAGAAGGGCTTCTTAAGATTTTTTTCCACTCATGACCCCCTTTTGCCTGAGAAATTTTAAACATCCCTAGGTATACAGATTTATAAAATAGATATACAAATCAAACATTTACTGATAATAAATCATAATTTTGCAACCTCAGTTACAAAATCCCATATGAGGTAGAAACCCAGTTTAAGTAGCTAGGGTCTAAAGAACATACATTTTCTGTCATAATTCTGTGTTTGTTTTGAATGACTATAGTTACTTATTATAAGGGAGGACTTTTATTTTTATTTTGGGGAGATTTTGGAGCAGGAATGGAGAGTGTATTGATAGGATTACCAGAAAAAGAAAGGAAAAAAGCATCACTTAATAATTTTTAAATAAGACAAACAAAGTAGAAGGAAGTTCAGAAGGGGAAACAAAGCCGGCAGTGTCAAAATAACCTTGTTAAATTTGAACTATAACAGCCCCTCCCCCCAAAAAACCCCAAATCCAAGTTATTGTTATTAGGAAGAAGAAAAGAGAGAAAAATATACTTCAGAAAACAAAGTTTCACATACAATTCTTTCAGTAATCTGTATACTGAAAGAGCCATATTTACTTAATAAATTAAATTCATAGTAAAAAAGAAACTTTTGGAAAAAAGAAAAAGAAAGAAAAAGCTTAGGCAAGGAAGCTAAAATATTAAGCAATTTCCTTTCCAGTCACTGATGGAAAGTCTTAATCCTGTAATATGGTTTCTCTTAACATTTATTCAGGCCATATGACCTAGTAGATTGAACATAAGACTATAACCAGAGACTTAAGTTCTAATCTAGAGTTCAAGCCACATAAGAATCAAGCCTGAACTCTGCTAGAAACACAGTATCAACTCACTATATCATCAATTTGATTTTAAAGGAACTGAGAGCTACTGATTAATTCTAGTTTTATACCAATAATCAACTCTGGGATTTCAACATTTATTTCCAGATAAAGTATTTGTTAAATGAATATTGAAAGCTTTCAGAATAAGAGCAATTAAACTTGAAGAACTTTGCTGCAATTTTAAAATAAAAAGCAGCTTGAGTCTATAACAAGGGTGAGAATTCTCCCAAGACACTCTACTTATAGAGGTCTCTGAAAAAACTATGTAAAAATTATGTTTTTGCTGAACTAAAAGAAGTTGTCTTTTCTCCTTGCAAGTGCATTAGCTGCTGAGCTGTATATGCATTTAGTTCAAAACCACATTACACAGCCACTGACACAAGAATCCAAAATTAGAATACAGGCAGATTCCAGTTTACATATGACTAAGTTATGGACCTCTCTTCTCACAGCAAACAGCTTTCTCCTTCATCTTCTTTTAACCTGATATACTACCAGACAATGTTAGAAACTAGTAGTGCAATAAGGCGAGAGAGAGAGAGAGAGAGAGAGAGAGAGAGAGAGAGAGAGAGAGAGAGAGAGAGAGAGAGAGAGAAGGAAAGTCCCTTCATATAATTCTTACCCTCCTTTCTCCAAGATGCTCTTTATTCCTGAAAACATGTCCCTTCCATACACCCACCCACAATGAGTGGTCCCTTATTCCCTTCAGAATTTAAAGGGCACCTTCTATGTAAAGCCTTTCCTCATCTCTCCAACAGTCTGTGCATCTCTTCCCTTCAAATTACATTGCGTATATTTTGCATCTTTATTTATCTGCTGGGCTCTCCTGAAAGACAAAGCTCCTAACGTCAAAGATTGTTTGATGCTGGCCTATAAAACCTCAGATTCATTTTTAGTATCTGGCATATAGCTAGAACTTTAAATATGATTGTTTGGCTTGACTCTTAGAGCCTACAGGAGAGGAAAAAAAATACTGTCTTCCCTTGTCCATTTCTTATTATATGATTAGTAAAGAAAAAGAAGGGAAAAATGAGGACAAGGACAACAGAGGAGAAAACAACCTTGCCTTGGTTTCACCATTCTAAGTTGCTCCTTTCCTAGAATTTCCTACCAATCTGAAAAATAGTTCTTTTCCAGATTCCTCTAATCTTCCAGGGCTAATTAGGATTTATGGGAACAGAATTATAACTGTTACAGGAGAACATTCCAGGTTGAAACACTAAACCTTTAATGTATATGATGTATTTAATTTGTATTATTTAATTGTATGTAATTAATTTGTATAAGATGTAGAGGCCAGACTTCCACATGCTCCAGCATACCTCTGGGCAAACAGGAAGTCTCCAGCGATCAGACCTTCATGTGCCCCAGCACAGCCCTTAGGAAGTGCAGAAATGCTCCATTTGCTTCTGCATGTGCTAGACATCAGCACTAGGACTCTGGAACAAGGTAAGCTGCTAGACCCCTATAATCCCCCTCTATACTCCCACACCTCAATACCAGACCTGAGTCCCCTGTGGGATATAAAGCAGCATCAGTGCAATACCAGGTAAACAGCCAAGGCCCTGCAAATCCTGGGACAAGAAGTTTGAGACAGTGTTTCTTACACCTCAGAAGTAGAGCTCAAATTTGAAAGGCAGAAGCCCAAAAGAGATGAGTAAAAAACAACAAAAAAGAATCTGAACACAGAAAGCTACTGTGGTGACTGTGATAGTGACAGGGAACATCAAGGCACAAATTCAGAAGAGGACAACAATGCCAAAACACCTGCGACAAAAATCCCAAATAAAAATGGGAAGTGGTTTCAAACTCAGAAAGAACTCGAGGAAGAGCTCAAAAAGGTGCTTAAAAATCATACAAGATGAAAAGTTATGAAAAGAAATGAGAGTGAAGAAAAAAGGATCAACAGCTTGGGAAAAGAAAATAATTACTTAAAAAAACAGAACTGTCCAAATTGGAAAAAAAAAAAAAAGAGTACAAAAGCTAAATGAGGAAAACATCACTAACTTTGTATATACATTAGGAAATGAAAAAATTTGTGTTGACTTGCTTTATAGTGGTATTCACATTATTGCAGTGGTCTGGAACTTAAGCCACAATGTCTCCCAGATATTGTAACAGAATACCTGTATCTGCAACAGAATAACCACTGAAAGAACTAGAAAAGATTCTCCCAAATTCCTCTTCCCATGGCAGACAACTAACTAGGAGAAAGATAAAATGAACTAACAGAACTGATTATAGTATACAATATCAAACATGATTGCTGTAATACTTTTTGCTTGTTTTTGATGTAAGGGAAAAGAAAACCTGGATGGAACTGAGAAAAGACTCAGAAGACAAAAGGTATCATTAAAACACTTTAAAAATTATATTAGAAATTATGTTTCAGAAGGCAGATACATATCAACAATGTTAAAAGTAGAGGTCTGACTAAAAGAAGCAACCTAGGCAGGGTTTTAAAACATTATGGTGCGTTCTAGCTAAAATGTATTAATGATATTGTGAAACAAAATTATATAGGGCCATTTCCCAAAACAAACTCTACTAGAAATCACAGAATTTGAATTCTCTCTTGTAGACCTCTATCTTAACACTAAAGGTGCTCTGATTGTTATGAGAAACAGGAGACAAATGGGAGAATAAATTTGAGCTCAAAAGTTTTAAGTACAGGATTTTGATAATAATAAATAAAAAAAGTTTTAGAGCTAATAAAAATTTGCTATGGTTTTATTAGGAAACAAAATGTATTTATGTTTATATCTTCTTAAGATAGCCTAAAAAAGTTCTCCATAGAACATATTCTGTTCAATGAGCTATTTTCTCAAAGAAATGAAGTGTATGAACACAGGGATCATGAAAGTTGAAACTAAGGACTAAATAAAGGAACAGAGTTTTTTTTTAAAAATGATTTATCTTTTCCCCATCTCTAAATCTCCAACAATACAATAGCCAAAACAACTAAAAGGAAAGGGCTACCTTGGAACTAGATTTGTTTGTGATTTTAGCCTAATTTGGAGATTTATACTGAAGGATAAAATGAGAGCACAGAATACCATTTTCATGTCAAAAGCTAGAAAAAGAATACATCAGTAACAAGGACATAGGAAGAATCTGTTAAATTTGCAAAAACTGGACATCTCTTTAATTTATTCTAATATTCCTTAATGTGAAATTTATAGCATCATTAAATAATTGCAGGAAAATAAAAATTTTTTATCTCTGATGTGAGGTATGTTTCTCTCTCTCTCATATAACATACTATACAGTTAGGCATTCAATAAGTGTCTACTGAAACTGAAAGTCATCCTAGTTGCTCAGTGATTTGCAAAAGCCAGAAACACAAAGCTACAGTAAGAAGAATCAGCTATGAAGCCACGTGGAGCTGTCTGTTAGAAACTCTTTGAACTTAAATAAGGCAAAGTCTTTATCTCTGAAGATCCTAAGAAGTCATTTTTCCTAGTTCTAATGCCGACTAGAATAAAAACAAATCTCAGTAAAAACAACAACAAAAACAAGATATTGAGCACCAGCCTTGAAGTCAGGAGGATGAACCTGAGCTCAAATCTCACCTCAGACACTTAACACTTCCTAGCTGTGTGACCCTGGGCAAGTCAATTAACCCCAATTGCCTCAGCGAAAGGAAAGAAAAAGAAAGAAAAGAAAAAGAAAAGAAAAGAAAGAAAAGAAGAGAAAGAAAAGAAGAGAAAGAAAAGAGGAAGGAAGGAAGGAAGGAAGGAAGGAAGGAAGGAAGGAAGGAAGGAAGGAAGGAAGGAAGGAAGGAAGGAAGGAAGGAAGGAAGGAAGGAAGGAAGGAAGGAAGGAAGGAAGGAAGGAAGGAAGGAAGGAAGGAAGGAAGGAAGGAAGGAAGGAAGGAAGGAAGGAAGGAAGGAAGGAAGGAAGGAAGGAAGGAAGGAAGGAAGGAAGGAAGGAAGGAAGGAAGAAATGGGGGAAAAAAAGCTTGCTTGCTCTTTTTTCTCTCTTTTTTTTCCCTTTTTGATCTGATTTTTCTTGTGCGGTATGATAAATGGAAATATGTTTAATAGAATTGCATATGTTTAACATATATTGGATTACTTGTAGTCTAGGGAGAGGGGAAGGTGACAAGGAGGTAGAAAAATGTAAAACAAATAAAAGGCTAATATTAAAAATAAATTAAAAAATAAAAAAAGCAAACAAAACAAACCTGACTTCTCCTAACTCCTTTCTAAAGTAGTGTTAAAATGTCTTCCTTTGAATAGGAATAATTCAACCTTTGGAAGTAGAAATGGAAAGCAACACTATTAAATATACAATTTTGGCTACTTCAATAAATATTCAAATGAACATAGTTAAACTAAATTCATCACAGCTATTAAGATCAAAGCAATAATCCAAAGGAACATAAGAATAACCCAAGATTTGCCTCTGAAAAAATTTTTTTTGTAGCAACTTAGATGCTGAACAAGCAGGGAGTCAATTCTGAATTAACATTTTAGAAAGTGCCAGAGTTAATAACACAAATATATGAAAGAAACATAAAAGCCTAGCTATGCTGTTATTCCAAATCAGAAGACGTAATGACACTCACCTATTTTACTTTTTGATGAAGGTCAATTATACCCACAGGAGAGAATTATAATTAAAAGCAACCAGGTTTAATCTATTATTTTTCTGTTGGAACTTCTTTTTCAGCATAAAGATATGTATGTTAACTATTTCATCTATTACATAAGAAAGGTTATAAGGAATTAGTATTAAGAAAATATTTAATTAATATTAAGAACAGAAATTCAAGAATATCTTCTCTTCTGTGTTCATGATACAAAGCCAGAGGTACCAAATGCTCATTGATATTTCTCAATTCAGTTTTGAAGCTTTTTAAGTTATCATTGAGTCCATGCAAAAATCAACAATCAGCTGTTTCCTTCTAGTTACATTTGTTCTTAAAAGACAATTATACTTTATTTCACTAAAATTTAGTGACTAAAGTTTAGTGGATTAAAGATTACTTAATTTTAACTGAAAAATACAATGAAATTTGAAAAGCCTTTACCAATTTATGCCTGGTTTGTAATTTTTTCCATTAAATTCCAAATAATACCTTATCATGTGATAGGGGTGACTAAAGATTCTGAAAAGTTATGTCAGCAGAGCTCAGATCCTAAGTTCTGGCAAATCTTGCTTCCAAACGGGAAAGGCTTCCACTATAGAAAGAGAAACAAACTAGATGTACTGTCCCTTAAGAAAGGCTCCTCACCAGATTGACTTTTTTGGCTACAACAATTCTGCAAAACTATTTATCAAGTTGCAATGGAGTTGCAATCTGCAAGAAAATCCACACTGACAAAGCCAAGGATCTCAGAGTATTTAAGTATTATAATCAGCACCTATTATTAGAAGAAACAGTGAAATGGATGCATGCTCTAAACAATAGATCCCAAGTGTTTTAATTACATGATGTTCCTCCCTCAAAATATACACATGACCCTTTCAGACATAAGGTACTCTTGAATACCAGTGAACATGGCACAACTATAACGGTCTAGGTTTTTCCAGGATCTTACAATCTAATTGATTAGAAGAAAGAAACAAACAAATGATTATAAAGTAGTTACCAACAACTGTAAAATTATTTAGCACAGGCTAACTGAACACAAGTGTTATGTCAAGAACATGTAAGGGAATCTGTTTCACATACTAAGAGCTGCAAAAGATTTCAGAGGCCATATGGTCTCACTAGTACAATGCTTCTCTCTATGTAATATTCTCAATAGAGGTTATCTGCTTGAAGATCTCCAAGCAAGAGTAGTAAAGGAAAGATTTAACTAACTGTCCCATGGCAGTCCATTCCACTTTTGGACAATTTTAATTGTTAAGATACTTTTTTTCTGCAGTCAATCCAAAATCCTTTTCTAAACAAACACCTAACTGCTTCCTGTTTTGTTTTCTGAGGCTAAGAAGAAAACAAAAAATAAAAAGACAGGAATTCCAACACTGTTCATGGGATCTGGGATCTAAGTGAAGAGCTTATACTAACAAGTTACAGCCTACTTCTAGACTTTCAGGAACCCTTAGGTAGTATGATCGTTATAAGTGGCAAAGAACAGATGAGAGTTACCTTTCTAGCTTCAATTTCCACTAGTAGGTTCAAGAGAGGAAAAGCAAGTAGAAAGCTAGAACTTGTGATGAATAAAGAAGAGAACGTAATATGCTGCTTTTATTTGGGAAATAGTCAATCAACATTAATTGCCTCAAGGACAACATAGCAGCACCAGTGCCACCCTAATATAGAATCATTTCCTTATAGTCTTTATGAGGTCTTTAGCCAGCTGCCCTATTACCCACCCTCTCTCCCCACCCCACCCCCAGCTGTGTAGGAACTGAAAGTACATTCTCAGCACCTGCTATTTGGAAACAATTTATTCAGCTGACAGGAAAAAAAAAATGAGCACAGTACAAGGAAAACAAGTAATTTGAAATCAGAGAACCCAAACAAGGAACTTTTTTCCATACATAAGGATTCAACGTAGCCTTTTAACTCTGGCATTTAATCAACAAAGAAGAAAACCAAGAATTCATCTTTTATGGACAAAGAAATACAAAGTATATATATAGAGACAAAATATCTGCAACCTTGAGTAGCACATTCATATCAAGTGCCTTCCATTTCAGTTTGTAATTCATCCTTGGAACCACCTGAAATTAGAAGTCTTTTTACTGAATTTCAAGAAACATGAGTATGAAAAATTCTGACCAGCTAAATCTTAGATCAGATTTTTGCTTCTCCATTTTTTATAAGCAATCATCAGCCCTACATTATTAGGCATATATCAAAAAGGAGCTTCTATTTTTCAGGAAAATACTCATTTGGACATGTAATGAAAATGACCAAATGAATAATTTGTACCAATACCACTGCAAGATATTAAGAAAAACAATCAAAAGTCTCATCATTTTTTTCTTAAAGATGTCTCTTTTACCTATGTTTACCATTAGCAAAGTCTAATATTTTATTCACCTGCTTAAATGCAACAATTTTGAAGCTAGCATACCTAAATCATAAGACTTCCCTCTTTCCAATCCAAATCCTACTAATCTATATCAACCTTTCTTAATCACCAGTTTCATCTATTAAACAGTAAACTAAATGAGGGAAGAGAATGAGTGATCTAAAAACTTTGCATTTTCTGGGTTGATGATTTAGGAATAAAGAGTGATACTATTAGCAAACTTGAAGAGCAAAGGATAGTCTACTTGTCAGATCTGTGGAGAAGGGAAGAATTTATAGCCACAGAAGAACTAGAGAACATTATGAAATGCAAACTGGATAATTTTGATTACATTAAATTAAAAAGGGTTTGCACAAACAAAACCATTGTAGCCAAGATTAGAATGGAAGCAGAAAGTTAGGAAACGATTTTTACATCCAATGTTTCTGATAAAAGCCTGATTTCTAGATTATATAGCCGAACTGACTCAAATTTTTAAGGATACAAGTCATTTCCCAATTAATAAATGTTCAAAGGATATGAACAATTTTCTTTTTCTTTCTTTCTTTCTTTTTTTTTGCTGAGACAATTGGGGTTAAGGGACTTGCCCAGGGTCACACAGCCTGGAAGTATTAATTGTCTGAGACCAGATTTGAACTCAGGTCTTCCTGATTTCAGGGTTGGTGCTCTATCCATTTTGCCATCTAGCTGCCTCATGATCAATTTTCAAATGAAGAAAGTAAAGCCATCTATAATCATATGAAAAAATGCTCTAAATTACTATTGATTAGAGAAATGCAAATTAAGACAACTGAGGTACTATTTCATACCTCTCAGATTGGCTAAGATGACAGGAAAAGATAATGATTAATGTGGGAAGGGATGTGGGAAAACCAGAACACTAAAACATTGCTGGTGGGGTTGTGAAATGATCCAACTATTCTGGAGAATAATTTGGAGCTATGCCCAAAGGACTATAAAACTATGAATTTTTTGATCCAGCTGTCTCACTCTTATTGGTCCATATCCCAAAGAGACCATAAAAGAGACAAAAGGACCTACATGTGCAAAAATGTTTATAGCAGCTCTTTTTGTAGTGGCCAGGAACTGAAAATTGAGTGGATGTCCATCAGGTAGGAAATGGCTGAATAAATTATGGCATATGAATGTTCTGGAATATTATTGTTCTATAAGAAATGATCAGCAGGATGATATCAGAGAAGCCTGGAGAGATTTATATGAGCTGATACTGAGTGAAGTGAGCAGAACCAAGAGAACACTGTAACACAGGAATAGCAAGATGATCAATTGTGTTAAGACTTAGCTCTTCACAAAAAAGTGGTGATTTAAGGCAATTCCATATTGCTTTGGGATGGATGCCATCTGCATCCAGAGACAACCATGGGGCCTGAATATAAATTGAAGCACAATATTTTCACTTTTTGTTTATTTTTTTCTTTCTCACGTTTTTTTCCCCTTTTGATCTGATTTTTCTTGTACATGACAAATATGAAAATAGTTAAAGAACTGGACATATTAAAATCTTTTTTTTGCATTTTCTCTAGCACCTAGCATAGGTATCTGGACATAGCATTAACTGTTGAATTAATCACATTCCTTACTCTCATCTCAGAAATCCTCTAATTACTCCCTTAGTCCTATATATATGTAACCTAATCACTTCTGCCTATCAGATTTTTTAAGGTGTCTATAAATCTGTCCTCATCTTCTAATTCAACTTTACTTCTCACTACTCCCTAACCCTCAAATCCAATCAGGCCAGTCTCTTCACATTCTAGGTGAGCTCACATTTTTGCCAAGACTGTCCCATAGCCACCCCTAATGTATTTTTCATCAAAACTCACCTCAAGTCCTACCTCCTCCACAAAGTCTTTACAGACCTTTCCATCTCAGAGAGACTTCAAATTTATGTAACTCCTTAATACATTTTTACCAAACATTTCAGCATTTCATGATATATTATTCCTAATTTCATGTTAGCTTTGTGTCTTCCATACCCAATGAGATCCTAGGCACCGTAAAGTTAGAGAAAAAGCCTTATATTTTTTATATCTTTCACATTCAGAGTACTAAGGCACATTATTTGACATATAGGAAGTGCTTAATAAATGTGTCATTTGTTGAAACCATTTAAACTTTTGAAGGAAGGAACCTTAGTAAGTACAGGAACTCCTAAATTTCATTTCTATCAGCTTTATAGGGATTAAAAAGTGATGCAGGGAGTATATAAGTAAATGACTGGTTCTGTGTTCCTACAGTTCAGCTCAAAATTTGAGACCAAATGAACATAGGCCACTTGCTACCTTCTATATGCAAGGCATTTCAAATACAAAGATAAGCAAAAGACTACATATCCCCTACCTTCATGTAATACATCTTAACTGGAAGATAACAAGTTAGAATGTGACTATTTGATAGCAGTGAAACAAAAATTTTATAGGTAGCAGAAAACTGTTGCAAAAACTACAAAAATGCAAATGAAAAGAACAATAATAACCATAAGATGAGAAACTGATTATTGTGTAATCATAAGGACTAAGTATAGCTTTAAAGTTTATGGTCTTCCCTTCACTGTGAAGGAGACACAGCTTACACTGGGACTTGATTAAAGTATTAGTTTTATTGGGCTGATTTTTCTTCTCTGATAATAAGAAATAAAAATAGTTCTCTAAGAGGAAAGGAAATGAAGATGATACAAAAACAAAAGATATCAATTAAAAGAAAAACCACAGTTGTCTCAGTATCACACTACAGTACACACGCGTGCATGCACACACAAAATCTCAATAATGGGACTAAAGCTTAGTAGAGAAATATAGAATTTGGTGACATCTGAAGCCATAGAAGTTAGCCATTAGCTTGCTGAGGGGGAAAGACAGAGGGCCACATCTTGATGAATACATACACTTAAGAGTTAAGAAGGAAGATGAAACAATGAAAGAAAAAAAAAAAAAAAAAAAAAAAGGAGTGATCAAAGCGGAAGGGAACCTAGAGACTAAAAAGAGAAGAAATCATCAAGGAAAGAATGATTTAAAGTATTAAATGCTATTGAAAGGTCAAGAGAAAAAGCAGAAAAAACTACTGAATTTAACAAATAGGAGATTGCCAACAACTTTATAAAGAACAGTTTTCAGGATGGAAGAATTCAAATTTAGAACAGGTTCAAAAAATCTAGCCCAATTCTGTGTCATTTCTCAGTCCCAAAAAGAGAAACAACATCCAGGTTGTTCTACATTTAGGTCTGCTTCAGGGTCTAATTTAGTATAAGAGCCATCAAGAGCTCACCTTATGTAGAATTGGGAAAAGAAATGTAAGTTTCTCCAGCTTTCTTAGGATCTTCCAAGCTTAGGTTCATAACTAGTCTGAATAAGAGCAATTTTCTTCATTCTTATATATCCCCAATGGACCAGTATATACTAGGCTTTTGGGAAAGGCAAAGAGTTGGCACATTCTCCTCACAGATTTAAAAATAATTTAATCTCCTCAGGTAGATGAGAACAGTGAAGCCCAGAGGTGAAATGATTTGACTAAGGTCATACAATTAGTCTGGTTAAAAATAAATAAATAAAAACAGATTTTATAATACATATCTTACAGCTCCTAAGCCAGGATTAATTCTACTAAATCATATTGTCTCTTTTGAAAAGATATTTATGGAGCAGTATAATCCATCATATAGAGAGAACATAAAGATGTTATATTGCACAGGAAAAAAACAATCAAGATTATTCTTTGAAGTAACTGATGAGAAATAGAAGATAGGAGTTCTCAGTTCCCCTCAGCTACTAATAACTCCAAGGTCTACATTTCATCAAATAGAATCACTCAACATTTACTAGCAATGAGCATTCAGATGATGATTTCAATATTTATATATACAATTCCAGCTACTGTTTTGTTTGGGTTCCAAACATCTTTAGAAAGCTAACATTACATAAAGAATAAAAGTCAAATTACTAAAATGGATCCAGTTACTTTTTTAAAAATTAAAAGGAAAACTATATGCTTTTTACTAATTGCTCCCCAAAAAGAGAGAGCAACTTTCTTCTTCATTCAGCTGTTTCAGAGAGTTATGAGTCAAGAAGGCAACCATCTTCATTCATTTTTGGAGTTAAGCCACAAGATTACTAACAAAGTGCTATTCAATTGAGATGAGAATATGCAGTAATGGTATTATGACTTCATATCCAAATTATCTACCCAAATGACAAACAATACATCAATCTTTTACTTTTGTACTTTGAGAAAGGAAAAAGTTAACACTCTAATTAGCTTTTTTTTTTTTTTTAAACACAAAACACATTTCTTTGAAAAATTTATTTAGCTTTTTGAAAACACTATATACATGTGCTCTTGGGGAAATGTCAAATAGCATTGTTTTTCTCTATTTTTTAAAGAATGTCAAAGAAGAATTATACACTTGCTTCAGGATACAGAGATCATCTAAGTTAACAAAATGATTCTTATTCATGGTTGTGGTCACCATGTATAAATTTTCAGAAAATTTCTGCATAAGCAGAGCTCAAGTTCTTTGATCCTCAGTGCTGAGCCTGCAAAAAGCAGAATCTAGACAGATATAGAATGTCAGATCATCATGTTCAAGTCTTGAGAATAGGTTTTCATGGAGAAATCTATCAGTTTGCATACATAAGAATAGAGCCCAAAAGAGACTTTTGTTGAATCTAGATTATGTTGATTTTAAGAAGCTAATGGTATTGAGTTAACAAATGTTATCTGCTTAAATCAGTAATCAGTTTTTAAATATTTGAAATCAACTTTTTCAGTGCCTTTAAAAAATTATTATTCTAAAAGTATACATCTGTGCCTCTAAATACTATTACTAATCCTAGGTTGCAGATCATTTAAATTATACGTCTTTAAGCATATATTCAAGGAGCTCGATTTCACAAGAGTTTAAAAAAATCTTATGTTGTTTTTTAAAGGATAAGCTCCTATGGAATTTGAACTTAACTTAAAAAAAAAAAATTTTTTTAAACAAAAACTGCTATGAAGAACCACAAAACTCAACCTTACATCTAAAAAGAAGAGAACACTGGGGAAAATAGATCATTCTAACCATAATCACACAGGTTTGAAAAAGTCACAAGCACTTTTACAACAGGCTATGTTTCTGCATCATCATTTTCTTCCTCTTTAGAAAATTTCACAAGTTTATTTCAGTCACAGTAGAGAGAGGAAAGTTCCTAGTAATACCCAAGCCACAAGACTGCAATTCAGATTAGCAGAAGTAAAAATTTAAAATAAAAAAAAATCAAATGACCAAACACAAAACTTTTAAAATCTCTCCATTTAAAGGTGACACACTGCTCCATACACCCACAGCTGTAAAAGTAAATTATATATCTAAAAGGGCAAAGCTGCTATAGTCAATTGTGTAAACAATATAATTAACATGTGCCAGGTGGAAAGAAAATCCTAATGTAGTAGGGCTCAAAATGAGTTGCAAACGCGTAGAAGCTTATTTTTAAACTGTCAGCAAGTTTCTTTTCTGCAATTACAGTATATTATGGGGTAATTGCTTCCCAAGTTTCTTTTAAGAAAATAAAAATCTGACTTCTACAAGAGCAAGTTAACTACCTTATTTATCCCTTAAGATGACTATTGTCTTAAAGGGATAAAAATATGCAGCCAATTTTGTACATATTCTAATCTCCATAAAATCATCTGGAACAAATACTTTCTCAAGTGGAAAGACTCTCCTTGCTTTTCTTAATGTCAGGACCATAGAAAAGCAAAGTTTATGATTATGACATAAGATGATGCTAACTTGATACTTTTGTAGAAATCAATTTGATAGTCTTAAATCTAGACCACTAAATCTCTAAGAGACCCTTGGAAAATACTTCCACTCTGACCAATTCAATCAATTTATTCAATCACATTGCTTTGATTATAGATAGTGCTAATGTCAAATCCATATATACCAACTTAGAAAATAATTAGGATAAATGCTTGTCAATTGACTGAAGCAATCAAGGCAGTTTAAAAAAAAAATTACACAAACTTCAAAGCGATAATAAACATTTCATTCAGCAGTTATCTCAATCTACTCAGATTAAATAACAGAGTAAAGATACTGTGAAAATAGGAAAATAAGCAATGCTTCATTGGATCTCTGAGTTAGAAAGGTTGGTGGGTTAGACTGGCACTGAGCATCAACTCTTACCTTGAGGATGTCACCCCTTTTGAAGCTCAACTCATCATCTGCAGTGGCTTTGAAGTCGTATTTGGCGATGGCTTCCATGCTGAGATCTGCTAAATGCTCAGCAGCTTGGGGCAGGAGGTAATGGAGACCTCCCTGCTGCAGCAGTCTATCTAGGCTCAGATTCTCCTCCCTCTCTGAGATCTGATTTAGTGAAACTGCTTGTAGAGAAAATGTAAAATTCTGCCCTGAAAGGAAAAGAATAAAAGATAACAAGTGAGAATCAAGAGTAGTCCTCATCAATAATAGCCCCAATCTAACAATACACCAGACTATAAACCTTCTTCTTGGTCTTCCAGATTGAATCTCCCATTCCTCTCCTTCTTCCTCTTTTTGCCTCAGCCTGGGCTCCAACTAAGAAGAAGATGACAATAGTCGTCATCTGCTAAAGCTATTTCATTCCAGACTTGCTTCTTCTTAACTGACTAGGTGTATTATATAACCAGGAGCCTTGATCAAGTCTTCCTCCCTTCTCTATCCCACTTCCCACCTAAAACTTAGGACATGGAAAGCTTCCCATGAGAGCAGAGACAGCAATCCCCAAGTTGAGTCAGTTCTCCAAAACCAAACTTTTCTCCACTCTCCCCCACTGAAAAACCAGCTGTGAGACCTCATGGGAGCCTAAGGTTGGCTGGATGCCGCTCAACTCAGAGAATAAATTTCAGATTTAGAATGCTTTTCTTGCTCCACTCCCATTCCCCAACAGGAAAAGGATAAATCTATCTTCAAAGACCAGAAAGTAAAGAAAGAAGAAAGAATAAGGAGCTTACCCTAAATAAATTTTAAAGAAAAAGTACTTCAAAGAGATTGTTTTCCTGGTGCCATTTCTCACCCATAGTCAGAACAGCCATCCCAACTGTCTTATAGGATAGCCCTAAGAAATTATGACTAAAACTCAAAACTGTCTTTGCCTGTAGAAAGTTGCCTAAGTATGCCTCCTTTAAAAAAAAAAAAAAAAAAGATACCCACAGAGCCTAGAGTTCTTCTCTTAAAGAATCATCTGGTTTAGAAGTCAAAGAGATCTTGTATAGCATGATGAATATGGAAATATGTTTAGAAGCATTGCACATATTCAACCTATATTGGATTGCTGCTGTCTATTGGAGGGGATGGGGTAGGGAGGGAGAAAAAATTGGAATACAAGATTTTGCAAGGGTGAATGTTGAGAACTATCTTTGAATGTATTTAGAAAAATAAAAAAGCTATTTAAAAAAAGAAAAAGAAAGAAATGAAAAGGACCTGAGAGACAATTTATTGCAAACTTCTCACTCTGGAGCTAATAAGCAGGGGCTTAGAAAGATTAAGTGACTTACATTAACACTGGAAAACTAATAAGTAGAAGGGATGAATTCCAATCCAGATCCTTTGACTGACTACCATGTTCTTTCCACCTCATCCACTCCAATGTAGAGCTTATCTCCCATCTTGAGAAAACCAGATAAGGACCAGTATCCCGAAAAAAAACCAACACATTTCTTGGCAAGAATGAATCATACTTAACTACCTGAAGAACTAAAATCTAAATTCAAGCCTAAGGACTATTTAAGTGCCTACTATTTATAGCATAGAGTGCTAGGTATTGGGTAAGACAAAGGTTTGAAAAGACAAAAGATTCCAGCCCCTTAGCGTTCCATTATAGAAGGGAGCTACATCACATGTAATATCAAAAAATTCAGAGGTATCTCTTATGAGAGGTAGAAAATAAATGAAGGAGGGGATAGAAAGAGAAGAGACCAAGGAAGGCTTTATGGAAGAGTATTGTTTGAATTGGGCAGGAAATTAGGGGAGAGAACACACTAGGAATAGGAAAATAAATAAATAAATAAAGCAAAAGCAAACACATGGGGACAAAAAGAACAGGATGAGGGCAAGATTGGTGATCTTTCGAAATAATACTTACTATCCCACTCATAGTAGTTGTGAAGAAAACATTTTGTAAACTTTAAAGCTATAAAAATGTGTTACTGAAGATAAATTTGAACTTAGATACTAGGAGGCTATTATAAGATGCTTACAAGAGTAACAATTGTAGAGATATAATATTAATTATCAGCACTGGAGTGAAAGTTAAAAAGGGAAACTTTAGATTACTACAATTAGACTTATAGAGAGGTGGCAGCAGAGGGAAAAAAGTAAAAGATATCATCAAATTAGAAGATAAGACTTAATGATGCTTTGGCCATTAAAGATGACAAAAGTATAAGAAAGGTAAGGTTTCAAACCTGGAGTACTGGGTAAGTGGTGCTGCCACTGACATTCAAAATGGATTCTCTTTCAAAATTGGAGATTCCAGGCATCTGGAGGAATAAATGTGGGAGAAGGCCAAGCATCAGATCCTCACACAGGAATGTCTAAATAGAAAGAAACTTTTTTTCCCAGAGAAAGAAGATAGAAAATAGGTACTGTAATTAGATGTTGAACAAGTGACATAGTTCTTTTGCCACAGCAAGTATAGAAAGGACTTTAGAATATCACCTTTAAGAAGAAAGTGAATCTCAGGTAGGTTAATATACCATAAAAACTCAGCTTTTTTGAGATTGGGGAGAATACCAGCTTACTTTTATACTGTAATTCTCATTCTTACTCAGTCACTATGCTCATAACAAAGAAAAAAAATAACACTTAGCATTGTCACAATTATAGAATAGGGACAGATATTTATAGTGACACCTAGATCAGATAACAAGCACCCCTGAGAGCTCTTAGGAGGGGCACAGATGATTATTATTCTTTTGTTCTCCTACAAGTTAGCAATTTGAACATTATTCTGACTGACACAGTTGCAATTGCCTAGTCCTGCCAACTGGGAATATTAACATAGGGTTAAGGTTGGGCCATAAATTTTATAAATGGAAGAAGTTATCAGGAAGGCCTGAGTAGGCTTGGGGGGGAAAAAAAAAAGGTTCTAAAGATCTTTTGTTGCATATAATAAAGAAATTTTTACAAAAACAGGGACATGACAAAGATGTGGCTTATGAAGGGAAGAACTTGATGAATTGAATTGGGATTAAATTAATCACTACCAAAAAAAGCTAATCTTAGGGAAGATTTGCTCAATTCAAAGCTTTTTTTTTTTTTTTAAACATGATGCCAGGCTTTGGTCCTAAAGCCCCAAGAAACAGGCATTATTTGGAAGAAATCAGCCAAATGATCTCTGCACATAGTAAACAGCAAAGGGCTTATCTAACTCTCCCCAACACCTGCCAATTTGTTCCAATGACCTTAAGAATAATTTCCAACACTGGGGTGGAAAGGCAATTTCTAATTCAAGGCTACATTACATATGCCAAGCTAACCTACTCTAATCGATTCATCAAAGGTTTCAGCTGGAATTAATCTGACCTCCTCATTTTAGCAATGACAGACTCCAGATTAATAGGGTGACTTATCAAAAATGATACTAGTTAGCAACAGAACTAGGTAGGTCTAGACCTTGACAGTCCTAGTTCCCAATCCAGCATCTTTGTTCTATTCCAAATGTAATAAAGGGCCTATATTTTAAAAATGCCATGCTACAATGATATCCATATTTAAAGGTATCTGAAGATTCAGGACAACAATAATTGCTAACAATATGGTGCTTTAAGGTTTGCAAAGCACTTTGAACAACATGAAATTGTTCTTAATGTTTTCTGACACAGATTTTGGTGCAGATTACCTAGTCTGAATTACCTGGTTTTATCAGACTCTGAAAGCCACAAATTAGGCCAGCAATTGTTACTATGTAAAACATGGCTTGATTGATAAAAAAACAAGATACCAAACCTAATTAGCATTAATGTTGAAGTGCCAAAGAAAAATTTACATGCCATTTATAAAATTTAGAGAAGTGTCTTGGGTGTGGTGCTCACAATGATGAGTTTAGTGAAGGTTATTAGAACATTCACCGTAAACATGATACCACATTCATCTATCATAAGCCAATTTTCCTTGGCTAGATTCAAAAGGGTGTGTCCTCCTGAAGATGGAGGAAAAAATTCCACTCTCAATTAACTAAAAAGAATATCTTAAATAACTAAATAGATGCAATCTAACATCTAACACTTAGAATCTAAATAAACTTTAATAAGAAATAAGTCTACTTACTCAATAATCTTTAACATCATTATCCCATTGTCCTGGGAAATGGATATAACATTTAAAATTAAATTTTAAGTTAACAATTATATTAAACATACTTCTGAAATTAGCTTTTCCCATACTACAAGAAAAAAATAACATTTTGTTATTTTTATTCATGTGCAACTCCATGATTATAAAATTAATGTTTTCAAAAGAAATTCACAGATTTATTTTTTGAATTTTTCTTTTTTTCATTTAATTTCCTCCTCTTGCAAATTCATAAAAAAGGAAATCACTGAAGCTTACCATATCAAGATCAACTAATCAGGTCTGATTTACTTTAAGTATCCTAAAAAAACGGCAACACGTTCCTTATCAGAGTGTTCCTGGATCTTTGACAAAGTTTCATCTTTTTGTCCTAACTTCCCAAAAACTCAATTAAGAAAACTAAAAAACACTTGTAGTGGACTTAAAAAAAAAAATCCAACCAAACACATCATTATATTAACAGGGTCAAATAAATATTCAAATATATAAAAGTTAATCATATACAATAATGAAAAATCATCAACTGAGTTTCAAATTATTACTATCAAGTAGAGGAACTATAAATTCTGAATAATGAAGCTGGGTTCCAAAAAAGAATTTCTAATGACTTTATAATTTGTGGCAGTAGAATAAGGAATCGTAATCAGATTTTAAAGTGCAATACTACAAGTGTTATATGACCAAAAAAATAAAAATTTTAAAAAATCGCACACCTTTACATTAGTTGCCACAAATGAGAAGTACTAAAGCAGTTATAAGAAAAAATGAGGAATCTCATGTAGCCTATGCAGAAAAAATTAAATTTGTCCCACAGAAAAATCAGATCTTTACTCTGATTGTTTTACCTCTTTCATTTTTCTGGATCTATTCCCTAAAACCAAAGAAATATTGAGTAGAATTCTATTTCATAGATTAATTAGTTTGATTTTATAAAGAACAGTGAAAAAAAAACAACCTAACTTGTATTGGGATTAGGCCTAAAGTGTAATGGGAGTTAGGTTTCAATGGCTGCTTTAACATTGCTTTTAATAAATAAATCCTTTTTTATTGTTGTCTTTTGTTTTTACATTACATTAATTTCCAAAAGTATTTTTCTACTCTTCCCCTACACTGAGTACTTTCTTTTAAAATAAATAAATAAATCTATTTTAAGGGGGGAAAAGGCTAAAAAATCCATCTACCCGACAGCACATGCAATATTCCATGCCCATAACCACTCCCACCCCAACCTCTCTCATGAAAGGAAGGCGAAATCTATACATTTTAATAGCAGGACCTGTCTCCTAGGAAGGTAGGCAGTTTGTAGTTAGTCAAGATACATGTATTACCAGAAGAATGGAGTACACACACACTAACCACAACCGGAGAAGTGAATGAGAGTAAGTGGACAAAGAATCCTGAAGACCGAGGAAGCAACTGAAAATTATGATACTATATATCTCTGAAATTAATTTAAATATAGTTACAATTACTAAGCAAAAATACATGTATTACAATGAAATCTGGAAACTTCAAATGGATCACAATACACAATTTTTGGACCTTAACCACAAATGCTTTGTCCTGTACGGTTGTATACAAATCATAAGATCTTGAGATCTGAACACGACAGCCCCAAAGAGAAAGCTTTTTTTCTCCAGGAAGTAGCCTCCTCAGTTATTTTATACATACACACACATTTTCACTTCTCTATGAGTAGGTAATTCTCAAGGACTAGACAAAGAAAATAATGTGAACAGAGGACTTGTTCATACTAAATATACAACTACAAAGGTGCACACTTTGATTATTACCCTAAGTTATTTTCCACTAAGGTTTTATGTTCTAATACATAAATTTACAATTGAAGTGGATCCACAAGAACCTCATGCGCCTTATTCAAGCCTTTAGTTTTAAAAATTCACAGCTAAATCATTCTAAATCCATCTAGCTCCCAGAAACCCCAGAATAACCTAATCCTTAATATAATCGTGTCCCACACAGGCAAAGAGAAAGGCCCCTACAGGGTACAGCAAACACAAAGGCCCATCCTAGAGTGAAAGAGATTAGAAGAAAATCAATACAAATGACATGAGAGAACTACACTTATGACCTACGGCAGTGTCAATTACTTAGGGATGAATTCAATCCTTTGAGTCCACTAAATCCCCGGAGAGGAGCCTGAGTCTCACATGCATCTCTGGCAACCCTCCTGGTAGAATGAAAGAATATAGTGGAATGTATATAGCATCTGGCTTGGTCCTTCTCAAACGGACAGTGACTGCCACACTGAGTATATGGAAGAATAGGAACAGCAAAGTAAAAATATGACTTTTTTCTGAAGAGAAATAAAAAACTCAAGCAGGAAATGGATGATGCACAATAGACAAAAAATAAATCTGTTCATGGCCAAATGTTGTTATCCATAGAGCAGTGAATAAAAATGAGTTAAAGATGGGAGGATCACCAAAATTATTTACATGAAACATGTGTACAGAGGGATCAGTCAGTACAGGGCATGTTTAGAAAGATGGTCTTCATAAAAACAAATATCAAAATCCAAAATTTATTTTTCTAACATACTTGGTCAATTCTTTTTATTTAAGATTAAATAGTATCTGAGCTCTAATGCATTCTTCATAGTTTTTTTCTTCAAAATGAATTTCATATATGAAGAGGCCCAGAATTACTTTCTAAAGTGTTTTAAATTCGGTTTTATAGTAAAAGCTTTCCAAATAAGATTTCTAGTGATTGATTTTATCTCTACATGTCCCATTTCCTTGCTTCAATTACTTTTTTTTCAGTGATACTAGTTTTTAAAAAATACATCCACAGAACTAAATGTATTCTCTACGCTCGCTTCCTAGGCGCTTCTTCGAAGTTTGGGGGGGAGGGGGATTCTTCCCGACACCATTCAACACTGACAGGAGGGAAAGCCCGAGCCTGTCAGAGAACTGGCATCCCACCTTCCCGGCATTCTGAATCCCCTGCTTCCTGCGCTATGACAGAATTAATAGTCATCTGCCTTAGTAGTCATCAGAACACAGAAAAGGATTTCTGCTTCTCCCTGGCCTTGGTCTCCGAGCGCTCAAGCCAAAGACAAAATGAAATCAGAAATCCCCAGCAGGGGAGCTGCACAGCCTCTTTTCCCGGGGGTCCCGGCGCGGGAGGAGGGGAAGTCTCCAAGGACTACACTGAGGGTGGTTCTCAAAGAGGGGACGCTCGGAACGGAGCCCCGGAAAACCAGCCGGCTCGGAGGATGTGTCAGTCAGTGCAGGCGGGGATGGCTGCCCCCCGGCCGCCGCTTTCCTACTCGTAGGTGGGCTGAAGGAACTGAGGTTCCTGCTCTTCCTGCACCCACAGAAAAGGGGCACAGCCCCGCAGCCCGAGGCGGCCCCGGCCTCCCCCTCAGGGCCGCCTCCCCGAGGAAAGGGAAGAAAAAGGAGTGGGGGGTGGGGTAAGAGCCGGGCCCTGCCCTAACCTCCCCGCCCAACACCTCGCACTCACAGTGGCGCCGTGTTCCCACTCTCCGCCCCGCCGGCCCGTCCACTCGTAGCGAGCGGCTGCCGAGATCCCGGCGCTCCCCGCAGAGCAGCGCCCGCCGCCGCCCGGTAGCCGCAGCACCAGAGCCGCCTCGCTTCCGCTCCTCCAGTGTACTCCCGCGAGAACTTCCTCTTCTCCGTCGGCCCGTCCAGGCCCCGCCCCCCCAGGAGACTTCCCTCTTCCTCTCCTACTTCCCCTCCCCCGCCACCCAGTAAAAGGGGCCCCAGAGCGCAAGCGTTCACTCCCCGGCCCTGCCCAGCAGGTGGAGAAACCTTCTCGGAGTCTCCCTCTGCGCAAGCGCAAACACAGGCGCTGGTCCCGGCCCGCCTCCGAGCAGGTGTCAAGGGGCAGGCGGGCAGGCGGGCAGGCGGGCAGGCGGGCAGGCGGGCAGGCACCAACCCTTCCCCCACCTCCTAAAGGAAGCTGTAACTGTTTTCAGAACCAGAGCAAAGACGCCACCTCCTGCCCTCCAGACTTCCCTCTCCCCTTCTCGAAGTGCTTGTAACTCCTTCCTAGCCGTGGTCGCTTTCTCTGCCTTTTCCAGACAGCGCACCGACTGGGAATTTTAAAAGATGGAAGATAGCATATCACCCATTATTAGAATACCCTAAAGATGATAAGAGATAAGATAGGAGAAAAAGGCTTCTCTGTACAAAAAAAAGTGTTCACGTCAGGATCATTCCTACCAGGGATAGAACCACTGGAAATAATCTTTTTGTCTAAAGATTTGGGCATGACTTGAATAAATTATGGTGTACCAACATAATGGAATAACAAATTTTAAACATTTTTGACTTACAAAATGAGTGAAAAAAAGAGAATCAAAATATATTGAAAATGCCTAAAAATTACTTCACAGAAAAAAAAAATAATTCAAAAGGAGAAATGGAAACAAAAAGGAGTTTTTTGTTATTATATTGTTGAAGTATACAACTTTTTTTTTTTTTTTTTTTTTTTTTTTTTTTTTTTTTTTTTTTTTTTTTTTACAAATCGTAAGTAATAGGGTTTAGAGTACTATTTATGTAGCATCCTCTCTGGGTTATCCCCTGGCTTGCATTCATATTTGAGAATGGACCCAGAGGTAGCTGGGAGTACAGAGAGAGTACAGACTTCTGGTGCCTATTATTACAACTACAATTCAAGAACGTCCACTGCGGTGCTTATCGTTAACAATTAGTCAACAGACTCAATCCCCAAAGAATTCTTGGTTAGAAGTTCACAACCCAATGGGAAAGATAACATACAAATGACTACGTACTATGGAATGGGTGGGTGAAAACAATTTGTTCCAACTACCACGAAGGTGGCAGAAGCAAGTGAAGTGCTTAGAGCTTGGTCAGACAGCAAAGATGTCAAGGTCACCCAATGCGTCCCAGGCTAGTTGTCTTGAGTTTTATCTTACCAATCAGATTTCCATGATTCTAGAAGAGAGAATGAAGCTGATGACTTTGTTGACTTACTTAAATCCAATTCTTATGAAAGTCTTCATCTATAATGCCTTCAAAAACGAAGGAAAAACAAGTGAGGCTACGTGTCAGGAAAATCCAGCTCTGAAATCAGGAGGACCTGAGTTCAAATCCGACCTCAGACACTTGACACTTCCTGGCTGTGTGACCCTGGCAAGTCACTTAACCCCAACTGCCTCAGCAAAAAATAAATAAATAAAAACAACACAAAAGAAAATACGGAGTTGGATAATTGTGGAAAGCTGTATAGAAGAATTGTAGATATTTAACATATATTGTATTACTTGCCATCTAGGAGAGGGAGGAGAAAGGGAGGGAAAAATTTTAGAACACAAGGTTTTACAAGAGTGAATGTTGAAAATTATTGAAGCATATGTTTTGAAAATAAAAATCTTTAATAAAAAAATAAAAGAACACATGTAACATGTCAATCACATGCCAAAATAAATGTTTAAAAAAGAAAAGAAAAGAAAATATGTGGACAACGCAACTCATGCCTCTAGAATCCAAGGGCTTTAATGTCCTTCCTCTGCTTGTGGAATCTTCTGGAAGTTCTTTCTGGGGCACTATGTTTCTGCTAAAGATGAGCAAATGGGCTACTAGAGATCTTACTCTATAAAGCCTGGAAACTCTCTCTAAGTGACTGAAATGTTGTGTTTACTTACTTTCAACTATACCTTGAATTCTTTGAATTCATTCTCCCAACTGCTAAACAGTAATATAGCCAGTATGGAAGCCCCAAAGGGTCTAAGAAGTGCACTAATGTATAATAAAGCTAGAAAGAGAGGTTGGAACTAGGTTGTAAATGGCTTTAAATGTCAAATTGGGAAGTTCTATTTTACCCTAGAGATAATGGGAACTAGTGAAATTTATTAAGTAGAGAAGTAATTCCCCTGAGAAAATGGTGCCCATTAAGTTGGCTGAATCCGTAACATGAGGATTGGTTGAAAGAATCAGCTAACACACACAGATCGATTGACAGATTCCCCTTTGCCTTGAGAGTCAACACAATCTTCTGATTTAAAGTACTTCTAATGGAGACAAGGTGGAGCTAAACTTAATTGAACCAATGTTACATACTTGCCAAATATCCTTACCATGTTCATGGAATTTCTTTTTGGTTAAGTGTTACATAGTATTCAGTTAGCTTATTTCATCCTAACTTCATCCTAAACCATGAAACCAGACTGAACCTGGGAAATTGTAATCAGGGAAATGTAATTAGTTAATTAATCATTTGGATATGATGGATTTGAGTATCTATGGGTCATCCAGTTTGGAATGCCCAACAAGTAGTTGATATGAGAATATCATTCAGGAGAGAGACTGAATCTGAAAATTTCCTAAGAAAATTATAGAAAAGATCATTAAAAAGATGATAGGTGAATAGCTAGAAAAGGAAGTAGTGATTACAAAGAGACAGCATGGTTTCATCAAAACAAATCATGCTATCCTAATTTTATTTAAAATTTTGACAGTATTACTAAATGGGTAGGTGAAGGTAGGGAAAAAAATCATATTATTCTTATGGAAAGGATTAAGAGATGTGAAATAGATTATAACAAAATCAGATGGATTCAGAACTGATCAGACGGACTCAAAGAGTAATTATCAGTAACTCATTGTCAACATAGTAAATCTCTAGTGGAGTGCCCTAGGGATTTGTGTTTGGTTCTGTGTTAACATTTTTTTATTAATGACTTGGGATAAAATTATTATGGCATGCTCATCACATTTTCAGATGACACAAAACTGAGAGGAATAATTAACAGTGGATGATGGTGTCAGGAGACAATAGGATCTTGGCACCTAGAACGTTGGATTTGATTTTAAAAGAAGAAATTCAATGGTGTTATACTTAGGTATTTAAAAACAAAACAAACAAACAAACAAAAAAAAACTCCCAAGTACAAGATTAAAGGAGAGGCATGGTTAGTTCCAAAAAAGATCTGAGAGTTCTAATGAACTGTAAGTTCAATATAAGCTGGTGGATATCCAGAGAAGTGCAACTAGAATGATGAAGGGCACTGAGTCCATGATATATGAGCATTGGTTGAAAGAATGAGGGATGGAATTAGCTCTTTTCAAGAATAAGGTAATTCAAGGCAATTCCAATGGACTTATGATGGAAAGTGCCATCCACATCCAGAGGGAGAATTAAGGAGACTGAATGTAGATCAAATCATAATGCTTTCATCTTTTTTGTTGTTGTTGCTGTTTGTATGCTTGCTTTTTTTCCCTTTCTCATCTTTCCCCCCTTTTGATATTCTTTTTCTTACATAGCATGACAAATATGGAAATATGCTTAGAAGAATTGCACATATTTAACCTTTATCTGATTGCTTACTCCCTTGGGAAGAGAAGAGAGGAGAAGAAGAAAAATAATTTGGAACACACTATTTTGCAAAGGTAAATGTTAAAAACTAT
Source organism: Sminthopsis crassicaudata (assembly GCF_048593235.1). Lineage (NCBI taxonomy): Eukaryota > Metazoa > Chordata > Mammalia > Dasyuromorphia > Dasyuridae > Sminthopsis > Sminthopsis crassicaudata. The sequence goes on from NC_133620.1 coordinate 336,095,720, forward strand.
CTTTGCATGTATTTGGAAAAATGAAATAGTATGAAAAATTTTTTTAAAAGAGGAAGAACTAGACAGCAAAAATATTTATAATGGCATTTTTTTGTAGTGGCCAAGAAATAGAAATTGAGAAAGTTCCAGTCAATTGGAGAACAGCTGAACAAATATGCTATGTGAATGTGATGGAACATGATCATATTATAAGGAATGAAGGGTATAATTTTGAAGAAACCTAGGAAGACTTGTATGGATTTGATGCAGGATGAAGGTAGCAAAACAGAAGAATAATTTGTACAATAGCAATAATACTGTAAAGACAACTTTGAAAAAATTGGGAATTCTGATCAGTGCAATGATACCTGTGTTTCCAGAGAACGCATCATAAAGTATGCTACCTATCTCCTAAGATAAAGTAATGGATTCATAGTTATATTCTAAGATATTGGGACTTAGAGGTGGCCAACGTCATTTTGGGGAATATGTTTTGCTTGACTATGTATATTTTAATGGTATTTTCAAATACATGTAAAATAATTTTCAACATTCACTTTTTTATTATAGCTTTTTATATACAAAACATATGCATGGGTAATTTTTCAACATTGACCCTTGCAAAAACTTCTGTTTCAATTTTACCCCTCCTTCCCTCCACCCCCTCCCCTAGATGGCAGATAGTCCCATACATGTTAAATATTCAACATTTACTTTTGCAAAACCTTGTGTTCCAATTTTTCTCCTTCTCTTCCCTATTCCTCCCTCCCTAAGACAGTAAACAATCCAATATGGGTTAAACATATATATATACATATATGTTTTTAATAGGGAGTTTTGGCTTTTTAAAATTTTACTCAGTGAAGACAGGAGAAGACGTAAGAAAGAAAAAGAAAAAAGTGTATTTCCATTGACTGAAAAAAGAAAACTAATTTTGAAATAAGAATAAATAGTAAAAAGGAAGGAAGGAAGAAAAGATAGAAAAAGAAAGAAAAAATTAAAAGGAAGGAAGAGAAGGAAGGAGGAAAGAAAAGGAATAAGGAGAGAAGGAAGGGGAAAAATTGAGCAATTAGGTGAACTAGTTGTTGAACTAGAGTTGAACTTAAAATATATAACCCTATGCAAGTCATTCAGCATTTATCTGCCATAGTTTCTTCATCAGTAAAATGGGGATTAAAATAGCACCTACAGATACTATGGTGATTGTGCTAGAGAATCAAATTGTAAGAAATAATGAGATTGCCTTGCAGCAGTGAAAGGCTAATTAAAATACATAACACAAAATACATAACTGGATGTACCTAGTCATCTGAAGATCACGATTCCTTCTAATTCCATTCAGCAACATGCAAATAGGAGCAGAGTAAGTAGATAGTAGAAATAACCCAGGGCTGGGATCTAGTAATGTCAACACTAGCTGTGTGACCTTGGCAAATCATTTAACTCTTTTTGCCTCAGTTCTTCATCTGTAAAATGGACTAGAGAAGGAAATGGCAAAAAAAACACTCCTGTACCTCTGCCAAGAAAACCCCCAAAGTGGAGTCACAAAGAGTCAGATGTGACTGAAACAACTGAGGAACTATAAAAAGACTGGAAGTAAAATGAGGGAGCCACAAACTCATGAATGTAGGATAGTATAGTATTGAAAGGCTTAACCAAAGGGTCAGGATTATGAAAGGAGGAAAATCATGTCACTCCCTTGTTTAAAACTTTCCAGACAACTGATTATATCCTTTATGTATAGTTCATATTCCTTTGCTTGTTATTAAAATGCCTGTACAATCTGAAATAACTTTTATCTTTTCAGCCTTATTCCATATTACATCCTTCCATATACTCTACTCTTATTTTTTTTATTATAGCTTTTTATTTACAAGATATATGCATAGGTAATTTTTCAGCATTGACAATTGCAAAACCTTTTATTCCACCTTTTCCCTTCCTTCCCCCCACCCCTTCCCCCAGATGGCAGGTTGACCAATACATGTTAAATATGTTAAATTATAAGTTAAATACAATATATGTATACGTGTCCAAACAGTTATTTTGCTGTACAAAAAGAATTGGGCTTTGAAATAATGTAAAATTAGCCTGTGAAGGAAATAAAAAATGCAGACAGACAAAACAGAGGGATTAGGAATTCTATGTAGTGGTTCATAGTCATCTCCCAGAGTTCTTTCGCTGGGTGTAGCTGATTCAGTTCATTACTGCTCTATTGGAACTGATTTGGTTCATCTCATTGTTAAAGAGGGCCATGTCCATCAGAATTGATCATCATATAGTATTGTTGAAGCATATACTCTACTCTTTAAATAAAATGAACTGCTTTTTGTTCCCATGTGTATTTTCTTATCTCTGTGACTTTCTTGAAACATTTCTATTGAATTCCCAACTATCCTTTTCCAATATGTTACAACTGCTGCTAGGCATGAAGAGGTGATCTCTAGAGGCACTAGACTACTCAGTTCTAGAACCACATGTATGATCTGGTTCAGATTTATTCTTGGGGAAACTTGACCCTAAAACAAGGGTCAGATTCATATCCCCAAAGTTTTTGGCTCTTCATACTCCCACTCCAGATGCCCAGAAAAATTCCTTAAAGTTTAGGTTTTTGCCATGTCTAGGGTCTTGCCAAAAAGGGAAGTAAAAAAGTACTAACATATAATATAAATCCAATAGGAGACAGGTATTTTATTTCTGAGAAAGAAAGAGAATGCTTAACATACAGATGGTTCACAAGCACAAATTGATCAAAGGATTTGAAACATAATTCAATATCATAATTACTATTATATTCAGTAGACACCAAAAGAAACTTAAATAAATGGCAATAATAACTTCAGTTATATTCTTTAGAGAGAGGGAACTTAAACCTCAGAATATGAAGTTTTCACAATAGCAGATAAAGACCTGGATTCATCTTCCAGTTATAGTTCATCTGGTTCTGCCAAACACACATGACTAAATGACCCAGAAACTCCAACGTCTAGAACTCACAGACTTGCCTCAAAAACTGGCTGTGTCTCTCTTGGAATTACTGTTCAGTCATCTGTACTCAGAAAGTAGTGTGGAACACCAAATCCTAAATTCGGATCATCTAGTGCCCTTCCTAGCTATTACATGCTAGCAATCCATCAACTCTCTTCATTTGTGAGAAGGTCACCAGAATTCTCTTCCACCCCTACAGAAACAGATTTTAATAATACTGCTTGATTTGCAGACAGACTTTTGAGGGCAGTTCATTTCCTTTTAAAGATACATGGTGTTGCTGACTTGTCTTTCTTAGTGGCTAGTAAAGAGTTTGCTTTGTCATACCCAAAGAGCCAAAGCCTTTAGTTCTGAGTCAGTTATGCCTGAAGTACAAACTTCATTATCCCCAAAGAAACCAAGTATTAAACTAGCATATACGATCAGCTGTAAACAAACAGTGTAGATCTAGACATCTCCTTTTACATTTTAAAGCCTAATTCAAATATTAATTCTTCCATGAAGCCTGTCCTGATATGTCCAGGGAAGGAATGCTCTTTCTTTCCTCTTAGACTTCATATAATACTTGCATCTTTCTAATGTATTCATCATATCATGTATTCCTCTATATTATAGTTATTTGTATGCGCCCTCTGTCCAGACTAAATTATAGGTTCTAAGTGAAGAATATATTTCCGCATCCAGGAATATGTTGGAGTCAACTCATACCACCTCAGGAGAGCCAATTGTTACATTTTCTGTGTGAGTATTTATATCTTGGAGATCATGAAATGCTGAAAATCAGGTTTTGATTTCTTGTTTGGTTGATTTCTAGACTTAAGAAAGTGATGGAGAAAATATTAATAATGCAGATTAATGGCTTTGCACCTATTAGTGTACCATTAAGCACCATGAAGGCAAAGGTAACATTCTTTTTTAACTTACTATCTCCATTTCCATTTCCCCACCATTCTATTATAGAGCTCTATTCATTGCAAGTGCTTCCAAAATACTTACTGAAAATTAAAGTGAAATTAATAAATTTGGTATGTGCAAATATAGAAAAGTAATATTTGAAGTCCCCGGAGTAAATGAAAGGAGAAAGTAATAATAACCATTATTTATATAGTGATTATTATGTGCTAACTGCTTTCATAGCTACTGAAACAAACTGTTCCCATCTACACATTCTGCTAGGGGAAGTCTTCACATGCTTGGGATAGACATCCCTCTAACTAACCCATGAGTTTGAAGATTTTCAGTTACCCTCAACTGGTTTAGCCCCTCTACCAAAAAGGTTTTTCTGGGATGTTGTTGCTGCATATGCTATAGCTTCTTGAAGCCACAAATGAGAATTGGGTGACAAGTGGATACCAAAGGTGGATGAGCAGCTCTGAAAAGGGCTCAGAATACTCTCATTCTAGAGGTGCTAGGTTTCCCTAAACAGTATATCCTGAAGCACTGCCAATCATCTTGACTTTTGTCTTGCCATTGATTCAGAGAACTCTGAAAGGAAGAATGAGTATGACAGCTTTGTGCAAAAGTGCCTCACAAATCAAATTTATGAGCAAGTCAAAAGATCATCCATGAAGATATTAATCCCCTTTAAAAATAAAGGACATATAATAACTATATGTCAGAGACTATGTTACATACTTTACAATTATTATATATCAACTGATCCTCACAACAATCTTGGGACATAGGTGCTATTATTAGCCTCATTTATGAAGAAAATGAGGCAAACTGAAGTTAAGTGATTTACCCAGGAATACATAGTTACTAAATGTCTGAGACCAAATTGGACCTCAATTTTTACTGCCTCTGGGCACTTTCTTTTTTTTTTCCTCTGGGCACTTTTAAAATCAATATAAATATGACAATTTGAGAGAACAAAGCCCAAGATTATTCTATTTATAGAAAAAGTATATAGAAAAAAAGAGTTTTAAATGCATGTGATGATAGAATATAATAATAAAAAGCAACCTGATGGAGCAAAACGAATCTTGCATGTAGAAGATATATCCCAATCTAGGTTACACTTGGCCACCAACTAGCTGTATGGCTCTGATCAAGTCACTTAAACTCTCATTTTTTTTCCTCTGTAAACAGGGATATTAACAGCTACACTGTCTACTATAAAAATCAAATGAGAAAATATATATGAAAGTGCTTTGAAATATGAAAAAATTAGACTCCTAGCTAAGATGGCTACTCAAAGGCATTTAAGCTGGACCTAATAAATTTTAGAACACCTCTTAATAACAAATAACAAATTCCAAATGAAATTTGAAAACCGAAGAAAAGCCCCTCTGAGATCTTTCAACCTATAAAGAACAGCACAAGGAAATAAATCTAAAGTAAAACATCTCCAGCAGGCCTGTGAGTGGAGATAGCTCAAAGAAACTAGCCAATTGTGATGGCCAGATATTTGGGATCACAGAAGATTTAGCTGCATCTACTTTAAAAGAAAGGAAGTCTTTGATTATTATATACCAAGGGGCAAAAGAAAAAGTTTTGTAACCAATAATAACAGATCCTGTATAAGGATCAGTATATTTCTGTAGGGGAGAAGTTGAATCATAGAATAAAAGAATAAAGTACATTAAGCAGTCCTACTGGGAGAACCAGAGCTGGGTAGAAACTTTTCAACACAGAATCAAAATTCAAGAAAAACCTAGGGAGAGAACTTCTTTAAGCAATGTGAAAAGAATAAATGATAAACTGTTTACATATTAAAAAGAAGACAAAGAAATAATTGGCCCTTAAAAACCTAAGAGCCAAAGAAAGAACAAGGAAAGTCTATTTCAGGACTGGTGTGGAATTTTGTAGTATTTTGTTTGGTTTAAGAGAATAAAGAAAAAGGAACATATTAAAGTAGAAATTAAGAAGAGAGAGAGACTTATTATTCCTCACAATTGGTGTATATTAGAAGAAAAATACATAAATGTGGAGGCAGGAATAAGGAAATGGACAATTCATGGACCACACTCATCTGAGTAGTAGATAGAAAGATTGAATACACACAGAGACAGTGTAATGTAAAAATAAAGTGGAAGGAGGATGGCAGAAGAAAGAAGTGGAGCCAAGCTTTATCTCACAAATGGCTTTCCAAATAGATTTAGAAAATGCACCAAACTGAGATGATTAGAAAATCTAAGAACCAAAAAAAATCACAATGAGTCATTTTTCCAACCTAGGTTAGAATAGAGAAAGAGGAAGAAAACTATGTTTAGTGAACACAGTGTCTAGCCAGAAATGCCTACATAGAACATTCCAGTGCAGGGAGAGACTGTGCACCAGGGAAAGAAGAGGTTCTAAATCTAGCAAAGAGAGATCTGTCTTTATGTTCAGTATTCAAAAATAGATTCCAATGGGCATTTCTTTCAGGGACTACTCAATTCCAAAACATAGATCCAGGGCTGGCTGAGGAAAAGTCCTACATCTAGATGTAGCATTTCAGGGTAAGGAACAAAGACATAGACTGTACACTGAACATGGAACAAGTTCTGAAACAAACAGAAGTTGTGTGGCTCTGACCCCAAAAGCAGAGCAGGATCCCAATTCTAACTTTCAGTACAGTATAAAACCTAAAATGGAATAACCAGAATAAGAATCCTAGACCAAATGGGAGCTTGTAGTTCTTTTGATAGGAATGAACAGAGCTTCCCATCTAGGTGATAGTGTGGGTCCTAAAATAGTCACCTGAAATTTCAAATAGGGCAAGGCCACAGATTTGGTGCTCAGATTCAAACCCAGGTCAGAAGTTTGCAGACTCGGAAAAATAGTGTTCAGACCTGTCCTGGGTCAGACCATTTTAGCACTAAAAGCTCAGATGCCTCTGAGATCCTGAACTAATATAGTTCTTAATAGTACTACTAATCATATGAAAAAAAAAATGCTCTACATCACTATTGATTAGAGAAATGCAAACAACTCTGAGCTGCCACCTCACATTCTTTAAATTGGCAAATATGACAAAAAGGAAAATGACAACTGTTGGAGAGGATTTGTTGATTCTGCTGATCCAAAATTTCTATTGAGATGTTTATTTTAAAACTTCTTGGAGGAAAATTTTAGGAGAGCTCAGGGAAATTTGGGAAAGCCCAAATTTCATTAGGCCAAACAAGAGAGTCTAAAAGTGATTTTGTTATGTTTTGGTTACTTAAAAAAAAAAAGAAAGAAATAAAGAAAGAAAAGAGGGAAAAAATCTCACATAAGTAACTAAAAAAAATATAAGAGTAAACAAATAAAGGTGAGAGAGTGGGAACACTTGAATCACACTTTTAACTGGTCAAAAGAAATGATATGATGATATACTTAGAGAATTCTAGAAAATAAACTAAAACACTATTTGAAATAACAACTTTAGCAAAATTGTAGTATGTAAAATAAAACCACATAAATCATCAGCATTTCTATATATTACCAAGAAAGTTGAACAAGAAGATGATAGAAAGAGAAATCCCATTTAAAATAACTGCAGATGATATCAAATATTTGAAAGTTTACTTGTCAAGACACATCTAGCAACCATATGAATACAATTATAAAACACTTTTTACAAAAATAAAATGAGATCTAAACAATTAAAAAAATATTAATTGCTCATAAGCAGGCTGAGCCAACATAATAAAAATGACAATTCTGCCTAAATTAATTTACTTATTCAGTGCCTTCCCAATCAAACTATCAAAAATTATCTTATATAGCTAGGGAAAAAAATCATAACAAAATTCATCTGGAAAAATAAAAGATCAAGAATATCAAGGTCAAGAATTTAATAATTTAATAAAAGGTCAAGAATGTTTAAAAATGCAAAAGAAGATATAAGCAACGACTATTAAAACTAGTTAGTATTGGCTAAAAAATAGAGTAGAGATCAATGGAATAGATTAAGTATACTAGACACAATGGTAAATGATGATAGTAAGCTATTGTTTGACAAACCCAAAGACTCTAGCATATGATAAGAGGTCACTATTTGAGAAAAACTGCTGGGGAAAACTGAAAAATAATATGGCAGAAACTAGGCACAGGCCAACATTTCACACCATATACCAAATCAAGGTCAAAATGAGTACATGATTTAAATGTAAAAAGTGATACCACACCAAATTAGGAGAGGAAGGAGAAGGGAAGAATTCTCTTTGGAGAAGGAAAGAATGTATGACAGAGATAGAGATAGAGAACATTATAAAATATAAAATGGATAGTTTTGATTACATTAAATTAAAAAAAATATTCTAAACACTCAGTGAATGCCTATCAGTTAGGGAATGACTAGATAAATTATGGTATATGTATATTATGGAATGCTATTGTTCTATGAAAAACTATCAGCAGGATGATTTTGGAAAGGCCTGGAGAGACTTATAAACTGATGATAAATGAAGTAAGTAGAATCAAAAGAACATTGTACACAATAGCAAGAAAATTACGTGATGATCAACTCTAATAGACATGGCTCTTTTCAACAATGAGGTAATTCAGGCCAATTCCAATAGACTTGTGATGGAGAAAGGCAACTCCATTAAGAAAGAGGACTGTGGAGACTGAATATGAATCACAACATAGTATTTTCACGTTTTTTGTTATTCTTTGCTTGCTTTTGTGCAGCATGATAAATGTAGAAATATGTATAGAAGAATTGCCTATGTTTAACATATATTGAATTACTTGGTGTCTAGGGGACAAGTGTGAGTAGGGGAGGGAGAAAAACTTGGAACACAGAGTTTTGCAAGGATGAATGTTGAAAACTATCTTTGCACGGATTTTGAAAATTAAAAGCTCTTTAAATTTTTTTTAAAAGCTTTTGGACAATAGAGCCAACATAAACAAGATTAGAAGGAACTCAGAAAGATGGGAAACAGTTTACAATAAGTGGTCCTTTCAGACCTCATTTCTCAAATACAGAACTGAGTCAAATTTATAAAAATCCAAGTCACTCCCCAATTGAAAAATGGTCAAAGGGTATGAACAGGAAATTTTTAGATAAAGAAATTAAAGTTATCTATAATCAGATGAAAAAATGCTCTAAGTCACTATTGATTAGAGAAATACAAATTAATACTGTTCTGAGGTACCACTTCATACCTATAAGACTGGCTAATATGACAGAAAAGAAAAATGATAAATATTGGAGATGTGGGAAAATTGGGAGACTAATGTATTGTTGGTAGAGTTGTGAACTGTCCAACCTTTTTTGAAGAACAATTTGGAATTATGCCTAAAAGGCAATCAAACTGTCCATACCCTTTCATCCAATAATACCACTAGTATATCTGTATCTCAACAATATCATATATGTACAAAAATATTTCTAGCAGCTGTTTTGTGGTGGCCAAAAATTAGAAATTAAGGGAATGACCATCAATTAGGGAATGACTGAATTGGGGTATATGAATATAATGGAATACTATTGTGTTATAAGAAATGATGAGCAGGCAGATTTCAGAAAAATCTGGAAAGACATGAACTGAGGCTGAATGAAGTGAACAGAATCAGGAAAACATTGTACAAAGTTTAAAAAAAGTAATGTGTGATGATCAACTATGATCGACTTAGCTCTTCCTAACAATACAATGATCCAAGACAATTCCAAAAAACTCATGATGGAAAATGCCATTCACAGCCAGAGAAAGAATAATGAAATCTATGTTGAAAACTACCTTTACATATAATTGGAAAAAATAAAATATTATTTACAAAAAGCAAAACAAGCAAACAAAAAAAAATAGGGAAGAATATACATATAGTTGAGTACAGATATAAATTTGAGTTAATAGGGAAATAGTAGATATTTGTATCCCAATAGATATGTGTATGCATTTTTTAAAGTAGGGACATATATATATAATAATAGAGGTACATGTATGTGTATATATATATGATCAAAACAATGAACATATGTACATTAATTGTTTATATATATTGGGTATCAAACTCTTTTCAAACAAATTTGTGCAAATTGTTTTTCTCCCACTTGATCACTTTCCTTCTTATTCTTATTAATTTTGTTTGTATAAAAGTTTTAAAGTTTCCTGTAATCCACATTCTCTATTTTATCAGTTATAAATTGTCTTTACTCCTTGTTTAGTTAAGAGTAAATTTACCCATAGCTGTGAAAGACATATGATCTGTTTTTCTTCACATTTTTTTCAATCTTTAATATTAAGTTTACATATCTCTTTAGATGTGTTGTAAAAAATGTTGTAAGGTGTTATTCTAAGCCTAATTTCTGCTGTTTTCCAGTTTCTCCAATGGCTTTTTTTTAATCAATTGGAGAATATGCTTTCTGGTTTATTGATTACTGTATTATTGGGTTTCATTTTTTTCTGACTATCTCTTGTCTAATTTGTTCCAATGAATTACTTCTCTATTATTCAACCAGTACTAGATATTTTTGATGACTAGAACTTTATAATATAGCTTCAGACCTAGAAGAGTTATTCCTCACTCATCTCTCTCTTTTTTTGTTATTTATTTGATATTCCATTTTTTTTCCAGATAAATTTTGTTATTATTTCATTAAGCTCCATAAAGTAATTTTTTTGATAATTTGATTGGTACAGCATTAAAATTAAACTAGTTTTTCCCATATTCTCATTTTATTATATTGGCACAGTCCAACCATGGACATTGAATATTATTCCACTGGGGCAGCTAAGTGGCGCAGTGGATAGAGCACCAGCCCTGAATTCAAGAGGACCTGAATTCAAATCTGGTCTCAGACACTTAACACTTCCTAGCTGTGTGACCCTGGGCAAGTCACTTAACCCCAGCCTCAGGAAAAAAAAAAAAAAAAAAAAAAAAAAAAAGAATATTATTCCAACAATATAAATTGTTCCTGATTTCTTTAAGGAACATTTTCTAATGAATCTATATAAGTATTTTGTAGATTTTGATAGGTTGTCCCTCAAATGTTTTATAAATTTTTAAAATTATTTGGAAGCAGATTGAGCAGGTAATATTCAAAATAAGAAATCTAAGTTACCAATAGCCATATGAAAAAATGCTCCTAATCACCAAATTAGAGGCATGCAGATTGAAACAACTTTAAAATTTTATCTCAAAACTATCAGATTGACAGAACTGACCAAAAAAAAAAATATATTAAAAATTAGCACAATTTGCTTTTATCTATCATTTTGTGATATTAAATTCCAAGGAGAATTCTGGGAGGATGTGAAGTAGGTTGATAAATTTCAAGCTCTTCAGATTTCCCCCCACAAAGAGAACAGATTTGCCCTTCAGGGCAAACATAGACTGGTAAAAAATCAAGAAGACTTGGGGCAGAACAGGGATCTTCCAAGTACAACCTGAGAAGATCTGAAGAAGGACCCCCAGGCTGGGAATTAATCTATGCAAAGAACAAACATCTCTAGGCTAGCTCCTCAGAAATACCAGGTGGGAAGCCCTGGGGCTCTCTGGATTTTGTTGGAGCATCAGCTCCACAGAATCACAGAAAACTTTCACCTCCTGGACTGTTTGTGGGGCTGTGATCTGAGTCCAGGAAGACTAAATGAACCTCAGCTGATGAGGAACATCAGGCCTAGTTGTGCAGCAGAGCTAGGGCCCTGGGCAAAAAAAGAATCTTAAATTAAGAGGCAGTGGGGCAGAAACACTGCTGGCTAGCACTTGCTGGAGGAGAGATTTCTTGGTTTGAGGTTCCAGATCAGAGAAGAGAGTTGAAGTGAAGCTTGAGGCACCTATCCCCTACCCCATTATTAAAAATGTTTACACTAATAGCTCTTATTTTTTAAAAATGAGCTGTCAAAGAAGAAAGAACCCCATCTTAAACATTACTTTGGAAACAAGGAAGACAGAAGTTCATTATCAATGGAGGACACTGAAGTAAAAAAAAGCTTCTACTCCAAAGAGTAATATGAAATGGCTCCTTGCCCAGAGAGAATTTATAGAACTCAAAAAATAATCTAAAAATCAAATTAGAAACATTGAAAAGAAACTAAAAAGTAAATAAGAACTACCCAAGAAAAACAAAATTATGTAAAAAAAAAAAAAAAGTTACCAACTAGAAAAGGAGATACAGTCTCAAAGTGAAAATAACTCTTTGAAAATTAGAATTGGGCAAGGGGAAGCCAATGAAGCTATGACAAACCAAGAAATAATAAAACAGATTATAAAGAATGAAAAAATAGAATAGAATTTGTGAAACATTTTATAAGAAAAACAGCATATAGTTATGAAAAAAGTCCTTGTACTCAAGTATTTCTACTTGTTCTATTAGAGTAAGATATGAATAGCTTGATGAGGGCAAATAAATAAAATATTTGTAAATTGCTTTAAGATCCCTAGATCATTGAAAGAAAAAGGAAAAAGTCATTGGAAGGGATAAAATAATATAGATATTAAATGACAATGGAAATTGTCCTAATGGGAATTTTTATGACTAAAGAAGGTTATACCCAGATGGGAGATTAGAGTTCATCAAGTCTAATCCTTTCATTTTGTGTACATGTAAACCATATTTTTATGGATAGGCTACTGCATTCTAGAGAACAAATCAAGAAAAGAAAATGTAAGACTAATTGGACTGCCTGAAAGTTGTGACCAAGAAAATAACCTTGCCACAATAAAGTAAGAAATAATCAAAGAAAATTGTCCTGGAATGATAGAACATGAGGGGAAAGTAGAAATAGAAAAAAATCCACTAATTAACACAACAAGATCCTTTGTGGAAAACACATAGGAATATTATTGCCAAGTTTCTAAACCCCTAGATCAAAGAGAAATTTTTACAAGAAACAAGAAAAAAAAAAAAAAACAATTCAAATATGCTGGAGTTACAATTACAATTGTACAGTGTAGTGACCACGTTAGTACCCTGGATATCTTAGAATTAGCCGGAGTCAGCATAAGCAAAAGTCTTTATTCTTAGTCTTTTGGGGTCTCCATCAGGGGATTAAGTATAGGAATCTCCATACCTCCTTTCTCTCTCTCCACCTCCAAAGAATGAATCTGCTTGTCCTACTCCACCCTCTGATCTCTCTTACCCTTCTCTGTTCATACCCACAGTTTGAGCCAGCACAGAATAGTTGAGCAGGGTCATCCTCCAAGCATATGTTAATAGAGTATTGTCCAATTGGTAATTAACCTCAAGAGCTCAGTTGTCCAAGTGTATCTGCTCAGTTCTAGCCCTTTACATCTCCCACTTTCTTTTGTTTTAGAACACAGGTGGTCATGCTCTCCCCTCTCTCTTCCCCCCCCCCCCCCCGACTTCTCAGGAAGGGAGTTGAAAAGACTAAAGGGAAGTGGGGATTGCTAGTGGGTTTCTGGGCTGAAGGGTCTTATTAGAGACAGGTATGCACAAACCCATGAGCATGGGAGGTATTACACAAGCACATAGCAATAATGCACAGGCTATTAGTGATGACTCTCCCCACAGTCAGTGGAGGCTAGATGAGGTGTAACAGACATGAATTGTACATGCAAGTAGTGATATAACAAATAATATGAATCAACATGGTCTTGTAAAAGATTTCCAGAAGTTCTAGAAGAAGGGTATGTAAACATCAGTCACACATACGCCTTCTTCAGCAGCCAAGAGATAGTCCAAAACCAATCTATTGTCCATTGTTTCTCATGTCAGGGAATCCAATGATCCCCACAAGTTTTTGAAGTCCTGCAACAGTCTTATCATGTCTCAGAAAATCCAATGATTCCTGAGGGCTTTCAAGTCTTACAACAGTCTTATCATGTCTCAGAGAATCCAATGATTCTTGAGGGTTTTGAAGTCCAATAATTTTTGATGTCCATGAATCAAACACCATACCTGCCATGCTCTTTCAGTGGTGGGCACAGTCAGCAATGGAACCATCCGATGTTTCTTGGGTCTTCTGCTTCGTTTCTAGGGTCTGCTCCATCTCTTTCTGATGGACAAGGCAAATACGTCATTGGCACCCATCTGATTCCTTCACCATCTCTAGAGATACAAGCAAACCCTCTCCCCCAAGCAGTTAACCTATCTGGTCCCTTCCATTCACCACTTTCTGGGTCTCTCCACATCACCTGGCGATTATCTAAAGACAGTGGAGCTGCTCCCACTGGACACAGCCCTTCTAGTGGGATATAAAACCTGTCTGCCGGAGCCAGTGCATCTTTGTCAAAGATTAAGAAGTTAATAGTATAAAGGGCTAGATTTAGAAGTTCTTTGGGGTTACCTGTGGCTCCCCCTTTCTTTTGTTTGTGGAGGAGTGTCTTGATGTCTCTATTTCTCCTCTCTACTATTGCCTGTCCTTGAGGATTAGAGGGTATGACAGTGATGTGTAAAATTTTATACTGTGCACAAAAGTGTGCAAAATGTTTAGCAGTATATGCAGGTCCATTGTCTGTTTTTATTGTTTGTGTCACACCCATAATTTCAAATGCTTGTATAAGGAATTCAGTGACTACTCAGGCTGTCTCTTTTGCTGCTGGTATTGCAAAAGTGAATCCTGAAAAGGTATCTACCACAACATGGATAAAAGACAAACTACCAAAAGATTTATAATGGGTCACATCCATTTGCCAAATTTCATTAGGTTTCAAACCACAAGGGTTCTTCTCTGGAGGGAGCGTAAGAGCGTGGAAAGGAAGGCTAGCTGTACAGGCTTTTACTATGCTCCTAGCTTCTTCTCTTGTTATTCCAAATTGTAAATGTAAAGCTCGAGCAGCCTGATTAAATTTAAAATGAGATTCTTGGGCTTCCTGAAATAAAGGAGTATTGGCCAACATGGTTACAAGGTTATCTGCCTTTGAATTATCATCAAAAATAAGACCTGAAAGTCCACTATGAGAGTGGACATGCAAGATATAAATCTTACCTGGCTGCTTTCTCACTTGCTCTTGAAGTTCCTTAAAGAGCTGATATATATTGGAAGCTACAAATTTTATTTGGGGTGTGGCAATTCTTTGTACCACACCTACTGAATAGGCCAAATCAGGTATTATATTTATATCTCCTGGATAATAAATAAGAGCTAGAATGATTGCATACAATTCATTCTGCTGAGTGGACTGAAAAGGAGTTCTGACTACTCTCTTTATAGTTAAGCCACAAGAATATACAGCACAAATATTACGTTTGGATGCTTCTGTAAAGATAGTTGGTCCTTTAACAGGAACTTTAGAAACCTTTTCTTCAAGAATCCATTGCCAATTATCTAATAGTCTGGTTATCTTTAATGGAGACCTGTGTGTAAAATTTGGAGCCAGGGCTAATAAAATTTGCTACTCTGGGATGGCTTCACAGCACACATTAACTTGTGCATTAATATAAAAGGTGTATATATTGTCAGGTCTTATCCCAGATAATTGTACTGCTCACTTAATGGCCTTTAATAAAATTCTAGCCACAAGCATTGGGTAAGGAGTACCCAATTCTGATTGTGTTGGGAGGTTCACCTACTCTATCACACTATCTCCTTGATGAAGGACTGCTGTGGGTGCCTCATGTACTAAAAACTGATATTTCCAAGGGTTTTTGAGTGACTCAACCACATTGGATAAAGCCAATTCAGCTTCTCTCAAAGCCTCTTGAGCTTCTTTTGTAAGCTGGCGTGGTGAGTTTAAAGTACTGTCTCCTCTTAAAATGTCATATAATGGTTGCAATTGATAGATAGTCAAGCCTAACACTGGACACATCCATTGGATATTTCCTATCAATTTCTGGAAGTCATTTAAGGTGTGTAGCTTCTCTGTTCTTAAGGAGAGTTTTTGTACTGTAAGCACCTTAGGATATACTTCATATCCTAAATATTGAAAAGGATCATGTCTTTGAATTTTTTCTGGAACTATGTGCAATTTATAATTCCTTAGTGTTTCTATGGTCTTTTGTAGACATGCTTCTAACATTTGTTCCTCAGGTGCACATCCCAATATATCATCCATGTAATGCAATAACATTACTTTTGGAAATGTTTTTCTTACTGGAGTAAGAGCAGCAGCAACATATATTTGACACATAGTAGGGCTGTTTTTCATTCCCTGTGGCAAAACTTCCATTCACATCTTGTCTAAGGCTCAGCTAAGTTAACGCTGGGCACTGAAAAGGCAATTCTTTTCATATCCTCCTTATCTAGAGGGATAGAATAGAAACAATCTTTAATGTCTATAACCCAAAGAGTCCATTCTCTAGGCAACTGATTAGGAAATGGAAGTCCAGGCTGAAGAGTACCCATAGTTTCCATCTGTTCATTTACCTTTCTTAAATCAGTCAACCTCCTCCATTTTCCAGATTTCTTTCTTACAACAAATACTGGGGAATTCCAAGGACTTAGAGAAGGTTGTAAGTGTCCTTGGTCAAGTTGCTCCTGTACTATATCTAATAAGGCCTGAATTTTATCGCTGCCTATGAGCCATTGTTCTATCCACACTGCTGTATCAGTTTTCAATTGGATAGGAACAGGTGAAAGTGTTGGCAAGCCTTCAACAGCAGCTCTGCCTAAAAAACCAAAGTACTCATTTTTAACCCTAATTGTTGTAAAATGTAAAATAGGGGGAGGTTAAATAATAGCAAGGAAAGTTTAAGGAGCAGAATTAAAGCAAAGAATCAGCAGGAAAAGGAAAGATATGTCAATGTTTAGGTGGGGGAAGGGAGTTGTGTGTTTGTTTATGTATATATATATCTACATATGTATACATAAATATATCATTTGTTAACTATAACCCACTTGAGGGTAGTGGAGGGGATGAAAGGAGGGAAAAAAAGAATAAAGTAAAAAAGGTGCACAGCAGAGAACAAAAGAAGAATTTACAAGTAAGTAAAGAAAAAATGGACACTCATGAATATTCTTCTACTAACCTTTATACTTTCTTGAACTGGTAATTTGTATGTAAGGGGCTACTACTGTGCAATAAGAAATAATGAGCAAGAAGATTTCAGAAAAGCCTTACATGAAATTATGCTTGAGTGAAATTTATACTTAAAAAGACTTTCATTAACTGATGCTAAGTGAAGTGAGCAGAATCTGGAGAATATTATACACAGTAACAATAACATTGTGTGATGATCAGCTATGATTGATTTGCTATTTCTTTCTTTTACACTTGATTATGAAGTTTTTATGCCCTAATATATGGTCAGTTTTGATTTAAATATTATGTATTGCTGAGAAAAAAGGTGTATTTCTTTCTGTCTCTATTCAATTTTTGCCAGAGATCTATCATTTCTAAGTTTTCTAGAATTCTATTAGCCTCTTTAGTTTCTTTCTTATTTATTTTGTGGTTAGATTTGTCTGTTTTCTGAGAGGGGAAGATTGAGGTCCCCCACTAATATGGTTTTTTTTGCTGTCTTTTTCTTCATTAAGCTGGCTTAAAATCTTCTCTAAGAATTTGGATGCTCTGCCACTTAGTGCATATACATTTAATATTGTTACTATTTCATTGTTTATAGTACCCTTTAACAAAATGTAGTTTCCTTCCTTGTCTCTTTTAATTAAATCTACTTTTACTTGTGCTTTGTCTGAGATCATGATTGCTACCTCTACTTTTTTTTTTTTAACTTCAATTAAAACATAAATTATTCTGCTCCAGCCTTTTGCCTTTACTGTGGTTATGTCTCTCTACTTCAAATGTGTTTCTTGTAAATAACATATTGTAAGATTCTGGTGGTGGTTTTTGTTCTTGTTTTTTTTTTTTTTTTTTTAAATAAACTCTGCTATCTACTTCCTTTTTTGTAAGAGATCATCTCATTCACATTCACAGTTATGATTACTGTTTATTTCCCTTCATCCTATTTATATTTTTTCTCTTTCTGTATTTTTTACTGTTTCTCACTAGTGTTTTGCTTCTCTCTTACCTTCTCTATGAATCTGCCCTCTCTTCTATCAGCTTCCCATGTTTTTTGTCCCCTTCCTTTCCTACTCACCTACAGAGTAAGTCAGATTTCTATACCCAACTAAATGGATTTGTTATTCCTTCTTTGAACCAATTTCAATGAGAGTAAGGTTCAAACAATGCTCACTACCTCCAGCTCCTATCTTGTTTCCCTCTACTGTAACAAATCTTTCATGTGTCTTTATGTGATACTATTTATCCCATTCTGCCTCTCCTTTTCCTCTTTGCCCAGCACAATCCTCCTTTTCACCTCTCAATTTTTTTTATATCATCTCATCAAAATCAGCTTATACCTGTACACTTTCTCCATGTATACTCTTTCTAACTACTCTAATAGAAATACAATTCTTAAGAATTACAAATATCATCTCTTGTAGGGATGGAAACAGTTTAACTTTATTGAATAACATGTTTTTTTTTTCTTTTCTGTTTACTTTTTTATGCTTCTTTTGAGTCTTGTACTTGAACATCAAATTTTCTGTTCAGCTTTGGTGTTTTCATCAGGAAAGTTTGAAAGTCCTTTATTTCATTGAATAGCCATTCTCTTCCCCCTCTCTCCCAAATCTTCCTCTAAGAGATTATGCTCAGTTTTGCTGGGTAGTTGATTCTTAGTTGTAATCCAAACTCCTTTGCCTTTTGGATTATCATATTTCAAGCCCCTCAATGATTTAATGTAGAAGCTACTAAATCCTGTGAAATTCTGACTGTACCTCCTCAATACTTTAATTGTTTCTGGATGCTTATAGTATTTTCTCCTTCACCTGAGAGTTCTGGAATTATCTACAATATTCCTGGGTGTTTTTATTTTGAGATCACTTTCATAAGGTGATTGATTGGTGGATTCTTTTAATTTATATTTTACCCTCTGATCATGACAATTTTCCTTTATAATTTCTTGAAAGATTGTATCCAGGTTCTCTCTCTCTTTTTTTTTTTTTTATTCCGATCATGATTTTAAACAGTCCAATGATCTCTCCTGCATCTATTTTATAGAGTAATTTTTTTTCATTCTTTTGATTTTGTTTAATTGATTCTTTATATCTCACAAAGTCATTAGCTTCCACTTGCTCAATTGTACTTTTTAAGGAGTTCTTTTCTTTTACCAGGAATTGACTTTTTTTTTCATCATTCTCTGATATCACTTTCATCTCTTTTCCTATTTCATCTACTTCTTATTTTATTTATAAAAATCCTTATTGTGTTCTTCCAGGATGACTTTTTGAACTTGAGACCAATTTATATTTCTCTTTGGAATTTTATATATGTAGGCATTTTAACATTGCTATCCTCTTCAGAATTTGTGTTTTGATCTTCCTTGTTGCCATAGTTGCTTTCTATGGTCAGGGATATTTTAGTGTTCCCCCCTTCCCTTATTTTCCAGACTGTTTAATAACTTTTAAAATTGAACTCAGTTCTTCGGTTACTAGAGCATTGTCACAAAATTCTTGCTCCAGTGAAAGGGGCCCAGTCCCTGGTTTTCTATGCCAGGGCTTCCACAACTGGTAACTTACCTATTTTGCCAGGACTCAGGGCTCAGTGCTGGTTTGCCCCCTGCACTGGGGTTGCCCAGCCTAACCATGCCTATTGCACTGATGCTTGTGGAGCTAGCACTTCACCTGCTGCCCTGGGGCTGATAACCTGACAGCTGGCTCACTGCTACTAGCCTGCTGAGCCAGGATCACAGGCCTCAGATACTGGTCTTTGTTGGCTCCAAGAGTTTCCCAGTGATTTGCTCAGACATCACTTGCACTGGGCTGTGCTCTCCCTTTACCAAATTGAGATACATCTTCTGTAAGACCTTCTAAGTTACCTTGGGCTGAAAAATTGTCTCACCTTGTTCTTTTGTGAGTTCTGCCACTCCACTATTTGTTTTGAGGCTTGAATTAAAGTTGTTTTGAGAAAAAGCAAATTCTTGACTTTTCTCTGCCATCTTCAGGAATGCTTTTAGAAAGTTACATGCATTGACTCTTAGATTAAATTTACTTCTATGTGTATCTCTTGTCATATTGTTTGTGTTTTTATGTAGCCTGATCAGCCAAAAGGAAAAAGAAGGTAGGAGTGAAAACCTTTCTGAGGAACTTATCTGAGTCTTCAGAAAGTAAATCTCTGCCTTCAGAACTCTTGTCAGATTAGGGAGACAAACAAGACACAGATAAGAAGGAAGGGGATCTTAATTCCCAGTCTGCTGAAATTTATGAAATTCTAAAACTAATTAGAGACTAAATTTATTTTCTCTACTGTAAATTTCCAAATTGTGTTTTGAATGTTTCTATAAATGCTAAATTTTGTGAATTTTGGGGCACCACTCTATAAAATTTGTTTTAAAGGAAAAATTAGAAGAAAATTCAGTGGCAATTACATAAAAACAGTACTTACACTTCCCATCACTTTTTCCCTGGAGAGTAACTGATTTATTGTTTTAGTGTAAGAAGAAAAGGTAACTGATTAGAGAAAGAGAACTAAAGCTAGTTTGAAAAAAGTATCAGTCATTGTTGGTGGAATTGTGAATACATCCAGCCATTCTGGAGATCAGTTTGGAACTATGCTCAAAGAGTTATCAAACTGTGCATCCCCTTTGATCCAGCAGCATTACTACTGGGCTTATTTCCCAAAGAGATCTTAAAGAAGGGAAAGGGACCTGTATGTGCAAGAATGTTTGTGGCAACCTTCTTTGTAGTGGCCAGAAACTGGAAACTGAGTGGATGCCCATCAATTGGAGAATGGCTGAATAAATTGTGGTATATGAATGTTATGGAATATTATTGTTCTGTAAGAAGTGACTAGCAGGATGATTTCAGAAAGGCCTGGAGAGACTTACATGAACTGATGCTGAGTGAAATGAGCAGGACCAGGAGATCATTACATACTTCAACAATACTATATGATGATCAATTCTGATGGACAAGGCCCTCTTCAACAATGAGATGAACCAAATCAGTTCCAATAGAGCTGTAATGAACTGAACCAGCTACACCCAGTGAAAGAACGCTGGGAGATGACTATGAACCACTACATAGAATTCCCAATCCCTCTGTTTTTGTCCACCTACATTTGTGATTTCCTTTACAGGTTAATTGTTTCAAAGTCCAATTCTTTTTGTACAGCAAAATAACTGTTTGGACATGTATACATATATTGTATCTAACTTACACTTTAACATATTTAACATGCATTAGTCAGCCTGCCATCTGGGGGAAGGGGTGGGGAGAAGGAGGGGAAAAGTTGGAACAAAAGATTTTTCAATTGTCAATGCTAATAAATTACCTATGCATAAATTTTTTGTAAATAAATAAATAAAAAGAAAAAAGTATCAGTGATGTTCCAAAGTGGGGGAAAAATAGGTTTGCCATTTAAAATTATCTGGTATGTAAGAACTGCCTATTATTAACTCTTTTCTAGAAGCTTGTTTAAATCAAGATTAAATTTGGGAAAATATTTTTGTTTTACACTATATTTCTTCTGTTAAAAATATCATAAAACTTAATTGCTGAGATAAACTAGTGGCAAAATTACCAAAAGATATTGTAATAGACCCTGTTTTTGTAATCTTTTAAGAATCCCAATGACAAGATTATTGCAATTAATTGGTTTTTTTTGTGTGTGTGTGTTTGTCCTTCTCTTCTTTGACTTTCCAGGAATTACAATTGAAAAGTCTCATGAAAATGTAGTGCTGTATCAAGAACACAAATGAATTGATTTGGTTCTTTGGGTGATTAAAA
Source organism: Sminthopsis crassicaudata (assembly GCF_048593235.1). Lineage (NCBI taxonomy): Eukaryota > Metazoa > Chordata > Mammalia > Dasyuromorphia > Dasyuridae > Sminthopsis > Sminthopsis crassicaudata. The sequence continues at coordinate 336,117,223 of NC_133620.1, forward strand.
AGAAATAAATACAAAGTTTAGGGAGCTGGGGATGCTACCACAAATTTTTGAAATATGAGCTAATTGAAAACAATGGATCCTTGGAAAAATTGAGATTTAAATATTACTATTAATGATTATAAATTTAAATTTCTTTTGGTTGAAATTTTGTTCTCAACTAAAACATCAGGTGGTCATACAATAAGCTATGTTCTCCTGTTAGGTTAATTATGCTAGATTAGACCTTAATACATTTGCTATTTAGCATTAAGATAATATGCTGGAAAATTCACAGATTGAATTAAAATCTGATCTCAGAAATTTATTAGCTGTGTGGCTTTAAGCAAGTTACTTCATCTCTGTTTTCCTCAGTTTCCTAATTTGTAAAGAGAGTAATAATAAGAGCACCTAACTCCCAGGATTGTTGTGAAGATTACATAATTGTGAAGTACTTAACACAGCATCTGACATATGGTAAACAATATATGTGTTAAATAATAATTATTATTATTAATTCTTTCATTCAGCATAATTACTCCATACAGTATTACTCTATTTTGGGTTTTAGATGAGATAAATATTGATGCCCAATGATAAAATGAATGATTTTATATGTAAAATAATCTGGAGCTGCATTAAACTGAATTGATGTCACCTGACAAATTTTGTTTCATGTTTTAAATATGTAATATAATTAATGTTATTATTAAGTTTCTTAACATTTTTCTTATTGGGAAATCATTGTATCAGAAATGCAGAAATTAGAAAAGTAACTTCTCTTTTAATTTGGATACTGTTAAATTATAAATTGACCTCTTAAAAGAATGTGGCAAAAATGTTTGAAAACTTATTTAATATTTTACTAATTAATTAAAACAATAATTTACTGTTGGGAGGAAAAGTCTTCTTTAAATTGTCTTAAACTGTGAGGTTCCTTGGGACTTTCTACTTAGACAAGGTCATAAAATCTTATCAGCCCTGCTGACCATGTATTGTAACATTAAAGTACTGAAATTTGAGAAACTGGGGCCACACCCAACCAAAGTGTGGAAACTTACTAGTTTGCTTATAGTAAAGAGTTGGTCTTTATCTTATATATTATTTGGCTATTGCTCGTGAAAATTATAAAATTATAACTATTAAGAAATAGTCTATATTGAAGTTATATTTCTGAATCAACTTAGTAACAATAGACCTTAGATACAAATATTTCAATGCTGCATTAGGAAATAGAAATTACAGGCTTGCTATAGTCAGCATTTTTTCTGGGGTTTAGAGTTAATTGTCAAGTATTCACTATATGGATGCAACTTAAGAATATAACTATTCTTAAATTATAAATTAAAAGTAATCAAAATGTTGTTATATGTGCTCAATGTTAACTGGGGTTGCAACATGGGGAAAATTGTGATAATAAGGTAGTCCTAATCTGTGATGAGTGAAATTTTGCTATTTGGGGTAAAATCTCTATGAAGTATAATTTAATATTATTCTGTTTTGATTTCAGGTATGGTTGTCTGATTTGTCATGAGACCAATGATCTCATGCCCCCCAAAATGCCCAAAATCAGTGTAGTCTGGGAACTGTTGTGAGTGGATGTCTGTCTGTATCTGGAAAAAATTGAGGGGACGACTTTGGAGTAAGCTAAAGTAAGATTCCCATTGTAGTTTTTTTCTTTCTACTACCCTGTGAATGATGTGGAACTTTTTTTTTGTGTGTGATTGGCTGCTAACTATAATTCAAGTCTGAAATCCAACAGAGCTAACTTTCCCCCTGATCAATGGTGTATATCAGGTAAGTCTATGCCTTTTAGGGGATAATCTTAATATTGTCATTACTGTGTCCCTCTTCCTTTCATAGCAAATTTCCATAATCAGGGAGGATAAACTATAGAAGTTTTTGCAATACTCATCTCTGAGTTGTTATGATATGATGTAAATATGATGTAAATCTGAATTTGTAGTCAATTCCTTATCCTATATAACTAGATAAAGGAGTTCTTAGTTTTACCATCCCCTTGACATTACTTATACATTCATGTATAAGATTAGGTCCTTGGTGTATCTCATTCTTTCAGAGTGATATAGAAATAATGTCCTCAAAAATGGGAAATGAAACAAATATGAAAAAGGTTTGTAAATTAAATGTAATAGTAAATTTCAAGAAAGCAACAGGATTGACTGTTTTCTCTAAAAACTTAAATTCATACACACACACACATATAATTAATTTCCAAATGTTTCTAGTGTAATATACAGGATTTGAGTATGTTTTAGCAACAATTAATCATTTCTAGAGTAAAGATTTGGCATATAAAATTACATTGATAAGCATGAAGTGAAATTACTTTCCTATTTTGAAGTCTATATCTGATAATTTTAAGACACATAAAAACTCATTTTCTAAGATAGATCCTCATAAAAAAAATTTTAAGATTCTTCCTTCAGCAGATTTTTAAACATGTGAACTTGTTATTGGAAAAGCAAATTTAGAAAGTTGCACTAAATTGTATTGAGCTTTGTTACTGCAAATGACTTGTATCCAAAGATCGGAATGTGCTATTAGGAGATGCTTTCAGAATTGCCCTGAGAATGAGACCTTTTCCAGAAGTACAAGGGAAGATGTTGTCAGGGACAAAACAACTACCTGGGATATCTACTTGGGACTCAGGATGAAATATACCAATGAAATGAACACTGGGATCAGGTTGCCAGGTTACAAGGAGATTTGATATTATTTATCATCACTATATCACTTTTACTTTTTGTTTCATGATTGTTATGTTTGCTGAGTATTCTTGGATACTTTGGAGCCATGTAAATCTCTCCTCTCAAATGAATCCATGATGGGCCCTCTAAGTAATTTGATCTGTAGCCTCACTTAATTCATCGAGAGAGTCTGTTTAACAAGGTTTGTCTCCTCAAAGGCTAAATAAGATTATGTTTCTGTTTTTACTTTCTCCACCCTTTGGTGTCTCTTAAGACAGACTATCATCCTGTTCAGAAATTCCTACTAGATAAAATGTTTAAATAAGTGATCCTAGGTGGTGGGAAACCCTGGATCAAAGGGGAAGTGTAAATGATATATTAAAAATTAGCATTGGTGATTCCATTTTGCTTTTATCTCCCATTTTGTGAAATTTAAGTTTCAACTCCATGTGACTTAGAAGGTTTCACAAGAATATTTTCCTTCCTCATTTTCACCTGACTTAAAAATATCACAAGAATATGCTTCTCTCTCTTACTTCAGAGTCTCCCATTCCACCATAATTGCCACCAATAAGAAACCAGGTATCTTGATCCCTATAATTCTTTGTTTTATGTTTTTCACTCCCTCCAAATTATGTATTAACTGAGAAACCAAGTTCTTGGGTCCTTGGATACCAGTTTGCTTTCCTTTTCTTTTTCTTAATAGTATTTTATGTTTCTAATTTCATATAGTTTTCAACATTCAATTTTGTAAGATTTTGAGTTCCAAATTTTTTCTCCCTTACATTCTCCCTTCCCAAGCCAGCAAGCAATCTAATATAGGTTATACATATACAATTATTTTAAATTTATTTCCATATTAGTCATGGTGTGAAAGAAAAATCAGAACAAAAGGGAAAACCCATCAAGAAGAAAAAGCAAATTTTTAAAAAAAGACAAAAATAGTATGCTTCAATTTGCATTCAATCTCCATAGTTTGCCCTTCGGGCAGTTAAGTGGTTTCATTAAGATTGGCCCAGGACCAAAAAAAAGTCTACTTAGCTCAAACTTATGTGGTCTCATTTCTGGAGATCTGGGCCTGATATTTCTATTGAGTAGCTGCACCCTCTAGTGAGCTAAAAATTAGTCCAGGACCACTCCTACTTAAGTGATCTTATTTAATTGAAAATCTAGGCCTAAGGGCAGTGATAATACTGAAATGATTCCATTCAATTGAAACTTCAGTCTCAGATTTCCTATTAAAGGGCAATTTGGGGCTCATTTCTTTGTAGAGGTCCAAAACAGGACCACACCTTGTCAAGGAACTTCTTTCCTTGGCATTGCCTGTCAGGACCGCTGCCTGCTGTGAAGACATTCTCTTCTCAGTGTCAACACCTCTGTTTATCTCTTTCCAGAATTTCTCTGCTAGGACCTTTATCTCTCTGCTAGGATTGACTTTTCTGTGCCAAAAAACTTCCTTTTTGCCAGTCTAATATTTCAGGTTCGTGAATTCTTTCATGTTGGACCTATGTGCCCACCAGAAGGGGATTTTCACACCTCAGCTCTCTGCACTGCCTCTAACCACATCATTTGATTCCCTGAATGCATCAAGCCTCCTCATCACTTCTTATAGAAAAATATTCCATTAACTTTATATGCTATAACTTGTTTAGCCATTCCCCAATTGATGAGGATCTACTCAATTTACCAGTTCATTTTTCAATAACATGCCTTACCAAATAAATCATTGCTGGATGCAGTTACTCAGTTTCTTTATTCCCCCATAACAATATAAAATAGCAAACCTCGGAGGCACTGTGGGAAAACATACATCAATGTACTGTTGGTGTAGTAGTCAGTATGAAGTAATCCAAACCAAACCATTTTGTAAAGCAATTTGGAACTATGTCTCCAAAGTTACTAAACCCTTTCACTCAGTGATAGCTCTACAAAGATGTCCCTGTCTTTGAATATCTAAATTCCAAGGAGAAAAGGACCCCATGTGTATGAAAAATTTATAGCAGGTATTTTTGCAATGTCAATGAACCAAAAATTAAAAGGATGACTATCAATTAAGAAAAGGTTAAACAAATAATATGTGTTTTGTTAAAAAAAAAAAAAAACTGATAAAAGGGATCAGTTTCTCTGAAACCTAGGAAGATTCATATAAATCAATGAAGTATGAAGTGAACAAAGTCAGGAGAATGATTTCTACAATAATACCAGTATTTTAAAGATTTAGATACCATGATCAATGTCACAATTAAACACAATTCTAAAGTATCCATTATAAAATATGCTGTCTGCCTTCTGACTGAGAGGGGATAGATTCAGGATGCATATCAAGACATATTTTTTTAAAATATAATCAGTGTGGGAAGTAGTTTTGCTTGACCATCCATATTTGTCATATAGTGTTTTTTTTTTTTTCCCTAATTGGGAAAGGAATATAAAAGGAAGAGAAAATAATGTTTTGTTAATTGAAAAAGTAAAATAAAATTTCAAAAATATAGTTATGAACTAAATATAGTTAATCATATTGATATATAATGTTGTTTCTGACAAAATATTTAGTTTATTTTTTTAGTAAATAGTATTTTATTTTTTCTAATTACATGTAAAATAGTTTTCAATATTATTTTTTTTATAAAATTTTGAGCTTCAAATTTTTTTCTTCCTCCCTCTTTCCCATCCTCCTCCCCAAGATGACAAGCTATTTGATATAAGTTATTCACACAAAAAAAGTTAGTTTAAAAAAGATTTAGTAGGGAGGGGAAGTAGGCATATGAGTTAGCAGTTTTTATATTTCTTCTATAGACTTTTTTTATTTCCTTTTTTTAGTCTCTTGAATAAGATTTTTAATTCCTCAACAAACTTCATTTTACTAATCCACATAAGGAAAATCAAGCAGCACCCCCTCATATTATGAGGAAAGTGAGATTCAAAGGAAATAAGGGATTTGCTCAGTATAACACAATTAATATTTCAAATGGGATTTGAATGCTGGGCTTCCTGCTTTCAAAGCCAATATTCTACTTACTGTGCCACCTAGTGGCCCTGTGAATAATGTCTGTTTTCCAAACTGATAGTCTAGACTCTAGAGTGTGGCTCAAAGATCCTTGTAGTTTCTGAGATTCTTTCAGGGAATCTATGAAGTTAAAACTATTTTCAGAATAATGCTAATAGGGCAGCAAGATGGAGAAGTAGACAGAGCATTGGCTCTGGAGTCAGAAGGACCTGGGTTTAAATCTGGTCTCAGACAACTTAATACTAGTATGTGACTCTGGTCAAATCACTTAACCCCAATTGCTTCATACAGAATAAAACATAATAATGCTAAGATGTTATTTGCTTACTATTCCCTTTTCCAACTACATATCTATGTGAGATTGGATTTTCTTCATATATGTCAACCAAAACAACATATTACTATAGATTGAATGCAAATGTTTGGGAACTACTCTTAGTTCATAAAACTGGTTCATCATACATGGGACAGACACTGTAGAAGTACAATAAATTGGGCTCAGAATTGAACATGAAAATGTCAGTGGGCTAGAATTGCTTGGTGTTTTAGTGACTTGAAGCTTCTTCCTAAAATAGATATCCATCTGCTTTTTATTAAGCTAGGCATCAAAGAAATTTGCCAAAAATATTGCCATCCTTCTAATTAATTATTTTTGTTTTGGAAAATATGGTTATTTTACTAAAATTATTTTTTTCATGTAACATGTAATGAATTTATTGTTAAAAATAAATATAAATAAAAAAAATAAAAATAAAAATAAGTGAATTAATAAAGATTTAAAATTTTGTCTTTTAAAATTTCTAACATAGATAATATTGATAGCTATAACATACATAAACAAAAGTTCTTTAGAGTTCTTGAGGATTTATAAGAATGTAAAGGGAGAAAAAGCTTGAGAACTACTGTTAGCTTATAAAACTGGTTCACTAGTACATTGGACAGATTCTACAGAAAGAGAATGAACTGGGCTCAGAACTGAACAGGAGGAAAGTAGTGGGGTAGATTGCATTTGGGAAATTTCTTAGGTCTTTTAATGACTCCAATTTTCTTCTTGAAACAGAAACTCCTTTTATAACCAACAGTCTTCAGGTAATACTATATGATAATGAATCATAAGAGTATTACAATCCACAGAGAATTAAAAGTTTGTATCACCCAAAGTACAGTAGAGGTATCCACAGTGCAGGTGGAAGTCAATAGACAAGCATATTGTGAGACAGTTAAATAATGTAATAGATAGAGGAGTCAGAAAAATCTAATTTTGAATCACACTTTAGATGCTTAGTAACTCTTTGAATTTGAGTTTCCACAACTTTAAAATAGGAATAATAATAATACATCCTACTTCAGAAGGATGTTGTGAGATAATATATGTAAAGCTATTTGCAGAATAAATAATATGAATACTGGCTATAATTATGTTGTTAATTGTCAGACATAGCTATTGAATTATTTTGTTTAGCTATTCTTTTTAATAAGGGAAGATTTAGTGGAGGAAAAGAATTATGAAGTGGTTGGAGTGATAGAAATGTTTTTTAAAAAGCAAAAAATTTAAAAGAAATTATTAAAGAAAATTATATATAAAAACATCAAGGAATGATATATATGACTTAAAAATTAGATGAGTTGGACATGAAGGAAGAGTAAAGAATAATCAATGATTGACCCAAATACTATATTAGTTCTCATATAATGTCAGGATACCTAAGGAATTCTGGCCATCACCATGTCAGGTTGATGGGTTCTATTGCAGAATACTAATAAGAGTATCCTGATAAATGGGATGAAAAGACATGGATGGGTTGCAAATTGCACTCCTGGAGGAAGCACCCACATAACTGAGGCTACATATTCTCTGAATTACTGAAATAACCTATAGTCCAGTATATGCTGAGACTTGTCAGTCAAAAGCAAATACCAAAACCTCAAGAAGTTTTTTAAAAGAATTTTATTGTCATTTGGCAGAGGAGAGAGCCCTGAAAAAAGGTGTCACTCCCTCTTGAGTCTTTGTGGTGTTTACATTCTATAGAGTACAAACAAGGGCATAAGAATAAGCAGCTAGATGGCTAGCAAGTAGAAATAGGTTGCTTGAAATGTAAAAATGAAGGTAAATATAAACATTCAATAAAAACTTTTGAAGTAAGATCTAGGTAGTTTGGGGTAGACCCAGGACCTGGGAAAGATCTAAGCATTCCTTACACTTATCTCAGCTTCCTTGAAGATTCTCTGAAGTCAGTATGACCTCTGTGGTAAACTTTGGGTTGGACATTTCCAATCATAGACTGAACCCATCCTACTATAGTAAGTCTTTCCATTTCTTTATTTTTAAGGAAAACAGTATTATAAGTCTTTCTCTGGCACAATTATGCCAATGAGAAGATAATTTTCTATACATTGCATTCTACAGAATCTGTGGTGACCCAAATTACTCATTAAACATAGGTAACTCAAAAATCTAGAATGAAATTTATTGAAAGCTTATTTAGTTCATTCCCCTTTTATGTAAATGCCATTCTCAAGTCATCTAAGCAGATGGATGTTTATCTTGTTAAAAGATAATTTTTTTAAAATCTTTTTAAGGTTAATGGTTAAAATATTTTGGTAATTTCAGTGTTAATTCACACATAAATGAAATTCTGGTGCCTAACTTCAATTCATTTGATCTAATTCTACAAAAATATACTTAAAACTACTGCTCAGAGTGATGTACAAAGTTTTGGGGGAAGTACACAGATGAAATAAGATATGGTCATCATTTACAACACTAAAATCATCTTTCCCTCAAATTCCTTCCCTTCCTTTCCAAGCTTTTCTTTCACTATTGAAAGCACCATCAGTTTCTCAGTACCCACTCAAGGCTTGCAACCCAGATGTCATCCTTGGTTCCATATTCAGTTTTTGCCATATATTTATCTGTAACATATATTTCATATTTTCTCTTCTCTTCTCTTGTACCACCAACACCTTAGAGTAGATTCTCATCTCTTTACACTTGTATAACTGCAATAACATACTGGTTGGTCTTCCTGCCACAAATCTCTCCCCACTGCCATCCATTCTCTACTCAGCAATAAAAATGATTTTCCTAAAGTTCAGGTTCAACCATTTCAATCCTTTACTCAGTAAACTCTAGTGCTCATTATCACCATCAAGATCAAATATAAATTTTTGTGTTTGACATTCAGAGTCCTTTAGAACCTACCTCGTCAAATTTACATCTTACACTTCCCCACTCCATACTCTTTGATCCAGTGGCACTGGTTTTCTTGCTATTCCTTTAACAAGACACTCCACACTATTTCTCAGTCCTGACCATTTTAGTGGCCATTCCAAATACTTGGAACTCTCTCCCTCTTCATCTCTGTCTCTAGCTTTAAGTTCCAGCTAAAGTTCCACCTTCTATTGTAAGCCTTTCCCAATCCATCTGAATTCTAATGCCATCTTTCTAGTGATTATTTCTTATTTATCCTATAGTTTGTTTGTATATTTGCTTCCAAGTTAGCTCCTCCACTAGATTATGTGCTCCTTCAAGGAAGAACTGTCTTTTGCCTTTTTTTGTATCCCCAGCATTTAGCACAGTGCTGGCCACATAGTAGATTCTTAATAAATATGTATTAACTGACATTCTCATGGATTTGATAATTATGTAGGGGAGTATGATATATACAAATATAATTATACTTTTCAATAATATATAATGAGTGCATTAAGGATGTAGCTCAGGTCCCTAAGTCCATCTTATTTCTCTGTGAATTATAGTTAACAGCCTACTTGTATTGCAGAAAAATACAAAATAAAGTATTTTGAGAGGTATATAGGAAAGAAGGATATTACTAACCAGGAAAGTCAGAGTAGGGAAGACTTCCTGGAAGTCATGGTATTTGACAAATAGGAAGAATAAGTTTCAACAGGCAAAGAATGGATATGTTGTAAGAACAGAGGGAACAGAAAGCATAGGGATGGCCACAACTACTGTGTTTTAAATTCTCCTTTTCTGACTTGAGTCATTCTGGTAAGACATTTAGTAAAGTATTTAGAGTTAGGGCATATGGGTTTGAATCCCGGATATTTTAACTGATTCTTCTTTTGATGATTGGTAAGCCATTTTACTTTCTATATTTCAGAGTTTTTTTTTTTTTTTTTTTTTTTTTTTTTTTTTTTTAATATAGGATCATAGATTTACATCTAAAAGGAACCTTTAAGACTTTCAAATCCAAACCTTTCATTTTCCCTATAAGGAAGCTGAGGACTGGAGATATTAAAGGATTTGTATAAGATCACATAGCTAGTATCTAAGGAAGAATTTGAACTCATGTTTTGTTTTTATTTTTTCCTATCTCTGAGTTCAGTTGATGAGGAAACCCCAAAACTCTTAAAACCTTTTGGACTCTGCCTCAGGGAAGGGACCCCACCCCCAAGCACAAACAGTTTCCTCCCTATATAAAAATCCATTGAATTCTATTCAAATTCTAACTCTGGCTGGAACTCAAGCAGGAAGCCAACCTGGGACTCTACCCATGAACCCCTCCAGATGGTCCAAAGCCCCCCTATTATAAAAAGGGCTAAAATGGAGTCCACTCTTTGCAGAGATCCCAAACATGGCATCCTTACACCGGCCATGTCAAGGATTTCTGCCCACTGGATCTGTGGTTCCAGTGCCTTTTATCTCTACCCTCAACTTTACTAACTAAACTTTACTTCCAAACCCCACAATAAACCTCTTTTATTAATCTAGGTTTTCGGGTCTGTATTTTAGAGGGGACACTTGCACCGCTACTAGACCTCATTTAACTCTGTATCCTTGCGCTGAATCCAAAGGGGTTGCAGGGGAGCTCTCTTTGACTCCTTGTATCCCGAACCTGCCACTAGATCTCAATTAAACCTAATTTCATTTAGGCACTCCTTATCTAGTTTTCATCACAGTGGCCTACGCATGACAATATGGTTGACATGTACACAAAATGAAGGGACTGGACTTGATGGACCCTAATTTTTCTTCTGTATATGACCTTGTCTAGTCATACAAATTCTCATTAGGACAATTTCCATTGTCATTTAAAATCTATAACATTTCATCTCTTCCACTGACTTTTTCCTTTTTCTTCCAACTACCTAAGGATCTCAAAGCAGTTTGCAAATATTTTATTTATTTGCCCTCATTAAACTATTCACATCTAACTCTATTAGAATATATAAAAATACTTGAGAACTATATGATACATTACTGGTGTAAAGGAGTTGGTCCCTGAAAACAGAAAAATAACTGTAAAAATGCAGCTAACCACAAGATCTCTTTATGAAGTTTAACCAACTGAAGTGAGTGAATTAGAAGAAAGTAAAGAACAAAGGCCAGGAATGCCCTCCAATGACTCTTAAAAGATATAATTCAGACAGAGGCAGTTGAGCTAGAAGCCAGCTCTCAGGTTGAACCTAGATCTTCATCCAATAGAAAGAAGGGGAATTCCCATTCTCCCCCAAAGCTATTGCAGTTATGTTTTAGTTTTCTATTTTAATTAATTTTTTTTTAATCCACAAAACCATTACCTTTATAATTACCAGAAGGAGATACTTTATCCAGCAATTGGGGAATCTGTTCCAAAGAACTGGAAATAGAGTCAAGGGATCAGAAGTACAATCTCACAGATATGAATACAAAGACAATTCCTCAAAGGAGGAAATAGCTTCAATGAAAAGATCCACTGGTAGCAAAGAAGGGAGCCAAAATTCAGATCCAAGATAGAGCAAACCCTGGAAATCAGGAATTGAGTGAGATCCTGGGACTCCAGATGAGCAATTCTTCCAGAGAAGCCACACACCCAGAGGAGAGTTTTGTAAAAAGTAGAACAGGAAATCGAAGACATTGACGGTCTGTAGTTCTAGAATGTTCTAGAATTATGAGTTGCTTTGGCTACATTCCCAACATGTGTAGCTTATATAACCACTTTATTCTATTTCTGACCATTTCCTCTATGTATGATGTGCTTATTTGTGGGAGAGTACATCTTACATTTAAGGGAAGAATATTTTGTAGTTCCTGTCTAATTATGCCATTCCAGCATATGCTTTTATTGTAAGCCATTTGAGTCTACTGACTATCCATTAAGTCAGTAGAATATTTGTTGAAGGCTCATGAGATATAATTTTAGAAGAGTGGCTAGTCAGAGATAGTCCTAGAACCTGGGGTAACAATATACGTGTGGGTGGGTGGGGGTGAAGAGATGGTGCTATACTGCAAAGTTGGAAAGCATCCACCCATATAAATACATGTCAGTTTTCCTCATAACTCAAATCCCATACTCTTCAATATTGTTGAGGTTAAATGACTTAATGGGTAAATAACTGTTTGCCTCAGTTCAATCTAACTGCAAGATGAACATAACAGTAGCAGTTATCTCATAGGGTTCTTGTGAAGATCAAATAAGACAATATTTGTAAAGCACACAGTATAGTGTCAGCATATAGTAGCCACTTAATAAATGCTTCCTTCCTTCCCTCTTTTTTCCTTTCCTTCCTTCCTTCCTTCCCTCTTTTTTCCTTTCATTTCTTTCCTTCCTTCCTTCCTGTCTGGTTCAACATGAACAAACTTTCATTTTGTGTGGATGAAAAATACAACTTAGAGTTTTGATCCACAATCCAAACAATTTCTACCTGATAATGTAGAACTATATATAGAAGATAACAGAAATGTTATCTTCTCTATATAACACTCCTTGTTACCTTCTATACAGTTTAGCAAACTATATATGTATTTGGGGGGAGTGGTGCTGAGAGGACAGAGACTAGATAAGAATCTCTTTTGAAAAGAAAAAGATGAAAGTTTTATCTTAAGAAAGAACTTTGCATTTGGAGTCAGGAAACCTGAATTCTCATCTTGGCTTTGCTACTAACTATGCAACCAACCTCTAAACTGCTTACTTTTTCTGGGTCTCAGTTTCCTCTTTTATAAAATTGAATGTTGGACTAAGTGATATTTAAGATCTCTTCTAGCTTAAACATTGAACATTTAATTAATTTTGTGAAATGTAGGCAATTCTTACAAAAACAAAAAAATAGAATAATTTGTCTTCTTACCTTTAGGTGTCAGTGTAGACATAAAAACTTCTTCTGGAAAGAGTATAAAATAGCAAAGGAATGCTATGGTTTTTTTCTCCAAAAACACACTAGTTATTATCACCATAGTTGGACTACTCTTTCAGGATGACAGGAAAAGTTCTGTGGCAGGCGGTTTGGAATATGTAGGAAGTATCCATTACATCATATACAGAAGGAAATATTTCTCAGGATCAAAAAGGAAAATTCAGGGACTTCAGTGGTTTCCCCATCACTTATGTAAAAAATTATTAGTCTTATCCTGACTTTCAAGACTATCCACATTCTGGTAGCAATCTATCTTTCTTTCTTAATTTTTTTAGTAGCAATTTTTTTTTTTTTTTTTTTTTTTTTAATTTCTAGCCTTATCTTCCAGTTACTCCCTTCTAAGTTTAATCCATTCTGGACTACTCACTATTCCCCTTGTCTCACGCTGACTTTATGAGTCTTGGAATCTTTGCTCACACTATCCCACATGATTGGAATAAATTGCTTCTCTATCTCTACCCACTGAAATTCTTCTTTTAAAATTACCTATTAGGTCTATGGATAGGGAAGAGTTGATAACCAAATAAGAGATAGATAGAATTACTAAGATAAATAAGCAATTTTGATTACAAAAAAAACAAGTTATTTTCACAATCAAAACTAATGCAGCTAAAATTAGAAGGGAAACAATTAACTAAGAAAAATCTTTATAGAAAGCTTTTTTTCTCATAAAAGCCTTATATCCAAGATGCATAAAGAACTGATTCAAATTTATATTCCCCAGTTGATCATTGGTAAAAAGATATGAAGAAGTTTTCAGTGGAAGAAATCCAATCTAACCATAGACATATATAGAAAAATGCTTCAAATAACTAAAAATTGCAGAATACAAATTAGAGCGAATCTGATGTTACACTTCACACCTATTATTGGAAAAGATAATAACAAAAAAGAAACTTTTGGAGAGTCTTAAGGAAAAGAAACTCATTAATACATTGTTGGTAGAGCTATGAATTGTTTGTTTATACCATGCTGAAAAACAATTGGGCAGTATGCCTAAAACATCATTAAAATACTTTTTGACCCAGTGATACTTCTGCTGTGCTTATTTCCCAAAGAAATGAAAGAAAGAGGAAAAGGACCAATAAGTACAAAAAATTATAGCAGGTAATGAAGGGGAAATTAAAAAGGGTTCTTATCAACTGGGGAATAGCTAAGAAAATTATAGTATTTGAATGCAATGAAATATTGCTGTTCTGTAAGAAATGATGAAGTTCCCCATTTAGAACTTCATCTTTAGAGAAACTTAAGAAGAATCTTAGGAACTGATGCAGTGTAAAGTGAGCAGAGCCAGGAAAACAATTTAAATAATTACAATATTGTAAAGACAGTCAACTTTGAAAGACTTAAGAACTCTGACCAATGACCAATCACAATTCTCAGGGTTTCTTAAATCTTTTCTACTTACAACCCCTTTTTGCCCAAGTAATTTTTATGTGGCTCCAGGAATGCAGGCATATAAAATATGTATACAAATCAGACATTTACTTATAATAAATCATAATTTTGCAATCCCCACATTCAATTAGATGACTCATATAGGGTCATGATCCAAAGTTTATGCAGTTTTGTTCTAGAGGACTCATAAAAATACTTTCTGATAGAGAGGGGATGGACTCAGATTGCATATTGAACAGCTGTGGATAGAAAGCTGAGCCTGGAATCTAGAAAACTTGAATTCAAATATAGCCTTAGATATTTATTAGCTAGCTATCTGGACAATTTACTTAACCTCTATTTGCCTTCTTTCCTCAATTGTAAAATGAAGATAATCATAGCACCTCCCTCCTAAGGTTGATGAGGCTCAAATGATATAATATTTACAAAGTGCTGAGCATAGTGTCTGGCACATAGTAGATGCCATATAAATGCTTATTTTCCTTTCCCTTACTTGGACAAGATCAATATGGGAATTAGTTTTATTATTTGTTAAAAGAGTTTTTTTCTTTTCATTTCAGTGTAGGATGGGGTGGAAAAGAGAAGAGGGGATAGGAATAGGGTTGGATTTTGTTTTGTTTCTTTCATTTCCTTTTTAAAAATTTTCAATAATCTTTTATTTTTCCAAATACATGTAAAGATAATTTTTAACATTCATTTTTATAAGACTTTGTGTTCCAAATTTTTTTCCCTCCTCCTTTACTTCCCTGCTCCCCAAGACTGCAAGGAATCTGATATAGCTTAAATATATGCAATCCCTTTAAGTTTATATCTATATTTGTCTTCTTGTACAAGAAAAATCAGACCAAAAGGGAAAGAAAAAAACAAACAAAATGACAATAAAAGGTAAGAAGTCCATATTCAGTCTCCATAGTTCTCTCTCTGGATGCAGATGGCATTTTCTATTTAAAGTCTATTTTTTGAGAAAAGCCAACTCTATCACATTTGATCATCATATAATCTTGTTGCTGTATACAATGTTCTCTTGATTCTGCTCAGTTCACTCACCATCACTTCATATAAGACTTCCCAGGCTTTTCTGAAATCAGTCTGCTCATTATTTCTTATAGAACAATAATATTCCATTGCATTCATATACCGTAACTTATTCAGCAATTCTCCACTTGATAGGCAATCACTCAATTTCCAGTTCCTGGTCACTATAGAAAGAGCTGCTATAACTGTTTTTGTATATGTGGGCTCTTTTCTCTCTTTTATGATCTTTGTGGGATATGGATCCAATAGTGAGACTGCTAGATCAAAGGGTAGGCATAATTTCATAGCCCTTTGGCATAGTTCCAAATTGTTCTTCAGAATGGTTGGATCATTTCACAACTCTACCAATAATGCATTAGTGTCTCAGTTATCCCACATCCTCTCCAACATTTATTATTATCTTTTCCTGTCATCTTAGTCTATCTGAGAGGTGTGAAGTGGTATCTCAGAGTTGTCTTAATTTGCATTTCTCTAATCAATAATAATTTAGAGCTTTTGGCTTATCCCCATTATGCATAATATTTGCTGATGGTTTTAGGTATATGCTACTTATCATTTTAAAGAAAACTCTTTTTATTCATATTCTTTCTTGTGTTTTTAATAGGAATGGCTATTGTATTTTATCAAATGTTTTTCCTCCATCTATTAATATGATTATATGATTTCTGTTTATTAGGTTATTGATATGGGCCAATTATGCTGATAGTTTTCCTAATATTGAACCAGCCTTGCATTCCTGGTGTAAATCCCACTTAGACATAGTATATTATCTAGTGATTCTTTCCTTTTTTATGAGAAAAGAACAGAAAAAATAGTACAAATCACAGACAGGTAGAACACCTTTGAAGATTATATAAGGAGAAAATATTTTAAAAGAAAAGCAACCTTTCTGTAATAGAGATTCACAAATTCATAGGCAATAGTCTTCTGTTTGGCAATGTATATAGAAATGTACTTTTAATTTTATGCTTGCTAAATGTAGAATTATGAGAAATTTTTCCTTCAACGTTGAACTTAAGTACTTCCCTCCTCCAGGAAGTCTTTCCTCTCCCCCTTCCAGTTGCAAAAGATCTCTCCAGCCTCACATTTCTTTCCAGGGCACAGTATATATTTTTCCTTTGCATAAAGATGCAATGTAACATAGTGGAAAGTACAGGACTCAAGTTATGAGGAAAACTGACATTAATTCATATGGGGCTTTGATCTTTACAACATGTTTTCCACAGGTCATCCTATTAGATTGCTACAACACCAATGCAAGGTAAGTAATCAGGGGTATTATTAATCCTGTTTTATAGATGTGGAAACTGAAACTCAGAACGGGACTTTCCCATAGTAATACAGATTGTAAATGCTAAAGACAGGGTAAGTAAGAGTCAATCTGTCCTTACTATAAGCTCAGCAACTCCATGCTGCTTTTCATTCAACTTTATAAACATTAAAGTAGCATGATTTTGAATTACTGAGATCACATTTTGTCTTCTTGCATCATTATTTATGTCCACGTCTTATCCTCTTTAGTAGATTATAAATGCCTTCTGAAAAGGGATTATGTCTTATTCCATTTTTGTATTGGTAAGGCTTAAAATAGTCCCTCACATAAATGTTGTTAAGGCATAAAAGATCAATAATTTTATTGACATGGATAATTTCTCTACCCAGGCAGTAAGAGCATAAACATTCTATCACCTAGTAGGTGGTCTTTGATGATTGATATGGTTAAAGAAGAATTAATCTTCCTAAAATCAATCTGGGAATGAGAGGCCCTCAACATAACTAGGTGAGTCCTTGGACTGCAATTACCTGATCCATCTCCAGCCCTGTGTCCACTCAATATCTTTCTGGCTTCCCAGAACTACCATTACACTGGTATCAACTTTGAGAACCCAACATCACTTTCATACTACAAATGATACATCAGAGAAAGATTTTAGTGGATGTCTAATTGAATAGAATTCATTGATTAGGATAAAAACTCATGAAGGTTCCCAAGGCTTACTTAGGATCTAGGATCCAATTAAGACTACTGGGTAACACAGGTATAAAAATGTTTGTGGCAGCCCTTTTTTGTAGTGGCAAGAAACTGGAAACTGAGTGGATGCTCTTAAGTTGGAGAACGATTAAGTTATGGTATATGAATGCTATGAAATGTTACTGTTCTGTAAGAAAGGATCAACAGGGTGATTTCACAGATTTCACAGATAATTTCACTGGAGACTTATATGAACTGATGCTAAGTGAAGTGAGCAGAACCAGGAGATCATTGTACACAGCAACAGCAAGATTATATGATGATCAATTCTGATGGTTCTCTTCAACAATGAAATGATTTGGGCCAATTCCAATGATCTTGTGATGAAGAGAGCCATTTGCACTTAGAGTGAGGACTGTAGGAACTGAGTATGGATCACACCATAGTATTTTTACTCTTTTTTGTTGTTTGCTTACATTTTGTTTTCTTTCTCATTTTTTCCTTTTTGATATGATTTTTCTTGTGTAGCATGATAATTATGGAAACGTATAAAAGAACTGCACATGTTTAACATATATTACTTGTCATCTAGGGGAGGAGGTGGGGGAAGGAGGGAAAAATTTGGAACATAAAGTTTTGCAAGGGTGAATGTTGAAAATTATGCATACATATGTTTTGAAAATAAAAAGTTTTAATTAAAATAAAAAAAAAAAAAAAAGACTGCTGGGTCACCTAGATTTCAATTGTTAAAGTTCTGGATTTGGAGTAGATATGGCTCCAAATCCTAACTTTGCAACTCATCACCTTAGAGAAGTTGCATTAACTCTTTAGGTCCTAGACTCCTCATCTGCCCCATTTTCTGAGATAAGAATTCAGTATTTGACAAAAACAGCATGGCAGAAGATCAAAATAGACGCATGATTTAGATATAAAGAAGAAAAGTAGTTTTGTTTTCATTTAATATAATCCCCCCCAAATCACAAGTTTAGAATTAAAAAGAATTTTAGAAGAAATGTACATCAGCTGTCTCATTTTACAAATGAGGAAACTGATACTGAGAAGAGAAATGACTTGCACAGGGCTACACAGAAATAAATTTCTGAGGCAAAATTTGACTTCAGCTCTCCCCGATTCCAGGACTATCCTAGCCACCTATCACCTAGATTACTTGGTCATCAAGAGAAAAGTTAGACTCTTTAAAAAGGAGTGATTGTTCCTTTCTTGCCATTTATGTATCAAAGGAGAAATCTTTGAGCCTTTTTCTATGTGGATTGGAAGGAATGCCAGATTGTTTTTTAATCTCATCTCAATTGGCAAACCTGAGACTGGTTTTTAAAGCTCTAGTTTCCTTTCTTGTTTTTTATTCCTGAGTGTAGATGACTGAACATCAACTTTGAAATGGCTACATCCAAGTTTGGACATGATCTTGTGAATTCAAGAGTATTAGAAGTTATTGGTCACAACTGATAGGTAGTAAAGGAAAGGAAAGGAAAAGAAACAAACATTTATTATGTGTCTATTATATGCCAGGCACTATGGTAAGCTCTTTACAAATATTATCTCATTTTTGTATGGGAAAAGATGAAGACTGACAAGAGGAAAACTTCAAGCTTTGGTCCAGCTGGCCAGAAAATATGTATTTTAAGGAAACTGTACAAGAGCCAGGTTAAATATAATAATGCCTATTCATTAGTTCCTCAAACTACTTTGTGTTTTGATGAAATTTAAGTCTCAACTTCCCAGGTGTTAAAACAGAAGTTATAAATTAAATTGCTGAAGAACCAAGAGATCATTGTACACGGCCACAAGAAGACTATACAATAATCAGTTCTGATGGACGAGGCTCTCTTCAACAATGAGATGATTCAGACCAGTTCCAATTGTTCAGTAATGAAGAGAGCCATCTACACCCCGAGAGAGGACCATGGGAACTGAGTGTGGACCACAACATAGCATTTTCACTCTTTTTGATGTTGTTTGTTTGCATTTTTGTTTTCCTTCTCAGATTTTTTTTTCTTTCTAGATCTGATTTTTCTTGTGCAGCAAGATAACTATATAAGTATGTATACATATATTGCATTTAACATATATTTTAACATACTTAATATGTATTGGACTACTTGCCATCTAGGGGAGAGGATAGGGGAAAGGACCAGAATATTTGGGGAAGATTTTGCAAGGGTCAATGTTGAAAAAATTACCCATGCATACATTTTGTAAATAAAAAATAATAATTAAAATTAAATTGCTAAATTATATTTAAAGACTTTTCCTGTCAATATGTTTAACATTTCTGTTCTTGAAAATAAATATCTGTCCTATACCTGATTCAAGTAATCTTTCTTCTTTCTGCTCCTTCTAGGGAGGCTCTCTAGGGAGCTATTTTTAAAGTAAATTTTTTACAGGGTAGGGAAGAAGGGAACTAATGAACTAAAAAGTAAGAGAAAAGGAATCTAACCCTTTTCATTAGAGGTCATGTTCCTCTAGGACTGAAAATGGTTTATACAACATGCCTGACTCCAGAGCACTCACTTTGATCAATGGTTCTTTTTCTGGGATCTGTAAATTTGGTTTAAAAAAAAAAAAAAAAGATAGATAGATAGCTATATTTCAATATAATTGGCTCCCTTTGTTACCCTGTGTGTTCAATTTTTTTGCATTGATAAACATTCCTATAAGGAACCTCATCAGGCTGTCAAGGGAGTCTATAACACAAAAAGAAGGTTAAGAACTCTTGTCCTACATGGAGAAGGAGTGGATGCAATGTGCCAAGCCCTTGAGGTTAACAGCAATCCTCACTGTTAAATATACTATATCACAAAGATATGGCAAAGTCATTTTCTTCTCTTCTAATCTTTAAATGGAAACCTAAGTCATGGAGAAATAAAGGTATTTGCTCCAAGTTTCCCAGGGAGGACCTGAATTGAGCTAGGAATAGACCACATTCTTGGATCTCTGGATCAATTCAGGAAATTATATCCTACTCCTAAGTAATAGCTAGGAGCTTTCTCTACAGCAACTGAGCTTCTACAAACATTCTGAGCCTAAATTGACCATTCTGCCAAAAACCAATGAGTAGAGCAGAGGTGTCAAAAACTCATAGCTAGCATTCCAGACTGCAGCCTAAATCAGAGTAAAAGGTAATTGGGAAATATTTAACAAAATAAATAAAAATACAATAGACCATAAATAATGTTAAAATGTAGATTTCTAAGATAATAACACACAATGCCAGAGATCCTTATATATGGTTTAGTGATCCCATTTCTCTTTAAGTTGATACCACTGGGTTGATGTTATTCAGTCTTTCAGTCCTATAAAAAATTTTATACTCCCTTTTGGGACTTTCTTGGCAAAAATAGTAGAGTGGTTTGCCTTTTACTTCTCCAGTTCATTTTATAGACAAGGAAACTGAGATAAACAGGGTGAAGTGACTTGTTCCTGATCATACAGCTAGTAAGTGACTGAGACCAGATTTGAACTCAGGAAGATGAATCTTCCTGACTCCAAGCCCAGTATTCTATCCACTGTACCATCTTGCTGCTGGACACTACTAGAGTAGAGCCTATATTGCACATGCTGAATATTTAAATGTGTGAGAAGAGAGTAAATAATTTTTCTTTATAAAGCTGTTCTATAAGATACTAAGAAACCCACATTCTGGAAATGAGTCAAGCCAGTATTTCTATTGCTGAGAATATATGCTGGTGCAAGAGTTGTATATGTAGCAGAAGATGCTACACAAGGATCTACTCCCAGTCCTACTTTAATACTTCATCAGGCAGTGCCCCCTGGGTTCTCAAAGGTTGTGTCCATGGAAATCAAGCTCTGGTACTTGTTCTCAAACTAGAAGGACTTCAAGCACAGTGTAGGCAACAAACCAACTCTGCTTTTTGAGCACCAGCCTAAGTTCACACAGGCTGATCACCATTAGAGAGGCCACCTGACAATAAATTCTTTGACTTGGCAACCCATGGTAACAAAGACAACTACAAAATGTCCTTCAGTTCTCTGTAGTCTCTTTTCCTTCTGCAGTGAGGTTGCATGTGAGAAATATGAGAAGTTGGGTTTCCACAGATATTATCAAAACAGGATGAAGGGGGTGGAGTGTGAAATGTTTTGTTAAAATATCTCCAACCGGGGGAAAGGACCCACATGTGCAGAAATGTTTGTAGCAGCTCTTTTTCTGATAGCAAAGAATTAGAAAAGGAGTGGATGCCCATCAATCGGGGAATGACTGAACAAACTGTGGTACATGAAGATGATAAAATATTATTGTCTGTAAAAAATGATGAACAAGCTGATTATAAAAAGGCTGGGAAAGATTTACATGAACTGATGTTGAGCAAAACAAGCAGAACCAGGAATACACTGTACACAGTAACAACAAGACTGTGTGATGATTAACTATGAAAGGCTTGATTCTTCTCAGCAGTTCAATAATCAAAGTAATCTTAATAGACTTTGGACAGAAATGCCATCTGCATCCAGAGAAAGTTCTAAGGAGACTGAATGTAAATCAACACATGCTATGCTCATTTCTTTTTTTCTGTGTTTGTTTTTTTTAATCTCTCCCATGGTTTTTCCCTTTTGTTCTGATTTTTCTCTTCCAACATGATTCATAAAGCAATGTGTATTAAAAATAAATAAACTTACTACAAAACTCTTTAAAAAAAAGTAAAAGTAGAGTAGGAAAAAAAGATACTTCCAACTAATTACTCGTGGGCTAAGGAACTGGTTAGATAACTAAATTCCTGACAAAAGGGTTTAGGGTTAAACTAACAGCTATGGTCTGTAACAAGACACACTGTAATCCAGCCTAATTGTCATTCAGAGGGTAAATCCCATCAATTGTAACCAACTCTGACTGTAAATCTGACCAATCCAAACTTTGAAGGGAGGGGCAAAGAACTGAACTGCCAGTATAAAGCTTGCTTAAGTATGACTCCAAGGTAGTACTCTGGATGTCTCCTCCATGAGTATACCACTTCTCATAAGAATTGTTGAATATAGGACTCTTCTCTCATTCTAAACAACTCTGATTGTAAGATTACTCCTGGACTAGCTTGCAACCAGGGAAGCCTTGGGCAGAGGCAGCTTGTCGTGGGCTTACTCCCTAACCTAGCTGAGTTCCATAGAGTCCTTTGATAACAATGGAGAAATAACAAAAAAGAAAGCAAAGAATTATAAGAATCGCAGACGTTTAGACTGTTTATATATTTTAACTTGATTCTAAATTGGATCGGTGGCCAGTGAACAGATATATGGCAGGGAGGATTGAATTATATCAGTTTGGACATTCTCACTAGAAATATAAGCAAAAGAAAAAAGTTGCAGCTAAAGGAAGAATGTCTCAGTTTCCTCTTGGAGAGACAAGCAACAGCACTGGCAGAATTTGTTTTATTGTGCACCCTAAGGCAAAAAAGGTGACATCATTTAACAGGTTATTTGATCATCTCTCATTGCAATGCCCATAATAAGTCTTTGCAAAAAAGTCTGTAATGGTAAAAAAAATTTGTAGTTTATTCATGGTGCCCCAGTACATAGAAAGAAGAGGAGGAGAAATTATATAGAGAACTTGACAAAACTCTCCAAATTAAATCAACATGTTCCTTAATACTCATTAACTTGAATGAAAAATTGGAAATAGTTGAGGATGTTGAGTATTAAATTGGAAAACATGAATCATAAATAAGAAATGAAATACCAAAGACTTGTAATTGACATAGAAGCCCACACCTGTGTATCATGGATGATTTCTTTGGCCTGAGAATCAGTAGACACTGAACATAGCAAGTACCAAATAACATCACAAAAAATGAAATTGTTTATATATCCAGAGATAGGAAGTAACTTGTTCTTCAGGTGGAAGACATTCCTGAATCATCTGTTTCTGCATAGTCAGACTAGTAACATTAGCATAATGATAGTACAAAGATAGAAGGAAGAATGAAAATGAGAATATATGAGTAATGTAAGTGATGCATATAAAGTCAGATTTTTTTTTCAACATATTGGTTAACTTCCTTTTTTCCCCTTTTCCCTTTTTTTCCCTTAAAATCTTTTTGTTGTTACAAGGTATTATTCTAAGGTAGGGGAATATATATAGAGGAAACTAAATGATATAAAAATATATTAAATAAAAAATCTTTTAAAGGAATTGACCTGAAAGAACTCAATTCTGACCTATTAAAAAAATCTGTTGGCACTGAAAAATGGATAAATACTAGAAGGACACAGACACTGGAAAGAGTAATTTCACAATAAGATTAATCAATGTAAAGCAATTATCGTAAGAGAGATGGCAAAAGAGCCAAAAAAAATACCTTAAATACCAAAAACTAGAATTATTTGCCAACCAGAGAAAGATTATAATCAAAGGCAATTTAGAATGTAAACTTATTTGTAAAATCTTACTGAAAATAACAATGGAAAATTTTTTATTTCATAAAAGAGAGAAACAGTGAAGAGCAAAACCAGTGGAGCATTTATAAACTCTGGTTTATTTATAAACTCTACTTTCCTCAAACTGCATTCAGTTTTGCAGTTTGGGTCCTCAGGCTATTGTTCCCCTTAGAGACAACCCTCAGGGGTTGAGGTGTCTTTTTGTTTAGTCCTTGTAATCATTATTCCCCATCCAGTATATTCCCTCCAGTATCAACAGCCAGCTAATATTTTCCCAATTGCCCTCTCTTCAATATCAATTAGCCTATTAACACCAATTATCTTTTACAAAGGGATATTTATGGAGAAGTTATAATAAAATCCTGTGTACAAAATCATTCCCCCAAACTAGGGCATGTTCTTTCCGCTATACCCAGTTGGTCCTTGGGAAGAGTGGGCTGAAACTGAAAGTGTTGTGACAAAGTATTCTTTCCACCAAGTTGATTTCTGGATGTGAAGTAGCTAACTGTGGCATAGCTAATGGGAGAGTAGCTCCCTAATTTGCTGGGCACAATGTCTCAGATGCCAAATTGATTCACTGCTGGGTTGCTCAAGGAAGAGGCTCCTCAGGGCTGGCTCTGCACCAAGCTCAGCTCTTTTGATTACAGGCAAGCTCTTTTATGGACACTAGTTGCTTCTTGCAGCTCTTTCATCCTTTTGAAGTTGACATAGTCATAATCTAATTCATTCTATCTCCTAATACTTATGCATCTAAGATCAAGAAAGAAATACAAATGACAGATGAGAGACAGAGGTGACCATGGGCTCCAGAGGCCATAACACCACCAGTGTGGGAAGACACATCCACTGGTAGCAGAAGCACTTATTAGTTCTTTCCTGGAAGTGTGTAGCAAACACTTCTCTCAAAAGGAAGCTTTCATCTGTTGGCACCCTTTATATGCACATTCAATTCTGGGTTATTAGCTCCCCCCCCCAAAAAAAGTGTTTCTTCCTTCATTATCCAGTAAGCTGATAGGAAGCAGAAAAATATCTAAATACACTGAGGTTAGAAATAAGCCCCTTGGGGCAGCTAGGTGGCACAGTGGATAGAGCACCAGCCCTGAATTCAGGAGGACCCGAATTCAAATCTCGTCTCAGACACTTAACACTTCCTGGCCGTGTGACCCTGGGCAAGTCACTTAACCCCAGCCTCAAAAAAAAAAAAAGAAAAAGAAAAAGAAAAAGAGAGCAATGAGCCCCTTACATGTCATCACATATTTCTGAGAACAGGCTTATGGAGCCTCCTCTTGGACCGATACAAAGGTCATATAGCCAGGTAAAAGAAAGCTTGGCAAGAGATCCAAGTAAACAATTATTTCCAGGGCATTTAAGGACCTAAGTGGGGATGGGTTGAAAGGGAAGGGAAGAGAGGAGGAAGGGGAAAAAGGAGAGGGGATTTTTTTTCTTCAAGGATTTTTAAAAATTATAATACTATCTTTTGGTTTTGTATCATCTTTATTTTCAAATATATCTCTTACCCAGGAATGCCACTGTAATAAGAACTTTTAAAGGAGAAAGAGAGAAAAGCAATTCAGCAAAACCAACACCAATCAAGTTTAGTAATAGAGGGCTATAGTAAAGATTTAACAGGGAAGATGGCATTTGAGCTGTATTCTGAAGGAAGAGAGGAACTTTTGAGATAGGTGTAAGAAAGGAGTGAATTCCAGGCATGTGAGATGGCCAGTGGTGTGAAGAATAAAGGCCACTTTGGCTAGATCTCAAAATAAAGGAAGTAATTTCTAATGAGATTGGAAAGATAGGTTGGGGACAGGTTGCATAGAGCTTTAAAAGTTGAGCAGAAGAAAAAGGAAGTCATTGGAGTTGATTGAGTAGGGAAATCACATGGTCAGATCTGCACTTACAAAAAATATTATGGCAGCAATTGTAGCTTGAACTTGAATGGTGAGAGATTTGAGAGAGGCTAATTAGGAAGCTGTTGCATTAATTTAAGTGAGACTAGATGAAGGTCTAAACTGATATGATGTCAACGATGGTTTCCCAAGTTTTCCTCCCAAAGTCCAAGAGAAAAAATTTTGAGGCTCCTCTCATCATCCTTACAGCTTACTATTTCAAGATTTAGGGGGCAGCTAGGTGGCGCAGTGGATAGAGCACCAGCCCTGAATTCAGGAGGACCCAGGTTCAAATCTGGTCTAGACAACACTTCCTAGCAGTGTGACCCTGAGCAAGTCACTTAACCCCAGCCTCAGGGAAAAAAAAAAAAAAAAAAAAAAAAAAAAAAGATTTAGCCTGGCAACTAAGGGCATGCCCCAGTCTTATGGGATGCTCCCTTTCTATTGTGTAATTGTGAATTCCACCAAGGAACTTGTCTTTCATATGCTTTCCCACTCTATTTCATATTTGGCTGTAATCTCTTCCCTAAGTAAATCTATCTTTTGCCAAAGAGAATGGCCATTGTGAGTTCTTTACATTATTGAACTCCAACTTTTGGTGCCTGCCATCATTTGGTTTCAAACCCTACACCAAAAATCTCATCATAATGACACAAAATTGTTAATTCTAAGTGCCACTCTCATACTGATCCTAGTGATGTCCTTACATTCCTATTCTTGAAACATATACTCTTGACTAGGTTGAGATGAACTAAACCCTAAGTCCCTCTCATGTAGAAATTTTATTTTGTAAAGGAACCCAGCTTAATCTGGATCTCAGTTTCTAATGTCCTTATGATGGGAACCCTAAACTAGTTTATTTTAGGAATTGCTAAAAATGCTTAAAAAAAAAAAAAAAGCTATTTCTTTATCATTTACAATCACATCAGTTCTCCTAGACTGCTGTTTGAATAGTATGATGTGTCACTGGAGTCTATTGTTAATCTATCCATCCTGTCTCCAACCTTTTGAGACAACCTTATTTGGATCAGTTTTCCAACTGTTTTTGAGACAGTCTCAACATTTCTATCTTTCTTTCTTTCTTTTTTTTTTTTTTATAACTTTTTGTTTACAAGATATATGCATAGGCAATTTTTCAGCATTGACAATTGCAAAATCTTTTGTTCCAACTTTTCCCCTCCTTCCCCCACCCCCTCCCCGAGATGGCAGGTAGACCAATACATGCTAAATATGTTAAAGTATATGTTAAACACAATATATGTATACATGTCCATACAGTTATTTTGCTGCGCAAGAAGAATCGGACTTTGAAATAGTGTACAATTAACCTGTGAAGGAAATAAAAAATGCAGGTCAACAAACACAGAGGGATTGGGAATTTTATGTAGTGGTTCACATTCATTTCCTCGAGTTCTTTCGCTGGGTGTAGTTGGTTCAATTCATTACTGTTCTATTGGAGATGATTTGTTTCATGTCATTGTTGGAGAGGGCCTCGTCCATCAGAATTGATCATCTTATAGTATTGTTTTTGAAGTATATGATGATCTCTTGGTCCTGCTCATTTCACTCAGCATCGGTTCATGTAAGTCTCTCTAGGCCTTTCTGAAATCATCCAGTTGGTCATTTCTTAGAGAACAATAATATTCCATAACATTCATATACCACAATTTATTAAGCCATTCTCCAATTGATGGACATCCATTCAATTTCCAGTTTCTGGCCATTACAAAAAGAGCTGCCACAAACATTCTTGCACATACAGGTCGCTTTCCCTTCTTTAAGATCTCTTTGGGATACAAACCCAGTAGTAACACTGCTGGGTCAAAGGGTATGCACAGTTTGATAACTTTTTGAGCATAGTTCCAAATTGCTCTCCAGAATGGCTGGTTGTATTCACAATTCCACCAACAATGTATCAGTGTCCCTGTTTTCCCATATTCCCTCCAACATTTAGTATTATCTTTTCCTTTCATCTTAACCAATCTGACAGGTGCATAGTGGTATCTCAGAGTTGTCTTAATTTTCATTTCTCTGATTAATAATGACTTGGAGCATCTTTTCATATGGCTAGAAATAGTTTCAATTTCTTTATCTGAGAATTGTCTGTTCATATCCTTGATCATTTATCAATTGGAGAATGGTTTGATTTCTTATAAATTAGAATCAATTCTCTATATATTTTGGAAATGAGGCCTTTATCGGAACCTTCAGTCTCAACATTTCAATACACATCCTTGTTACTCCATAGATCCCAACTCCTCCTCCCCTGAGACCTTAACAATAGTGTCCTCACGAAAAGCAAATTACTCATTTATTTATGATTCTGGCTTGCCTAGTTGTACTTATTTGAGCCCCCCCCCTGCATTATGTTATACCTATCAAATCTCTATGACCTGTAATAGATATTTCTGACATAATTTCTTTATGCCATGAACTGAATATTACACTATTTTTATAACTTTTTACAATTATGCTCTCCCATATCTATTTCACATTTCTACCTCATACTACCACTTCTGGTGCCTTTATTACAGTTTCACTTGCACCTTTCATTAGGATTCATGGCATGAAGGGCAAAATAGTCAGAATGAAGTGACTTTCCTTGCCCCCATTGTACTCGGGTCAGTCATAAGACAACTCCCTGGATAACAGATTTGCTATCCTCTTATCTCAATTAAAGACATTTTATTTCTCAACATATGGCTTTGATTAATTTCAGGATTTAACAATGGGATAAGAAAGAGTAAAGAATCCAGTGCAAGGTTGAGATTACAAAGCTAGGAAACTGCAAGAAATTCAGTATTTTTGACAGAAATTAAGAAGTTTAGAAGAGCAGAGGAAATGGGGGGGAAATGAGTTCAGTTTTTAATAAGTTGAGTTTGAGATATCTCTAGAACATCCAAGATAAAAGGTCTAAAAGGTGAATGGTGATGTGAGACTAAAGCTTGAGAGAGACTGGAGTTGAATATGTAGATCTGAGAGTTCTATGCAAAAAAAAAAAAAAAAAAAAAAAAAAAAAAAAAAAATTAGTTAAACCTATGAGAGCTAATGAACTTAAGATAGAAAATGTAGAGGAAGAAGAAGCAAGAGCTTAGGACAGAGCCTTAGGTAGTAGTCATAGGTAGGGAGCATATGATGGATGATGAGACAGCTAAGGAGACCTCGAAGGAGCAGTTAGACCTAGAAGGAGAACCAGAAAGAAGAGCATATCTAAAAGAAGAGCATAGTCAATAATGTCAAATGCAAAGAATAAGTCAAGAAGCATGATGATTGGGTAAAGATCATCACATCTGCCAATTAAAAAATCATTAATAATTATGGAGAAAATAATTTCAGTTAACTAATGAGGCTGAAAGTCAAATTGCAAAGGTATGAGGAGTGAATCACCTCTGCAAAAGAAGAAAGGGAAATTAATTTTCTCAACTCTTCTCTGGGGCTAAATTTCATGGTCATTACAAATAGATTGTTCAATTTGGATTTTTTTTCTTCAATATTTACATTGTTGTAGTCTTCATGTATATGTGTTTTCCTGAATCTGTTTACTTTGCTCATCGCAAAAAAATAAATAAATAAATAAAAATAGATTTTTAATAATATTTTTGTGTCATCAAGGAGAATAAAGTTACCAATCTTGGAATATATCATCACAGTCCAAGATGTTTATGGAATACATAAAAAATGACTCTAATGACTTTAAAGAAAACAAAGAAGGAAAAAGCATTTGGATTAGACCAACTATATGTAGAGAAAATATATGCTAGAAATGATATATAGTCAATCCTCAGCATACTCACGCTTACATTTCTTGAAATCAAGAATTTACTGATTTTATTGGGTAACCTCATTTTCACTTTCCTTTTAACAACTGTGCACATTCCTGTTTATGTGCAATAGAAAAAAATGAGGGGTACAATGCACGCAAGCTAGTGAAGAACTGGTATGCTTCTAGGTGATTCACTGGTTTTGTTCATCTTACCATTGTAAAGAGTTCTCCATGCATTTGTTGAATATTTTTATCAATTGCCTTTAAAATATAAGCTTTGTATTACAATTATAGCCAAAGCTAATGCAATTAGCAATTAGTGATAAAATTAAGTTGTTAGATAAATTTCTTGCCTGAACATCTGCAGCCACTGTCATCTGTGGCCACAAGTTTGGTGTTTGCAGATCAAAGAGGAAAATCTTAGTGAGTCTACTCCAGAAAGCACAAACATGTTTTTCTTTTAAATGTGAGCATAAAAGATCATAGAATTCTAGATATTATTAGCAAAAATATTTCTATTGCATGTCACCAATTTTGTTTTGCATTTCATAGGTTATATCATGATTATTGTATTAGGAAAAGAGCATGTTATCAGAATTTATGTTTTGTTATAAAAAATTGTATGCAGAAAAGTATATTTTTAGCAATCTCCAGAAAAAATATTATAGTTTTTGGTGGTGGTGGTGGTGATGCAAATTGTGTCCCCCTTCACTTTTGGGGGGAAACAAGCGAACTCTGAAACTTTCCTCTGACAAGACCCACTTTTCAGGGCTGTTAAGTGGTTTCATTCTGTTGAAAATCTTGGTGGGGACTAGTTGCACCCCCCCATTGAGTTGAAGATTAGCCCAGGACTTCCCAGTAGCTCAAACTTATGTGGTCTCATTCAGTTGGAGATCTGGGCCTGATATTCCTATTGAGTGAGTTGAAATTCCAAGATAAATACACTCTTTTCAAATGGAAATCTAGGTCTGGAAGGAAGGAATCTCATTCAATGGTAGCCCTAGCCTCAGACTGCCGTAAAAGATAACTCTGAACCCCAAATCTTTGCAGAAGTCCAATTGTTTTGCAACAAAGTTCTCTTCTTGGCACAGCTGCCTGCTAGGACTCCTGCCCACTGTGAAGAGACCCTTTTCTCAGTGTAAATCTTTATTTCCTAACAGGACCTTTTGTCACTAAGAAGTCTGTCTTCCTAGTAAAGCTGGCCTCTCAGTGCCAATAAAAATCCCTTTTCTTGCCACAAACAGATTTCAGGTTTGTGAATTCTTTCACATTGGATCTGCACAGACCAGAAGGGATTCCCTACCCCAATTCTCTACCACTAGCACCGCATCATTTTTGGTTCCCTGACTGGACAACCCTGAGAATCTGGAAGAGGTAAAAGCCTTTTCTTGTCTGTTCTATAGCTGGACACTCAAATACCTGGGAAGAGTTGAGTCACTGGAGCCCCAGGCTGGAGCAGAATTCTCTCAGGGACGCTTGAAATGGACATTCCTGCATTTTCTGACAAAAAGTCCTCTTATCAGGAAGCATTTTGTCATCTCTCCATCTCTAGAGACATCTAGAGAAGGATAAGATGCTATAGAATCGGGGAAACTAAGGCTTATGGCAAAATAGGCCAAAATACCTCTGTTTCTAAGAATCTTTCCTTAAGCAGAAACAAATTCGGCTTGAAAGATTTCAAAACTAAAAAGTTTAAATTAAAACAGCATGGTAAGGGGCTGCTTAAATTTGCTGGAAGGAAATCAAACTCCCCCCTTCCTGTTCCTCCAGGGACACGGGAGTTGCCTCTTTCAATGTCAAATCCCTCCCAGACTGAAGAAAACCTGGCCATTGCTCTGGGGACCTCACCCAGCCTTTTGAGGAGTCCAAGGCCCTCCTTCATGTTAATATTGAACAATCTGCCCCAGATACACGGAAGAAGCTGCAGAAGCCAGATTTGGTCCCTCACACTTCTCCCTTTAAAAACAGCTGTTGGATCTTCAATGATTGGGATCAGGCTGAAGCTGAAGAGAGAGGCCATGGAATTAAAGCAAGATTTGGAGAAAAGTCCCTACTCTTGGCTCTGAGAATCACAGAGGTCTCTACTTTAAACTCCCTAGTCCTTGTTCTGAGTTCAAGCAGGAGGAGCACTGGAGGAGGGACTCCCTACAGGGGACAAGCTGCTCCCCCTCCAAGGCCCTGCCCTCCTGTAGGAGTCTGGGGCTTGGACAAGCTCCCTCTTGCTCCAGCTCAACACCTCATCACCATCAGAACCCAGGCTATCTGTGGATGTGGCCAGTAGGACCGTTGCATTTCTCTTTGCTATGGGAAGGGCTTCTCGTCCCTCTGGCTCTGGCTCTCTGGTCTCACCTGCCCCTACCCCCACAGAGTGGGGCTTGCAGGGGAACTTAAAAGCAGCCTTGAGACCTCCTCTGCCTCACCAACTTGGTGACCTGTCATTTAAATGCTTGTTTGTTATTATACTCCTATCCTGCTCCCTTATTGGGGCGTGATTTAATGGTGAAATTGGGGACCCAATTTTCTCTTCTTAGACCCCCCCAGATGAATTTCTTAAGCACAGAAGAGATTTGGAGCTGCTTCATGGCCGTCTTATCTTGGTCTGCAGTCCTGAAAGGCAGAGCCTTGCCCTGGGAAATCCCAGAACAGTCATCTATTTTTTAGCCTTGAGGGGCTGCAGGGTCTCCTTACCCAAAGCCCACATCGCCTACCAGTCCACCAAATTTGGGCCACAATCTCACCCCCACCTCTCGTTCTCTAACCAGGGAGAGAAAACAGACCATTTTAGGCCTTCCAGACCCTGCCTTACAGAAGCAGCTGTGCACTTTCCTGGACATGGCTATTTCTGCAGAATCTGGATTCCCAATTTTAGGATTATTGCCAAATCCCTCTATGATTCTAATTCAAGGCCCTGATAATCTTCCTCTTGAATGGGAACCTAATCAGGCCAAGGCTTTTAAAACCCTGAAGACCAAACTGATCTCTGCTCCTACTCTTGCCTTCCCTGACTTAGAAAAGCCTTTTACCCTGTATGTGAATGAGAGGCGTGGGCAGGCTTTAGGGGTCCTTACTCAGTCTGTGGGATCTGATCCCAGGCCTGTGGCTTATCTCTCAAAAAAACTGGACTCAGTTTCCCTAGGATGGCCTTCCTGTCTCAGAGCAGTGGTTATCATGGACATTTTAATTGAAGAGGCCTCAAAACTAACCTTGGGACAGCCATTAGAGGTTCTAACCCCCCCCCCCCACACACACACACAGAGTCCAAAGCATTCTAGAAGCAAAAGGGCATCAGTGACTCTCCTGTGGGAGACTTACTAGGCACCAGGCCTTCCTGCTAGACATTCGACCTGACTCTTTGAGTACACCACCCCTTAACCCTGACACCCTTCTCCCTATGCCAGCCAGTGAGGAAACATCATTCATAGCTTTCTTGAAAATGGGGAAAGGCATTCTGTGTTGACTCTCAATGGCACCCTGGAAGCTAAGCCATTGCCCCTGGAACTTCTGCCCAGAAGGCGAACTTATAACCCTAACCAGAGCTTTAGAACTGGGGAAGGGAATGAGGGTGAACATTTACACTGACTCCAAATATGCTCTTCATATTTTGCATGCTCACGGGACTATATGAAAAGAAAGGGGACTTTTGACAGCAAATAATTTTCCTATTAAATATGCAGGGGGAATTCTATTGCTATTACAAGCTGTCCATGAACCCAGGGAGGTTTCTGTCATATTTTGTAAAGGACAGCAGAAGGGAGATTCACTTCAGGCCAAAGGAAATAGGTTTGCAGATTTAGCTGCTCAAGTTGCTGCCCATTCACCCCTGACCATGGCACCTTTAATCCCCCAGCTCCCTGACTCTTTCTTTTGATAAGACACTTCTTAGGTCTTCTCTTTTGTTTCAAGGTTTTTCTCTTTTTCTGTCTCTCTCTGATGGACAAGGTGAATACGACTTGTTGGCGTCCATCTGTTTCCTTCTCCATCTGTAGAGACACAAGCAAACCCTCTGCAAGCAGTTAACCTATCTGATCCCTTCCATTTACCACTTTCTAGATTTCTCCACATCAACTGGCAATTACATTGGAGCTGCTCACACTGGACACTGCACTAGCTCAGTCAGTAGAGCATGAGACTCTTAATCTGAGGGTTGTGGGTTTGTGCCCCACATTGGGCGCCAAAATGTAATGTTCTCTGGCTCAGTTTACTTGGGGGTCTCTGGGTTCTTGGGAGCAGTCTTTGTTTCAATTCAGTAATCAGCACAAGAGTAGCCAGGGGTTAAAATCCAAATCCTTTATTATCTCTTTCCTGGGGCTGGGCAGCTTTCTGGAGAGCCTTTCAAAGAGGTCTCAGTGAGGGAAGTGCAGGAGCCCAGATCAGCCACCAGGATCCTGACTGAAGGTGAAATGAATTTCTGTCTTCTTGTCTCTGGGAGCTTCTAGTGTGCTTGTCCTCTGTGGCTCTCAGTCCCTGCTTATATGCTCCACACTGAGTATAAACCAATCATTATATCACTAGAAACCATTATTTGTTGTAAGATTAAATCAATCATATTGAACCATGCTATAAACTAGATAACCATTGTCTCCTCAATTCCACTTAGTTAGTACCTTGTAAGCATCCTTGTTTCAAGTTCAGAGTTCTGGCTTCTCCCTCTCACTCTTCTATCTAACTTTTTCTCACTCTTAGGATGAGAACTTTTTCTCCTAGCATTTTCTTGTCATTCTAAGGTCCCTGCTAGCAATTAACTCCTTAGCATTCTAAGGCCCCTACCAGTAGTTAACTCCTTCTTAGCCTTTCAGCTCTGGAGCTCTGTGGGTAGTGGGGGGCGGGCAGCCCACAAACAGGATCTGATGCATTTTTTACAAAGACCCCATTCTCAAACATCACCATCCCCACCCTGGATGACACCCCACTTTTAACCTGCTCCTGAGATTTGTTTCCTCTAGGCTTCAATCTGCAAATTTTCAACTGTTCCTTCATTCTGGAGATCATGGGAAGACTGACTGGGGCACACAACACACCTTGGATGCTGCTGCTACTGTCTTTCCCTCCTGGCCGGAACCCCCAGTGACCTTTGGGATACCTCTACGACCCTTGTCAGCTTGAAGCAATTACAGAAGATGAGACTTTCATCCCTTTAACCCAAATGAATTTGGGGGGACTGCTTGAGGGAGGAAAATGATGCAAATTATATTCCACTTGACTTCTGAGGGAAAGCAAGTGAACTCTGAAACTCTCCTCTGACAAAGACCCACCCTTCAGGGCAGTTAAGTGGTTTCATTCTGTTGGAAATCTTGGTGGGGACTAGTTGCACCCCCACATTGAGTTCAAGGACCACTCCCTACTTAGCTGGAACTTAAGTGGTCTCATTAAGTTGGAGATCTGGGCCTGATATTCCTAATGAGTGGGTTGAAATGCCAAGTACTCTCTTTGCAACTGGAAATCTAGGCCTGAGGCATTGACAACATTGAAGGAATTTCATTCAAAAGAAGCCCCAGCCTCAGACTTCTTATAAAAAGACATCTCTGAACCCCAAATCTCCTCAGAAGTCCGAAGTAGGATTATGCTTTGCCAAGGAAGCTCTCTTCTTGGCACAGCTGCTGCCAGGACTCCTGCCCTCTGTGAAGACACCTTCTTCTCAGTATTAACCTTTATTTCCTAACAGGACCTTTTTCCACTAAGAAGTCTGTCCTCCTAGCAAACCTGGCCAATAAAAATCCATTTTCTTGCCACAAATAGATTTCAGGTTTGTGAATTCTTGACCAGAGGGGATACCACACCCTAATTCTTTATCACTAGCACTGCATCATTTTTGGTTCCCTGACTGGATCCAGCAGCGTTTCTACTGGGCTTGTATCCCAAAGAGATCTTAAAGGAGGGAAGGGACCTGTATGTGCAAGAATGTTTGTGGTAGCCCTCTTTGTAGTGGCCAGAAACTGGAAACTGAATGGATGCCCATTAATTGGAGATTGCCTGAATAAATTGTGGTGTATGAATGTTATGGAATATTGTTCTGTAAGAAACAACCAGCAGGATGATTTCAGAAAGGCCTGGAGAGACTAACATGAACTGATGCTGAGTGAAAGAGCAGAACCAGGAGATCACTATACACACATATTATATTATACACATTATACAAGAAGACTATACAACAATCAATTCTGATGGACGTGGCTCTCTTCAACAATAAGATGATTCAAACCAGTTCACCCAGAGAGGGGACTGTGGGAACTAAGTGTAGTTCACAACATAGCATTTTCACTCTTCTTGTTGTTTGCTTACATTTTGTTTGCTTCTCTTTTTTTCTTGTGCAGCATGATAATTGTATAAAAATGTATGCACATATCGGATTTAACATATTTCTACCATATTTAACATATATTGGACTACTTGCCATCTAGGGGAAGGTGCGGGGGAAGAGGAGGAACATTGGAACACAGGGTTTTGCAAGGGCTGATGTTGAAGAACTGTCCATGCATATGTTTTGAAAAATAAAAAGCTTTAATAAAAAAAAAAAAAAAAAAAAAAAAAAGTCCACTTGAACAAAAGACCTACTAAAGAACAAAAGGTCCACTTAAGGCTGAGAAGATCCCATCTGTGCCTTTCCCAGCTTGCCTCAAGGGTATTATAATCCTATCAATCAATGCTTCAGACTTTCTCTGTTAAAGCCCACCTGGCTTCCTGACCTCATCCACGCCCCCAAATTTTTCCATGCATGTGCACTTATCCCTCTCCCCTAAGACTTTCCTCATCATTTAGAATGGAGAAGCTAGCTTATGAGTAAGAAGGTTAAGGCTACTCCTTAGGATGTTAAGTAGGAAGGAAATTCTCATGAAGGTTCGTATTTAGTTATCAGATAGAATTCATTTCAGAGCCATAATCTCTCTGCCAATGCCAAAGCAATGCTACAAGGTCATTTACTTTTCTTTTTACAGCTGATTTTTTAGTATGATAAACATGATTAATATGACTAACCATTGTATTCCTGACCTATGCGTTTCTTTGTTCCAACATAGCTGAGAAGAGTGAAGAGGAAACCATCTCTCAGGAAGGAGAAAAAGACAGATTTAGAATCACAGTATTTTGCCAGAGCAGTTTTTTGGCTGGGGGCTTGGAACTGTACAAAAGAAGATTATTGACTTATTTATTACAATTTCCAAAGGCTAAAGGAACACTTGTTCTGGGACCTTTCTTTAGGCAATGAATGAGTCAGCAGTTTGGCCGATGGGATTATGACTAACTGGGTTGGTATTAGAGGTGGAGTTTTACTACTTTCCTTCATAATTTCCTGTGGCCTAGTTTTAAAAGGAAAACCACTTTTCTGGAGGGGCAAAGAGAAGGAATGGGCCAAGGAGAAGTAGCATCATCTCTACAAGTGGCAGAACAAGGAAAAGGGAGTGATGAACAGCTCTGACAATTCTGTTCTCCAGCCCAGCCTAAAGCCATCACATAGAGACAACAGTTTCTATGCAATTTTATAATGTTTAATAAGCCATATGGTTGTATAGAATGTCATTTGCTTATATCTTATGGATGTGAGGGTTGCTTGACAACGAGCAGGAAATTTCCCAGATATGGGGTGTGGGTGTGGTGAGTCATTGAGATTTCCATACATTAGCAATACTGAGTCATATTTCCTATTGCCCTTAGACCACTGTTGAACTTGAGCCAATGAAGTAGGTGGCTGAGTAGTTAGAACTTTGGACATGAAGAAGACATGAGTTTTAACATGATTGGCAAAGCACTACTTGTTCTGAACACTCCATCTCCCAACTGCATATTTTTATAGCTATGCCCCTTTCCATAGAACAGCTAAGTGGCCGGGCCTGGAGTCAGGAAGACTCATTTTCCTGAGTTTAAATCTGGCTTTTCTAGTTGTGTGGCCCTCGACAACTCACTTCACCCTGTCTGCCTCAGTTTTCTCATCTGTAAAATGAGCTGAAGAAAGAAATGGCAAACTGCTCCAATATCTTTGCCAAGAAAATCCCACATGGGCTCCTGAATGATGTGTTGGACAGAGAAAAACTGAAGAATTGATCCTTCAGCCAAGCAGAGATCAGTTTAACTCCATAGTCCCACCCTCTGGAGAGTTCCTCTAGTCAGAAATCCAAGATATGTCAAACCCTGACTGACCCTCTGTAGGGGTCTCAAGCAGTCTCACCTTGCCATGTCCCATCAAAAATCAGTGATGTCCCTGAGGTTACATTTTCCCTCTAACAGCTATTTATGGGTCATGGCTTTGCAACTGCCTTCCCTTAGGTCAGTCCATCATGGCACTCTGCACAATTGTATTTTTCCCCTTACGTCTTGTGGTTCTTCTAACCCCACCATCTTTTGTTGTGTCTCTCCTAACTCTACCATGACTTGTGATGTCTCTTCTGAACCTACTTCTTGTAAACTAGCTAACTCTTCTGGGATGCTAAGTCTCTGTCAAGATTTAGCCAATCTCATGGGCTGTTTCCTTTCTCCTGGCAAAACCTTTTTCTATACTCTCCCACTCTTTCATATTTACCATGTGATACCATTCTATTGTATCCTTTCATTTCATTTGTAACTTCTTCCCTAAGTAAATCTACCTTTTGCCGAAGAGAATGGCCACTGTGAATTCTGCAAATGCCCAAATCCTAACTATATCATCCACATCCATGAAGAGTTTGACATGGCTGAAAAACAACTGAACCACAATATTATGATTCCCATCCAGCTATCTTAAGAGACACAGTTTGATAGAGTAGTGATGGTGCAATGTGATTTTGTGATCCCCTGATTTTAGGGGGGCATCTGTTAAGTGAGTGATTCTAAATCTTCTGGCTTCAGAGTCTGCCTCAGGAAACTCCCACACCCAAATCTGTCTGATTCTGAATAGATCACTCCACTGTGAGATAGCCTCTGGTCTCAGAATAGTCCCACAGATCAAACTCCTGAGACAATAGTGAATAGACCACTCCTCAGTTCATTACTGACTGTGAGACAGATAATCTGTTGGTCAGTGGTAACCAAATTCTGGAGACCACTCCTCTGGGCTATAAAATTTCCTATCAGTGATAGAAAGCTGGATAAAGGGATCTCCTCTCTTTTAAGACTTGCTAATTTCTTTGGGAACTTAGTCCACTTGTAATGGCATTACAATTACAATAAAACTTTGTCCCTTGACTAGGAAACAGGCTCAAGCCTGCAAATTCTCTTGAGATATCTTAAGACACTGGTCTGGGACCCCAAACTCTTGGAGTCTTCCCTTCCCAACTTCAACATTTGGTGGCCTGATATGGGGTGAGTCTTGCTTCCCCTGGCTTGATTCCTTCCTTGTAAAGATAAGCCTGCCATTTTTTTTCTCCCACAATCCTATGGCAGGATACCCCAAGCCACTGGGAGAAGGCTTGTCTGGGTCTTTGTGAGGCATACTAAGGAGTGATCTTAATGGAAGGAGCCTATAGAAATTCTGGTACATGTATGCAACTCTACTGAGAATGAGGACAAATATTATATTGTACAGGCTACTGTCCTAGTTCATGTATAGGTACTGAAAATAAAGTTGGTTTTGTGCTTTGGGGTCTCAGAAAATGAGTGATCACAAATATTCACAAGCAGAGTATCTCAATTAAAATAATTCTACCAATGATCTATGACTTGGTTCAGAAAATATTTTTGCAGAAACAAATCATAGAGAGGCAGCTAGCTGGTATAGTGGATAGAGCACCAGCTCTGAAGTCAGGAAGACCTGAGTTCAAATCTGGTTTTAGACACTGGCAAGTCACTTAACCCCCATTGCCTAGGGAAAAAAAGAAGAAAAAAATGTACATATTTGAATATAAAAAGCTTTTTTAAAATAAATAATAAATTGTTTAAAAAGAAACAAATCATGTGATTCTCAAGGTCATTGTCAAGAACATCCCCAGGATAATAAAGTCTTTCTAAGAAACCTTGATATTTAGGGAACACAAAGTTTCCATTGCTTAACTACAGAAATGGAAAACCATGCCAGATCACGTAGATGAGAAGTGAAGTAATTTGTCTCTCTGAAAGACATCATCATAGAAAAGAGTCAGTCGCCTACTCCCTGATGAACAGAAAAAAACCAAATGATAGACAGTTGACCAAGAAGATTCTGAGACGAGACCATCTGCCAGGTATAAAGAGATTCAGACAGATAAAAATTGAGAAAGTGATGTCTCAAATGAAGAAGACTGTACTATAACCCATCAATTCTGCTTTGGGCTGAAAAAGACCCTAATTTGGACAGGGCAGTGGAACTAGAAGCAGTTACTTTCCTATCTAGTTAAATTCACCAATACCACTCTTGGCCCCAAATGGAAGTAGATGTCACTGAGTGCAAGGTAAAACTAATTGTATTTAAAGAAAAGTGCTATTCTCACTTAAAAGGATAGTGGTGCATTTTTCCATTTGAGCCTTTCATATATACTCTTCTTTCCATCTTAACAGCCAAGAAAAAAACAAAAACAAAAACCAGATTTTTTTTTTTTTGTAGCTATAGCATAGTCTAACAGGAAACAGAATACTTGTACATGTATTATCCTCTGAACTGAGGTTCAATAGACAAAATCTTCCAGGTTTTTCTACATATGACACACCAAAATTCTCCAAAGGGTCTCTGCCATTGCAAGGGAAATTCTAACAGAACTTCATCCTTGCCCAACATAGACTCAGGTTCAGTTTGAGAGGGAAAAAAGAGAAGGGATCAAGTAAGCTCTGTGCAAGTGCAAGGCTGACAAAAAACAACTTGAGGTTGATTACTTAGGTTTTCTACGTCATCAGATAAACCCTTTCCTATAAAACTTGAGGTATGGTGCTAAGGCTAGAGAGTTTTATATATTCCACATTTTAATAATCCTGGATCAGATTCCACATTACCCCTAGATCAATATTGAACCTGAGTCAGTGATAATCTTCAACTGATGTAATGATGCAAATTGTGTCCCCCTTGACTTTAGGGGGGAAGCAAGTAAACTCTGAAACTCGTCTGACAGAGACCCACCTTTCAGGGCAGTTAGATGGTTTCATTAAGATTAGCTCAGGACTATTCCTAGTAGCTCAAACTTAAATAATCTCATTCAATTGGAGATCTGGGTCTGATATTCCAAGATAAGCACTCTCTTTTCAACTGGAAATCCAGGCTCAGACTTCTTATAAAAAGATAATTCTGAAAGCCAAATCTCTGCAGAAGTCCAAGGGAGGATTATGCTTTGCCAAGGAAGCTCTCTTCTTGCCCTCTGTGAAGATACCCTCTTCTCAGTGTTAACCTTTATTTCCCTAACAGGATCTTTTGCCACTAAGAAGTCAGTCCTCCTAGCAAAGCTGGCTTCTCAGTGCCAATAAAAATCCCTTTTCTTGCCACAAACAGATTTTGGGTTTTGTAAATTCTTTCACATTGGACCTGAGCTGACCAGAGAGGATTTCCCACCCCAATTCTCACATCACTAGCACCACATCAATAATAAGATTCTTTGGTCCCCTGATCTTTAGGGAGGGGCCTGGGTCAGGAAAGCCAGAATCTTTTGGCTTTGGAATCTATCTCAGAAAATTCTCCTGATTCTGACAACTCTGTAGCTTCTAGTCTCAGAAACTCCTAGGGTAATCACCATTCTTAATTCACCTGGGGTTTACTCCTTAGCCCACCACCCTCCACCCTTAATTCAACTGGAGATTATCTCCGAACCTTGGGTCATGGAGTCTACGTGTACTCCTTAGCCTTAGGCTATCCAAAACTGGATAAAGCTGTTTTCTGTCTTTCAGTCCTTAGCTATTTTCCAATCAGCAACCTAGTCCACTAAGAATTTTCAGTGTCAAAATAAACCTTTTTTTTTTTTTTTTTTTTTGTCAATTTAACTTGGAGACTGGACCTGCGAATTCTTTTGCAAAACCTATGACACTGACCTGGGGACCTCCAAACGCTTTTAGGGTGTCTCATCCCTCAACACAACCATCTGAAAAAGTTTGATGTAGGGGCAGCTAGGTGGAGCAGTGGATAGAGCACCAGCCTTGAATTCAGGAGGACCTGAGTTCAAATCTGGTATCAGACACTTAACACTTCCTGGCTGTGTGACCCTGGGCAAGTCACTTAACCCTAGCCTCAGGGAAAAAAAAAAAAAAGTTTGATGTAGTATTACACCTGCCCAGAGAATATTCAGATTTCATTAAATATCATACTTAAAAAAGAAAAAGATGAAGGGTCAGTTTTTAGGGTTTTTTTTAAATAGTTTTAAATAGTTTTAGCTTTTTAAAAAATAGGTTAGAAGCTTACATGTGAATTCTACCAAACATTTAAACAACTAACTCCAATGCTATATAAACTATTTGAAAAAATAGGGATTGAAGGAGTCCTACCAAATTCCTTTTATGACACAGACATGGTACTGATACCTAAACCAGGTAGGCTGAA
The DNA here is from genome assembly GCF_048593235.1 of Sminthopsis crassicaudata. NCBI lineage: Eukaryota > Metazoa > Chordata > Mammalia > Dasyuromorphia > Dasyuridae > Sminthopsis > Sminthopsis crassicaudata. The sequence continues at coordinate 336,158,910 of NC_133620.1, forward strand.
AAGAGAAAGAAAATTATAGACCAATCTCCCTAATGAATATTGATGCTAAAATCTTAAATAAAATATCAGCAAAAAGACTACAGAAAATCATCCCCAGGATAATACACTATGACCAAGTGGGATTTATACCAGGAATGCAGGGCTGGTTCAATATTAGGAAAACTATTAGCATAATCTACTGTAAGGGTTAAAAAAGCCTCAGGGAGCAAGGAATGCAATTCAAGGCATGTGGGAGGACCTGAGGGATGAGAGGTTCTGAGGCTCAGGCAAGTCCTACATGGAGGTAGGGCATAGCCCCAAGAGGCGGTATCTGACTCCAGGTACCAAGCCTCCCTCCTTAGTGCTCTCAAAGCCTAGCACGCCTCCCTCCTTCTTCTCAGACCAATCCCATTATGCCAGGTTCCTAGAGGACCCTCCTTTTCCCCCATATCATCAGTGGGGTATAAATATATGCTATCTAAGAATAAAGTTCTCTTTCCCTTCACCCCTACCTAATGGTGGTCTGTCTCTATGGGATCCGGGTTGGTGCCCGAAGATGGGTAAGTGTGGCCTAGCTGTGCCGTTGACAGACGGGCATTAAGAGTAACTCTAAGGGAAGCTACCAGGTTAGAGTAGTCCATTGGGGTGCAACAATCAGCCATATCAATAACCAAATTAATAAAAACCATATGATCATCTCAATAGATGCAGAAAAAGCATTTGATAAAATCCAACATCCATTCCTACTAAAAACACTTGAGAGTATAGGAATAAATGGACTATTCCTTAAAATAATAAGGAGCATCTATTTAAAACCTTCAGTAAACATCATATGTAATGGCAATAAACTGGAACCTTTCCCAGTAAGATCAGGAGTGAAACAAGGTTGCCTACTATCACTATTACTATTCAACATTGTACTAGAAACGCTAGCCCCGGCAATAAGAGCCGAGAAAGAGATTCAAGGAATTAGAGTAGGTAATGAGGAAATCAAACTATCACTTTTTGCAGATGACATGATGGTATACTTAGAGAACCCCAAAGACTCTGCTAAAAAGCTATTAGAAATAATTCAGAACTTTAGCAAAGTTGCATAAATCCTCAGCATTTTTATACATTACCAACACAATCCAACAGCAAGAGATACAAAGAGAAATTCCATTCAAAATAACTGTCGATAATATAAAGTATTTGGGAATATATCTACCAAAGGAAAGTCAGGAATTATATGAGCAAAATTACAAAACACTTGCCACAAAAATAAAGTCAGATTTAAATAACTGGAAAGACATTGAGTGCTCTTGGATAGGCTGAGCGAATATAATCAAGATGACAATACTCCCTAAACTAATCTATTTATTTAGTGCTATACCAATCAGACTCCCAAGAAACTATTTTAATGACCTAGAAAAAATAACAAAATTCATATGGAAGAACAAAAGGTCGAGAATTTCAAGGGAATTAATGAAAAAAAAGTCAGAGGAAGGTGGTCTAAGTGTACCTGATTTAAAGCTATATTATAAAGCAACAGTCACCAAAACCATTTGGTATTGGCTAAGAAATAGACTAGTTTATCAGTGGAATAGGTTAGGTTCACAGGGCAAGATATGAATAAAAATAGCAATCTAGTGTTTGACAAACCCAAAGATCCCAACTTTTGGGATAAAAATTCATTATTTGACAAAAACTGCTGGGAAAACTGGAAATTAGTATGGCAGAAACTAGGCATGGACCCACACTTAACACCACATACTAAGATAAGATCAAAATAGGTCCATGATTTAGCCATAAAGAATGAGATCATATAATTAGAGGAACATAGGATAGTTTACCTCTCAGACTTGTGGAGGAGGAAGGAATTTGTGAACAAAGGAGAACTAGAGATCATTATTGATCACAAAATAGAAAATTTTGATTACACCAAATTAAGAAGCTTTTGTACAAACAAAACGAATACAAACAAGATTAGAAGGGAAGTAACAAATTGGGAAAACATTTTTACAGTTAAAGGTTCTGATAAAGGCTTCATCTCCAAAATATATATAGAATTGACCCTAATTTATAAGAAATCAAGCCATTCTCCAATTGATAAATGGTCAAAGGATATGAACAGACAATTTTCAGATGATGAAATTGAAACTATTTCCACTCATATGAAAGAGTGTTCCAAATCACTATTGATCAGAAAAATGCAAATTAAGACAACTCTGAAATACCACTACACACCTGTCAGATTGGCTAAGATGACAGGAACAAATAATGATGAATGTTGGAGGGCTGTGGGAAAACTGGGACACTGATGCATTGTTGGTGGAGTTGTGAAAGAATCCGGCCATTCTGGAGAGCAATCTGGAATTATGCCCAAAAAGTTATCAAACTATGCATACCCTTTGATCCAGCAGTGCTACTCCTGGACTTATATCCCAAGGAAATCCTAAAGAAGGGAAAGGGACCTGTATGTGCCATAATGTTTGTGGCAGCTCTTTTTGTAGTGGCCAGAAACTGGAAAATGAATGGATGTCCATCAATTGGAGAATGGTTGGGTAAATTATGGTATATGAATGTTATGGAATATTATTGTTCTGTAAGAAATGACCAACAGGATGAATACAGAGAGGCTTGGAGAGACTTACATTGACTGATGCTGAGTGAAATTAGCAGAACCAGGAGATCATTATACACTTCGACAATGATAGTGTATGAGGATGTATTCTGATGGAAGTGGATATCTTCAACATAGAGAAGAGCTAATCCAATTCCAATTGATCAATGATGGACAGAATCAGCTACACTCAGAAAAGGAACACTGGGAAATGAGTGTAAACTGTTAGCATTTTTTGTTTTTCTCCCCAGATTATTTTTACCTTCCGAATCCAATTCTTCCTTTGCAACAACAACAACAAAATTCGGTTCTGCACATATATATTGTACTTAGGATATACTATAACATATTTAATATGTATGGGAATGCCTGCAATCTAGGGGAGGAAGTGGAGGGGATAATGTTGGAAAAAATTACCTATGCAAATGTACTGTCAAAAATGTTATGATTATAAAATGAATTTAAAAATATATGATGTAAAAAAAATAAAATAGGTTAGAAGCAGGAGACAAGGAGCAGACAAATAAGTTTCTTCTAGCTACAGAGCTTTGTACACACATACATGCACAATGCTTTAACTGTGCAGAGACAAATAGCAAGATTTATCCGCTGAACAGGTGCACTTTTAGATTTAAGCATGTTTAAATTTACCAAGTAAATCTTAGGAACTGCAAGGTCTTACATTTAACAGAACCCAAACCGGGCTCCAGCAGGACATGGTGGGGAATGCCAAAGGAGATATATCCCTCTGTGTAGTGGGCTCTGATCCCCACTCTCTGCTGGACACCCCAGCAGCTGAGGGAAAAGCTATGTGACCTAAGTACCCCACCATCCCCCAGGAAAGAAGAAAAAATAGGCATCGGCCCCATGAGAATGTAGGAAATGTGGGCTTGGCAAGTAGGGAATGATGAGAATGAGGCTACAACACTAGGGTTCTAATGGCATATCCCAGCTCTGCCTCACCCTGCCCGGACATTTACCCTCTCCAGTTTAAGAATGAAAATAAAATCTATTTAGATATTTAAGAGTTCCTCTGCTTTGGGACTATTTGATCACTGCCTCTGAATCACATTTTTTTTTTTTTCAAGTGAACACATGTGTCTTATTATAGCTTAGAGATGCCACATTAAATCCATCTCATGATGCAGAGAATAAATCACCAAAAAGTGGAGGGAGCTGGGGGGAGGTGAGAGGACATTAAATAGGAATGTACAGGTGGCTGTTTCCATTACAAAATTGGTTTCTTATATTTTTTAAAGTACTGAAACAAATATTCCAAGTATAGTACTTAGCTTTTTCTTTTCTTTTCTTTTCTTTTCTTTTCTTTTCTTTTCTTTTCTTTTCTTTTCTTTTCTTTTCTTTTCTTTTCTTTCTTTCTTTCTTTTTTTTTTTTTTTTTTGAATGCAGGTATGATTTATTTTACATTTTTGCAAAAATAAATGCCTAAGTTAGTAGACACATCTTTGAAACTCCAAAGGCAGTATTTTATTTCCTATCCTAAGCACTACTCTCTCCCCTGATTCTCCATTAATTAGATATTAGAAGAAGGACCTGAATCTTCATTCCTCATTACATAGCCAGTCCTTGACCCCAAGGAGCTTACATTCTAGAAGGGGAAGATTACAAGTATTTATTTTTTCAAACTTATTTTCCTTGATGGCATAGAAAGAGCCTTATCAATAAAAGTAAGCTCTTTGAACAAAAACACTGTCATTTTAAAAAAAAATTGTATGTTCAATACTTATTATAGCACTTTGCATAAACAGTAAAAAGAAATGAAGTTCCATGTCTCCTTAGATGTAGGAATAGCTTTTATTAACAAACTAGCTTGTATGCAAAGAGGTGCCCCAGACACATAGAGTATAGTGACTTGACTAAAATCCCATAGCTCCCATAGGAATCAGATCTTTCTAATCCCAAACCCAGCACTTTGTAGCACTACTTGTTGAGGGCAGTAGCCCCTTGGTATTCCTTGTTTGATCTCCAACTTCCTTTGGGACTTGGACCTTTGATACAAGATCTGGTCAAACTAGTTTGGGCTATCTGAGCTGGCCAGGGTTTTGCAGCCCCCATTCTAATCTGCTCAGATGGACGCGCATCAGGAAATGGCATCAGGAAATTCCTTTTTGGGAAGAGACTTCTGTCTCTACTCAAAAGATAACAAGAGAGTCCTTATCTTATTTACATCACTCTCTGGCTGAATGATTGTGCTCTGGTATAAAAGAAAGAACTCAAAAATCTACTCTTTGCAAAAACGGGCCTTGTACCATGCAGCCATTTTGCCCACGGGCTCTCCGGTGTTTCCATTCTAATCAATAAAGACTATGTTTCCATACAGCATTAAGTAGCAAATTCCTTTGCTGCTGAACCCTCCCTTGGTTACTTTGGGGAAGGAAGGAGAGAGAGAAAAGGAACTGACCCATCTCTGTTTAGACCACAGTTTACTCCTCATCATTTACTCCTCATCACTACTGACATATAGTGTTTAACAATACTCATCATATTGACATACTTTTCTAAAAGCCGTAAAAATTTTATTTGCTCAATGAAATCTATCTTAGACCCTTGTTCTGGACCAGGCCTAACTCAGAATAGACTGGTTTTGGTTTGGGGTTCTGTTTTATTTGTTCTTGATATTCTTATAGCTTTTTAAAATTTTATTACATAAACATTTAGAAAAAAAAATGATCTTGTCTGTTCCATGATAAAGTCTTCAGCTTAGGGAAAATGCCTTGCTAGGTACATCAGCTACCAACTTCCAAGGAGGCTCAGTAACACAAAGAAAGTGGTAGTGGAGAGCATCAAGCTGCAGTACTGTGAACTCTGAGCTAGAAGGAGAAGGATTGGAACAAAATGAAATACTTCCAATCGATATTTAACAACAAAGAAACTAACTCGAGAGTAACATGAAAGGGCAATAGAGTCGATGGGGGTGAACCCTAAAACTGTCTTTGACTTTTGGGGTGAACCCTGAAACTCTCCTGACAGGGATCTTCTCTTCGGGCAGTTAAGTGGTTTCATTGAGATGGGCCCAGGGTCACTCCCTACTTAGCTCAAACTTAAGTGGTCTCTTTTAGCTGGAGGTTTGGATCTGATCTTTGGATAGCTGCACCCTCTATTGAGCTGAAAATTATTCCAGGACCATTCCTACTTAGCTTGAACTTAAGTGATCTTATTCATCTGGGAATCTAGGCCTGGGGGAATGACAACACTGAAGTGGTTTCATTCAATTGAAACTTCAGTCTCAGATTTCCTATTAAAGGGCAATTTTGGGCTCATTTCTTTGTAGAGGCCCAAAAGCAGGACCACACCTCGTCAAGGAACCCCCTCCCCCTTTCTCTCCCTCCTTCCCTTCCCCTCTCTCTCTCTCTGTCTCTCTCTCTCTGTCTCTGTCTCTCTCTGTCTCTGTCTCTGTCTCTGTCTCTCTCTGTCTCTCTCTGTCTCTGTCTCTCTGTCTCTCTCTGTCTCTGTCTCTCTGTCTCTGTCTCTCTGTCTCTGTCTCTGTCTCTGTCTCTGTCTCTCTCTCTCTCTCTCTGTCTCTCTCTCTCTCTCTCTCTCTCTCTCTCTCTCTCTCTCTCTCTCTCTCTCTCTCTCTCTCTCTCTCTCTCTCTCTCTCTCTCTCTCTCTCGTTGGCATAGCTGTCTGTCAGGACCCCTGCCCACTGTGAAAACTTTCTCTTCTCAGTGTCAACACCTCCTTTATCTCTCTGCCAGGATTTCTCTATTAGCACCTTTATCTATCTGCCAGGACTTTGTCATTTGGAAATCAGTCTTCCTACCAAAAGCTGATTTCTGCAGTGCCAACAATAAACTTCCTTTTGCCAATCTAATATTTCAGATTTGTGAATTCTTTCACGTTAGACCTGCGCAGATCAAAGAGGGGTTCCCACAACTCTCTGCACTGCCACTGACCGCATCATTTAGTTCCCTAATTGCATCATTAGGTTCCCTGACAGCATCAGGGTCACAATAGTAGTTTAGGTAGTTGCAGCTTGCCTGATTTCCAAATGAATATATTACTGATGAGAAAGGTGTGAGTCAGAAGTGTCAATTGACTCATATGGCGGGATTGACTCTTATCACTCAAGTGTGAGGGACATTGACTCCTTGAGGGTGGGGCTTTTTATGTTCTGGCCACTGGGAAGCCAATTGGCTTGAGTCCTAGTTCTCTGGATCAAGCAATGTTGAGGAAAACTTCCCTGCCTTTTAAGAGGAAACTAACCAAACCTACATGGTAGGGACCAGAAAATATTGCTCCTATCCTCTTCCTAAGCAGATCCACTGTCCTTTCCATATTTATCATCCTATACTGGGATAGGAGCAATAGCCTAACTCTTCTTCCCATGAAAGTTAAGCTAGTTTTTCTTTAAAAACTTTTGAAAATGTCATGTAAATTTGGTTGGCTTAGAGAGCTCATGGCTGACTGTTGATATTACTTCCTCTTTGCCTGAGTATAAAATAGCCACAAGGATCTGCAGGGGTGCTCTAAAACTTAATTGGAGGGTCCCAGTGGGCAATTTAGGCAACAGAGCTTCATTCAGGTTAATCAACTCAAGGTATCTTCATTGCCTGTCCTTGTTGATTATCCTCATGCTATGACTAAGTAAATCTCTTTTGGTTAACTTTGAATGAACTGAATATCTAATTTTGTTCCAATATTGGACCTAAACTATTAGGGACACAGCTGAGTCAGGCATAGCTGAGAACAAATACCAAGGGGTTCAGAGAATTGAACTTCCAACCTGCAGCAAACACATTAGGAGTTCTTTAATAATTTTTGTTTGTTTGCTTCTTTTGTTTTGTTTTAGACTTCATTTACAGTAATCATCCTCTGAAATTCTTCTAGCTCTCCTACATGAGGTTATTACTGTAGGTGAGTATATTTGTGAGCTAGAAAATGGTGGAACAGGCAACTCCATTGAAATATAGTATATCTGAGTTTACAGATTAAAACAGAGAAGGCGCAAAGGAACTAAGTGTATTGTTTCATCTCAGGTTGAAAGAGAACCCCTTTATTTCAGTAGAGGAGAGAATACCTCAAAACAAGTTCCCTAATAAAAGGGAAAATAAATAATGTCTCTGTCTTACATTAAAGAGACTCTAAAAGGACCTAAGAAAGGGCAAATCTCTGCTTTATTACTTGTTTCTATAACAGAAAGGACAGGACTTTTAGGGGAAAAGAACAACTAAGCCCCAATTAATTTCAGACATGGAAAGAGAACTACCAGGTGGAATGACAGCTGACATTTTGTATGACCTAATAAAGACCCTGCCACTTAGTGACAAAAGCACAGTCTTTGGTGTAGTTTTTGAATAGGAAAGATGAGGCAAAAAGAAATTAATCCTCCTTAAAGACCTTTCTTTAGGAAGCATAACTACACTGGAAATAAGAAGATGTGACTGAAGAGCCTTCTGATCAAATTCTTTTGTCAAACAGTCTCTCCTTCCTTTCTTCCTTCCACCCTTTCTTCTTTCCTCCCAACCTCCCTCCCTTTCTTTCTTCTTTCTTTCCTTCTTCCTCCTTCCTTTCTTTCTCTTTTCTTTTTCTCCTCCCTTCTTGTTCTTTTTTCTCTCAGAAAACAAAGTACTAAATATGCACAAAACACTGTATTATAAAGGGTCCAAATGATAGGCCCCCCAAAAAAGTTAAGGAAAAACTCCATATTAAAACAAACAAACAAACAAAAAAACAAAAACAAAAACCTTCACAAATAAAACTAACTTTGGCTGCTTTTGGATTCTAGCTCCTAAAAGGCAGGTACCATAATGTAGGCATGATCAGCCCACCAGAAGATAACTTGAAATTTATTCAATGTTAAGTAGTAAGAGATATAACTAAGGTCAGAGTGATGCAGTATCAACTTTAAGAGTAAAACACAAGAGTGCTGATTCTTAGTTATTCCCTCAACTATTGATTCATGATGCTCTTCTCAGGTATCCAAACTAAGAAAATGTGAAAAACACCACCCACCAGGATAAGCCATGTGATGGCTGAGAAGCAGTTTTGTGCACAGAAAGGTAGAGATATGAGGAAGAGGCTAGGGAAACTGTATAGAGAAAATAAAGTGTGGGAGAGGAGGATTAGGCATATACCACTCAAATCTATTTTTCAGTTTCAATTTTAAGGTACTATTCAGGTCAAATACAAGTCAAAAGTCAATTTGCAAATCATGTTGACTTGCCACCAGTTCCATAGTCTGGATCTGGAAAATGTGTCTCCCCACAATAAGTGATTATGAGGTTTTCAAAAGTTGAAATTAATGACTCAGCTCAGAAAACATTAATTGTTCTTTGTCAATAGACAATGCTTATACTTTTTAAAGGAATATTATTTTCTCTTCTCCTAAATGATTATGCACACTACTCTTATCTTTCCCCCCCCCCCCAAGGCTGGGGTTAAGTGACTTGCCCAGGGTCACACAGCTAGGAAGTGTTAAGTGTCTGAGACCAGATTTGAACTTGGGTCCTCCAGAATTCAGGGCTGGTGCTCTATCCACTAGGCCACCTAGCTGCCCCCACACACTACTTTTATCTTGAAAAATGAGGAAAGTAGTTTCCATTTGCCAACCAGTATTCAAATGTTAAATAGAATTCACTCTTTTGAAGGGGATTAGGGGTCATACTATGTGCAAGGCACTGTGTTTAATAAAAAGTTAAGTCATATTATTCACATTTATGGAGTTTATAGCCTAGTAGGCATATGTTATATGTAAAAATAACTATCCTATGCAAAATGTGAAGGTGCAATAAAAGCACAAAGTTATACAGTAACAAATCAAATTTTTGAGAAGTAAATAAAGCATTTATTAAGTGCCTACTGTGTACTAAGCACATGGATATAAAAGGAATCCTTTTCTCTTGATTTCACATTCTAATGGGGAAAACAACATGTATGCAAAGTTTCATTTGCAAATGGGTCTCATGTTCCTTAGATGGTGTTAACAAAGTACATGGTAATGCCTCTTCTTTAAAGTCTTTTCCACTGATAAGATCCTGTCATTTTCTGATGTTGACAATTCTTTGACCATGGTGGGGTCTTTGGTGTCCAGAACTTTCTTTTCTGGGTCTCCAATAAACATGGCTTCAGCATCTGCAGAAGCAATTTCCAGGCTTCATCTCCACAAGAGTTTCTTCCCAGGATTTTGGTGAAGGCTAGAAGCAGCACTGGTGTCTCCAGCATTCCTATGTTTATGTTCCTACTGGTTATAGTTGATCAGTGGGGAAACTGAGGAAGGTCGGTCTCTTCTCTGCAATGATTTCTCCCAACTCTAAATTTTGACCAATTTAAATTCATTTTCAATTATTTTGTCACAGGTTTAAAAATCTATGCTTCAACTATGTATAGTATTGGATTTAGTTTTGCTGAATTTTTTTTTTCTTCTTTGTTAAAAGGGATAATTCCTCAGGAAGAGAAGAATAGCTAATATAGCACTTGTATCATGCATTTGATCTTCACAACAACTCTGAGTGTTTACATATCTCTACTTTTTACTAAGGCAAACAGGTTAAGGGACTTGTCCAGGATCATGCTGCTAATATGTATCTAAGGTCAAATTTGAAATCAGTTTTTCCTGACTCAAGGTTAGGGTACTATCTAACTATTCCCAAGTAGAAAGTAGAACAAATTTAGGTGATAAGTTCTTATTTTATACTTATTAGATATAACAGACTTTTGTTGCTATTCAGTAGTTTTGAGTTGTGTTCTACTCTTAGTGACCCCATTTGGTAATTGGTTTTGTTGTTGTTGATAAAGACACTAAAGTGATTTGCTATTTGCTTTTCCAGTTCATTTGACAGCTGAGGAAACTGAGGCAAACAGGATTAAGTGACTCGCCTAAGATCACACAACTAGTAAAACTAGTTTTCAGAGGAAGACGAGTTTTTCTGACTCCAGACCTGACCCTCTATCCACTGTACCACCTAGCTGTCCATATTAATATGAATACCCATCTATGAGTATTAATGATATGCTATTAATATGAACAATGAATAAAATATTTAAAGTCTGTGGTTCATAAATAAAATCTTTCACTCTGTTACTCAGTAACTCAGTAGCTTGCCAAGGATCAAGAAAAGCAAGACTCGGCATACCATGCTATTAAATTAAGCTCAAAATCTCACTTCTGTTCTGGGAATTTTGCAGCAGCACATTTCAGCCAACAATGATGGAGAAGCATGTGTAGAAAGAGCAAGCTGTTCTCTAAATAATGTCTCCCACTGCAAACTCAGAGAGAGCAGGGGGAAGCGGCATATTCTGTGCTTCTTAAAAGAGTGTGAGGAAAGAGATTTGGAATGCATCCTAATCCTCAGCCCACAACTGAGTCACTGTGTGATCCTGAGCAAAATAACCTTTTTGCATCTCATAATATGTTTATTTCCATCAAATAAGTAGCTAATAATACTTTACTGCTACCAACCTCCAGGGGATATTTTGAGAGAAAGGGGGAAAATTTGTAAAAGCAGCCCAGGATCATTGAAACTACAAACAGTTCCAAAGCTATGGGAGGGGAGTTACAAAATCCGTCTGGAATTCAGCAACCAACTAACCACACGCCATCTCCACACCATATCAGGACAAGTTACTCAGTGTAAAGACTCTAGTTTTCTTTCCAGTGCCTGCCTGGGACAGCACTTTTTATGTGCTTAACACACACACACATAGATATAATTCTATAATAATATAATATTTGCATATATCCCATAATATAGTATTATTGATTCTTAAAATTTCATTTTTATTTTATTCACCTGCTCAAGCTAAGAAGTTGAGGTAAATGCTATATGAACCTTAAAAAAAAAATCACTCTTTCCATAAACAAATCAAAGGTAATTATCCAAAGGACATTAATCACTATTCATGACAACTTTTATAAGCATGTTCTAATTGAAAATAAATAACTAACCTCAAGCTACTTCTCAGTTTCATATATTGGTCACTCCTTTCAGTTTAAATGGATTTGGACAGAACAAGTTGTAATTTTAACATAAAGCTGAGTATAATTATAAACACCTTCAGAGTGCAATACACTTAAGTTTTTGATAATAATGGTTGGCATTTGTATGGTGCACCAAGGTTTGTAGCTAGGTGACACAATGGACAGAGAGCCAGGCTTTGGAGTTAGAAAGACTCATCTTTCTAAAGTCAAATCTAGTTGTGTGATTCTAGACAAACTTTAAATTTAACCCTGTTTGCCTCAGTTTTATGAGAAATGGATGGGCATTTATTTAATTTCCACAGTTATAAAAATTAAATTGGAGAAATGAAACTGAAATTAGAAAATTAAAAGCGACAAAGACATCAGGGGCGTAAGAATGTAAGCTCTTTAGGAGCAGAGACTGACTTTCAGAATCAGGAGGGGTGACCTGAGATTTGAAAAGATCTTTTGTTCTTTGCCCCAGCTTTCCGTTGCTATTTTCCCCTTTTGGAATGGAAGCTCCTTGGGAGTAGAGACTGGATCCAGTGGGAAACACCCTGCCCCTTTAGGCATTTGATAGCCTCAGGCTTTTTTAGAAACTGCTTTAGAAACCACAAGCAGTGGGGGAAAAATCCAGTGGATTGGGGACGGAGCTTGCTTTAGGGAATAAAAAAGGGACCAACTCCTACCTGCCGGGATTTGTGTGTCAGAGATTGTGTACCCTTTGTCATGAGAAAGAAATAAACTTTTTTTCTGCATTCATATTCAGATTTCTTATTGTTTTAATGGTTGCTACCATCCCACAGTTTCCTTATGTGTAAAATGAGCTGGAGAAGAAAACAAAGTCATGAAGATCCGGACACAACAACAACAAAATCCAATGAAAACAAAACATTTGCAAAATACTTAACATGAATAATTTCATTTAACCTTCCCAATAACCTTTAAGGTATTATTATTATCATTTCCTTTTTGCAGATGAAGAAACTAAGACTCAGAAAGATTTCAGTAACTTTCTCAGTCATACAGCTAATAAGTCTAATGCTAGGTTCAAACCCATGATTCAAATCAATTTTTGAGTCTATATCACTTTGATTTATACATTCCACAAATTGCATAATTTTGTGAAATTAGTTTTCTATTAATCAGTGCATTAGGGAAAATATATCAATAACACACACCTTTAGGATCTATTAATATTATGGAATTCATCATGCTTCCATCAGAATTCATTTTTTAAAAAAAGAATTCCAAGGTGTCCCCTTTTCATTTTTCTGGTCTATCCTGTACGCATGTGCTAATACTTTATAAGGATTTATAAATACCAAGAATATACAAGGAAAATATGAAATATTGCGGGGTGACAAAGGGATCTAGTAATTGAAGGAATCAGAAAAGCTTCATGGAGGAGGAATCCCCAGATCTGAGCCTTGAAGGGCATTTAGGTGGGATACTGATGTTACAGCCAGTCTTACCTCATATATCTTGTGAATCATATCACCATCTGGTGGTGACTGTTTGAAATTGTCAACAATCAACAAGCATTTATTAAGCACCTACTAAATGATAGGCACCTAAATTTTGTCTATGATCAAATGTCTTAATATCTAGGAATAAATAAGACAGGAACATAGCATTTTGAAAAGAAAAATAAAACTAGAGGAAAAATCATAGGAAGAGCATTTTAGTTACTTCAAAAACCATGGGACTAAGCAAGGTTTCTTTCTTTTTTTGCTGATAACCCTGTAAATTATAAATTCTCTTTTCATAACCATCCACTTGCCTACACCTTATTCATTTTAAAGTATATTTACTGATTTTAGGAACATCATACACACATAAGATACTTGACAGATATAGTGAACACGGTAGGGAAAAGATACATAATACTCATTTAAACTTGGAGAGATTCTCACTGGAGCCCTTTACTCTACCTTGCTCCCCTCCAGGTATATGATTGCATCAGATTCAATCCTGGGAAAGACTCCTTCTAATACAGAGTTCTTAACTTGGGAGTCTGTGAGTTTTTTTTTTTTTTTCTTTTAATATCTTGATAACTTTATTTCAATATAATTAGTTTCCTTTGTAATCCTATATATTTTAAGTATTTAAAATCATAGCTATGAGAAGGAGCCAGACTTCACCAGAATGTCAAAGAGATCCATGACACAAAAAAAGGTTAAGAACACTTGTCTTAGACCATAACTGAGATATTTTGCTTCTGGAGTGGCAATCCAACAGGGGTGTCTCAGAATATTATTTTTCAAGCCAACATTGTCTCAAATGCCTTTTGTAAAATGTAAAGGATCATTTTCTCTTTCCTCCCTTTTTTATTCAACATTACTCTTGATTCTCTTGATATTTACTTTCTCCCTCTTTTTTTTTTTTTTAATTTTTTATTTTATTTTATAATTATAACATTTTTTGACAGTACATATGCATGGGTAATTTTTTACAACATTATCCCTTGCACTTACTTCTATTCAGATTTTTTCCCTTCCTCCCCCAACCCCCTCCCCCAGATGGCAAGCAGTCTTATATATGTTAAATATATTACAGTATAATTTAGATACAATATATGTGTGTAGAACCGAATTTTTTGTTGCACAGGAAGAATTGGATTCAGAAGGTAAAAATAACAGTTTACATTCATTTCCCAGTGTTCCTTTTCTGGATGTAGCTGGTTCTGTCCATCATTAATCAATTGGAATTGGATTAGTTTTTCTCTATGTTGAAGAAATCCACTTCCATCAGCATACATCCTCGTACAGTATCATTGTTGAAGTGTATAATGATCTTCTGGTTCTGCTCATTTCACTCAGCATCAGTTGATGTAAGTCTCTCCAAGCCTCTCTGTATTTCTCCTGTTGGTCATTTCTTATAGAACAATAATATTCCATAACATTCATATACCATAGTTTACCCAACCATTCTCCAATTGATGGACATCCATTCATCTTCCAGCTTCTAGCCACTATGAAAAGGGCTGCCACAAACATTTTGGCACATACAGGACCCTTTCCCTTCTTTAGTAGTTCCTTGGGGTATAAGCCCAGTAGTAGTATGGCTGGGTCAAAGGGTATGCACATTTTGATAACTTTTTGGGCATAATTCCAGATTGCTCTCCAGAATGGTTGGATTCTTTCACAACTCCACCAACAATGCATCAGTGTCCCAGTTTTCCCACAGCCCCTCCAACATTCATCGTTATTTGTTCCTGTCATCTTAGCCAATCTGACAGGTGTGTAATGATACCTCAGAGTTGTCTTAATTTGCATTTCTCTGATCAATAGTGATTTGGAACACTCTTTCATATGAGTGGAAATAGTTTTAATTTCATCATCTGAAAATTGTCTGTTCATATCCTTTGACCATTTATCAATTGGAGAATGGCTTGATTTCTTATACATTAAAGTCAATTCTCTGTATATTTTGGAGATGAGGCCTTTATCAGAACCTTTAACTGTAAAAATTTTTTCCCAATTTGTTACTTCCCTTCTAATCTTGTTTGCATTAGTTTTGTTTGTGCAGAAACTTTTTAATTTGGTGTAATCAAAATGTTCTATTTTGTGATCAGTAATGGTCTCTAGTTCTCCCTTGGACACAAACTCCTTCCTCCTCCACAAGTCTGAGAGGTAAACCATCCCATATTCCTCCAATTTATTTATGATTTCGTTCTTTATGCCTAAATCTTGGACCCATTTTGATCTAATCTTAGTATGTGGTGTTAAATGTGGGTCCATGCCTAGTTTCTGCCATACTAATTTCCAGTTTTCCCAGCAGTTTTTGTCAAATAATGAATTCTTATCCCAAAATTTGGGATCTTTGGGTTTGTCAAAGATTAGATTGCTATTTTTATTCACTATCTTGTCCTGTGAACCTAACCTATGCCACTGATCAACTAGTCTATTTCTTAGCCAATACCAAATGGTTTTGGTGACTGTTGCTTTATAATATAGCTTTAAATCAGGTACACTTAAACCACCTTCCTCTGACTTTTTTTTCATTAGTTCCTTTGCAATTCTCGACCTTTTATTCTTCCATATGAATTTTGTTGTTATTTTTTCTAGGTCATTAAAATAGTTTCTTGGGAGTCTGATTGGTATAGCACTAAATAAATAGATTAGTTTGGGGAGTATTGTCATTTTTATTATATTCGCTCGGCCTATCCAAGAACATTTAATGTCTTTCCAATTATTTAAATCTGACTTTATTTTTGTGGCAAGTGTTTTGTAATTTTGCTCATATAATTCCTGACTTTCCTTTGGTAGATATATTCCTAAATATTTGATACTATCGACTGTTATTTTGAATGGAATTTCTCTTTGTATCTCTTGCTTACTTTCTCCCTCTAATGAGAGAGTAATTAGGCTCTTTGATCTTAAAATTCATTGACACATTATGTCCTTTTCATTAATTCCTTAAGGATATTTTTACTTATTTTTTCATACTTAAGATTTCCTCATAAAAGGGGAGTGGAAGTAAGTGTTTGTGTAGTGCCTCCTAGGTTCCAAGAACTTATTACAAATATTGTCTCATTCAATCCTCACAATAACACTGGGAAGAATGTGCAATTATTGTTGCTATTTTACAGTTGAGGAAAATGAGAGATCTAGTGACTTGTCTAGGGTCACTATTTGAATTCAAGTCTTCTTGATTCCAAACCTAAAACTCTATCTACTGTACCACCAATTGTCTCTGGTAGAATAAGAAAAGGTATTTGATGTGTAATATAAAGTAGATATGGACAGGTGATTTATTCCTACTCACAAGTGATATTAAACCCTTGCAGGTAGTTGATTTTTAAAACCTTTAAAAACAGGAATGAGTGCTAACTTACAAATGTCATTACAATCTACTGGGAGTTGAAACTTAAACTTCATCAGAACCTAAAGTAGTTCACAAGACTCTAATTAGACATTTTATACTTCACCTCAGTGCTCTACTACTTCAGAACAAAATGTTCTCAGTGATCAAAAAGCCTTTACAGAACAAGCTGTTCTCTAAATAACTTGAACCTCTACAGCCTGAAACTCCTCTGAAATTCATCTTAAGCTTCTTTTACTGCCTTTGCCATAACCATTGGTTCTTACAACTGCTCCTCTTGATGGGGGTTGAGGTCCCTTTAAGATTCCTCTCTGACTGCCCAATCCCCATGGCTAACCTTGATTCATAAATCTGGTCAAAAGCATCCTTTTGAATATCCGGGCCCAGCCCCTACTATCTGCTCAGCTTCCCCCAGCCCTCACCTGATCTGAGCTAACTGAAAAGCCTGCCAAGAATCTTTTAGGTATAAAAGAGCCAAACGGAGTTCTCTCTTTGCAGGAGCCCTCCCCCACCCCCCCTGCCCAACACATGGTATCCTTCGGACCATGTAAGGGTTCCTGCCAGCCCAGTGGCCACCTCTGGACCTGGTGTCTTTCTAACTGAACTTTATTTCCAAATTCCTACAATAAACCTCTTTTATCAATCTAGGTTTTCAGGCCTGTAAATTCATTTACAGGGGACACTGTGCCTCATGGGATTATCTTACTATCTATGCGCTGAGAAACGGGGTTCCCCCTTTCCTTTCCTTCATTACTCTCACTGGACCTAGGAGCTTCTAATCCCATAGATTTATTCCTTCAAACATGGTCACTTCTACCTCAAAGATGATCAATCATATATTCAAGAGAAGAAGTAAAGCAAAAAAGGCCTCTAGGGATCCAGGGACAAGCTCACTTATTTGAATGTTCGTTTGTTAATTGCCATGTGACCATAGTCACTAGGATGCAGGAGTAGAAGAAAGGCAATCTAAACTCTCATTGTAAGTTCTAAATTTACCTTACATCTCTTCAAGAAGGCATCAAGGCTGAGCCAGAAGTCATACAGCACTGCCCCTTGGTTTTATCTGCTACATCATAAGGCAGGAGGCTAAAAGAACCTTTCAGAGTGCTCTACATCACACCAAACCATCAAGACCTTCTAGTACTGGGTAACCACATAACTGGAGTCAGAGCTCAGAGTCCCCAAGTAGGCCACAAGAACAAGGAAGGACAAACAATTCTGGGCATAGTACTCAACATGAAGACGAAATCCAATTGAATGTATGTGATCCTAGAATGCTAGAGTCTGAAAGAACTTTTGAGACTCTTATGGCCTCCACAGCACCAACTTGTGTAGTGCCTCTTAGGTTCCAAGAACCCCCTTTCCAACTCCCTTAGTTTAGCACCAGACACAAGGATTCCCCACAGAAATCAGGGTAACAGCAGTAAACAGCCAGAACATGAAACTCCTGATACAAGAAGCCTGGGCTCCTTCCACCCCAGGAGCAGAGCTCAAATTGAAAAGAAAGGGAAAAGGCCAAATACATATAAATAAAAAACAACAAAAAAAGAATCTGATCATAGACAGTTATAATGACAAGGAAGATCAAGACAAATTCAGAACGAGACAATAATGTCAAAAAATTATTGGCAAAGCCCCAAACTAAAATGGAAGTGGTCTCAAGCCCAGAAAGAACTCACAGAAGAGCTCCAAAAGCAGTTTTAAAATCATGTAAGAGAGGTAGAATTAAAATTGGGAAAAGAAATGAGAGGCAGTTAAATGGCACAGTGGATAGAACACTGGCTCTGGAGTCAGGAGGGCCTGAGTTCAAATCCAGACTCAAATACTTAGCTGTGTGACCCTGGATAAGTCACTTAATCCTGATTTATTTCACACAAAGAAAGGAATAAAGAAAGAAATAAAATGAGAATGTAAAAATGAAATGTAAAAAGAAAACAACTGCTTAAAAAATAGAATTGCAAGAAAGAAGTAAAATGAGAATGATACAAGAGAATGTTGAAAAAAAAGTCAATAATTGGGAAAAAGAAAACAACTGCTTAAGAAGTAGAATTGGTCAACTGGAAAAAGAAATACAAGATTTAACGAAGGAAACAACTCCTTAAAAGTTAGAAATGGACAAGTGAAAGTTAAGGGCTCATAAGACATCAAGTATCAAAAAATCAATCAAATAATTCAAAATTTACATTAAACACTTTATAGTTGTGTGACTCTGACTTAACCTTTCTAAGCCTCAGTTTTCCCATATGAAAATGTAGCTAAAAATAACACCTATTTCACAGAGTTGTCATGTATATTAATATAAAACCCTTTTCAAACATGAAAGTACTTACTTAATTTTTTTAAAGAGTCAATCAAACAAATTTAAAAGAACAACAACAAAAAAAAAAAAAAGAAGAAGAAAATGTAAAATACTTCATTAGTAAAACAACTGACCTGAAAAACAAATCCAAATCCAAAAGAAAAAATATCAGAACTACCTGAAAACCATCATCAAAAGGAGCACCTGGACAGCATCTTTCAAGAAATTATCAAGGAAAATTGCCCTGATATTTTAGGACCAGAGGGTAAAACAGGCATATTGAAAGAATCCATTGATCACTTCAAAAGAGATCCCCAAATAAAAACTCCAAGGAACAATGTAGGTAAATTTCAGAACTATCTATCATGTAAGGGAAAAAATACAAGTGATAAGAAAGAAACTATTCAAATATCATGAAGCCACAATTAGGATTACACAGGACTCAATAGCTACAACATTAAAGGATCAGAAATAATGGGACATGATATTCTGGAAGGCAAAGGAACTAGTATTACAATCAAGAATAAGCAACTCAGTGAAAATAAACATAATACTTCAAAGGATTTCAATTTTTCATAAGGGGAAGGCCAAAACCAAACAAAAAATTTATCTCCAACATTAAGACCTAAGAAAAGTCTAAAAGGGGGAAAAGGGAAAAGAAAGTATAAGGGATTCAATGGAGCTAAACTGTTTACATCCCTATACAGGAAAATGATACTTGTAATTCTTAGAAATTGTACCACTAATAGTATAGTTGGAAGGAATATACATAGACAGAAGGTATGGGTATAAGATGAATTTGAGGGAATTACATAAAGCAAATAATTATGGTGTGTCCTGGTATAGAAAGGAGAGATAGAATGGGGTAAATTATTTCATATGAAGAGGCGTGAAAAATTTATTACAGTGGAAGGAAAGATGGGAGAATGGGGGAAGGGCATCACTTAACCTTAATTTCATCAGTGTTGGTTCAAAAAGGGAATAATATACACAATCAGCTAAATATAGAAAACTCCGGGCAGCTAGGGTGTGCAGTGGATAGAGCACCAGCCTTGAATTCAGGAGGACACTTAATACTTCCTAGCTGTGTGACCCTGGGCAAGTCACTTAACCCCAGCCTCAGAAAATAAATAAATAAATAAATAGATAGGTAAATATAGAAAACTCTCTTATCCAACAGGAAAGTAGGAGAGGAGGAGATTAAAATGGGAGGGGGTAGGGAATGGAAGGTAACTGACAGAAAAGAGCCAGATATGAGGAGGTGGTAGACAGAAGCAAAACATTGTTGAGGAAGAAAAGGGTGAAATAAGTGAAAGGACAAACAGGAGGAAAAACAGGATGAAGAGAAATACACAGTTAGTAATCATAACTGTGAATGTTCATGGGATAAATTCTCCCATAAAAATAGCAAAGTGGATCAAAACCCAGAATCTTACAATATATTGTTTACAAGAAATATACTTGAAGCAGAGACACACACACACAGAGTAAAGGATTGGAGCAGAATCTATCATGCTTTAGCTAAAATTTAAAAAAAAAAAAAAAAAAAAAAAAGGCAGGATTAGCAATCCTGCTCTCAGACACAGCAAAAGCAAAAATATACCTAATAAAAGAGATAAGAAAGGAAACTATATCTTGTTAAAAGATACAATGGACAATGAAGTATTAGCATTAATACCAAGTGATAAAGCATCCAGATTTTTAAAGGAGAAGTTAAGTGAGTTACAGGAAGAAATAGAGCAAAACTATACTAGTGGGAGACCTCAACTGACCACTCTTAGAGCTTGAGAAATACAATAAAAAATAAAACAAGAAAGAAAATAAGGAGGTAAATAGAATATTAGAAAAGTTAAATATGACAGACCTTTGGAAAATTTTGAATGGGAACAGAAAGGAATATATCTTTTCCTCAACAGCACAGTATAGGTGCTATACAAAAGGCACAAAAGTCTCAAAATTAAATATGGAAAGGCAGAAATGTTAAATGTATTCTTTTTGGATCATAATACAACAAAAATTACATTCCACAAAAGGCAGTGAAGAGATAGATTAAAAGTTAATTGGAAACTAAATAATCTAATCCTAAAGAATAAATGGGGGCAGTTAGGTGGCACAGTGGATAGAACACCAACCATGAAGTCAGGAGGACCTGAGTTCAAGTCTGGCCTCAGACACTTAACATTTCTTAGCTGTGTGACCTGGGCAAAACATTTAATCCCAATTGCCTTAGGAAAAAAAAAAAAAGAAGAAGAAGAAGAAGAAGAAAGAAATGCATCAAAGAATAAATTATAGAAACAATAATTTCATCAAAAAGAATGATGAGACAATATTTATGTGAGTCATAGAAGTACTTAAAGGAAATTTTATTTCATTCTCAAATCAATAAAATAGAAAATGAATTAGGTATGCAGCTAAAAAAACTAGAAAAAGAACTTTTTTTTTGATGTTAGTAATTGAATGTTTTTTTTTTTTTCAAGTCTGTGGTTGTTTTAAGGCAAAGTCATTTGTGATGCCACAGCAAAGGTTCTCCCACTTAGCAATGCAATGAACTTTTTTTTTCAATTAAAGATTTTTATTTTCAAAATATATATATGGATAATTTTCTTTTCTTTTCTTTTTTCTTTTTCTTTTTTTTTTTTTTTTGAGGCTGGGGTTAAGTGACTTGCCCAGGGTCACACAGCTAGGAAGTGTTAAGTGTCTGAGACCAGATTTGAACTTGGGTCCTCCTGAATTCAAGGCTGGTACTCTATCCACTGTGCCACCTAGCTGCCCCCTTAATTTGATTTTTAAAAAAAGGAAATCAAATATCCAGTAACAAAAATGAGAAGAATAAAATCCACATTAATGAAGAAGAAATTAAAACAATCATTAGGAAATATTTTGCCAAATTATATGTCAATAAATCTGACTACCTGAGCAAAATTGATGAATATTTATGAAAATATAACCTAGATCAACAAATCAGGTAATAGGATGCTTAATAACCTAATCTTTAAAAAAAGAAATAGAATAATTCATTAATGAACTCACTAAGAAAAAATCCCCAGGGCAGAAGAACTCACAAGGGAATTCTACCAAACATTTAAAGAACAATTAATTCCAATACTACATAAAATATTTGGAAAAATAAATGAATGAATCCCTACTAAATTCTTTTTATGGTACAAATATGGTGCTGATATCTAAACTAAAAAGATCTAAAACAGAGAATGAAAATTAAAGACCAGTTTCTCTAATAAATATCGATGCAAAAATACAAGCAAAAAGACCGTTAGATGGTACAGGGGTAAAGCACTAGCCCTGAAGTTAGGAGGTTCTGAGTTCAAATCCAGCCTCAGATATTTAACATTTACTAGCTGTGTGACTCTGGGCAAGTAGCTTAATCCCAGTTGCCTCATAAAACAAACAAACAAACAAACAAATAAAATACAAACAAGGTCATTAAAGCAATATATCACAAGAATTTTATACTATGACCATATTAGGAAATAATATTAATATTAGGAAAAGTATCAACATAATTGACCACATCAATTATAAAACCAATAGAAATCATATAATTATCTCAATAGATACTGAAAAAAAGCCTTTGACACACAGAGTAAAGAAAGGTAAATAACTAGAGCAGAATCTATCATGCTTTAGATGAAATTTAAAATAAAAAAAGCAGGAGTAGCAATCCTGATCTCAGCAAAAGTAAAAGCAAAAACAAAAATATACCTAATTAAAAGAGATAAGGAAGGAAACAACATCTTGCTAAAAAATACAATAGACAGTGAAGTATTATCAGTACTAAAAACATTCATACCAAGTGGTTTAAAGGAGAAGTTAAATGAGTTACAAGAAGAAATAGAGCAAAACTATACTAGTGGGAGACCTCAACTGACCATTCTCAGAGCTTGACAAATCCAATAAAAAAATAAACAAGAAAGAAAATTAGGAAATAAATGGAATATTAGAAAAGTGGTGCCCATTCCTATTAAAAACATCAGGAAGAATAGGAACAAAGAGAGCATTCCTTAAAAAAATAAACAGGGGCAGGTAGGTGGCATAGTGGCTAGAGCACCAGCCCTGAAATCAGGAGGACCTGAATTCAAATCTGGCTTCAGACACTTAACATTTCCTAGCTGTGTGACCCTGGGCAAGCCACTTAACCCCAGCAAAAAAAAAAGAAAAAGAAAAAAAGAAGTATCTATCTAAAACCATCAGCAAGCCTTTTATGTAATGGAGATCAACTAGAAACCTTCCCAATAACATTAGGAGTGAAGCAAGGATGCCTATCATTGTCACTATTATTCAACATAGTACTAGAAACGTTGGCTATAGCAGTAAGAAAAGGAAAAGAAATCAAAGGAATTAGAAAAGACAATGAGAGAACAAAACTATAACTTCTTGAAAATGTATTATGGTATACTTAGAGAATCAACTAAAAAAGTGTTTGATATAATTAACAACCTTAGCAAAGTTGCAGAATATAAAGTCACATAAATCAACATTTCTTTATATGAACAACAGAGTCCAGTAGCAAGATATAGAAAGAGAAATCCCATTTAAAATAATTGTAAGCAATATAAAATATTTGGGATTCTACCTACCAAGACAAATCCAGGAACTATATGAACACCTTGCAAAATATTTTTCAGAAAAATAAAATGAGATCTGAACAATTGGAAAAACATCAATTGCTCATGGATAAGCCAAGTCAATATAATAAAAATGACAATTCTAACTAAGTTAATTTACTTATTCAATGCCATACCCATCAAACTAGCAAAAAAAAAATATTTTATAGAGCTAGAAAAAATAGCCACAAAATTCATCTGGAAGAACAAAAGGTCAAGAATATCAAAAGAATTAACAACAACAAATTCAAAGGAAGGTGGCCTAGCACTACTAGATCTCAAACTATATTATAAAGTAGTAATTATTAAAAACTATCTGGTATTGGCTAAGAATTTGGGTGATAGATCAGTGGAATAGATTGGGTACACTAGACATAGTAGTAAATGACCATAGTAACCTAGTGTTTGATGAATTCAAAGACTAAGTCTTTGGGATAAGAACTCACTATTTGACAAAAACTTCTGGGGAAAAAAGGGGCATAAACTATGTATAGAATATCTCACACCATATACCAAGATAATTTGGGTACATGCTTAAGCAGAGCCAATAGGCAAAATAAAGGCAGGGACTTGCCTGAACTCTTTCCTAAATCCTTCCAAATACCTTTAAATAATGATTCTAAATAAATTCTAGAACAACAGATCCTACCAAGAAAAAAATGATAGAGTGAAACAACTTTCTAGTCCAAGACAACTGAGAAGGTCAGAAGTAAAAGTCTGTTGCACAAGGGTGAGAGTGGGATGCAATTAGGTGTAAGCCATGCCAGTACAGTCCCAGCCCAAGTAAATCAGAAGCAGGCCTTGGGAACTATTGAATCTTCAGCAGCTTCCAGAGTTCTCAGCTTATAAACAGTAAGGGGGTCAAACATTGCCACTGGATGGCAATCCCAGGATAAAGAGGAGCACTATCACAACAACACTTGTGAGGAAAAGAGACCCTCCTCACAGTTTCAGAGCAGAAAAGAAATTGCTAGAAGTATCTCAGACAACAGCTGCATTAACTCCACCTCCCCCCAAGCTTGGGACAATGCAGTCTCCACCAGGGAAGCAGAGCCTTACTTTAACAAAGAATTAAAAGTTAAGTAATAGGCTGAGAAAAATGAGCAAATAACAGAAAAAGATTTTGACGATAGCTTTTGACCATATGATTATAGGGAAAATCAAAACACACACTCAGAAAAAGATAACAAAATCAAAGCTCTTATATCCAAAACTTCCAAGAAAAATATGAAATGGTTTCAGGTCATGAAAGAGCCAAATGATAAATAAAGTACATATAAAACCAAAGAGGAAAAGAATGCCTTAAAAAGCAGAATTGATCAAATGAAAAGAAAGGCACAAAAATTCACTGAAGAAAAAAAACTCCTTAAAAAGTAGAATTGGTGAAATGGAAAAAAAAAAAAAAACAAAACCTGAATAAAACAATTCCTTTAAAATATAATAGCACAAATGGAAAAGGAGTTACTTTAAAAGTTCACTAAACAAAAATAATTCCTTAAAAATTAGAATTAAGCAAATGGAAACTAAGGACTTTATAAGAAATCAAGAAACAGTAAAACAAAATCAAGAGAACACACACAAAAAAATAAAAGACAATGTGAAATAGCTCATTGAAAAAAAAATTGACCTGTGAAATAGATCTAGGAGAGATAATTTAAAAATTATTAGAATATCTAAAAGCCATGTTCAAAAAAAAAAAAAAAAAAAAAAAAGAACCTAGATATCATCTTTCAAGAAACTGTCAAGGAAAACTGCCGTGATATTCTAGAACCAGAGGGTAAAATAGAAATTGAAAAAATCCTCTGATCACTTCCTGAAAAAGATTCCAAGATGAAAATTTCCAGGAATGTTGTAGCCAAATCCCAGAGCTTCCAGGTCAAGGAGAAAATATTTCAAGCTGCCAAAAAGAAACAATTCAAGTACTGTGGAGCCACGTCAAGATAATCAAGATTTAGCAGTTTCTACATGAAAAGAACATAATGTTTTCTATGATTATATCTGCTTTCCTGAAATAGAAATTTGTTGATAAATATTTTGAATCCTCCTTACAAATAGGCTATAGTTAAACATTTCCCTGGATATGGATGGCATTTTCCATTCTATTAGAATGTCTATTGAATTTGCCTTAATTGATTGAATCTTTAAATTTGACTTTAAAATTCATGATTACTAACTCTATTTTTTTTTTCTAATACATTCTACTCCTAATCCTTGCTATTGTGCTTCTGCAAATCTCTTATTTATTATCTCTGCTAACTCTTCTTTTTTTAGTTCTACTCCTAGATTTGCCTTGTTATTATTTAACTCCCCTCCACTAATGGATTCTCCCCCACTAGGCCTTTTTCCTCCTTTTTTATTTCTTTCCCATTAATCTATACACTTTGTCCTACTTTCCATTAATCACACCCTTCTATAATTCACCTTATCTTATTCCTTACCCCCTTACTTCTTTATAGATTTTGAAAAATACTATACCTTGAGGGAAGCTAGGTGGCGCTGAGGATAGAGCACCAGCCTTGAATTCAGGAGGACCCAAGTTCAAAGCTGGTCTGATACTTAACGCTTCCTAATTGTGTGACCCTGGGCAAGTCACTTAATCCCAGCCAAAAAAAAAAAAAAATTGAAAAATGCTATGCCCTTCATAGTGTACATGTGTGTATGTGTGTGTTTATTCCCTATTTAACCCATTCCTGTTGTGAATAGGTTTTTTTTTTTTTTTTTTTTCTATTTTCCCCTCTTGTTCTATTCAGGATAATTTTGTTGATTATTTCTTATATTATTGTGTCAAGGTTCTTTTTTTTTTTTTGGTCACAGCTTTCAGATAGTCCAATTATTTTTATGTTTTCTCTTCTTGATCTGTTCTCCAGATCTGTTATTTTTTTTTTGATTGTATCTCTCCAGTCTACATATTGATTTGATTTTTAAATATTGCATAATATTTAAATTTTGTTAAATATTTCTAAGTTTCATTTTAATTTAGTTTGGAAGATTGCAGAGTTGCATGCAGTCATAGGTAAGCTATGTGTTTGACACCTCTGCTTTAGAGTATTTTGGTTTGATCAAATTATCACTTTGCAGATGATATGATGGTATACTTAGAAAACCCTAGAGAATCAACTAAAAAACTACTAGAAACAATTTACAACTTTAGCAAAGTTGCAGGATACAAAATAAGTCAACAAAAATCATCAGCATTTTTATATGTTACCAACAAAATCCCACAGCAAGAGATACAAAGAGAAATACCATTTAAAATAGCTGTCAATAACATAAAATATTTGGGAGCATATCTGCCAAGGCAAAGTCAATTTATATGAATACAACTACAAAACACTTTCTACACAAATAAAGTCAGATCTAATCAACTGAAAAAGTATTAAATGCTCATGGATAGGACAAGTGAGTATAATAAAAATTACAATACTACTTACATTAACTACTTATTTAGTGCTATACCAATCAAACTCCCAAGAAATTATTTTACAGATCTAGAAAAAATAACAAAGTTCATCTGGAAGAACAAAAGGTCAAGAATTTCAAAGGAATTAAGGAAAAAATGCAAATGAAGGTGGGCCTGGCTATATCAGACCTAAAACTATATTATAAAGCAGCAGTTATCAAAACCATTTGGCACTGGATAAGAAACAGAGTAGTCAATTAGTGGAATAGGTTAGGTTCACAGTACAAAATAATCAATGACTATAGTAATCTAGTGTTTGACAAACCCAAAGACCCCAGTTTTTGGAAAAAAATACTCACTACTTGACAA
The DNA here is from genome assembly GCF_048593235.1 of Sminthopsis crassicaudata. NCBI lineage: Eukaryota > Metazoa > Chordata > Mammalia > Dasyuromorphia > Dasyuridae > Sminthopsis > Sminthopsis crassicaudata. The sequence continues at coordinate 336,185,922 of NC_133620.1, forward strand.
AAATTTCTGGGAAAATTGGAAACTAGCATGGCTTAGTTAATGACTTTTAAAGAGTCTTATCACAAGCAAATTAAAAGAACATGGGATAGTTTACCTTTCAGAATTGTGGAGAAGAAAGGAATTTGTGACCAAAGAAGAACTGAAGATCATTATTAAACACATAGTAAATAATTTTGATTATATTAAGTTAAAAGTTTTTGGACAAACAAAACTAATGCAGACAAGATCAGAAAGGAAGTAATAAACTTTTTCTGAAACATTTTCTGCTAAAGGCCTCATTTCTGAAATATATAGAGAATTGACTCAAATAAGAATTCAAACTATTCTCCAATTGATAAATAGTCAAAGGATATGAACAGACAATTTTCAGATGAAGAAATTGGAAACTATTTCTAGTCATATGAAAAGGTGCTCTAAATCATTGTTGATCAGAGAAATATAAATTAAGACAAGTCTGAGATACCACTATATACCTCTCAGATTGGCTAAGATGACAGGAAAAGATAATGACGAATGTTGGTGGGGATGTGGGAAAACTGGGACACTGATGCATTGTTGGTGGAATTGTGAACGAATCCAGCCATTCTGGAGAGCAATTTGGAACTATGCTCAAAAAGTTATCAAACTGTGCATACCCTTTGATCCAGCAGTGTTTCTACTGGACTTATATTCCAAAGAGATCTTAAAGGAGGAAAGGGACCCACATTTGTGCTAGCCCTTTAAAGGGACCCACATGTGCAAAAATATTTGTGATAGCCTTTTTGGTAGTGGCTAGAAACTGGAAACTGAATGGATGCCCATCAATTGGAGAATGGTTGAATAAATTGTGGTATATGAATGTTATGGAATATTATTGTTTTGTAAGAAACGCCAGCAGGATGATTTCAGAAAGGCCTGGAGAGACTTACATGAACTGATGCTGAGTGAAATGAGCAGAACCAGGAGATTATTATATATGGCAACAATAAGATTATACTCTGATCAATTCTGATGGACGTGGCTCTTTTCAACAATGAGATGATTCAGGCCAGTTCCAATAGGACTGTGATGGAGAGAGCCATCTATACCCACAAAGAAAACTGTGGGAATTGAGGGTGGATTATAGCATAGCATTTTCGTTCTTTTTGTTGTGGTTTGCTTGAATTTTATTTTCTTTCTCACTTTAATTTTTTAACTTTTTGATCTGATTTTTCTTGTGCAGCAAGATAATTGTACAAATATATATGCCTAATTGGATTTCACATATATATTTTTACCATATTAACATATATTGGATTACATGCCATCTAGGGGAGAGGGTGGGGAGAAGGGGGGAAATGGGAAGAGAAGGTTTTTCAAGGATCAATGTTGAAAAACTATCCTTGCATATTTTTTGAAAATAAAAAAAAAATCAATAAAAAATAAAATTAAAAATTAAATTTTTTTAAAAGAGAATTTTGGTTTGAAACTGTCGTTTTACAAGTGTCAGTTTTGTAAAGTTTCTTTTTAATATGTGAGTCACCCACATATTATGAGTCTTATAAAGTGGGAATACTGACCCTGAGAAGATAGAAGTGCTTCTGAATTGGTCACATCCACAGAATCTTCAAGAACCAGCACTTTTAGAATTCAGTGGTTATCATAGCAAATTTGTTAAGAGCAGTGCTTTTGTTACTAAGCCACTGAATATCTTTTGTGTTGGGACTTGATTGAGGAGCCTCAAAAGGAGAAGGGGGAAAAATGCCAAATTTCTCTGAAACACACAAAGTTTTCAATGACTTGGATAACTGTCTCAACATGTGTCAGTGTCGACCTATACAGATCCAAGCAAGTCTTTTGTCCCACACACAGATTCCAGCTTGGAAGTGGGGAGTTGTCTGGCTCGAAGACAGTGGTGGTAACCAGAAACCAATTACATTCACTAACAAAAGACTGACCAACAATGAGATTCAATACTCCATTCACAAACTATAGTTCTTGGCTTTGAAGTGGGAAGTCATTGAAAAGTTCAAAGTCTGTGTGTACGGAACAAAATTCCAAGCGTGGGGTGAAAACAATCAAGTGACATATTTTGACAGTGCCAAGTTGGATGGTGCAATGCCAGAGGTGGGTAGAAGCACTAGCCAGCTATGAATTCTGCATACATACAGGCTAGATCTCTGTACTGAAGGTTACATAACAATAAAGCTTTAATGATATTAAAAGATGATGTGCATATATATACACACACACAATGTGTGTGTGTGTGTGTGTGTGTGTGTGTGTGTGTGTGTGTGTGTGCAGCAGTTACATAGTTCAGTGAATAGAGTATTGGGTCTAGAGCCAGGAACTTCAGAGTTAAAATTCAGCTTACCAGCCCTTGGCAAGTCACTTAACCAAAATGTTTGCCTTAATCCACTGAGAAGGAAACGGCAAACCATTCCAGTATTTTTGCCAAGAAAATCCCATGGACCGCATTGATAGGCTTTCCATATTAATGTGATGTCCACAGGATTGCAAAGAGTGACTAAACAACTGAACAACAAATCTGTCTGTCTGTTCGTCTATATCCAAAGATCTGTACTTTAATCATGTTGGAAATATTGCTTAGAACTTGGGAGGGGCTTCCACTCCAGATACCATGAGAGCTGCCTATCTGAAGTTTTTTCATTTTTATTTTCTTTACCTCAGCTGGCAGTAGATGACTTCCAGTAAGGGGAGATAATTATTAAAGGACCAGGAGAAGTAATACAAGCCAAGAAGCAAAGAAATGATGCTGAAGGATTTAAGTTCCAAACATTTGTAGGCACTATACAAAGGAAACAATGGCAAGAGGCAGAGTTGAGCAAAGAAATGCTATACCAATTTAAGATACTGCTTCTTTTTTATGTGAATAATTTGGTTACTGAAGAAATATTTTTAAATTATATTGAAAAAATAGTAAAAAGAGTATGAAAAGAAACACAGCTTCTCAAATAAACTGTTTGAGAAATAGAATGTTTAGGGAGAAGATAGGAAATTGATCCCTAAATAAACGTAGAGAAAGCAAATGATTAATGTAACAATGGCTTCAGGGCGTTCTGATCCACCAGTTCATTTACATGTGATTTTTTTAGAATTTTATAAATAACTTGTGGGGTAGCTAGGTGGTAAAGTGGATAGAGCACCAGCTCTGAAGTCAGGAGGACCTGAGTTCAAATGTGACTTCAGACACTTACTACTTCCTAGCTGTGTGACTCTGGGCAAGTCACTTAACCCCAATTGTCTCAGCAAAAAATAATAACAACAACTTGTTTAGGATCTTTGGGAGGATTATATAAGAATTGTTGCATTCATACCTCATTGAAAAGTGAATTTCTTGAATTTTATTTCATAAGATAAAGATGAATAAAGAAAGACCACCAGGAACCTGATTTTAGACAAAGAATGGTAGAAAGAAAAGTTAGGAGAATCTTTGCCAAGGAGCTATAGATAGGTAGATATAGACAGAAGAATTAGGAAAGTAAGTTAAAAAAAAGAAGCTTCTCAGGTTGTCTGTGTTGACCTCCACTGCTCTTTATACTTGAGAGAGAGAAAAAGAGAGGAAAATAAAAGCTTTGCATCTGTTTTGCTATTAGTTAGATGTACTTTACTGGGAGAATAGTTTTGGAGATTAAGACAATGCAAAATTCCCTATTTAGTTTCTTGCTATTTCCTTTTTTAAACCAAAGATGGCACTAGAGAGCAATAAGCCTAGATGATGACTTGCACAGAATTCACCTACTGTTTAATGAGCTTCCAACCCCTCTCCGGCTAATCAGCAAAATAACACCTCTCTTCCAATCAGCTGGCTGGAGTGGAGGGCTCTTATCAGATCCAACATGAAGGTTGCCAAAAGTGTCCATAAAAGTGCCAACTCCTAAAAGTCCATGACATCTATTCACAAAATACACTCATCCCAGAATAAAACCAGAAGGTTGTTCTTGACATTCTCACAAACCATCAATGGATATTAGGGTGCCTCGATGGATCCAATGGGCAGATCTGATCAGAATCAGAAAGGCTCATCTTCCTCAGTTCAAATCTAGCCTTGGATATTTACCACACAATCTTGGGCAAGTCACTTAACCCAATTTGCCTCGGTTTTCTTATCTCTACAATGAACTAGAGAAGGAAATGACAAACTACTCCAGTACTTCTGCCAAGAAAATCACAAATGGAGTCATGAAGACGAAAAACTATTTAACAACAAAATGGACCTAGTATGATAATGGCCTGTTTTACCAGTTTCTAAGAACCCCTCATATTTGGAAACATTTCTCTTCCTAGGCTTATGGCCTAAGGTTCTCTCTCTCTCTCTCTCTCTCTCTCTCTCTCTCTCTCTCTCTCTCTCTCTCTCTCTCTCTCTCTCTCTCTCTCTCTCTCTCTCTCTCTTTCTGTGTCTCTGTCTCTGTCTCTCTCTTTTTTTCCCCACACTTTCTCCCTCCCTTCCCCCCCCTTATAAAGTGTCTCTTGTCTCTTTCTCTCCCTACCTATAAAAGGGAGTTAGTACAGACTTTATGAATCTGCAGTGTGTTCATCTGATGCAATCATCTCTTATGGACTTTGTAACAAGTGCAGATATTCTATAACTACCTTTAGTTCTCTATGTATGTAATGAAAAGCAGTCTCTTTGATTGGGTGAGGGTGTGGAGCTAGAACTGGGGTTCACTGAAAAAGTCCTAATCTACCAGAATTTATTCCTCCCTTTCACTCTATCTCCTAACCGCTTGGTAGCACTCTAGTGAGAGAAGAGAGACAAAGCTATAAGGGAGAAGATTGGGTCTTGTCCAATTGACATGTGATCCATGAATGTGAACTTGGTTCTTTGCCTCTGTGGTTTTTTTAATTTTGTTTGGCTTTTTTTTTTTTTTTTTTTTTTTTTTTTTTTTTTGGTTTGCTTGTTTTGTTTGTTTACTTTTTATAGGTAAAGGAGATTGGAGGTTATGGCCCTGTGAGTTTTGAAAGCTGTCAGGAGATTTAAAAAATGGAATGTATAGTCAGTTTTCAGCCAACTTTTATCCAGCTTTGAGGCTCTGAGAAACAGCAAAGAATGATCTATGGGACCCAGCCCAGTGGTAACTGAGACCGAGTTTATCCAACAGTATGGGTTTGGATATAAACTGGATAGGACCAAAGCTATGTAGAAACTACTTTGGGTCTGAGTCCACTCTTCCCAGGAACTGAGGAAGCATAAGGGAATTTATGTTCCCAAAATACTGGGAAGTGGGGGTGGAAATGTTCTAGTTCTGTTTTTGTTTTCTGTTCAAAGTATCACTTGGTAAAAGTTGAGATTAAGTGGTTAAATAGAACAAGGGTTAGCAGTGGGGTGACCACATCAGAATGAGGACTTGATCTAGTAGCATTAGAGGAGATACACTCCAACCTCTCAGGAGTACTGCTAGAAACATGTCTAACCTATAGTTTCTGAGAGAGTGAAGCAAGAGTTCTTACCACATATTTATCTATCCAGGAAATTAAGGGATTTAAGATATAGATACACATGAGTAACTATTATTGGAAAAAAAGTTTCTTCAACTTATTCAATTAATATTTAATATTTAATGAATTTACAGAGGCTCTGAACTTAGTTGGTTAATTAAGATATTCAATATTTTGAAATTGTATTAACATACCCGGGGCAGCTAGGTGGCGCAGTGGATAGAGCACTAGCCCTAAATTCAGGAGGACCAGAGTTCAAATTTAGTCTCAGACACTTAACACTTCTAGCTGTGTGACCCTGGGCAAGTCACTTAACCCCAGCCTCAGGAAAACAAAACAAAACAAAAAAAGCATACCCTTATATTATCCTAAAAGTGGGGAAACAAGATTTCTTTTATAGCCTAGCTACATAAAGTTTTGGGTCCAAGTGATAAAAATTGATAAAAGCAAGAGTAATTTGGAAATGGTCATGACTGACTTCTATGATTTAGCAGTAAATTTCATTGAGTTAGTACAGTAATTGAAGCTGATATCAGAAAACTGAACTTTAGTGTAAGCTTTTATCAATGGAGCAGGAAAGAAGACAGAGCAGAAGGAGTAGTCTGAGAGAGTTTTTATTATTATAGTCCACGGAATCCATAGTCCATAGGATTTTATCTCTTCCTGATTGTCATGTATTCCAACGAGAGACAAGGCAGCTAGGAACAGAGGGAGGGACAGCATGGAACATTTCTGAGGTCTTTCTTTCCTTTCTTCTCTCCACCACGGAAAAACTCTGGACTGACTTTCCCCACCCACACTTGTGGAATACCAGAGGAGTGGATAATTGCTCTGGCTCAAGACATATGTGAAGTCAGAACTCTGAAGTCAGTAAACCAACAGTATAGGATTCTTTTTTCCTTTCTCCCATATTTATAAATTTGAGATTTTTTCCTTCTTTTCCTTCTCCATACTGATGGCATTTGGTTGTTGACACTGTTGCAACATGATGAGGTAAAGAGAGAGACTGCTGGTTCTTGCTCTTTTCCCCTTCAGATCAGGAGCAGGAGGGAAAACTGGAACACACCCCAAAAATCATTGTTTCAGAGTCAGTTGGAGCTAAAACAAGGCATCATAGAAGGGAGAATGGGACTGCACTGGAAGTTATCATGAAATCTCAGTCAGTTGGTGAAATGGCAAGGAGACCATTCTAACTCCAAGCATTCCCTGTTGTTTTCTGCTTTCACCATTGGGGTCCAGGACTTGGACCTGGGCACTCTGCAACAGTATTGCTCCTCCCCCATTTACCATTTCCTTTCCATGACCTTTGGGTGAAGCAGGATGTTTGGGAGTATAATTAGATGGAACAACTCCTCCACAACAGGAGAACACTTGATAATTTCTTTACAATTTTGCTATTCTGAATCAACCATTTGGCCAAAGAAAAGTTGATCACCTTTGTAAATTCAATATAAAGCACCAAAATTGAGATAGGTATTTCCCAGAGATAGAGTAAAACCTAGAACTAAAGATTTCTTTATTTTTATAATTCAGATTTGTTTAGAAACCAGGTTCAGAAGAGGTTTCTTTCCTATCAGGTGGCTTTATTAATTTATAGGACATGGACATAGGGAGAATATTTAATATGTGCATCAAGGGGATGTTGATGGGACCATTGTGTTAGTATAATCCTATGTAGGCTACCTGGTGAAATTATAAACTTCCTTATCTTGCTGCTTAGTGGTAAAATGACACCTTAGGTAGGTTTTCAGAAGTCAAACCAAAAGATAGTGTTAAATAGCAAATGAAATTGCTGCTTTCGCAACTGCAGCACTCCAAATGTCACCTGGGATACCTGCCAAGAGCACATATAGTGGAAGCCACTGTCACCATAATGTTATGAAGAGACAATGTCAAGAGGAGAGGATTGATAGGGAATGCCAGATGCTACATAGAGGTCAAGGGAAATGAAGCCTTAGATAAGGCCACTGGTCTTGTTGTTTGGTGACTAGTGAACTCTAAGAGTGCATTTTTGATAGATTATTGGGGATAAAAGCCAGATTACAGGAGTTTTAGGAGTAGGTAATGATGAAATGGAAACCACTAGTTTGGCAGTGACATGAAAACAAGAAATAGGGAAAGCTGAGTGACATAAAATCATTTTTTCAAGGTAGAAGAGACCTCTGATGTTTTACAAGCATTTAGAAAGGATCCAATGGAAAGGAAATGAGGATAAGAAATTGTTTATCATTCATTCTTGGAGAGGACTGTGACATCAGGGAGATGATGCCATGAGATGCAAGTGAATCGGACTTAAGGGAGGGAGAGTTGGGCAAGGTCACCAGCCTCACTTTCACCTCCAGAGCCATCTGGGTCTAGTGGCAACATACAGATCAGGACAACTGGAGATGGTACTAGATGCAGTGGGAAACCTCAGCCTGGTTAAGCTAAGGTCTTTAAAGTTGATAATGAAGGAAACTAGGTCTCCTAGAGGAGGTTCAAAGGAATGGATTAAATTGACCTTGAAAAGGAGGAAGGACATCTTTTCCTCAGAGTTTAGACTTTAAATGATTGGCATAGACTCAGAAACATTTTGAAATGAAAAGGAAGGTAGTTAACCTTGATCTTCTCAGTAAATTAGTAAGCAAAGTCACATGAAAAAGAGTAAAGAGGATTAGAGGCTTTAGAAGGAAGGTTGAGACTTGATACCATGGAGAGTACATTAGAAAACCAATGAGACACAAATAAATGGATGTCAGGGTGCAGTGAGGTTGGAGATCATTAATCTGTAGAGGATCCAGGCGGTGTGGTTTTAGGACTTTTTCCAGCGGTATTCTATGGTTCAAGAGAAGTAGCAGAGAAAATATGCAGTGAAACTGAATAAGAGTGGGGATTGGCAATATGAGCAGTTGAGGGCAACTATTGCAGTAATTCTTTTTTTTTTAATTAATTTTATAATTATAACATTTTTTGACAGTACATATGCACGGGTAATTTTTTACATTATCCCTTGGACTCACTTCTTTTCCGAATTTTCCCCTCCCTCCCTCTACTCCCTCCCCTAGATGGCAGGCAATCCCATACATGTTAAATATGTTACAGTATATCCTAGATACAATATATGTGTGTAAAACCAAATTTCTTGTTGCACAGGAAGAATTGGATTCCGAAGGTATAAGTAACCTGGGTAGATAGACAATAGTGCAAACAGTTTACACTCATTTCCCAGTGTTCCTTTTCTGGGTGTAGCTGATTCTGTCCATCATTGATCAATTGGAATTGGGTTAGCTCTTCTCTATGTTGAAGATATCCACTTCCATCAGAATACATCCTCGTACAGTATCATTGTTGAAGTGTATAATGATCTCCTGGTTCTATTGCAGTAATTCTAAATGAAGCAGTTCTGAAATGGGTAATAGCCTTTATACAAATTATTTCCAGCATCATATATCTCTCCTGTATTCCAGACCCACATATCCAACTGTCTGTTGGATATCTCCATCTGGATGTCCCACCACTCACCATATCCACAAAGAAACTGATTACCTTTCTTTAAAGAAAAAATACACTCTGAACTTAGACCCCAGATAAAATGCACATTTCTATAGAGTTAAAAATTTAGGATTGGACATGAAACCGAACCGCAACTCTGTATAAATATATCTGGATCCTTAGAAACTGGCAGTATTATTTGACTAGCCAGGTAATTCCCCTAACAACTTGGATTTTCTTTGCTGAAGGAGAAAACTGCATTGCCCGGGCATGAGATTCTGCTACTTGGGGCCAAATAGGATAGTCAATAAGTCTATTAATAAATATGTATTAAGCACCGGCTCCAGTATCTTTGCCAAGAAAATTCTAAGTGGAACCATGAAGAAACAGGCAAGAACAAATGACTGAGTAATAAGTAGGAGTTTCGCTAAACTTGAGGACGCTAAAGAAAGTGTGGATTGTGACCGTTCCTAGTATGAGTCTGCCCAGTGCAGGTACCACCTACTTTGCTATTGCTTCCTTTCTCCACCAGGTTTGTCGTAGTCCTTCCGGAAGAGGACGGGAAATGGCTTGGGTTTAAGTGAGGAAAGGCCCGCCCCCTTTCCCCTCCAAAGGATGAGGTAATCCGCTCGGGTCTGGCATTGTACCGGGAGTGAGTGGATGAAAATTTCCCGCCAGATCTGTGGATCATTCCTCACGTGCCATGCAAGCATCCGCCCAGTTCGGGGCCCATCTCGCTCTCAGTGGCCTAGCTCCTCACTTTGCCCCCAAGCCCAGCCCTGCTGCTCTAGCTCTAGGGAATAGTAATTAAGTCAGTGCTCCCATTACTGCTTGAAAGAACCCAAGAATCATCCGTTTTATGGTCTCACTCCTAGTCCTCTGACTCTCCAGCCCCGAGCCCTCCCCCTACTCCCTCCTTTCGGCGCCGAGGGCGGGTACTTTCTGTCAGGTTTGTTCGGGTGCATCCGCCTAGCAGAAGGCCTCACACACAGTAGGCCCCAAACGCTTATCCATCCATTCCAGGAAATGTCTGGGGGAGGAGGGATGGACTGTGCTGGTTCTGGGGTCCCAGCTTCCGGTTATCACAGGCAGGAAGACAGAACTTGGGAGGTGCTAGCAGGTGAGAGGAAAAATTTGGGAAAGAGCTCTGCCACATTCCGAACAGCATTCCATGTCCCTGCAGGGCCCTGAGTTCGGCTCCTATGTCACTTCCGATGGTACTTTCTTGGTTGTCCCTCCCCTCCCCCATTGTTGGTGCATTCGCCGCAATAGCATTTAACGTATGGACACATAGTTTGCATCCTCTCGGAAAATGGAAGCTCTCCCAAGGCAGGTACGAGTGGGTTTTTGGCATTTCCGAGAGCAGAGCTTTACACGGCTGCATCTCCAGGACCGGACCTAGAACATTCTTCAGAGCTGAACCGGGCACAATGGACGTTGGCTCCAGTGAACAGATAATAGGGTGCAGGGAAGGGGAAGTGCTAAGAAATGGATTGCCGTGTGAGGTTTCTCGGTGCAAGGAAACGACTGTTTCTCTCCGGGGGTGGGGCAGAAAAGAGGCGCAGGTTGTCCTTTTCGACCCTGGGGCTAAGCAGCTCCAGTGCCCGGCCCCCCGCGCCCAGGCGTGGGCAGGGAGCCAGTCCGGAGCCGGGAGGGCTCTTTTCTTTCTCTCTCTCTCCCTCCTTCTCTCCCTCCCTTTCTCCCTCAGGTGTCACTTCATACCCAGAGGTCTGTCCCCACCCCGGCCTCGAAGGGCGGATGTAACTTCAGCCCTTTTTACCCCAGAACCAATAAGATCTTGAGAAACTGCCGCCACACTCGCCCTTGACCAATAGAATCAGGGAACGCTTCCCGGTCCCCCGGCATCTCCGTAATCGGGAAGGGGAGGAGGAAGAGTTTCCCTTTTAGTGTTGCCAGGAACGTAGATGGCGGCAGCCCTTGGTGGAGGGGAGGTGAAGTGAAGTGGGGGGGGACAGGGGAGGGAGGGAGGGACGAGGACTCTGGCGAGAGGAAGACAGGACCCCCGAGGGCCTGGTAAGTACGAGAAGGCCCGGGACCGGCCCGTGGGGAGGAGCAGTCTGGTTCAGGTAGACCCCTCTCTACCTCCCTCCTCCTCTGGCTTCCTGGCCAAGACCAGGGGAGTCTGGGGTCTGCACTTGAGAAAGTGGCTCCTGGAGGTCGTCCCGGGGGAGATCTGGAATGAATGGAAGGGCTCGTCACGGCCTCTCTTCTTAATTATCCCCCTCCCTTAGGGCCCCTGCCCCAGGCTTCCCTTCTGGTGGGGTCCAGCTGTCCAGGAAGCCTCCTCCCCCCAGCCCCCACGCGGATCCCTGGCCCAGGCCTCAGGTTTGCCATGCTTGGGCTTTGACCCTGAGCTTTTCAGCTCTGATGTTGTAATCTATATATTTATAGTCCCTGGGGGAGTCCCAAGGCCAAGCCACATCTCAGCCCCTTCTCCTCTGGCCTCTCCCGCCTCCCTCCGCTCAGCTGTTTCCCGGGAGCAGAACTTCAGCTCTAGCCCGGCCCCACCCCCACAAGCTCCTACACCTGCTTTGTTTTCCTGGGAGCAACCAGAGAACCTCTCTCATAAACAGTCCCGAAGTTCAGTCAGTGACCATTCATTTATTAAGAGCTGACTCCCCCCGTGAGGGCCCTATACTAAGCTTTGCAGATACAAAGAAAGCTCCCCCCCCAAAAAAAAAAATCCCTACCTTCAAGTAGCTCACAGACATGCAGACAACAATACAAACCATACACTAGCTAAATCGGAGGTGGGTCATCTCAGGGGAAGGCTTTTGTAGCCTCGGTGTTAGGGAACCTGGAGAAGGAACGAGAAAGTTCCTCATACTGTCTTGGCTGAGCAGGTAGGAGTAATGATGTCCTCGGTCTCTGCAGATTGCATTGTCTCAGAAGAAATGCGAAATGTGCAAAGTTGGAGAATCCTCCCCAAATGTTCCTAGGGACTGTTTGTCCCCAGCCTGGGGAAGGGCCCTCCAAGCTGGGACTGGCCTGGTCAGCCAGAGGACACGCTGCACATGGACTCTAACATAGGGATAAGGGCAACAACCAGACTAACCATTCAGGGGTAACAGTAACTCCTACCTTCTCCGTAGACAACAATGGACACAGTAGTTCCCATCCAGTAAAACCAAAAGTTCTTTTTTTTTTTTTTTTTTTTAAACTGTTTTATATAGTTCAAATATGTATGGGTCATCCATTTTTACCCCACAATATCCTAAGGATCCAGTTGTTAGTCTACTTGAGCAATTCTGCAGTTCAGTCATTCCCAGGGCCACTCCCAGGGCAAAGAGTAGGAGAAAATGTTTCTTACTCATTCTAGATGCAGAGCTGGAAGACCTCTAGCAGCATCTAGTCCCTCTCTGCTATTTTGATGAGGATACTGAAGCTCAGAGTGCTTTTTTTTAATGTGCCTGGAGTCACACAATTATCACACAAGTAGTCAATAACAGCTGTATTTGTATAGCTCTCTGTAGTTCGCAAAGCACTGTACAGTCACCACCTAAGAGAGCAGAGACTTTACTCCAAATCCAGCACCCTTTGCACTGCTTTGCCTCGTTCATTCAGCCTTAACTACCCCATACTTTTTATTGATCTTGTCAATCTCCTCTAGTTAGCATGTGACTTCTCCAGAAGAGAAAAAAACACTACACTTATTTTCCTTCCCTGTAGGTATCTCTCTATCCTGATGAGAAAATGATTATCTGGCAGTTCTTATATACCTTTATTGTGGAAATTCAGTTTTAAAGATCTAAATTGAAGGTATCCCTCAGATACTCTTAGGAAAACAGAGATTCTAGCATTTGATCTAGAAGAGAACCCAAATGTTTGGATTTTTTCATTAGAACAATGATTCTCAAAGAGTTTGTGGTTTTTAAGGATCTTCTAAGTAATTCATAATTGTTCTTTAGTAATTTCTATAATATGATAGGTCTATATTGCGATTTTTAGCAAGAATGGATAGTTTTCAGAGCCCTTATGATAGAAACACAGTAGCTTGACCAATTAAAAAAAAAAGATTAATTCCATTTATTCTGGCAATTTTGTCTGTCTTTAATGGACTCAGCTTTTCTCACTAATAGTTGGTTGAGCAACTTTTTTTTTTTTTTTTTTTTTAAACTATAGAAAGCTGTTTGGGACAGTGGTTCTTTTTTTTCCCTTCTATATCTGATAATATCGAGTAATATTTTCTTCAACTGGTATTTAAACTTTAAAATATCTTGATGTATTTGTCTCCAGCTTTCAATACAAGGAAAAAATTCACTGAAATGATGAAATGCTACTGCCAACTGTTTTATTGTGGACCTTTTTTGTTTCAGTCTCCGGTTCCTAAGCTTCCCTTTTTCTTCTACAGTCTTTGCAGCTAGAGTTTTACTCAGTTCTACATTCTACAGTCCTGTCATTCTCATCCACTTCTAGCTCCAGTTTTTGTGCTAATTTTAGAATTTTGTTACTCACTTCTTCAAATTTTTCATCTTTGTCAAATCCATGAAGCTAGGGAATGAACTGTGGGCGTAATTTTTTCCAAACTCTCTTCATACATGTATCTGTCACATCTTTTCATGCCTTAGCAATATTCCAGATTGCATTATAAATATTAGGACTTCCAGAAACCTCTCAATGTCAATTTCTTATTTCTATCCAAAGCTGCAACTGCTTGGGCAAATGTAGTATGTGGCAATCACTCCCTGATCCATAGGTGGTATATTGAGGTAGTATTTACATTTTCATTAAAATTATCCAGCTAGGCAGGGGTGACCTGGGCATTATCTAAAATAAGATCTTTAAAGATGGCATTATCTTAGAGTTAGTGAAATAATGCAAAGGTGGTATAGCCTTGTTCTTTCAATGCTCTGAGATTTTCTGAGTAGTGCATAGGAATAGGATTTAATTTGCAAGTTCTACATGCATTCCCACCAAGCAGAAGCTTTGTGCTCCAGTATAGTTTTTTTCCCTCCCTCAAAATGTAGATTCAAAATAGCATTCTTTGATAAAATTGACTGAGAGTAAGGACCTTAATCTATTATTTTTTGTAGGAACTCTGGGAATGTCTCTGCCGCTTCAATTTCTTCAGCAGCAGCTTCTCATGACACTTGTACCTTATAAAATCCTGCATGGTTTTTAAATTATGCCATTTTAAAATCATACTGCTTGCTGTAAATGCCTGTGTTCTTTCAGGGTACTTTTTCTTTAGATCTTCAAAGAGGCTTTGAGACTTGGCTTAAATTGTCAGTAAGCTTAAAGGAATATTCTTCCCAGTCTGATCTTCTATCCACATAGTTAATATTCTCCATTTCTAGAATAGAACATTCTCTCTGTTTTGATAAAGAGATTTCATGCAAGCACTGTCTTTTGCCTGCTCCATTATCCAGGCAGCATTTTTCACTATGATGTTCATATTCACTGCCATAAGACTAAGTTCATGTGCTATCAATGACAATTTTTGTCCTCTTTCATATTTTCTAATAATTTTTGTTTCCAAGTCTGTTGACTTATGCTTATGAGATAGTTTGCTTTTCCCCTTAAGAGCACATTTGCCACCAGCCATGGTGAAAATATAAGGATAGTACTATTGGGGAAAGCACAGTATCACAGTATCACTCACTTGGGAATTGATTTAAAAGATGCTTCTTAGTTTCCCACCATTTTTGCTGCCTGATTTGTACAGTATTTTATCATGTTGCAGCATAGCATCTGCTTTGTATTAGGAAATTTTGTGTTATTTTTTGTAATTTTAAAGAAATTTTAATCCTTTCAGAATGATTTATGTAAAATTGAATTTTTAGGTTGTGAATTTACATAAAGTGAGAATTGTCTATAGTATGTGTCAGAATCAGGACATGAGCCTAGCCAATAAACCAGCATTTATTAAGCACCTATTATATGCCACAGCACTATACAAAGATATTTTTGAATTTTCTTCTGGAGTTCACATAAAATGCCTGAGAAGTCTATATATCTGTACTTCACTTTCATTTGTAAAATGCTAAAATATCTGTTTCACTTTTGCAATAGACCTTGTCCACATAGAGCTTACATTCTTTCAGAGAGACCACATTTACAATCTATTGGTTCTTGTCCTACTTGCCATCATGGCTGTTTCATGACCATTTGATGGATGACAGTAGAGGATAATAAAAGTTAATATGAATACACACTGTGTGTGTGTGTGTGTGTGTGTGTGTGTGTGTGTACGTGTGTGTGTACTAGATGTATATGCATAACTAGGTCCTGATGAGTACAAAGGATGAATCCCCTAAAGTTGTCCCTCCATATTTCCATTGGGTTGGAGCCAATTACCATAGTTTGCATAATTATAATTTTGAATAGTGTGAGTTCGAATATATATGGCCACTTCAGAGGATTCTTTGTATGTAACAAAATAATTACAAGGTTATTTTTTTTTTTTTGAAGGGGAGCCACTAGCAGCTGTGGGGGTGGGACGGATGGAAAGGGAAGGAAGGAACATGTGCCAGTTAGTGGAGGGGACAGACAGTCCCCTGTGTGGAGAAGTTCATGTATGGGGAACAAAAAGAAGGCCAGTTTGGGTAACAGTACAGCACTTGAAGGAGAGTAATGAGTAGTAAGGTTTAAAAGGTAGGTGGGGGCCAGATTGTAGAGTGCTTTAAATGCCAAAAAGAGGAATTCATATTTGATTTTAAAGGAATTTAATTCTAAAGTCCATTGGAGTTTATTGGATAGTGTAGTGACATAGCCAGGTCTGCACCTTAGAACAGCAGGGTGGAAGATTAATTGGAATGTGGATATATTAGAGATAGAGAGATCAATTAAGCTTGATACAGGTCCCATTAGAGGTCATGAGGATCTAAATGAGGGTATTGGCTCTATATAAGTAGAAAGAGATGGTATGCCTTCCTGATTCTCCCACTTCCTGGTGACTTCCCTCCCTATCTACCTTGTATTCAGTTACTGTGTATATCGATTTTGTATTTATTATTTAAACTTATACATGTGATATACCTTGAGAGCTGAGATTGTTTCATTTTTTGTTTTTGTAACCTTGGTACTTGACTTAGTGCCCTATAAACAGTAGGTTTTTAATAAGTGCTTGTTTATTAATTTAAGAGATATTGCAGAGGTAGGAATATGTTGATCCTCTCATATACCATGCTATTCTATTGAAATAATAATGCCTGATATTTTATGGATCATGCTAAGGTTTTTAAGATAATATCTGTTTATCTGATTATCATACTAATCTGTGAAGTGTTAAAAAGTTTTATTCTTCTTTGTGAATAAATGAAAATCTCTGAGTTAATCAGAGAAATGAGCTTGCTGAAAGTCATATAGCTAGCAATTATCTGAAGGGAGATTTGAATTCAGGTTTTCCTGTCTCCTGCAGTACCTGTCACCTACATTTTATGGTTAATACTTGATTATGGAGAGGATATCCTCTGAATAAGAGAGTATGAATCCTGCTTCTGCCCATTTTTATCAGTGAACACTGAACAAATCTGACATTATTTCATTTATCTGGGTCTGTCTTCTCACTTATAAAATGAAGGGATGGGACTAAATGAAAGATGATCCATGGCCATATGTGGGACAACACTCCCAGGTAAAGGCCAAATCAGGTTAAAAATGTAGTTGAGAAATATTTAACAAAATTAATAAAAAATAATAAATATTACATTTAAAAACTAAGTCAACATGTGGCCTGCAAAGGTCCTTATGTAATATTTATTTATTTATTTTTAAAATTTTATTTATAAATTTTTTTGACATTATATATACATGAGTAATTTTTTTTTATAACATTATCCCTTGTATTCATTTTTCCAAATTATCCCCTCCCTCCCTCTACTCCCTCCCCTTGATGACAGGCAATCCCATATATTTTACATGTGTTACAATATAACCTAGATACAATATATGTGTGTAAGTACCATTTTCTTGTTACACATTAAGTATTAGATTCCGAAGGTATAAGTAACCTAGGTAGATAGACGGTAGTTCTAACAGTTTACAGTCACTTCCCAGTGTTCCTTCTCTGGGTGTAGTTGTTTCTGTCCATCATTGATCAATTGGAATTGGATTAGCTCTTCTCTATGTTGAAGATATCCACTTCCATCAGAATACATCTTCATACAGCATTGAAGTGTACAGCGATCTTCTGGTTCTGCTCATTTCACTCAGCATCAGTTGATGTAAGTCTCTCCAAGCCTCTCGGTATTCCTCCTGCTGGTCATTTCTTACAGAGCAATAATATTCCATAACCTTCATATACCATAATTTACCCAACCATTCTCCAATTGATGGACATCCATTCATCTTCCAGTTTCTGGCCACAACGAAAAGAGCTGCCACAAACATTTTGGCATCTTATGTACTATTTAGTTGGCCTCAGTTGATACTATTGAACTCAATGATTCCCAGTGTTTCTTCTAGCAATGAATTATATTACTTTATGGAGAGAGTACTTTTTTTGCAGTCTGCATCTCTGGCTCAGGATTTTAGTGTTGTGGGGAACACCCAATGAAGAAACCCTTTCTACTTGAAATTCATTGTTTTAGTTGTCTGGAGACACTAAGAGGTTAAGTCATTTGTCCATAGCCATCCACATAGTCAGGATATGTCAAGAG
Source organism: Sminthopsis crassicaudata (assembly GCF_048593235.1). Lineage (NCBI taxonomy): Eukaryota > Metazoa > Chordata > Mammalia > Dasyuromorphia > Dasyuridae > Sminthopsis > Sminthopsis crassicaudata. The sequence goes on from NC_133620.1 coordinate 336,203,432, forward strand.
GCAGTATTTGAACCTCAAATCCAAAAATCACATTGAGACTACTATATATTTAGACTACTTTCATTTTCCCATTAAATCTTCTACCAAAACTAGGAGCAGGAAAACTGAGAGGTGTTAATGAGGGGTAAAGTGGTCCCCATGTCATATTCTCTTACAACCCTTGAATAAATAAGAACTGATGGAGTTTGAGTCTGTCCTTCATTGTGAGGACTTGGGTAAAGGGAGAATACAGATCCAGAGAACAAGGGTCAAGCAATAGGAGGAGACAAAGAAGAAAGCACTTTACATTTCTATTTTGAGCAGTTGCTGAGGAGTGCCAGCCCTGGGTGCTGAGAATCATTCTTCTGGAAAGCTTAACTCCTGCCTAGCTAATGATGAGTAAAAGAGGCATTCTGCATTTCCCCCACTGTCCCCTCCAGAGAGGCTGACTTAGGAAAGAATTTGTGTGGGGAAAAAAGGGAACACTAAAGTAAAGGTTCTGCAAATCGGAGGCTTTATTTAACCTAGTATTTTGAGTCCAGCAGTGTACCCTGGAAGAATGAGGCGGTTGCCAGGGGCATATTTTGCTTCCAGCTTTACAACTCTTGTTGCGGGTGGACAATAGCAGGCAAAAGCAGCCAGTCATCTTTCCATTAAGCAGGATAAGCTGTAATTGAAGCAGAAATGTGTTTTTCCTCAAAATGAAGCCATGGTGGAGGGTTTTTTTTTTTTTTTTTTTTTTGGCCAGCAGTGCCCTCTAAAGGTAAACTGGCTTTTATTAGGACTGCTGAGAACAGTAGTAAATAGCACCAGTTGCCTGGCATGACAAGGGTAAAGGTCACTTTTGAGTTTTTACTCAGGGTGCAGATGTCTGTTCAAGGTGAACTACCCTTGGATCAATCAGTCAAGTGGAGGAGGCTGCTGCAGGAGCCAAATGGCGTAGTTCTTAAATTCACTGTCTTCTATAAGTGGAGTTAATGGTATCAGCCTTCCTGAGTAGGAAGAAGGATGTTGAAAAGGGGAAGAATAAGTACTAGAGAGATAATGGAAAGTCATACAATTATTATACTATATCACATTTAGAAATAATTTTTTAAAACAGAAATCTAAATATTATATCCATTTTGAGGAAAATTAGTTTCAGAAAGATGGAATGTCTTGGTCACAGATGTTAAATATTGGAGCTGAGTCTTGAACCCAGGACTTAGGGCTCCAAATTTTATGGTTTTTCCACCAACTGCAATGCTTTAAAAAGATTTTGCTGTTGAGGCCCTGACCCCTAAGGTCAAGGGATTTGTTGCCAAGTAACAGAGAGAGAAGGCTCTGGCTAAATCAGAACTGGAAGCTGCCTGTGTTCTGATTTGATGCAAGGTCTCCTGACTATCTATGGTACCCACTCTGAGATTTTGTTAAAAGGAATTTTAAAAACTGGATCATTCAACTCCTTTTTACCCTAAACATCTCTTGGGAAGCCTTTTAGCTGCCTGTTCCATTAGATTGCTTTCAGAAGGACTAACATATGATCCCGTTGTTATATGCAGCCACAGGAAACATCTCCCCCTTCCTTTCATGTTTTTCATGACCCTTAAGAAATTCTGATTTTAACAGATGGTACAATGTAGAATGTGAGAGGATTGTATATGAAATAATGAATCTATTCCATAGAATCATATCATAGTATCATATACTTAGATCATATAATAGAATCATAGTATCATATACTTTTAAAAAAGTATATATATGGATAAATTCAGCAAATTTGTCTTACAGCTCTCCTGCTTGTTTATGCTTTCTTCTGAACTTCCTTCTATTGTATGTGCATTTTAAAAATTAATATTTTTCCTTTTTCTTGCCTATTTTTGGGGTGGGGATTACTATTATTCTTCCCTCCAAATTGTCTCTCCTTTAAAAACAAAAAGAAAGGAAAAACTGCTTTTATAATAAATAAACTTAGTCAAGAAAAACAAATCTGTACCCTGGCCATGTCTTAAAATGTGTCTTCTTCTGCAGCTTAACCCTACCACCTCTGTCCAAAGACAGGTAAAACCTATTTTATTGTGGGTTTTCTGGGGATCTAAGTTCTTGAACTTTTCAAAATTGTTTTCCTTTACAATGTTATTATTGGATAAATTTTATACTTGTTCTACTTATTTCCCCATGCATCAATTTTGTTCAAGTCTTCCCATGATTCTCATAAATCATCTCTTTCCTCATTCCCTAGTTTTCATTAATAATTTCATTAGTCAGATACCAAAATTTGCTCTGCAATTTTCCAGTTTTCCTTATTCATCCCCACCCCACCCACCTCATTTTTTGGTATTCAAAGCTAAAATTTATTTTGCTTTCTCTCCCTGGTGATGTCTTTTCTCTTAATCTCTCTACATACCACCCCCCCTTTTTTTTCTGTTTAGTTTAATGTATTTCTATACCTAATTCTGTGTGTATTTGTGTAAGTGAATGTATGTTCTTTTTCTTCAAGTCATGTAAGAATAAGATCCATCTGATTCCTCCACCACTTCCTCTAAGTTTACTTGATGAGAAACAGAGTAAGTTCCATCCCTTTCCTCTTTTTTACACTAATATTTTCCCCTCATCCCACTTTAAAACTCCTCCTCCAATCCACCCACAGGTCCTTTGTTTTACTTAATTTCTCAGCACCCTTTGAAGATATTCTGAATGGATATTAATTTCTCTTTTTTTTTTTTTTTGGGAATGTTAGTCTTTCATTATTATATAATCTCTTCCAATTGCAGATCTAAATTCACCTTCCTAAGTCTCTCTTGACTCCTGTGTTTGTATTTCAGAGTTCCTGTTCAGTTTGGCTTTTTCATTAGAAGTGCTTAGAAAGATTTGTGCTTCATTAAAGATCCATTTTCCCTCAGTAGGATTATAATTCAGCTTCTTAGGGCAAATTATTCCTGGTACTGGGCCTATTCTTTTATCTTTTGTTATTTTGTATTACAAGATCTCAGGTTTTTAGTAGAAGCTTCCAGAAAAACCTTGTATGACCTTGACTAGTCACTTGGTTCTTGAACCCCTCTTTTCCGAATGCTTGTAGTATTTCTTTTTTTTCTTTGATGTGGGAGTTTTGGATTTTGCCTGTGGCATTTTGGAAACTTTCTCTCTGAGGGCTCTTTTTAGGGAAGGATGATTAGAGGATTTTTTCTATATCTTTCTTTTGCCTTTTGGTTCTAGGTTCAAATACATCTGGGCAATCTTCATATATGATTTATTGAAAAATTATGTTAGCTTTTAAAAAAAAGTTGTTTTCAGACATTTTAAGTGATTCCTAATGATTTTCCATAACCTGTTTCCTAGGTCCTTGTTTTTAATGTTAGACATCTTTCATTTTCTTCTCTTTTTTAATCTTTTAATTTTATGCTAATATTTCTTAGTTTTTGTGAAGTTATTGATTCCTATTTGTTCTATTCTGGTTTTCAGAGATTCCATTTCTTGGGTAAGGTTTACCACTTTTTCTTCTAAGTCACTTAATTTTCTTTCTATTTTTCTCTTGAGCTTTAATTTCATTTTTTATTTTTTGTTTTATTTAGATCAAGTTATCCTTATGTAATCCATTTTTTTCTTTGAGCCCCTACTTGCAATTGTTGAGTTATTCTCTTCTGGGTTGTCCTTTGGGATATTTGGACCTGTAATAATTCTTTATAGTAATTATTATCTTCTTTTTACTCATATTTTCAGCCAGTTTTAGAAATGGAGCTTTGTACTAGATCCCAAGTTGTCTCCTGTTTTGCCTTTGCGTGTGTTGGTCAACCTTGTTTCCTTTTGAATTTTGAATTTCCAACCACTCTGGAGCTTTCTCATGGAGCTCTATTTTCTTGTTTCCTGGTTATAGAACTTTACTGGTTACTTAAGTCATTAGTTGTTTTGGGAGACTTCTCTCTCTCGTTTTGGGGCCTGGCTTTTCTGGCAGACCCCCTTTCCTATTGCTTATAAGTTTCTGATCGACTAAAAAAAAAGTGATTCTGGAGTAGAGGAAGACACTTGCTATAGATTTTCATTTAATTTCTTAGTCATTATTTGGTCTGTACTATTTTTAGGTTTTTGCTGGAATAGGGAGTTGGGTAGCCTGCCTTCTGAAATCTTTCCCTCTTCCTTTCTATTTCAAATATCATCAGATTAGTCTAAAACTCAGCCCCCAGTTAGGACTACTGTAGAAATCTCCTATTTGGTCTTCTTACTGGGGATTCTATCACTGTCAGATTAATCTTAAAATCAGAGCATTAGGGCAGTTAGGTGGCACAATGGATAGAGTACCAGCCTTGAATTCAGGAGGACCCGAGTTCAAATGTGATCTCAGACACTTAACACTTCCTAGCTGTGTGACCCTGGGCAAGTCACTTAACCCCAGCCTCAAAAAAAAAAAAAAAAAAAAAAGAATTCCCCTCTGCCTACAGAATAAAGTTCATACTCCTTGGCTTTTAAGGTCATTCATAATTTGGGCTCTTCATCCTTCCTTTCTTCTCCCTAAGGAAAACTTACACTCTAAAATAGTCTTTATGTGTACCATGGGCATTCCTATGTCTTTACTTCTTTGCATGCTTTCCTTTTTCTTGAATTTTTTTTTCTCATGATATAAATCCTATATACCTTTCCATGTACCAACTGCCATCTCTGGGGACTCATACCCTAGAACTGTTTCTCCTTCAAGAGTGGAACTAGCCTTTAAAGCCTTAACTTTTAAAAATAACTCTTGAGTTCGAGTCTAGTCTAGTAGACTAATGTATGAAATGATGGAAGAACATCATCTCTTAGAAACATCCTCTGTTATTATCTTATCTTTATTGTACTATTGTGGTCCTAGTTGACAGCATAAATGCTTTATTACCGTTAGGATTCCTCATTGGATAATTGTGGAAGGAAGTTACAGAAACAATCTTCATCTGGCTTCTTTGTGATGACTTCTCTGAAAAACCCTGGGTTACTATATGGGAACCGTGGCCCTAGGCACAGAAAACATACCTCAAGGCCAACTGAGTGTGAAAAATAGTTCTGTCGAAGAGTGGGTCTGGCCTCTCAGAAGCCCATTTCTTTGGACTGCCTAAGAAAAAAAACATGGCTGCACCCCAGAGCCATTTCACTGCTTCTCTTCTCTCCATAGCCCTCTTGGGTTACCTCTGGTTTCAGAGTATTGTTTGGAGGTGGGAAGAGAATGGGGGTGGAGCTGGAAAAGAGCTGGCCTTGGATCTGGACTGTTCTATCACTGATGCTGGCCTACAGGGAATCTGAATGAAAGTTTCCAAGGAGTTGGCTGCTTCCGAGCCTCAGGCCTCCCTGCTAGGATCCTTAGGACAGAGCTTTTGTGTTTCTTGACAGCTCCTTTGTGAGCCAGTTCCTCTGAGGTTTTTTGGCTGCCCCCTCTTTAAAGAGGCCCTGATGCTGCTAAGCCCCAGAGGTAGCTGTTCCAATTGGCAGCTTTTCCCAGGAGAGTCCAAACACTGAGTCTGAATTCCTGGGTCCCCTTCTGAATTTGCCATTAGCATTCAGTGTATCCTTGGGGCATGTTCATCTGGGCTTTTCCCCCTTTGTAAATAACAAATATTCCTTTCTCTGCCTCAGTGTCTGCATCAGGTTCTGAGCTAGTTGGGAATTAGATGGGTAAGGAATATCTTATATACATTCTATTTCTGTAGAAAGACTGATTTTAAGAAGTATCATTCTTTGTAATGGCATCTCAAACACTAGGAACAATTGAAATGAGGACTTTCTGCTCCCTTCAATCCTCAACCCACGTTGATCCCTAAAGACAATAATACATCATCCTCCCCTCCAAAACTCTGTGTGATCAGTGACATCTAGATAGTGACAGGCTTTGTGCAGTCCATTGTTCTGTTGCTGCCTAATCTTAGCAGCAAATAAAAGCTGAGGTCTGGTCAGATGGGTACTGCCGAGGAGACTTCACAAGGAAAACCAGACCAAAACTTGAATGCGATTGAATCGGTATATGAACTGAAAGAACGGCTGGTTTTGGACAGGAGGAGGGTTCTCCAAATCCCTGCAGTGCATGGTCTCCTGGGCTGTGTGTGCTACATGGCAAACATGTAGGTAGGGCATCCTGTTAATTTTTCATCACTCTGCCATAGGACGGCTAGGGCAGCTGAGATGGTGCAGTGGATAGACAGCATCAAATCTAGAATCAGGAAAACCTGAGTTCAAATTCTATCTCAGACCCTTACAATCTATGTGACCCTAGACAAGTCACTGTTTTCTCATCTGTAAAATGAGTTGGATTAAAAATGGCAAAGAAAGATAAGTCCAGACCTCTCAGAAACCCTTCAGACTAAGGGTACTTGGTGTCAAGCCATATTTCCTCACACCGTTCACTTAGGCCAAGCCCATCTTGATGTGGCCTCCTGCTGTTAGCTCCTGATTGAATAGAGATGCTCAGAGAGATCTAGGAGTGAGGGTGGGGGGGGACGACTCTTCTTTTTGGCATAATATCCACCTCCTTTGACAGGTGGTTGTGTTCAAATCGGTCAGCAAAAGCTTTTGGGTCATTGGTCATCCTATAGCTCCCTAACCTGTGTCTGGTAAGTCCTTATTGAATGCAGATAAATTGCACCAAACTGGGAGAAGAGGATGTTGTGGTGTTGTATGTTTCTCTGCCAATAGAAGGCATTATTACGGAGGCTTCAGAGGAGAGTAGCTGGCCAGAACCTAAATATATAAAAATTACTGAGTGTTCAGCTTCTGATGACAACAGAACAAACATGTGACCACCCCTTAAGCTTTATTCCACCCTCTCCTTTTCCTTGATCTTTCATATCCTTTCCAGATATCAGCCCCTGTTCCATGAAATGTCAGTCCCATTTCTTGTAGATAGGTTGCTAGGAAAGATCCTGGAATGTGGGCACTATACTAAGCAGGGACAGTCAGTCTCACTGCCTTCTCTTTTCCCATCCGGGTATGTGGGAGCACACATGAGTGGTTAACCTTGTTACTGGCTACCACCCCAGCAAGCTGGATGTACCAGTGAAAGCAGCCAGGGGTAGTGGACAGTATGTTGGCTTTATGGTCAGGAGTCAACAAGTTCTGTCATTTACTACTCTTTGTGTGATCCTGACCAAGTCATTTAATCTTACTCTGCCTCAGTTTCCTCAAATGAACAACAGAAGAGTTTGTTTTAAAAAACTTTAAAGTTCATTACTTATAATTCACAATTCATCAAAATTATGATTCTAAATCTGTGATATATGATTTCCCCTTCTCCCTGCCTCTTTTGTTCAGGTGATGTGGCTGTGACGTAGCTACTAGGGCTTGTACATGTGAAAGAGGACCCTCTTGCTGGGTCCTTACCACATTCTTCTGGGAATGCCTACTGCACTTTGGAGCCATGGACCTGAAGAAACACCAGGTAGGTCTTTATTGCCTTGAGGTTATTTCTTTGTCTCTGTTGGATTCCTCCCCTCCACTAGGTCCTTCAAGTTGATTTCTGTTTATCTGGAGGACTCTTTTGGAGACTTGAATTTTAAATTAGTAGGGAATAGAGAGGGGCCTTTTCATATGATTATTCTCTGTTGATAGTATTGGGGAGCAGTGATGAGGTCATGTAATATTACTTGGTTGGTTAGAAGATAGAGAGGTGGAAATTTTTGAATACAAAATAGACAAATGAGGGGAATTAATGGACAGAATACATAAAGCTATACTGCGGTTTCTGATTAGCATACAGAGCAGCTTCTTACAGCTCTTACCCAGAAGGTTGTAATTTGGATTGTTTTGATGTTTACTAGGGTCTTTCCAATTGATTCATATGAGTTTAGTTAACTATTACATGTGGCCTCCCTGACTAGAGAGAATAATCATATAAAGATAGGGAGAATACAGGGCATCTTTCAAACTCAATTAATGGCTCTGTTATAAAAGTAAGTCTGGCTGGTGGCATGGATTTTCAATATAATATTCCAACTTTTCCTCACTTTAGAATAATTTTGTTTATGCCACAGACACTAATGGTTGAGAGTTGGGTGGTCTCTGTGTGCAACTACCAGACTGTCTTTGTATCTTATTAGAATTCTCCTATCCTTCTATGTCAGGAAGGAGGATCTGTTAAAAAAAAAAAAGAATCAGGAATTTCCTTTCCAATGGTATTGCTCTGAACTGCACTCTTTTTTAAAAAAATCCAATCAGTTGACAGCTTTATTAATTGAATCTTGTTATTCTTTTATTTTTGTTTTCATTAATATTTTATTTTCTCTAATTACACATGAAAACTGTTTTTAGCATGTTTTTTAAAAATTTTGAATTCCAAATACTCCCTCCCTTTTCTCCCTGTTCATTGAGAAGGCAAGCAATTTCATATAGGTTATATATGTATAGCCATGTAAAACATTCCCACCTTAGTCATGCTGTGAAAGAAAATACAAATTAAGAAAGTAAAAGAATAGTGTACTTTGATTGGTGTTCAGATTTCATCAGTTCTTTCTATAGAAATGGATAGGTTTTTCTTTTGTTTGTTTGTTTGGGTTTTTTTTTTGCTAAGGTAACTGGCATTAAGTGACTTGCCCAGGGTCATACAGCTAGGAAGTGTGAAGTGTCTGAGGTCAGATTTGAACTCAGGTCCTCCTGACTTCAGGGCTGGTGCTCTATCTACTGCCCACCTAGCTGCTCTAATGGATAGTATTTTTTACCATAAGTTTTTCAGAACTGATTAGGATCATTGTATTGCTGAGGATAGCTAAGCCATTCACAGTCAATCATTGTACAATATTGTTGTTGCTATGTACAATGTTCTCCTGTTTCTGCTTACTTCACTTTGCATTTGTTCATATAAGTTTTTCTGAAAGTATCCTTTCTTATAGCACAATAGTTTTCCATTGCAATCCTATACAATAACTTGTTCAGTTATTCCTCAATTAATGGATATCCCCTCAATTTCTGCTATGAATATTATTATTATATGTATCTGGCTTTTTCCTTTTTTTTTTTTTTTTTTTTTTTTTTTTGTCTTTGGAATACAGACCTATTAGTGGTATTGCTGGGACATCTATGTCTTGATAAAGCATACTGGCAAATTTCCTTCAAAGAGAGTAAAGCAGAACCATTCAGTAATTTTTCTTGTTGGTCTGGTACTTGCTTATGCCACAGAAGGGCAGGTGGAAACTAAGATATCATCTAGTTATCTGGATTCCGTGGCTGATACTGTTGGACACTGAAGCATGGTCAGAAGGGAATGGGATATATGTCTGCCCATTTGCTATGCCAATAGTTTATCTCAGCTGACTGAGAGATTAATCTCATCTATAAAAATCTTAGGAAAGAATTCCTTATAGCTATAAATCTTTAGCCCATCCATGGCTCTGATATAAGAAGAGACTACTGTTGTCTGGTTTGACCTGATGGTGAAACACCATTTCCTGTTGTCATGGGGATCAAAGTCCTGAAAAATCCACTGGCTGAGCCCAAAAAGAGTCTGAAGGTTCATCTCTGGGAAGTTATTTGCTCATGTTTCCTTTGTGTCTTCCTCCTTCCCTTCCTGAGCTGATGAGACCTGGGTGGGTGTATCATTAGCTGCTTGTTAAATGTATGTTCTGTGTGAAGCACTGTGTTGCCAGTGGGCAGGAGAAAGGGTCGTTCAAATCCAGTTGAGAAGTGGGAACAAATATAAAAATAGATGACTAGCAATACTTGTTCAGGTAGCATGTGCCAAATGAGTGAAAAAAAATCAGAGGATTCAGAAAAGGGATTTTTTTGGAAGACCTGGGTCTTGAAGAAAAGGCCAGATTTATACATATGGATTGGGCACGGGTATGAGAGGGTAGGTGAATGAAAGAGGTATGAGCAAATTGATTGAAATAGGATTGTTTTTCTCCTGTTTGAAGAAAAATCAGTAAACCAGCTTGACTCAAGCAGATTTATGGAGGAAAGTAGTGAGAAATACATTTGGAGAGGTGGGTAATAGCCAAATTGTAGAAAACCAAACTAAAGAGTTTGGACTTTAAATGGCTGATGATGGAATTTTTCTGTTCCCTTCCTATTCTGGCTGGAAAATTATAATTTATATTTGCTAGAGATCTGGACTTTCTGAGCCCAGAGTGGGAAATCAATCTTCTTCAGCCTCTGTGGTGTTGGAAATGCATGAAGCTGGCCTGATTGTGATTAGTAGCTGGGTAGTTTTTCTGCTGGCTACAGAACTAAAGATCAGCTTGGCTGATACTGGCTGATTTCTTGACCCCTGACTTTCTCCTTACTTTTTCGACATCTCTTGCTGTGTTTCCCTGTATCTATTCCCTTTTCTGCAGCCCACAGTATATATCCTATAACAGTGGCTGTCCAAACTCGTGTCTCTTAGAATTAGTGCTTCTATTTTCTACTGCTGAGAAATGAGTGCTATGGCTTGCTATACATGACATGATACAGTATCACTGGTCAAAGTAGGCCCTGTGAGCTTTTCTTCCTAGGTAACATCGCACAGCACCGAGGGTTTAGCTAGCCATCTCTGCAACTGTGTCTCTTTAAATGAGTAATACCACTATGTGGTCAGCCTCAGCAGCAGACGAAGTTGGGCTTCGTGGTTTGGGAATATCAGACAAGACTCTTGTGGGCTGACTCCTGAAACTGCTGCCAGATTGTATAAACAGAAGTGATCTGAATAGGAGCTGATTCTGCCCTTCCCTCTGTCCTCTGAGTGGCTGAGAGTGTTGGAACTTCACCAGCATTCACCTTTAGATTGAATTGGTCCTCCTTTCTGTCCCCATTATGCCAATGAGTTTGCCTGGGGCCCTACCTGGAGCTGTATTTGAAAGGGGGAGGGGAGAGGCCAGCTTGTGTTGTATCAAGGTTCTTTCTTCCCTCCTGTGGCATGATATAGTGTCGTCTAGGAAACGGGAGTACCCTAGAGAAAGATGCTCAGACTCATTCTCTGTCGCTCTTCTGCTTCTCTCCTCTTTGCAGTTATAGCCATGATGCTTTAGGTTCTTTTTCCTATCATATCTCTCTGAGGTACTAAGAAGGCAGCTGGGACCATCTATTCTAATGGTCTTTCATCTCTTTTTCCCCCCATATTCCTTTTGCTTTCAAAATATTAAGCCTTTTTTTTTTTTTTTTTTTTTTACTGTCACATTCATTTCTAAATATATTCTTATCTCCCACCCAGCAAGTCATTTCTTATAGCATAGGTTTTAAATAGAGGTGGGGAAAACAAGTTAGTTTTGTAAAACCAACCAACAGACACATTCAACTGTATTGGTTTGGTACATGCAGTGTCCCATATCCATAGTCCACCACTTTTGCAATGGATGTGTGGAAATGCATTTCATCAATTCTTCTGGCTACCCTCTTGCTTCTTTGATTCATATCTAAGTATTTTGTGCACCGCAAGAATGTTCACTTACTTAAGACTGGGGCTCAAAAAGCTTCTAAATCTAATGAAACAACTTGTTAATTCTGTTAGTTAATTCAATATGAGTCCTAAGTAAGAGCCCTTGTCTGTGTCTTGGAGGTGAAGTGGTCTGACTATCCTTCAGGAGAGCTCCCTGTACCCTAACAATAGCCCTCCAGGCCTGTCTCACTCTGGATTTGGGATTTGTCATCAGCTGTTTTTATAACTCTTCACTTGCTTAGCATAATGACAGTCTCTACTTCTGCCTAGCTGTATGTGCCTAGGCAAGTCACTCAAAAATTCAGTTTCCTCATATTTAAAACGAGGATAATAATACTTGTACTACCTATCTCACAGGATAGGGAGGAACTGCTTTATATATTCAAAACACTATAAATTTAAGTTATGATGATTACCCCCCAGAAGGAAAGTAGAGGGGAAGGGACAAATCCAGGTGTGGAGTGGTAAAAGAACTTTCATCAAAGCAAGGCTTATGACTTTCCCCTTCTTTGTGGCAGTGCTTGCTTCAATTGGTTACTTGACTCATCTAGGCCTAAAGTTCTATTTTCTAGCTTCCATGGCCCAAATCCCTTCTAGTTGTAGATAAGCCTCCTTCCCCCACTTCAATGCCTTTTTCTCATTACAGTGTATGTAGCTATTAAAATTCTGTATTGCTGTTCTCTCTTCCTTCCTTCATTCCCAGGATTAGAAACCATGGCAATAGGGAAGTCACTCCAAGCGACCTTGACCCTCATCCTTTTTCTTACCTTTCCAAAAGCCTCAGAGATAGTGGAATAAATGGTCCATAAAGTAACCCTTGGGGAGCTAGTGATGGTCTATAGCTTCTGTAGGGATGCTTTTCTTTACCCCAATTTCTGTGATGCTTGTTAATTCCTTTCTCTATCCATATTATCTTTGAACATACACCTTCTGTTCTCCTGACATAGCTCAATTCTAGTGGTTTCATATGACAAATAGGCCAAGCTCTTGATTATCTAGCAGAATACTATACAAACTTTGTCCTTACTGTTCTCAATCTCCTCCCTCCTTTCTCTGTCTATTCTGCCTCCCACCCTCCCTCTTACCGCTGCTGCTGTTGCTGCTGCCTCCTCCCTCTCTGAATCTTCAGCGTGACTGGAAATAGGCTGAATTAATCAGCAGATTGGAGCAGCTCCTGATTCTCTGCAGCACTGGACTTCTAGTTCATATTCTCTCTGGGTTTCTGTGGTCGGTTGGTCTATCTATCTGTCTATTTGTCTTTCTCCTCCTCATTTCTTTCCCCTCATTTCTTTTTTTTCTCTCCCCACTCCCTTTTTCATCTCTCCTTCTCTCTCCTTCATTCCTTTCCCCTTTTTGTCTCTTTAGTCTTCTTGTCTCTCTCTCCCCTTCACCCTCAACCTTCTCTCCTTCTTTGTCCTCTAACTCTTCTGTCTCTTTAAGAACAGTATTGGAACTTGTTTTATTTAACTCTTGGTTACTCAGGTCTTATCCTCGATGCTCTTTAAGCAGGCAGAACTGTGGATGCCCAATCAGGGCAAGTGCAGCAAAGTGAGTATGCTTCATTGGTTTTCTTATTTCTGTTAAAAGTGGCTTGTCTCCTACTTTGTTCTTGTCTTAAGGTCTGTGAACATTTTAGAGGTCCTGAGAGTAATAGTTAAGAATAGCTTCAGGTGGAGCAAAAGCAGTCAGGCCTTCCCAGGAATGCGCCAGGGCTTCCCAGCCAGAAAGCTGATGTACCCATTGAGTTGGCAAAAAGGCTCATGAGTTGATTGGAGAAGATAGAGGAAAGTCGAAATGACCCAGCCCCAAGCTGAGGGAAAACGTGGACAATATCTACTCTGGCCTGCCTGAGGGGGCATTATGTTAAGGAGTGTCAGCATTCTATTTCCCTGAAGATAGTGTTGGGAAAGTGTATGAGGCATTAAATCCATGCCTCCTTGTGGTTAGAGGGTAGAGAGATGGAAGGGCTCCTTTAAAAATGTGGATATATCTTAATATATTCTTGTTCCTTAGTGGCTCTGGAAAATGGAAAGAAGGAAGTAAGAGAAAATGCTTAGAATTAGGATAAGGAAGGATTGAGGGAGAAGAGACCTGTAGGTTCAGTCATGCTGTCTTTTAGCTTTAGATAGAGTTGATTTGCTAAAAACCAGAGATTTTTTTGTCATTTTTCTTTTTTAAAAAAAGGTATTATGAACTAGAAAATAATCAACAAAAGTGGTTGTTTCCATATGCAAAGAAGGTCAGGAAGATTGTATGTGAAACTATTAATTTATGTACAGCTTTAAAATATATACATAAGTAAATTTGATGTGATGATACTTATATTATTTTACTTGTCTGTGTCCTCTTATGAACCCCTTTTCTTTTCTTCTGTATTTCTAATATGTTTTATTGATTTTTTTTTCTTTCGTTTTGCCTCCTCTTTGTTCCTTATCTCATAGAAGCCCTTCTTTGTAACAAATAAACATAGACAAAGAACAAAAAAAAATTGTGTTAAATTGGGCATGCTTGAAAGTGTCTCATTCTGTACCTATAAGCTTATCACCCTTCCACCAAGCAGTGGAAGATATATATCATCTTAAGTCTTCTGGAATCATAATTGGCCATTTCATAGGATTCTTGACTTTCAAAATTGTTTTACTTTATAAAGTTTTGATTATCTCATAAATAGTTTTGTTGGTTCACTTCACTCTGTATCAATTCATACAGTTCTTCCCAGTCTTTTCAGAATCCATCTCTTTTTACTATTTCTTGCTGTATAATATTATATACACATATAATTTATTCAGTTATTCCCAAATTAATGGACACCCAATTTTCCAGGTCTTTACAACAACAAAAAAAACTTCAATAATAATTTTGATATACATGGATCCTTTCTCTATCTTTTTAATATATATTGAAGGGTATAATCTTAATAGTACTATTACTGGGACAAAGAACATGCAGAGTTTAGTGACTTAGGGTATAATTCCAAACTGCTTTCCAGAACTGTTGGATCAGTTCTGGATTTCCTCAAGAGTTCATTTTCCTACAGCCCCTCCAATAATTAACATTTTTGGGGGTCATTTTTGCCATATAGTTTTAATTTATACCTTAAGGACATTATCTTTCTGTCAGGAGATATGTAGCATTCTTTGATCAGTATTTTAGAGCAGGGTTCAGAAGGCAAACTGATCTTTCCAGCTTTGGACTGAGAATTGTTTTGACATTTTAAAATCAAGTTTTATTTTCTTGGCCCTTAGGCTATATAGGTTGCCTACCTGTGCTTGAGTCTTGTTTGGTCATTTCATGGATCAGAGTTCTGAAGTCTTATTCTGTTTATTCAAGTTTATTCTGTTTCTTTACAATGCTGCTGTTTTGTGTATAAATTTTTCTTGTTTTTTCTCACTTCACTCTAAATCAACTCAAATAATCCCAACCTGGCCCATTCATAATTTCTTACAGCACAATACATTTCTATAACATAATTTGTTTATCAGTCTCCTCAATTGATATCTCCTTTGTTTCCAGTTCTGTGCTACCACAAAAAGAACTATTACAAATATTTTAGTACTTATGTGCAATATTTTTGTTCAGAATGCTTTGTATTTTTTCTTCTTTATTTGGGGCATGGATCTAGTAGTGGGATTTTTGAGCCTAGGAGTATGTTTGTACAGTTTACTAACATTGGGAGTTTCTTTCAGCAGGTAGATTCTTCTTATTTTTACCTTGCCTTCTAATGCTAAGTTAATTGAGGCAATTTTCTTTTCATCATTTCTTGAAATACATTTAGATTTTTCAAGGAGTCTGATAATTCTTATATTTCCTTTACTTGTTTTGAAGGTCAGTTATTTTAGATAGTGGGTATCTTATATTTACTTTTGTTTTTTCCAGTCTTTTCACTTAGTTCTCTTCTTTCATCTCCAGATGCCTATTGGATATTTTAAACTAACTGTCTCCAAGATGGAGGCCTTTTAAACTCAATGTGTCCTAAATTTGTCATTCCACAGTGAACTTATTATCTTTTTCTCTTTTCATGATTCTCAGCCAGGAATTGGTTTCTCTGAGGTCGTCCTGATAGGTCTGCATGAAATGTTGGAGGCAATGCCGATCTTCAGCCTTGGATGTTGCATTCCTCCCTGCCTCCACCTTTTCCCCATGCTGGCTCTCAGAAGCTGAGCCTGTCTCCTTCCTGGTCTTTAGGTGCAATGAAGAATACCTTACTAGGCCCTTTCTACCTGTTGGGATTTGTACTTTAGAGAGGGATGTGTCTGGGAAGTTAACTCTGCACCTTTGTGCTTCCCCATTTCTGGCCTTGGAGACTTGGCATTCAGGTCCTAACTAGTTCCATTTAGAAGGTGTTTTGCCTGGCGGGTAGGGGATTTGCTAAGACCAAACTGAGAGCCCTAAATTTGTCATTCCCATCCCAAGCAGTAATTGTGAAGCCAAGGAGTTCGGAAATCCTAAGTTGTTTCTGTTCTGTTGTTGAGCTGGGCATCTTGTTCTGCCTTTTTCAGAGATGGGACAGCTGTGATATTGACCATGGGTGCCATGAATGTGTTGAGGGGTTCTGGAAGAGAGACAATACATGGCTGGCAGTCAGATTTCTGCTGGGAGCAATGACAGCCTCTGGTTGATTCAACCCTGAAACACAGACTGCTGTTTTAGAAATTTCTTGCTCTTTTTGTATATACATTATAGCAACTGCAATTAGCCAATCCTGCTTCTTTTGGTCCTCAAGGCTCCCCCGGGCCCAGCCTCTCTAATGGGGGAGACAGGGCTGAAATGAAGAGGATTCCGAACTTGGGGGTTTCTTGAGATCCTCTCTCTGCATTGTAGCTGGATTTGCTGAGGCAGAGCTTCATATAAATCTCTCCATTTTTCACCACTTAAGTACAAAGGATAAACATTGTGGGGGGAGGGGAGAAATTGGTTTAAATTGAAAAGTGTCAATGTGACCAGAACAATTGTAGTACTTCTTAATTCTTTACCATTTCTTTACTTTTTTGAGGGGCTGAGCTGAGAGGTTTGAGATTTCTTTGGATCTGGTGGCATAGGTAAGGAACATGGAGAAGATCTTGCTCAAACTGAGTACTTAAAACTAGAGCAAATTTTTCTGCCTCCCAAATCACTTGATCATTGGCCTCTATAAATAAGAATGGTAACCCTGGGAATGTATTGAACCTCAGGTTGAGTTTGCAGACCTAGGTTCTTATTTCCAAAACAAACTCTATTCTCTCCCTTGCCACAGCCTCTCCAGAGGCAACTTGGAACTCTCAGGAGCCCAGACTCACACTACGCTCTTAGAAATGCCAGTAGAACTTGCCTGCCTGCCAGCAGATTGGCATTCTCTCCTGTCCCAGGTCCAGCTCTGCCCTGGACCTTACTCTGGCCATTTGGTCACAAGTGACAAGATTCACCATTGAAGAATATAAAGATGTTTACCTCAGTCCCTCAGCCCTAAGACTAGTCCCATGCATGTGGTACATCAGGAGGAGAAACTCAGTAAAAATAAGAGGAAGCAACGAGTTGATTTTAACATGGAAATGCCTGCTGGAGATGGGGTGAGATATTGCCACTTACTATTTGTAATTTGCCCCCACTTAGATGAGCTTGACTATACTGATAGCAGAGTAAAGTAAAATCTATGGGGAACAATCAGGCACAGAAAACTACATTTTCTCCTACCACCAGCCTGTGTATGCGGGCACTTTCTTGGGAAGGCATGTAATTATAGAATGCCTTGTTTTTCCTTTGCTGTGTTTTTCTTAATAGCCAGTCTAGAGATTGGTGCCCCGGGCTAGATACAATAGGAGCAGGTAGGGGCATGGAGTAAATGCTTGAAGATACTTTCTCTGCTTTCTGCTGGAACCTGATTGGCCAGTTTGGGAGTGGAGCCGCACTACCACACCACACCTACTGCCCTAAGAAAGAAAATGGGATGTCCAGACAATACTGAGAAAGAAGTCAGAGAGAGGGCTCAGATAGGCTAGAGTTTATTACAAGAGGGGGGACATTGGTCCTTGTTTTTGGTTTTTTATTGTTTGTGAGTTGTTGTTGTTGTTGTTTGGAAATAGAAAATAAGCTAGCCTTGAAGATTTCCAGATGCTGGGAAGGGAGGGTTATAGTTCTGTGGTCCCTAAAGAGAGAGATACAAATACCTAGTCAGAGAAGGGGCTGCGTGCCAGCAACCTAATTTGTATGACAAGACTAAGCTTTTTTTGTGTTATTTGTAGTTCTCTTTTCCTTCTCTACTTGAAATAATTTAGCTTTGGTCCTCCAGTTTTAGTGGTTCCCCAATGAAATTTTAGCTCTGTGTAACATGGATGTCCCTTCCCTCCTTTTCTTTCCTTTGTGAAGTTTTCCCATTACTGATTGTGTTGGTGGCCTCCCCATATAACACTGCCACCTTGACCAATGTTTCGATCACTGGCTGTACTTTTTCCTACTCCCTGACATATAGATTCTGGAGAGGAAATCAAATTAGTCTTTACTTCTCATGTAAGGCTTCCTTTGTTGTCATCACTCAGCAGCTGTCTGTGCTCCTTTAAGGTTCACTCCATTCAAATTTTCTGCCTAATTTAGAGCCTACTACTTATCTTTCAGTCCCAATATCTTTCTCCCTTCTTCTCAAGGAGACTTGACTCACAATCTCTTCTCTCAACACATGCCTTCATACTAGGGGACATAAATACGTTGCAATTCTGAAATATTCTCAGCTCCCATGATTTCTCCATATTTCCTTAGCTACAGGCATAGGTGGCCATACCCTTGATCATCTCACAAGTTTCCACTTCAACAAACAGAAACCCTCTGATTCCTTTAGTAGGTTATAACTTTCTGTCACCTATTCTTTTTCCTTATTTGACCCTCCAATCCCTCCATACCTCAGTTTGCTCTTACCTCAATTTCTTCTCTTACCATTCTCAGTCCTATAGTTATCCAGTTCAACTCTGCATTGTCTTCTACTCTTGAATGGGTTCTTACTCTGTCCTATCAACTCCATGCCTTACCAAGTTCCAATTCTAAATTATTCTCACCATCTGTCTCTTCCCTCCTACCCATTGCTAAATGGAATTAAATGAAGTCATGCAATCTCGCTACTAGATGCATAACAAATTTATGTTACTTAAGCTCAGGTAGGCCTCGCTGTAGCAGGATGACCCTTCTCCCTAATTCAATCTTTATGCTCTCTTCCCACAGACTGGGCTGTATAGAATTTTTACTTCTCTCCTCAAGTCTCTCACATCTTATCTCTCTCCCTTTCTGCAGAGTCCCTTATCTCCTACCTTACATAGAAAATAGGCCATTTTTCATTAGTCCCCTCTTTTCAAAAGCCTTTGACATTATCTCTCACTCACTTCTTTATTCTAGACTGATGAAGAGGTGACCTTTCTCCTAGTCAAGGCTCCAATATGAATGCCCTTGATTCTAAATGTTTGACTCTTGAGTCTACTGGCTCCTTTCTTGCCACTTTCAAACATATCCAAGGCTTCTCTATACTGAAAAAAAAAATCTTTAATGACCATCCCCTAGAAGTTGTTGTCCAGTACCTCTCTTCTTTGTCATGCCTAAACTCTTAAAATAAGTTGTCTGTTCTATTTGTCTTCCTTTCACTTACTTCTTAGTTTTTTTACAATCTGGTTTCCACTTTCCTCCCTGAAAGGGAGGAACTAAATCCATAGTGATCTGAGTTGCCAAACCCATTGGTATTTTCTCAAACTTCACGTTTCTCAACCCTTCTGCAGAGGTTGACCCTGCTGACTACACTCTCCTCATGGGTACTTTCTTTTCTCTAGATTTACCTGGCACTCCTCCTACCTGTCTGGCCATTCCTCCTCACTCTGTCTCCTTTAGGCTGGCTCATCATCCATACCCCCCCCCCCCAACCGTGGGTATTCTCTGAAGTTCTGTTTTAGTTGGTCCTCCTCTGTTCTTTGTCAGTGTAGCTCTCATTGATTGGCCAAAAAAAAGATCCCAGGCCAAGCCTCAGTTAGTCTTTGGGCCCTGATTGATTCAGAAGGAATATAAATAGCAACTGTTTCTATTTTGGCCAGAAACTCTGAGGGTCTTTCCTCTCAGATCCGTGTGTGTGTGTGTGTGTGTGTGTGTGTGTGTGTGTTTTGACTAGATAAAAAAGGCCTTTCTTTGTCTCCTTTCATTTTTTACCAGCCTTAATCACTGTATAGGTGTTGCCTCAGTCAAACTGAAACCTGTTAAAGACCTTAGCTTAAAAAAACCAAGGCCTCCCAAAGCATCTAGGGTCATCTCCAATCTTCCTGATCTGCATCTTGTTACTGGAACTCAGATGACTCTAAAAGGGAAAGTGAGGCAAGTGCCTTGCACTCACTTAAATGCCATTTATGTGTATATCCTGACATCATCTCCCATGGTCCTCTTAGAGAACAAAGGAGAACAAACAACATTCTCTCTACGACTTCATTAGCTTCCATGGGTTTCATGCATGGGCACTTTTATATATCTAACCCTAGCCTCTTTTGTGATTTCCATTCTCTTTATTTATAACCATTTCTCAGATATTTCAAACTGAATGTCCTATAAGCTTTTCAGACTCAATACATTATCTTAATTCTGAAGCCCAATTTCTTTTGCACTTTTCTATTTCTGATGAGGCCCCTACTGTCCTTTTTAGTCATCTTAAGTTTTTAATTTTGGTGTTATCTTTGTTAGTCTATTCTTTACTCTATTTATCCATTCAATGGACAGATCTTGCTATTTATGTCTCCACATCTCTTCCTTCTTTTCCATTATCTCTAGTCACCCTAATATTCCTCTCTCTTAAGCTATTACTATAGTCTACTGATTAATCTCTTGGGTTTAAATCTGTCCTTTCTTTATCTTCCACATGATAAGGAGTAAATTGGGGCTCTAAGCTGAGATGGATTTACTCCTCACCACATATAGTTGTGAAAGTAATTCTCTTTTTTTATTTTAGTAATTTGTTTTTTCCCTAATTATATATAAAAACAATTTATAATTTTGTTTTTAAAAATTGAGTTCCTGTTTCTCTCATTTCCTACCTTCCCTCCTCATTGATAAGGCAAACAAACAAAACATATTTTCATGTTAGCTATATTGTAAAAGAAAACCCAGACCAAAACAAACTACCCAAGAAAAACAAAAAAAAAAAATTTTTTTTTAAATATGGTTTAGTCTTCAGTCAGACTTCATTAGTTCTTTCTCTGGGGATGGAAAACATTTTTCATCCTAAGTCTTTCAGCATTGCCTTGGATCCCTTGGATCATTGTATTGCTGATAACTGATAAAGCATTCACAGTAGATCATTGTACAACATTGCTATTATTATGTATTACAGTGTTCTCTTGGTTCAACTCATTTCACTTTGTGTCAGTTCATGTAAGTCTTTCCTGGTTTTGTTTTGGTTTTTTAAGTCTTGCTTGTCATTTCTTATAGCACAGTAGTATTCCATTATAGCCACATACACTCTTTGTTTAGCCATTCCCCAATGATATACCCTCCAATGAGGGATATCCCCTCAACTTCCAATTCTTTGCTATCACTAAAAGAGCTACTATAAATATTTTTTACAAATAAACCCTTTTTTTTTTTTTTTTTTAATCTCTTTGGGATACAGACCTAGTAGTAGTATTTTTTAATCAAAGGGTTTTATTTAGGTTTTCAGACATTTGGACATAATTCCAGATTGCTCTATAGAATGGTTTAATCAATCTACAACTCCCCCAACAGTGTATCAGTGTCTCAGTTTTCCCCCATCCCCTCTAATATTTGTCATTTTCTTTCTTTCTTTCTTTTTTTTTTTTTTTTTTTTTTTTTTTTTTTTTTTTTGTCATATTAGCCAATCTGATAGGAGTGAGGTAGTATCTCAGAATTGTTTTAATATGCATTTTTCTAATCAGTAGTGATTTAGAGAAGTTTTTCATGTGGCTTTAGATAGTTTTGATTACTTCTGAAAACTGCTTCTTCATATCCTTTGACTATCAATTTGGGGAATGACTCTGATTTTTATAAATTTGACTTCTCTATGTATTTGAGAAATGAAGTCTTTATCAGAGAAACTCAATGTAAAAAATTTTTTGTGAAAGTAATTTTCTAAGAATTCTGATCTGGCTTCTATAACAACCCTTTGAGGTAGGTGCTATTACAGAGTGCATGTATTGTCGGAGGATCAAATGAGATATTTGTAAGAGCACATAGCACAGAGCCTGGCTCATAGTAGGCACTACATAAATAAATGTTTATTCACTTCCTTTTTCAAGTTCTCTAGTTCAAACTGGTTTTCTGGCTATTCATCACATATAATTGTCTTCTATCTTCTAGCGTTTGCAATATCTCCCATGTCTCTTTGAATCCCTCATTCCTCCAAAGCTCCACTTGAGGGCCATTTTTGCTAATGTGCCTCATCTCCATTACAAAAGAACTTACCTTGTATTTATTTTATATCTGCTTATTAGTTGTGTATTGTCTCCTCTTATAAAATGTAAGTTTTCTCAGGGCTATTTCTCATTGTTTATTATTTATTTGGTTGGCTATTCTTGCTTCAGGCTATTTTCTTGTCTTCTCTGATTATCTAGTCCTGTCTGAGAATTATGATGAGCTTTAGGATCCTTATGTAAAGATCTAAGCCTCCAGGTAAGTGTAGATGTAAGGAGGAGGATGCAAGAGGTTTCTTGGTCTTTAAACCTGAATCATTTGTACAAGGCCAGTTATAATTCCACTGTCTCCCCTCCCTGAGGCGGGATACATTTCTCTTGCTCAGAGCTTCAGGCAATCAGAAGTTTTGTTTTTCATTTTGACCTTTTCCTTGAAAAGTTTGTTGATTTTTCTCTACTTTTAAGTTAGCACTTTAGTCTCAGCTGGTACTTCCTATGAAGCCTAAGTCCACTGGAATTCCCTACTAGGAAAATGGATGGATACCTTGAAAATGGACTCCCTGTACCAGTAGTTATTTCTTCTTTTTAAAAAATTTTAATCGATAATTTTGTTTTAGACCTCATACATACTTTTACTTGAATTCCCCATAATGGATAGTTTATAAAAGTCTGTTAAGTAAGGTGACTGTCTCTCCATAAGCTAAAGTGTTTTGTGTATCCCCTTTGGGAAGGGACAGACCCTTTCCTCATAATTCCCTAAGGTCACTCTGGTAAACTCGGCTATAATTTGGACATATTTGTTGGTAGAGAACAGTGCAGGCTGCTGAAAGCTCTCCCTTCTTCCCTTCCTTGTCTAAGAGAGAGGATTCCTGCTTAAACTCTACTGCCCAGATTAAAAGTGAGTTTTCACAGCCTTTACTGTTGGCTATTTGTCACATGATTTGTTGCAGGGAGGGAAGAACCAAGCCTGGAAGGAAAGAGCAATAAAATGGGGCAATAATGTAGGCATCTTGATTAGATGGGCACATGATAGTATAAGTCACAGGCTTTTCAGTGTAAAAGAATCTGAGGGGGCTGATTGAGGGCCGGACAGCCCACTGATTCTCTGTCCTTAACCCTCAACAGAAAGTTTTGGATATCATTGCTGTTGGAATCAACAATCCCTCTCTGTACATAAGCCACCTTCCCTGGCTTATCAATTCCTTTATGAAGGGTATTTCTTTCAGACCCTCAATTATTTTTTTAAACTTAATTCTTCTGACACATTTTATTTTGGCACACATGTCCAAATAAACCCCCTTAAAAAGTATCATCCCCCCAAAATAGTTAAGTTTGATGTGTCCTGTAATGTTGACCATCTAGCATTGACTCATATTTGAACAGAGCTTCTCCAAGTTGACTTTATTTAAATTGCTGTAGTTGTATATATTAAACATTGATGCTCTTTTGCTGGCCCTTGACAGTCTTATTCATATTCATGTACTTATGTTCTTATCTCCTAAGGGCCCTCTCAGAGATATTGAGACCTCATTTCCTCCTAGTTTGGAAATAGGGGTGGGATTTTTTTTCCCTGGCCACTTTAGCAACCTGGAACATGGGGTAGAGCTCAAATTTTCTGGAGGCCTTCAGTCTCCCAGAGTTTGTTCTCCCAATGTTGAACTTAGGGAAATCCAAGCCTAAACAACCTCTGGCAGTGACCTAAAGTGTTTCTACATGGTGTTTATGCTTGTGCTTTCTTCTGTAGGGCGATCCTCCCTTGGCCCTGGGCCTATCCACAGGTAAGGCCCTTAGTATCCTGAAGGAGCAGCTGGAGGCAGTGCTAGAGGGGCACCTAAAGGAGCAGAAGAAAAGCCTGACGTGGAAGGTGAGATTTTTCCCTGCTTTGTGTATCAGGACTGCCAGCAGAGGAGCTGATTGCTTTCTCCCTTCCAGACTTAGGCCAAAGTATGTATAGTAGAAAGAACCCCAGATTTGATAGAATATCTTGGCTCAAATCCCTGCTTTGTTATTGGCTACATGCATGGCTTTGGGCAAATTTCTTTAAAAATTTTTTTTTTTAATAATAGCTTTTTATTTTCAAAATACATGCAAAGATAGTTTTCAACATTCAGTCTTGCAAAACCTTAGGTTCAAAAAAAATTTTTTTCCCTCCCTTCTCTTCATCCTCCTCCCCTAGATAACAAGTAATAATTCAGTATAAGTTAAACGTGCAAATTCTTATAAACATATTTCCACATTTATCATGCTTGGGCAAATTTTTTAACTATTCTACTTCTTAGTTTCCTGCTCTATAAAATAGAGGAGTTGGGTTAAATGATTTCAGAGGTACTCCACAACTCTAAATCCTTTGATCCTGGCCCAGACAATTGAGTGGGAGGATGCCTGGGAAACTTATTTGCCAAGAGAAGTATAGAGTGCAAGAAAGAATCATTATAAGTTTAAGGGGTGGCTTACTCTTACCTTTGCAAAGTGAAGTTTATAAATCTAGAACTTTTCACTACAGATCATCATTAAAAGCCTAAAATAGTAAGGGTTTCCTTTTAATGATTTCCTGGATCCTGATCTCTAGTAACAACAGGCAGGTCTCTGGTTTATTCATAACTTTGCCTGAGAGATGAGCAGAAGATCAGGAGCAAGTGTCTGAGAAGGAGGCTAGATACATGACCTGACTGACCCCTTGGTACCCCATTCTGGCACCTGAATTCAGGTATTGATTTGCAACATCTTTACTCCCTCCTTAGGAAATATGGAAAAGGAGCTTCCTGCACCATAGTAACCGCTGTTCTTGTTTTCACTGGCCGGGTGCTTCCCTGATGCTGTTGGCAGTGCTGTTGCTGCTGGGCTGCTATGGGAGTCAGCCAGCTGGGAGGTAAACATGGTACCCTGGTGGCCACCAGAAAGAAGTGGTTCTCTACCTGCTTCCTCCTCTCCTGTTTTCCTTCCCAGTCCCAGAAATCCTCTTTCATCCATAATGCTAATAAGGGAGAGCAGAAATTGCCCCATGAGCTAGGGCAAGTGAGAACAAAGACTTGTGGCCATGTGCTACCTCTTGGGCCAGGGCACTGAGCTGTATGGACACCTGTTCTGTGACGGAAGAGCGGGCTCATGTTGGGCAATCTGAGTGAGGCAGCCTTCTGGCTGGGGAGGGAAGTCAGGGAGAAAGTATTTTGAGTCCTGAGGGTGGGCTAGACTGGAGGCTCTGCCCACTGCTCCTGAGCCGTCTGGCTTTTTTCACGCAGCCAAGGGGTAGAATTGGTGAATGCCACAGCACTTCTCTTGTTGCTACTTCTGAACCTCATCCTCATTGGGAGGCAGGAGCGGCTGAAACGCCAGGAGGTGGAGAGAAGGCTTCGGGGGATCATTGATCAAATAAGCGGTAAGGACAAGGATTGGTCCTTCCTGGGAGCTGGGGAGGATACTCTGGGATGGCAGAATTTTGGCCTTCTCTCTTATTGCCATCCAGACCTTTGACTACCAAGGCTGGCAACTTGGTGCTTGTCCCTGCCCTGGCCCAATTCTGAGTGAGCTAGAAGATTAAGGATGAAAGTTAAGTAACAATATGAAATCCAGCTCTAGAGCCAGGGATTCATGATCCATTGTAAAGATTGTTTATGATAAAGTGCCACTTGATGGGTTCAGATGGTAGGGATTTCAGCTGGGTCTTGAGGATGATTTAGATTTGAGAATGTGTGGAGATGTGGAGAAAACATTCCCAGAGATGGATAAGAAAGTGTTAAAGGTAGAGAAATAAAAATGAGCTTGTTAGATTTGGGGAAACTGAAGAGATTGGTTTGATTATCCTGGAGCATTTGTGTTGGAGAGTTGTCAAAGATTGCATTATTTTCTTCTTCCTCTTTTCTCCAGAGACCCTTAGGGATGGTAAGGAAGTCAGGTGGCCAAATGCCATGTACCCTGATCTTCATATGCCCTTTGCCCCGTCCTGGTCCTTGCACTGGGCCTACAGAGATGGACACCTGGTAAATTTGCCAGTCAGCCTGCTGGTGGAGGGAGATGTCATTGCCCTGAGGCCAGGTCAGGAATCCTTTGCTTCCCTGAGGGGGATCAAGGTAACTCAGGGTTTTTCTTCCCCTTCCCTGGGAAATATTGCTGGGATAGTGGGAGGATATCAGTTTATTCCTGAAGCTTCAATGCCATAGCTAGTTCCTCAGTTTCTCAGCTGTGACTTTGGGTAGATAGGGTATGGTTTGCTATTTATTATGTCGTCTTATCCCTACCGTCTTCTTTCTGCTGTCTTTAAATTACCAGAAACCTTAAAAGGCTCTATCCCAGTTGCTTATTTACTTCCCAATATCTACATTACCCCAAGCAATCTTCCTTATTATCAGGAATCATTGAGGACCTATGGGTATAAGTTAGGATGTTATAGGGCTGGCTGGGTACTCACATTTTCATCTACTCTTGTCAATCTTTCCCCCTTTTGCTGACAGGATGATGAGCACATTGTCTTGGAGCCAGGTGATCTGTTTCCCCCCTTTTCTCCTCCTCCCTCTCCACGGGGAGAAGTGAAAAAGGGACCACAGAACCCCCAACAACACCGACTCTTTCGGGTTCTTAAGACCCCTGTGTTGGATAACATCAGGTGAGAGGGATGCTGCTCTTCTTACAAAAAATTGCTCTCTCTCTTACTCTTTTCCTGATGGAAATTTGTTAGCTCATGCACTCACTCTCTTCTCAATGTAGATTTTTTGGAGACATTGGTCATTGGACTGATCTCTGAGCCAGCAGTGGGATACTGAGCTGGGCAGGGATGGGATTAGAGAGTGGACATTTTGCCAGCTAACGAGTCATTTTGAGGGACTAGTGGTATATCTGTGTGATACTTCTTGGCTATCTGGATGAAGCCTGGGACTGAGGCTGTTCTTTTCTTCAGATGGTGCTTGGATATGGCCTTGGCTCGACCAGTGACTGCTCTAGACAATGAGAGGTTCACGGTGCAATCAGTGATGCTGCGATATGCGGTCCCTGTGGTCCTGGTGAGGAGGATGAGAGGAGGGTGGGTCAGGCCGGGGAGCCATGGTTATGATGAATGGAGCAAATACTCTGTGCACAAGTGCATGTGATTAGGTGTTGCCTAGGAGATGTCCAGGCAAATTTGGGGAGAAATGAAAGATGAGAGTACTTCTTGAGAGTGTAGGCTTCTTGTGCATAAGGAGGCTGGAAGTAATTGAGACTCTGTCCTTTTCCCCACAGGCCAGCTTCCTTATCACTAATGCCCTGCGCTTTGTGTTCAGGGCTCCAGGAGTCACCTCTTGGCAATATACCTTACTCCAGCTGCAGGTAAGAAATTCTTTCCTTTGAGGTTGCTTCTTTAATTCTATTTCAGAGTTCCTCTGTTATACCTCTCACCAAAGAGTAGCCTTTGCTCAGGTTTATTCCAGGTGTGTGAAGACTTTTCCCATTGAACTACTCTGATGCTAGATTTTTTTTTTTTTTTTATTTGGGAAGAGGCAAGATGTGATCATTTTTTTAAATGGAATGGTCAAGATAAGGCCATCTTTCAAATGTGGTGCAAAGCTAGAGTCTGATACCTAAGCCTCCACCTGAGTTGTATTCCTTCCTTGGTCAGAAAATCTTTCATGGCGGTCCTTGTTTCCTACTCTTATACCTATGAATTGGCCACATAACCAGAAAAGTCCCTCCCTTTCTTTCTTCTTGTGGGGCAATACAATAGATCTTTAGGCTACACTGGTGGTGGGTTTTTCTTTCTCCAGGTGAATGGTGTCCTGCCAATCCTCCCGCTGTTGTTTCCAGTCCTTTGGGTACTGGCCACTGCCTGTGGGGAGGCCCGAGTCCTTGCCCAGATGAGCAAAGCCTCACCCAGCTCCCTGGTAAGTCAAGTTTTGACACTTCCATGGTGAAGAGGTGGAAGGAAGAGAAGAAGGGGGTTTGACTGTCTGCCCTAGGGATATTTTGACCTATACATACTGGGATCAAATCATTGATGGGTATAGTTAGTTAATTAGCCTAGGAGAAGGACATTAATATGCGGTTCTGTGCCATTGGTGGTCCTCCTCCCATCCCCCATATTCTCTTCTGTATGGGGTATACACTGTCTCCTGATGTAGCTTCTTCCAGAGGAACTGAAGACCCTAACTTAAGGCAGAGCTCTTGGTGTTGCCTTCACTTACTACTGCTTGAACCTGCCTTAGCTGTTTCACTGATAAGAGCTTTCATTTCTTGATATAGTTGGCCAAGTTTTCAGAAGACACTCTCAGCAGCTACACAGAAGTGGTCTCCTCCCAGGTGATTTCCCCATCTTCAAATCCTTCTTTTCCCTCCCCTAAACCTTGGGAACTTATTCTCCTCTTTTTGACTCTGACTCTTCTCTTGGGCCTTCTGTAGTCTAGTAGTCCCTTTCTGAGCCCTTTCCCCTAATTTCCTGTTCCTGAACCAGAGTAGCTTTGCTGGAAATTGATACTTCTCCATGTCTCCCCTACCTCAGAACTCTCCTTTGAGTTCTAGGTTTGATTTCCTCAAAATCTGAGCCCCCAAATCCTCATGGTTTTCACAATGTCTTCTCTTCCAACTAGGAAATGCTTCGCTGCATTTGGGGTCACTTCCTTAGGGTGATCCAAGGAAAGTCATCTACACTGAGCTACAGCTCTAGCTTGCTGCACAGCTTGGGCTCTGTAACGGTGAGGATCATCCCTGTCTGAAAAGAGAGGCCCTAAAGAGTTGGGGGAGAGTATGGGGTACTAAAGGAACCCCACCCTTTGAGGAAGAAGCTGCTGTCTTTCAGTAATAGCAGTGCTAATAATAGCTAGGATTACAAAAATCTTACAGATATCTCATTTGATCCTCACAACAATCCTGGGAGGTAGGTGCTGTTTACTATTCCCATTTTATGGATGAGAAAACTGAGGCAGATTGCTCAAGTTCACAAGGCTAGGAAGGCAGGATTTGAACTTGGATTTTGATTACTCTAGGTCCAGCACTCTAATCCTTGACACTGCCTAGATTTTGAGCCCCTAGAGCAGAGAAGCTTTGCTTTAGCCCTACACTTCTCTATTCCTTCCCTTCCTGGAATTGTCCTTTGAACTTGAATGTTCTTTGGACTTGCAGGATGTCTGTCCTCTCTGGGCTCTGCAGGCCAGCTTAGTCCCAAAGACAGGAAGACGCTTCTGCGACTCAGGGTGTCCCATGCAGAGTTGAGGTAGCATTGGGCACTTCCCTTATCAGGTCCCTTCCTGCTACAGGTGCTGTGCTGTGTGGACAAGCAAGGAATCTTGTCCTGGCCCAATCCAAGCCCTGAGACTGTCCTATTCTTCAGTGGGAAGATGGAACCGCCTCACAGCAGCCACGAAGACCTGACTGATGATCTGTCCACCCGTTCCTTCTGCCACCCTGAGGTAGAGGAGGAGGTACGGCCGGCTCCTGTAGGCCCAAGTTTGGGTTGGGCTGTTAGCCCCTGGAGCCTGGCCAATGGCCTCAGGGAGGGTGGAGAGTGACTGGAGGCTGTGAGTGTGGCCCTTGGGGAGGATTAAGAAGGACAAAAGCACTAGAGGGAATAACCCTCTTCTCCAGTTACTGGGAAGGGAGAAGGGGGTTGCTGGGGTCTCTCTCTCAGGCCTCCCTCTCCACATTCTCCTTAGCCCCATGAGCGAGATGCTTTGCTGTCTGGTCCCTTGAGTGACACCTTGCACCTCTCCAATGAGCAGGAGAGGGGTGACTGGCCTGGGGATGGCCCCAAACCGCCTGAACCTCACCCTCACCGAAAGCTGCATGGGCGCAATAAACATCCCTCTGGCTCCAATGTGAGCTTCAGCAAGGACATTGAGGGTGGGGAAGAGGAGCCATTTAAGGTGAGGGGAGAAAAAAAGGATAGGATGCTTCTATCCTTTCCCTTGCCCCTTTGGCAATCCAGACAAATGGCAGGGATTCTGAAGTCCCTGCAGAAAAGATCTCTATGGAATTTGTTTCTAAATCCTGAAGATTCCTCTGATTCCTAAGCTGACATTCTTTTGTAACATAAGCTAATTTCCTCTTCTTTGGTCCTGTTCCCTGCCATCTTTCTTACAGTTCTCCAGAGAGAGGAAGCTATGGGTCCTCTTAAAGCATTTTTTCCAAGTGAAATAATACCTTTTAAGCTTTCCTTATCTCACCGTCTCCTTCCTTAGATCATTTTACACCTTTCTTCTTTGGTTTTCTTTCTAATGGTTTTTTTATGTTCTCCTTGAGATTCAGAGGGCTGGAAGAGGCAAAGAGGGAAACATGGAGGGGATGATTGAGGAAGATCCTTCAGGCTGCCTCTTGAATAGGGAGGCCTTGAGATTGGCTGACTGTCTCGTAGAGTCCTGAGCATCTCCTTCCCACAAGCTGGGGACAAGGGTGAGCTTGGAACAGTCTCACCTTTGTCTTTGCCAGCCTGATGGGTATATTTCCCATCTCTCCCTCTCCCTGCCTCCTCTGCTGCCTCGACTGCTTGCTTCAGGCTGTGAGCGAAGGGGACGCCTGTGAGGCAGAAGACTTTGTATGTGACTACCACCTGGAGATGCTGAGCCTAAGCCAGGACCAGCAGAATCCTTCCTGCATCCAGTTCGATGACTCCAATTGGCAGCTGCATCTCACCTCCCTCAAGCCTCTGGGCCTCAATGTCCTGCTGAACCTGTGCAATGCCAGTGTCACTGACCGCCTCTGCCGCTTCTCTGACCACCTCTGTAACATTGCCCTCCAGGAGAGCCACAGTGCCGTGCTGCCTGTCCACGTGCCCTGGGGGCTCTGTGAGCTAGCCCGACTCATTGGTATGGCCATTGGGGTGGGAGAGCCCAAATAACGAGGGGAACAGGGAGCTAGCAGAGACAGCATGGCTGTGCTGCCTGTCTCTAATATTTGTATGCTGTGTGAGTCTCGTTTGCATGGAAAAGGGAACAGAAACTGACCACTACTTCTGTACCTTTCCATTTAAGTTGCCCCTGCTGAATGATTATGGTGGTGTGTCCAATGTAGAGAGATGACAGGAAGATAGATGTAGTCAGCCCAGATAAACTCTGGGGAGAGAAGTGAGGTCTCTTTCTGGAGACCCTGAGCCGCTTCTTCCCACTCTCAACCTACCACAGGCTTCACTCCTGGTGCCAAAGAGCTCTTCAAACAGGAAAACCACTTGGCCCTCTATCGCCTTCCCAGCGCAGAGATGGTGAAGGAGACAGCCTTGGGAAAACTGTCCCGCGTTACCAAGCGGCGTCCCCCACTCAGTCACATGATCAGCCTCTTCATCAAGGACACGACCACCAGTAAGCCTTTCTATCCCATTATGTCCCCAAAACAAGTCACCCTTGAGGGGGGAAGGGAGATGATAGCCCTCCCTGACAGCTAGCCGCCCCTCTTACTGTCTTACCTGTCTTACTGCTCCTGCTCACCCAAGCAACCTCTGGAGACTCTTTCTTCGTTCTGGGGAGCTCATTGGAAATCTAGAGAACCCTCTGTAGTTTCCTCCAAAGAAATGGTCCCAGCCAATCATTTTCATTAAGACAGTGCTGTTGTTTCAAGGGAGTTTTCCTGGAGGATCTGAAAGGACCACTGAGGGGCGAGAGAGGATTGGGAGAGTTATTTGTCATAGTGTTCAAGGTTGAGCCTGTAATGGGAATGAGCTTTCTAACCCTTGCCTAGCTGGAGGCTTTCAGACACTGGTCTTCCTGTTTTTCTTCCACTCTTGAATGTGAGGCCTGGGGTAAGTAACTAGTAGTTGCAGCCTGGGGTAGAATTACTTTGGATGCAGGCCGATTACCAGGAGCCTTTGGAATTGCTTTTGAATGACGGAGCTGCCTGGTCCCTGCTTTCCCCTCTGGCTCCTTGGCCCACCTTTATAAGGACGACCTCTGGCAGAAGTCTCAGAATGCTGGCCCATGATGTCAGAAGGAGTTGTGGGGGATCTAAACTTCGGAGTTTGGAGCTCACCTTAAAGTCTTGGCCCCTTCTGTCCCAGGCACTGAGCAGATGCTGTCCCATGGCACCGCCGATGTGGTCCTGGAAGCCTGCACAGACTTCTGGGATGGTGCAGACATCTACCCACTCTCTGGCTCAGACAGGTAGGGACCCCTGTCAGAGGCTCCTGTGGGATTAGGAGCAGCCACCCCTGGCCCTGACAGCTGGGCTCATTGTCTTCTCTTCTCTTTCCCTGACAGAAAGAAAGTGCTAGATTTCTACCAGCGCGCCTGCCTCTCAGGCTACTGCTCTGCCTTTGCCTACAAGCCCATGCACTGTGCCCTGTCCTCTCAGCTTAATGGCAAGTGTATCGAGCTTATGCAGGTGCCTGGCCACGGGGCTATCTGCACCTCCTGCGAGCTTCCTGGTACCATACCCATCAAGCAAAACACTCGCCGCAACAGCTGGAGCTCTGACGGTACCGGGGCAGCCTCGGGGCCTTCTCTGTCTCCCCTGGGGTAGCTTGAGCTAGTCATTGACATTGGCCTGGCCTTCTGGGTCCAGAGAGAAGCCTTCCAGGTTGAGGGAGGCTCAGAGAGGATCCTAGCACTTATCTACCTTCATTCTGTCAGTGTGCCATAATGGACTTGGAGTCTGGTAGTCTTGGTTTCAAAACCTGTCTCTGCCATATGTGAGTGGTGAGACTTTTCACCTGTCTGGCACACGTATCCCAAACTCTAAGATCCAAGGGTTGGACTGATTTCTTGGTTTCCTGTTGGCTCTTGATATATGAGGGCCAGCTTTCTTTCCCTTGCCTGACCAGAACTT
Source organism: Sminthopsis crassicaudata (assembly GCF_048593235.1). NCBI lineage: Eukaryota > Metazoa > Chordata > Mammalia > Dasyuromorphia > Dasyuridae > Sminthopsis > Sminthopsis crassicaudata. Next base: position 336,235,814 of record NC_133620.1, read on the forward strand.
CTCAAAGGATTGAAACTCCTTTCCTCCTTGATCTTCTCATGGAATCTCTTGTACCCAGGAATTTGGGGATTCAATAATTTTGATGTATAGGGTTGTCTGGGGGAAAGGATTTAGTTAGGTAGACACCTGCATCCATATGACTTTCTCCCACAACCTGACTGATAGGTGTCTTTTATTGTCTTTTTTCTTCTTATGTGTATGTCTGTGTGTCTGTTTGATTGACTGATTTTTATCTGTGTGCTATGCTATGTACACGATGCACTGAATATCTGTATCTGGGTGGCAATGCCATGTGTGGTTTCCCATCTGGGTTTGTGATATGTGGCTGTATCTTGGCTGGGCTGCACATGTTGGTTGCACTGTCTGAAGAAGGAATTGGTGAAGTGATGGAGAAGGAGGATTGCATGCAAGCTCTGAGTGGCCAGATCTTCATGGGAATGGTGTCATCCCAGTACCAGGCCCGGCTGGACATTGTGCGCCTCATTGACGGGCTGGTCAATGCCTGCATCCGCTTTGTTTACTTTTCTCTGGAGGATGAGCTCAAGAGCAAGGTGGGACGAGCCTTTCCTCTCCTTCAGCAATCTGAGAGCTGTCTTCTTCCTTTCCTTTGTTTATCTATTCATTTCTATTGGTTCTTCCTCAGGTGTTTGCAGAAAAGATGGGCCTTGAGACGGGATGGAATTGCCACATTTCCCTCACACCAAATGGTGATGTTCCAGGCTCTGAGATTCCACCTTCTAGCCCCAGTCATGCAGGTTCCTTGCATGATGACCTGAATCAGGGTGAGGACATAGCCTTTTGGCTTATGGGAGGAGAGTGATTAGAAAGGAAGGGACAGAAGGGGAGCAGGGAGTCAAAGGTCTTTTCTCCATGGAGTGAATGTTGCTGGATATAGCTCCTATAATCACCTATTGAAAAAGCTTTCCCCCTGTTAAAGTAGCTACGATTTTTATCCTGTGACAAAAAGCAGTCCTCACAGAAGAGAAGTGGAGATTTCCAGATACAAAGTCCTGAGCCTCTTGCAGGAAACACTAGTCATTGACACTGTGAGAAAGGAAAGGGTACAAGAAAACTTAACTTAACCAAACCACTGTTCTTGCAGTGTCCCGAGATGATGCCGAAGGGCTCTTGCTTATGGAGGAAGAAGGTCACTCTGACCTCATCAGTTTCCAACCTACTGACAGTGACATCCCTAGTTTCTTAGAAGACTGCAACCGGGTATGGTGGCTAGGCTGGCTTCTCATGGACTACCCAAAAGTGGGATGGGGGAGACCTGCCTCCCATATCCCACAGTTTCCCTGAATGGTTGATATTTGCATGCTTCCAGTCCCCTGTCATCACACCATTAGTATGGAGGACTCTGAGGTATTGAGATCTTGTTGATCTTGATCTTGTTGAAAACAGAGAGACTGGAGGAATCTCATTCAGTCAGTCAACACCCTAACTTGAGTTATTTATATTTCTCTATCTTGCAGGCCAAGCTGCCTCGGGGTATCCATCAAGTACGGCCACACTTACAGAATATCGATAATGTTCCTCTGCTAGTGCCCCTCTTCACTGACTGCACCCCTGAAAGTGAGTCTTGTTGCTAGGGCAACTCAGGCTGTCTCCCTCAGAGGAGGAGTCAGATACTGTGAACTAAGTTCTTCTGGGTTATGTTCTCACTAGAGTTTGGAAAAAACTCCTGCAGGGCTTAGTAAATTCTGGGGGACTTGGTGACTATAGTTTCTACACATTTCATTATGACACCTCTTATTTTTGACTAATGATTAGATAGTAAAAGATGAATGTACAGGTGAAAGTTGGTACATTGGAATTCTTATTGGACATGCCAATTGTCGAACCTGACCTAAATCTGAGGAAAGTATGAATAGACAATTAGAAGACCTTAAGGAAGCTGTTTGACTGAACCTCCTTCTGCATCCCTTGGCTGAACCAGTATTTGGACCTGAGGCTTCCAGTTCAGCATAGAAGCAAGGCTACCAGGCACAGGGAACAGAGGGAAATCAAATCTGCTGCCATCTCCATGCATTGCATCTCAGACACACTGAGCTCATGCAGGTGCCTCTGGCTGTTGGATCATTTTCATATTCCATGGGCTCCTGACCCTAACCTCACTGAGCAAGATACATACACCTGTTGTAACAGCTGGTGTGATGGGGCAGTCTCTTCCCTGCCTAATGTTTGTTTCTTTCTCCTTCCTTCCCTGCCAAGGAATGGCTTCCATTGAAGTATATTATAAACTATGGAGGGTCCCCTTTCACCAAAGGGAGCTGACACTCCATTTCCCCAGACAGCTGTTGCTTCCTCAGCATTGTTTCTGATGGAGGATGAGAAAATGCTCCTTCCTTCTCAGCAAACTAGCTCAGGAAAGGAAGCAGACCGTCCCTCCCTTCCCATCCCCCACCCTACCAGACTTCTTCCTTTTGCTTTGAATCTCTTCTGGGTTTGATAAAGGAAGGAGATAACCTCATTGGAATTTTTACTTTAAAGAGCAAAAATCTCAAATTGCAGTGATGTCTTGAAGCTCTTCTTCTGCCTACCTTCTTGGTTGTATATATGAAAAAAAAATCAAAAGGAAAATTTTATATTAGTATTTCAGTTTCATTAAAGGAGTTGGAAGTCTTTTTTTTTTTTTTTCCACTTCTTGAGAATATTTTCCATAGTATAGGTGTTTCATTGTTCTTTGAGGTGATAGAATTCTCCATATGGACTAGGGTCTCTTCTCCTCTTCCCCTGGACCTTTTGGTAGTTTCCTTTTTTAAAAATAATTGAACTATTCAGGATCTCTATTTGGTATTCTGCTAATTTGGTATTTTACTTTTTTGTTGATAATTCTCAGTTTTGTTGTCGTCTATATATACAAAATTATGTGTCTATGCATATATAACACACTGTTCTGTATATAATAGGTTCTGATAAGTTTTTTATTTATTGTGATTTCACCTTGTTCATTTTAAATCTTATTTAGTTTTCCTCCCTCTTTATTATATATTTGACTATTTGAAAGCAATATTAAAAATGTAACTCATTTAATAAAATTATCTGGCCCCTGTAGTTTAAAGATGCCCTATAACTCAAAGCCATCTCATTGAACCCTCTTCTCTCTAAGCTGCTGTCTGTGAGGAGAATATGGATTGTAATCAGCCAGCAGGGGTCTTGCTCACTGGAGCTTATTTCTTTTTTTTTTTTGGCAGGGGTGGGAGGGTGTTAGGGTGGAATTGGAATTGTGTGAGCTGTAAAGTAAGTGTGGTAATATGGGAAGTAGGGGTATAAACCCTAAGTGTGAGCTGAAATGAGTATTGCTGGCTCCAGGGGGACCATGGTTACATACACCTCACTCTTAGATCTTCAGACCCAGGATTAGAAGAGTATGTCTTGTATGAATGTCATAGTATCCACTGCTGTGTTTTGTGAATGAGTATCCTCATTGTTTAACGTCTCCTCCCTTACTGTCTTTTCCTACTCTCTTTTTCTCCAGCCATGTGTGAGATGATTAAGATCATGCAGGAGTATGGAGAGGTGACATGCTGCCTGGGTAGTTCTGCCAACCTGCGCAATAGCTGCCTCTTCTTGCAGAGTGACATCAGGTGTGGATGAGCTAGAGCTTGGGGCCCGGCCACCTCGGAGGAGACTACCACTGGGTTGGGTTGGCGGTGATGGCAGGAAGGGCAGTACTGGAAGGGGCAGGGTTGTTCCCTGCACTCACCTGTGCTCACCTACTTCATGTCCTGTGGCTGTTCTCGCAGTGTGCTAGAAATGAGAGCAAAGGGTCTGGGCCCAGATCTTTTGTAGCATGAAACCTGATGGCTTCTTTCTCCCCAACCACGCAGCATTGCCCTGGATCCCCTCTATCCGTCCCGCTGCTCCTGGGAGACCTTTGGTTATGCCACCAGCACCAGCATGGCCCAGGCCTCAGATGGCCTCTCTCCTCTGCAGCTCTCGGGGCAGCTCAACAGCCTGGCCTGCTCCATGGCTTTTCGGCAGGAGGAGAGCATCAGCATCATCCGGCTCATTGAGCAGGTGAGGAGCTGAGATGGATCACAGAGACCCTGTTCTTGTTCATCTTTCTTTCTTTCGAGTCTAGCAGATGCTTGAGTATGAGATTTTTTTATTTTTGTTGAATTAGAGTGATGGGGACAGTTGTCCTGTTGGCTCTTGGTTCAGGCTTTCCTTCATATGCCCAGGAGAGCCTAGGACTGAGAGGAGGGAAGGGCTGTTCCTTCACCTCTCAGTGGTCCTTCCCACTGATAGATCTTGTCTGATTATCCCTGCAGGCCCGGCATGCTACCTATGGCATCCGCAAGTGCTTCCTCTTCCTGCTGCAATGCCAACTGACTCTGGTGGTTATCCAGGTGAGGCTGGGCAAGGCATCAAGTATTGCCTCTCTGCTCTCCTGAAGAAAAGCAGAGGGCTGAGGAGGACAGTTGTGATTTTGAGTGGCTCGGATAAGGGTGGGAGTCTGCTGAAGTGTTTGCATTTCCTCTGACGTCCTCCCTCACCTGCACTCTGCTGAGTTTCTCTGTTCATGGAAAATAAGCGCAGCTTTGCCAGGTTGTGATGGGGCAGGGACATAGATCCTAAAGGTTTTGCCCTTTTCCATTTCTTTAATCCTTGCTTCTGGCTTGTTTTCCTCCATCTAGTTCCTTTCCTGCCTGGTCCAAATGCCACCTCTCCTGGGCACCACCGACATCCTGTGGCTGTCCTGTTTCTGCTATCCCCTTCTGAGGTGAGAGGTCATGTGGCATTCTAGAATAGGGAAGCTTGGGGTGCAGGGGTGGCTGCAGGGTCCTTTCAGAATGTCTTTCCCATTTCCTCACCCCATTTTCCTCATGGTTCACGTCCTATTCCCATTTCTCCAATGGGACGTCCTGGAGCCAGTCCAGGTGAAGGTGCATGTGTCTGTCCTCCCAAAGTTTTTGGCCTGGTCTTTGTCATTCTTCAGGATGAGTTGGGGAAGCAGGGCTCCAAGGAGCCAGCCATCCCCTGACCCTGTTGTCTGTTCCGCAGTGTCTCCTTACTAGGGAAGCCACCTCATAGCTCTGTCATGTCTGTAGCTACAGGGAAGAATCTTCTCTCCATTCCCAAGAAGGTAGGCGAGGCCCTCTAGCACTGGATTCCAAACCAATCCCTGGGTTTCTTCACCCCTCGGTGGTAGTGGTGGTGTAGAGCAGACTGGACAAGCTGGGAAGCCTCTGGAGCGAGATCTTTGTGGGAAGGGAAGTTTGGGAGGATCTATCTTCTGGTGAGTTAGGACCTAACTGGCCCCCCCGGATCAGCAAATGCTCTGACATTCTTCATTGCCAGCCCCCAGCTGTTGTAAAAGGCCCTGAGGTTCTTGGAGTTGGCTCAGGGCTGGGCAGGAAAGGGTGGGGCCGGCTGCCTGGTAGTCCTGTCTCCTGTGAATGATGGCCCTCTTCTCCCGCAGACCCAGCACTACTTTCTTCTCTGCTTCTTGCTCAAGTTTAGCCTGACCATCGGCTCGGGCCTCATCTGCTTTGGCTTTGTGCTGCAGAGATTTTGTGAGACTGCACAGGCCCAAAACATGACTAACTGTTCCTCCATCATGCTCCGCAGGTAGGGCCCCCCGCTCCTTTACCTAAGAGCACTCTGCCACCCCCCTTTTTTTTTTTGAACTCCCCATCACCTGCTTCATTTGCCCTGGTCTGTAGCTGGTCTTTGTTTTGATTTGACAGTAAAGATGATCTGGCTCCAAAATGGTTTAATGACTTTGCCAACGGACTCCTGTTGGCCCAGAAGCTCACGGCCGCCCTGATCGTCCTACACACTGGTGAGTGCCTGGTGGCAGCCGCCTTGGTGGAGCCGCCTGGGAAGTGGTAACCCGGCTTCCGCGCGTGCTGAGGATCTTTTGTCACTCTCCCCAACAGTGTTCATTTCCATCACTCATGTGCACCGCACCAAGCCCTTGTGGAGAAAGAGCCCCTTCTCCAACCTTTGGTGGACCATCACCGTGCCTGTGGTGTGAGTACATCCAGCCCGGGGCTCCCTGAGGGCTCGTTAGGAGTTGGGGCCTGGGTTCTGAATAGTGGTGACGGCTGGAGCTGGGCGTTGGTGCTTCCAGGGGTCACAGCAGACATGGATAACCACCTCTTACTAGTGAAGGGCTGGGGAACTAGTAAGAGGCAGACCTCACGGGCGCTACATCTTTGGTCCTACCTTCTCAGGCTTCTGGGGCAACTCGTGCAGACAGCTGTGGACTTGCAGCTCTGGACAAACAGGGACAGCCCCATTCACTTTGGCCTGGCAGACGTGCCCCTAATAACCTGGCTCCTGGGCTGCCTCTCCCTCATCCTGGTGGTAGTCACCAATGAAATTGTCAAGTTGCATGAAATCCGGTGAGGAACAAGACAGGTCTGGCCCCACTCTGAGATCCCTCTCCGCCACATCTGTCCCTTATACCCATAATGGAAGAACACCCGAGCCCTTTGCTGCTCCCCACTGGAGTCCCCCTTTCTCTTGTTCTTTTCTTCTGTGTCCTAACCTCTATTCATTTTGTGCCACCAGGGTCCGGGTCCGATATCAGAAGAGGCAAAAACTACAGTTTGAAACTAAACTTGGCATGAACTCCCCTTTCTGAGCTGTTGGACATAATCACGTTCCTCTGGCCTAGTCATCCAAACCACCCTGGGGACCTCATACCTGTCCCCTGCACCCTCCACCACTTCTGGGTTTGGGGATTCAGGTTGTTACTCCTAGGGAGACGGTCCTCAGGCCCTGTAAAGTCGCACACGGTAGGAGGAGCAGCCAGGGCTTGTGACCAAGTCTTTCTGCCCTGTTCCTGTTAGACCCTGGCGTCTTCCATTTCTCCCTCTACCACATGCTTTCAGAGGAGTCCTAGAGCCCAGCAGGGGTTCAGCCAGTGTCCTCCTTTTCTGACTCCAGACTGGGGTACATTTAAACAAAAAGGCTGAAAGGGCCCATCACTTGAGCTGTATGGCACAGACCAGCCTTTAGGAGGCTTCTGCCCCACCTAAGCAGTCATCCTGAGCTTCTCCTTAGGTGGCCATATTGAAGATGGGGGATTTTTGTCCTGTCCCCGACTCCACAGAAGACAGTAGCCACAGGGCCCCCCCTTCACCTTGTCTTCCCAGGGCTGGAGCACGGCTCCCCCAGAGAAGCCCGCAGTTCCTCCCTGCCTTCCTCTCTCGGGGAGTGAATATGGAGCGCAGCCCCGGCCGCACCCTGACAGCTGGATGCCACCGCAGGCAGGCTGCCCGGCCCTTCCTCCAATGTCTTTCCTATGTGAGAGTGTTTTTACTGGTGTATATTTTCTATCAGAAATGAGCCTTTTGGAGATGAATGTAAAAACTCCATTTGTATTAAAACTTGTAAATTGCTCCTGTCACTGACTAGTATTTGGGGAGGGAAGGGAGGGTGAGCTCACAGGGGCACCAGGGCATGTGGAGGGAGAAGCCTTAGCCAAGGAGGCAAAGAGAGATTCAAAACACAACCGAGTTAAGTGGAATGAGTCTTTCATTGAAGTTAGTGTCGGGAAGGGGTTAATGGTCAGAGAGAGGGGGCTGTTGACCTTGCCAGAGCCCTTCCCTGGCAAGGCAGTGGTAGCCCCTCCCTGCTTGTTAATAGAGAAAATTCCATTTAAAATATACACCTTTCTCTATGCTTAAAAAATCTGGAATTACACAAGTTGGCCCACAACACAGCCTGGGCACCCCGCCCTATGTCCCAGCAGCTTTGTCGGAGCAGGGAGAGGAAGGGGAAAGTGATTCAGGAGACTGACGGCACCTGGCTGTGGCGGCTTCGCTTCCAGGTCCCAAGCCCTGCTGCTGTGCCCCGTGCAGCCTATTTACATGTCCTATGTACACACACAGAGGTCTGGTCGGGGGTGGGCGCTGGGACAGTGAAGAAGACCCGTCCTAAACGCGTGCCCCTGGAACAAGGCCCAGGCCATCCATCCCTCTCTGGGGAAGTCCTTCCCTGTCAGGTTGTGCCTCCCGGTGGCTGGGAATGAAGGTCTTTGTCCCCTACACCCTGGAGAGGAAGCTTTTCCTGGAGGCTGTGTCCAGGGGGCTGAGCCGGCAGGTCAGATTACACAGGCCAGGTGCTGGCGCTGGGCCCCGAGTGTGTCAGGCTCCAACAAGTTTGCTGGGCTGTGAGGGGTGGGGCTGTGCTCCTGACAGGTATTGGCTCACGGAGGAGCAGCCATAGGAGGAAGCAGCGCACAACCTCGCTGGCCCCTAACCTCCCCCGGCACTTAACTTCTTCCCGCCAGAGGAAGGCGCCGACACGCTGCCATCTGCACCAAGGGAGGCTTTCCCCTCAATCCAGCATAGCATCCAGCTGGTCAGCTAAGGCGTCGAACATGGTGCTGATGTCGTCCAAGATGTGCTTGGAGTTGGCAGGCGGGGAGAGGCTGGTGGAGGAGGGGAGGAGGACGGCATCAGTGCTGGGACAAACCCCCAGGACCCTCCCCTTTGCCTGCTCCTCCAGGAGGTACAGGAGCTTCCCAATCCACCCTTCCCCTCTTACCCTTCCCGCTCCTCAGCAGTGATGCTCTTTTCGGCTGCCCTCAAGGCAGCAGCCAGGGAGGAGCTGGTCTGCTCCAGTCGTTGATGGGCATGAGTGGCCATGGGCGCGCCTCCGCTCTCGGGCTTCGGAGGTGGGGCAGGGCGAGGACCAGGCTTGGGAGCCAGCTTAGGCCCTGAGAATGCCAGCTGTGTACAGGCCACTGACACGGGCTTGGGAGACACACCTGAGAAGGAAAAGCCCACCATGAGATGTTGTAGGAAAGAGACCCTCCCTCTCCCCCCAGGCAGGCCATCCCCACATACCTCCTATTGGCACCTTGAGGAGGGCTGAGGGAGGAGCCGGGGACTTGGTCTCCCCCTTTTGCTGGGTAGCCACTGAGTCCTCCGGGCCAGACCCAGGTAACTGGGGACCAGGAGTCTGAGCCAAGGTGTTGGAGAGGGGGGGCGTGGTGGCGGTAAGAGTCAGTGAGCTGCCAGGGACTGGAGGAGTGGGAGGCAACGAGTCGGGTGGGGGAGATGCGGGGGCATCGGCGATGGGCTGTGAAGATGCAGGGGCTGAGGGGGTCGGGGGAGCACTGGCAGCCCCAAAAGCCAGAAGTGCCGTCTGCAGCGGCTCTCGCTCCCGACATTTGGGCCTCCTCTTGACGGTGTCCGACTCCGTAAGGTTGAAATCCAGGCCTGGGGGAATAGGGATCTCGCGGTTCGAGGGCCCGGCAGGCTTGGGCCGCTGCTTGATGGTCAGGTTGCCTTCCTCAGCGAAGGGCAGCCCCTCACCAGAGCTGCCCCGGGATCGGGATGTCCCTTCAGAAGCCCGCTCCTCCTCGGTGTCTGATGCGGCACTCCCAGGGCCGGGGTTGGCGGGGTTGGAAGGACCAGTGGGTTCGCTCAGCGTGCGTCTCCGGGACGCCACAGCCTCTTCCAGCGGCCCCGGGTTCCCAGGAGACAGAAGACCATCTGGCGTGGTACCAGACACAGAGCTGAGGCGCTTGGGGGGTGGAGGAGGAGGCCCTTTTCGGCGAGCCCGTAAGGCGAAGGACTGGCTGCGGGGAGCCCCCCTGGTGAGAGCGGAGCCGGCATTGACCTGGGTCAGGGTGCTCCGACCAGGGCGCCGGGTCAGTGTGGCGTAGCTGTCCAAGGCACTACCTACCGGTCCTTCGGCCTCCCCTTCGGTCAGTCCTGGGCGGCTCAGGCTGTGCGAGCGGCGTTTGGGGCGGGGAGGGTCCGGAGGAGTCGAGGGGGAAGCAGACAGGTAGAAGGCCCTGGGGCCACTGGAAGGCAGCACAGGAGCTGGACTAGGGGGCGAGCTATGGGGATGCATGAGCACGTAGGGGGGGGTGTCCTTGCTGGAAGGCTGTTCATTGCCCTCTGGCAGATTCCTCTCTGGAGGAGGACTGGGGTGCCCTGTAGTGGGTCTAGGGGTAGGCTGTTCCTGAGAGTGCCCAGAACCCCTAGAACGGGCCCCAATGCTCTCCTGGCTGGGAGACCGGGTTGGGGGCAAGGTCAGAGGCTCTGGAGTGCCCCTGGCCATGGCGGCCTGCAGCTCAGGGCTGAGTTCACTGGCTTGGAAGGTGACCAGCCGGGGTCCAGCAGGGCCGTCACCGTTCTCCAGCCCTTCAATAGCCATCACCTCTGGCCCCCCAGCCACTCGCCTCCCACCCCCGCCCCCGCCCCCACCCAAACTCTCCCCCTGCAGCAGGCTCCGCCGAAGCTCTGCCAGACGTTTCACTCCCAGCATCAGCTTCTTCTGGTGACCTGGAGAGGAAGGCAGACAGACTCAGGCTCGGTAGGTCCCAGGCCCTGGCCACCCAGTCTAGTCACTTCAAGTAAAGAAACAAGGAAAAGAATCCTGGCGGGGTGCTGAGCACTCAGCATTTGGTGACTGCCTTTTATGGGCATTCTATCTCATTTAGGCTCATGGTTGTTGGGAGGGTCAGAGGGGAGTGTTTTTAACCCCCGTTTCACAGACGAAGACGCTCTAACTTGAGATCACACAGCTCAGAAAGCTGGCAGAGTTGTTGCCTGAACCCAGGTCTTTCAACTCCAAGTGTGGGACCCTCCCGGGGAAGAACTGTGGGCACCCTTCCGGCTCCCGGCCCCAGTCGCTTCCAGATGGACACCGTGGGGGACAGGACAGGCTCAGAGGACACAGGCTAGAGGGTAGGGCAGCCCCTCTCCCGACTTACCCAGTTTATTAACTCCGATCTCCTGTAGCTCTTCCCAGGTGAGATCAGCCACTAGCCCCATGGAGTCATAGCCACTGCTCACTAGCTGCTTGTGGTACTGAGGCAGCCCCAGGGCCCCCAGCCACTCCAGGAGGTCCGCCTGCAACAGTGGCCGTCAGCCCTGAGCCTCAGGACGAGCACCTGTCCAGAGCCCAGGAGAGGGAGTGCCAGCAAGTCCTGGGCAGTGCCCACCAGCGTTTGGTCTGTCCTGGTGAGGGGAGCGATGGAGGGGGAGGGGGACTGTGGGAGGGAGACTGTGCTCCTGCACAACAGGGTGAGCGGGCTTAATATCAGAAACCAGACACTCACCGGGATGTAACTGGGGAGCCACTCCGCAATGTTGAGCTGGGTGATCTCGGTGGCAATCTTCTTCCTGTGTCCGGGTTTGGTCACCCCGATGGCTGTCAGGTCCTGGTACAAGGGGAAGGCCCATCAGCGCCCATTCCCCACCTTGGCTCCTCCCTGTCCCTCTCCCGTCCCCGTGGCACTGACCTCTGGCGTCATCCGGCTGATAGTCGGCACGTCGTAGCCAGCCTGCAGGAAGTGAGTGGTGTAGCTTTCCAGCTGGAACTCGCTCAACCAGTTGTGAATAGCCTGAGCATCCTGGGGAAGAAGGGAGACGGTAACTCAATGTCCTGTGCCCCGAGTCCCTCCCCAAGCAGCCCAAGGCTAGGTCTGCCTGAACTCAATCAATCGATCAGCAAGCACTTAGTAAGCACTTACTGTGTGCCAGACACTAGGCTAAGTCCCAGGACCACAAAAATACAGTTAAAATCCCGTCCTCAGTGAGGTCAGTTTAATGGGAGAGATAACATGTATACTTACATGTATAATAATAATAATAATTATATATATATATATATATATATATATATATACACATAAAACACATAAATAAATATACATTTATACATAATTATAATAGAATATACATAGTATTTATATATAATTAATACATAAAATGCATACAAAACAGGCTTGAGATGAGGTATGTTAGCAGCTGGAAGGATTAAGAAAGGCTTCAAGTAGAAGGGAGTATTTAAGCTGAGTCATTACAAGAGATGGAAATGCAGATGACTTGTACTCTTAACCAGTGCAAAGACAAGAAGGGGGGATGAAAGAGTTTGAGGAGGGATGTAAAGACTGAGAAGGAACAGGCCAACTTCTGAAGAGATTTGAGCGTCATAGGGAGCCACTGGAATTTTTTGAGCAGGTGGATGGATGATCTGTGATGTAAGAAAATTATTTTAGGAGTTACATGAAAGCTGGATTGGAGTACAGAAAGGATTGAGGCAGGGAGATGAGTAAGAGATGTTGTAATACTAGGACAAATTCAGTGAAAATGTGAATAAGGATATTGACCATGTGGATGAAGAAGCAACGAAGTATCCAAGAGATACTGGGGACAAAGCAATTTCAGGTTTAATAACTGATTAGGTATGTGGGATGAGAATAAAGACAAAGATGATACCAATAGATTTAACATATATTTTAACATATTTAACATGTATTAGACTACCTCTCAGGTAGGGGAGAGAGTAGGGGGAAGGAGGGGAAAATTTGGAACAAAAGGTTTTATAAGGGTCAATGTTGGAAAATTACTCATGCATATGTCTTGCAAATAAAAAGCTAGAAAGGAAAGTGGCAGAAAATGAAAAATAATGCGGAGCACAGGCTGACTGCTGTTGCTAACCACCTAAGAAATTAACTGAAAACCTTCAGAGAGACCTGGCAGCTGAAACAGTTATAGATTCCTCTATAGTATGGGCTTCTTCATGTTGGAGAAACAGAAAAAGAGCAGCCAAAAATATTAACTTGCTATGAATTTCATCTATTCATTTATTTATTTTTCCTGGGGCAATTGGGGTTAAGTGACTTGCCCAGGGTCACACAGTTAGGAAGTGTTAAGTGTCTGAGACCAGATTTGAACTCGGGTCCTCCTGAATTCAAGGCTGGCGCTCTATCCACTGCGCCACCTAGCTGCCCCCTTGCTATGAATTTTAAATGCTGGTCATGACAATACAAAAACTAGACTGAAGGTGATTTATTAATGAAATTACTTCCATTCAAGGTAATACCAAAACTACTATCAGAAGAAGTAAAAGTGACCTTGTAATATTTGAACATATTCATCCACAGACTGCAAAACAGCTACTCAAAAAAAAAAAGTTTGGGGACTTTTTTTTTTTTAATTAATTTCTAGAGGGCCCAGAAGTCTCATCTGCATTGAGAAAATGATGGAACATGTTGATACACTAAGAATCAGAATTATAGAAATTCCTAGATGGAGATGGATACTGTTCCATGATCTCACATCAGCTTGTGTCATGAAAGGTGAAGAGGTATCCAAGAGACGGAGAGAAACAAACTTCAGTAGTCTGGGAAACTGACAGATTTAAGCACCAATGAAAACTTATGGAAGATAATCAAGGCTTGGGAAAATTAATTGTTTGTCAAAAGCGCACTTAAAATCCAACGGAACAAAAATGTGACTTCCTGATGAAGAACTGCAAAGGGTGAATTCAATGCCAAATCATGGAAAATAATTGCAGCCAAAAGAGGACCTAGGACACATTCAAAGTTTTGGAAAGATGCAAAAAGTGCAAAGATTTAATTTATATCAATAATTTTTTATCACCACTTTGTCCCAGTTCATTTGTACTGTAGGTCAAGGAGTCATCTTTATAACGATGAGAATGGAATCCAAAGAAGTGGATGAAGTTACCAAGAGAGTGTAGAGAGAAAGAGGCTTGGGGTTTGCCCAGTTAGTGCCCGTGACCTAGATGATGGAGCAGGAGAGGAGACTGAGAAGGAGTAGTTAGAGAAGGAAGGGGAAAACCAGGAAGAACAGAGTGTGAGCATCATCATTTGAACTAGGGAGTGTCCGAACCGGGCTTGGACTCCTGCCCCTTAGTTCTGGGTTCTGTCCATGTCCTCGCCACCCAGAGAACCCGGGGGTGAAGCATTTACTGGCCATGTCCTCAACGTGCCCTTATCCACAACCCAGGACTGATCACACACACACTGACCCCAAGGCTAAGAGGCAGGGACGCCCTCCCAGGAGGGGCCATACCTTCCCTTCCAGCAGCTGTTCTGGTCTCACGTCCTGGTTGAAGATCTGTTCCCTAGGGCGGTGGTTTGTCAGAGACCAGTGGCTCAAGTTTTCTGGGAAAAGCAAGGGAGATGCAGGAGGTGAGGGCCGTATCCCGGCCTCCTGAATTCTGCCCACACTTCCGGGCACTGGGGTACCCATAAGCCCCTGTCCATCTCAGTGTTCCCTCCTCACCTGACAGGGATGTGGGGTGCAGGCCAGGCAGGGACAAATCCTCTCCAGTAGGAGTCAGTGGCTGTAAGGGAACAGCAGTCAGGAGCATGGGAGTCAGGAGGACTCAGGCACCTAGCACTTACTAGCAGGGTGGCCTGGGCAAGTCACTTAACCCAATTACCTCCTCCAAAAAAGGAGAGATTTATATTTGGTTACCTCAATCCCTCCCCCTGCCCCCAAAAGGAGAAATATATAGCTGGAAGGGACCTGAGAACTAGTCCATGAGCCCTAGCTGGACCAAGAATTCCAATTCAACAGCCTTTCTGTCCCCGATAGTCCCAGGAGTAGGCACTTGTGCCAGGCGGCCCCTTGTCCAGGGAGTCAGCCCCCTACCTGGGCATTTTCGATGAGGAGGCCGGTGCTGTGTCCATTTGTGCCCTCTGAACTTTGACCGCTCCCTGCACTTCGGATGCTGCCTACGCTCCCTTCACTGCCCACACTGTTCCTGTCACTGGCTGCTGAGAAGAGGAAGAAAAGGATGAAAGTCCCACCTGACACTACTGGCACCTTATAACAGGAGACATTTATAGAGAACGTCAGGGTTTGCAAAATGCACTTTTTATAAATTTGATCCTCATGACGACCCTGAGAGTTGGGGGCTATGACTATCCTCATTTGACAGATGAAGGGCCTGAAGCTCAGGGAGATTATTGGCTGGCTTTTTCAGTGTCATACAGAATATTGGGATTTACACTCACATCTCCCTACCCCCAAGATCAGAGCTATACCTGCTCCCTCCAGTTTTAGGATGCTACAAGGAATGGGTTAGTGCCAGTTTTCAAGCCCTCAGACAGAAGACTAACCTGGACTATCTGGGCTAATGCCAACCCGAGGAAGTTGGCTATAGGTGAGAGGGTGTAGGGAGTCATCGGCTGGCAGCTGAGGGGTCCTGGCAAAGTTTGGGCGCAGAGATATGCTCCCAGGTGTGGGGCGAGGTATGGTGACCCCAGCCCGCTTGCTGACCACTTCAACGATGCCCGGTGGGAAGTATCCCACCCGGTCAGTGCCCAGTTGGCTCTCATGTATGTGTCCCTTCCATCGTCCATCAGGGTGTTGTTCAAGAACCTGCAGACATGCATGGAGAACTGGTTCAATAGGGCTCGGGGGCCTACAGCAGACCTTCCTGTTCAGATATCCACCTTCTCCTACTTCTCTGATGTCCTAATAGTCTTTCTGGCCCTGCCCTTCCCCTTAAAAAATTCATAAAACCTCATCCGCTCAATAGACCATGGCAGTCCAATCTCGTCCAACCTCCCCACCCGTGCCAGGACTCTTTTACTATCTCTCCCTCCCTCACCGTAATGATGTCTCCAGCCCGGATATTGAGGGCGGTAGGATCATGGAGGTTCCAGAAATCCTTGAGAGCCCGGACTTTCAGGATCCCTGACGCTTCTGAGAGAGAGAGGAAAGCAGAGATGATGAAAAAATTACTGGGGATCATCTCCCAACTTACCCTCTTTCCCTCCCCACTCTGTTGTGCTGGTCACAATCTTCCCTCCCAAACTCCAAACTAAAGTCATAGGCAAAATTCTCTCTGGGAACCTCCGCTTCCATCAGCTCAGCCCTAACTGTGCTGCCTTCATGATCTCTCCTCGTGCTCTGGGCTCTCCCTGGGCACCTATTTTCCTATCACATGAATCCCACTCACCCCGCAGTAACTGCTTGATTTCTCGGCTGGCCTGGGAGGTAGTGAACTGGTTCACGATATCCAGGGCTGTCTGGTTATATGTGTTCCTGATGTTCACGTCCACACCACCCTGTGATGACCACTGAGTATCAGTCCCCTTTAAGATCACAGTTCTCCCCTCAACTCCAAGATCAGCTGGTATGGCTCCCATAGAAACGCCCCCAAGAGTCACCCCGTTAGGTCACATCCGGCCTAAAGCTGGAAGGGACCAACTCCATCTCAAAGGTGGGAAATGGAGTTAGCTGACGTGCCCTGAATCATAGAGGGAAGTAATACATGGCAACTACATGAGCAATTACGATGGTCATTTCTGATGGACGTGGCCCTCTCCCACAACGAGATGATTCAGACCAGTTCCCATTGTTCAGTGGTGGAGAGAGTCATCTGCACCCAGAGAGAGGCCCGTGGGAGCTGAGGGTGGCCACAATATGGCACTCTCACTCTTTCTGTTGGTGTTTGCTCGCATTTTGGAAGTAAGCCCTTGGAGTGGGGTTCGAAGCGCAAGTTTGTTGCCCTCTGCTGCCCACCATGCTGGGATTCTGCCTCCTAATGCTCGGAATCCAGGAGTTGCTCAATGCTCACTCGCTGAATGAAGGAATGCCCCTGCCCACCTGTGGCCCCAGGGCGCCCTCCTGCCACTACCTCCAGCAGCAGCCGCACCACCTCGGTCTTCCCGTAGAGCGCTGCCTCATGCAGGGCGGTGCCCGTCTTCGTCTGGCGGTTGATCTCGATCCCGGCTCTCAGTAGCTGCCTGAAGAAGGGGAGATGAAGGATTGGAGAAGAAGGGAAGGGGGGAGTCTGTCCCAGGGGCTGCCAGGTGGAAGAAGGGACAGGCGGGAGCACCTGAACAAGAGTTACCTGATAACCTCCTTGTGCCCATTCTTGGCAGCCAGGTGTAGTGGCGTGGTGTAGTTGGGGTCACTCGGGTCTTTGGCCTCCCCTTCCAGCAGAGCCACGCACAGGTGGCTATTTAGGAGTAGCTGGGTTACCTGTGGGCACCGTGTCTACATCAGGAGGCTTTTGGTCCCAGAAACACCCACCGAGATCGCTCAAGTTCTCCCCTCCCACCACACAGCATGACACAGAGGGGCCCTCACCGAAGGGGGGAAGCCTTCCTGGGCTACAGGGGGCGGGGGAGATATGTGTCACCTGGGACAGGTGAGGCTCACCTTCAGGCGCCCAAACTCACAGGCCAAATCCAGTGGGGTCTTCTTAGCCTTATTGACCAGGCAGGGGTTAGACTGGTGCTGCAGAAGCATTTCTGACTGAAGAGGGAACACAGAATGAGTACCTTGCCCTGCTTGGCCTTTTCCCCCTTTGTGCTGGGGAGTGGAAGAAGACAAAGAGAACCCCGCAGGATGGCATCCGAGAACTGGCACCCAGAGGCCTCACTCACCACTTCGTAGTGCCCGTACTGGGCAGCCAGGTGCAGGGGGATCTGCCCATCCAGGGAGGCGGCATTGACGGCAGCAGCGGCTCTCAGCAGCAGGCGCACGGGCTCCAGCCGACCCTGCCACGCTGCATAGTGCAAGGGGCGCATGCCTGCAAGGAGAGGGACTAGTTTCTCAGGTGGGCAGGGGCAGGAGCAGGCTGAGGAGCTTGCTGAAATGATCTGGGCTCAAAGACAAGGTGTTCGGCTGAAGCGTCTGTCCCGGAACCGAAAAAGGCAGGGCCAAGGGCAGAACAGGACTTCTCATCTTAGGGTTCATGAAGTTTGGTTGATTTTCAACCCTATGATAGCTGCATTTCAGTAGAACTGGTTTCCTTTGTAGTCCTACGTATTTTATTTTAGGGATTTAAAAGCATCATTTTAAGGAGTTGAATAAGTCTCACCAGAATGTCAAAAAAGGGATCCATGACACAAGAAAGGCTAAAACCTCTTGGGCTATAATGACCCTGACTAGTGCTTATTTACTGTAGTGTGGGTTACAAAGCCCTTGTCAAGAAGCCTCTCACAGCTACATTTCTATAAGAGCCCTCCCTTTACATTTGGTAGGGTTGGAAAGCAGCCCTCCAAGCCCAGGGCTCTTTCCACCACATCAGCCTGGCTGGGGCAGAATGTCCACGGGAAGTTTCAGGTTCTCACCATTGCTGTCCTTGATATCTACTGTGGCCTGAGCTTCCAGCAGTAGCGCCATCAGTTCTAGGCTGCCCCCCAGGGCTGCATGATGCAGAGCTGAGAACCTGGGGGACAGAGCACAAGGAGGCATCACAATTTAGCACAAGCCCCACCATCTTGCCACCCCAAAGGCCACCTCTCTCCCAGTCCATCCCTTGGGCCCCAGAGCCACCCAGGGAACAGGGTGGCAGGAGAGGGCTGGGCTATTTCTGCCCGATGTTCCCCGCCTCCCCCCACTCCCACCGTGGGAGCGCGGCGAGAGGCTGCTGAATGAAAGGGCTCAGTGTCTAGGCTGAGAGGCCTGTTTGTCTGGCCATCTCCCTCCCCCCTACTCAGTGGGCCTGGAGGAGGGGGCCGTGGGAGCGGGAGCCTGAGGATTTCTACCCTAGAGGGGAGAAAAGGGGGCCCAGCAGGAATCTGACCTGAAGGAATACCCTCTCAGAGAAAGAAAAGCTCCTCCCCCTGACCACCCAGCTACATGCCTGCAAGCTCTGTGGCTCTCTATGACCCTCTCCCACCCATTCAGACCCCCTCTCCGCACTTCAGATCCCAGAAACCCAAGCAACGACACCCCAAGTAGATGGCCCTTTGGGGCCTCCTAATTCCTACCACCTCAGTTTCCCAACTGTGGGAAAATAGCTGTGCTCACTCACCCGTCTGTATCCTGGTAGTTTACGTTGAGCTTCTTAGTGGAGCCGAGGAGCTCTGAGGGAAAGGGGCAAAGTCAGGTCAGGGCCAGAGTCCCTCGAGACCACCCCCCACACCCTGCCTCCCCCCCATACCATTCTGCCTTAGTCCCACCAAAGCTGGCACTGACCTCTCGGGGAACAGGAAAGCACAAGTCCCATGACCCCAGGCCCACTCCCCACTGGTGCTCTGCTCTTCAAAGCTGACGAACTACCCCAGCAGCCTGGGGCTGCTTCTTTCTACATCCCCAGACTAACTTCTGCTTACAGGGACAATGGAGCATGTGGGGATGTATGTGGGGAGGTGGCGCTGCCAGCTCGCTGTGCCCTATGCTGGACAAGCCCATGGAGCACATGGTTGACATTCTTGCTGAAATAGGCAAAGGAGAGGGAGAGAAACCTTGGGGGGAGGGGGGTCTAAGGCTTAGGAATGTAAGAGCAAATGCCATCCATGCTTTGGGGGAACCAGAAACAATCTCTTGCTAATCTCATGTCCACTATTCAATCTTGGGGACTCTCTTTGGCTATTGAAATTATTGAGAAACTTCTCTTGTCATTCCCCCCTTTCTCCCCTCCGGATCTGATGAGATTTTGGGGTTGGGCAAAAAATCCGATTCATACAAATATTTTATCACTGAACTTCTATGTGCAGGACACTGGGTTAGAGCCTAGGAATACAAAGATAAAACACAATATATGCCCTTCCTTCAAGTAGCTTACAATCCACTGGCACCCCCCCCTTCTCAAGGGAAACTTCTCCTCTCTGGAGATGGGAAGTATAATTGTGCTATGTGCTGTGACTAGACCTGGGAGGGAGAGAAGGGTTTGAAAAGGGGCTCTATGCAAGCCACCAAAGAAGTATCTGTCAGCGACAGGAGCACCTACAAGGCCCTTTCTCCTGCTAGTTCCCCTCTCTGCCAGGGAGGAAGCTTGGCCCTCCCCAGGCTAGGCAGGGAGCCAGGCACGCTGGTCTGGGCCTGCCCCTGGGTCCCAGCTGGGCCCCCTAAATGCCCCTGCAGCCTAGGCAGGACAGGATGTCATTCCATTAGTGATGAGCCAAGCCAACTGGGGAGTGGCCGAGGGGTATGTGAGGGGAGAGGTAGCATGGCTCCTTTCAGAGCTCCCCGTCTCTGGAGATCAGTTAGACTGCCCCAAAGGGCTCATGTGCAGACACACGTGGCAGAATTCAAGGGCTGCTGATATGTTTGATGGTCAGGGCGGGAAAAGCTGACTGAGGGACTGTTCCTTTTCTGGAACGCCACAAGGCACAGATAAGAGTATCTCTAGCTCAGCCCTATTCTGTGCCAAACCCCAATCAGGGTGATGGCCGAGCTGAGGGCTCAAAGGTCATAACCGCCACAGAGCAGGAGACCTTCTCACCTCCTGGATACGTAGGTGGTTCTGCCACAGAGGAGCCCAAGGCTGACCCTCTGGGGAGCAGCAGAAAACTGTCTTACAGCCAGGAACAGGAACAAGGGCCGGGTCATGCCTGATTGCTCCAGCCAGGGCAGAACAATGACCGGAAAGGTGTAGGGGAGAGAATGTTACCCTGTGGGGGTGGAGTACCACAAGGAGAGTACCAGGGAGGGAGGGATGTTCCCCAGGGTAGCCCTGCCCAAATCCCTCTTCCCCTTAAGGGTCTCCGTACCCTCGGTGACACAGGGTGGGGAGGGTTAGGCTGGCCTGGGAAGACAGGATATGAGATCAGTACCTCTTCCCCAAACCCCCTCCTGGCTCCAGGAACCAGGAAATGCTTTTCCCCTTCCTCTGATTAAAAAAGGAAAGAGTTCAGAAAAGGGATGGAGGTGGGGAGGAATAAAAGGACAGGCAGAACAAGGCTGGGCAACTCCACCCTTCTCCTCCAGGCCACCTGCTCCATTCCCCCCTACTCAGTCAGGATGGAAGGGGCTCTTGTATTGTCAACCCAAGGGAAGGCAGGCAGTGACTCCATCTGGGCCTAAGGGGACTAGAACAGCTGTGGAGGAGGAGACGAGGTTATGAGAACAGGGCCAATATGGACCGAATCCCCAGCAGGGGACATTGCAGAGCTATACGTGCAGAGGCCCCATTTACCCTGCTCCAAGACCTCACTCAGCATCCTGGCGTCTGGCACAGGGAGGGCTGCCTTTCTGCCACCTCAGGTAGCTGGGAAATTCTAGCTCCAGGAGGAAGGACCCCGGTCCTCTTGGCTCCCCTTCATAGCTTCTTATTTCAGGATAGGCAGAAGTGACAGAAAAATAAGAATGCCCTACTCCCCTCACTTCCACTCAGTTCAGCCCTGCCTTGCGACTAATGCCTTTTCTCTGAGATTACTTTCTATCTATTTTGTTATCTAGAACTTGTAGTTACCTAGTTATTTTACATGTGGTTTGCTCCATTAGAGTGTAAGCTCCTTTTCTTTGTATAATCAACTCTTAACAGAGCCTAGAACATGGCAAGTTATTAATAAATGCTTGTTGACTGAATGACTGACTGACCTCCAATTTACACACACAGAGACATATTTCATTCAAGGACACAAGTGTTTGCCTATTACCTCCCTCATTAGAACGCAATCTCCATGAGGGTAGGGGCTGTTTTTGTCTTTCTAGGTATCCCTAGTGTTTAGCACAGGATCTGACATGTAGTCCCAGAGGAGGCTGGAAAGTACCCACACCAAGGCTGAGATAATCTCTCTCACTCAGGGCCACGAGGAGCCCAGAGCAGCAGTGGGAAAAGGGAGAGGGCAGTTGGGCCAATCTGTGCCCTGCCTTCCTCTAACTGCCACCATGCCCAGTTAGTGTCATGTCGCAAGCAACTGCGCCTGGCCTTGGCAAGCTCACATCAACGCCACCCCTAGTGCCAGCCTAATCCAGCATAGGGCCCGGCACATAGTAGGTACTTAAAACTCAGGAACCATCTTCCCAGGGGGAGCAACTCTCACTTTGTATTCTTATAAACCACAAGGACAGAGGCAGCTCAATCAAGGCCATCCTGGGCAGGAGGCCAAAAACAACACGGAGAGGGAGGGAAAAGTGAGGAAAAGGGTGTCAGGGTGTGGGGAGGGCAGCACCTCCCATCCAGTCTGCAGACCCCCAAAGCACAGCAAGGCTCAAGCCTGCTCTTAAGTATTTAAAAGTAGCTGGTTATCTCTAGACTTCCTCTGGCTCATACAACAAGCAGCTGCCCCTCCCCTTAAGCTTTTCACTCTAGCCCAAGTCAATATGCCATTGTGACGGGAAGGGCACGACAACCTTCAGCTCTAGACCAACACTCCTTTCACCGGTTCCTGTACTGTAACTCCTCCCAAGTAGAGTGTACGCTACTAGAGAGCAGGTCATTTTCATACTAAATAAAAACAACAAACAATACTTAATATACCCCTTACTGCATTACCATGCACAGTGCTGAGCACGCTATAATATTACCTTTTCTAACCTCACAACAATCCTGTTTTGCAGTTGGGGAAACTGAGGCAAAGGTTAAGAGAGTTGCCAGTGGTCACACAGCTAAGCCAGTGAGTATCTGAGGCAGGATTGAACTCAGGTGTTCTTAAGCCCAGGTCCAGCACCTGCACCTAACCCTATCCTTGTCATATGGTACAGACTCAATAATTCTTGCCGAATGATTTCAGAGACCCATTAGCCAAAGTCAGGGAGAGCTGCTGCTCCTTGGGGGCTCCTGGGGTTAGTGCAGGTCAGACTGGAGGATAAGAAGGCTCAAACCTGCCTCTGTAAGATCCCCAAACCCCTAAAAATCTCCTTTATGACCTCTCTGGAAGCTCACATGCCATGAAAGGAAATGTATACATGCCGATGCCAACAATAACCTCATTGCTCTAAGTTCAGAACCGAACAAAGTGGGGACAACTAGAAGCAGATCAGACCTGGAGTCAGGAAGCCTCATCTTCCTAAGTTCAAACACAGCATCTGACATTTAGGAGTTGGGCAAGTCAGCCCTGTCTGCCTCAGTTTCTTCATCTGTAAAATTATCTAGAGAAAGAAATGTCAAACCCCTCTAGTATCCTTACCGAGAAAACTCCAAATAGGGTCATGAGGCACCAGACACAAATGAACAATGACTGGACAGCAACAACACCATAACTAAGGGATTCTCCCCACTAGCTCTGGACACTAGGTGTTCTGGAGCTTCTACCCCACCCGAGATGTGGCCTTGGGGGCTAAAGCTCCCAAAGCCATGAATCCTCTTGGGCCTTTTCGCAACTCATCCCACTACATGACTAAGGATAACATTACTAATGGAATGATTTCTTTCAGACGGTCCTGGCCACTGAACAAGAAAGCTTAGTGTCTATGAGGACTGTGGGGTTCTCTCCCCCCACAAATTTGAGTTCCTCCCCCTCTCAGCGTCACTATTTAGAACAAGACATGGCCCCCAAGCACTGATGTACCTTAACCAACCTTCCCTCCCTGCTGCCAAACAAAGGCTTTCCACCTGAAGTTGCCCTCCCCCAACCCCGTGGCAACCTTCCAGCCACACCAGGGCACTCACTGCTCTTGGCTGCTTTGAATTTGGCCACCAGCTTCTGCACCCCAGCAACATCCCCATTCTTCACTGCGAGAATCAGGTCCTGCTCCCGCCCCATGCTGAACTGGAAGCTCGGGGCCCTGGCGGGCAGGGCTGGACAATGGGAGATGGCCCCGGATCTCCGGGATTTCAAGATGCCATGGCCCGGCTCCTCAGAAGGCCTGGCAAAGTGCAGCTACAAGTCCCGGGGGTGGAAGTGCGGGCTGAGGAGGAGCAGGGCGCGGGCCGGCTGGCGTCAGCAGCTGACTGGTGCCGCTTCCAGGTGCTCCCAGTGTTGCCACCACAAGCAGGAAACCGATCTCGAGGGCGCGTGGGACGGACGAAGATCTGGACTGAGACCAGCTTGCGGCTTCTGACAACTCCGGGACGGGCCAGAACCGGCCACAGCGCCCTTCCCTGCCTGGCACGGGAATGCCCGCGCCTATCCCAAAAAGCGCCAGCGTGCCCTGGGGCAGAGCATGGCGCCCGCCTGTGTCCCGGAGAGGTCCGGCATTCCCCGCACACGAGGTTTCTGCAGGCTTCGGCCAGACCTAAAGAGACTAAGAGAGGGCCGGTGTCAGACACAAGGAGGCAGACCAGCACCCCGTGAGACCCAGGACGCCCGGAACTCCTGGAACGTGACTTGCTTTAGGCTGAAGAAGGGGGCCGAGCCTGTCAAGGTGCTGAAGAGTAACTGTGGTGTAAAAAGTGGGAGGGGACGCTGGGTTCTGGGGAGGGGGCTGAGTCCCGTCCGTTGGGGCAGTCCCTCAGACGGGGCAGGGGGCCTGGCCATGACTCCCGGGGTGGGAGTTGGATTCTGTCTGAAATTAGGGCCCCCTCTTCCCCCTTGAGCCGCCCCCACTGACCTCCTGGGGCTCTTTGTGGAAAGCCGGGACTGCGGCCCCCAAGGAATCCGAGTGGAAGGAGGCGGCGCAGAGCCGCGGGACACCTGTTGCCCACCCGTCCCGATGTGTGTTTTGGGGGCGAGAATGAAGCAGCTCCACCCTGCTGCCCGCCCCTCACCTTTCACCCAAGGACCCAAGCCTAACCTCTCACTGGTACTCCGTCAGCCCCCAGTTCTCACCCGCCCCGAAGCTGGGCTGCAGGGCTTCCCCCGGCCCTCCGGTACCACTCGGGCAGGTTGGATCCCCGCCCCCATCCCGCTCCGGGACCCAAATCTCAGCTATCCAGCAAGAGGGCGCCCGCGCCTGGGTACGCGGCTCAGTGCCCTCCTCTCCCTCCCCCTGCAGAGCCCCCACCCGGGGGAAACCACGCAAGTAGTGCAGGAGAAGGGGAACAGCGGACACTCGGATCACACTGGGACTGGAAGGGGTGGGACCAGAGCAAAGGAAGGGAAGCGCAGTCCGAAGGTGGGACAAGAGACTATCCCGCAGGGAAAGTTACTTTCTATCCTTTCCAGGCTCGCTTCTCCTCCCCCCAGTCCCGGGCCGTGTGTCTCACCGTTCTAGGTCCAGCCGCCTCGCCTAAGTTCTCGGGGGGCCCCCTCAAGCTCCGGCTATGCAAAGCACAGCTCCCGCCGGCCCCTCTCCTTTCTCCTCCTTCTTCTCCCCTTCCTCCTCGGCCGGCTGGGCGCCTCCAGCAGGAAATCCCGCCCATCCCCCTCCCCACACCCTCCTCTCCCTCCAGCCGGATTTGGAGCTCGGGAGCTCTGGGGCCCTCCCGGTCGAGCCTTCTGACTGTCACTCAGCCCCGCTCAGCCCCGCCCACTAGCTCCTGTCCCTGCCAGACCCGGGAGTCCAAAACTGAAGTGACGCATGCGCCCAGGTGAGACTCGTCTCTTACCCTCCACTCCTCCTCTTACCTAGACACCCCAGTTCCTAACTCGTCCCAGCACTTCACCTCTTCAGAGTCTTTAGGAGCAGAAAAGGTGGCTACGTCAGTATCTTAAGAAGGCCCCAAAGAAAGTAGAAGAAAAAAAAAAGTGACCCGGGAAACCTACTTTCCCCTTTCCTTTCACTCCCGAGTTCCAAAAGCACCCCAAGAAAGTTGTGACTCCCCGATTATTCTTGCCCCAAGTGTCTAGTCGGAGCAATGGCTCCATCTCGCGGAGGATCCTGAGAGCGTCGAGCAGTTTCCGACCCAAGCACTAGGGAGCCCCAGGGACCGCCCCCAAATCCCTGAGCTACCTCTGGGATTTTTAAGAACATCTCCCGAGAGGTGTAGGAGGGGGAGGAATTCTACCGTTAGGCAAACCCGGTTCTTTTAGATTTTACCGGGGGTGGGGGGAGGGGCCTAGGAAAAACCGAATTTAGAACCAGCAACCTCGGCATACGAAGCAGGGTTTGCTCATCAGCTGTGCGATCTTAGACCAGTTGCCTCTCCTTTCTGGGCCTCTGCGTTAAACGACCTTTCAGGTTCCTTCCAGCCCCAAATTTATGATCTCGAGAGTTAGGCTGACCTGTACAAGACTAGTTCTAGCCCGAAGGCGCTCCATTAATTAGTCCAGTTTCGCCCCTAGACAAAAACTCTTGGGAAAGACTACTTTGCCTGTGGGAAGCCGTAATTCGGGGGTGGGAGCTGTGGATTTTGGCCGTGTGAGGCACTTTCCTGGACCTCGGTCAGGAGGGGACGGGTTAGAGCTTCATTTTCAGCACTATCTTGTGTCGGACAGCTCTCTGCCCCCACAACACCCCCAAGCCCCTACCCCCTTATTCCTAAAATCAGGACTAAGGGAAGACATAGGCTAGTCCCTCCATGATAGTTCTAGAATTTCCCGCGTCCATCTTAGAAAATATTCAAATTTTTTTCAAATTCAAACCTAGGAACTCACCTCTCTTACCTCGAATCAAGTTTTCTTGGCCCAGCGTCCTGCCCTGGAGTAGTTTTAGCTCCTCAAAGGTGCCGAGATAGGCATGTGGTGCCCGGAACCGTGCATTTCTTTATCCCCCATCACCCCCAGACGCCCGGCTCTTCGGCTCCACTTTAGGAATAGTCCTAGAGAGCGCGCCCGGAGGCAAACAAGTGTGCACTCTCGGCGGCGTGGGGGTGGGTGGGGACGCGGCTCTTCCGAGAGCCAGAGTGTTTGCGGGACCCCTGAGCCTTCAAATTTCCTGCACCCAGCCGGACAGACCGTAGTAGCGGCGTAAGAGGAGCCCGGGAATTCTCCGACCCGGCGGGAAGAGAGATCTGGTCGGCACTAGGACCAGGGAGGAGGAAGGATGTTTGCAAGAGCCACCAATCTGACGGGCGCTTGGGCCGCGCGGAGTCCAGGGGGTGGAGCTAGAATGGGCCTGCCTGGCTCCGAGTTGTCTAGGTCTGCCTGATGGAGCCTGCGCCCGAGCAGCCGCAGGAGCCGGAGCCCGGGGATGTGCTGGTACCCGCCGGCCGCGTGCTTAGGTGAACTTGAGGGAAGAGGGGGGACTGGGGAGGGGGCTGACCTTGGGGAGCTGGAGCCCCGGGAAATGCTCAGGAGTCAGCCGGCAGACCACGTGGGGGGGTAATTTTAGGCAGGAGGGAGGGGTGGGGTGGAGAGAGAAAGATAAGTTCTGGAAAAGTGGGAGTGAGATCCGGGGGTTTGTGGGAAGGGCTAGGGAGGAGTGGGGTTGGTACCCGAGTGTAAGGTGACGGGCGAGGTCCGAGTGGAGGCAAGGTCTGGGGGCCAGGACCCGCGGGGTCCCCCGAATCTTGGGTTTCCGCTGCTCCGAGCCTCCCTGGTCCTGCAGCGCCGAGGAGTTATTCGCAGCCCGATCCCGGGACCAGAAGCTGCCCCTGCGCTCCCATGGCCAGAAGGTCTTCCTCCCCGACGGCTCGGAGGCCCAGCAGGAGCAGCTGCAGTTGTGCAGGCAGGAGCTGTGGGCCCTTCTTGCCGAAGAGCGAGTGGAGCGACGGTGGGTAGAAGATTCTGGGGGTGGGCGGGGTAGGAGGGAGACAGACAAGAGACACAGACCAGACAGACCGACCCCCCTTGGTGTTTTTTGGGGGAGGGGAATCGCCACTATCTGGATATTTACAAAGCTTTTCCACTCCCTGCTAGTGGCGGCTTGGTGACTGCTGAGTGGAGTCCTCAGGATGCGCTGGTGACCTTGAAGACCTTTGCGGTGAGTGTTCGGATCCTCTGCCAAAAGCAGGTGGCGGGGAGGCCCCGGTGCCCCCTTATGATTTCTGCTCTCTTTCCTACAGGGCAAATTCTGGCAAACCATGGGCTTCTCCGAAGGGGGTCAGCAGCGACTGTACCCAGAGGAGGCTGTGTACTTGCTGGAATGTGTAAGTAGCCTAGCATGTGATGGGAGCCTTAGTGCTTCTGAACTTTGCCTGAGCGTGAGTCTCAGTTGCTCTATCTGTAAAATGGGGATAAAAATGTGTGCGGTGAGTCTTCTGTTGGGTCTGTGGAAATTTAATTTGTTGGAGCAAGCAATTCCATCAGGGAGGTCTGAGCAAAAAGAAACGTGCAGACTAGTTAGGTTAGGAAACCAAGACACGTACTTCAGTTGTATTTATGTACACTGTGGGCCTGGCACACTGTTGTTGTTGTTTCTCAGTCACTGCCGCCTCCTTGTGACCCCATTTGGGATTTTCTTGACAAAGACTCTGGAGTGAGTGGCTTGGCACCTCCTTCTCCAGTTCATTTTACGGATGAGAAAATTGAGACAAATAACTAGCCAAAGGTCACATAGCTAGAAATTTGTGAGGCTGGATTTGAATTCAGGTCTTCCTGACTCTAGGCCTGACACTCTGTGCACTATGACACCTAGCCTCTTGACACATAATTGGTGTTTAATAAATGTTTACTGAATGAAGGGATCAGTTGAATGAACAATATGCAGGATGCATAGCACAGAGTCTTAGTACATAAGCCTTTAAAATACAAAAGCTACAAGCTTACAAAAAATTATCATTTGAAAATTTATTTAAATTTCATTTTCATAAATGGGAAAATTTTGAATAATACATTTAAAAATTTTAATTTTGATGAGACAAGACACTTGATGTCATTATGCATTGCATATATGCATGTGTATTTCTGAATGACATTTTCTCCCATGAGTGGATTTGTAAAGAAAGGTCCCCTCCCTTTGCCACTCAATCACCTGATTAATCTTCATTAGATTTTTCTAATTGTAGGTCACATCAAAATTATCATGTATATATAAAAACCTTGTTCTTTGGACGATCATAAGTCCAGAGTTACAAATGAAATCTTTTCAGACACTGAGCAACATCTAATGAAAGTTTTTACAAATTTCAAAAATCATCTTGTATAGTACAAGATGGCGATTTTGTTTACTTTTAATAAGAAACACCTATATTTTAAAATTTCAAACAATTAACGTTTCAAATGCTGTTTTTTGTAAGTTTAAAGTTTTCAACTGTACTGAAACTTTGGGTTCACTCTGTTTACTCTTCACAGAAATAGAGATGGTAATACTTTATGCTTTCTTATCCTGTGTTATTCTCATTTATATCTTTACCATCAGGGCTCTACCCAAAGGCCTTCTGGAGGTCTTAATGATCAGCCCATCTTGTGTTTTAATTTTGCATTTCTTGAATGTTTTCTTGAATGGATTGTATTGTTGGCAATACTTGGGCCCAATGTATATATATCTCTGTGGTTCTTTTGAGTCATTTATAACTTTGAGTTTTTGGAAATTATATATTGCTGTGATTTGTAGACATTCAGCATCATTCAGAGCGTTATGCCATTTCCCAAATATATCTGGTCTTTGTCTCTTTCAATTCTGGGCCCCAATTCATTGTCCATTTATGGTCACTCTCCAAGATACTTGTACTGGCAGACTAATTCAGTGAACCACTCTGGATTCTATGGTTTGGACAAAAAGCATTCTCTACCCATTGATTTGTTCCTGGGTGGATAGTTTTGGATTTCTTTTGAATGATGGTGGATTTCGTTGAAGAAACTCTGTATTATTCTGGGTCTTGTTGAAATCTGCATTTTATCATATATAGTATTTCACCATCTATAAGAAGTTCTTTATTGTTTGGACTTTGCACTACAGCATCTGTGACCTTTTTTTTTTTTTAACCCCTCATTTGATATTATTAATTGGAGGATCATAGATAAAATTAACTGTTGTGTTTGCCTCTGTTAAGGAACCTTAACATATGAATGAGAGAGATCTTGTTGGGAGATAGCTTTCAAGACTTCATTTTGTTCTACCAAATCAAATATATTTTTAATAAAAAACATTTCTGATTTTATTGTGCTTTAAAGAACTTTAGATAATGAAACTTCCTTCATCCCCTTCATGGGAATATAAAGATGAAGCACAATATACTTTCTACCTTAAAGTAACTTAAAATTGATTGGCACATAGCAATTCTTAGGGACTGCCTAGCATAGTGATATCCAATTCAAAAAGAAACCATGGCCACTAAACCACATACATTGACTTAGAAAATCACATATTAATACTATTTCTTGTTTTATTATATTTTTATTTCTTTTGTTAAATATTTTCTAATTACATTTTAATCTAGTTTACCCAGGACTCAGACTTTGGGCCACCTAAAATCCCCACAAAAAACCTCATGTTTGACATGTCTGAACTATACCACTGAGAGATTGTGATTTATCCAGCGTCACACAGCCAGTATATGTTGAAGGTGGAATTTAAATCTAAGTCTTCCATACCTAAGGTTGTTTTCTATTTACTCTGCCACATTACCTCTCTTTTTTAAAAAAAGTAGTTATACAAAAAGCACAGCAAGATCTTATAGTCAATATGACTTTCTGTCAATTGTTTGGTCTAATAGACCACATCCTACTTCTTTGCTTCTACTCTTCATCAAGAATAACTTTCCATGTAGATTTTATGGAGATAAGGAATTAGCCATGTGGGTCTATGGTAGGTTTGTTTTTTTTTTTGTTTGTTTGTTTGTTTTTTTTAATTTAAAGTAACATTTTTAAAATTTTAGTTTATTTTTAATTTATGGACTAAAGAATTTCCATAACGTAGTATAACAAAAAAGATGATTGCACATTAAACTGCACATCTGTTATGTACAACTTAACATCCTTTTAAAATATATAATCAACTGGGGCAGCTAGGTGGTGCAGTGGATAGAGCACCAGCCCTGAATTCAGGAGGACCTGAGTTCAAATTTGGTCTCAGACACTTAACACTTCCTAGCTGTGTGACCCTGGGCAAGTCACTTAACTCCAGCCTTAGAAAAAGGGGAAAAAAAATTTTTTTAAAGTAAAATAAAATAAAATATATAATAAACTTACCATGTACATGTTTTTCCCCATCTTTTTCTGCCCTAGAGATGGCCACATATTTTTATTTATCTTTCTCTGGATGCAGATAATATCTTTTTTCTTATGTCCTTTATTTTTAATTTGTAAATTTATAATAGTCAAAATGATTTAGTCACTCAAAATTGTTCTTAAAACAATATTGCTATAATTGTATAACAAGGATTTCTTGGTTCTGCTCACTTCACTCTTCGCTATTTTGTATAAATCATTTCTAAGAGCATTGAGCTCATCATTTCTTATAGTACAATTGTTTTCCATAACAACCATAAGCCACAACTTCTTCAGCCATTCCCCAATTGATGGGCAACCCTGCAATTTCCACTTCTTTGCCACTATAAAGAAAGCTACTATAAACATCCCATTCCCATTCAAAGTTATAATTACTACTTGTGAATTTCCTCCATCTTATTTTGACTCATTCTTCTCTTTCTCAGCCTCCCTTTTTACCCTATACTTGTAACCTTATCTTCTCTCACTCCCTATCCCACCTACCTCTCTAAGAGTCCTTTCCTTTCCTCTCTCTCCCAGTTCCCATCTATACAGTCTTCTAAAGTCCTTCTCCTCCAGATTTCTCCCTTCTCCACAAGTTTAGAAGGCTTTTAATTTGCATCTTATTATTAGCATTTAAAAAAAATCTGTTGTTTAATATTATTCCTGTTGTATATTTCTCAGTGCATTCTTATCCATTTCTTTTATTGATGCAAAGCTGAACCTTCCCATAACTTAGATGTTTTCAAGAGCTGCTGTAGCTGAAAAATGTATCACTGTGAAGCTAATTCAGTAATGAGCCACAATGAGCTTAGTTATGCTAGTCTTTGACCCAGGTGAACTATAGTCCATCATTTGGCCTATGCTCAAAAGTTTTTCCAGCTTGGTATAGAACCTACCAGAGATTTATGTTTTAAAGCTTGACTTTTAGGAAGTCACACTCTCCTCTATTTCTTGAATTGCATAAGCATGGCTGATAAATTTCTTCCCATTTACATACACACACACAGTTTTTTCCATTTTGTTTCCCTCATTAGAATGAGAGCAAGGACTGTTTTTGCCTTTCTTTTTATCCCTAATCTTTAGCTCACAGCCTGGGGAAATATAAGTGCATGTTGATAATGGAAGAGGGAGTGCTTATAATCAGAGCTCTTGTTTTCTCTTGTTCAGGGATCCATCCAGCTTTTCTACCAAGACCTGCCCCTGTCCATCCAGGAGGCCTATGAGATGCTACTAGCCCAGGGTACTAGAAGCTTTTTGCAGTACCAGGTATTCTCTCACTGCCCCTTAGGTAGGGGAAAGGGATGTCACTGGGTGAACTTCACATACACAAGTGAGGAATAGCATGTACCTGCTTAGCAAAGAGCCCAAGTGGGATCCAAATCTGTGAACTCAGATTAGAATCCTAGAACCAACATTTATTATATCAGTTAAACATAAGTTCCTTAAGGGCTAAGACTTGTCATTCCTGTTATTGTATGTACAGTGCCTGGTGCATAGTAGGCACTTTATAAGTGCTTGTATTAAATTTGTTAAGTGACCATGGGCGAGTCTTCTAACTTTTCAGTTTCAGTCTCCTTATCTGTAAAATGAGAATAATAGATACTTAGAGGACTTGTGTCACTGGGATATTTTCAGGATGTCCTAAATATTTATTTATTTTTTATTATGGCTTTTTATTTACAAGATATATGCACAGGTAATTTTTCAGCATTGACAATTGCAAAATCTTTTCTTGCATTTTTTCCCCTCCTTCTCCCCACCCTCTCCCCCAGATGGAAGGTAGACCAATACATGTTAAATATGTTAAAGTATATGTTAAATACAATATATGTATACATGTCCATACAGTTATTTTGCTGCACAAGAAGAATCGAGCTTTGAAATAATGTACACTTAACCTGTGAAAGAAATAAAAAATGCAAGCAGACAAAAACAAAGGGATTGGAAATGCTATGTAGTGGTTCAGAGTGTTTTATTTATAAAGCACTATATATATGTGGGTGGACATTTAATTGGTATAGTAGATTGAGCACTGGGTCTGGAATCAAGAAGACTCTTCTTCATAAATTCAAATCTGATCTTAGATGCTTGGTTGTGTGTGATCTTGTACAATTCACTTAGCCACATTTGCCTCAGTCTCTTTCTCTGTAAAATGAAGAAGGAAATGGCAAACTACTCCAGTATCTCTGCCAGGAAAACCCCCCAAAGCGGGGGGGGGGGGGGGGGGCACAAAAAGTCAGATATAACTGAAATGGATAAATAACCATAAAACTATAAATGTTGTTTATACTGTCCTAAGTTTATATTCTGGAGAAAAGGGAGGAAATATCCTGTCTAGACTCACTGAGAATTTTACTTAGTAAGCTAATGCTAGTATTGAGATACTACAAGAATGTTCTTCCTCCATCAGCTCCTTCAGCTTGCTTGCTTTTTCTTTCTTTACCTTTCTTTCTTTCTCTCTTTGTTCATTTATTTATTTATTTGTTTGTTTGTTTTGCTGAGGCAATTGGGGTTAAGTGACTTGCCCAGGGTTACACAGCTAAGAAGTGTTAATCTGGGGCCAGATTTTAACTCAGGTCTTCTGAGTTAGCTCCTTGATTTTTAGAGGATGGAGGGTACCTCAGCATTTAAAACACAATAGAGCCCAATCCTTCTGGCTATTGAATTGATATGTATGTAGAGCCCTGTAAGCATTTGGCAGAAGAAAGAAATAGGGGAGAAGGGAAGTATTAAGGAACAGGACAGGAGGGAGAAAATAAGAATCTAGCAATATAGTTTTTGTCCTTGGGGAGCTTATAAGACAGGGAATATTGAGTAACCAGTGCTGGGAACTCTGCCAGGAAAGAGATTTCCCCAATTACTCAGATTTGGGTGAATTTTTGACCTCTTCCTTTTCTTCTAGGTTTTCAGCCACCTGAAGAGACTAGGCTATGTGGTTCGGAGGTTTCAGCCTGGGTAAGGCCTTTTGAACTCTTGTAGACCAGTGATCCTAAGCAATTTGGTTTTTGTCTGTCTATCCCAGATCCTTTCAGCTGGGGTTCTCTGCGCTGTGATTAGAATAGATACATTGCCTAAATCTTTTGTGGTCTAGCCCCATCTTGACTATATGAAGTCAAGTAGGAGGTAGGAAAAAAGCTAGCAGACTGATGGGGGTGGCTAAAAAGATCATAGTCTAAAGTCAGTCCATGAAAAAGAAGCAAAAAACTGGGGATCATGAGAATCTTGTGCCACCTGCCACAACCCAGAGAGGAAACTTGACAGCTGAGAATAGGGTTGGGAAAAATGGTTGTGACTTGTAACTCTACCCTTGGAGGTAGGATAGGGGTACATGGTACATTATACTCCTTCTCTGCCACCTTGTATAAGGGAGCAGTTATACATGAATACATATGTATGTGTATACACACATATATACACATGTATATCGATAATATGTGTATGTATACCTATATGCATATAAACGTGTGTATGCACTTCTACATGTATTTATACATATGGGTGTATGCATACATATGTGTGTGTATATACAGATATGTGTAGCACACTTTGCAAACTTTAAAGCATTATATAAATCTCATTTGTCATTATAAAGTATCCAGCTTAGAACCATTTTCAGATTAACTTGATTATTCAATAAATGAGTATCATTTCCTTTAAGGAATTGGCAGTCTTGTTTCTTTAATCTGTTATATTCTCAGGCTTAAAAGTCTTTCATTTGCTGTTCTCCCTGTTGATAGGTTTTATTGATTATTTCATATATAACATTATAATTATTATTACATATATTATATATATATTTATTAATATATTTAAATTCACCAAATTCAGAGCTTGTTAGTTTAAGCCATACTCCAATCCCAACTTGCCTTCTTATAGCTTTGTATTATTGAGTGTTATAAATAGGGCTAGGCAAGAATAAATGGAAGTTTCCCTTGTCATAGAAACCTCCCTCCCATCCAGCAACATGTTCATCTAATGCACATAAAATTCCAGTTTTTTATCTTGTTCATTCTTCCCCTTTACCATCTCTTCTTTTTGTCCAAGCTGCCTTTGGAGATTACAGCTGAGGAGATGCAGATAATGACCTCTCTTATTTTTCCACAGCTTGGTCCAGTCTCCCTATGAGAGGCAGCTCAACTTGGAGAGCAGCAGCTCTGAAAAATGGCATGGCAAGAGGAAGAGGAGGAATTCTAGTCCTCGGTAATGGTTATAACAGCCTCATGGCTGTTCTTGGGGGAAGGGAGTACGGAGAAAATGGTCTGGAGAAAAGTGTGGGGATCCCTGGGAAGAGGTGATAATGAGGGCAGTGTGTGTGACTCCACCAGCACTAAATTCCTGGATTCACCAATAGCAAACATTCAGCCAATCAGGCTGAAAAGTGGGCCAGCTGTTTTATGGTACCAGAAATTCTTCTTCTTTAGGGCCAGCTTTAATGGTGTGCCCCACTGGTGACACATCTGGGATCAGATATGCTTCTTTCCCACATCCTTCAGGCCCGCTGATAAGAAACCCAAAGTATTGGAGAATCCTCTGCCAGAGGCGGATGGTACCCTTGAGGGTCAGACAACTTCAGTCCAGTCTGCCCCCAGCCAGAGCAGCAGGTCCCTGGAAGAGAAGTCTCAGGAATCCAGCCATAAGAATGATCCAGGGGGCTCCAGCCAGCCTCCTGAGTCCCCCAGCCAGGCTCCTGGTCAGGCAGAGTATCCTGGGAGGACCCTGAAGGAGGGAGAAGGAAGCTGGTGTACAGCTATGGATGACAATGGGAGTGACAGAGGTTGTAAGCCTCGATGGGACTTTGAGAAAATCTCATTCCCGAACATGGCCTGTGATCGCCCCCATACCCTGCTATTAGCCCCGGCTCCAGAGTTGCTCCCAGGGAATGTCACTGCGAGGGAGATTGATGCAGCCCCTTGGTGCCAGAAGCTTAATCAGCGGAAAGAGAAGCTCTCCCGGAGGGAGAAGGAGCAGCAGAGAGGGACTGCTCCCTTCCGAAATGATGTGAATGCAGACCCTGAGGTTCGGCGCTGTACCAGCTGGCGAGCGTATAAGGAGCTGCTACAGCGGCGGTGGCAGCGGAAGACTTGGAATCGCCCCCCAAACTTGTGGGACCAGCCAGTCACTCCCCTCCTGAACCCTGGCCAGGCAGCCAACCCAGGTATAGTTGTAATATAATAGAAAGATCTGATTTTTTGGCCCTCATCCACAGCCAGGTCCTTCACTAAATTCTGAAGGAAAGTTGGTGTGAAATGCTGTGATATGTGATAAGCATAGTTTATATAGATAAGCATAGAAAAAGGCCTTACTGTTTTGGAATGGGATGCGGATTTGGCAGGGGCTGTTGGAGAGTGGGGCAGCTTTGGGCCTAAAATTCCCAGAAAGCATTGCAGATTCAACAGGAGAGTTATTGCATGGAAGAAACTTTACAGGAGATACTGGCCATTGTCCTGGGGACCCAGTGAGAGCCAATCAGGGCCCTAGACCAAGAGAAAGTGCCATATAGCAAAGGACCAGAGAGAGAGAATTCAAATAATCAAGGGAATTAATGGGAGGATGAGGAAACTAGGTCTTGTCCAACTATAAAGATAAAGTTTGAATAGGGAAATAAAGTCTATAAACACATGAACAGGGAAACAGAAATGGTGAAAATAGACTTGTTTACTAGGACTTAATGCCCAAGGGAGATAAGTTTAGGACAACAAATATTTATGGAATTCATTATTTCAAAAAATAATACAGGTTAGAAATATACCAGTTTCTTGTGCTTTTTTTGGGTTTTTTTTTTTTTTTTTTTGGTACTATTCAGATTAATTCAGAGAGAACAGCTCCATACTAAATCCTAATTTTTTTCCTTCCCAATACAGCCACTGTTCTTCAAAAGATCTCCTTACTACAGACTACTCATCTCACTGATGGAGTCGATGGGTAGGTTTCTAGAGAAGTATTTCTCCAATTGTTGGAGTCTCAAAGTTCTTAGGGGCTTTTGGTCCTCAGTACCCTATATGTCCAGTTTTGATTTTATCCATAAAGGATAGGATAGAAGGAGAAATCCCCCCTTGAGTTCTCCAGACCAGGGAAGCTCAGGAACTGCTATCCTTTCTAGGAGCTAAATGGTGGTGGAGGTGCTGGAATAAATGGACATATGTGGGCTCTCTCAGCCTCAGGTATTGGAATGAAGGAAGTGTCTAGGAATATTAGTTCCTGTCCTAGCAAATGAGATAATATTTATAAAGCACAGTGGCTAGTGCACAGTAGGCGGTTTCTAAATGTTTTGTTCCCTTCCCTCCCTTACTTCTTCTCTAATGTCATTTTAGTCTCACCACCCCTTAATCTCCTTTCTATCTATCAGTAGGCTGTTGGAGAAGTCTGGGGACATGGAGATCAGTTTTGACATCTATCAGGCAGATAGTGTATCCAGTTTCCGGAAAAATGACCCAGGAAAGCCATATGCTCGGATGTGCATCAGTGGGTATGAACCAGAATAAGAGCTGAGGTCTTGAAACAAATAAGCTCTCTCTTTTCATTCCTACCATTCAGCCCCTTTTCTCTTGAGATCATGCCCTAGGGGATTGGCTAAAGCAAAGAGGGATGGTTAACTTGGTGAACAGAAGACTTCTATGGGACCTGTAGCTGTGTTCAGATATTTTAAGGACCATCACATGGAAAAATGAATATGTTCAGCTTGACCCCAGAGGACCAAGCTACTAACAATTAGAGGGACGAGGAATTTGCAAAGGGGGTTAATGTAAGCTTTAATCATGAAAATTTCCCCACAGCATGAACTATCTAAAAGAGAATTAGTCTTCCTCCAGAGGTAGTGGGATTCCCCCTCATTAGAGGTTTTTCAAGTGAAGATTATCTATAGAAATGCAGAAGGGATACATATATGGGATGGATCAAGGGGTTCTTAACTTTGTTTGTGGCAGCCCCTCTGGTGCTGACTGAACCTTTTCCAGAATCAGTTTTTTAAATGCATAAAATAATGCGTAGCACAGGAAATTTGTCATAGCAAAAATTTTTGAATCCCTGGGAGGTGGTCTTTGAGGTCCTTCCCAATCCTTCAATTCTGTGATTCCATTCCAGTCCTAACCCTTAAATTAAGAGACCATTTTCTTCCATTATGTATCCTAAAGACTTTGTATACCGTGTGCCCTGTATATTCTTCTGTTTGTTTTGTTGTAGTTTTGGAGGCAATTGGAGTTAAATGGTTTGTCCAGAGTCACATATCTAGTAAATGTTTGAGGTCACATTTGAATTCCAGGGCTTCATTTTGCCACCTGTATATTCTGAGACCATTTGTGTGTTGGAGTGGTGGTTTTGGGGGTTGTTTCTGCTACATTTTTCATCATGTTAAGTTGGCATGTCATGTGGGAAAGGGACTCACAAAGTCACACTCCTGAGCTTTGTGGAGACTTTGAAGCCAGCTGTTTCACCTTAACCTGGCTTAGGGCACTGGGCTGAAGGGCTTAGGGAACTTGGGAGATTGTCCAGCGTTGTGGTCTCATTCAATGCCTCATTCAATTTCTCTACAGATTTGATGAACCTGTCCCAGACCTGCGCACCCTCAAGCGGCTGTCCTTCCAAAGTGGGGATGTTCCCTTGATCTTTGCCTTGGTAGATCATGGTGACATTGCTTTCTATAGCTTCAGGGATTTCACACTGCCTGTGGACCTGGCACATTGACCAACTGACCTCCAGATCTCATTGGGATAGCTTCTGCCCTCGATCAGGGATAGCTACCCAGATGATATGATGGGGGAAAGCGTTGCTACAGTTTTGTCCGACTGCTCTCAGGAATGATTTCCTACTCAGATTCCCA
This sequence comes from Sminthopsis crassicaudata, assembly GCF_048593235.1. NCBI lineage: Eukaryota > Metazoa > Chordata > Mammalia > Dasyuromorphia > Dasyuridae > Sminthopsis > Sminthopsis crassicaudata. Next base: position 336,273,910 of record NC_133620.1, read on the forward strand.
ATTTTCAGCTGCCTCCTGTATTGGAACTTTCACCCTTATGAGTGATATTTTCCTGTTGTTCATTCCAGTCTAAGCCACCTTCCACAGGAGAGCAGGCTTGAAAAATGCTGGGCAAGTTGTATTGCCTTAGTCAGGGATTCTTCCTCATGTTTGCTCTGATTTTTCAGTGGTGCCCTTAGGACCCAGTACCTTTCTTCTTAAAGGCCAAATAAGGTGGAATCTTGGCCCTCTTTTAATGTAAGAAAGGTTGGAAAACCTGGATGAAGCTAAAACCATTAAACCCCTTTCTTTATGTCTGCTGTGACGGTGTATTTTAGGGAAGTTTGTCAAATCTTACTCGCCCACCTCCAAGCCATTACTGTACCTGGAAGCTATGGTTGAATCTGTTCTCATTTTTACTTTGTGACCTTTCATAGAGGGCAAAGGTTTGGTGCCAACCATTTTTACTCTCCTGTCTAAACTCATTTCTGGGGTAAGGGGGGATTTATCAAGAATTTATGTGCCTCATAACATGAGTAGGCAGCACTGATGCTAAAATATTTTCCTCTACTTTTGGGTATGGAACAAGCAGAATAGGATGAAACCTAGCTTTCTCCCTCTCTCCCTCCCAAGACCCCTTCTCTTTGGTCCTACCCCTTCCATGTCAGAGATGGTGGATTGATTTCTGTAGTAGGATGGGTATGTAGAGAACCATCCTCTGCGCTGCAACAAGGCTCTAAATTACTCCATTTGGGAACAGCTGTTCTGTGGGACACATCATGGAGTCCCCATGTGTTCCCCTGCCTTTTAGGCTCCCACATTCATCAGCTCCATCACATTGGTTCTGTGCTACCAACAGAAGGGCCAGAGCAGGGCGCCGGAGCCTTTTTGTGTCTTGAGGGACTGAAGGTGGGTTAGGGGTGGTGGGAACAAGCCGAGTGGGGAGGAGTAGCTCTGGCTTCCTTTCTCCAACTCGGATCTGATGCCGCATGATGCTTCGCCTTCACTTCAAGTCTAGTTGTCCGTCGGGACCCCCATTCCACTTTCCCCAAACAAAACTCATCTTCATTGGTCACTTCGGATTTCAATGCATCGTCCTGATTTGGGATGTAAGCCCCCTGTGAGCAAAAACTCCCTTTAAAAAGTTTTTGTATCCCCAGCCTCTGAGGTATTCCCTGGCATGTAGCAAGCACTTAATATTTTTTTCCATTCATTCTAGAAACAGGACATTTTGTTCACTAATAATCCTTATTAGTGAGGTAATAGAGTTGACTGGAGCAGAAGGGAGCTTTGTGAGTTTATAGGAAGGACAGCCCCTCCCCACCGGTAGTGGGGGATGGGTCTGGAGAACTAGAGAGTAACCTTAAGAGAACTACTTCGTGCTTCCTCCACGGGCGGTGGAACACAGGGCGGGGCGGGGACAGTGGTGCGGCTCCCAGGTACTCCCAGGTAGGCCAGGAGGTGGGCGTGGAATTCCAGCTCATGAATATTCACGTGAAGCTTTTGGCCCGCCCGTTGCCTTCTCTAGATTCAGGGATTGGACATTTTCACCCTTCTCCCCACGGCCGACTCCTCTGCCCATTCTTCAGCTGTTCTTTCCTAGTTCCACGAACTTTCGTTCGGCAAGTCTCGAGGGGAACGTCGGGCGGGATCTGGGGGACACCCTTCTCGGCGCTTCTAGGGAGGATGGGGCGGGGCCCAGCGCTTATTTCAGAGGGTCGAGGCCCCTCCCTACTCTTTATGTAAATAGCTGGGCGTGCTCCACCTCCTCCCCGGCTCGGGGCGGTGGAGGTGACCAGGAAGGAGACGGCTCCTTAGAAGCCCGTGGGCCAGGAGAAGGGGAGCTTAGCCGAGCCGGCTGTAGGCTCCCGGAGACGCCGAGGCCTTGGGGCAGCGGCCGGTCCAGAGTTGCAGGTGAGAGAGGGCGCGGGATTGTGTGCACCACCTGGGGAACGTGCCCTTTGTGGTCCCCGGGGGCCGAGGGGCCAAACTGAACGGGGCGGGGTGAGGATGCGCGTGTCCGAGGCCAGAGCCGAGACCTTCGAGGATCCGAGGAATTCCGTACTGGGACTGGTGCAAGGTCCAGAGCTGCGGTTTTCGCCGTCCGGTCTCCCGGCGGCTTCCCGGGAGAGCGCAGCACCTGTAGAAAGCGGCGCCCGCCCGGAACTTCCCTCCGCGTAATCCGTCCGTGATTGGTTGTGGAACTTGGGTTTCTGGTTTGCACTGTCGTTTTCGGGGTTTGGCTGCGGTGGAACAGGTGCCCGGCCCCAGGTGGGGGAGGGGTGCCGCGCCCACGGGCACGCCGGAATTTGCTGGGTCCGAGAGTCCCCGTCCTCTGCCGCGTCCAAACGCAGTTGCTGGCTTCGGGGGCTTTTCCTGCTTCCTGATCGGGAGAGCTAACTTTGTCCTTTCCCCCAGAAGGGACCTGTTGCAGTCATTTAAGCCCTGCCACTCACCTCCGGCTCTGCGCGCTGGGGCGCCGGACTCCGTGAGCCTCCTAATCCTCAGCCGCGCAGACACAGGAAGCCCGACGGACTGTTTAGCTCCTTCTCGCCCTTCGCGGCACCTCCGTCCCCACTCATCCTTCCCCCCCCCCCCCAGGCTAGTTTTGGACGCCGGTTAGGTAGAAAAGCTGGGACCTTCAGTCGGAGAGTCCGGTACCTTTGCCCGCACCAAGGAGTAGGAAGCTGGTAGAAAGAGATTTAAGGAAAAATGGAAAATCCCGTGATTCCCCAGGGGGGAAAAGGATCTTAAGGGTCATTTTTAATTCTTGCTGTGGTTGGAATGTTTGACCAGTAGTAATGAGCTGGGGATGTACAAAGGTTTAGGTTCTCATCCCCAGTTTTCCTTCCCCTCCCACTCTGTCCCCTTCTGCTTCTGAAAGGGCAACTCGCTCTGTGCCACAGTAATTGCTGAACTGACCTCCGCCTTCTGAGCTTGCGTGGATTTTTCACAAATCAGGGAACTGCCTGGCATTTATTTGAGGCCTTAGCACACGTGCTTCTGGTGGCGTGGGTTGGAAGGATGGTGTGTGATTTTATGGACCAAGTACTGCACGTGGTGGTTGGGAAGTTGGGGTTAACGAAAATGCCTGAGGGAGGGATTCAGCTTGTCTACAAAGTATCCAAAGTCGGAAAAGGCTGTAGATCTGGGCTAGTGTGTTGGGGCTGGGGGAGAGAGGAGAAGTGGGAGAGAATAATTTGAGGCATAGAAAGAAGAATTCGAAGAGGAAGGATGGAGAGTTCAGATAACAAACCTTTATTTAACTGCCTTTTTATGTTAGAGGCGTTCTGCAAAGGCTGAGAATTCAAAGAAAGGCATAAGAGACAAACCCTGCTCTCAAGTAGATGATAGTCTAAAGATAATAGAGGGAAAGGAATAGAAATAAGCTTGTGTATAGCATCTACTGTGAGCCAGTGCTAAGTACTTTAAACATTACCTCATTAGGTCACAGGGTCAACACATGGTCCAGAATGAGATTTCAAGGAAAGGTTTGGGTAATGATAGAAGGAGGTCATCACTGGTTTGGAAGGAATCTAAGCAATAATCTAGTCCAAACTTTCCAACTTACAGATAAGGATACTGTAAAAGGGATAGCAATTTTTAACTATGATTTTAAAGGTAGCAAATGTGTGTCAAAATTTGAAGTCAGTCCTTTTCCTTCAAATCTCCTCTATTTTTCATGGTACTACAGCCGATGATTAATCCCACACTCTCCATTTGCAGATAACTACACCAAGGCTTAGCTTGAGAAATTAAATAATTTACCCAGGGCCCCAAAGTTAGTAAGTGGGGAGAGCCATGAAGAGATCACACTGTCTCCTCCCAGTCCCTTGTTTTCTTTATATCAAGTTAACACATCCATAATAATAATAATAATAACTAATATTTATGTAATCTTTTAAGGTTTGCAAAGCCCTTTACATATTCCCATTTTGTAGATGTGGAAAGTGATGCCAGATGAATTCCCCATAATTCTATAGCTATTTTAGGCAGATTTGAACTTCAGCCTTCTGGATGCCTTTGTATCATTGTATCACCTAACTGCTATTTATAATGGGGCTTCTTAAACTTTTTCCACTTGTGACCTCTTTTCACCTGAGAAATTTTTACACAATATCAGGTATATAAAAAATGTATACAAATCAAACATTTGCTGATAATAAATAATAATTTTGCTATCTCCCACATGAGTTACAAGCACTCATATAAGGTGTCAACCTATAGTTTCAGAAACTTCGATCTAGAGTATGTATGGCCAAAGCAGATTGGTCAAATAATTTTGATGTTTACTAGACAGAAGTTCAAGAGATGGAAATCACTGGTGATTTGTCGGGATGCGGGGAAGTAAAAAAGTTCACATCTTTTTAAGGTGACATAGCTTGGAACCTGAGATAAATATCTTAAGTATTTATATAGTATTTTAAATTCTGTAGAATACTTTAAAATATTGTTCTTGTGGCATACTAATACAAAACTAAGTGCTAGTATTATTTTTAAAAAGTCCAGTACTCTTTCTATACATCTTCCAGGTAGTGACTCAAGGAAACTTTAATCTTTTGTTTTCAGCATCCTTTGAGTCTTGACCTAATAAGCTTTTTGGGGGGAATCATAATGGAGTTAGAATTGGCATTGTATTTTTGAATCAAGGACTGAACCTGATGGAACAGTGCCCAGTGAAATGTTTATGTGTGCTTTTCCCCCCATTTCATAGAAGACTTAGGGTTTTGAAGGCCAGGGTTCTCTATGCTCTAATCACAGGGCTTTTTAGAGACTAACTTGGGAAAAGAGGGGTTGGCTTGAGTTAGAGGAAGTAACCACTGCTGGAAGGAGTCAGATTGTTAAGATTTGAGAAATATGAGAGAGAATGTGAGGGTGTGAGAGTTCACTGTTTCAGGTACTCCGGCACAAAAGGTGTAGAAATCCCAGAGTGCATAGTCATTAGAATTTTCTAGGAGCTTAGGTAGAATTGCTTTCTCCCTTTGCCTTCTAGAGAGGAAGGAGGGAGAGGGGATCCTCCTATTCTACAATCAAGACTGTGGAGTTCTTAGTCCCAGAGCCCTCCACCCATTGGAAAAGTGCTACCTGGGATCTATAGTGTTTTGGGTCGTGGCATTCTGGCTTTGGTTCCTTAACTATTTGAGATATCTGTTTATATGTGGTAGAAATCTCTGCTCTATCTCTTGGCTGCCCTGATTGCTTCCTTGATGCTGTATCCCACAACTGGTAACGCTTATGTGCTTGTTCATGGAACTGCTAGAACCTGGGCCAAAAATTATGGACCAGGCCTGGGGTTGGTTAACCTTTATTTTTGTTATGGATTCCTTTGCCTGTCTGAAGGCTGAAAGTTTGTAAATACATAAAATAAAATACATCATTTCAAATGCAACCAATTATATTGAAATACAGTTATCAAATATTTAAAATAAACAAAAAAATTTACCTGCAGGTTAAGAAGCTCTGAGTTAGGAGGAGAAGTGAGCACAGATACCCAGAGCTTTTGGAGTTGAAAAATTCTTTAAGGGGCACCTAGTGTCTTGGAACTTGGCTAGCCAACTTACCCTTCCAGTTTAGTGCTAATGATTTTGTAGCCCCTTGAAGCATCATGGAAGAAGTCCCTTCATTAGTTGCTTAAAGAATTTTGTTTGAGCAAAAAAAGTTTTGACTTTTTATAGATTCTCTATCTGGCATAAGCTAGAGTATTTCTTAACCTTCTTGGTGTTTTTTGTTTTTTTTTTTGTTTTGTTTTGTTTTTTGCTGCCAAAAGGAGCTATGGGGGGGAAAAATATATATATATATATATATATATATATATATATATAAATGAATCCTGGATATTTACTCAGAATGAACAGTCATCAGACGCCAAAGACTTACAGCCTATTGAGGCAGATCTTGGAGATTGTTTGATTCAACCCTCTTAAGAAATTCTTGGGCCAAGAAGAAGCAGCATTTGTTAAACACCTACTGTGTGCCCAGGACATGTGCTAAGCTTGGGACCCCTGAGTAAGTGCCTAGTACTCCATAAAAAACTGAGAGGAAGGGGAATGACTACAACCTTGTCGGAAGGGCATTGAGAGGGACCATCTTTCTTGTTTACACTTGCCCTGTAGTGGCCTTTTCTGGGGATTTGGTCTATCTGCCTCAAGGGAGATCTTCCCTCTAGGCTTAGCAGTGGAATGAATTTCTTATGCACTTAAATATGCTGGGAGCTAACTAGCCAGCTAGTATGTCACATCTCTCTATGAACTTACTTTTTTTTTTTATTTTATTTTATTTTATTTTATAATTGAACTTACTTTTTAAGAGATAAAAAATATATATATATATACAAGTAAAGGGGAGTTGGAAAGATAAGGGAGGTACTTTAGTGGCAGCTTGTTTTGGAGGTGACCAGGAAGCAATGTGAAGGCCTGGCTCCTGGCAAAATAAAATGAAAACTCACTTTTCAGAGCCCAAGGACCTGGGGCATATGGCTCCAGTGACAAGAATGGCTTGTCCAAGACAGTGAGTACTGCATACCAAGCTCTATGTTGTTGGAAGATTCAGTTGGGGTTTTGGAGAATTATCCTAGTAGTTCTTCCATTTTCAGGGGATCTAGACTGAATTCTTGGGCTAGGAGAGGCTTTTTTTTTTTTTTTTTTTTTTTTTCCTCCCTGAGCCTGGGGTTAAGTGACTTGCCCAGGGTCACACAGTTAGGAAGTGTTAAGTGTCTGAGATCACATTTGAACTCTGATCCTCCTGAATTCAAGGCTGGTGCTCTATCCACTGTGCCACCTAGCTGTCCCCTAGGAGAGGCTTCTAAGGAGTGGGTAGGGCAGCTGCTCCTTTTTAAACTATGTCCCTCAGGAATTTAGAAACCAGAGTTTACTCCTGAGGCAACTGTCCCAAGGATCCCAGCATTTAGAGTAGGTGGACAACCTGGAAATATGACTGAGTGCTTGGGTGATGTGGGGCCCAGGCCTGCAGCAAGACCAGTTAATCTCCTTTAAAGCAGGTTAGGGAAATCCTCAGATTGCCAGGCCACTGGACAGGATTCCCACCTCAACCAGAAGACTGAGCATATGTATGCTCTTTTATTGTCCTGAGAAACTGATCCTGGGAAGTGAGTGGCTTTATCTCTGTTTTTTTCTGGGGCAGAGAGACCATATTTTTGATACCCCTGTTGTTTGAATCATTTTCATTCGTGCTCAACTCTGTAACCCATTTGGGGTTCTCTTACAAAAAATACTGCAGTTTGCCATTTTCTTCTGCTCATTTTACAGATGAGGAACTGAGGCAAATGACTTAGGTAGGATTACACAAGTAAGTATCTGAGGCCAGATTTGAACTCATGACGATGAGTTTTCCTGATTCCAAACCATTATCTATTGCACTACTAGCTCTTCGCTTAACTGTCCATTTTTTTGAAAATATTCTTTATATTCTTGTAGCCATTTAAATTCAAGGAAGGGAAAGAAACTTGGAAATGGAACAGGGCATCTGAGTAATACTCCCAAATGGCTCACCCAACTGAACCCATGCTTTGTTGGCCAAAACAAATAGGAGTGCTTTGCCTGTTCCTTTCCTTGCTGCTCCCTCCGTTTTCCACGTTCTTGGCTCTCTTTTTTGACCATTTCCTCTCCACCCTTTTAAGTTATGGTACAGCACAAAGGGCATGGGCAAGGAAACTGAAATTTCGAATTTAAAGGGGCAGCAATCCCAGGGTGGGTGGAAGCTTTACATTCCCTATTTCCTCAATCTGAACTCTTCTCTGGGAGTATTTGGACTTGTCTTTTTTTCTCTGTTGCTGTCTTATGCTTTGTGATTTTAGCATTATTATCTGCCATGCTAGAATGGTAGTGGAAGGTGATAGCTAAATATTAATTACCAATAACAGGTACTTTTTTTCTCAGTGGTATTCTATTATTACAAATACATGTAAAGATAGTTTACACATCCATTTTTGTAAGATTTTGTGTTGCATATTTTTCTCCCTCCTTCCTTTATCTCCTCCCTCCAAGACAGAAAGCCATAAAAAAACCCATAAAATATAAAAATATATATATAAAATAAATATAAAAATTAAAAAACCTCAGAAGATTAACTTTATATAGGTTAATCTTATATAATAATTTCAAATAAATTTCTATATTTTTCAAATAATAGGCATTTATTAATATCTTTCTATGGGCTTGGTCCTGGGAGGTAAAAAAACAAAAGTCGAATAAGTTCCTTTCCCCCAAAGAAGTTTGCATTCTATCCAGGGAGAGAATATATAGACAAGGCAGTTTTGGGGAAGAAGCACAGGCAGCTGCTCACAAAGCCACATTTGTGGGCAGCATGTGAATTAAAAAGGCAAAAAGGAACTGGATTCGAGATATATGCAAGTGGGAGATACAATGTTATGCATGAGGGATAGTAAGAATCCCGGTTTGTCTGGACCAATGTGAAGAGAATTTAGGGTTTAAATCTCTGCAATCTGGCTTTCTAAACGTGTTGGAATGTAGATCTCTTTCATCTCTGACCAGCTCTCCTTAATAAGATGGGTCTTAGTTGTGGTTAAACCTAATTGAATGTGGAAGCAGGAGTGGTAGAGGAGGAAAAGCAATCATAATTTTCCTTAATGCATTGCCAGCCTCACCCTCTGAAGAGCAGTCATGTTCATTGTCAGAGCTGACCTTCGTCCCTTGCCTTGGGGATTCCTAGTAAAGGTGACATTTCTTTCAGGTTCGGGGATGGGGAGTGTGAATCTTGGTGAGACTTCTGAAAAGTTAAGCCTTCTTAGGCATCTTGAGCACCATAAACGTTGTTTTAGTTATTGGCTAGTACAATCGCCAGTCAGTAAGCATTTGTTAAACACCTACTATGTGCCAGGCACTGGGGATACAAAGAAAGGCAAAAGATAGCCTCTGATTTCAAGGATGAGCTGACAGTCTAATGGGACAGAATAAATTAGAAATAATTAACATGAGGAAGGTACTAGGTGTGGGTAGGGGAAGCAGTGGATAGAACATTGCCCTTGGAGTCAGGAGAAATGTGAGTTCAAAAGCAGACACTTTATTAGCTGTGTGCACTGGGGTGAGTCACTTAACCCCAATTGCCTCCAAAAAAAGAGGAAGAAGAAGACACTAGAATTAAGGGGAATTGGGAAAGGATTCCTGTATAAAAGAGGATTTTGGCCAGAATTTGAAGAAAGCCAGAAATCAGAGATGGGGGAACATGAAAATGCCCTGACTTAGGAAATAAATGTGGAGGCTCATGTCACTGAATAGGAGAGCAGCATCAGTATGTTTTAGAAAGCTCATTTAATTCAACTGGAGTAAGTGTTTATTTGGGGGGAGGGGAAGGTGTTAGAACAGTAAAAACTTAGTGGGAGGAGGGGCAGATTGTGAAGGGCTTTGAAAGCCAGAGGATTTTATATTGGATCCTGAAGGTGATTATTAGTGATGGAAATAATGACACGAGCCAGATGGCCTGTCAGTTGCCTCTACCTGTCATTTGGTGTGGGCTCCGCCTCTTAGTGGAAGAGGATGTTTTATGATGTGATTGATGAAATGCCAAAGCCACAGCTTCACAGGATGTGAACAAGGGCAGCTTCTTAAATTAGCGCCTTAGACTTAGGGTTTGCTCATCAGGGAAGTAAGTGTATTTTAGAAAGCTCATTCATTCAGCAAGCCCGGGAACTATGGAACTGGCATGTATCCTCTTACTGAAAATAACAGTGGTCCAGTCTAGTATAGAACAAATTCATCTCAGTGGCCTCTTTCCTTCTGAAGAAGAGCAGGGACCTCCTGTCATTCTCTCTGGCCTGCTTCCTGTGTCCATCTTCCCCCTCTCCCTGCCCCCCAAGATTTTTGGCTCACTATCTGGACTATTCCCTGATTCCACAGGAGCATTGGGTCATGGATTCAGAGCCTGCAGTACCTCAGAGATCATTCAGTCTAACTCCCTCATTTTTAAGATAAGATAAACTAAAATTTGAAATGTGGAATAACTCGATCAAGATTACACCGGTACTACTGAACAGTTGAATCAAGATTCAAATTCAGCAGTTCCCTGCTGTACTGTGCTGCTTAGAGCCCTCTTCCCCAGACTGCCAGAGATGCTCATCCCAATCTTGTATTATGGTTTGACCTCTGAAACAGTAACCAGGATGAGTTGGCCACTTTGCTCATACATCTCCAAAAACTACCAGTTTAAAAGAATTAACTCCTGGCCTTTCATTTCTCTATAGGCAAAAATTTTATTTTAGCAAGTGCCTACTCTATTCCAGGAAAATTTTGGAGGTCCTTTGTACTAGGGAAACTTTGAAAGTACAGAAGAGAGACAGTCCCTTGCTTCTCAAAAGAGCTTATGGCATTCTACTATGGGGAACAAATAAATATTTACTGGAAATTGAGAGAGAGAAAAAGGGCTGGGGGGTGGAGAGGAGAAGTTTATGGATACATATGTGTGTGTATGTGAATGTATATCCCTATACACACAGGGCAAAATTTTTGGAGAGAAAGCAGCAAAGGGTTCTTCAAAGCTGTGACATTTAAAAGGGTGAACCTTGAGAAGAGGGACTCCAACATCCCAGGCATGTGGGGGCAATATGCAAAGACTCAGGAACCCATTTTGTCTGACTTGTAAAGTTCATACAGAAATAAAATGTCATAAGGCTGGAAAGATTGTTCATCCGTCGATGGTGAAAAGGACCAATGACATCAGAAGATCTTGTCTTACAAGTGAACTAGATTTAAATGAGTCCAGTAGCTAGACAAGAATACATCTGGAAAGATGGACTAGAACTTAGAGTATAATGGGCTTTAAATGCCTAACAGAGAGTGCTTTTTTATCCTAAAGGAAAAGGGGACCTTTTTACTAAAACCTCTTGAGTGATGTGCTCAAGCCTTTCTGGAATACCAGTTTGGTCACCACGTGAAGATGTACTGAAGAGGAGAGAAACTGGATGCAAGGAGGCAATTGCAGTAGCCCAGACAGAGGATGAGAACCTAGACTAGAGTGGTATGGGTGTGAATGAGGAGAAAGATGTTGAGGTAGAATCAACAATATTTGATGACTGATTGCAAATGGGGGGTGAGCAACAGGGAAAAGTATAGGCTGGCTCTTAAGATTTTAGATCTAGGATTATGCATACTGACTTTTAAAAAAATGTTTTCTTTTTAATCTGTGGAATTAAGACAAGAATAATAAAATTACATTAAAAAGGTGATTACAAGGCTTTCTAAGAGAGGAAAGATGCAAGTCTTTAGCTTGAGGAGATAACAGGGTCAAGTAAAGGTTTTTTTAAGAGTGTGTTGTGTCATGTTTGTAGGCCATAGGGAAGGAGCCAGAGGATGGAGAGAGAAAGTTATAATAATGAGAGTGGGAAAGATGAAAATGCAAAGTATAGGAACCTGTAAGGAATGGGAAGGTGCTTGCAAAAAAGTTTATGAGAAAGACCACTTTTTCCTTCAAAGCTGAAGCAAAAGTTGATCCTCTGATTGAATTTTATGAGCTATCGATTTGGGAAGACACAAGAGGGGGCTTCAGTTTTAACTTTCTGCTTACTTCTCAGCCCCTTGCTATGAGGCTTCTCATATCCTGCCTTTTTATGGGAGTTTACTCCAGGATTTGGTCCTGAGGTTTCTCTTCTCTATTATATATACAGTCTCTTGGGGGAAAGTAGCTCCTGTGGGTTTAATTATCTCTTTACAAATAATTCCCAAATCTGGTGCTCTAGTGAGCTCCAGACTTGAGTTGTAGTGTACAGAGTAAGGGAATAAAGTGAAAGAATACTTAGAAAATAGAAAGGAATCAAATTATGAATGGCTTTACCAAATAGAAGGCTGTTGCAATAGAATATAGGAGAAATGTTGTGAAGATAGAATTAATAAAGTTTGACAACAGATTGGTTAATGGGGGGAGTGTTGGGGAAAAAAAATGAGTCAAGGATGGCTTTGAGATTTTAAACCTGGATTACTGGGAAGATGTTGCTACCTTCAACCTTCTTCAGATAGAGAAATTTTGAAGAAAGGAAGATTTGGGAGAAAGTTAAATTAAGTATAAGTTGTCTACAGAATTGTACAATGAATTGGCAGTTGAAATTGAGAGACAGGGCAGGAATACTAGATAAGTCGGTCTGAGAATCACTAGAACAGAGATGCTCCTTATTCTCCTCCCTTTTCCCAATCTGTCACATTGTGGTGATATGTAAATAAATGTATATTGGCTTCCTTCTCTTGAGATGAGTAATCATTGTTTTCTTTTCTTCCTAATCAAACCTTATGACTTGTTAATTTTTGCTGATTGACACCTTTCCCTCCAACTTCTTGAGTTAGGAATGAATACTGTGCTGTGGGAGAATGGGTTCTTTGACAAAAAGAAGAGAACAGAAAATCAATTCTGTAAAATAGTAAATGACCAAGGTGAAATCTCAGCAAAACCAGAAGAAAAAGAAAAGAATAATCAGAACATATTGTGCGTGGTTAATATACCAACAAAACTGATAAATAATATGGAGGAATACCTTCAAAAATATAAAATACCCAAACCATCAGAAAGCCAGGTAGAGATTCTAAATAACCTAATCTCAAAAAAAAGGAAAGAGATACAGCTTTTAAAGGAACTATCAAAGAAAAAAAACCTCTGGGTCCTAATGGATTCACAATGAGAATTCCATCTAGTTAGTTAGTTAGTTAAGGCAATTGGGGTTAACTTTCTTGCCCAGAGTCACACAGCTGGGAAGTGTTAAGTGTCTGAGACCAAATTTAAACTCAGGTCCTTCTGACCTCAGGGCTGGTGCTCTATCCACTGCGCTACCCAGCTGCCCCTATTCCGCCAAATTTTTAAAGAACAGTTAGAATTCGTACTTTACAAATTATTTTCAAATATTGAGAATCAAAGCCAGAATGAGACAAAAATAAGACAAACATAGCCCTAATATAGAACCTGGAAAAGATAAAATATGGGGAAAAACCAGTATCATTGATGATCATTGACTCAAAAATTTTAAATAAAATCCTGACAGACTTAAGCAATTTATCCAAAAAATCATTCATGATGAACAAGTGGAATTTATATTAGGGATCAAGAATGGTTCAAAATTAGAAAAATAATCAGTTTGCCAACTTGTTCCATCAAGGTTCACTTGCTTACCCTGACTGACAATATGGTATCACTGCCGATGTTGTGTTTGGATAATTTTGTGTTTCTCAACATTGACTTTATTTATGTGATTAAAACCATTTCTTGCAGTGTTTAATTTTTCTCTGGGTGGTGGGGGAGGGGAGAGAGAATTAGCTCAACTGAAAGGAGAATATGTGATTAGGAGTAGTAGGGAATGAAGTTAATGAAAATGGAAAATTTAGAAATGAGAATAAGGAGACATTTGTTCTTTTCTTAATAGTCTCAGATAATTTGCTGCTCTTGTCTTGGAGTATATTTGCCTTCTAAAATCAGTAGACTTTGGTTATCTTGGCTTCCTTATGAGAGCTATTCTATTCTTCCTTAAAGTATTCCTAGATATTAGGGCCTAAGAAGCAGAGAGGAATTCTTGTTAGGACTCTCCCAACCTTGTCCATTGTTTTAGAGGTCATTTTAGTGAGTGGTGGTGGCTCTGGATGTGACCTTCTCCTCCTGATCCTGCCTGATTTTTCTATTTTATTGCCGGTTGGGTTTTTGTGGCAGACATCTGAAGCCCTAGCTATGTGGCTATGTGATATCCTCTTCATCTTGTCTCCATACGGAATTAGAAGGGAGGGATATTCAACAAATATTTATTAATCACCTGCTATTTGCCATTCTATTATTAATACCAAACATTTAGGTAACTGATTTTTTCTTTTTTCAAAGATGTCTTTACAGATTAGTTATCTCATTGAGTACTCACAGCAAACTTGGAAGTTGGTTTTATCCCTGTTTGATAGATGATATAACTCATAGTGGTGAAATAATTTGTCCAAGGTGATTTGTCCAGTGATCAAACTCAGGCCTAGAAATCTTATTCCTTGACTTCTAATCATGTTTTTTTCAATACAGCACAGTGGTCCTATGGGAGGTACACAAGACAAAAGTAATTTTTGTCAATTTTTGTCAATTTTATAATTTTTGAGGAGTTAAAACCCTAAGAAGGGAGATTTAAATAAGATGTTTTGAAATATAGGAGCTACAAATGGACAAAAGTGATTCTTTAAAAAGGATAGTACATTTTGGAAGGTTTGGGGAAATCCAGATATGTGAAGGAATTGCTGGTGGAAATAAAAGTTGGGAAAACCTAGTTCAGGAAAGCAATTTGTAATTAGGCAAAGAAAAAGACTGAATTGCTCATACTTTTAGACTTTCAGAGATTCCACCAGGATAAGGCATGTGCTCTGAGGCCATTAGTGAAAAGAAAAACTCCATATATTCCAGATGATGGACAGTAACTATTTGGTAGCAAAGAGCTAGGAACAATATATTCTCATCCATTAGGGAATGGCTAAACAAACTCATGGTACCAAATATAATGGAATATTATTCTAATAATGAAATAATTAACAGTAAGAATTGAAGAACATGATGACTACAGGGGAAAGACTTATATGAACTGATACAAAACAAGGTAAGCAAAACCAGAAAAATGATATACACATTGATTACAATATAAGTGGAAAAAACAGTCAACATAAAACAACTGAAACTGAATATAGCAAAATTACAAAGATCACATTTGGCCCCAAAGAAGCGTAATTAAAGGACATCTCTCTTCATCTCCCTTTACAAAAGTGGAAGATCATGAATATGTAATGTCATATATATTGTCTAGGGACTTTTTTTTTTTTTAAGTATTCATTAGTTTTGTTAAATTTTTCTCGTCTGTTGTTTAAAATTTTTTAGCTCATTTCATTTCAACAAATGCTTTATTAGTACCCATTATGTGCTAGGCACTAATCTCTGAGGCTTCAAGGAGTTTACAGTCTGATGGAGGAGACAGTACACAAACAGATGTATACAAAGCAAGATCTATACATACATCTATATGTGAAAGAAATGCAATTGAGATGACTAGTTATGAGACATATCTCTAAAGGGGAAAATGCTGTAGGAGACAATAAAAATAAAAGGTAACAATTAAAATCTACCCCCCCTCCCCCCGGGCTGGGGTTAAGTGACTTGCCCAGGGTCACACAGCTAGGAAGTGTTAAGTATCAGAAATCACATTTGAACTCAGGTCCTCCTGAATTCAGGGCTGGTGCTCTATCCACTGTGCCACCTAGCTGCCCCCTAAAATCTACTTTTTAAAAAGAAGAGAATCACTAAAGAAGATCATAAAATCATGAACTCTGGGAAGGATCTCAGAAGTCTCATAATTTAACCACCTTCATGAATAGGATTCCCTTCTACAACATGTTTGCCAAGTAAACTCTAGCCTCTACTTGAATACCTCTGAGAGAGCTCACTACTTATTATGGAATCTTATTTCATTGTGGAAAAGTTTTAAAACATTTTTCCTTTCTGGTGAACATTTACCTCTATGGCACCTTCGACTCCATCTTACCCCACAATCTCCAAACAAATCATCCTCTTCTCAGATTCATACGTTCTTTTCCCCTATCTTCCTTTAGAACCTTTGATCTGAATTATTCCAGCTTCAAACATATCTACTGACTGTGGAACCTTAGAATAGACAATCTTCTCAGTGTACCAGGAAGTTTTAAGGCCTTTTAAAGGTGCCTAGAAGGGGCCCATCTGTTTTGAAAGTTCCTCAACTGGGAACTCCTCTAATTTATAAATTATAGGTCTTTCTTGTGTTGACCTTCCTGGAGGTTCTTAACCTGTTTTGAGTGAGTCATGGGCCTTTTGGACATTCTGGTGCGGTCATTTCACTGCCTCGTATATACAGTTTGGTGACTTTGTGGCTATTGTTCCAAATTGCTTTTCAGAATGACTTTACCATTCAAAGTTCTTCCAACATTTGCTATTTTCCTTTTCATCCACTTTATCCACTTGATAGATGTGAGGTAGAACCTTATTGTTTTAATTTGTATATCTCTAGTTATTATTGATTTCATACATTTTTTCATGTGGCTTTTGATATTGATTTCTAACTTAGAAAAGAGCCATTCCTATTCTTGGGCCATTCAACAATTGAGGAGTGGCTCTTATTCTTAATAAATGTCAGTTTCTCAATATAAAAGTTTCTTAAGCTGCTGATTTTGACCCCATTTGGGGCTGTGGAACTGAATGTGGAGGTTGTAAAAAGTTGTCAATAGTAAAGGGTTTCTCAATGCAATGGCCAAAACTTATTCAAAATCATACATGAATTTTGTGTGTTTCTAGCAGTGCTTGCTCATGTTGCATTGCTCAATTTCACTGCAGCCTTGGTTCTAAATGCACAACTTGAACATTTTGCACTGTGTATGCATGAACATAACCAGAAACATCTGGGGTCAGATTCCAGATGGGTTCACAGAAAATTCCGTGGGTGAAAAGCAGTTATTAGTGGAAAAGTTTAAGAAGTCCTGCCTTATATATCTTGTAAATGAAAATTGTATCAGAGAAACTTGGTACAAAAATCTTTTCCCCAGTTACCTGTTTCCCTTTTAATTTTAGCTGTCAATACGTTTTTCCAAGACTTTTTTTTTTTCCCCCAATACTCAAATTCCAGGAAAAAAATGGAATACTAACTTTCCTGAATACACCCTGTTGCTTTTCTGCCTTTGCTTTTACTGCTCTTTACATTTAAGAATGCCCATCCCTCCCTGTTAACTCTGTTATCCATTAACTGTTTATGCTTTTTTAGGTCTCTGTCACCTGCTATTTCTTAAGAGCTTTCTCATCCTGTCCCATCCCTTTTTCTTTTTTTGCTCCTTCCCACCTCCTATTACAGATGTGACACATACATCCCACCTAGAGCATTTCTCTCTCTCTCTCATTTTCTCAATAGTGTTTTATTTTCCTAAATCCATAAAAAGATAGTTTTCAGTATTCATTTTTGTAAGATTTTATGTTCCAATTTTTTTCTCCCTCACTTTTTATTTCTGTATTTGTCATGTTGTACAAGAAAAATCATACCAAAAGAGAGAGAACCACAAGAAAGAAAAAGCAAAACTTAAAAAAAAAGGTGAAACTACTGTGCTTCAAACCACATTCAGTCTTCATAGTTCTATCTCTGGATACAGATGGCATTTTCCATCCCAAATCTATTAGAATTATCTAAGATCACCATATTGCTGAAAAGAGTTAAGTCTGTTATAGTTGATCATCACATAATCTATGTACTATATACAATGTTTTTCTGGTTCTGCTCATTTCACTCAGCATCAGTTAATCTAAGTCTTTCTAAGCTTTTTTGAAATCAGCCTGTCCATCATTTCTTATAGAACAATAATATTCCATAACTTATTCAGCCATTCCCCAACTGATGGGCATCCATTCAATCCACTCTTGAGTAAGAACTTATTTATCCTTGGTATTTGCCCAGTCTGTTTCAATTGTAGATGACTTTATCACAAAAGATGAAGCAGCAAGTGTTAGTCTTTGAGGCTCTCAAAATGGGATCTTTAGTTTTTGGGTTTTTTTCCCTACTTTTCAGTGAGATCCCTTAAGGGCTAATTGGGGCAAAAAAAATTAAAGCTTTTTATTTTTAAAACATATGTGTGGTACCATTCTCCAATTGATAAATGGTCAAAGGATATGAATAGACAATTCTCAGATGATGAAATTGAAATTATATCCACTCATATGAAAGAGTGTTCCAAATCACTACTGATCAGAGAAATGCAAATTAAGACAACTCTGAGATACCACTACACACCTATCAGATTGGCTAAGATGACAGGAACAAATAATGATGAATGTTGGAGGGGATGTGGGAAAACTGGGACACTAATACATTGTTGATGGAGTTGTGAAAGAATCCAGCCATTCTGGAGAGCAATCTGGAACTATGTCCAAAAAGTTATCAAACTGTGCATACCCTTTGACCCAGCATTGCTGTTATTGGGATTATATCCCAAAGAAATACTAAAGAGCGGAAAGGGCCCTGTATGTGCCAAAATGTTTGTGGCAGCTCTTTTTGTTGTAGCTAGAAACTGGAAGTTGAATGGATGTCCATCAATTGGAGAATGGTTGGGTAAATTGTGGTATATGAAGGTTACGGAATATTATTGCTCTGTAAGAAATGACCAGCAGGAGGAATACAGAGAGGCTTGGAGAGACTTACATCAACTGATGCTGAGTGAAATGAATAGAACCAGAAGATCGCTGTACACTTCAATGCTGTATGAAGATGTTTTCTGATGGAAGTGGATATCTTCAACATAAAGAAGATCCAACTCACTTCCAGTTGATCAATGATGAACAGAAATAAACTACACCCAGAGAAGGAACACTGGGAAGTGAATGTAAATTGTTAGCACTACTGTCTATCTACCCAGGTTACTTATACCTTCGGAATCTAATACTTAATGTGCAACAAGAAAATGGTATTTACACACATATATTGTATCTAGGTTTTGTTGTGTAATACATGTAAAATGTATGGGATTGCCTGTCATCGGGGGGAGGGAGGGAGGGATAATTTGGAAAAATGAATACAAGGGATAATATTATAAAAAAAATTACTCATGCATATATACTGTGGAAAAAAATTCTAAATAAATATTAAAAAAAAAGAAAAATATTTTCCTTTAAAATATAAATAAATATTGCTGATTATTTCTCAAATAAATACTAACTTTAAAAAAAAAAACATATGCATGGATAATTTTTCACCATTAACCCTTGTAATACCTTGTGTTCTAAATTTCCCCCCCCTTTCCTCACTCCCTCCCCTAAATGGCAAGTAATCCAATATCTATTAAACATGTTAAAAATATGTTAACTTCAATGTATGTATATATATTTATACAGTTATCTAGTTGCACAAGAAAAATCAGATCAAAAAGAAAAAAATGAGAAAGAAAACAAAATGCAAACAAACTACAACAAAAAAAAAGTGAAAATACTATGTTGTGGTCCACACTAAGTTCCCACAATCTTCTCTCTGGGTGTAGATGGATTTCTTTATCACAAGATCCTTGGAACTGGCCTGAATCATCTCATTGTTGAAAAGAGCCATGTCCATCAGAATTGATCTTCATATAATCTTGTTGCCCTGTACATTGATTTCCTGGTTCTGCTTATTTCACTTAGCATCAATTCATATTAAGTCTCTCCAGCCTCTCTGAAATTATTCTGGTGATCGTTTTTTATAGAATAATAATAATATTTTATAACATTCATATACCATGACTTGGTTCAGCTACAGAATAGCACTTTTAATGAAGTTTTGTGTATTTTCTTTGGACTTGTGGACTGCTGGTTGAGTTCTACAGCCCACCTTTAATCTAATCACCCTTTCCCTTTAGAAAGTTAATTCCTTAAGGGCTGGAACTATGTTCTTTTTTTTTTTTTTTTCTTCACGTCTTCCCTACCCTTAGAGCAGTATCTGGCACCTACCTAGAGCTTATTAAGAGCCTGTTGATTTATTCCCTGCCGTTTCCCCACCAATATTCCAGAGGCAATGTGGCAGCTATACAGTCAATTATCAAGCAAGCATTTAAAATAGCTCTTTTTTAAAAATTATGACTTGACAAAAATATACCTGAATATTTTAGTAAGCAAATAAGAGAAAATGAGGATTGTGTAGAAAACTATGACATTAAATTCACAGTACTACTAACTGCCTTGCTTGTCTGAATCCCCTCATCAAGGGCCTTTTGCTCTCTTATACTTTAAAAAGATTTCACTGATTCTCTTATTCCCCTTCCTCTCTTTTGGCATCAGTATCTGCCCTTCCCCTCTTCCAAATAAAGAAATCACATGTATAGTTGAGGAAACAAATCCACACATCGGCCAGATCTCGGGGAAAAACAAACAAACATGTCTCTTGCACTTCTCTTCATCATCTATATCAGCCAAAAAATAGGAAATAGGTTATCATAAGTCTCCTGGAGTTTATGACTGGTCATTACATTTATGTGAGATTTCAGAATGCTGATCATTCTCTTAGGTTTTTCTGAATTGTGAATTTTATAATTTCTTATGATAATGATAATCCATTACACTCATAACATTGTGGTTTTTTCACCCATTCCTCATTTTGTTATAGCAAAAGTACTGCTATAGTTATCTTTGTGACTAAGTCTTTACCCTGTATCTTTGACTAAGTGGTATTTGTAGCCAAAATGTACAGGTTAGTGTTTTTTGTGATAAAATTCCAAATTGGTTTTGAAAGTTGTTGGATCACCTCACAGCTCCACCAACTTCTTATCTTCCCATAGCCCTAACAACAATTGTCATTTTCCTTTTTTAGTCATCTTTTTTTGTAAACCTTGATGGTTGGGAGGTCGAACCTCTGAGGTGTTTTAATTTATATTTCTCTTAAACTTTTGGACAATTTTGGGGAAAATGACAAGTGTTTTTAAGTGTCAGCTTTATGCTTATCAAGAACAGTAAAGGCAGTAATTTCAGGAGAGCTCTTTCCTATCTCAAGAGTCTCAGAATTTCTGCCCTTTTTTCCCCCCTCTCAAGTCTTGTGTATATTTACTAAACTTTTCTTGGGAATTTCCACTCAAATGAACTACCTGGGAATTTTGAATAGTTTAAATAAAAGGCAACATATTCATAGAGAAAAAGTATTGGAAGTGGATGGCATTGGAAGACTTGGGTTTTTAGTACTAGATGTGTGACCTTGAGAAAGTAAAGGTCGGCCTCATAGAGAATGAGCTGGCGGAAATAATTTCCCCCTATCTTTAGGGTGGGATTTCATTACTCAGAGAAACCTCCCCCAACAATTCTATTTTATTGTGTTAAAAAGGAGCCTGGAGCTCTCTGAGGTTAAGTGATGGCTTCCCCTACTCTCCAGCTTTAAATCAGCAATTCTTTGATCTTGCCTTGAAACTTGATCACTTTCCATTGAAACCTACAATTGACATCTTCACTCGGAATAATGTGGGAGGGCATCCCTCACTGCTGAGCCTTCTGCTCCTGTAATAGGGCCAGACTTGCTCTTCCAAGTCTCAGGGAAGACCCTATCCTGAGCCTTGCTCTCCAAGGTCCCTTTAAGTGTTCAGGCTTGATTTACAGCTGCAGGTCAACAAATACACAGACACACATTCTTTCCCAGGCTCCAGAAAGGCTTTGAGTGACAGAGAACCACTTTCTGTTCCCTGGATGGCTGCTGATAGCTGTGCTGCCTAGCATATGCTGTTTGTTTTGAAAACTCCTGACGTGGCTGGTTCTGTTCATTCATGAAGAAACACTGAGCCCCACTACCCGCATTGGGATATATTCAGTCCGGATTTGATCCCCTGCCGGGATGGTAAGCAGTTTATTAATCCACTAGAACTTTAGCCCCTACCTCTCTGTCAATGCCTTTGGCTACAAAGTTGCTCTGTACATGACCCATGAACGAGTTGTAATGTCTTGAGATTGATTTTTGCTCATTAGCTGCATCCTTGTATGCATGCTTGGGAGAGATAGAAAGTATCTTTGGGATTCCTTGAAATGAAACAGAAGCAGGAAAAGAAATGTTCATCCAATCAAAGTAAATTTGTGTTTAAAAGACTCAGGCTGGTTTAGGGGACTGACTGTAGATATGCTGAGGGATACAGGTAAATTTTTCTGTCTCAGATCCGGGCATAGACGTTACATCTTCCCATTATTCTTGAGCTTGTCTCTCTAGTATTAGTTAATGAATTGCCTGTGGATCAATGCCAGAGCCCATCCTACTATGTTTGGCCCTACTTGACCTCCCTGTCCCAAGGTTAGGCCAGTCTGGATCTTTGGGGTTTACGTGGCTGAATTCAGGACCACATCGTATCTCAGAAAAGACTTCTGAGCATCTGGATTATCCTGATCTGGTACTCCACCCCCTACCATGATTACTGCAGTCATTTTCCTGGGCTTCCAATAAACTTTGGAACATTCTTTTAAAAATCTCCATGTGTTTTTCTTGCTGTTTCTTGCCATATAAGTGTTTTTGATCTGTCTCTGGTTAGAGTTGCATGAATGCTTGCTTAGATTGGATATGGTTTTATGGGCCCCCTTTTCTGTCTCCCAAGAATTTCTGGCCTGTGTTTCGTGCAGGTGAAAGAGGCACTTGCTATAATTTTTCACTGGAATTCTTGAACATCCTTTGATCTGGTGAAAATTTTAGATTTTTGTTGGAGTAGATATTGCTTATCTGCCTCCCTCAGGCATCTGTCAGCACAGGTAGCCTTGGGCTACCTACTTCTGTTCTTGCTGAAGCCTTCCTGCATTAAAATTTGCTATTATTGCAGGAACCATTAAAACTTTCTCTCCCTAGCCCCTTCCATACCTCTTGTGTGTTACTATATTATTTCTGTCTGCCCTGCTGCTCCATCTTATCCATTAGCATTCCATTCCTCTCCTCCCTCAAGACTCAAAGAGGTTCAGAGGTCCTACTGGTACTTGGGACTAGTATTAATAGTATTTCAACTACTTTTCTTCCTATTTCAACTACTTCCACAGTTCAAAAGATGAATGATTTCATTAAAAATAGTTGTCCCCTTCACAAAGTCAGTTCACAGCTTCTTGTACTTAAGGGGACAGACTTTGAGGTATTATTGCCAAAAAAAAAACAAAAAACAAAACTCTATTTTTCATTTTGGGGAAAAAACTTAGGCTGGTGGTCTTTTGATAAGGTGCACAGTCTGTCACTGGGCTTGTGCTTGAAACTTTTAAGCTTGCTGCAAGACCTACTGGAGTTTATATGCCACTTGACCCATCCTTAGAAAACAAGTTTTCCTCCAATCCTCCTCAAGCTGTGGCTTTGGAGGAGAATGTTATGGACAAGGAGACTTTAGAAAGATAGCCAGAGACCTTAGCCACAGTGTGTAATGTGGTTTCTATGGTTCTAAATAACCAGCTACTTTTGCTTTTGGAATCCTGCCCATATGTAAGTTGGGGACTGACCTTAGAACTCTCAGCCAGCCTACTCTCCCTAGCAGGTCCCCAGCTAGTTATATTAAATATGACAGTATTTACAGTCCTGAAGGGAGGGGAAGAGAAGTGCTTAACTGCTTACTAAATGGCTCCCCATGCAACACTGTGCAAATATAAGCTGGCGTTCAATTCGCTTTCCATTTTTCTGTGAACTATTTGTTGCTATTTGCATTTGAGTTTCAAAGGCTTGATGTGTGCTAATTTGAACATGTTGAATAGACTATATTTTGACTAATGTTTAGATGCTCATACTTATAGGACTGGGAACAGATATACCAGAAACAATGGCTAATAACCCCTTTCATACCCAATTATGTTAGACTTTGAAATGCTTTGTATGGTAAGAATTTTGCTTATCCTGATTTCTAATTTCTTAGATTCACCTGGAAGGGGGTGGTCTCAGAGATCATAAAACCCAGGATTTCTTACCTTTTTAAAGTATTTTGACACCTGTATTTTAATATAATTGGTTTCTTTTATAAGCCAATGCTTTTTATGATTTTTTTTTTTTTAATTTCAGAGGAGGGATTCATAGACTTCATCAAACTGCCAGAACAGTCTGTGATGCAAAAACAAAAACAAACCCCAAATCCTGAGCTAAGCCAGTTCCTTCCTTTTACAAATAAGGAAACTGGAACTCACAAAGTCACACTTGCCTAGGAAATAAGAAGCAGACTGATGTTTCAACCCAAGCCTACCTTTTTACTCTATCCAGTGGCCTCTAATTTTCTGTTGTTTCATTTTGGCTAATAGGAAAATGAGTTCCCATTTCCTAAACGCATGGGAATTAAGCATTGGACTGCTGCAGTCCAGAAGTGCAAGCTAATGGTGGAAGAAGCCCGCTCAGGATTCCAGCTCTGCCAAGTCTAATCTTAAAGAGCTAATTTTAGAAAGTCGCTTTGGGGCCAGTGGAAGGTAGGGGGAGCAGACATAGTTGGGGAAGCACTAGGGCTCCAATCATGGGTCACAAGCACTAAATTGGAATGTTTTTGTTTTCCTTTGAATACCAGAATGTTGGAGTGGAAAGGGGCCTAGAGATCAGCTAGTTCCACCCCTTTAGGCCCAGAGAGAATTAAAGTGATTTTCCCAAGAGTACATAACTAGCAAATGGGAGAACTGGAATCCCTACTTTATCTGGTTCTAAGTCTGATGACCTTACTATACCATGCTGCTGCAGTGGCTAACCATACTTTCTCCTTTTCCTCAGTAGCCAGTACCTCCACAGAAACTGTAAAAAATATCTGACATGGTCAGCATTTGAATGAAGGTCTCAGATCACCTCCCCCAAAGCCTGCTTAATCCATGTCTACAATGTCTACTATAATGTCACAACATTTTAATCCAAATTTTTCTCTCTTTTATCATCCTTGATGTTGTTGTATATGATCCTCAGTGTTTCTCCTTGCTACTTGAAATCCCTCCTTCTAGTTGCTTGCAGTGTATTTTCTTTGATCTGAAAGCTCTGAATGTTGATTATGACATCCCTAGACATTCTCACCTCACTTTAGAGTTTATTTCAAAAGGACTCTTTCCATATTCCCTTTGCCTCTGACTAATAGAACCAGGTTATTTTCTTGAAATTTACTATCCAGGATTTTTTTTTTTTTTATTAGATCGTGGTTTTTAAGAAGTCTTATTTGTTATTATTGTTTTGTAAGAGATGACCAGCAGGATAATTTCAGAGAGACTTGGAGAGACTTACATGAATTGATGCTAAGTGAAATAAGCAGAATCAGGAAATAATTATACATGCTGACAACAAGATTATATGATGACCAACTCTGGTGGATGTGGTTCTCTTCAACAGTGAGATGATTCAAATCAGTTCCAATTGTTCAGTAATGAAGAGAATCAGATATACCCAGAAAGAGAACAATGGGAAACGAGTATAAACCACTACATAGCATTTCCACTCTTTTCTGTTATTGTTTGCTTACATTCTTGTTTTCCTTCTCAAATTTTTTTTCTTCCTTTCTAGATCCGAGTTTTCTTGTGTAGCAAGATAACTGTAAAATATGTATACATATGTTGGATTTAACATATACTTTAACATAAAAAAGTCTTATTCTTAAATTTTTTTTCTCCTTGACCTTGGTTCCTAGGTAGTACTTTTTATAATAGATAACCTATATTTTCAGTATTTTGATTTTGTTATTGTATTTCTTGCCTAATAATCGTAGTTATATTGCTCTATATTAAGATTCAGAGAGTCTGATAATTGAATAAGATACTTTTAATCTTTTCTGGATTATTTATTCTCCCAATTCTTTTAGAGCCCTTACTTGTAATTCAATTTTTCCCCCTCTTCCTTCATTTCAAGATATTTTGTTTTTCCGTGATTATTTATAGTTGAAGTTGTTATGGAGTTGCTCTCTTCTGTGTGTGTGTGTTTGTGTGTGTGTTCCCCCAAATCTTATAGCCTCAGTTCTCAGTTTGGGACTTTGTGCTTAGCCCACAGATTGATTGATCCCTTCTGTATTCTTAGGGTGGGTCAGACTCTCTCTCTCTCTCTATATATATATATATACTAGTCCTTGATTTCCTTTGTTTCTGCTGCTGGCTTTTCTTTCCTTTGTAGTATCTGTACTAAGAACCGTCTCTGCTGGCTTGTATTTAAGTCAAGTCAGGGTGCTTCCAGCCTTTCTGTAGCACCCTACAGAGGAGACACCACCTACATACTCCCTTCCCAGCCCTAGATGCCTCAGTCTTTTGTGTAGACATGAGCTGGTTGAAAAGGGCTTACTATTATTTGTCTTTGGATTTCTTGATCTTGCTTTTCCATCTTGAGCCCTTTTCAGATCTTTGGAGTACATGTGAAAGAAATGTGTTTTTTCTAGAAAGAGAGTGTGTATTCTAGGGAATTCTAGGAATGAGGTGGGAAGTATGAATGGAGAGAAAGTGATTACTATGGGTTACAATAGACATAGAAAAAAGATTCAATAAAAATTTTTAATGTACTGAAAGGGAAAAAAGTGTACAAAAGGGGACATGAAGCATTGTTCTTACTACCTTGATGAACTCGACATTGTTTTTTAATCCATTGTACATAATTTCATTTCTCACATAATTTTTTTTATGATCTTGGTATCTTGAAATATTTGTGTTGATAATTAAGTTTCAATTGAAGCAAAAAAAAAAAAAAAAATTAAAGGAAGCTTTTGAGTTGTCACTCCCATTTGTCTCCTGTGAGAAACTAGGAAGTGTCCCTTTCTATGAAACTAAAGCCTTGTGGTTTTTGAGAAAACAAGTTAACAATTAACCTTCAGGCAGTGCTGGGCCATCTTGTTAGGCAGACTTGTACCTATAAAGTCAGGTTAAATGGCTCCCTCCTCCAGCCCTTCCTGCTTCTGTCTTGGTTACAGGATCAGCTAGTTATCAAAAAGTAACACAAAGCATTAGGAGCTGAACTCCAGATCTGAAGCAGGTGGCATCTGTGAGTATTTGTCAGTTGTTTTCCCAGACTTGTTATCCCAAAGGATTGTAAACCTCAGATAGGACTGAGGGGAGGAGTAGTTAAGATATGGATTAATAGAGAGAAAGGTTGGAATTCTGAGTTATTCATTCAATAAAATAAAAACCTTACAATGGCCCCCTGTGGCCATTAAATCCTGAAATGATTATAACCATGTCACTGTTGTGGGCTCTGTCCTAGTAGGTTGTTGTGTTGGCTTTTTAACCATAATCAGGAATACTTTGCTCCACTTCAAAGTTGGAATTTTGGGGTCTTTCCCTAGGTCATTGGTGGGGCAGCCAGGAGCCGAAGAGGATGAAAAGATTCTTGAGATCTGGACATGATCAGGCCCGGGAGCGACTGAAACAGGATCTCTTTAAGTTTAACAAGGTAAGTGTGTAGTATTGAGAAGGAAAGGGAGGTGAGTGGATGGGGGTGTGGAAACTGCTATTGTATAGGGAGAGCATGTTGGGCTTTCCTTTTGCGTTCCTCAAGTGTGGAAGCTCTCAGCATTGCCTGAAATACAACCTAGGGTCTTGTATTTTGGTCATTTTCCTGCCTAGAGAGAGGGGAGGGAAATGGGGAGAGAAATCAGGCATATCCCCATGATACTAGTTCAGGATACTGATGATTTTATTCTATTGCTTTCTCTCCCCCGAAACTCAACCCAAAAAGACCGTGCAGAAATTTAAAACATTTATGTCGAAGGTTACTGCTAGACCTGTAACTGTCCATTGGAGAAATGCTGCTTTTGTTACTCTTCTTTTTTTTTTGTAAAGGAAAAATAGACAGAACTTGGCTATAATGTGTTTCCCTGTCCTCCTATCTTTTAATTTTCCCAGGAGCCAAAATATGTGTAATTTAAGACCTAATATAGAATGGGAATCAGGATCCCATGAGGCCTCTTCCTGAGTCCTGCTCCAGTAAATAAGAGGGAGGGGGAGGATTATAAGCAGGAGTGGGTACCCTACAATTTGGGAGGTGTTATGGCATAATTAGCCTGGTCTCTTACTCTTTGATCCAGGCCCTGGTTTTTTCAGGTATCTTCATTCTGTGAATTACTTTTTTGTTTCAAATAGATGAAAAGCAGCTATTGGGGAACCCTAGGAACTTAAACAATTAGCAGGACAAATCTGATGTTTTGGGTGCAAATCCCTGTATCTGGACACTCTTGACCTTTCTAGGTGATGTTATGGTGGCTGACTTTTGTAATTTTATAGGTTAACCCTTTTGAGGAGATCCAGGGATTCCTTTGAAAGCCCCAGACCTCTAAAACTTGGCTATTTGGTTAGTTTAGTCCAGTTTTTAACCATTTTTTTTTTTTTGTATCAGAAACCACTCAGTTGTAGATCCCCATCTCAGAATATTGTTTTGTTATCTATAATTCATATGATATTGAAGGAAATGCTAACTTTCAGTTAGAAAATAGTGACAATAAAGATATTAATTTTTTTTTTTTAAATCATGAAAGTTCCATCCCTTAAAACTATCTACAGACTCCTTGTTCATGAATCCAGGTTTGAGAGATCCTGGTTTAGCTTGGTGTGGAGAAAATAATTCCTTGTCCCTTATTAAGTCCCCAATGGTGAACAGTTGCAAAACCTCTTTTAATTGCTAGCCTTTGTTAAGGTAGTCCGTCTTAGGAGAGGTTTAATCCTTCTTATGACTTTAGTGAGGTAATTGTTTAATTATCTCTTGTTTTACTGATAAGGAAATCTAGGGCTGGCCCTCAGTTTTTCTGTGGTTTATTTGTCCTGCCCCACTCCCACTCCCCTAGTTGTTTTCTAAGAGAACTCCCTGAGGGTAGGAACTTTTATTTTGTTTGTTTTTATATTTTCTTTTTATGCTTGTAGTTGGTTAGTATCTCTGGCTATGTTAAGTATCCAAAACTTTTATTCCCTTGCTACCCAAGTGCCACTAACTGCTTTACATTTAATGTATGAGGAAAGAAAGTAGTGGTCTCTGAGAACTCTTCAGATGTGGGATTCATTGTTTTGTTGTTGTTGCTGAAGTTTTTTTTATTGTTTTTTTTTTATTGTTTTGTTTTTTTTTTTAGTCTTATTTCATTGCTTTACGAATCATGTTGGAGGAGGAAAATCACAGCACAAGGGAAAAATCATGGGAGAGATTTTAAAAAACCCAGAAAAAAGAAGTGAACATAGCATGTGTTTGATTTACAATTTACAGTCTCTATAGTTCTTTTTCTGGATGCAGGTGGCATTTTCTGTCCTAGGTCTATTGGGCTTACTTTGGAAGGATTCATTGTTTAAGTGAAAGCTGGACCTTTGGGGAATGGCAGAGCATGCTTTTGATTAGACCGAAAACTCCTTGAGGGCAGGGAGTTTTGCTTTTTAAACTAGTGCTTACTGGTCTGTGACCAGGTACCTGAATTTCCCTGATGGGAAGCTGTAACCTGTCTCTCAGAAAACAGAAGAGAAACCAAATGCAGAAACCAGACAAACGAGCTTGGGAGAGAATAGGACATTCTATCCCCAAGCACCCAGAACAGAGCTGCTGGCAGAGCTCTCTGAGCCAAGCAGTTTCTGTAGCATGGGGAAGTTCCCATCCCCCAAGCCTCCCTAAGGATTTGGGCTGGGTGGTCCTGAAAGCAGCTGGGTGTGGTAAAGAGCCTCCAAATCTTTCTTTTCTCTCCTACTCTGGCTCTTGTTGGATGGTGGGGATATTTCTTGGCAGAGAGGTAACCCAAATTTGGACCACATCTTTCTTGTTCAGGCATTTTAATTTTTCTCTCGGGTTTGACTTGTGACCCCA
The DNA here is from genome assembly GCF_048593235.1 of Sminthopsis crassicaudata. Taxonomy (NCBI): domain Eukaryota; kingdom Metazoa; phylum Chordata; class Mammalia; order Dasyuromorphia; family Dasyuridae; genus Sminthopsis; species Sminthopsis crassicaudata. The sequence continues at coordinate 336,303,068 of NC_133620.1, forward strand.
TTTGGGGTTTTCTTGGCAGAGATACTGGAGTTCTCCAGTTCATTTTACAAATTAGTAGACTGAGGTAAACAATGAAATGACTTGCTCAAGATCACACAGCAAGTAAATGGCTAAAGCTTCATTTGAACTCAGGTCTGTTTCCTGCCTGTCCCAATTCTGTCTGGTTCCTCATTTTTACAATGTAAGCTCCTCCACACTTAGTATAGTGCTTGCCACATAGTAGGTGCTTAATAAATGTTTGACTGATTGACTTTAATGTTTCACACACACACACACACACAAACTCAGAACTCCGAAATTCCCATAGTATTGTTTCGATCCTCTCTTGTTCTACATTGCATAGTAATGTGTGTTCTTCATAGATCACAGGATCTAGGGACTTGAAGGACCCAAAGGGCCATTTGCCTTTGCTCAAAGACCTCTAATGAAGGGAATCCACTGTGACCTAAGAAAGCCCATTTTCCTTTCAAATAGACTGTAGCAGTTTGCATCATCCTATTGTGCTTTCCATAATAATAAATTCAATTTATTATAATATGTTATTAATAAAGGATAATAAAATTTATTTAATATTATTATGTATCAGAACTGCTAGGTGGTATAGTAAATAAAGAGCAGGGCTTGAAATCAGGAAGACTTTTGTTCCCAAGTTCAAATCCAGCCTTAGAGACTTTTTAATTGTGTGATCCTGGACAAGTCATTTAACCCTATTTGCCTCAGTTTCCTTAAATGAGCTAGAGATCAAATGTCAAATCTTCAGCATCTTTGCCAAGAAAAACCTTAAATGGGGTCATGAAGAATCGGACATGACTGAAAACAACTGAACAAGTGATGTATCAGGTACTGTGCTAGATGCTTTACAATTATTATCTCATTTTATCCTCACAATAATCCTAGGAGGTAAGTGGTATTATTATTCCCACTTTACAGATGAGGAAACTGAGAACAAAAGTTAAATGACTTGACTATTGGAAGTGGTCTGAGGCAGGATTTGAACTTGTGTTTTCTTGACTTCAAACCCTGCCCTCTATCCTGTGTACCATCTGATTGTCCCAATATTAGGCTCGTTTTTTAAGAAAATTTGGATTCAAATTCTGCCTCTAAAACTACATCGCCGTAGATAATTTTTCTGACCTCCAATTCAATTCAGCAAGGATTTATTGAGTGGATATTATTCAGCATTAAGGAAGGTTGGGAAAAGCTTGCAGAAGGTGGGATGTGACTTGAGACTTGGAGCTAGTTAAGTCAGGAGGCAGGGGATGAGGAAGGGAGAGTTTTCCAGGCATAGGGAACAACTAAGGAAAATGCTCAGTCTAGAAATGGAATATCTTGTGTGATTAAATAGACAAGAAGCCATTATCACAGACTATCAAAGTAAATAAGGGGTAAAAAGACCAGAAATGTAGGAAGGGGCTAGATTATAAAGGCTTTTAAAAGCCAACAGAGGATTTTATATTTGATTCTGGAGGTGAATAGGGGGTATGGAATTTATTGCTTAGAAGAATGATGTAGACAGTCATGTACTTTAGGAAGATCAATTTGGCAGCTGAGTGAAGGGATGGATTAGAGTGAGGAGAACCAGATGAAGCAATTCCTACTTTGGAGGGAGCTTACATTCCCTTGGAAAGAGTGAGATTTCACCCAAAATTTACCAGCTACATTTAAATACAAAATATATGAAGTAATTTCTGAAAAGGACCTTTAGAACTAAACTTCAGAAAAGAACAGTTAACATAGAATGGGGATTGTAGAAGGTATGTGTGATATAAAGGTAGAATAGAATGGTATAGGAGAGATAAGGCTGACAGGGGAGGATAGGAAGGAATTCGGAGAGTGCTGGCCACAGAAGAGAATTTTAGGGCCACAAATTGCTATTATGAAGGTCGTGCAAGACCATGTTGGTTTGGCTATCAATCCCTGGGCAAACAATGGAAAGTGGGGGTGGGGTCCTCAAGGAACAACAGAAGGGTACAGCTGGTTTTGCCTAAGTCAGATAAGTACAGAGATGAGTAGACTGAGGACCTGGCTGGCTGTAGGGGGTGAAGCAAAACTTTTACAAACCTTAAAGACCTACAATAAGTTTCAGGTATCATTAGTAACTAAAATCCTATGACATTGTGGTAAGTTGAGGGATTTTGTTATACACATAATAATATAGATGTCATAATCTATATGTTATAACAGCATAGATATATAATATAGCTGTATTTGTTTATAGATATATAAATCTATTTATGTCTATATTATATAACACAATTATGTGTTAGAATATAATTATTAATATTAGGTGTTATTGTACAATAAATAAGATATAATGTTAACATAGCTGTAATATATATGATATATAGATATAATAATAATAGTGATAATGAGAGTGGCAAGTGATGAAACAGACTTTGGTTCCTGCCCCACCTTTGACACATTAGCAAATCACTTAACCTCCAGGGCTCTGGAATTTGCAGGGAAAGTCTGACCTGCTTTAATTGAAGGAATTTCTTTGTCCCTAAGAATTTCCTCTGACAATGAAGTAAATCATGGTTTAGCCTCTACCCCATTCCTTAATAACTTTTATTTTCTGTTGACTTATACTCTACAACATTTTCACATTCATTATAGCATTTGATCCTCACCAAAACCCCATGAGGTGGGTAGAACAGGTATTATTATCCCATTTTATAGATGAGAAGATGGAAATTCAAAGAAATGAGTGATTTTTCCCGAGGTAACACATATTAGTGAGAGAATTAGGATGAACCTTCTAATTGGAAGTTCAATGCATCTCCCCAAAGGCTTGATGAGTTGGCAGATTTCTAGTTTCCTCATATCATCAAAAAGCCTTTGTTAAATACTTCTGCATGCAGTTATATGCTGGCCATGTTATAGACTGAACCAAATTGCTTCCCTTGCTAAGAGTATGAAATTGTCTAACATCTTAACTATCCTATCCTTCCCCCTCCAAAGTCTGCTGAAGAACTCTTATTATAACATGTTGATAGACCTGTGTTCTCATTGATACAGGTGCTCTTTCCAGTTACGTAGTCCATCTGTAGCTACGGATCTGGATGTAACTGGTTCATAAATATCTGTTAGGGGATTTACCATACATTTCTGTAGCATTGTAAGGCTAAGCAAAGTGTTTTCCTTAGAGCAACTCTAGGCGGTACGTTGTTTAAGTATCCCCATTTTTCATGGTAGGAAACTGCAAGTTAAATGTCTTCATACTGATCGTTATTGTCAGAATTGGGATGTACACTTAGATCTCCTAATTGCCATATCCACTGTTCCCCACACTGCCCAGGGAGAGAACAGTAGTAACAGTGGCATTCTGCTTGAGGATATCCCCAATCTGTTGTAGAAAAATTGTTATATCCCTATTATCAAGAAGGAAGCCCCTCTATTGACTGATCTGTCAATGTAATTATATCCCTGGTTTATCTGGCCAGTCATGAAGACTCTTATTTTGTTATAAGCATTAGATTCAGAGTCAGTAACTTTGATTGTAGACAAAGAATTTAACCTTGAAAGCCTCAGTGTCCCCAGCGCTAAAATAGGTATGATACCTGCCCTACCTGTCTTCAGAGATTGCTTAGAAAACAAATAAGAAAGCACATAGAAAACACTTGATAGAATAAAATACTAAATGCTATTGAAATCATAGGGCCAGACCCAACTTCCATCCAAATTTCTCATCTTAACTACCAGTTTTATAAAGTGGAATTTGATACTTAAGATTCAGGTTTTTAATCCCACTATTTCTCTAGTCTTTAAAAAAAAAAGGGGGGGGGGGAGCCACAGTGACAGTTAAAAAGCACTTATTAAGCACCAATTGGTGTTTGTCTCATTGCTTCTTATACCCTCATTTTCTTTTCTTTTTCTTTCTTTCTTTTTTTCTTTTTTTTTGGAGGCTGGGGTTAAGTGACTTGCCCAGGGTCACACAGCTAGGAAGTGTTAAGTGTCTGAGACCAGATTTGAACTCGGGTCCTCCTGAATTCAGGGCTGGTGCTCTATCCACTGCGCCACCTAGCTGCCCCTACCCTCATTTTCTTTATTAGTTTGATTTATTTGCATCATCTTCTTACTTTAAAAATAAATTGGTTAAAACAATGCTGAGATACCACTATATACCTCTCAGATTGGCTAAGATGACAGGAAATGATAATGAGGTGTTTTTTTCCTTGTGTTCTGTTTTTTCTTTCCCAACATGATATAGAAACATGTTCAAAATGTAAGAAAGATAAGATAATGAGGAATGTGGAAGGGGATATGGGAAAACACTGTTACATTGTTGGTGGAGTTGTGAACTGATCCAGCCATTCTGGAGAGTAATTTGGAACTATTCCCAAAGGACTATCAAACTGTGTATACCCTTTGTTCTAGCAATGTCTTTATTGGGCTTATATCCCAAAGAGATCATAAAAAGGGAGAAAGCACCTATGTGAGCCTTTTTATAGTGGCAAGGAGCTGGAAACTGAATAGATAACCATCAGTTGAAAAATGGCTGAATATTATATATAAGTATATGAATGCTTTGGAACATTATTCTATAAGAAATGATCAACAGGATGATTTCAGAGAGGTCTGGAGAAACTTGCATGAACTGATGCTAAGTGAAGTGAGTGGAATCAAAAGAATATTGTATATAGCAACAAGATTATGTGATGATCAATTCTGACAAATGGGACTCTTTTCAACAGCAAGGTGATTCCAGTAGACTTAGGTGGAGAGAACCATCTGCAGCCAACGAGAGGACTATAGGGACTGAATGTGGATTACAACATAGTATTTTCATTTTTTGTTGATTTTATTTACTTGCTTTTTTGTTTTCTTTCTCCTTTTTTCCTCTTTTTGATATGATTTTTCTTGTAGCATGATAAATGTGGAAATATGTATAGAAAAATTGTATATGTTTAATATATATTGGATTGCTTCTAGGGAAGAGGGTAGAGAAAGGGAAGGGAAAAATTTTGGAACACAAAGTTTTGCAAGGGTGAATGTTAAAAATTATCTATGCATATGTTTTGAAAATAAAAAGCTTTTTTAAAAAATTGGACAGGAGAGCCCCCTGGGAGCCAGTGAATTTGGTCTGGGTCACCACCTACAGTCAGAACTGCCTCTCTGAGCTCTCCCTCCTGTGTTCGCCTAGTTCCTTTGGTGAAACTGAAAGCATGTCTGGACTGGCTGGTGCTGATAAGATGACAGGTGAACCTGCTTGTCATAAAGCCCTCAAAAAGAGACCTGTGCTATTCCTGGGCAGTTGGTGGGTAGGCTTTGGGGGCTATGTTTTATTTCTTTCTGGGTTGGGGGCAGAAGCTCTGAGGGAGATGGATGAGCCTGTCCCTGCTTACAGGGGCCTTAGTTTCTTTGCAGAGGGGCCTCTCTATCCCCCATAGTGAGTGGGAGGTGACAACAGGAGAAACAAGGAGCTAGGTTACAGCCAACTTGGAACTTGATCTGAACCACACCCAGGACCAGAGAAAGAAAAACTCAGCTTTCCAAATCAGGCTCATCCCCAGGAGACCAGGCCCCTGCTTGCTATTCCCTTCCAACCTCTCCAAAGAAGCTCTCGAATCATAATAGTAATAGCTACTCATATTTTGCACAGTACGTCACAGTTACAGAGCACACACCCTGGGAGGTATTGCAGGTATTGGCACAGGGCTTTGACTAATTGGTTTCCCTGCCTCCAATCTCTCTCTTCCCCAAGCTTTTCTGATACTAGTATTCCTAAATTCACAGATCCTGCCACTTCATTCCTTTGCCCAGAAACTTCGTTAATTCCCCAGTGCTTCCAGAATAAAATACAAAATTCTTCTGCCCTTTAAAATACCCTATATAAGGACATCTGAGTGACACATTGGATAGAGTTTGGGACTTGGACTCAGGAAGACAACTGTGTGATCCTGTGCAAAGTCACCTAACCTGTCTGCCTCAGTTTCTTCATCTGTCAAACAGATAATAGTAGCACCCACCTTACAAGATTTTTAAGAGGACCAGATGCAATAAGTATAAGTTTTTATATAACATTTAGCAGTTGTCCTAAGATGAGATGTCTTAGGCTTAGAAAGTAATTTGCCTATGGTCACTCAGCTAGCATACAAGTGATGGAGCCGGGCCAGGGATGCATGCCTGCCTCCAGATCTTGTGCTGTGTTCTTCATTTGCCCTCAGAGACATGTTTGGAGGTGCAGCCATTTTAATTTTTTAATCTTAATAAATTCCTGGTAAGCTGAAGTGGATTCTGGAGGCCATGGTAGCCTCGTGAGGAGGAGAATGAATTGGTGCTTTCTCTGGAAAGGGGGTGACATTGTAGACTGGCTTCTGCTGTGGATCAGCTCTCTGGTTTCCTGAACCCCTATTAAAGAGTCTATTGTTCTTTCTTCGCTCTGCCTTCCCCAAAGGTTACCTGGGCCAAGTAGCAGCAGGTGGGGGTTGTTTTCAGCTGCTGGGAGATGTCAGTGTTAGCGACTATTCCATGAAAAATGAACAGCTGACTGGGAAGGAGATGGTCTAGGATAAAATAGAGCACAGCACTCCCGTTTCATAGCTAGAAATAAACCCTGTCCTGATACTTGGCCCAGGTAATCTTTAGGGAAGGCAAGGGAAGAAAGAAAGAACAATGGACTCTTTAATGGGAAATTAGGAAACCAGAGAAGCAAGCCTTTGCTGCAACCAGACAGCAAAGTCATCCCAGGCTGGATACCCTAGGGCGGCTGTCTCTGTCATAGTTGTAGTCAGACCTCGGGCCTTGGGCTGGATACCTGAGATCTGGGATTGTTCTGGGAAGGCAGGAGAGCCCAAATGAATGAAGTAGCTCAGATATCTGGCCCACTGGCTTTTGTTAAATTTGTTAGTTAGCCTTGGAGATGTTACTGTCTGGGACCTTGAGCCATAAAGGGAATGACATGGAAGGACTGGCTGTTGAACTTTCTCTCCCTAAAGCCTTGTAATCCCTGTACTTTTTCTTCTGTCCCAAGTCCTTAGTGACTCTACACAGCCATTATCTCCCCCCCAAGGTAAAACCCTTCTAAGACTTTATACCCCAAGTGGTGATTTTGTACAGAAAGGGGTAGTGGTATAACAGTTCCTGACACATAGCAGATGCCTAATAAGTGCTAATTGACTGATTGCAGCATATTAGCCCTGTACCGACTACTCTTCCTCCCCTCCATAACTGACAAGATCACAGAATTTAAAGCTGGAAGGGAGCTAGATTCCAATCTAATTGGACTTCCTCTAAAGCCAGTGTTCTTCCAATGATTCTGGATTTCAACTTTTCCCAATCCCCTGGGCTTCTCTGGTGACATTCTTTTGTCGTCTCCTCCATTCCCTTTCTGACTGAATCTAGTACACAAAAAACAAATGGCCAAACTTTATCTTACCCTAAAGTGTGAGGGAGTGTGGGAATTATGAACTATATACAGTTGGAATAAATTACAAATGTGGCTCATAGTCTCTATATAGTTCAATTTAACAAACTTTTTAAAAATGTGTTTTTATTGATAGTTTGCTTTTTACATTACCATAGTTTTTTTTCCCCCTCACTAACCCTTTCTCTCTTACCCTATATAAAAATTAGTATTTAAGTTTTATTAAAGAAAAATATCAGCACAATTGATTGGTATATTGAGGAAGTACAGAAATTTATGCAATGTGTAAGAACTTATGGATCTCCCACTTCCATGAAAAGGTAGATTAAGGGTATCCTGTCATGTTTCTTCATTCAAGTCCTACTGGATCTCTGTGGTCTTTATAATATATAATTATAATTTATCATATAAACAAGGTCATTCTTGTGTATGTTTTCTTGGCTTTGCTCATTACTTTGTTCTGAATCCTTTCATGTACATCTTTATATGTTTATATTCATTGTACACTTTATTTCTTACAGTACCACATTGTTTAGCCATTCCCCAATCAATGAGCCTACTTTGTTACCAGTTCTTTACTATCACAGAAAGTGCTGCTATAAATTTTTTGATGTATGTGGGGACTTTTTTCTTATCAGTAGCTTCATTTTTCTTATCAGCGGCTTCCTGGAGATATAAGCCCAGTTATGAAATCTCTAGGTCAAAGAGTATGGGTGTTTTAATCGCTGTTTCCATAATTCAGAATTTCCTTTCTAAAATGGTTCCACCAGTTCACAGCTCCAGCAGTATATTGATGTGCATATCATCCCACAATTCTTCCTACATCGACCAAGTGTCATTTTTGCCAATTTTCAGGTTGAAACGAAACCTCATAGTTGTTTTGATTAGCATTTCTCTTATTATCAGTAATTTGAAGATTTCTTACATGTGGTTGTGAATGCTTTATAATTCTTTGAGAATGGTTTGTTCATAACTTATGAACTAATCTTTTTTGAATACTTACTATGTACAATGCACAGTTCTGGGTGGTAGGGATAAAAATACTTTTATGGAACTTACAGCAAAAGAAGCAAGTCTGCAGATAAGTACATACTTTTGTTTTTGGTGGGGGGGAATGACACCATGATATTCTTGGGGGATCAGTAAAGAGCTCATATGTGTATAGGAGATAGCATTTGAGCTCAGTATTGAAGAGATCTAGGAAGTATTAAACCCTTGAATGAAAAAGAAATTTTAAAATGCTTACCATGTGCCAAGCATTTCAAATACAATAGAGAAGATCATCTTGGCTCCTAGGGAACTCAGAGTGGTAATATATTATTTCCAAATATATGTAAAGATAGTTTTCAGTATTCATTTTTATAAGACTTTATTTTTCAAATTTTTTCTCCTTACCTACCCTCTCCCTAAGGCAGCAAGCAATCTGGTATAGGTTAAACATGTTCAATCCTTTTAAATATTTCCTTATTTGTCATGTTGTACAAGAAAAATCAGATCACAAGGGGAAAAAAAGCATACAAACAAAGCCACATTGATAATAATACATAAGAGGGTTGTGAATGGAAAAGAAATTTTAGGGTATATCAACTGATATATTCCCCCATACTCAGGAACCTGGAGGTAACTGACTTACCTGACCCTTTAGGGAGTAAGCCTGAGGTGAGGATCAAGTGTGTAGGGATTGAGTTCCTTCCAGCAAAGGTGAGAAGTATGGTGAAGGAGAGGTCAGCATCTGGCCAGGAGGGTTAAAGAGGAAAGGGATGTTGGCAAGAAGATTGCGGTATGGTGGTTATGAAAAAGAGCCTTCTGATGTGATTTCACTTCTAGTCTTCTAGTTAATGACTTGATTTTTTTTAGGTATGATGCTTCCTTTGGTTGTCCCACTTTAAGGTAATGAGCTTTTGTTTGCTGCTTTTAGCCCTCATTATGGTTCCTGAATTAATGTTACATTTCTCTTTGGACTCCATTTCCAACTCAGTTAGAACTAATTCCCTTGTTCTCTCCCCCTCCCCCCTTACCTGTACCTTGTCTTTTGTCCTAGCCCTCTCTAGAGCTTGAGGGCTGCCATTTTGCATCTTGTATTCATTAAGTGAAGAAATTACATTAGTTTTTAAAAATCAATTTTTCTATGAGCTGCCTTACTTGTTTTCTCTTTTCTGGGATCTTTTCCCTTGCTCTCAATATAACAAATGTTAGAAAGGATCATAAATTCAGAACTAGAAGGACCTTGGAACAATCAAGTCCAACCTCCCTCATTTTAAAGGTGAGAAAGACATAGAAAAATTAAGTGACTTATAGCAGTTCAGTGATTCAGACCAGTTCCGATGGTCTTGTGATGAAGAAAGCCATTTGCACCCAGAGAGAGGACTAGGAACTGAATATGGACTATGGCATTTTCACTCTTTTTGTTGTTGTTTGCTTGCATTTTGTTTTCTTCCTAAATTTTTTTCCCTTTTGTTTTCTGATTTGCCTTGTGCATCATATACATTTGTGGAAATATGTATAGAAGAGCTACACATGTTTAACATTTATTGGATCACTTGTTGACTGGGGGAGGAGAAAAAATTAGAACATAGGGTTTTGTAGAGGTGAATGTCAATTATCCATATGTATATTTTTTTGAAAATAAAAAAATTATAATAAAAATTTTTAATTTATTATTAAATTTAATTTAAAAATTAAATCTTAATTCTAAGTCACACAGTGAATGTCTTAAGTTCATTGGCTCCCAAGGGACTCTCATCTCTTATAAACTAAGAAGATGGTGCAAGATAAGTCAAACTCTAGTAACAGAAAATGAGAGTTGAAGAAACAAGGAGGGTCTTCCTATCTTCAGGGTAAGACATGTTTGTCCACCAGTGCCTTTAGTATCTATCATATACAAGGAACTGGCAACATATTTCAGGGTAGTGGTAGTAAGCTAATCTTGGAGACAGACAGACCTGTATGATGCTACTAGCAGCACAATCCAGTTATAATTCTTTATAGCCAAATTGCTATTCTTCATCAGTGGAGGGAATTTGTCTGCTAAGAGTTCTCTGCACCCATGAAATTACATATCCAGATCTAAGGGAAAATGTACAAAGCTGTGCTGGAGACTGGTATACAGGAAACCCTATTCCTGCCCTGAAGGACCTTAGAATTAAAGGGAAGTTTACAAATATGTATGCTATGGGTCAGCTAAAGATCCATTATGTGGAATGCTCAGAAAATTTGAGGCATTAAGGTTACACTTTCAGCTTGGAGAAGGATCAAAGAAGCTTCCTGGAAAAGATGGCACATGAGCTAGGCCTTGGAGGAAAGAAGGATTTCCATGTGAAAAGAGTAATTCAGTGTATGGAAAATGGTCCATGCAGGTGCTTATCTTGGTCTCTTGGGAATGTAGCAGATTTTTGAACTTGGGTCCAGTATTTATATAGAATCTGCTGTGTGCCAGGCACTGTGCCAAGTGCTTTGCAAATATCTTATTCTATCCACATTACCTTGCAAGGTGGGTTTTTTATTCTTATTACACAATTGATGAATTTGAGATGAAGTGACATGTCGAGGGTTACACATCTTAGACTGGATTTGAATTCAGGTCTTACTGACTCTAGAGCCCTGTATCCATTCACTGTACCAACTGACTGTCACTATGAGAGATTATTTAATACTGTCACACTTCAAAATATGGTTATTTACAAATTATAAGCATGTACTATTTTAATGTGTACTGTAAAGCATATGTAAAAGTAGAAAACATTTTAATGAAATGCTTTTCAGATTAATTTGTATTTTGAAGTATTTTGTAATATGATTGGATGTGCTCCATTTCTTGGTTTAACACTTCACATAACACAGTCATAGACTGAAATTTCCTGAAAAACAAGAAAAAGTGAGGACTAGTGTTAATCCTTCCAATTGTGGGACCTCCCCAATTTCCATTAGTATCTCTTGAATCTGATGATTCAAGTGATCTCATCACTGTCAATCCAGACATTAAATTTGTATGTATGTATATATTTCTGCCTACATTCACGATTTATATTTCCCAGATGTGTATAGGCACCAATCTTAAAGTTGTTTTTGTTAGTCAATCTGTGTTTATTAAATGCCTAATGTATGCCATTCATTTTCTTTGGTTTCATCTGGGGAGGTCCAAAGGGGTTATAGCCTAGGCTAGATCTTAGCAGCAACATTTTGCCAGAATAGTGAAGATCACACCAAGAACGTGCTCGTCGTCAGGAAGATCCAGCTGTGCTTTTTCTCCGGGCCCAACCTCAGTACCAGCATGCTTCTGGAGCAGATCCTGAGGCCCTGCAAGTTTCTGACTTACATCTACGCCTCCGTACGGACCTTGCTCATGGAGAACATCAGCAGCTGGTGCTCATTCACGGACGCCTTGGGCTACGAAAACCTGCCACTCACCTTCTTCTGCCGGGCGGAGCTGGACAGCGAGCCTGAGCCCGTGGCCTCCATCCTGGAAAAGTTGAAGGAAGACTGTAACAATACTGAGAATAAAGACAGAAAATCCTTTCAGAAGGAGCTCATGATGGCCTTGTTGAAGATGGACTGTCAGGGCCTTGTGGTCCGGCTCATCCAGGACTTTGTGCTCCTGACCACCGTGGTGGAGGTGGCCCAGCGATGGAGGGAGCTGGCCGAAAAGCTTACCAAAGTATCCAAGCAACAGATGGATGCTTATGAACCTCCCCACCGGGACAGGATCAGGGTGGTTGACAGTGAGGCCATGTGGAAGCCTGCCAATGACTTCTTATTGACATGGAGCAATCAGATTGGGGACAACTATCGGGATGTCATCCAGAAGCTTCATCTGGGCTTGGACAAGATGAAGAACCCCATTACCAAGCGTTGGAAACATCTCACGGGGACCCTGATCCTAGTGAACTCCCTGGATATTTTGAGGGCAGCTGCCTTCAGCCTCATGGACCATGAAGACTTTGCCATCTGATATGTGGGCTTTCCAATCCCTTCTGCTGCTTTCTCTTTATGATGAATGGCCTTCAGCTCAGGGTGGAACTGAACACGAAGAGCAGGCCATTCGGTACAGACCAGAATGCTCTGCTCCAGACTGGTACCATGGCCAAGGACTAAGCACCTCCACGTTCTTTTCTTTCCCATCCCATTTCTCCCCCTTCCTCGCTATTCTCCCAACCCAGGACCATCCGGAAGAGATTTTCTATTGTATATTGTTGCCAATCAAATAGACTTTCTACTTGTAAAGTATAAAATGAAAAATCATGTTTTTATAGCTGTTTGGGTGAAGATGGTTCTTGAAGGACTCAGCCCAAGTGACTCAGTCTGTATAACAAGATAAAATCTGTTTAGAACGGGAAACTTTCATCATAGTCCACCCTTGTTTTTCCTCTACAAAGTAGAAACTGAGAAATCACTGTGAGGTAGAACTAACCAGAATCTTCCTAGTTGTGTGACCTTGGGCAAGTCACTTAACACCAATTGCCTCAGCAAAAACAAACCCAAAAAAAGGACCAGAGCACTGGAATGTTTCCCTTGTTGAATTTCTATTTTCATTTTAGGGACAACCACTCTTTTGGAACTATTACCCCCATTTATTCATCTCTTCTTCATAAGTTTCTGCCTCTTCCATTTGTCATTTAAAGCCCTTCATAACCTTATTACATATTTCTCCTATTTACTCATTCCTCAGTCCAACTAAAGTGGTCTCCATATTTCTCATATCTCCCACCTCCAGACCTCTACGCTGGCTGCCTTCCCTGTCTGGAATCAACTCTCTTCTCATCTTCACCTCCTAGAATTCCTTGTCTTTTTCTAGGCTTTATATAAGCACCACTTTGTGTGTGAAACCCTTTTAATTTTGTATATAGTTTTCCCACTCTTACATATTGTTTCCCCAGCACAATGTACCCTCCTTGCAGTCAATGATTTGTCTCACTTCTGTTTCTATCACCAGGACTTGACACAAGGGAATTAATAAATGCTTGCTGATGATTACACTTCCACAAAGCTGTCTAGGAGTCGTCTCCATGAGTGTGTATATACTACACTGCCCTCCTCCCCCTAACATTGCTGCTTCCTTGATTTCACAGCTGACCTAGATTTCTTGATCTTGCCCACTTCCTTCTGTCTAAGTCACTGCCTGTGACACACTGGTTCTGTACCCATTTGAACAATATGCAATCCCTCAATGCCTTGGTCCTTCCCTCAGACTGGAAGTGACCACCCTTATGGGAAGAAATTGGCTGCCCAGTCTGCTGCTGATGCCCCTGGTCTCCTACTAGAGAGAGTGCCTCCTGTAGAATATTGTAGTACTGGGGATGGGGATTATGGATACATTGTTGCAAATCTCCAGTTTGAAAGACCTTTACTATAGGCATTTTAGCAAAAATCTAATTTGTCATTCAAATAGACCTTTGGCTACAACACCAAATGATTTTCTGACAAGTCTCCAAAGAACATATACCACCACTAAAAACCACTAAAAATTCTAGGAAGGGCAGTGTTGTTGTCAGCTCTGTTTATAATAAGGAAGATGATTTTTTTTTTTTTTTCAGCTATATGGATGCTAGGGGGATGGAGGGAGAATAATAAAATTCAGAGTAGGAAAGGATCTTTGAGATCATCTAGACTAACCCTTCCCTCCTCTATCCCCATTTTAAAGATAAAGTCCTGAAAAAGGAAGTACCATGAGTACTTCCTTATCATTAAGGTAGTTTAATTTGAACTAGTTATTCTATCTTCAGATTTCAAATGCATTGTTCTTTCCATTTTTCTACCCTCACTGCATGGCCTTTTAGAAATTCTTTTAAAAATTAGAGCACCTAGCTCTGCAGTTTGATATCTGGATAAATTAATGGAATCAGAAGATAAACTTCACTGATTAATTTAAAGCACTGTAAGTGGGTAGAAAAGATGTATAGGTTTAATCAAGAAACAGACTTCCTTTGAAGTGTTTCTAACAAACTGTACAGTTCTTTTTTATTCATCATCCATTTAAAATGAATCCTGTTAGAATTTTTTTTTTTTTTTTTTTTTTTTTTTTGCATTATAGTTTACCTTAGAGTAAGAATACTGGGAGGTGCTTTTTTGTTTGTTTGTTTTTTAATATGCTTTTTATTTGGGCACCATGTACTTGATATAGGGAAAATAAAAAATTGTGGGTGTATGTGAAGTAGATAAAGTATTAAGTTTATTTGATTTTACGAAATAGTTCATGGTGTAAAGAAGTTAACTTTGTTCTTTAGTTATTAAGCACAAGTAGGTATATACATTAAGGGCTTATTCACTTATTGACAAGAGAACAAATGTTTATTCATTTTCTTAATTGATTGTTCTATCTTAAGAGTCATAAAAACAAAATAATTGCAAAATAAAATTGCTTATGAATATTTTAGGCTTTTTATGTATGTTGACTAATTTCTTAATATGCATTTTTTTGTATTAAATTATATACATACATAAAAAAATTGGAGCGCTATTTTTATTGGGCTGGGCTGGCAAATATTACAAAAATATAGTCCCTATCCTCAAGGAACTTACAGTTTAATGGAAGACTACACATAAAAGGGAGCTGAAATTTACTGGGAAAGAAGTATAAGAAAGTCACCCCTAGAGTAAAGAATTGAGCTTTGATTAGAAGTGAGGCATTTACTCATAATAAAGCAATGGATAGAGAGTTGAGTCAGGAAGACCCAAGTTCAAATTTGGTTTCAGATGCTTGTTGCTGTGTGACTCTCTATGCCTCAGTTTTTTCATCTGTAAAATAAACTAGAGAAGGAAATGGCCGTGCACTCCAGTGTTGTCGTCAAGAAAATCTCAAAAGGAGTCACAAAGACTGATATATGACTGAACAACAATACTTCAAATAGGTCTTCATGACAGAAACTTACCAAGTGGAGGATTTTCTACCACTAATAAACACCCCTATCTTTGACACTTATAATTCTATTGTCCTTGCCCAGTTGAGGGTCTTCTATCTCCAGTAAGGGCATTATTTTCCTTTACAGTAGCATCATTCAAAAATTCAAACTATTTGAACATTAACATGGAAATATATTTTAAAGGATTATGCATATTTAACTTGTATCAGATTACCTGCTATCTTAGGGGTGAGGTAAGATTGGGATGAGAGGGAGAAAATTATAGAACACAAAATTTTACCAACATGAATGTTGAAAACTATTTTTGTTTGTATTTGGAAAAATGAAATACTACTTAAAAAAAGATTTAATATATAAAATAATTGCATATGTTTAATATATATTGGATTACTTGCCATCTAAAGGAGGGGGAAAATTTGCAACTCAAGATTTTGCAAGGGTAAATGTTGAAAATGATCCATGCATATATTTTGAAAATAAAAAGCTTTAATTTAAAAAAAAATTACACATTAAAAATAAGCCCAGACTACACTAGTATGGGGTAATCAATCAGATGTTGGTATTCCAACATCTGTAGTGTTGTAGTACATTAAGTAAAATAATAGACCTGGAGTCAAATCCAGCCTCAAATACTAGCTCTGTATGTGTGTGACTACAGTTAAATTACTTTATTTCTCCTTGCTTGCTTCAATTTTTCCTTTAAAATGGGGATTGATAATAGCACTTATCTCCTGGGTTGTCATGAGGATTGAAGGAGGTAAAATTGTAAATTGCTCATTACAGTGCCTGGCACATAATAGGTACTATGTAAATATTCTGATAATTATGATTCCTCCTCTGAGCAGCATACCCACTCCCATCCAGAATCCCAGAGTCCTCCTATTGAATAAGGGAAGCTTACACTGTCCTATCCTCAGAAGAGGTACTTTCTTGGTACTTACCTTTTTTTTTTTTTTTTTTTAAGAATATTTCCTATTTAATGAAAATGTGAGCTTTTGTTTTTGTTTTTGTTTTTCTTCCCAGATTATTTTTACCATCCGAATACAATTCTTCCTTTGAAACAACAACAACAAAATTCTGTTCTGCACATATATATTGTATCTAGGATATACTATAAGATATTTAATATGTATGGGAATGCCTGCCATCTAGGGGAAGAGGTGGAGGGAAGGAGGGGAAAAATTCGGAACAAAAGGGAGTACAAGGGATAATGTAAAAAAAAAAAAAAAATTACTTATGCATATGTACTGTCAAAAAAAAGTTATAATTATAAAAAATAAAATAAAATTAAAAAGCAAAAAAAAAAGAATATTTCCTATTTTCCAATTGCATATAAAAGACAATTTTAACCTTTTTTTTTTTTTTTTTTTTTTTTTTTTTTTTAATAAAATGTTGAGTTGCAAAATTTCTCCTTTTTTCTCCCTTCCTTAAGCTAGGAAGCAATTTGAGATAGGTATATATGGTACCTTACCTTTTGTAAGATAATAAACAACTGTAGTTCTTCCCAACTTACTGTCCTCTTCTTCTTTTCTACTGTGCCCTCAGAAAACTTTCCTCTCTTATAGTATAGTGGAAAGATTGCTGCCTTTATGTCAGAGAACCTTTGTTCAGAAACTAGCTCCACTTTTTACTCCTTGTGTGATCTTGGGGGGTCCCAGCACTTTTGTGGGTCCCTGTTTCTTCTGTGAAATGGAAGGTATATTACATGACCTCTGAGCTCCCTTCTACCATTAAACTTAGGATCCTAGTCTTCTTAGTCGTCCCTGAGGTCTTGAAGGCTTTGATGTTCATTAAACTGACATTTTTAACCTTGGCTGTTCTTTTCTATGTTCTCTGGACATGTTCTTCCCCCACTGTCAATTTCAGAGCCTCTCTTTGCACACTGCATCCCCTTCTCCTTTGAGGTTCACTCCATCCTTTGGAAGTAGCTGGTTGTAAAGTGGACAAATTGCCTGGCTTGAAGTTGTAAAGACCTAAGTTGAAATCTAGCTTCAGACATTCATTCTAGCTATAGTCATTTAACATGTTTGCCTCTGTTTCTTTATATGTAAAGCACTTTATCTCCAGAATTGTTGTGAGGATCAAATGAGATTACATTTGTATTTAAAATTTTTGCATCAATGTTCATTTGGAAAGTTGGGCCACAGTTTTCTTTATCTGTGTTCATTTGGTAGTAGTCATTCTTTACCTATTTTTCCAAGTAGTTTATTTAATATTGAAATTATTTGTCCTTCAAATGGTTGATAGCGAGATAACATTTGTAACAGGAACTAGTGCAGTGCTTGGTATATAGTAGGCTCTATATAAATGCTTATTCCCCTTCCTTCCTGTCCAAATACTTGTTTGCTATAATTAGTGGTTGTCCACATCCTCCTTTACTCTTAGTGAACTCAATACCTCAATTTTCTCTACTCTTTTGATCCAATAACAGTAGCAACAGAATTGGTTTGGTGTATTTTTTGGTTGTTGTTTTGTTTTTTTAACAAGTAATGGGGGGGGGGAGTAAAATATTAAAATAAATTTTTAAGTTAATAATAATAAACAAGCATTTGTTAAGCTAATAAGCTAATAATTGCCATATATCTGCCTTAGCTCTGGGAGGACCCTTAGGGTAATCTGTTTATTATTACCTATCCAAGCACCTCTCCCATTTCACAAATGAAGAAACTGGAAAAGTAAGATTTCTGAGATCAGATGATTAAAAGAATAGCAAAGTTGAGCCCAACATCCAATCCCCCCCCCCCCCCCCACCTAGTACTCCAATGGCTGGGGAACAGACTTAAATTGCTCTAGGAATCCATTTGGTTGAATGGTGAAAAGATTGCAAAACACTTTACCCGCAGTAATTTTGTGTCATAGAAGGAATTTGTGGGGCAAAGAGTACAGTCATTGTCACTCCCATTTTACAGATGAGGAAATTTAGACGTGGCAAAGCTTAGGTGACTTGCTTATAAATTGCATAGCAAGTAAACACCAAAGTTGGGACTTGAGGTTAGTTAGAACTTCTTGACTGAATTTTAAAAATATTTTAAACACACACAAACACACACATCACGAGTGCTAATAGTGTAGACTCCTTTCCTTAAATAAGGTCACCTAGTTCCAGCTACCCTGTTTTTACAAAAAGAAGAAACGCTCAGAATGAGTTGGTCCAAAGTTACAAAGTATCAGGATTCAAAATGAGGTCCTAATGCTCTTTCACATTTCCCCAAACTGAGACTTTATCTTGCAGCCATTGTGGTCTCTAGAGAGGATGTCTTCTGTTTCTGGTAATGATGGGAAAGAGTAGGGTCCCAAGAATCCTTTCTGTGTCCTACTGGTGGATCAGCCAGGGTTGCCCAGATTGCCCACTCAGTCTATGGCATATGAGATCGGGTAATTCAGCACTGACTGAAGTTGCTGCAGACTTGGTCTCCCTCCCCCTTCTCACCCTGACTGTGGCGTCCTCCCATTGAGTATGGAGTGGGAACGGGGAGGATGTTTACATTCCTCGTAGTAACTATCTAATCTGGGCTTTTCCAGGCTTGGCATTTTTTAAATAACTCAAATTAGGGAAATGGTAGATGGCCTTCCGTTCCTCCTTCACCTCTTCTGTCTTCCACATTTGTCTTGTCCAAATGGTCAACTGCAGTTGGGCCCTTGCTGTTGGTTGTCTCAGCTGTCACTTCTAAGTGGATCTTTATGGAGAATTTTTTCTCCACTTGGCATTGGATGAGCTTGCTACTTTCTAAGGGAGAAAGATTGAACAGAAAGTTTATTAAGTTGACAACCTGGCACTTCTCCCATTACTGAGATTAGACAAGGTTGAGGAGTGTTTGGGTATATGTAAACTTCTGGCATTCGCTTTGTTTAAAAAGTTTAGTGTCCACAGTGCTAAGCACTAAGAGAACAAAACAGTCCCTTTCCTCGAGAAGTCAGATTATCCGTACACCCCCAAATGCATCTGCTTAAATCCAACAGGAAATTTTAGCAAATGTTTTATATTTAAAATCATGCATCTTTCACCAGGCCCCAATATTTTTGGGTATTCCTTGGATTTAGAGCTGGGAGGAATTTGGAAGAGCTTTGAGGGGGAGGGAGAAGAGGAATTAACCTGGTGACCTCCATTGGCAGCTCACTATATATTAAAGTCCAATAGTGCAAACACCCTGTTGGCTTAGGAAAAAAGCCAGCTACTATGCAGAATTCCCCCAATACCAGAGGTTTACTGTCTTTCAAGCTACCTGGGGATTATAGGCCTGTGCCTCCAGACCTGACTAACTGGGGCTTCTCTTTGAATCTACTTCAAAAGGATGGTTTTAGAACAAATACTGGGCCTTAAAAAAAAAAAAAAAGAAAAGAAAAGAAAAAAAAACACCATTATGAGCTGTAAATTTGTGCAATTCATTACTCCTTGAGGTATTCTGGTCTGGAAATGCAGATTGCTGAATGTGATTCCCTAGAGTGTAGGACCTGTCATTTAATAAGTGCTTATTGCATGAATGACAACCCTGATAACCTTCATTTTAGTGGTAAGGTCAAGCCTTGAGGGAAGGGACTCTGAGATCCTTGAGAACTGAGGGTTGTCTTTTGCCTTAGACTGGGAGGGACCTTAGAGACATCATGAAGCCCAACCCCTACATTTTTGTAAATGATGACACTGTCCCAGAATAAAGGAAATGAATTTTCCAAGGTCATAAAGGTAGGAAACAGTCCATTCGGAACTTTTGTTAAAAGCTTTTTTAAGAATACATTTTATTTCTCCAAATGCATATAAAGATAGTTTTCAACATTCACCTTTTCAAAATCTTGTGTTCCAGATTTTTCCCCCTTTCTTCCGCTCCTTAAGACAGCAAGCAATCTGATATAGATTAAACGTGGGCAATTCTTCTAAACATATTTTCATATTCGTCATACTGTAGAAGAAAAATCAGGTCCAAAAGGGGTGGAAAAAAAAAAGAACAAGCGAACAAAACAACAGCAAAAGGAGAAAACACTCTACTTTGATCCACATTCCGTTTCCATAGTTCTTTGTCTGGATGCAGATGGCACTTTCCATCACAAGTCTATTGGAATTGCCTAAATTCACCTCATTGTTGAAAAGAACCAAGTCTGTCACATAATCTTGTTACTGTGTACAGAGTTTTCTTGGTTCTGCTCACTTCACTTGGCGTCAGTTCATGTCAGTCTTTCCAAGTTTTTCTGTCATTCAGAACTTGAATCCAAGTCCTTTGTTTCCAGATCCATTATATTTTTTCATAACTCAAATGAAGCTTTTCTTAGGCGTGACTCTTCCATTTTAAATTCATCATCATTAAAAGCTGTAATAAGCACTGGAGAGAAACACACAGTGCCTAACCTCAGGACACCTATAATCAAAGACTGCTCCCCAACCAGAGTCCATTCTACCCTTATCTATTTTTGTATGGAGTGGAACAGGTAATTAGGTAAAATCTGCCAGGAAACACGAGGTATGGGACTTGGAGTAAGAGGGACCTATTTCTGACTTAATTCTGAATTTCATTTATCAGAAGCCTGATTTTTTTTTTTTTTTTTTTTAAATTTTTTCCCCTCAGCCAGCTCTATCTCTCCATGGAGCTCAATGTGGGACTTATAAAAAGGCATGCTGGATATATTGGGAAGCAGAGGTAGAGCCTTGTTATCTCCCCCCTGCAGACTCAATAAATAGCCTAGCCAGACTGCCCAGCTTGATTTTTCTCTCTGGTCTCTCTGTCCCCCCTGGCCAGAATGCATTGTTTCCTCACCTCTGCTTCTAGGAATCCTTGGCAAGTGCCACTTCCTAAATTAAGTCTTTTTTTATCTTCCCAATTATCTATTCAGAACCCACACCCCGCCCCTTATTTGATATTTACTTTTGTATTTATTTTGTTCTTCCCTCTCTCCCTCATTTACATTCATAAATGAGATGCTCCTGACTCTGAGACCAAAGATTGAGGCTGACCTTTCTGTTGGAAACTTTTCTTCAGGTTCCTAACAACTGTACGATACTCTAGGCTAACAAAGGAAAAGACCTGAATGGTGCCATTTTATAACTATGGGATTTATTTAACTATCAGTTCATAGATTTTTGTGTATTCTTTACTTTATGATAATGCATTGGAGGAGGGGGAAGTTTCTTTTAAATTTTAAATTATATCATTGTGATCCTGAGCAGTCAGGAAATCCTGAGTCTGAATCCAACCTTAACAGTGTCATTTATCTACTCGGTTTCCTTCATCTATAAAATGAGGGTAATAATAGCATCTGTTAAAATTAAACAAAATAATATTTATAAAGTGTTTTCCAAATCTTAAAGCATTATATAAATGCTAATTATCATTAACATTGTTATTTATATTTTTGTCTTCATAACAGAAATGAATTAAATTATAACAATTAGAGGCAGTTAGGTGGGAAGGCAGATAGGTCCTCCTGACTCCAGAGCTGTGCTCTGAATTCAAATCCTTGATACTTGTTAAATGTATAACCCTGCCAAGCTATTAACCCTAATTACCTTCCCCCCCCCAAAAAAAAAATTGTGATTGTGATACCTATCATTCATCTACTTAAGGCTTGCAAAGCATTTTACCAGTTCCTCACCACTACCTAATAGAGTAGATGCTATTATGGTTTCCATTTTATCAAGAAAAGGGGAAGCTTGGGCAGATTTAGTGACTCAATATCACATAGCTAGCCTGAGGTAGATTGGTCTTCTGAATTCTCCTTCCCATCCTCCAGTGATAGAACCATTCAGTACCAATTCTGCCTGCCTGATACCTCCATTACTGCCATGCCCTGGTGAGCCCTTGGCCCCAAGCAGGAAGATGTAGCAGTTCTCTTTATTTGTTGCCAAATTTCTTAACTTGGGGTTCTCTCTCTTTTTCAGACTGTGGAGCATGGCTTCCCCCACCAGCCCAGTGCTCTGGGCTACAGCCCCTCCCTCCGAATCATGGCTATTGGGACCAGATCTGGAGCCATCAAGCTGTATCCTTTTCATTGCCTTGGCCCCCTTCCCTTTAAAAAAGCTCCCAAGAAGACCCCCTAAGGAAGGACAGAGCTTTGGGACGCCTCTGTTTCTCTCCTACAAAAGTCAGCCTGGGAGAGAGTTATCTGAGAAGGGGTTCTGACCACCTAGACAAATGAAAGGTGGTCTTTCACTGTGTCCCACTCTGTTTCTGTCTTACTCCCTTGGAGTTCCTAGGTTCCAATTTTTTCCTGGGTGTGTAGCTTACCACCTGTACCGCCCACACCTGATTCTTTGAGTGAATGAAAAAAGCCCTTGTTTGCCTTTTGTCCCGTCCTCTGGAAGCTGTCCTTTGATGGGGGTGGGTCAGACCACATGGACTGGAAAGAGTTGAATTCTGTAGATTCAGTTCTAATCCACTGACTTATTAAAAAGCACTTAACTTTATACTAGCACTTTAAGTTTTAGTTAATTTTATTTAATTCCTTGGAGGCTTTTAATATTAGCTAAAGCTTTCATTTGCTCCTGCTGAGGTATAACAAAGGGTACAAGATGTAGAATACCTTGAAGTGGGGGTGGGGGTTTTCTGGATCACTCCCAGGTGAATGAAAAAGCAGGTCCTAAGATACCAGTGGCACATATATAAAATGGCTTTGCTGCCTTTGCCCTAAAAGGGCAAATCTGTTAAATTTATAAATTTATAAATCACACTTTTTTTGGAAGGGGGGTGAGGGGCGAGCAGGGCTGTGATGGAGAGACAGCTCTAGCTCCCAGCCATGGTGCTTAGACATATGACTGGAAGTTACAGTTACAGCATATTAGAAAATGGACAGCCTAAAAAGAGGCTGAATGATCCCAGGAATTTCAGAGCTGAGGGGCTTAGCTCCTTCCAGAGAGGTAGGGTGGAAAAGCAGGTAGTTTAGACTGATGTGAGATGGGATCATAAACTTAGCGCTTCAGAGGGATCTTACAGGCTAGTCTAGGGGAGGAAATTGAGACAAAGAGAATTAAATGGCTTGCCAAGAGTCATACATGGCTGTTAAATGTCTAAAGCTGAATTTGAACTCAGACCTTCTGACTCCAGTCTAGCATCATATCTACTATACATACATTGACTTGCCAAGCTCCCGGTGTTCAACATCTATGGCTTCTCCTTGCAATATAGTGTCCACATGATCTTTGAAAAGGCTTTGGTCAGAGGATTGTCCTTGAGACAAGGTACATATTTCTGGACCTCCACATCCAGTAATAGGATCCTTCCAGTGAAACTATTGGAATTTCCCTGTTAGAATAAATACTTTTTGTGTTTCATTTTTTATTTTTTGTATCCCTAGTATTTTAACATAGTGAAGGACATGTGTTTAATTAATATTAGTTGATTGATTATTTGGGCCCAGGATGGTTGTAATTTGGTTTCTCCATGAATTGAGTACAAATAGGTAAGTACTGGGAGCTTTCCTCAATCTCAGAGCCAATTCTAACCCTTAATAATTACCTAGAGGCTTTTGAAGCTAGACTGATTAGAGGGAGAGAGGGGAAGAAAGGAAAGGGGGAGTATTCTAAAAACTACCCAGAATACAGATTGATTTAATGACCAGATTGGGGTTGTTAATTCCCTCTGCCCCACTGCTTTCTGGGTCATTTCAGAAGATGAAATTTATTCAAATGTAATCCTTAAACTTCCCAAAGGGCTCTGGATGCAGGGTGACCTAGGGCTGGGCAAGAGTTTTGTGGGTGGGTTCCCCCCCCCAATTTTTTCTTTTTTTGCAGAGGGGGTAAGGCAAGAGTTTTTTTTTAGGGATTCTCCAATTAGATGTGCCATCTTCAGAACTGAACCAGAACACAACTATCTAGAGTAAAGGCATATATTCTTTTGGGCTACTTGGCTAGTTGCTGCATTTTTTCCTGCTTGATCTGAACTGGGCTCTAAGTTAGGAAAGGAGATAGGGACAAGGACAGTACAGAGCGGGACAAGTCCAATCTTGCTGAGTTTGAGTGGGAGGGGTAGCTACAGTTGGGAGCACATGGGGCCCTGCCTGGTACAGAGTGAATCAGCCCTGCATCTCTGCCAGGTTAATCATTACCAATCCAGTCCTGAGAAGGCTGGGCATATCCTGCTTACCAATGTAGCCCATCGAACTTGGCCTGGAAGCAGCTGCTTGGGGTGAGGAGGTGGGAGTGGCAGGGGTTTCTTGCAGGCTCTTCATGTGAATTCTGGGCTCATGGGAGCTTTGGAGTCCAAGGACTTTTTTGATCATCAACAACAACTTTGTCTTCAAGCCTCTTTCTGGATACAGAACAAAGAAGTAAAACTATTCTCTCTCAGGCTCAGAGTGGGATAGCCTTCTGACAATGACAGTGTGTCCAGGGAATCCACTCCTTGCTATCCACTTGCCTTACAAAAAGTACCCAAGGCCAGTGGGAAAATATATCGTCATTCTCTCAGTTTCTGAGCTGAAGAAGTTTGCAGTCTCTCCTTACTTAGCTGAACCGGGGAAGGTGGGAGAGGGAGCATTGCACAGGAAGGGAGGGGGCTCTTCTTCCAGCTTCCCTAGAAGGAGAGTGGAATGGAGTAGGGCTTCTCCTTTTGAACTTGTTCCTAAACCAGCTTCCAGCTATGGTGCCCCTGGCGTGGAGTTCATGGGTCTTCACCGGGAAAACAATGCTGTGGTACAAATCCACTTCCTCCCTGGCCAGGTGAGGATGTCATATACTAATGGAATAAGGATGGGTAGCAGATGCAAACTGGGGTAGAGGGGGCGCTGGGCTGGGTTAGGGGTGGAGATAACTTAGCTTTTCCAGGCTGTGGCTCTGGAACCACCCTGGGTATCGTGCGATTGGGCAGGATTTAGAAAGCCAGGTGAGGACTTCTGCTAGGATTGCCAGTCCTCTCTCCTTGTTTTCTCCCAGCGTATATTCACTCTCACCTAGTCCTTGTCTAGAAGGAATGCGGACTGGTTGACAAGGGTCCCACATCTTCCTTTCCTGTTCTCCTCCCCTACCCCACCTTGTTTCCGTTGAGGTTTTCCCCTCAGCATAATAACCATAAAATATTGGAAATGGTCCTACCCCGTGTACATCAGAGGTGCCGCCTCCTTTTACAAGCTGAAGAATGAAAGTCCCATCATTCATTAACTGAACCACAAAGAATCCTCTCTACTATATTATGCCTTGCCTTACCAAGCTCCTGGTGAACATCTATGGCCCCTCCCTGCAATATAGTGTCCCCCAAACCAATTGTGGTAAGAGGATCCAAAACAACTGCCTTTTCTGCCCCTGCCCCTGCCCTACCGCTTACTTAATAGAAACAGCATTCTCAGCCCCCATCCCATCTCCGTCATCCGTCTTTATCCCCTCCTACACTCAGTGCCAACTGATCACCTTGCTGGATGACAACAGCCTGCACCTGTGGAGCCTGAATCAGAGAGATGGGGTCTCTGAGCTGCATGAAGAGAAGTTCTCCACACTTCGGGGACCTCCAGGGTGAGTCCCAGAGCCCAGGCCCTCTCGAGGGGCTAACGAAGGGCCGAATTCTCTGGTGTGTTTTTTAGAAGCCCTGAGGTTTCAGAGTTCACTGCCATCTGTCTGGGTTTGATGAGGAGAGTAACTGATATGTTTGTGTTCCTACCCAGAGGCCTGTTTAATCATCTCAGGGAGATTTCTGTCTTTCCAAAGCACAGCATGCTTGAGGGACAGAGGGAGGCCAGAAGGGGCCTGAGTTCTTGGAATGGGACTTCACAGACAGATAGTCTGCCCCTCTTCTCTTCCCTGGGTCCTCACACTCACTCATATAATTTTTTTTTTTTCCCCTTAATTGGGAATTTCAGCAGTTGGAATAAAACAGTGAATTTTCCCGTTTGCAGGGCTGCCCCCAGCGCCACCCAAATAACAGTGATTCTGCCTCATTCCTCCCAAGAGCTGCTATATCTGGGCACTGAAAGTGGCAACGTGTTTGTGGAGAAGCTGCCGTCCTTCCAGATACTCGACGACCGGACAATCAGTACTGAGGCTGTCTTGCAATGGTGAGGGTCCCAGCAGATCTTCCCAGAACAAGCTCAGGCCAGCCTACCCCACTCCAAGGGCAAGGAGTTGAGTTCTTGTGTAGCTTGAAAGGGCCAGGAAGCCAGATTCAGTTGGGGGAAAGGAGGAGTGTTCCTGGAACCATAGTGACAATGTACATAAGACACAGAGCTCATTCAGTTATCCATTTCAGGACTGGGCAGGGTGCATATAGATTTCAGGTAGAGGGAAAGGTGATACTCTCCCCTCCTTTTTGGAGAAACTTGGGACATGTTCAGATTTGAACTTGGTCTCTGGATAGCCATCAGACGCCACATGCTATTTCTTTATCTGGCTTTTGGACTGGCCCCAAAGCACAGCTTCACTACAGCCATTTTCTGAGGCGGGATTTACCATCATATTGGGACATTTGAGAACGTTGCCTCCTTTGAAGATGTCCAGGACTCCAGCAAGAAGATAGCCTGGCTTCCAGTTTTTAAATATTACAATTTGTACAAAACGATCATCTGTAGAGTTGCTAGGATCCACTGTTCCTTTGCCATTTCTGGGGTGATTGGGGATCCTTTCCTTGCTCAGACTGCTGAGGACTTTTTGATATTGCATCAGCAGCAGGAAGGGGGAGGAGAGAACACGGCCTTACTGAGCTGTCAGTCAGCATCATGCTTTCTTCTCCCTCCTCCTTCGCCACAAAAGCTAGATTAAGCAGGAGCCTCTCTCTGTCATTTGTCCAGGTTGCCCAAGGATGCACAGCATTGTCGGGCATTTGAGATGGTGGAAGCACTGCAAGAACACCCCCAGGACCCTACCCAGGTCCTGATTGGCTATAGCAGAGGCCTTATCGTTATCTGGGACCTTCAGAATAGCCGGGTGCTCCATCACTTCCTGAGCGGCCAGGTAGGTGATACCTGGGGCCGTGGGGCAGTAGGATGGGTGAAGAGTATATGTCTGGGGTCTGGGGTTGGTGATAGACATGGGCAGGGCAAATATATATGGTCTGAACCCCTCAATACCCTATGGACTGTTCTGGGTACTCCAGAGGAACTTTTGGATCCTAGGATTTGAATCTGGAGGGATTTTACATTATCTAGTTCAATCCCCTAATTTTGCAGATGAGGAAACTGAGACCCAGAGAAGGGAAATTCTTGCCTAAGGTTGCAGAGCTGGGACCCAGGTCCCCTGACTCTTTCCATTACACCATGCTATGGTACTAATCCTCTGTATTTAAACTGGGGAAGGGGGTTTTAGGTAATGGGGAAAATTGCCTATTCAATTTTGTTATCCTTCCCACCTTTCCCCTTCTCTAGCAACTGGAGAATGTCTGCTGGCAGCGAGATGGAGGTTGCATTGTCAGTTGCCATTATGATGGGAGCTACTGCCAGTGGAAAGTGTCCAGTGACGTCCAGCATCCTGAGCCCTTGCAAAGCAGAGTGCCTTATGGTCAGTGGGCCTGGGTCTACCAGGAATCAGAACCAGGGACTCAAGCGTCGGTCTCCTCAGCAGATCTCTATGCATCTCTAGACATACAAATCTATTAACTGAACCTGTGTGTTCTCTAACCAATTCCATTTCTCCTTTTTTATCTCAGGTCCTTATCCTTGCAAAGCTATTTCTAAAATCTTTTGGCTGAGGACCAGGAAAGGGTACGTCTCTGGGTTTCTCTTTTTTTTTTTCCCCCTTCTAGCATCTATTCCCCATCACACAGAAAATGATCTGTATTTCCTAAACACATATATGCTTTTCTGCTTGAAGACACATCAGAAGTGATTTCCAGTCTGCCATCCACCTTGAGTGGAAGCAATTGCCCCAAAACCAGTAGGGAAATAAGAACTGGAAAATGAGCCAATGTAAGAACATTCAGAGCCTTCGGGAAGGAAGGGGAAAGATTCCTGAATCATTTATAAACCTTAATTCCCTTTACACATACACGTATGTATCTAACATCAATGAATGGATGTCTTATTTCTAGCATCCTTGCAGCGCTGGGATTTTTCATTCTGAAAAATACTATATTTAGAGAGAAAGGGAAAGGATTAATTAGGGGAATGAATGAGACAGAGACCTTTCTGCTGTAGTACTATGCCTTATCACCATCAGCACCTGGGAAACTATCTCCTAGCAGGGGAGACAAGTTGTGTCACTCTTCCCAGGGCACAGGCCGTGGGTATCTTGGATTTTCTTAGTGGGATAGAAAAGTGGGAAGGATGCTTCCATCTGTCCTTGCCCTGAAGGCAAGTCCCCACGAACAGCCCTGGCCTGAGGGGGCTGAGGTTGCTCATTCTCTCTTGTGTGACTCCCTCCTCCAGGTTGCCCTACGTCATCTTCCAGGGCGGTATGCCCCGAGCCAGCTATGGAGACCGGCACAGCATCTCGGTGATCCACGGGAACCAGGAGACCGCTTTTGACTTTACCTCTCGAATCATTGATTTTACTGTCCTCACAGAGGCTGACTCTGGTAGGCTGGACACTTTTGGGGTGGTTCTTCTCATATGTGGGTCAGCTGGTGAAGAGAAAGGGGGCTGCCACATAGGAGGGTGCCAAAAGGAAATCTTCCAAAGGAGATGGGAGAGAAGGAAAAAGCATCTTTTAAAGCACAAACATCTCATTTAATCATCACAACCCTTGGAAGATAGATTCTGTGATTATCTCCATTTCACAGATGAACAAACTGAGGCAGACAGACATTGGTTAAGTGACCTGCCCAGAGGCACACATCTACAGAGTCTGGGTCTCTTCCTGACTCCAGGCCCAGCCCTATATCCACTTGCTGCCTTCCTGTCTCTAATAAGGATAGGGACTGCACCTGTGATTTCATTAATATAGGGAATTACTAGGGAGGAAACTTCCTCTTGCCAATGCAAGTTGGTACCTTCTCTATAGCAATTAAGTAGTTTTCTAAGTCAATGTATACTTGCAGGGATCCTTATATATGGTTTAAGGCTTTTATTTCTTTTTGACACAACTGTCCTAGGGCACTTTGAAAAGCCAAATGGCTAGCTCTGGGTTACAAAGCCAGTATATATTAGAAGCTGAGTCAAATCCAGGTCTCAGCAACTTCCAGCCTCCCTCTCCCTATAAAGTGTGTATCTGAATTAAAAATAGAGACAGAGGAAGCTGGGAGAAACTGAGCACCGTGCCTTTCTAAGCTTGTGACAAACTTGGGTCCCTCCATTGCTACTTAACTCTGATGTAAGAGAGGATTGAAGTCGGTGATGGTGGTGATGGTTTGGGACTTACTTTGGGAGCCCTTCCAAGAGCCCTGGCTTTCACATCTGCAAAATAATTAGATATCTGTCTCATTTCATGGAACTGTTGGGAAGAAGGGACTTGTGATAGATCCCCAGTGGTATTGTATAACTCAGCGAAGCCCCTTGAGTCCGCCTCCCACTGTTTCTGAATGTCCTATCTGATAGGGACCTAGAGGCCATTCAGCTCCACCCCTTAAAGTTAAGTGTTTTGTCCAAGTTTATAGCTCCTCTGGGAGCCGGCTCTGAGATTCTGCCCTATGCTGTCTCTGTGTGGTCATTTTTGTTCTTGTTCATGGTTTTCTCTGCTTAAAAATCTACGCTACTGATTCCTGGGTTAAGGGGAATGAGGAATGGGGGAGGGATAGTGTTCTGTTTGGCCTTTAAGATTCCTGCCTTCCTCCCACCCAGTCTTCCCTTGCAAAAGCTGGGCACAGCCTGAATTGAATAGCACTGGGATGAATCAGTCTTCCAACTTAGGTGAGATCAAAGGGGGCTGATATTGAAACCTGGAGGGAAAAAGAGAGAGTAGGAGTTCCTCCTCCTAATTATCCTGGTTTAATGAGGCCTTTTGAGCTGGAGAAGAAAGGGTAGGGCAGTCCCTGAACTACCCTAACCCTGTTGGTCTCTGTATTTTCCTATTCTCCCTGGGCCTATCAAGTCCTTCCCCAATAAGACTCAGCCCTTAAATCTTTCTTGTACTTCCCCATCTGGAGAGCCCTACATACCTAAGTTACTGTTCCCCGTGCTATCACATTAGGACTACAGTCCAGGGCTTCAAAGCCTGCATCTGTCATTGGCTATCTGTGGTTCTGGTATTCAACAACAAACTTCAGCTAAGGACACTGTGTCACCTGTGCTATGCTTTAAAGGTGAAAAAACAAGTAAGACAGGGTTTCTGCCTTCAGGTGACTGACACGACCTAATAGGGAGATAAGTCAGGCACAGATTGCTAAAATACAAAACAATACGGAAAAATGCTGTCAGCTTCCCTGAGTTTCTCTTCCTCTCTGCAAAGAGGAAAAACAGCCTCACAAACATACTAGGAAGACAAAATTTCATAAGAAACAAAGCTATTTGAAAAAAAATTCATTCTATTAATGGGAGATTTATTACATCATTTGTACATATGACCCATCTTTTAAAAAAAATTCATTCATTTTTGGTGTTGAAAACTATCTTTATATGTAATTAGAAAAATATAATACTGGTAAGGGAAAAAAAATTCATTCACTTTAAGCAGTTATTAACTTTCCCATTGGCCCTCCCCAATGAATTTTTAAAAATCTTTTTAATTATGAAGATTAATAATTAAAAAACATAGTCCAGCAAAACAAAACCCTTTGTTAGCCAGTCCACCACCTCCCCAGTAAGAAGTGGACGAGATGCTATATCTTTAGTAATCTGGGTTTGTTTTTCATTTGTTGACAAGATAGCTAAAGTCTTTCAGACTTGTTTTTCTCTGTCATAATGTTGTAGCTTAAATTGTTCTCCTTGGTTCCATTCACTTCCCTTGGCATCAGTTCACAGAAGTGTTCCCCATTTCCTCCATAATTGTCCATTTCATCAATTCCTATGGCACAATAACATTCTATTATGTTTACATACCACAATTTGTTTGGCCATTAGCTAATAGGTAGCACAAACTTCTCTATATCCACTCCACTCTAGCCATTCCTGAACCCACTGCTCAAAGTCATTGTCTGCTCACATTTTTTTTATTTTTCTTGTTGGCTTTCAGTATACCTCCATGTTTTCTATTCAGACTTGGTCTTAAAAGAGATACCCCACCCTCCAAATTACATTATCCCTCCACTTTGTTTCTTGCTTTGAATTTGAGAACAAGGAATGATAATCCTGACTGATAAAAATATATAATATAAAAATATATATAAAACAGGACTAATCCTGACTGAAGAGATCTTAGGTCCAGAGTTAGAAAAGACCATCCAGGTCTTTTTACTGAAGAAGGAAACTGAAATTAAGGTCACACCAGGTACTTTGCATCCAAACTTAGATTGAACTCGT
Source organism: Sminthopsis crassicaudata (assembly GCF_048593235.1). Taxonomy (NCBI): domain Eukaryota; kingdom Metazoa; phylum Chordata; class Mammalia; order Dasyuromorphia; family Dasyuridae; genus Sminthopsis; species Sminthopsis crassicaudata. Next base: position 336,334,523 of record NC_133620.1, read on the forward strand.
CATCCAACTCTCAAGTCCAGGCCTCTATTCATTACACAATGCTGGATTAAATTGTTAGCATCTGACATTCTCCACCTTTAAATCATGAGTTATTGCAGTTTTTGTAATTTTCAACAGAATGATATAGTTATTTACTAAATATTCCTAGGGTTCTTTTTACTAGCTTCTTATGCCCCAGGTAGGAATCTACTATTTTCATAAGAGAGTCTTCCTGGGTAGAAGAAGTGAATAAGAGGGAATTGTGGTCAATTCCTCTGAGATTTTACTTTCTGCCTTTTGACAGATCTTGTGGCCCTCAGCAAAATAGGAGATTCCTTTGTTCTTGCATCTGCTTCCCAGGCAGTAAGGTTTTCCATAAAGCCCTGCTATCTTCAGCTTTAATTCCTTTTTTCATAGTTTGTGTGCCTTTTTTGCTTTTGTTTATCTTGCTCTTGCATCATTTACATGTTTTCATGGTTTTAACATTTTGTAACAATATTAACAATGGTCTCCAAGTCTCGTTTGATCATGCATTCAGTTTTTTAAAAATGGAACATTTCCAATATACATATATTTATCTATAAATCAGGTGCATGCACATTTATGTGCATTACAAAAGATTATGTACATTACAAAAACTACACAAAAAGTAGGAATTAAAATGGGTGAGGTAAAAATAAAATAAGAAATTTTTTAAAAATAATTTTATCTTATGCACTATTTCAATAGGTGGGTCTAGTTTGATTTCTGGTGTCTGGTGAACAAGATATCTGATAAAAATGTTCAGCATTCCTTTTTTCATAGTTTGTGTGCCTTTTTTGCTTTTGTTTATCTTGCTCTTGCATCATTTACATGTTTTCATGGTTTTAACATTTTGTAACAATATTAACAATGGTCTCCAAGTCTCGTTTGATCATGCATTCAGTTTTTTAAAAATGGAACATTTCCAATATACATATATTTATCTATAAATCAGGTGCATGCACATTTATGTGCATTACAAAAGATTATGTACATTACAAAAACTACACAAAAAGTGGGAATTAAAATGGGTGAGGTAAAAATAAAATAAGAAATTTTTTAAAAATAATTTTATCTTATGCACTATTTCAATAGGTGGGTCTAGTTTGATTTCTGGTGTCTGGTGAACAAGATATCTGATAAAAATGTTCAGCATTCCTTTTTTCATAGTTTGTGTGCCTTTTTTGCTTTTGTTTATCTTGCTCTTGCATCATTTACATGTTTTCATGGTTTTAACATTTTGTAACAATATTAACAATGGTCTCCAAGTCTCGTTTGATCATGCATTCAGTTTTTTAAAAATGGAACATTTCCAATATACATATATTTATCTATAAATCAGGTGCATGCACATTTATGTGTATTACAAAAGATTATGTACATTACAAAAACTACACAAAAAGTAGGAATTAAAATGGGTGAGGTAAAAATAAAATAAGAAATTTTTTAAAAATAATTTTATCTTATGCACTATTTCAATAGGTGGGTCTAGTTTGATTTCTGGTGTCTGGTGAACAAGAAATCTGATAAAAATGTTCAGCATCCCCCTGTTTTCTTAAAGGGGACCAATGACATCACAATGACATCTTGACTTTCAAGGGTGTTAGTGTTAAATAAGGCAGAGCTGCACAAAAATGTGGGGCACAGTGGAATAAGGATTGTTGGCTGGGTTTATTAAATCATGATTATTCATTTTTCAATCCCATCCATTAATAAAGCAAAGATATTGAAAGATGGTTAACATGCACATCTTCCCTGATGTCAAAAAATGAATTAGAAGATTTGCATTTTTAAGAAATGTTTTATTCAACAAATTTAAACTCCTGAAAATTTTCACTTGGAACATTTCTAAATATTAAAAAATTCCCTTTCCCAATTTGAATGCAGATATGAAAACTTGTATAGGTGACACACATGTTAAAAATGCAAAAGCTTTAGTTTGGGGGGGGAGGGTTTGCTGAGGCAATTGGGATTAAGTGACTTGCCCAGGGTCACACAGCCAGGAAGTATTAAGTGTCCGGGACAGATTTGAACTCAGGTCCTCCTGAATTCAGGTCTGGTGCTCTATCCACTGCACCACCAAGCTGCCCCAAAAGCTTTAGTTTTTAACTCTTGCTGATTGCAGTGATTTCACACATCTCAAGGCGCATGTGTGCTTAGGGTGAGGCTCATAATTAATGATAGAGGATATCAAATCCTTATTTCAAATAATCTTGATGTGGTTTTTTTGGTGGGGTTTTTTTTTTTGTTTGTTTTTTGTTTTTTTAATTGCTTTGATTCAATTGGATTACAGTTGTTTTTACCAATTGGGAAAAGTATGGGAAATATGGCTGTTATTTTCAATCTGTGGCTTCTTTGCCAAGATTCCTGGAACAGGGAGTAAAAGCTAGAAGTTGTGAAAGGTCCAAATTCAAATTCTTTTTTAACTTCTACCAGCTTTGTGAGCTTAGTCACGTCATTCTTCTCCGCTTTCTCATCTGTAAAATGGGGCTAATATTAGCACTTACTCTCATAAGATTGTTTTGAAGACCAAATGGGAAAAGAGCTTTAAAAAACTCTATTAACTATTAGTTATTAACTTTTTGACACTGGGCAAATTACTCCTGACCAATTACTCCTAACAAATCAGTTAGATTTGTGTTTCTGGCAATTCAGTAGTACTTATTTAGCTGTATTATTGAGTGGACCTAACAATCACAGATTCTTTCTAAAGTACAAAAGTCTCGTAAAGGACTGGGAGCCTCAGGAGCCCCTCAGTTTGCCCAAATCAAAAGACTTACTCGGAGCTCAACAGTCTTTTGGTTTCCAGTACTGTGGGGGGTGAGGGGATAAAGGTTTCATTGAGCCATTGGGATTCCCCTGGGCAAGGATCACAAAGTTTCCATCTCTAAAAGGAGTTCAACCTTGGAACAACCTTGTCTTAAAGGGTGAGGAAGGCACTGATTGAACCCCACAAACTATTTATAACCAGGTGGGCCGGCTCCTTTCCTGTCACCTGTTCTGGGAGCTTATCCCCACTTCCTACGCACACACAGAGCCAAGTGACCCGGTATGTGGCAGTAGGCGTGTGTCTCCTGGGAAGGATTCCCGAGTCTGACTCTGTATATGAGGGATCAGTGCCTGGGGATAGTCAGAAAAGGCAAGACTGGTCCCTTCTGAGAAAGTCTCTGAAGGACAGATTTGGGTTGTTGTAATAAGATGTTAGTTATTTTTGTAAAAGTGGATGAAAATCATTCCTTTCATTAGGGACCTTAGAGGGCTGGGGATTCTGTGGTTCCGCTCCTGGAGAGCGTGATGGGGGAGTGTGTAGAGGGCAGCTCTGTGATGTGATTCTGAAGCCTTAGGGCTTAGCCAACGGTGGGGCCCTTGCTTTGCAGCAGCAGACCCTGGGTCGTCACAATCTGTGGGCCGAAGTACAACTTTTGGGGAAATATTTCTCTCTCTCTCTTTTTTTTTTTTTCCTGAGGCATTTGGGGTTAAGTGACTTTCCCAGGGTCACACAGCTAGAAAGATTATTCTGATAATTTCATTATAATAATTAAGATATTAGTATATATTTTAGTATATATATTAGTTTTGTTGTATATTAATTAGTGTTTTATATATGTATGGCTATGGAGAATGGAATGGCAGCCTACATTTGGGGAAATGAAGCTGCCTTCCATTGGGCGAGGAGGAGCCTGCAGTCTCCCTGTCCTTCCTCTCTAGACTTTGATGAGCCTTACGCCATGGTGGTGTTAGCTGAAGAGGAGCTGGTGGTGATTGACTTGAAGACGGCAGGGTGGCCGGCCATCCAAGCCCCGTACCTAGCGTCCCTGCACTGCTCGGCCATTACCTGCTCTCACCACGTCTCTAGCATCTCCCTGAAGCTGTGGGAGAGGATCATTGCAGCCGGAAACAAACAGAATTCCCACTACTCCACCATGGTACGTTTGCCGGACAGCTCTGCATCAGTGGCCCTCGTTCCTCCTCCCAAGGGGGCTGAAAGCCCACACTGGGGGGCGGCTATGATCTGAGGGGGTTACGGCCTTCCCAGAACTGGCTTGGGGGTGAGCCTTTGCGGTGGGCTGTGTGTTTTCCAGGTGTGGCCCATCGACGGGGGCACCAGCCTGGCCCCAGACCCCCCTCAGCGGGACCTGCTGCTCACTGGGTAAGTGATGGGACAGCCCCCCGCGCGGGGCAGCCGGATGAGCCGCTCCCTGCCAGGGCGCTTACACGCTGCCTCTGCCCACAGACACGAGGACGGCACAGTGAGGTTCTGGGACGCCTCGGGGGTCTGCCTGCGCCTGCTCTACAAGCTAAGCACGGCGCGCGTCTTCCTCACCGACACCGACCCCAACGACAACCTCAACGCCCTGGGGGAGGACGAGTGGCCCCCCCTGAGGAAGGTAGGGCCCGCGGGTGCTCCTCCAGGAGCGGGCAGGGCCGTGGGCGTTTTCGAGGCCGCTCTGGGCACTCGCGTCTTTTCCTCCCATCTTGTCAGGTGGGCTCCTTCGATCCCTACAGCGACGACCCACGGCTGGGCATTCAGAAGATCTTCCTTTGTAAATACAGCGGTTACTTGGCCGTGGCGGGGACTGCAGGGCAGGTAAGAGCCGGGCAGGGAGGGCAGCCTGCTCCTCCGGGCACCAGCTCACGGCTGCGGGATGGTCCGGGCCTTCTGGGCGGCAGCTCAGCCCCTGCGCCCTCCCCCCAGGTGCTGGTGTTGGAGCTGAACGACGAGGAGGCGGAGCAGGCCGTCGACCACGTGGAGGCGAACCTTCTGCAGGACCAAGAAGGCTATCGCTGGAAAGGCCACGAGAGGCTCCGGGCTCGGCAGGGGCCCATCTGCTTTGAGCCAGGCTTTCAGCCTTTCATCCTGGTGCAGTGCCAGCCCCCCGCGGTGGTCACCTCCCTGGCTCTGCACTCGGAGTGGAAGCTCGTGGCCTTCGGCACAAGTCACGGCTTTGGGCTCTTTGATCACCAGCAGAAGAGACAGGTTTTTGTCAAGTGAGTGGCCCTTTCCTTGGGGGGAGAAGGGTGGAGACGTGGAAGGAACCAGGAGACAGCTCAGGCAGTTAACCGGGCATTTATTAAGGACTTGCCAACCCTGGGCGCTGTGTTAAATAAAAAAATACAATTAAAAAAATTAGTCCTTCTTGCCATCTAGGGGAGGGCATAGGGGAAAGGGGGGGAAATTGGAACCCAGGGCTTTGCAAGGGTCAGTGTTGAAGAATTACCCACACATGTTTTGTGAATAAAAAGCTTTAATTTACAAAGAGAGAAAGGAGGGATGAATATACATGTTTCCTTCTCCCCCTTTCACTCTTTTTCTGAGAGCTAATGTTAAGAGCTGCAAGGATATTCAGCCTCCATTTGAGGGGCTCTGACTGTGTCTGGCCACCCCTAGATGTACGCTGCACCCCAGTGACCAGCTAGCCATGGAGGGCCCCCTCTCCCGTGTGAAGTCTCTGAAGAAGTCCTTGCGGCAGTCGTTCCGAAGAATGAGCCGGAGCAGGGCGTCTGGTCGCAAGCGGCGCGTGGCTGGCAACTCCGGAGAGGTGAGCCTGCAGGGAGGGGTGTTCTTGACCCAACTGCCGGTGCTATATGCCTCCTTCTTCCCCCTTCCCTAGGACCTTGGCCACCTTTTGGAGGGAACGCCCCTTTTGGGCGGCTCTGAGAAGTGCCTGGGGTCCCAAAAGGTCTACGTGGCTTTGGGTTAAGTAGAGAATAAGTTCCTTGGTGCTAGTGAGAGATGTACCCACTTCTCCTGCCTCCAATCTCCCTAAGGAATAAAGTAAAACAAATTCCCAGGTGGGAATTCATACTTATCACCTCCATGTGTAAAGTCACGGTGGGATGCTCATTGATACTGACGGGCCCATCTTTCAGAGCTGTTTCTCTCAGGGTGGTTACTGGCCTTATATTCCTGCCCGGTGCCGATTTCCTCTTGCCAGCCTCCTAGGGTTCTTCCCAATTTCTCCAAAAATGTCCCTTTGTCTCTGTCACCGGGGCTCGCACTGCGTCCCCGTACCGCCGTCCCCAGCAGTTTGTAGTGGCCCTCAGTAATTTTGTGCACCTTCTCCTCTCCATCTGCCCGCCCTGTCTCTGGCTTAGTTGCAGGAGTTGAATGCCAGGGCAGATCGAGCAGGCTTGCAGAACATGGAGCTGGCCCCCGTGCAGAGGAAGATTGAAGCGAGGTCCGCGGAGGACTCCTTCACCGGCTTTGTCCGGACCCTGTACTTCGCAGACACCTACCTGCGCGACAGTGAGCCGCCGTTCCGTCTCGCTGGGGTGGGGACGGGGGGCTCGCGACCGGCTGGCGCAGCGTTATTCCCCCCGGCTACTTCCGGAGCCCTTGCTCTCCCTTCTGCCGTGGTCAGAATGGCTGAGAGCCTTGGCCCTGTGTGTGTATAATGCTGGGCAGGGGACTTCCGTAGCCATGCTTGTTTCCCCTGAGACGATATTCTCCCTCCCTCATCCCTACCTCCTAGAAGTGGGATGTGGGCCGGGGTCCGTCTGGGGAGGGGGGTGGGAGAAGGCCCCTCAGAAGTGGTCTCACAGGACCCTGTTACTTTCCCAGGTTCTTGCCACTGCCCTTCTCTGTGGGTGGGCACCAATGGGGGCACAGTCTATGCCTTTTCCTTGCGTGTACCGCCCCCTGATAGGAGAATGGAGGACCCTGTCAGAGCCGAGCAGGGTGAGTGTGGGAGGGGAGCGCTGGGCCTGGTGGGGACTGGGGGAGGGGAGATCGCTCCTCTCATCATCATCCCTCCCCCCATTCTAGCCAAGGAGATCCAGCTGATGCACCGTGCCCCTGTGATAGGCATCCTGGTCCTGGATGGGCGAGGCTTGCCCCTGCCTGAGCCCCTGGAGGCAGCCCACGACCTCTCCAAGAGCCCGGACATGCAGGGCAGCCACCAGCTCCTTGTAGTGTCTGAGGAGCAGTTCAAGGTAGTTTATAGGAAGGGGCTCTTTGTGACCTAGAGACTAATGCAGACACTCGTTTTCCTTTCTTTGTATCTCTACCTCTTAGCATAGGACCTAGCATGTTTTAAAAAAAAAAAAAAGAAAAAAAGTTAATAGAAAAGTTTACTGGCTGAGTGTTCCTGGGCATAGAGACTGCTGCCAGCCTTGAAAAGTCTCCCCTCCAATAGCATAGCCTCGAAGCAGAGAAGCAGGGTGGGCTCAGACGGGGACCGAAGCCTAGTTCCTGGTGGGGATCCCTCGGGTCTCCCCGGAGAGGATTCTGTCGGGCGATCTTGGGCAGCTGGAGGGAAGAGCAGGTGTGGGCCCTCGTTCCAGGGAGAAATAGGACTTACGACATTATGGGAATGTTGGAACCGAATGGAGAGTGATGAGAACTAATCACTTGGGAAGCCCTCCTAAAGGAGCTAATTTTTCTGCAGAACCTAGATGAAGGAAATAATGGGCTTCCTTAGAGAGGAATGAAGACAAAATCCCCCTGGAGATACGATTGGTGGGTGTGCAACCTGTACATGAGGGAGATGTTTGGGGAAGGATAGGCGATGAAAACTCCTGTTAGTCTGAAGTTTAAAGTGGAGATTGATGAGTGGACGGGCTCTCAGGGGAGCGAGCTTGGGGGATAAGATCCTTTCCTCCTCCTCCCCCACAGATGTTCACTCTGCCCAAGGTGAGCGCAAAGCTGAAGCTAAAGCTCACTGCGCTGGAGGGCTCCCGGGTACGACGGGTCAGCGTGGCCCACTTTGGCAGCTGCAAGGCGGAGGACTATGGAGAACACCATCTAACTGTCCTCACAAACCTGGGGGACATCCAGGTGGTCTCCCTGCCCTTCCTCAAGCCCCAGGTACGGTACGGCTGCATCCGCAAGGAGGACGTCAGCGGGATCGCTTCCTGTGTTTTCACCAAATATGGCCAAGGTACAGTGGCTTGGGGGCCGCCAGACCCGGAGGGCTGTGCTGGGGGGAGGAAGGTCTTCTTGGTGATCCGGTGCTCAGGCTGGTGGGTGTCTGAGGGAGGCTGAAAGGATGCCCTTGAGGCCTGAGAGGACGCTGCTCACTTCTCTCCCCCAGTTCCCTTTGGATGCACACCTTGTCCTCTCTCCCCCTTTCCTTAACTCTGCAGGCTTCTACCTGATCTCGCCCTCGGAGTTTGAGAGGTTCTCTCTCTCTACAAAGTGGCTGGTGGAGCCTCGGTGTTTAGTGGACACAGCAGATACCAAGAATCACTACTCGACCCGTAATGGCTCGGGGGTCAAGAGGACTCCAAACAGAGCCAGGTGAGAGAGGGGGTTCAGGCCTGCAGCGGATGGAAGCCTTCCCCGGGCTGTGGATGTCCTCCTGGACATTGGGAGGCTGGGAGCTGGGCGGGTGAAGTTGCTTCCTGGTTCTTAGAAAAGCTGTGTCCTCTCCCTTCAGGAACTCGGAGAGCCTGGGAGATGGAGGCGGTGAGTGAACCTTCCTGTAGACCCTGGCTCTGTAGAAGGAGCCTCTGGGGGTGGGGAGGGGACCAGGTGCACTTCAGGCTGGGAGTGAAGGGGGGCATCCCTTAGAGCAGCAATATCAAACTCGGATCAGAAGCGGGTGGGTTGCATTAGCATTACCCATATTCTGCTTCATTTATTTTGTTAAATATTTTCCTACTGGCCACTACACTGGAGACTGATGCAGGCTGACCCAGAGCTGTCGAGGGCTCTCCAAAAAGCTTTTGTTTCGTGGGTTGGTAGCGATCTGCCGTAGTAGAAATTTAAACGTCTTAGTCTTGCAACCAACGTGGTGTTGACTTGGAGGACTCTGTGAAAGGGACTCGAAGATGGCCCCAGCAGAATCCCCAGACTTTGAATGCTCCCCTGGTGTCAGGGTTGGGAGGACATGGGGGAAAGTTCCAGAGGAAGCAGGGTCAGGATTCAGTGGGTCTGTGGACTCCGCTTCCTTTCAGGGAGGAGCCAGGAACCGTTGATGGAGCGGGCCCTGCTCAGTGATGAGAGTAAGTGGGGAAGAAGTAGAGATGATCATCCTAGCATCTGAAAAGGCTTGTTCTGAGAACCGGGCGATGTCCTGAGTACATTGGCAGGGAAAGGAAGCGGGGGCACCAAGCCTATCTTCCCCACCCATCCCCATCCCACAGGTGGGGTGGCAACAGATCCCAGGTGCTCCCTAAGCTCTCGGATGGGCAGTGTCTTCCTCAGAACATCCCTTTCTTGATAAATCAGCTCCAATCCCACCTTCTATTCCTGAATTCCTCCCTCCTGCTTCCATTCCTTACATTACAGCCCATTGATTTGCATTTATGTATATTTATATCTTATTCTATCTGAGTTTTAGTAGTTTGAAGCTGCAGTAAAACCTTTGAAACATACAATATAGTCGTATTGGTAGGGAATTTCATTTTTTGTATCCCCAGCAGCTGGAATAATGTTTGTGAATTGATTCTCTCTGCAGGAGTCCTGAAGGAGATCCAGAGCACTTTGGAAGGGGACAGAGGGTGAGAGCCCCTATTCTTTCCTCTTCTTCCTTTCTCTCCTCTCCCCACCCGGATTCCCTCAGCAGTGTGACTCTGCTATGGCTGCAGAAGACTTGTCCCAGTATTTCCCACAGCACCCAGGATAATAATGCTCTAGGAGCTGCACAGTCTCCTGGGCTCGTGCTTATTGAATGGAATGGAATGCTGCTTAACCTCACTAGATCCCAGCCAGTCAGTGACAGTTTTCTCCTTGCAGGAGTTATGGGGAGTGGTCTTCCCAGCAAGTTGCAATGGGACGCAGACACAACGGTGGAGGTAGGGGACGCACCAGGGTCCTGGGCAGGCTCCTCGCTCCTCCATGGCATTAGATCCGTAGCTATGGGCGTATTTTGGGAGGGAGCCCCCTGAGAGGAACCAGGAGGGACCCCACCCCAGACAGGCATCCAGGCGTCCTGGGCGGTACTGAGGGGAGTGTCCGAGGCCCAGAGAACAGGGATTTCTCTGTTCCCTCTTTTTAAGTGCTCTACTTATGGAAAACCCCAGGAGGGACAGGTGAAAACATACACTGTGCACACACTGGCTCCTCAGTGCTTTCAAAAATGCTTTTCGCTCAGGGCTAGTCTCAGGAATTTCCTCACTGAGGGAGTCTGGTTCCCCCCTGGACACTGAGGTTGTTTTTCTGCCCATCTCCCTCCTTCCCACCCAGTCCCTCTGGAAGGCTCTTCAGGCTGGGTCCTTCTCAGAGACTTCTCTTCTCCCACAAAAGTGACCAGTTGCCCTTCTTTCTGGTCCCCAGTAGAGTGATGGTTGCAGAGACAGAGGCTTCCTTGCAGACACAAGTGCCACAACACTACTGAAGGTCCTACCATGGAGGGTGCTGACCCTGGTGGAGGTCTGGATGGGGCCTGTCCAGGGCTAGACAGGAGCACTCCCCGGCCTGCACCTCTGCTGCTGCTCCAGCCTCTCCAACGCCTTCCCCATCCCCTTTAGGAGGGGTAAGGTTGGAATCCAGAGACCTCCCTGAATGGACAGGGTGATCTCTTGCCCCGCTCCTTGTCTGTCTTAGTCCCTTTTGTCAATATTTGCACAGTTTTTATTCTCTTCCCCCTCTCCTCTCCTTTTTTGTAGTGGGATGAGTTTTAAATTATAAATTTTAATTGCCTCTGGGTGAAAAAGTTTTTAATAAATACCTTATTACCTCTTTGCTGGACTGACCAATGGTTTATTTGGTACTTTATTAAAAAAAAAAAAAAAATCCTGTAGGGTCTTACATTTAAATGAATATGGATTTTTAGAAATGTACTGTCAGCTGAGTCCCTGAGGGAGCTGGGACCCCCGAAGGACTGAGGGCGTAGGGTCTTATCCCCTGGACCCCCTAAGGGGAGATTTTATTCTTATAGCTGTTTTTAAATGGAGCAAACCATGTCTAAACAACACTGTGGCCTGGTCTTTATGGAATAAAGGACTAGAATGTTTTATTATCTCATTGTGTCTGTGTGTCTGTCTACTCCTGCACCCTTGCTCTAGTTGGGAGGTGTTTTGTCGGCCCTTTGTTGTTTCTGCTCCCCAAGTCATATTTCAACTCTGGGTAGAAGTTCCCAAGTGAGCCAGTAAGGGGCCATTCTAACCCAGAGGCAGATCTCTCAAGGAGGGGAAAATCTGAATGTGAGGGCAAGGTGGAAAAATTGTCCTTGCATATGTTTTGAAAATAAAAAGCTTTTTAAAAATTTAACAGAAGAAAAATCTCTGCCGTTGTCTGTGTGATTGGGGGGGAGAGGAGAGGATGGGGAGTTGCTTTCCAAGGCTGTGTTCTGGGCCTCCGAAGGCAAAACTAGGAGAACGCAATAATGTTTGTGAAAACATGAACTCGGCTGAAATGCACCAACTGAGCTTGATTCCTGAGGAGAGTCGGTGACAGCTTTTCCTCCTATCAGAAGTCAGGTATGGAGCCAATGTCGGTGGAATGCTGCTTAGGTACAGAGGTAGGACTCTTCTCCCACCCCTCCTTATAATTCTTAACATTCTCGATTGCAGATTCACACTTCAAAGGTCTTCCCACTCACCAAGTCCGAACTCTTCATTTGACAGATGAGGAGACTGAGCCTAGAATGATCAAGAATTGGGACCGGAGTTCTTGCTTGGCCTCCAGGTCTCTTTTCCCTACACCATGAATTTGTAGTTGTACAAACCAAGGCCGGGGAATCCTGACTTTTTGCTTAACCGTTGTCTGGCCTACGACGTTTGGTTCTAAAGTCGAACCTATAGGCGGTAGGGGACTAGCCTGAGTCAGATCAGAGCAGCCAGCCCCAAATACTAGGTAACATCGACATAATGCTAGATGCCGGGGTTCCCAGTGCTAATGGATAATAATTTCTATTTAGGTTCAGAGTCATTTGGGAAGATCAAATAAGAGCCTGGTATGTGAAAGCCTTTGTGAGCTATAAAACTCTATATAAATGATGCATTATCACAACGGGGAAGGGAATAGGAGTAACTTTGCCTCCCCAGAACAAAACTATTAAAATATTTGGAGAAAGGGAATTGGATAATTCTTTGTCATCATCCTCAAGGACAGTCACTTTTGCCAAAAGGGTGAGACTGGGGAGGATACCTGGGCTGAGGTGGTTGGAGACCGCAAGTATGGCCTACCCAAAAGAATTTGTAATTACTTCAAAGGATTAACGCCCTCCTGGTAGTAGGTACTCCCTCGTGGGAGTGGGAGGGGACACATCTACATGTTGTGTGTATGTTGTTCGGACATTTTCAGTTGTGTCCAATTCTCCATGGCCCTTTTTTGGGGGGAGGACTGAGTATCCTTGGCAAAGATACTGGGGAGGTTTGCCATTTCCTCCTCCAACTCATTGTACAGCTAATAAATGTCTGAGGCTGGTTCCAGGCCTGGCGCTCTCTCCAGTGTGCCGTTTCACTGCCCATATATACATACATAGCAGTAACCGCCTGCTTGGAGCCGGGTTCCTCGGCTTTGTCAGGTTTGCCTCAGTTTTTACCATGTGGCCCACGCAGTTTTTGAGACCCCAGAGCTGTCTCCCAAGCTAGTTTCCTGGTTAGCCATCAGTGTCAGTGCTAAATGAGTGCACTAGCTACCAACCTTTGCAAGGCTCACGGAGTGCCAGAAGACATGGTCTGCCGCCAAGTAACCTGTGATTTAAAGGACATTCGATGGCACCGGGTTGGTTAAATTGTATTTAAGTAGGAAGAAACAGCATAAGTTCAGAACTATGCCCAAAGGACTATCAAACTGCAAACTCTAATCCGACAGTGTTACTACTGGGCTTATATCCCAAAGAGATCTTAAAGAAGGGAAAGGGACTGTATGTGCAAGAATGTTTGTGGTGGCCAGAAACTGGAAACTGAGCAGACGCCCATGAGTTGGGGAATAGTTGCATAAATTGTGGTATGTGAATATTATGGAATATTATTGCTCTGTAAGAAATGACTAATAGCAGGATTTCGGGGAAGCCTGGAGAGACTTACATGAACTGATGCCGAGTGAAATGAGCAGAACCATTCAATGCTTGTTTATACACAGCAACAAGAAAATGCACAGATCAATTCTGAAGGCTCTTTTCAACAATGAAGTGATTCAGGCCAGTAGCAAGAGATTGGTGATGGAAAGAACCATCTCCATCCAGAAAGAGGGCTACGGGGACTGAATGTGGATCACAACAGTATTTCTATCATCATTAAATAAAAAGCTGTTACAAGAAAATATATAGTATATTAAAGGAAATGCTGAGAAGAGTGAGAAAAGCTTAGATTTGTAGCTTGCCTCTTAAAATAATAGTAGCAGTGCTAAGTAGACAGCATTTATATAGATCTTTAAAGTTTGGGAAGTGCTTTACATCTCACTTTGTCCTCACATTAATCCTGGGAGGTAAATTTTCACTTAAAAAGAAAATGAAGACTAAGTGACTCACCTACATAATTCAGCTATTAAGTCCATTGCTGTCCATTATGCTACTTCTGTGGGAAGCTGCACAAATCACTTAATTTTGAACCTCTTTTCTCATCTGTTAAATGAGGATGACAGACATTTTTAATCACCTACTGTGTGCCAGGCACTTTAATAATACCCATAGCATAACCTGACAAGGCCATTGTGAGACTTAAAAAGAAGTACTATATGTGAAGTGCTTTGTTGACTTTAAAGCCCTATTAGCTTTACATGTAATTCCTTCTGACAACTGTTCTCTTCCACGTTCCAAGAAAATCTTAAGTTCCAAAGTAGTCTAGAGAAAGGCACTCCTATAGTTCATCAGTGCATTTTCGTTTAGCAATCATCCAGTGGATCCAATTATCTCTCAAGAAAGGCATTTACTGAGATGGCGTAGCATAAGTAAGAGAAGCAAAACATTCCTACAACAAACTTATACTCCCACAAGTAAACACAGAATCAGGATGGAGAGCGAGCAGAGTACAGGCAACATAAGTGGCCAAGCTAGCATATACCTCTGCTGTCTCGGAGCATTACATCCCTTTTCCTGATAGCCTTGTGTTGCTGGACTTGTACTTGGCTGAGTTTTCTGAGTTTGTTCCTTTAATTAAGACTGGCTTTCCCTTTTAAGAGCTCACCTCTAAGCTGTTTTCTGCCACGATACCTTGGACCAACCTTTTAGATGCAATAATCCAGAATCAGTTCTGGGAAGGAGAGAACTTACCCCTGATTGACCTACTATGATAGAGACCATTGGCAAAGTCCTTCCACACACTCCAGAGCTGTCTCTGGATTTGACTGTCTCTAGAGCTGTTGAACTTGCTTTTAAGAAAAAAAAAAATTTCTGACTTACAAGAATTGCTGATAAGTGAAGTGAACAGACCAAGAGAACATTGTACACAGCAGCAATTGTAATGGAACTGGCTTTTTTCAATAGTGAGATCATTCAGGCCAGTTCCAATAGACTTGTGATGGAAAGAGCCATCTGCATCCAGAGAGAGAATGATGGAGACTGAAGGTGGATCAAAGCATAGTATTTTCATCTTTTGTTGTTATTTGCTTGATTTTTTTTTTCTTTCTTGTGGTTTTTTTTTCTTTTTTCCCTTTTGATCTAATTTTTTTTGTCCACAACATGACAAATATGGAAATATGTTTAGAAGAACTGAACATGTTTAACCTATATTGGATTGCTTGCTCTTCAGGGAGAAAAATGTGGAATACAAGGTTTTTTGGAGAATGGGGAAAGGTAATGGGGTGAAATGATTTGCATTAGGGTCACCTAGTAAATTTCTGAAAAGCCATATTTGAATTCAGGTCCTCTGATCTAGAGAACTACCTAGTTCTCCCTCCTTAACACATTGTTGTGTGTCGTTCTGAGATTCTGAACTGAAGGAAAAAACTGATCAGGGATGTCCAAATCAACTCCTCCTCTACCCCCCTCATTATATTCACACATATAAGCAAGGAAATAACAAGAAAGATAGATATGGTAGGGAGAGCAAAAAAACAAAAACAAAAACAAAAAAAAACCCTTGATTTATGGTGAAAAGACTTGGATTAGAATTCTGGCTCTAACACTAATTAGCATGCCAGTCATTTAACTCTCTGGGGCTTTCCTAGAGAAAGTGCTTGTTGATCTGAAAGCTCTATTGGGGTTCATCAAATGATTGGATGCAGGGGTATTGATTCTCCAAATTATACTGGGAACGGGCCATCAAAATGTTGGAGTTTGGGCACCAAATAATGGGAAAAGGGGGTTTTGGACCCCAAAAGTATATTGAGGTTACAGGCTCTGATATCACATGGTGACTCAAAAGAATTTGTAGGCTTAGACATTCTCCAGAAACAAAGATTTAATTACACTGCTAAGAGCAGACTAAATTAATATGGGGTTTTTACCAAAGAAAGGCACTTTAGTAATTAACCAGAAAAAGAGAAGAGCCGAGTTCTCTTACAGAACTCATTATTAACCAGGAGGAAAATGTTAGTGGGGAAGATACCATTAAGGAGTGGCAAGAGCTAGTTGGTTTTTTAATATGGGATATAACCTTGGGGGTTGATGTCATAATTTGGCTTTCTGATTGGATACAGTAATTGTGGAGTTATGATGGTTTTGTCAAAGCAAAGAATTCCAGAGGGAGGAGAGAGAACAGATTGTCAAGAAAGTTCTCTTAAAGGTAACAAAAGGCCTAATCAAAATCATCCTATCAGTGCTCCTCCCTGCTTGCCTCCTGGACTAGCTTGCCTTCCAGATTGTTTACAATAATTCAGGCTCTCTCGGTCAGAACATCCTACTGAGAACCTTGTCAGCTCCATATACACTTAAATCTCTGTTATCCTTGGGCATCCTGGCCTAAAAGAGTGCTGAACTTCAGTTGGGTTGGAGGCTTGCCTCTCATCAGGCTGTATGAGTCTAAATTATTTAAACTCCCATTTCCCTAAGGCGACTCTCTAAGGCTGTCTTCACTGATGAAGGAATTTTCCCACCCCAATTTCCCTATACCAAGAAAATCACAGGTCATTAAAAAGCATTATTTTTCTATATTTCAAAGGACTTGAAGAAGGGTTGTGTCCTATGCTAATTTAGATTTACAACTAACATTTCTACCCGATGATCAATCAACCTTCCTAGTGTTAACAACCATATAATTTCTTCTCATCAGCTATCTTCCAATAACTGATCCAAAGTAACTGAGTGCAGGGTAGAGTAGAAATCTAAGGGTCTGTGTTCAAATTCTGACTAAAATTTGGGAGCAAATCATGTCACATGTCTTCCTCAGCCATGGAAAGATTATTATCCTATTTTAGCAAAAGACCTATACCAATGGTATAGGTTTTAGGAATACTCTTACAATATTCATCTATATTTGGCTAGTTCCCCTATTTCCTGTGAACCACAGAACTAGATAATAGCTAGTGTTCATATGGCACCTTCTTTTTTAAGGGCTTTACAAACATGGTTTCATTTGATTCCCCTGAATCTAAGCAAAAATTATCCATTAGCATTAGGAGACTTGCCATCCAGCCTTGTCATGTTATTATTTCCCCCATTTTACAGTTGAGGAAACTGAAGCAAAAGATGTAAATGACTTGTCCAAGGTGACATAGTGTCCAAGTAGGAATTTGAATTCTACTCTTGCAGACTCTAGACACTACCTATAGGGATGCACGGAGGGAATACAGTTGTCACCAACCAGCATATTGTGAATGCAAAGGCTTTCCCAGTGCCTTAAATACCTCCCGGTGCACACCAGAGGGCACTCAGTCCACACTTTCGTCTTTCCACTTGCTGGAACTCCCCTGATGTCACAGATTGTGCTGTTGGCCGGAGGTTCTCTACTGACTTAGTTTAATAAGCATTTACTAAGCCATGCACAGTGCTAGGGGCTAGGATTAGCTATAAAGACGAAAATTAATTAGTGTCTCCTGAGCTTACATTTTAATGAGGAGAAACATTATGTACATAGAAAATTAAATGCTACATAAGTCAAATTATGTATATAACATATACACACACACACACACACACACACACACACACATATATATATATATATATATATATATATATATATATATATATATATATATATATATATATATATATATATATATATATATATATATATATATATATATATATATATATATATATACATATTCATATATATAGTAATTCCTGGGGAGAGAATCTAATATGAAAGGCATTTAACTAGGGATTCTAAAGGGCACAATGGTAGGGAAGGGTAGGGTGTTGTTTTTTGTAGGTTTGGTTTTTTTTTGTTTGTTTTGTTTTGTTTTGTTTTGTTTTGTTTTTTTGTATTTCTAGCATTTAACACAGTGCCTGGAACATGCTAGGCACTTAATAATTCTATTATTATCACCCAAACCATATTTTTCAACTGACATATTTTTAGTTAGTAATTAGTAATTGCTGATATTTATACAAATAAAGTTTGCCTCTCTCCTTTATAAGCTACTGGGGACCAGCACTCCACTTGTCTTTTTCCTGAATCAGCTGGGTCCAGAATTAACTCACTCATCTGGGCTGCTTATTCCTTGGTCCCATCCCTTTCTATCTTCCTATTCCTCTTCTATTCTTTGCTCTTCATGAAAATCAAGGGATTCTTCTCAGAAGGCAAAATGGTATTTTTCTATGTGTGCTTAATTCCTTCCCACCAAACACTGGTTACACAAAAGACCATCACAATGTTAAAGCAAATAGCAAATTAGAAATTATGCAGATTAGAAGATGACCCAAAACACAAAAAGTTCTGCTTAGAATGACATATTTTAGCTGAAACCAAGAGATTTCGCCCAAAGAGAAATTTCACAAAATCTCTGAAGAGGCAAGCTGGAAATGAGGGATGTATTGAGAAGCTTCCACATGTCTGAAACTCCCAAAGGCTTCCCTCTCTTTTCTATGCTCTGGAGCTGATCCTGAAGAAAATCTCTAACCACTAGGGATTCTCTCAAAGAATAATTGTCTTCTTGTATTGACTACTTCGTGCAGACCCACAGCTTTTTATCAACATCCTCTCCACTGATGTGGAATCACACCTAAGCAACAGAACAGAAAATGCACCAATATAGAGTGGAAATATGGTTACCATAGAAAAGAAACTGGAGCTACCCACAATGATTTCAATGACAATCACCTGCGTGGAAGACAACTCTTAAGATGATAGACCATGTTGGGATATACCTTAATGCCACGTGCAGACAAATATTCCAATGGCTTTTTAATTCTTCAGTTTTATTATTCTCTTTCTGTTCTCAACTATAAACTATAAGACTCTTTTGATTATGTCCTCCAGTAAATCTACAAGTCACTTTCCCAACCTTTTTGTATCACTTTAATGCTAAACAAAATGTTTTTCTTACAAGTTCACCCTTATTTTTCCAATGGTGAAACTGAGGTAGAGAAAAGATAAATGTCCTGCTTATAAGTACATAGCTAGTAATTTTATATTGGGATTCATAGAAATTCTGTCTGAATCCATGGTGTAGGATCACTCCCTTCACAGTAATAATGCTATTGTTGATTTAATTAACATAAGAGAAAGTAGAAAGGAGTAGGGCTCTTTGCCCCAGTTTGCAGGGCTGATGAAGGATTCCTAATATTCCCTGATGGTTAAGACAAGGATTAACTAGTTACAGGAGGGCAAGGCTTGTTTGAAGTTCTCATCCTTCTTCTCAACCAGTGTCATCTTAGCTCCAGGAATCATTTCAGTGTTGAGTAGGAAATCTCTCTGAAATGAAGGAGGGTCTTGGCTCCTATATTGGTGATTTATGTTGGAGTTAGGTGACATGGAAAGCATAAAGACTTCTGTCTCTGGTCCTTTTTGATGGTTAATTATAATTGTTCAGTTGTTTTTCAGTCATGTCCAAGTCTTCATGACCCCATTTGATGTTTTCTTGGTCCAGAGACTGGAGTAATTTGCCATTCTCTTCTCTATTTCATTTTACAGATAAGGAAACTGAGGCAAACAGCATTTAGTTTCTTACCAAGGATGACCCACATAGTAAATGTCTGACGTCAGATTTAAACTCAGAAAGATTGACTCCAGGCCTGGCACTGTACTATTTAGCTGATGGTTAAAGCAGATGTCAAATCCCAGGAAGTCCTGGATCATGACTAATTATAATAAACATGATCCACTAATTCACCCTCTAATATTATATCAGATCAATTCTTTCCCAAAGCTGATTCACATGGATAAACTGGGACATATTCACAAATTTTCATAATAGGAAAAATTCAACCTGCTCAGTTCCCATTCCCAAATTTAGAGTCTTTCCTTCATATCCCTGATAGATTAAACTCATTTGTAGGTTCTAGACAATACACTGTGGCCATGTGTTTAACTGAAGCACAATAAGGAACTATTAATCTCCCTTACGATCCTCCCCCCTCCCTCTGTTCTTGGTCCAAAGACAATAGAAAAAACTGGAAAGGATTCGAAGTCAGCAATATTAGTTCATCAAACACTTAGAGAAGCAGAAAAGTTCTGGAGATTTGTACTACCTCCTGCTTTATCTCCTCTGGCTGGGGAGTTTCCAAAAGTTACCAATCTTATCCATTGTCAATATGGTCCTGGCTTCTCTTCTGTCATCCTTGACTTTAGTTCTCTCAATTGGGGGAAATCATCTTCCTGAGTTTAAATCCAACCTCTAACACTTACTAGTTGTGAGACTCTGGGCAAGTCATTTAATTCTGTTTACCTCAGTTTTCTCATCTGTAAAATCTGGAGAAAGAAATGGCCAATCACTCCAGTGTCTTGGACAAGAAACCTCCAAATGAGGTCACAAAGAGTCGGACACAACTGAGAGCAGTGAACAATGAAAGTAGCCATCCTAATTCCAGGATCGGTCCTAGTTCTTCCTCCTCTTCCTCATTTGGATTGCAATAGGGAGTAGTGGAGTATAAACTGTAATTACATGGCTTCTTCATATCACTGAGGCTCTCAATTAATCATATAATAAGTGCTTGCTATGTAACTCCTAAGTATTGGAATTACAAAGAAATAAAAACTGCCCCTGCTCTCAAGAATCTTATATTCTAACTCGAGGCAAATATTAGAACATAAGAGCTGTATAAAGGGGAAGGCACAAGCATCTGGAGGAGCAGCAAAGGTGCCTAAGGGCTACTAAGGTGAGTCTTAAAAGGAAGCAATGTATTCTAAGAGGCATAAGCTAGGGAAAAAAGCATTTCAAGATGCTCCAAGTCATTATTAATCAGAGAAATGCAAAGACAACTCTGAAATACCTGTCAGATTGGCTAGAATGACAGGGAAAGATAATGCAGAATGTTAGAAAGGATGTGGGAAAACTGGGACACTGATACATTGTTGGTGGAGTTGTGAATACATCCAGCCATTCTGGAGAGCAATCTGGAACTATGCTCAAAAAGTTATCAAACTGTGCATCCCCTTTGACCCAGCAGTGTTACTACTGGGCTTATATCCCAAAGAAATACTAAAGAAGGGAAAGGGACCTGTATGTGCAAGTATGTTTGTGGCAGCCCTCTTTGTGGTGGCCAGAAACTGGAAACTACTTGGATGCCCATCAATTGGAGAATGGCTCTGGCTAAGGGCAGCTAGGTGGTGCAGTGGATAGAGCACCAGCCTTGAATTCCAGGAGGACCTGAATTCAAATCTAGTCTCAGATACTTAATACTTCCTGGCTGTGGGACCCTGGACAACTCACCAAATTTTTGTCAAATGAATTTTTATCCCAGAAGCTGGAGTCTTGAGGTTTATCAAACATTAGATTACTATAATCATTGACTATTTTGTCTTGCATGATCTACCACTCTGTGTCTTAGCCAGTACCAGATGGTTTTGATGACTGTTGCTTTTTAATAGAGTTTTAGGTCTGATTAGTAGGCCAATATCCTTTGCATTTTTTTTCTTCATTAATTTAGTTAGTATTTAAAGGAAAATTATTAAAGTTTTTCTCTCTATCAATGAGACAAAACTCAAGACAAAGAATTAAAAGTTAATTATAATAAATCAAGGTAGCAACACATGGATAGACTGATCAGTGGAGACCAGAGGGGATTTCAAAATGATCCAGCTTTTTTATACCCAGAGAAAGAACTCTGGGAGATGACTATCAACTACTACATAGAATTTCCAATCCCTCTATTTTTGTCTGCCTGCATTTTTTATTTCCCTTACAGATTAATTGTATACTATTTCAAAGTCTGATTCTTTTTGTACAGCAAAACAACTGTTTGGACATATATACATATATATATATATATATTATTTAACATATACTTTAACATATTTAACATGTATTGGTCAACCTGCCATCTGGGGAAAGGGGTAGGAGAAAGGAGGGGAAAAGTTGGAACAAAATGTCAATGCTGAAAAATTACCCATATATCTTGCAAATAAAAAGCTATAATAAAAAAAATTGGTCCAGGTTTTATTGGTATCTTTTGGCATGAGATAGACAGTCCAGATAAGTCCATATCAGCAAAAGAGTCTGAGCCCTCGCATCTCAGTTCCTCCCCAAGGTAGCATGTATTTGACAATTTCCAAGTACTGACAGGTAGGGGATGACTTTGATCTTAGCTGATGCCCCAGGCCCAATATTCTGACTGTGCAACAATACCTTGCATATTTAGCTACTATATTCTGACTTTCTCTTTCTCTGGGCATATCTTCTAAGCTTTTATCTTAAGAAAGTGCCCAAATAAATGCCTTTGCTTGATTTGGAGATGGTTTGAGTCTGAATTCTTTCAGAGATGACATTGCAACGCTTGTCTTGATACCCCAACATTTTTGTCATCCCCATCAACTCAACTATAAGACAAATATCAGGAGACTGGGCGACACTGCTCCCCAACACTGATTGACAAGCAGATTTGGGAACAAAGGGTCACAGAGATAAATTTGGCTCTTTCCAACAATGAGGTGATTCAGGCCAATTTCAATAGACTTGTTATGGAGAGAGCCATCTGCATCCAAAGAGAGGACTGTGGGACTGAATCTGGATCACAACATGCTATTTTCATCTTTTTTATGGTTTTTTGGTTGCTTTTTTTCCCTCTCATTATTTTTTCTTTTTAATCTAAGTTTTCTTGTGCAGCATTATAAATGTAGAAGTATGCTTAGAAGAATCACACATGTTTGGCCTATGTTGGATTGCTTGCTGGCTAGGAGAGGAGGGTGAGGGGAAGGGAGAGAGAAAGATTTGAAGCAAGGGGTTTTGCAAAGGTGAATGTTGAGGTCTAGCTTTGCATGTATTTTGAAAATTAAAAAAAAAAAAAACTACTATCAATTTATTTATTTTGCTGAGGCAATTGGGGGTAAGTCACCTGCCCAGGATCACACAGACAAGAAGTGTTATGAATTTGAGCTCAAATTTGAACTCAGGTCCTCATGACTTCAGGGCTGGTGCTCTATCCACTGTGCTGCCTAGCTGCCATCTAAAATTTTTTTTAAAGGGAAAAGGGAAAAAAGGGTCACTCAGGTCAGCAAAATTTTCAATAATAGAATATTTCTTTTTTTTAGCTCTAGATCTATGGATGGGGAGAGGAGGCAGAAAGGAGTGAGTTCTCCTCATACCTAGAATAACTGATTGCAGAATCATAGGATTTCAGAGATCATTTAGTCCAATCCCTTCATTTTATATATGAGGAAACTGAAATCCAGAGAAATATCTTTAATATCCATACTAGGATATGTGCTCTGTAACCAGTGCTCTTTCTGCAATGCTTCCATGGAAATCAGTTTTTAAAATGAGAGGATAGAGAGGTTGGGGAAAATCCAACTGTAATTAAGCCATCTCAAATAATTTTATGAGAGAATGCTTTGGATTAATAAAAGATAAAAGGCTATCAAATATCATTCTCTCATCTGCCACTTACATTTGTGTATATGAGATGCAAGTGTGCTATTAGTACAGAGTATTTATAACCCTGGTCTTACCCTTTTTTCCTCATCTGCAGGCCATGGTAGGGATAAGATTAAAGTAGATTTCTCGCTCACATTCAACTACACAGTGGCAGCAATCAGGATATACTAAACAGTGTGGCTGGCCCTATTTTCCATTGAGATCCACCTAACCACCACCCTTTGGCGTTCCTTCAGTCATTTTCGTTCTTTCTTTTTAAAAATAGGATTAAAAAAAAAATAGAAAAAACTAAACAGAACAGAACATTGTCATATGCCCAGCAGAACATTAAGGAGGAGTTAAAATATATAAAAAATTACCAGTTCAAGAAAAGATATATAATAGTAGAAGAAATTATATTCATGAGTGTCCTTCTTTTCTTTGTTTCCTTGTATTTGTTCTTTTGTTCTCTGCTGCATACTTTGCTTTATTCTTTTTCCTCCCTTTTATTCCTTCTCTAAGCAGGCTGTAGTAATCACAGATATATTTACATAAACATATATAGATATATACATACACACACACACACACACACACACACACACACACACACACACCATATTTTCAGAACCATCCATACTTCTTTCCTATTCCTGCTAACTCTTCTACTTTAATTCTGCTCCTTAACTTACCTTGCTATTTATTACTTAACCTTCTTCCACCTATGTATCCCTCCCTTGTCTTCTTGCCCCACTCTTTGTTTCCTCTTCTGCCCATTCCTCCTTCCTTATGTCTTTATAGATTTTAGAAGGTGCCATACTCTTAATAGTATATTTGTAGTGTTGCCAATTTAACCAATTCCTGATGTCAGTAGATTTTCAGAACTATGAGCCTTCCCCCTCACCCAGTGCCTTTTTCTATTCTTCTACACCTCATTTGTAGAGCATAATTATTATTTTTAGCTTTTCTTAGATGGTTCTGCTTTTTAGAATCAAATCATAATCAACTCTGCCCCAATCTTTCTTTTGAGCTACCCAATTGCTGATGTCAATTTTAAGACATATGCTATACATTTCCATGTAAAAACCATAAGCAATTTGTCAATGTTAAGTTCCTTGAAATTGATCTTTGATACTGGCTCTTATATGCAAAATTCTCTATTGAGTTCTGGTTTGGTTGAAAGAAAGTCCTAAAAATGTGCCAGTTTGTTGAATATCCTTTTTTTTTTTTTCCATTCAATATTATAGATAATTTTGCTGGATATAATAATTTTGGCCTAGTTCTTTTGATTGCCAATATATATGATTCCAAGACCTGTGTTCTTTTATGGTGACTGCTACTTAGTCCTGAACAATTCTAATTGCAGCTCCAGTGTATTTGATTTTTTTTTTCTTGTTTCTTGCAAAATTTTCTCTTTGATCTGGGATTTCAAAATTTGTCAATAATATTCCTATGTAACTTACACAAAGGATCTCTTTATTCTAAAATATATAGAGAACTGATTCAAATTTTTTAGATTACAAGTTATTCTCCAATTGATAAATGGTCAAAGGTTATGAACAGACAATTTTCACATTTCAGGTATCCTTTGAAATAAAGGCCTTGAAGAAGATATAGGTATAAGGATAAGATTCTGTAGGCCTTGGCCCTCAATTTTCCTCCACATCCATGTAATTAAAGTACAGTGAACTATTATTCACCCCTGTTTTGCAGCTACTGGAAACAAATACAGTGTAAAGAACACCTTCCTGGATAGATTCTGGCCAAATCTACCAAGGATGCATTATCTATATACAGGAATTATCCACTCCAGGAGTAAAACCCTCCTTCTGGATTTGCTCAAGAAAGTGAAGTCAATATTGCTGGCATTTAGCCACCTTTATTCCCTAGGCTATTTAAATCATGATAGATCAATACCCAAATTGGAATCTCACTCATGGAGAGGATGATCTCCCTGGGATCCTCCTGGTCGGAACTTGCAGGGCTGTGATCCAGGATTCCCCAACCTGAGATCTGCAAAGTTAGTGCTTCCCCGAATCGGTGATGTATTCTTTCTTCTCTCCTCCTCTAATCTATATATCTTGTTGTATTGTAGTATCTATATTAATCAGAGGATGCATTAAGTGCTTTTGTTGTAAGAACTATACTGTCAATTCTTGTTTTCCTTTTTTATAATTATAATTTTGTAATTCCTATTTTATAATATAATTTTTATAATTGTTATTAAACATTTTTATACAACCTGGTATCTTAGATCTTGTTGTGGGAGTGAGCCATTCTGTAGGAGAAAATTCATAAATCTTAACCTAACACACATGAAGAAACTAAAGCTTATGGTATATACAGATGTATGTTGGAATATTATTATCCTATAAGAAATAATGAGCACACTGATTTCAGAAAAGCCTGAAAAGATTTATATGAACTGATGTGTAGTCAAGTGAGTAGAGCCAAGAGAACACTGTACACAGTAACAGAAAGATTATATGATGATTAATTGTGATGGACTTGACTCTTCTCAGCAATGTGGTGATTCAAGACAATTCTATTAGACTTGGGACAGAAAATGCAATCATATGCAGAGAGAGAACTATGGAGATTGAATGTGGATTGAAGCATAAAATATTTCATTTTTTTATTATTTGCTTTTTCTTTCTCTTGGATTTACTCTTTTGATGTGATTTTTCTTGCACAACTTGACAAATATGGAAATATGTTTAAAAGGATTTCCCATATTTAACCTATATCAGATTGCTTGCTTTCTTGGGGAGGGAGATGGTGACAGAGGGAGAAAAATTTGCAGCACAAAGTCTTATAAAAATGAATGCTGAAAACTCTATTTACCTGTATTTGGAAAAATAAAATACTATTGAGAAAATTTTCTTTTAATTTTAAGAAAGTTTAAGAGATTGGAGGAGAGTGTGTGTGTGTGTGTGTGTGTGTGTATACACACAGAGAAGTGGGAGCAACAGGTTAGCATAGCAAGGTGACCCAATAGATAAATGTTAGGCTTCAAGATAGAAGTCTCATTTTCCCAAGTTCAAATATGGCTTTAGACACTATCAGTTTCCTCATCTATAAGATGAACTGGAAAAGTAAATGGCAAACCATTCCAGTATGTCTCCCAAGAAAATCCCAAATCGATTCATGAAACTGGATGAAACAACAATATTGCAATAATGTAGAGCCTCTGAACTAGGGACCTGTACCTACATATCTCTATATTTCTAATCATAAATTTGCTCTATTTTCCCCTGGCTTTTTATTGAATGTAATTTTCATTGCATCATGGTCTGAAAAGGATGCATTTAATATTTCTGCCTTACTGCATTTGATTTTGAGGTTTTTATGTCCTAATATATGGTCAATTTTTGTATAGGTTCTATGAACTGCTGAGAAGAAAGTGTACTCCTTTCTGTCTCCATTTACTCCAAAGTATCTATATCAAGCTTTTCTAGTATTCTATTTACCTCTTTGACTTCTTTCTTATTTATTTTGTGGTTTGATTTATCTAATTCTGAGAGTGCAAGATTGAGATCTCCCACTATTATACTTTTGCTGTCTATTTCTTCTTGTAGCTCTCTTAATTTCTCTTTTAAGAATTTAGATGCTGCACCACTTGGTGCATATATGTTTAATATTGATACTGCTTCATTATCTATGCTACCCTTTAGCAGGATATAATGCCCTTCCTTATCTTTTTTAATTAGATCAATTTTTGCTTTTGCTTGATCTGAGATGAGGATGGCTACCCTTGCTATCATAAATTTACAAAAGGGAGAGGGACTTGTTTTAGCCTTGATACTTTTAACAAAATAAGAAATATGTCTTAATTGATACACTCTGAGGTATTAGACAAAGCACACCATACAAACTGAAATGGTACTTTGTAATTATGTTTAGATGGGAGGTAATGGGGAAAGGAAAACTTTGACCTCTTGCTCACTTTGCCTCATTTATGACATTAGTCCAGACTTTTCTCTGAGATCCTTTTGACTATGGGTCCATAGTATAAAGTTTGATTGATGACCTAGAAACTCCAGAGTAATTGACCCTAAGAAATTTATCCCTTTTCTTGTGAATCTTTTCCTTGACTTATTAAATCATATTTTAAATTGTCTCTAAATAAACTTATTTATCCTGTTATTTGGTGAGTTTAGAATCCCAAGAGGAGTGTCCTTGCAGTGATAGAGATCCAATGGAGGAAATTTCAGGTATCCTTTGAAATAAAGGCCTTGAAGAAATTCACTGAAACTTCTAATCAACCTTTCCCCATAGTTGTCTAAGAAAGACAGAGTTAGGTTGTATCCATGGGTTTATTCCTCCTATGATGGAAGAAATGTATACATGTGTATATGGGAGCACAAGTGGAACTGAGTCCAGAATGGGCAGAAGTTGCAGGGGTTATCAAGACAAAACTGACAGGTCAGGGACTGGGACAGGGTAGTTTTATCAGGTTATCCCTGGGCTGTGTTATTTTTCAGAAGAGTATTGTGGCCATATCAGGTTTGGTCACTGGGCTGAGAGTTGACATCTGGGTTGATTCTGTGAAAAAGCAGGGGGAGTTCCAGGTTCAGCAAGAAATTCTTCAAGGAATTTCTTTTGTCTAGCTTAAGGAATGTTCAGCTTGTCTCCTGGTTCTGATTCCCAAGTCAGTCTAGTCTCAAGTTAGTTAGTAAAAAAACAAAAACAAAAAAAAAACCAAACAAACAAACAAAAAAAAACATTAAGTGCCTTAGTTCACACTTCAAAGGGGGACCATTCATATTACAGGGACTCCTAGAGACATTTTGGTTTCTCTCTGTGGGCAAATCAAAAGGAAAAGCTAGGAGACTGTCTAGATCCCAAAAGGATGACTTTAAGCACTGAAGGAATCATGGAAGAGTTTTCATCTAGTAGAGTTTAGTTCCTTTCTAGAGTGTGAGAAGGTGATGTGAAGTTGATTCACAGTCCCTATTTTCTGTAGGGACAGTTCCACATAGACTGGGAAGTTCTATAAAGCTGAAGCTTTCTGTTTAAGACAGGAAGATTGAACTTTTTTTTTTTTTTTCTTTCTTTCTTTCTTGGGGTTTTTTTTTTTTTTTTTTTTTTTTGGAATTAGTCAATGATTAAATCTGGCCTATATGTATTGGTCCAGGATAGAGAGGCTCCTTTACTCCCTTTGGAAAAGGGAAAGGGCAAAGTACTCCAGTCTCCTTGGATTCAGCTGATTGTTTCAATATAGCACTCTCTATCCAATTGAGTCCTGGGTAGACGTGGCTCCTGCAAGAGACAGAGAGAGGGCAAAGACCCCTATAGTCTGGCCAAACCAATTCAATTTATTTTCTTATCTGAAGATTGAGATAATTTCCACTCAATGTTGTTAGTCCCTGCACAGTTAACACTTATGCTCAGGGAATTTTGTAGGAAATCAGGATTTCCCTCCTAAAAAGACAGGTTTGAATTTTCTTTTCCCTTTTCTTATGGTTTTTAGGTTGGAAAAGACCCTTTTGCAAACAATAGGACAGGAAATAACTTATTAGGACTTTGTTTAAAAAAAGGATCATTTTAAAAATTGTGCCATTATATATTTGGAAATATGGAAAAATGTGAAATACTAGATTTGATTATGAACTATGTCACCTAGACTTTTCCTGATCCTCTCTAGTATAAGATACTGGGCAAGGAAATATAAAGGAAATGAAAAAAGGAAATATAAAGATTCCTCAACTCATTAAAGAACTATGTAGGATTTGATCTTTGCCAAATAAACTTTGCCAAACTTCGGAAAGTTAATTGATTCAGAGGATGAAGTGCCAGGCCTGGAATCAGAAAGACTCATTTTTCTAAGTTCAATTCTGACCTCAAATACTTAAGTTTATGAACTTGGCCAAATTATTTAATCCTGTTTGCCTTAGTTTCCTCATTGTAAAATGAGCTGGAGAAGAAAATGGTAAACCATCCTGTATTTGGTTTGCTAAGTATCTATTTGGGCATCTATACCAGCAAGTTTATCAGCATCCATATCAAGAAAATCCCAAATGGGATCCCCCAAAATTGGATACAACTTAAAACAAAATCTGCTCTGTTATTCCCATAAAAAAAGTTAAGTGAGTTGCAAGAAGATGTAGACAGCAAAACTATACTAGAAGGGGATCTCAACCTCCCTCTATCAGAACTAGATACATCTAATCAGAAAATAAACAAGAAAGAATTCATAAGGTGAATAGAATTTTAGAAAAGTTAATTATTGCAGACTTTTGGAAAAATTTGAATGGGGATAAAAAGGAATATACCTTTTCTTCATCATATACACAAAAATTGACCATGTAGTAGGGCATAAAACCCTCACAATCCAGTGCAGACAGGCAGAAATAGTGAATGCATCCCTTTTAGATCATGATGTAGTAAAAATTATGTGTTATAAAAAGCCATGGAAAAAGAGGCCAAAAATTAATTGGAAACTAAATAAAGAATAAGTAGATTCAACAATAATTCTTATTTTGTTTCTATCTTCTCTGAAAAGGAAGATAACCTTTATCCTAGAAATGACAGAAAAAAATAATTAAGAGGGAGTCAAACCCAAGATGAGTAAGAGAGCACCTGATTACCTTGATAAATCCAAATAATCTCAGAACTAGCATATGTGATTGCTAAGCTTCTGTCAGTGATATCTGAAAGTTCATGGAAGAAGGGAGGGAAGATGAGAGAGATAGGTAACATAAAATTGGAGAATGGTAAATGTGGTCCCTGTTTAAAAAAAAAAAAAGAGTACAGTCTATAATCTAAGTCAGTGAATTTGACTTTGATTCCTGGAAAATAATCAAGAAAGGATCATCAATATGAGATCATTAGCCAAATTCTAGAAAGGGGAGTGACCATTACAAAGATTCAATGTGACCTCATACTAAAATAACTTCATTTCCATTTTTTATAAAATTACTAAACTAGTAGATGAGGGGAATGCTGCTGTGAACATAGTTGAATTCTAATTTAGCAAAGTTTTTGAAATTGTTCTTGTTGAGGAGAAAGTCAGAGGCAAAGAGAGACAGAAAAAATGAGAAAGGGAGAAAGAGAGGATTCAAAGGAGAAAGAGAGAGAGAGAACATTTATTAAGTATTTATTATCTCCCAGGCACACTGGCCTATATAAATACAAACCAGCAAGAATATGAGGAATCTACGTTCTAACAGGGAGAAACAATATATAAGTGGGCATTAGAAAGTTGGGGAGGAGAGAAAGGGAAGTGCTCATTGAGAATGTGGTCAAGAGTCATCTGGGAATTGTGAAGTTGTGGAGGAATATAAAATAAAGCAAAACTCTCTTACCAGAGCCAGGGGATTCATACAGTGGAAGTCAAGTTTCTGGTTTGGTCAACAGAATAGAATAGTAGGGAAGGGGCTTAAATGTGTGTAGACATTTTGGAATCAGTTACAGTAGGCTAACCACATGGTTAGGAAAAGGCTTCTCATTGCTTACATAGCTGTAACTCATGGTATCTTCCAAAAGGCCTTAGTGGGTCCACCATTTTTTCTTGGGCTACATTCTATTTGCCCATTGGATCTTGGTGTATCTTTTTGATTCCTTTGATTTTTTAAAAAATTACATTTAATTTTTCAAAATACATGCAAAGATAGTTTTCAACATTTACCTTTGTAAAACTTGTATTCCAAAATTTTCTACCTTTCTCACTCTTGTCCCCCTCCCCAAAAGAGCAAGCAATCTGATACAGTTTAAACTGTGCAATTCTTCTAAACATATTTCTATATTTATCTTTGACTCCTTTGATAATAACAACTGGTGAGATATAATGCAATAAAGGGAGAGACTTAGGCCATCTTCCTTCTGAGGTCATGTGGCCCTGTGAAAAATGGGACTATCTGAGGTTTTATTCTTTTCCATTGCAGATGAAAGACATTAATCTAGAGATTCTGACCTTGTGAATTTTAAGACCACTGAATTTCTTTTTGATACAGGGACTTCCCTTCCATCTTGCTCTGGCTCTCTGGTCTCACTTGCTGCTGCCCCCATAGAATGGGTATTGAAGGGAAACTTAAGAATTGTTTGGAGACTTTCCCTCTGCCTTGCCAGTTTGGTGACCTATTATTTAAACATTTGTTCTTTGTTATTCCCTCCTATCCTGCTCCCTTATTGGGGTATGATTTCATGATGAAATTGGGGACCCAATTTTCTCTTCTTAGACCTCCAAGGGATCTTTTTGTGCTACTCCCAAAGCTTTCCTCTGAAATCTGGGAGAAAATAGATTCCTCCATCTGGGACCAAGGAATTCCTGGGTAAGCCACTCCAGCCTTAGGATTGAGAAATTTCTTAAACACAAACTTTTAGCACAGGCTAAAGAGTTTAGAGATTTGGAACTGCTTAACTCTAGTCTTATCGTGATCTGCAGTTCCACCCAAGAGCTTCCCTAGAAGTTGTCATAAAAACCCTTAATTTTACTTTTGTTCTTGCTATAACTTTGAAGTAAATATCTATTTGTAAAATCTAATTAATGTTAAATGGTTAAATGAAACAGCAGTATTATTGTCATCTGAGAGGATAAAACTGATGGGAACTCAAGTAGATGGCATTGGAGAAGACACACTCCAAAACTCTCGGAGATATCCCCAAAACATTGAGAAAGTGACATAGCCAGCCTGGTTCTGGGATAGAACACAACATATTTGTGTTCCATTTGTATTCCTGGTATTTAGAATGATGCCTCTGAAATTGTGGTAGGTCATTGTGTTTTGATCAGAGTCTCTAAGTCTTTCAAAATTGTTTGTCTTTATAATATTGTTCTTATTGTATAAATTGTTCTGGTTCTGTCCACTTCACTGTGCATCATTTCATACCCATCTTCTCAGATTTCACTGAAAGTGTCCTCTTCATTATTTCTTGCAGCTTATTTGTTCATTTCTGGGTTCCATGGTTTAATATGAACAATGATAATCTACAGGGGATTGAGAGGAGCACAACCAAGATATTAAAGGATAAGTCTGACATATGGGAATTGGTTGAAAGAAATGGACACATTTCGTTTGGAGAAGATGAAACTTGGGACATGATAACTCTTCAAGTATTTGAAGGGCTGTCAGTGTGAAAGAGAGATCTGTCTCCTGATGCAACGGGATTCTGTCTCCCTGATCTTTGTGGAGAGTGGACCACGTGGCCTGGGGGGAATTCTTAAAGAGATCCCCATCTGAATCTCAATCCTTCCTCTCCTACCTGGTTCCCAGGGAAACTCATAATCAGCACCCATTATTGAACCTGGAAATTAGCCCTCAATTGTAACTTAGCTCCAAGCTGTAGAAAACTAAATAAAATCAAGACTCTCTATCCCAAACTTTGTTAACTTCCTAATAAGGAACTAGCCCACTGAGACTACTCAGTGAAAATAAAGCCATTTTTCCCAAACCTCACTTGGAGAGTGGGACTGGGAATTCTTTCTCAAAACCTGTGACATTTGCCTGGGGAGCCCCATCGCTGTTAGGGTATCTCATTCCTCAGCACTCCCATCAGTTACACTGCTTCGGGATGTATTCAGACATCTCAGATTGGGAGATAGAACCACAGGCTATGAAACATCCATTTAAGAAAGGGACCCAGAACAGTCCCTCACCAGTTATGTCTTTTTTTTGTCATATAGAGACTGTCATGGTCCCAGCCTGTACCCAGAGTACCTTTTCCTCATTTTTTCAGCTGCTTTTTTTTTTGTGTGTGTATTTTTATCTTCTTCCATTAGACTGTATTTTCCTTGAGGACAGATTATTTCTACTTGTGTATATAATCCCAGTGCTTAACACAGTGTTTAGCATAAAGTAAGTATGTAATGAATGCTTATTGATTAACTTTTTTTTTTTTTTTTTTGGTCTCAGAGAGCAGAACCAGGGACAAGAAGAAGAAGCTGATTTAGATTTAATGTCAAGAAAATTTTTCTAATAATTAGAGTTATCCCAAAGTGGAATGGGCTGTCTCAAGGGATGGTAAATTCTTGTGGATGTTTTCAAGGAAAGACTGGATATATGGAGATTCCTCTGGTGTGTGGTTTAAACTGGATGGCCTCAGAAGTCCCTAACAGTTTTCAGATTCTATAATTCTCTTTTACTTCTCTAAGGTAGTTGGGGGGGCTGTGTGTGTGTGTGGTAGGTTCATGATCAATCACTCCAAAAAAAATTTATTATGTTCCCCACACTGTGGTAGGCACTGAGGCTTTGGCCTAGAATTACTTGTCACGCTGTGCTTGATTTTGGTTTGTATACTTCCTTCTAGAGTAGGAGTCAGTCAATCAGTTAACAAACTATGCTAAGCATTGGGGAAACAAATACAAATAAAAAAAAGATGGCTCCTACCTCTATCTTAATGGGAGAGATCACATAAAAAGGGAGCCAAGAAGCAATGGGGGAGAGAGAGGAGGCTAGGAGAAGGAGATATATGAATGGGGCCATGGTGACTAAGTCTAGAGGATGAGACATAAGCTGGTCTGGGGCCTTCCCCAAAAAGGAGGTTCCAGGAAGAATCCATCCTGGGGAAAAGGGCCTGTTGATAGCAGCTGTCAGGAATTAACTGAGACGAGGCTGGTGTTGGCCCTTCCCCTTTCCTCCCCCCAAAAAAGAATTCACCAAAGTCTTTAACCTGGAGCCCATGAACTTGTTTTTAATCTTAAAAAATCTTTTGATAACTGCATTTCAATATAATTGAATTCCTAGTTGGGGAATGGTCAGACTGTCTATGGTATATAAGGGTAACAGTACTTTTGTTTTGTAAAAAATGTTGAAGAGGATGGTTCAGAGAACCTGATAAGACTTGCAGAATGAAGCAAACAGAATAGAAGTCAAAGTAAATTAAGTCAGCAAGCATTTATTAAGTGCCTACTGTGTCCCAGGCACTTTGCTAAATATGGAGATACCCAAAAAGGCAAAAAAGCAATCTTGAGCTCAAAGAACTTCCAATTTAATGGGAGAGACAGCATACAAATAACTATGAGCAAACAAGATATACAAGAATGACTTGGAAATATTCTACAGAGGGGAGTCACAAGCATTAAGGGAAAAGGCTTATTGTAAAAGGCAGGGAGAGATCCTGAATTATAATAAATAATCTGGGGGTCGCTAGGGGGCGCTGTGGATAGGGCATCAGCCCTGAAGTCAGGAGGACCCGAGTTCAAATGTGGTCTCAGACACTTAACACGTCCTAGCTGTATGACCCTGGGCAAGTCACTTAACCCCAGTCTCAGGAAATAAATAAATAAACAAACAAACAAACAAACAAATAAATAAATAAGTGAACAAGCAAATAAATAAATAAATAAATAAACAAGTTAATAAATGAATAAATAAATAAATAAAATAGATAGATAGATAGATAAATAAGTAAATGAATGAATGAATGAATAATCTGGAAGCCTAGTTACTCTCTGAGGCAAGTAGGGAGGAGTATTAATAGCATCATCTGGGTTTTAAGTGGGCCTTCTTTTGTTTCTTGTCAAATATCTTGCACTGATCAAATCATCATAATCTCACAGTTACTACTTGCAATCAGAAAGCCAGGCTATAATGTCAATTCCTGAGGATATATTTTCCCTATAAAAGATCTACTCATATTGTAACCTCTCTCCTCTCCCATGCCTATTAGGACCCTAACTCCTTTTTAGGATTAACCTGCAAGTCAATGGTATAATCTCCCACATGCCTTGCCTTAATGGTATCTTCCCCCTGGTTAATTGTGAATTCCATTAGGGAATTAATCTTTTCCTTGTTAATTGCTAAATCCCCTTTTCCTTGCAAAAAATTCTTATGGATTTAGTCTTTTCTTTGTAGCATAATAAAATCTATGCCCCTTGATTTGGAGAGAGTCTAGGCCTACAAATTATTTTCCCCCTGAGGCAATTGGGGTTTAATGACTTGCCCAGGGTCACACAGCCAAGAAATGTTAAGTGTCTGAGACCATATTTGAACTCTGGTCCTCCTGACTTCAGGGCTGGTGCTTTATCCATTGCGCCACAAGCCTACAAATTCTTTTAAGACAATCCATGACACTGGCCTGCAATCCCAATATACTTTTGGGGTATCACCCTGTACACCATCATTTGAGACTCATATGGGGAGAGTATAATTGTACCCCATAACTCTATCAAAGATGGGGGGGAGATTAGGAAGGTCTTTGAATATTAGACAGAGGCTTTTATAGTTGATATTAGAAGTAATAAAAGTGGCACAGTGGATAGAGCACCAGCCCTGAAGTCAGGAAGACCTGAGTTCAAATGTGGTCTCAGGCACTTAATACTTTCTAGCTGTGTGACTCTGGGCAAGTCACTTAACCCCAATTGCCTTAGGGGAAAAAAAAAAAAGTAATAAAGAACCACAGTTTACTGAAAGAGATAGGGATTCCCATGGGGGAAATAACATGGTCTAGGAAGATCAATTTGCAACTGAGTCAAAGATGAATTGGAATGGGGAGAGACTTGAGTCAAGGAGACCAACCACCAGGTGGGGAGAGCCTGCACCAGGATGGTACAGCAGTGTCAGAAGAAAAAAAGGGACATCTACAAAAGATGTTATGAAGGTAAAATAAACAGGATTTGGCAACATATTGTATATGAGGGAGGTGAGAAAGAGTGAGAAGTTGAGGATATTACTTGGGTTGTGAGCCTGGGTGACTGAAGATGGTGGCAGTTCAGAGGGCTTGGGGAAAAAGATAATGAGTTCTATTTTGGACATATTGAGTTTTAAGATGTCTATGGGATATCAAATTCAAGTTCTTTAAAAGGCAGTAGAAGGAATCCAATTCTTCCTGTGCAACAAGAAATTCGGTTCTACACACATATATTGTATCTAGAATATACTGTAATATATTTAACATGTATAAGACTGCCTGCCATCTGGGGGAGGGAGTTGGGGGAGGAAGGGAAAAAATCTGAACAGAAGTAAGTGCAAGGGATAATGTTGTAAAAAATTACCCATGCATATGTACTGTCAAAAAAAAAGTTATAATTATAAAATAAAATAAAAATTAAATTAAAAATAAAAAGGCAGTAGAAGGTAGATTAGGGCTAAATAATAAGATCTGAGAACCATTAGCATGGAGAAGATGATTGAGTCCCTCCAAGCTGATGGGATCACTAAGCAAAAATAGTATAGAGAGAAAAAAGAAAGGGAGAGAAAGAGAAAAAGCCCTGAGGGACACTCATCATTAGCAGACATGACCTGATCAAAGATTTAGCAAAGATGAAGTGGAAGAAGTGCTAACTAGGAGAACAATTTATACTATAGCAGCAGCATTTGGAAAGACAAATAACTTTTTTAAAATAATAATTTTTCCAATTATATATAAAGGCAATTTTAAAGATTCATTTAAAAACATTTTGAGTTCCAAATTTTTCTTTCTCTCTCCTGTCCCCTCCCTCCTAAAGTGATAAGCAATTTGATATAGGTTATATATCTGTGATCACATAAAACATAACTTCCACAATTGTCATATTGTGAAAGAAGAAACCAAAAGAAAAAATATGAAAAAATAAAATGAAAATAGTGTGTTTTGATTCACATTAAAATTCCACCAGTTCTTTTTCTGGAGGTGGATAGCATATTCCATCAGGAGTCTTTTGGAATTGTCTTGGACCATTGTATTTCTCAGGAGAGCTACATCATTCATAGTTGATCGTGATACAATGTTGCTGTTACTGTGTACAATTGTAAAGGCAATTAACTTTGAAACAATTAGGAACTCTGATCAATGCAATGAAAAACTGTGATTTCAGAGGACCCACGATGAAATATGTTACTCGCGGCCTTGGATTCTGGGTACAAATTGAGACATATTTTGTGGGACATGGTCAATGCAAGAATTTTATTTTTGGCTTAACATATTTGTTAATATGGTTTGGTTTTGTTTTCTTTTCAATGGGATATGGAGGTTGGAGAGAAAATGGATTTTTTTCACTAAAAAATAAAAATATAACTGGTTTATTTTGTAATCCTGTCTATTTTATACATTTAAAAATATTATTCTGAGGAGTTTGTAGGTTTCATTAGACTACCAAAAGAATAGTGATTACTAGTAGTCACTACACTACTAAACCAAAAGGGATCCATGACACAGAAGTCAGAAACCCTTGGATTAGACGTCAAGAACCTGGGTCAATGGCCAAGAGGACAGAGATCCAAGAGGATACCTTTGTCAGGCTGCTGAGAATACCTACAAAATGAAGAGAGTAAGAGGGATTACTCAGAGAATCACAGTGAATTTTTTTCTAGAGGCACTCACCTAGCTGTTGTAACAGTGAATGATTAAAATGGAGGTGGAATTAGGGCAATGGGCACTGATATAGAACTCCTATTTCCTATGAGTACCTAAGTGTATACACCATTGTTCTTGGGTATATTGAATGGGCTGCATTGTACAATAACAATACTAGAAACAGTAGTACACTTCACTGATGCTTGTCTTAACTTCTATGTTAATTATAATGGAAGGTTTTTTTGGTGATGTATGAAACTAGTAATTCCCCCCCCCACACACACATATAGACAAATATAGTATAGACGAGTGATGTGGTAATGTCTGTTTTCATTTGTAAACAGGTATGTACATAAAGCTCTAATTTTGATTTTGACTTTTGACTTTAAGCCCTTCCTTTCCTCTAGGAGACATTATTTGGCTGAATTCTCCAGCCTTTGGAGAATACCATGGATAACTGGTAGCCTTTTATTACCTTGGAGAATCTGGGCAGGGAGCCCAGGGTTAGACTCTGCTCTCCTTATCGGTCTTGTTTCTGACAGAGATGCCATGGCCAATCCCCCATACTCCCGGCTCTTTGACAGAAAGACTCATCTTTGTGCTTCAAATACGATCTCAGATATTTACTACAGGGTGACCCTGGACAAGTCACTTGATCTTCTGCCTCAGTTTACTCATTTGTAAAGTGAGATGAGAAGGAAATGGCAAACTATTCCTGTATTGTTGCTAAGAAAATCCCTCATGGAGTCACAAAAGTTTGGACACAACTGAAAAAGGACTGAACAACATGTACCTAGTAATATAGAGAGTAAAGAAAGAGTCCAGTTCCAATGGTCTTGTGATGAAAAGAGCTAGCTACACCCAGAGAAAGGACTGTGGGAACTGACTGGTTCACAATATAGCATTTTCATTCTTTTTGTTATTGTTTGCTTGCATTTTGTTTTCTTTCTCATTTTTTTTTTTTATGGTTTGATTTTATTTTTCTTGTGTAGCAAGATAATTGTATAAATATGTACACATATATTGGATTTAACATATATTTCCTTTTTTAAATTAAAGCTTTTTATTTACAAAACATATGCATAGGTAATTTTTCCAACATTGACTCTTGCAAAGCCTTTTGTTCCAAATTTTCCCCTCCTCCCTCTCACCCCCTTCCCTAGCTAGGGTTAATATTGAAGAATTATCCATGCATATTTTTCCCCATGTATATGTTTTGAAAAATACAAATCTTTAATAAACAAAAAAAAATTTAGAAAGAAAGTAAAGGGTTTTTTCTTCTTGTTGTTTGAGAAGAGAGGATAGGTATCCATCCCTTTTTGGGAGGGGAAGAAAGAGATAACCAGCTCTGTCTAGGAAGGAAGGTACTACATTCATGTGCAGAAAGTATTTTCTAAGCCTTAAAATATTGGATCAATATAGCTCATGATTGTTATTATTCTAGCCTCGCAGGCCCTGAGAACAGATGGTATGAACTAGCCCTGCATCTCTCCAAATCTCTCTAGTGGCTGGATTCAGCTCTTCTTCCTTTGATATCACCCTTCCCCAGAGAAGGAAGTAAGGTAGGTGCACTAGGAAAACTTACCTTAGTACTACTGGGATGGACTTGTGACTTGGACCTTTTTCCTGAGCTAAGTATGTTATGGGCATACTTCTAGAACATAAGGCTGGCATCTTCCTGCACCGGCTGTCCCCTTACCTGAAATATATTCTCTCTTCCTAATTATCTCATTGAATTTCTCCTTCAAGACAGAGTTCAAAGATCACCTACATAAAGCCTTTTGTCATCCCCTAAACTATGACCTCTCCTTAAATGTGTCATGGTTAACTATTTGGTGTATATTTGAATTTATTCTCTTTACATTTGTTCTGTATATGTTTATTTATATCCTTATTATCTCACTAAAATATAAACTCCTTATGAACTGATCCAACCATTCTGGAGAGCAATTTGGAACTATTCCCAAAGGGCTATAAAACTATGTATACCCTTTGATCCAGCAATAACACTGCTAGATCTATATCCCAAAGTTATTCAAAAAAGGAAGGAAGGTGGAGAGCAATTTGGAACTATGCCCCAAAAGTCATCAAACTGTGCATACCCTTTGACCCAGCAGTGCTACTACTGGGCTTATATCCCAAAGAAATACTAAAGAGGGGAAAGGGACCTGTATGTTTGTGGCAGCTCTTTTTGTAGTGGCCAGAAACTGGAAAATGAATGGATGTCCATCAATTGCAGAATGGTTGGGCAAATTATGGTATATGAAGGTTATGGAATATTATTGCTCTGTAAGAAATGACCAGCAGGAGGAATACAGAGAGGCTTGGAGAGACTTAAATCAACTGATGCTGAGTGAAATGAACAGAACCAGAAGATCGCTGTACACTTCAATGCTGTATGAAGATGTATTCTGATGGAAGTGCATATCTTCAACATAAAGAAGATCCCACTCACTTCCAGTTGATCAATGATGGACAGAGGTAGCTACACCCAGAGAAGGAACACTGGGAAGTGAATGTAAATTGTTAGCACTACTACTGTCTATCTACCCAGGTTACTTATAACCTTATAAATACTTATAACTTATAATATAAGTATTATAAATATAATATATTATATTATAATATATAATATTATAAATATAAATATATAATATAATACTTATAAATACTTATAACCAGGGGGGACAGTGGGAAAGGAAAAATATAATCCATATTTTTAGAGAACTCCATGTTCAAAGTGAGACACAGTCTCCATTTTCAAGGACCTACCCAGTCTAAAGGAAGCTGTCTTCTGAAGAACTGTCTGACAGAAAACCAGTGTGATGTAATGACTTGTATAGTGACTGTTCTAGGAATCAGTTGACATTGAATCTCTCCTCTGACTTTTGTTATCTGAGAGACCCTAAATAATCCATTTAACTTCTCAGAGTCAGTTTGTGGACAGGTAGATGACACAATGGATAGAGAGCAATTGATACAATGGATAGAGCACTGGGCTTGGAATTAGGAAGACTTAACTTCATGAATTCAAATGCATCCTCAGATACTTACTACCTGTGTGACCTTGAACAAATCACCTTTTTTGCCTCAGTTTTCTTATCTATAAAATGAGCTGGAGAAGAAAATGGTAAAGCATTCCAGTATCTTTACTAAGAAAACCCCATATGCGATCACAGAAAGTTGAACATGACTGAACAAGAGCCTCAGTTTCTTTATCTGCCAAAAAGAGGTAATATTCCTGTGGTACCAATCTCATAAGATTCTTGGACAGGACTGAACAATACCCTCTGTGTCTTTTCTGCCATGGAGAGAATATACCTGTTGTACCTACCTGATAGGTCTGTTATGAGGATCTAGTTAGATAATGTTTGTAAAGCATTAATAATAATAATAATAACAATAATAATAATAGTCTTTACCTTCAGAGAATCCCCAGCCTTGCATAACCCTTCTTTGCTTAAATCTAATTCACTTGTATGTCAGGTTCACCTCGCTTAGGGCACAGTCCTCTTTGAAAATGAAGGACAAATAAGAACAATAAATCTAACAGGAAACAGAAACTAGAGGGATGTAGTTACCAACACTGAAAGACTGTAGTCAGGAGGAAGATACTGTCTGTACAATACAGGGTAATGAGGAAGTTCTACTTGAAAAATTGTTGATTGCCAATATACTCTTTAAACAAACATTACATCTGTTTCCCATATATCCAGCTTCTATATGCTTTTCTCCCCTCAACACATAATATTTTTCTTCAATAGTATTTTATTTTCCCAATTACATGTAAAGATAATTTTCAACATTCATTTTTGCAAGATTTTGTGTTCCAATTTTTTTCTCCCTCCCTTACCTTTCCATCCCCCAAGACAGCAAGCAATCTGATGTACAATACTTGTACATGTATACTTCTAAACACATATCCATATTTGTCATGTTGTGTAAGAAAAACCAGACCAAAGGTGAAAAAACCATGAAAAAGAAAAAGCTAACAAATAAGCAAAAATAAATAAATAAATAAATAAAAATACTATGCTTTGATCCACATTCAGTCTCCATAATTCTCTCTCTAGTTATGGATGGCATTTTCCATTCCAAAACTATTGGAATTACCTTGGATCACCACATTCCTTGGAAGAGCTAAATCTGTCATAGTTGATCATCATATAATCTTTCTGTAATTGTCAACACATTTTTCAATTTAATTCAAGAAACATATTAAATATTGACTCCAAGCACTATGTGCACATAGTGCACCAAGTACTATGAAAAACAATGGTGATTCAAAGTCAAAAATGAAGCAGTCTTTGCCCTTAAATGAATTATATTCTACTATCAACATCTACAGACAAGTGAATATAAAGAATGTGCAGTGTAATTTCAAGAGGAAGAGAATATTAATTCCTAAGCACCTCAGGAAAGGCTTCAAGTAGGAGGTGGCAATTAGCTACTTTTCATTTATGCACTTTTTCTATCCTTAATGTAATATCTCTTGAAAATTCACAAGTAATTAAAAATAAATTTATTTCTTATTTTTAATATATTTTTTTGAGTCAATTGGAGCTGAATGACTTGCCTGGAGTCTAAAGACTGAATTTTAACTCAGATCTCCTTGGACTCAAAGGTAGATGCTGTATCTACTGTATCACCTAGCTTCTCTTTTAACATTTTTTTCTTTTATTTGATTAAAGCTTTTTTTATTTTCTAAACATATGCATAGATAATTTTCAACATACACTTTTGCAAAACCTTGTGTTCCAATTTTTTTCCTTCCCTTCCACCCACACCCTCCCCCAATTCAATATGTTAAACATTAACACTTATTTTAAAATTTTCTTCTGAATTCTGAATTCTTTCCCTTCTTCCTACTATTACCTCACCTATTGAGAAGATAAGCAATGTGATATCAATATATATGCAGTTCACAAGTTTTTTTGAATCAGAATTATGACTATCTGGATCTTTCTAGGGTGTAGGTGTTCAAACAAAATGGGATCAAGGTGTCTGATATCATTCATTTTCATTAGCGCCTTGGTCCTACCTGGAGAATCACATACTTTCTTCTGCTTCTCCTCCTTTTTCTCATTCTCCTCCCAACTCGACTTCCTTCCTGGACATATTTCTGACAGAGAGACTCTTCTCCAGCAAATTGTCATGAAAGCATGATGTCAATATTGGAATTTCTAGGGATGATTCCTGACAGAGTAGGAATCCCTGGATTCATCTCATGTTATCTATAACATCTGAGGAATAAGGGTCATACCTGAGCCACTGTTGGGCCTGGGAGGAAACTCTTAGAGCTATGGAGTTTGCAAGATGTTTATCCTCCTTTCTTTTTCTTTTGCTGCCAGTTAACAGAGTGGTAGTCAATTCTAGGGAATAAAGGACTCAATCAAATGGAGAGTAATAGCCTCTCCTTCCTAGAAGTTGCTGGGAGACTTCACACACTAGTTTCTCAGCTGAGTGTTAGCCATCATTCTGTCCAGGACCATAGGTCACTAATGTGACCTTCTTCTGGGCCGAAATTATGGATAAAAAGACTAGATTTTCCTTTTAAGTCCAAAGGACAAAAAAGAAATGGAATGGTATGAGAATACACCCAAGACCAAGAATTATCTCCAGAACTTGCTGGAGGTCCCACAAGTTGTTGAATTCTAGCCCTTTCCTTTTCATTTATTTATTATTTCCTTTCATGTATAGTTCTAGTTTTCTCAGTGCCCTGGGTAGAGTATGGAATGTGGCACTTCCTGGATTATATCACCGAAAACAGTGACATAGGAGGCAAGAGGGCAAGTATAATATCTTTTGAGTGCTTATTATGTTCCTAGCACCGTGCTAGGTACTTTGAAGGATTACCCCCCCACCCCCGACCCTCCACCCCCCCAAAAAAAGTATAGGACATAG
The DNA here is from genome assembly GCF_048593235.1 of Sminthopsis crassicaudata. Lineage (NCBI taxonomy): Eukaryota > Metazoa > Chordata > Mammalia > Dasyuromorphia > Dasyuridae > Sminthopsis > Sminthopsis crassicaudata. Next base: position 336,377,367 of record NC_133620.1, read on the forward strand.
TCCCTGTACTCCAGGAATTTCTAATGTAGTTTGCAAAAGATCACACTAACATTCAAAACAATATTGAATGCAGAACCATATAAAATCAAATGGTCATTGGTGGGTTGTAAACATTGAGTATTACAGAAATTCAAGGAAGGAGACTCCCTTCTTGACGTCAGGTTAGGATCATGAGACTGAGACTATGCTGGAATCCTTGGACTGAATAACAACAAATATCTCCATGACTACCCCCCATATTTTGGAGTCATGGAGGTATTTGGTGTTGTTCAGTCATGTTTAAGTCTTTGTGACCCTATTTAATTTTTCTTGACAAAAATATGAAGTGATTTGCCATTTCCTTCTCCAGCTCATTGAACAGAGTTAAGTGCTCAGGGTCACACAGCTAGTAAGTGTCTGAATTCACAAAGATGAGTCTTCCTGACTCCAGTCCCAGTTACTCCATCCACTGCACCATCTAGCTGCCCTTTATCATCAAGGTATAGCTTCCTCCAGGAAGCATTATCTCTTTAAAAATGTTTTTTTTTTTTAATTATTATTAAAGCTTTTTCTTTTCTTTTATTATTAATTAAAGATTTTTATTTTCAAAACATATGCATGGATAATTTTTCAACATTGACCCTTGACAGCCTTCTGTTCCAAATTTTCCCCTTCTCCTCCCACCCCTTCCCCTAGATGGCAAGTAATCCAATATATGTTAAGCATGTTAAAAAAAAAATATGTTAAATCCAATATATGTATACAAATTTATACTATTATTGTGGAAGCAATACCTCTCATAAAAAGCATAATGTTGCCGGTACCATACCTGTGTTATGATAGCAACATAGATATCAGGGGGTAGGATTTGAGATGGGATTGTGAGGAGAGTTTGAAGCAAGTGATTAGGTTACTTCCCTTCACTGGGCTTCAGTTTTCTGAATCTTTATAATAAGGGGACTGGACCCTGATTCTCTCCCGGTTCTGAATCGATGATCCTGAAATAAGGGAGAGTCATGGCAGAGGACAAGAGATCTCAGCTCTTCGCATTAGTGAAGGCTTAGTCAGTGCCCCCGCCCTACCCAGGACCCAGAATGTGTGAATCACTGGGAGACTGCTTTCTTGTACAGCCCAGCCCATCTGCTCCCTTCTCACAGCTTTCCCCAACAGGGTACCTTGGCACAAGATAAGCCAGGCTTAGAAAGAATGGGGGGGGGCAGCTAGATGGTTCAGTGGATGGAGGACCTGAGTTCAAATATGGCCTCAGACACTTCACACTTCCTAGCTGTGTGACCCTGGGCAAGTCACTTAACCCCAACTGCCTCAGCCAAAAAAAAAGAAAAAGAAAAGAAAAAAAAGAAAGAAAGAATGGGGGCCACATGTCCAGATGCTGGATTTTTTTGCTTGTTCTTTGGGAATCACTCTTTCTAAGGCACAGCTAACTCTTACTTATATGCTGAGATTTCCTCACAAACTTGTTCCCATTGGTTTATAGATGCAAAATACCTTTTTCTCTCCCTTCCATTCCAACCTCCTGACTCCTCCTCTTCCTGGTCCTATTCTCTTACCTGGTGACACCATCTTAAGTGTCATAAAGCATCTCAAAGTCCAGGGCTCATAGCTGTTACCCCACTCCTCCCATTGCCCCTCCCTAGCTAGACTTTGCCCCTATAGATTTTTCATCTCTCAGGTGCTGAGATACAACAAACAAAGAGGTGGAGGCAGGTAAGGGCCCTTGGGATGAGGGGCTCTGTGACCAGTGAGAAGGGTTTTCCTGGGGTTTTAGTCATCAATTCCTGGCTTCAGGGACTCCCTGAAGTCCAGTACAGGAAGTAGCTGGCTTGGCTTGAAGGAGCCAGTGCCGGAACCCCTGGGCAATTTGTGGGCCATTGGAACACCCTGCCACATTCAAGGAGGCTTTTGGTGGAATTTCTAGCATTGCTTCACATACCCTTCCTTCTCCCCGTAGCTTAGATCCTGGCCAAGCTGGCACAAAAACCCATCTCCAGGTGAAGAGACGAGGGCAGCCAAGCCAAGGATGGTAGGTGGCAAAGAGTCAGTGGAGGTGGGGAGGTCTTCTGGTGGGACACTGCCTTCTGCAGGCAGCATTCTGGTGCGATGCCCATCTGGTGGGCTGTGCTCAGCTTGGGGTGAGGGATGGCACCCCAGAGTATTACACCCCTTCGATCCTTTCCGTACCCTGTCCACTTCCTCTCTGCCAGAGGCACATAGCAGAGGGCTCCGCTTGTAGCTTTTGTGTTCCCGCTAAGGCTGAACAGTCCCTCTCCTACACGTTGAAGGGGACTCAGTGGACATCAGGCAGCAAGAGGGCAGGGTTTGCTTCCTCCCCCGGTTCTCTCTGTCCCAGCACTTGGGTGAATTGCTCCCCACTTTTTTGCCCAGGAGCTGGGGCGACTGGAGATCCCGGCTGAGCTGTCCACTCTGCTGAAGATAGCTGAAGGTGAGTATTGCATACCCTTCCCTTCTCTCCCTGGAAACTAAGTGTATAGTTTCTTGGATAGTTTTGCTTTAATTTTTTTCTTTGTTAGAAGGGAAGACACATTGACAGAGTTGGAGGCTGGAGATGGCTGTAGCTATGATATAAAAAGCAAGGCACCAATAAAACTTTATAAATACATTTTGAGAAGAGGAAGCAGGGAGGGAAGAATCAGTACTCCTTACACTGCCTGAGATGCTCAGTTCTCTCCACTGCGTGTCTATGCAGTATTGGGGTCTGCTGTTCTCCCCTGTTTGTCCCCCTCCATCAAGCTCCTTGCCCACCCTCAGCGCTTCTGTCTCCCTCAGCTATCACTGCAGGGATGTGGCTTTGTAATGAATGACTTTCTATCAGTGGTGAGGGGCTGCAGAGGGATCCTGGGACAGGCAAAAGTAGGAGAGAGAAGGGGGGATCTGAAGACCCTCCCCATGACGGGCTACTTACACTTCTGAGATGTTCCTAGGGCACCCGCATGTCATGGCTGAGAACATCACAGAAGCCCTGCCCCCCGAGATCACAGCTCAGGAATCGTTGGCTCTCCCTCCTGACATCGACAAATTCCCCTTTTCCAGATTCATCCCTGAAAACTTTGAGGTACTGTTTGCTTCCCCCTCGCCTTTTCCCTGTCCATTTGCCTCCATCATATTCTGCACATTCCAGCTAGTAGCTTATTTTCTGTTCTTCCAAAATAACATTGTTATATTTCCTGTCTCCACATCTGCTCTCCATGTCTCTCATACTTGCCCCCCAGTCTCTTCAAAACTCAGTTCCAGTGCCCACTCGGTTCCCCTCAATTATCAGTGCTTTTCTCCTAGTCCCCACCCCCCAAATTACTATTTATTTACTTTTATATTAATTTACCTATGTACAAATTTTCCTAGTAGTCTGTAAGCTCCTTGAGGACAAGGACTGCATTGGTTTTTATCTTTGTATCTATCCCAGTGCCACGGGCATACATCTGGCACACAGCATAAACGCTTGCCACATTGAATTGAATTATCAGCCCTTTCCCACATTATATTACCCTCATTTTTCTTGTGTGTGACACTTCCCCTGTGGTGGGATTCTCCCTCTCTGTAAAGCCACCTCAGATTGTTTTCTCTTTAGCACCCACCATAATTAGCTTTTTTTTTTTTTTTTAATTAAGCTTTCTATTTTCAAACAAATGCACGGATAATTTTTCAACATTGACCCTTGCATAGCCTTGTGTTTCAGATTTTCTCCTCCTTCCCCCTACCCCTCCCCTAGATGGCAAGTAATCCAATATATGTTATACATGTTAAAATATCTGTTAAATCCAACATGGATAAGCATACGTAATTAGTTGTTAATACATTCTCCTTTTCAGAAACCAATCCTGCCCAGTCCAGGAAAGCCCTTGACCTCCCCTCTGACTCATCTGAATGGGGCGAACAGTCAGCTTGCCCTGGAAATCAACAAAGTGGTAAATTGAGTGGTCCTGGCCAGGAGAGAAGCGGGTCTAAGTGCCAGAGTCAGGCAAGAGTGGACAGGGCTGCCAGGAGCCCATCCCTCATCTTCATTCCCTCTTCATGGGATCATCTAGCTAGATTTGGGAATAACTTTCTAAGTCCCTTAGTCCAATATTCTCATATTATAGATAAGCAAGTTTAATGAGATTAAAGGATTTGCCCAAGGTCACTCATGTGACTGAGCTAGGATTGGGAACAACCCATTGTTTTTTCCTACACTCCTTATCCAGGTTTCTGATTTCCATCCCTGACTCCATTCTCCCTATCTAATAGTAATAGTTGCCAACAATAGCCAGCATTTATATAGCACTTGGGGTAGACACTGTGCTAATTACTTTTACAAATATTGTCTCATTTGATCCTCACAACCACTCTATGAGGTAGGTGCTATTATTATCCCCATTTTACAGTTGAGGAAACTGAGGTAAACAGAGTGATTTGCCCAAGATCACACAGCCAGAAAGTATCTGAGGTAGGATTTGAACTCTGCTCTTCCTGATTCTAGATCCAGTACTTTTTCCCCACCCTGACATTAAGTTTCCCTCTTGTCCTTCAACCCCTTTGTTTTAACAGATGCTCCGGCTCCTGGGCGACCTGTCACTCCAGTCCTGGCAGGAACAGACCATGGGCACCTATTTGGCCCAACAGGGTCTGCGCCACCCCGCCTTGCGGAATGAGATCTTTTGTCAACTTGTGATCCAGCTATGGCACAATCCGGATGAACAGCAGTGCCATCGAGGCTGGGCACTCATGGCCATTCTGCTCAGTACCTTCACCCCGACTCTCACCCTTCAGAAGCCGCTGCTCAAGTAGGTTGGAGCTGGCTCAGCCTCTGGGAAGATGGACAGGGAACAAGGGGCAGAGGAAGAAGAAAGAACAGGGGCTGAGAGGGTATGGGAGCAGAGTAGGGATGAGGGGAGAGCCTGCATAAGGCCCTGGGAGGATACGGCTGTCAGAGGGTGACGCCTTCCTGCTATGGCTGGATCCAGGGCCAGGGTCCCCAGTACCAGGCTCTTTCCTCTCCCCAAGGTTTGTGTCTGACCATGCTCCCAAGGGCATTGCAGCTGTGTGCCAGCACAAGCTCCTGGGAGCACTGCAACGACTCCAGGCAGCAGTCAACACTGTCCGTGCCTACCCACCGACCCAGCTGGAGTGGATTTCAGGGTGGCGATGCGGGCGCATGGCCCTCGAGGTCTTCACCTTTAGTGGTAAGTGGGACTGAGCACCCTCTTCCCCCAAGCTACTTCTGGAGTCAAACCCTCCTTTTCCTGGACTGCTTCCTAATACTTCCCCCTCTTATCCCCTTCTAGGCTGGGTTATGCTCAGCCCTCAGGATTCTCCTCCCTCCTTTATGTCTTTTGATCTCACAAAGTGTGGGCCCCTAGCATCCCCAGCCTTCCCTCGATGACTCCAGTTCTCCCCATGATGCTCCTTTCTCATCACCTGCATAGCACCTGGGGACCACCCTTACCCAGGGAATGTCCTGCTCCATCTCCCCCCAGCTTCTAACCCCTGGCTATTCCATTCCTGCAGAAGAGTGCTACTCGGCAGAAGTCAAATCCTGGACCACGGGGGAAGAGTTTGCTGGATGGATCCTACAGAGCAGGTAAGGGAGCCTAGGCAGCCTGGCAAGGTCAGGCAAGGGCACTGAGCCGCCTCTGCATTTCTTGGGAGTGAGTCTTTAAATCAGTCTCACTAACAAGTTTAGGGATAAAAGAGTATGTCTGTCAGTGATTTCATGTACATACGTAATTGGGAAAGTGTCTAAAATATGTCTCTGGGGCAGCTCGGTGGCATAGTGGATAAAGCACCAGCCCTGAAGTCAGGAGGACCTGCCCAAGCTCAAATCTGGTCTCAGACACTTAACACTTCCTAGCTGTGTGACCCTGGGCAAGTTATTGAACCCCAATTGCCTCAGGGGGGAAAATATATACGTCTATATATGTATGAAGTAATAATTACCTCAGGTACATTGTAAATTCCAAGATAATTGAGAGTTATTGTGTGTGCATGTGACTGAGCATGTATATGTTATATGGGTTTGTGTGAAAATGTCTCAAGTATAGATGTACACACATGAAATAAAAAGTTAAGTGTTTTGTAAAACTTAAAAGTGTTTGATAAGTACAAACTAAAATTTTAAATGAATAAGCATTTATTTTCTCTTCTTCCCACCTACCACATTTTTTTAAATGCAAAACAAAACACTTGTTAAAAAATTTGTGACAACTTGTAACAAAATGTAACTATTTAAACATAGACAAAGAAGACAGACCCCTAAAAGTAATTTATTTCTTATGTGAGTCTTAGTGAGTGGTTGACAATCATCCTATTGACTAAAAAGTATTTCTTTCCTTCTCAAAAGAAGGGAGAGAAGTAGGGGGATTGAGAGAATCTGATAGCGATAATTTAATTAAATTTTGAAAAATTCAAAAATTCAAAAAATTTAAAACAATTTAAAAATTGAAAACCTTGAAATTCTTTTAAAATTTAAAACATTTTAAAAATTTAAATAAGACCTTTTAAAGACAAAAACAAAATGACCCACATCCTCAAATAATTTACAGTCTATAGAAGAAAACTGCAATAATAGTTTACTTAATAGTACTGTTTTTCCGATTGCATGTAAAGATAGTTTTCAACATTCATTTTTGCATTATTTTGAGTTCCAAATTTTTCTTCTCCTCCCTTCAATGCCCACTCCCCAGGACAGCAAGCAATCTGATATAGGTGACATAGGTACAATCATATTAAACATATACAACAATAGTTTGACACAACTGATAGAAAGTTTGAATCCTACTTCATACACTTAGAAGCTCTGTGACTCAAGGCAAGACAATCAACCCGTTCCCAAATGTGTAAGATGAAGGAGCTAGGTTTGATGGTCTTGGATGTGCCTTCTAGCTCTGAATACTATGACTCTCTGTCTCCTTAAAACAGATAGGAGGTAATCTTGGGGTGGGAGAGAGCCTAGCAGTTAGAAAGATCTGGAAGTGCTTTTTGTAAGGTGCGATCGTTCAGCTAATCTTTGAGGGAAACTAATGCTTCTAAGAGATTGAGGGAAGACATATCGGGCAAAGACATATAAAGAATATCACGGGTGAGGAAGAGCAAGAAGGCTGGTTTGGCTGCCTCAAAGTGCATGTTGAGAAGTATTGATTAAATAATAAGACTAGAAAGGAGACTGGAAACAAATTATGAAGGACTCACAATGGCAGTTTATATTTGATTTTAGAGGCCACAGGGACTCACTAGAGTTAATTTTAAAAATTTAATTTAATTTTTTTTTTCAACTAACAAAGACATTCTTTCTTTTTTAGGTATATGTATGTATGTGATGTGGGGGGCAGGTGTGTATATGTGCATACATGTAGGTGTGTATGTGGTGTGTGCATATGTGCATACATATATGTGTGTATGGGGGGGGGGGGACAGGAGCCTTCCACCTCCTTGCACTTGGCTCCATTCTTTCCCTTATTGCAGGGGCATAGAGCAGCCGATTCGGGGCTGGTCAGTATCTCTGTTCTCCGGAGATTCCTGGCAGGATTTGCTTGGCAGTGACTTTGTGCTGGATCTCATTGGGCAGACTGAAGACCTGGGGGACTCGAGTGCCCCTTGTAGCTACCCCATTCAGCCCCACAATATGTGAGTGCTTCCCTCGCCCTGTCCAACCCATCTCCCAGGACTACGGTAACTCCACTCCCCCGCCACCGCGGCCTGTGACCAGACCACTGTTTCCTCCAGGATTTACCAAGACATCCCCCCACCGCCAGGAATCCAGGCGCCCCTCTTGGCTCCCGAGCCACCTCCGGGTCCTGCCCCGACTCTACCTCAAAGGAGCTATCCAAGTGAGAGCTGCACTTAGCTTCCCAAGGCAGAGCCAGAAGGGCATTATTACGGGCAGAAGATGGAGGGCAAGGATTTAGAGGGGGGAGCTGGGAAATCAGACCCAGCTGAGGGGAGCTGGGGCTGGAAGCTACTTTAACAATACCTGTTACCAACGACCCATGCATATGCTTTGTAAATAAAAAAATAAATTTAACAAAAAAACCCAATACCTGTTACCTCTCTTCCCAAAAGGGGAACCTCAGAATGCTAGGAGCTTGGATGGTTTCCTGGATAACCTTTTTGAACCTGTGCTCCTCTCTGAATCCAGGGTGAGTTTACACGCTTGGCTTAAACTTGCCAACTCCCTGTAGCTCTCCCAGCTCCTCTTCCCGGACCCCATCCACCCTCCGATCGTCTCTCCTGACTCTTCCCCCAGTCCTTGCACTGGTCCCATTCCATGACCCCAAGCGGTCTAGTCTCTGACGTGCTGTTGGCTCTCTGTTCCAGGAGGACTTGACACAAGCCAAGGCATTGAACAGCCGAATGAAAGGTGGTGGAGGCATTGGAATCCAGCAGGGAGGCTTCCCCATGAGTGAGTATGGGTATTGTCACCTCGACACAGGCTCTCCTTCTTCAGGAGCTACCATTGTGGGTACTTTCTCTTAGATACGGCCCCTCACAGAGCCCTGGGCCCCGGGATCTTCCTCAGTTAGGTCTGGGTTTATCTGATCTCTTCCCTGAGGTCTTCCCCTGAGGCTTCAGGGGACCAGTGGATGTCATGCTAATGACTACAGATTAGCACAAGCGGTCTGCTCGTGGTCTTGGACACCTGGAATGAGGTCTCTTGGCTGATAGGGAAATGGAGTGCCAGGAGAAAGTTGATCCCCGAGTGTCTGGGCACATCTTTTCCCTAGGTCTCCTCACTCCTGATTCCCTGAGCTGTCCTTCTTGCATTAAGAAATTGCTCCCCAGACACAAGATGGGGACTGTAGTAGATACAGATCCTAAACGACTCTCCTTCCCTCCCCACCCAGTGTACCCAGGAATGACACAGATGCCAAGCTACCAGCCTGCCATGGGGGCAATGATGCCAGCTCCTGCACCATTTATGTCAGCAATGCCCCCTGTCATGCCAGGTATAATAGAAGAACTAGTGTCCAGGTGGGCACAGGATTATTGTCTCCTTCTCTGGGATGATGACCAGAATGCCTACTGAAGGAAGAAGGAGGGTTATAGCTTCCCCCGGGAGTGAGGAGGAAAATGACCTGTCAGGGAGATAGCCACAGTGGCAGTCAGTGAGGACTGGCTCCAGCTGACCTTTGGGCTTGAAACTCACCCCTGAGATTAACTGACTGGGTGACTCTGGGTGAGGGACTTAAGCCTCAGTTTCCTCATCTGTAGAGTACAGATTAAATAATTCCCATAATATCCGCGTTGCAGGATTGTTGTAAGACTTAGAGGAGAGAATGTGTGGAAAGTGGTTTATATGCCATATACAAATTGCCTGTTATTACTCAGTCCTATTTGCTTCTCAGCCATGATGCTGCCAACCCAGCCCCAGCCTGTGGTACCCACGCTCAGTGCCGCAGAGCTGGCTGCCCAGCAGCAGAGCTTTATCAACCAGCAGGCCATGATCTTGGTAAGGGCTGGAATGGTTAGGACATAGGGGAGGGTGGCTTTGGAATTAAAGGGGCCTGGTCAAATCTAAGTCAAGAATCAAATCTAAAGTCCAACAGAAATTACCTCTACAAAATAATGGACCGTCACTTCTTTCTTTTTTTTTTTTTTCTTTTTTCTTTTTTTTTTATTGAAACTTTTTATTTTCAAAACCTATGCAAGAATAATTTTTCAACATTGACTCTTGCAAAGCCTTGTGTTGCAATAATGACTTCATCCTCATTTGTACAATGAATGTATTAAAGTAGAGGGCTTCTAAGTCACTTCTTGTTCCATGAATACTGTGCTAGCTGGGAGCCTAGCTTTCTGCTCTGAGTGGGGATACCTAGTGGGATTTCTCATCTTACTAGGGATGCTCTTTCCCTTTTCTTGCCACCCAGGCTCAGCAAATGACTACCCAGGCCATGACTCTTTCCCTGGAGCAGCAGGCCCAACAGCAGCGCCTTGCCCAGGCCTCCACATCTGCACCCCGGACTGCTCCCAGCAAACCCAAGAAGCTCCCGGATGTTGTCAGCAAAAGCTCACCTGCTCCCAAGGCAGAGCCCCAAGATAGCCCAGCACTGGTACAGACATGAGGGGGATAAATGGCAGTTCCCAGCAGGGATAGGTTGGGGCAGAGCAAAACTAGGCAGGGGACAATGTCAGTGGTAGAAACAGGGACAGAAGATTCTAGGGCCTTAACTTTTTGGTACAAACAAAATTAGTCAAGAAAAAGAAAAGAAGGAAGAGGGAAGGAGATGATAACATGTCCCAGCACCCAGATGGAGTGGAACAGGTAATAAGCATGGCAGAGTTCTGTCAAAGTAGAGCAAGATTCTGGGCAAAGGAGATAGACATTATCTTTTTTTTTTTTTTCCTCAGTAGTATTTTATTTTCCAAATACATGTAAAGATAGTTTTCAACATTCACTTTTGTAAGACTTTGTGTTCCAAATTTTTCTCCCTTCTACCCTTACTTCCCCCTCCAAGATAGCAAGCAATCTCATATAGGTGTATGTACAATTCTTTTAACTATATTTGTTATATTGTGCAAGAAAAATCAAACCAAAATGGAGAAAATCATGAGAAAGAAAAACAAACTAACAAAAAGGTGAAACAGCTGTGGTTTGATCCACATCCAGTCTCTGTAGTTCTTTCTCTAGATGCAGATGGTATTTTCCATCCCGAGTCTATTAGGATTGCCTTGAATCATCGCATTGTTGAGAAGAGCCAAGTCTATCATAGTTGTTCATCCATCACATGATCTTGTTTCTGTATATTTTGCTGGTTCTAGCTAGCCATTAGCTTGTTCCCAACAGGTAGAGGATCCGGAAGAGGTTGAGGAAAAACTGAAGCACCCCAGTACCTTCCAGCAGAAACGGGATTATTTCCAGAAGATAGGTAAAAGACCCCAGACAAAGAGTATGGTCCTACAAGCAGAGATAACCTCACATTTGGGAGGATGGGATCAAAGGCTGGGATGATAGTGTAACTTCTCTAAACCATCATTCTGGCACAATCATGATAGGGCAGAGGAAGCTCACATTCTCTTTTTTTTTTTTTGGCCCAGTGAAGCATGTTGGTTTGGCAACAGGGCCCCTGTTGACTAAGGGCTGGGGTCAGCATCAACAGGAATGGAAGGAGTTGTAATGGCAAAAATGACATTAAAGAAGGGATGCAGAATACAATGGACAGAAAACAAAAAATAGGGGCTAGTGTTAACTCTGGTACCTCCTTGCAGGGCAGCAACCTATTCAGTTGAAGAAGGTAAAACCACCTGCAAAGGTGTCTATTCCTCAGGTGGAAATAGAACAGAAAGAGGAGGAGGAGGAAGAAGAAGAAGAGGAGGAAATCAAAAATGAAGGTGAGGTTGTAGAAAGACCCCGTTGGGAAATGGGAATCTTGGGCATTGGCCCTTACTATTGGACTAACTCATTGTGTATAGTATGGATACATGGCTAGATGGATCCCACTTATTTGTATGTCACCTCATTCAGTCTGTCACTTGAACTCATCTCATAATTTAATTTATCATCTCAAACTTTAAAGGAATCTAAGGATATTTTAAATTAATAAAATTGCAATTTTTTTGTCAGTTGGTCAGTCAAGAGTTTATTAGGCATTTACTATATGCTCTTTTCATTAATTAATCAATTGAATAGAACCCTCATTCCAGTTCATTAAATATTATTTATTGAATAAACTGAAGAAGACTCCTTTCCCAGGAGAAATTATTTATGTTCAATTTATTAAAAAGCGAAATTAGCAATAAAAAAAGGCTAAGATTTCTTAACAGGACTTCTTATCTTATCCAAGTTGCTCTTTCCCTTTTCCTCCCACCCAGGCTTAGCAAATGACTAAACATAAAGGAGATGTTGGCACATCTTTAAACCCTCACTGTAATAGATAATTTCATTTCCAGAAAAAAAACAGTCTCACTCTTCAATTTATTCCAAATGCTAACTAAAGACTCTTAAAACTTTCTGTATTTCCCCTTAAGGTAAAAGCTAAATTCACTATTTTCAGGAAATATTAGTCTTTTTTTCTCTATCCTCTTTTCAGTCATCAGAGGAAAATCTTGAATACTTGCTGATCTTCATAGATTCTTCTTAAGACTTCATGTTTCCTAATATAAAAAAAATTACTGTTCCAACATGGAAGAAGTTTCTCTTCTTTGTCTTCTCCACAGATTCCCTATAGACATTCATGGAGTAAATACAAAACAAATCGAATTCTCTTTATCTCCATAGGGAGATAAAGTATCTCACAGCAGGACATTTCTTTTTTAAAAATTAGATTTTTTTTGGTCTTTGTGCAGTCCATCTACAAGTTAATTTGTTTTGTCTTGTATAGAATCAATTTATACTTTTAAAGAAATTTCCTTTTGCTTCTTTTCTGCTGAATTCTCTTTCATCTCTATGGTGATTAGTTTGGAACAGTTTTATACTATGTATTTTAACTTTTTTAGTTTGCTGTTTATATTATTTGAAAACTCTAGTTTCTGAATTGCTTTCCATTTTAATTTCTTCTTCTTCTTCTTCTTCTTTTTTTTTTTTTTTTTTTTTTGAGGCTGGGATTAAGTGACTTGCCCAGGGTCACACAGCTAGGAAGTGTTAAGTGTCTGAGACCAGAGTTGAACTTGGGTCCTCCTGAATTCAAGGCTGGTGCTCTCTATCCACTGTGCCACTTAGCTGCCCCTAATTTCTTCTTTTAAAGATGTTTTATTAGGGGGCAGCTAGGTGGTGCAGTGGATAGAGTACCAGCCTTGAATTCAGGAGGACCCAAGTTCAAATCTGGTCTCAGACACTTAACACTTCCTAGCTGTGTGACCCTGGGCAAGTCACTTAACCCCAGCCCCAGGAAAAAAAAAAGAAAAAAAAAAGATGTTTTTATTTTTTAAAAATTAGATTTTTATTAACATCTTTTGCTTTTATATTACCTATATTTCCCCTTGTACACTTCTACTTCTTCCTCTCCAAAGAACTATTCTTAATAATAAAGGATTTTTGTTAAGTAAAAGAAGAGATTTAAAAAATCAAAATTAACTAACACACAAGATAGGTGTTATAGTGAATAGTACACTAGCCAGGGAGTTAGAAGAGTCTATGTTCTATGTGACCTTGGACAAAATACTTAACCTTATTGCCTCCTCTCCCCCTCAAAAAAAAAAAAAAAAAAAAAGATCAATCAATGCATTTTTAAAAATTTGATGTTTTATGCAATGGACTTCCAATTGCTAGCATAAGCTGCCTCTTCCAAAATGTTACATTTGATTCTTAAAGATACTTTGTATCAGGTTAGCTAGGTAGTGCAAGTGGAGAGAGCACCAGCCCTGAAGTCAGAGGATCTGAGTTTAAATCTCAAACACTTAACACTTCCTAGCTGTGTGTTAACCCCAATTGCCCCAGAAAACAAAGAAAACAAAAAAGATATAATGTATCTAATACAGAATAGTATGTGGATGAACGAAATGAAATAGGACTTACACTAGAAGAGAGGGAAAGAACAGATAGCTAAGACTAGATTTTCCTCCTTCCAAACTCTCAGCATTATTAACTAACCTCCTAATTATTTTTTCTTTCCTTTCCATAGCACCTTCTTGTTCCCCTCCCCCAGTGGCCAAGAAACCACTTCAAAAAAGGGAGGGAGGAGACAAAACTAAGAGTGAAGTTGCTGGAGCCAAAGCAGAAGATAAAGCTAGAATTGGCTCTAGCCCAGAAGCCAAAAGCCAAAAGGAAAGTATAGAAAGGCATCAAGGAACTGTGGTTCGGAGCTCAAAGCCAGCAGTCAAAAGAGCAGAGCCCAGCAAAGAAATTCGGAATATCATCAAGATGTATCAGAGCCGTCCTGCACCAGTGCCTGAACCAATACAGCCCAGCAGGTCTGGACCACAGAGGGTACCAGGAGCTGGAGGAAAGTTTTCCAAAGGGATGCTGGGGAGGTCTCCCTGGTACTGATCCTCTCTCTCCCCATTTCTTCCCCAGGAAGCCACCGAGATCCTTCCTAAAGAAGAATGACCCCAAAGATGAAGCCCTGGCCAAGCTGGGTCTTAGTGGCAATCATCTTCCTCCTTCGGTGAACTTGAGAGCTGGGACCCAAAATTCTGGGTTTTACAATTCTAATTTATTTTCTGTTTCTTCTCCTTCTTGGGAAATTCTCTGTGTGTGGAGGAGTAAAAGTCTTGCCTTTCCCATCCCCATCCCTTCCTGGACTTAGACTTACTTATCATCTTGTGGGCCTCTGAAGGAAGGGAAAGGTGCCCGATGGGCACATGAATAATTCTTCTCAATTTCTTCCTAGCCATTAGCTCCAGGTTCTAAGAAGGGCTCACCACCACCTGTTTCACCTCGGCCTTTTAAATCTAGCTCCATTAAAGAGAAGCAGAGACCCCTGATGAATTTATTTGCTTCAGCTCAATCCAAGACTTCAACTCCTGAGCCTTCACCACCTTCACCTCCACCTCTTCCCCCATCAGAAGACCTGGTCTCACCCAGTTCAGGTGAGGAAACCCTATAGACTCATCCGAGTTGTTCTTAGTTGTGTTTTTCAGGGTTGTCATCTGCATCCTGGGTTCCTGGGGAGGCAGGTTTCTAACGACCTTTTTGGAGAGGAATAGGTTTTCAGGCTATGCTACCCTGACATAGTAGGAGAGGTGAGATTAAAGGAACTCTAAAGTCACTTTTGACTCTGAGATTTTCTGATTTTTTTGGTTTTGTTTTGTTTTTATAATTGATTCTAGAAGGTGTTCTTAAATCAAGTTTTCTCCATCCTCAAATGACAGCCATCTTGAACAGACGGGGTTTGGAACTGATTACATCTTACTGGCTAGAGAAATTTTTATTTTTAAATAGGGGAGAGCTAAGCTGAAGCACTGGACTTTGTGGAGGATATTAAATTGTCATAAGCTAAATCCATGTCAGGGATACTAGCTTACTTGGTCATGGATTTAGATACTATTGGGAGAGGCTGGTGGATTGTTTAAATTTGGGCCAAAGATAATTAGGTGTCTACGATAAATCTGGAACCAATAGGATGAGACCTTGAAGGTTGGGGGACCACCAGGTTGATGAAGGATGAGAGAACTGAGAAGTTAGAAAAATGGAACCAAGTAAAGCTTCTGTACTCAGCAGTAGTCAGCCGTAAATGGTATTGTACTTCCAGTCTGGGTGAGATAGTGAGAGCTATTCCCACCCACCAAAAAAATTAAAAGTAGTAAAAACCGTAGAGGAAACTAAATATATGAGAAAACTAAAGCAAATAGGGTTAAATGACTTAACCAGCTAATAAATGTCTGAGAACATATTTGAACTCAGGTCTTTCTGACGCCAGGCCCAATATTTGTCAAATAATCTTGCCCAACATTACACAACCAATAAGTTGATCTTTCTGTATCTCTTTCTATTCTCAGGTACATAACTCACCATTCTTATTAGTGATTTCTTCCTCTTGAAGTTAGTTTATATTACTTTGTATTAGATAGATTCAGTGACCAGATTTCTGATTTCAGTGATAAAGAGAACTCCTTTTACCCATGCAATGTAAATTGGCATTTTCTAAGCAATTTAGTCCTAGGGCTCAGCTTCTTAAAAGGTGGATCACAACCCTATATCTTGTAAATAAATGTGGGGGTTGTGAAATTTTGGTTTATTATCAGTAAATGTTTGATTTGCATGCCTATTTTATATGCCTATATATAGGTATAACAATTTTTTCAGCAAGAAAAAGTTGCAAATGGAAAAAGTTTAATACCTGGTTTAGAGCATTGAGAGGTTAAGTTGTTGCCCAGGGTCATACAGTTAGTATGTATCTGCAGTTAAATTTGAACTCAGTACTTATTGAATTCAGTTCATTTCTCAATGAGTCATCCTCACTGATATCTTTTTTTTTTTTAATAATCTTTTATTTTCAAAATACATGCAAAGATTGTTTTCAACATTCACCCTTGTAAAAACCCTGTGTTCCAAATTTTTTTCCTTCCATTCTTCCCATCTCCTCCCCTAAACAGCAAGTAATGCAGTATATGTTAAACAAGTGCTTCACAAGAAAAATCAGATCAAAAAGGGAAAAAAAATGAGAAAGAAAGAAAAAAAAAAGCAAGCAAACAACAACAAAAATAGTGAAAGTACTATGTTGTGATCCACATTCAGTCTCCACAGCCTTCTTTTTGAATGGAGATGGCTCACTCCATCCCAAGTCTATTGGAATTGCCTTGAATCATCTTATTTTTGAAAAGAGCCAAGCCCATCACAGTTGATCATCACCTAATCTTGTTGTTGTGTGCAATATTCTCTTGATTCTACTCACTTCACTTAGCATCAGTTCATGTAAGTCTCTCCAGGCCTTTCTGAAATCATCCTGCTGATCATTTCTTACAGAACAATAATATTCCATAACATATATATATATATATATATATATATATATATATATATATATATATATATATATATATATATATATATATATATAAAAACTGTAACTTATTCAGCCATTCCCCAGCTAATGGCCATCCACTCACTTTCCAGTTCCTATAACACTTCAAAAAGGGGTGCTACAAACATTTTTTGCACATGCCCACTGATATCTTAGGTCATTTATTTAACAATTACTTTTCTCTATTAAATTTGACATTTTATTTTCCCTATTTACATTACATGTAAAAACAATTTTTAATTTTCTTTTTTTTCAAAATTTGTTCCAATATGTTTAAAAGATTTGCACATATTTAACACATATAAGATTGCTTGTTGTCTTGGGGAGAAGAGAGGTAAGGGAGTGAGGGAGAAAAAATTTGGAACACAAGTTTTACAAAACTGAATATTGAAAACTATACATTTATTTGAAAAATAAAATATTATTTTCCTCCAAAAAAAAAATTTGAGTTCCAAATTCTCCCCTTCCTCCTATTCTCTCTCCCACATTGAGAAGGTAAGCAATTTGATATAAGTTGCATGTGTGTAGTCATGCAAAACACATTTCCATAACAAATACTCATTTCAACACACAGTGCTAGTCACTGCCAATAAACAAATGATAAGATCTCTTCCTTCTATCAGTGTACACACAGTTAGATGTCTTCCAAGGTAGGGAGTGGTAGGAGAAGGAAGTAATTCAAACAAAATGTTCCAGGAAAATTCAAGAAGAGAGAAAAACACTCTTAGCAGCTGGGATCAGATGAGGCTAAAAGACATTCTGAGAATAGGAATAAGATGGTGAGCATTCTAGCAAAAGGACTCAACCGTAGAACCAGAGAAACTCCAAGACTTTAGGCAAACAGAACACTGGAGAGTCCAGATTGCCTGAAATCAGTGTCAAAGGAAGAATGAAGGACAGTGAAAAATGAGTCTGGAATAGCTGGTTTGGATCAGTCCTAAATAATATCCTGGAGCAACTGAAGGCCATTGATCAGCAGAGTCATGTAGTCTTAGGAAGACAATTTTGTCAGTTTTGTGGGGACAGAAGGGAGATTGGAAGCAGATAGACCACTTAGAAGGTTATTATGGGGGCAGTTAGATGGCACAATGGAGAGAGCACTAGCATTGAGTCAAGAGGACCTGAGTACACTTAACGCTTCCTAGCTGTGTGACCCTGGGCAAGTCACTTAAATCCAATTAACTCAGCAAATAAATCTTTTTTTAAAAAGAAGACTATTACCAGAATCTCTTTGAGAGATAAAGCAATAGTCATGAGAGGGAAATAAAGTGGAAGAAAGAGTTATGGAGGTAAAAGATAGGATGTACAATAATTGTATATTGGATATAATAATTATAATGATAGCTAGCATTTATATAATGCTTTAGGGTTTGGAAAGCACTTTACAAATATCTCATCAGGGCAGCTAGATGATACAATAGATAGAGCACTGGCTTTGAAATCAGGAGGACCTGAGTTCAAATCCTCAGATTAAAATACTTAACACTTACTAGCTGTATGACTCTGGGCAAATCACTTAACCCCAATTGCCTTACTTCCCCCCAAAAAAAACAAAACAAAACACAAAAAACAAATATTATCTCATTTAATCCTCACAACCTCTCTGGGACATAGGTGCTATTATAATTCCTATCTCAGATCAGGAAACTGAAATAGACTTAAGTGATACAAGCAAGCCATATCTAAGCCTGGATTTGAACTCAGGTTTTCCTGACTCCAGGTCCAGAGTTCTAGCCACCATGTTGCCTCGGTACTTCATGAGTTCAAATCTGGCCTCAAATACTAGTTGTATTACCCTAGCCAAGTCACGTAACTGTTTGCCTCAGTTTCCTCATTTGTAAAATGATCTGGAGAAGGAAATAACAAATCACTGTAGTATCTTTGCCAAGAAAACTTCACATAGGATTATAAAAAGTTAGACATAAGCGAAATTACAGGAAAGCACAGGATTTACTTTTTCTGATATTTAGACCCAGTCCAATCCATGGAAGATGAGCACATCAGTACCCAGTTGCTTCATCCCTCAAGCAGTGTTTCCTTTGCCTATGCCAGTGCCACTTGGCGGTTGTTCCTTCGAAAAGAGGTAGGAAAGTGATGGGTTTTTGTCCTATTTTATTATTGGTCCTCTCCCTTTTTCTCAATGCTCCTGGTCTGGGCTCCCTGGAGAAAAAATTGGGCAGGGATAGGAGGTGAGGCAGCTAGCCAGAAGTGGAGTCTTCCCATTTTCATCTGGACAATGGCTCCACTCTTCCTTGGAATTCTTCATATCCCCTTGTACCTCCCACAGGTGTTCTATCCCCGGGAGAACTTCAGCCACCCCTACTGTTTGAAACTTCTCTGTGAACAAGTGAGTCCTAGATTCTTTTTATTCCTCTCACTGAAAGAGAAAATTTGTGTGCTTGTCAAAAATAACTCTCCGTTGCATGATGTTCCAAGTAAGTTTTATGCTGCCTTAGGTGCTCAAAATCTCAGCTCTGGTTCCTGGATCTGCTCTCCTCCCTCATTTGTGTTCCATTCTCCAGAATCCCCCCTCTCTTCTGTCCCTTTTCTTTCCATCTCTCCCCCAAACCTTAGTCAATGGGCATTTTTGTTTTCATTTACATATTGGAAGTAGGATAGATTATGAAGCAGTCTGACAAAAACTGATTCAAGTTATCTTTCCAAGGAGCATTTTCACTTTAAAGGAGGCTCTATAAGCTACATTAATCATGGTTGGTAATACTTCAAACATTGTATTATATGAAACCCAGACAATATAGTACCCTTTATAGAATTTTTTTTTTCTGAAGCTGGGGTTAAGTGACTTGCCCAGGGTCACACAGCCAGGAAGTGTTAAGTGGCTGAGGCCAGATTTGAACTCAGTCCCCCTGACTTCAGGGCCAGTAGCTGCCCCTGTGGTCGTTTCTTGGGAAGTGACTCTCACCCCATTATAATGAGACTTTGCTACATCTTCAGATCCTACGTGACACCTTCACCGAGTCCTGTATCCGAATCTCACCAGATGAACGGAGCAAGATGAAGGACATGCTAGGTACAGGGAACCTTGGGGCTGATGGTGGTCAAAAAGGTGGGAGAATCTTGTATTCTAAGCATTGGGAGCTAAAGTCAGGAAAATGGTGATGGAGGTATCTGTGGGGGGCTCTTGAAAGGGATCTCCCCCTCTATTCAGGGTAATTCTTGAATCCAAGACCTTGTGTAATCAGGGTGGGGGAGGGCAGTTACTAGATAGGGAAGGGCATTGTCAGGGAAGATGGGGACATGGCCAACTCAAGAGAGTCTCTCATCCACAGAGGACTTGCAGGTGGGCATGGATGCCAGTTCCATTGTTGAAGAGAGTATCAAGAAGAGAATTGTGGTAGCTGCCCGGGACAACTGGGCCAATTACTTCTCGAGAATCTTCAACGTCTCGGTCAGTGCAAACCCTACACAGTCCCCAGCGGGGCCCCAGTCCAGGACTGCCCAGGATTGGGGGGAGGGGGCTATTCCTTGTGAGTCCTAGTTTGCCCAAGTATTTTTTTGGTGCCTTGGAATGTCATCCCATGTTCTCCCACCATGGTGAATGCAGTGTTCTATGTACTGGGTATTAGGGAAGGGCAGAAGGAAAACGGGTCCTTTCCCTCAGGAAGCTTCTATTCTAATCAGAAAGATATCATTCTTTCCTTCAAAGACCTTCCAGCCTAACCTTACCCTTGGGAAGGAGCCCCTCGTCACATGAGGGGCACAGAGTCCATGAACATGCTGGCCATGACAGAATGGAGGGAAGGTCATTTAAGTATTTGAGTGGAGAATCTTCCCAGTCTCCCGGGGCCCTCTCCTCACTCTGTCTGGGGATTTTCCTTGTCCTTATTCTGATTTTACTGTTAACATTGTGACCTCAAATTCCACCCCAGGCCGAGTGTGGCAGTGATGTACAATTCCTGGCTGTGTCTCATCGGGGGCTTCGCCTGCTCAAAGGTGTGAACAACGCCGCTTTCGTCACAGACCATCTCAAAACCCTCTGCAGCTACAGGTCAGGAGGATCAGGAAGAGCAGAGAACACGGGCAGTCTGGGCACTTTCCTATGCCTTAAGGAAAAGTTGGTGGCTCTAACAGACTATCTACCCCTGATTGATCTGTTCACAGTTTTGCAGAAGTCCTGGAGGTGGAGGCTCCAGGACACAACATTCTCCAACTCACTCTGAAAAATGAGCAATTAATATTGCATACAACTCAAGCACAGGCTATCAAGTCCATGGTGGAGCTGTTCCTGAATGAGCTCAAAAAAGTGAGTGGGCATGGGGCCGAAGGGGAGAGTTGAAGAGGAGAGGGGTCATTGGTGGCAGATTGCGACATGGTTGTAGATGATGGGGGTACCCAAAGGCTGGACAGTAGGCGTGGATAAGGAAGATCAGTGCTTGTGGAGGCTACTGGGACAATAAATAATAGATCGTCCTGCTCCAGGGACATTCTAATCCTCAATAGGTTATGGAATCATAGAATATTTGAAAAATGTTAGAGGGACTTTAGGCAAAATTGGTTTGGGGGTTTTTGGTGTTTGTGTGTGAAGCAATCAGGGTCACATAGCTAATATTAAATATCTGAGGCTGGATTTGAAGTTGGAGCCTCCTGACTCCAGAGCTGATGTTCTATCCACTATGTCACCGAGCTGCCCCAGGAGGTCTTAAAATTAGTGTGTTATGGACTCTTGGTAAAGTTTATGGACCATTTCATAGGAAATTTTTTTTTAAATCATAATTCAATGAATCAAATTCCAGTCAGAGATTAATGAAAATAAAGATGCATTTTTTCCCCACCTCAAGGTCATAGATCCTCTGGAATTTATTCAAGGACTTTTAGGTTAAAAAGCCCTGAGTTAGTCCACCCCTCTCAATATTTGGGTTTCAGGATCCAACAGTTTGCCTAGAGTCTAGGAGTTTGGACTTGGTTTGACCTGCAAAAATACTCAAGGGGTATATTTGGCTGCCTTTAAATATTTAAAGGTTGTCATGAGGAAAATGAATTAGAACAATGGGGAAAAATACAAAATGTAGACAATCTCTACCCTTGAGCAGGTTTTATACACACATCAGGATGTTTTGATCCAGGAAGGTAGAGACAGATAAGTGGCCAGTAATGGGAAAGTCTAAGATAGTGTTGGTTCCATTATTATTCCAGAACTAGAGATGGAAAGGCTGTAGTGGGGATAATACCTGCAACTGCAAGTAAAAAATAGAACATGGTTGAGTCTAGGTCCAGGAAGGTCTAGTGAGATTTCACTGCTCAGGACAAGTGGGCTCTAAGGTGAAAACTCCAAATATCTTGCAGGGCTTGATTTTTAGGGACATAATACTAATTAAGAAAGGTAAAACCTCATGCCACAATAGCAGAAGTGTAAGAAAACATTTCCTAACAAGTTGTTGTTAGGAACTTGTTAGTCCTCACTAGTTAGTTCAGTCATTCAGTCTGACTCTCTGAGACTCTCTGGGCTTTTTATCCATGGGGTTTTCTTGAAAAAGATGTTGGAGTGGTTTCCCATGTGTCCCCATTTTACAGATGAGGAATTGAGGCAAATGGAGATGTGATCCCAGGGTCACACATCTAACAGAGTTTTTGGTCAGATTTGAACTTAGATCTTCCAGACTCCAACCTGGGGTGCTCTTCCCCTTCTAACAAGAGCAACTATTGAAAATGAAATGGGCTGCCTGGGGAGATTATGGACCCCCTCTCACTAGAGGTCTTTAAATAAATGCTGAGTGATGCTCTGTATGGTATGTTAAGTTGGGAACTGTCTCAGGTAGACCAGAAGGCCACTTCCAATTCAGAGCCCCTGTGATTCTGTGGTATAGCTCTGAACAAGGCAAGAAGAAAGCAGCCTACCCACAGAAAATAGGGCAGGGGCAAGGATGGGGAAGAGTTAGGTATTAATCAACCACTTCTTATATTCCGGGATCCTTTCCAGGTTGCTTTCAATGTAAGTGCTTTGCTTCTGTTGATTATTTCTAATTTACCTTGTATTTAGCTCGTTTGTACTTGGTTGTTTCCATTAGACCATGAACTCCTTAAGAACAGGAGCTCCAGTCTTTTTTTTTTTTTTGTATCCACAGCTTCCATACATAGTAAGCATTTAAATGCTTGCTGTCCAGCCACTGTGCAGGATGGATCTGTCTCTCTGCCCTCAATGAGTTTCCATTTTGTGGCAGAGAGAAGGGCCACCTACACTCTTACAAACATTTGCACATTTAAAGTCAATACGAGGTGATTTCAGGAACACAGCACCAAAAACTAGGGGAAGGCCTCCCATTGGGCTTTGAAGGGAGACAGATTGTAAGAATTGAAGGACGAGGCTGAGGGAGCAGTCAGACAGAGAAGGCATTCCCGTGCTCCCCTTCCCATGCTCCCCTTCCCGTGCTCCATCTACTTCTCCCTCTCCAGGACTCCAGCTATGTTATTGCCCTTCGGAGTTACGTCACCGATGACCGAAGCCTCCTGAGCTTCCACCCTGGAGACATTATCAAGTTGCTGCCCATGGCCTCCCTGGAGCCAGGTATACATTATGTGCCCTGACTTGATGCACAGTGTGTTGCTGTTCAATTGTCTTTTTAGTCGTGTGCGATCCTTTGGGACCCATTTGGGGTTTCCTTCTCCAGCTCATTTTACAGATGAGGAAAATGGGGCAAATAGGGTGAAGTGACTTGCCTGGGTTCACTTAATAGTGTCTGAGGCTAGATTTGAACTCACAAAGATAAGTCTTCAGGCCTGGCACTCTACCCCCCTGTGCCACCTGGATGCCCAGTGCCCAGCCTAGGGAAGGATGTTTATCTGCATTCCCTGGAATGGAAGGGAAGATCCTTACAGTGGGGACTGAGGAGAGGAGCTGGAGGTGGTGCCTGCCTTAACTGGGTGGTATTCGGGGTCAGAACGTGGTGCCGGAAGCCTCTGGGATCTAGCCCTCGCACTCTTTCCATCTGACACTTGCAGGGTGGCAATTCGGCTCCATCGGGGGTCGGTCTGGGCTCTTCCCTTCGGACATGGTGAAAGTGGCGGCTGTGCCCGACTACCTCACTTTCCCCAAGGAGCAGAAGGATGGGTGGCCAAGAAGTCTCTCGAAAGCAGAACCAGGGTCGTCTCCACAGAACCGGGCCATGGAGGTGAGGGAGCTTGGAAGAACTGATGGGCTGAGCCCTAACTAGCAATTCTTTGCCGGCATTAGGAACACCACTCTCTTCTCTTGAGGTTATCTTGGCCTGAATTAACAGAATCAAGTCTTGGAAAAAGGAATCCTTTCTTCTAACTCGTTGACTCACCAGGAAAAAACACCATCCAACTTGTTCGGCCAAGATTGGTGCTCCAAGAAATAGGGAAGGCATTGAAGAAGTGCTTCCTGTCCTCGAGGAGCAGGGTGACCACACTGCAATTGGGGAGGGGGATTCAGCTCCTAGGGTTCCATTTCATGTCTTATCCCGCCAACTAGACTGTACGCTCCCCAAGAGCAGGGAAACCATTAGCGTGCTTCTCTTGTGTCTGGCCCAGAGATTGGTGTGGGGCCGGGCAGCTGCTCAATAAAAGCTTCCTCAGCTTGACCGACTTCTGATGTTGTTCCCTACGTACTTGTATTGTGGGTCTTGCACAGACAAATAGCTTCTGAGGCTTTGAAACCCGGCTGCCCCGGGGCAAGGTGGCTGGTTGACTCTAGGTTTTCTGTATCTTCAGTGGGAACACAGCCCTAGCCAGGAAGCCAGTGAATGCTCTGTGGGGACTAGCTCTGTCTTCCTGGACGACAGCAGCACTCTGAGTGCCGAGACCAGCACGTACGCCATGTGGGAGTATGCCCTGAAAAACTTCCGCCCGGTGCAGACCTTGTAAGTAGGACTCTCCCTTCTGCGGGGGCCAATCCTGGTGCTCTCTGCTCGGCTGACCCCAAGCAGCAGAAACAAAAAGCGTGCCGTTTTCCCCAACCTCCAAGACCTGTGATCAGGCCTTGGCTGGTGTCCTCCCTGTGAAGCCCTGATCAGGCCTTGTCCTTAATCTAGGAAGGGCAGAATGGTGATGTTGGAGGAACATGCCAGATACCTGGTGCAGCACACCAAGGTAAGGGGCCAGGGGGGAGGAGCCCACCCCCTTCCAGAGCCATCTTCCAGAGAACTGGTCCGGAGGGCGGAAACCTACAGACTCAATCTGTTCCCTTTCTGCATTACTGCACAAACAACTCTGATCCTCAGGTTCCCATCCAGAAATCTCTCACCAAGTTAACAGATGAGTCCATGAACAATGTGGCTGTGGGGAACTTCAGGGGTAAGTCATCCCTGATTGTTGGACAATGTATTTATTAGCCAGGAGCCTCCTAGATAGCGGGGTGTTGGATCTATACTCCTGGGTGCCCAGGACTAAAATTCCACTCCTTGGTGAGTCTCCACTCCCAGTCTATCACGGGTAGGCTGTGCATGGGTTTCCATGGCTCTTGGACTCTTCACTAAAGCCCCTAGGATCCTCAAGCTCACTGGCCGATGCAGTGGGCCTGGGATATGTCTCAGCAGATTCTGCCTGAGATATGTATGGGTGTTGAGACTGGTCCTGCCTGAATACCAGACCTAAAAGTATTGGAGGGCCTGGAGACACAAGGGAGGGAGGCTTACAGGGAAGTGATAAGAAGGATGGACTGGAGGCGAGTACCCCCAGGAAAATGGGCCCGCCCCTTGACCTTTGGGCTCATACTCATAGGGCATAAGAATTGAAGGACAAGGTTGAGGGAGCAGTCATATCTGGACTTAGGCCGAAAGGAGCTCCCACCTAGTGTGCCCCCTAGTAAGGCCACTTAGCTCTACCTCTCTTTTCTCACTTTTGCTCCACAGCTGTGATGCAATTTATGGGTGATCAGCCCAAGAAGAAAGATGAGTTGGATATACTTGAGATGCTGAAGGTGAGTATCAGAGCTAAAAGTTCAGGAATACAGGAGAGTCCTGGAGCATCTGATCCTGCTGTATTCAGGGCCTTGAATTTAATCTTGTGACCCATAACCATTACTTTGTTCCATTTTCTGATTTCCACCTTCCTGTCCCCAGCCCCAGTATCTGTACCCTCCTCCTTCCCCAAACTTTTTTCTGTCCTGACAAATTGCCCTCAAACTCTCCCTGGAAACTATGTTCTATTCCCATAGCTGTGCCAGGAAAACAAACTGAAAGATGAAATTTACTGCCAACTCATCAAACAGGTCACAGAGAACCCCCAACAGTGAGTGTCGTGCAAAGGCTGAAGCTGGGAAACGGGAAAGTCGGCAGGGTTTGGGGAAGGTACATATGAGCCAGAACTTAATCTGTCTTTCAGGGAATCCTGCACTCGGGGATGGAATCTCCTCAGCCTCCTCACTGGTTACTTCCTCCCTTCATCCACCCTGATGCCGTATGTCATCAAGTATCTGCAGGACACTGCCCCCGGTCAAGGTATCTTGCCAGGGTGGAGGGAAAGGGTAAAGGGGAGAGTGGGAAACAAGACCAAAGTGCCAGATAAAACATTTGTTAGTGGGAAGAAGACAAGAAGTGGTTTATGATCCATTTTGGCCTTCCTATCTATACAGAGCTGGCTCAGAGATGCCAAGAACATTTGCAACGTACAGTCAAATACGGAGGCCGCCAGTCCCTGCCCACCATTGGCGAGACACAAGCTTTCCTGGTACTTGGTCTGGGAAGGAGTACATTCTGAGTGCCCCCTATGGGTAATGGAGGAGCCCAGCATCACTGTCCCCATAGTTTTGTCTAATCACCGGTACATAGTCTCTCTCTGCAATGTTCCTTGGCAGAAGGGGCAGAGAAGTCGACCACTGTTGCTTCACCTGCCAGGAGGTACAGAATACAAGACAGTCATCCAGACCTTCACAGTGAGTCCCAGAAGGTTAGCAATGGAGGTTGTGGGGAGCAGAACCCCCTTTCCTCTTCACTCATGATCTTATACACACACCAGGTAGCAAGAGAAGTGCTGGAAGAGATGTGTAGCCAGATGGGCATTAGAGAACCCTTGGAGGTCCAAGAGTTTGCCATCTTCCTCATCAAGGGACAAGGTGAGATAGGGAACACTATCTGGGAACAGCTGAAAACCTTAAGGGAGATATGTAGATGACATGGAAAGAGCAGAACAAAGGTCTCCTGGGTGTGGGTGCCAGGGAGGGTCACTTGCACGCTTTAAAGTAAGGGGTTTGGTAGCCTTTGGGGGAGCGCTGCACCATTTGCACAGAGGCCCTCCTCTGAGGGAGGGCCAGGCTACAAGCCTCCCTGGGCCATTTTCGGCAGATGCACTAGCGCGGCCTCTGCACCCCAACGAGTATCTCAACGATGTGATGCGGGAGAGGGGTGTGGAGTTGCACAGCCGCCGGCTCACCTGGGACAGCCCCCTGCATTATGAGAACAAAGTCTATGTCAGCATACACTACAGCCAGGTAGATAAGGCACCACCCCCACTGATTCTCCCTGGGTTAGGGGGAAATGGGTGGTGAGGAATGGGGAGAGGTCAGAGGGATGGATTTGCCATCAGGGCAAGTGCTCCCAGACCTGGCTGTCCCTCACCTGCCCTCTTCCTTAGGTACATCGGGACTACTTGCAGGGAAAGCTGCTGGTCAGCACCCAACCTCAAGTTGAAACTTCATTAGCTCCCCTAGTGGTCCTGCAGCACCTGAGCAGAGAGACCAGGGATCTGCCTTCTGAGTATGAGCCAAGAGGTCAAGGGGTGGGCCCATTTCCCTGGGGGTACTCACCACTGGTCCATCCTTCCCATCACTTCCCTTTAAGCCTCCCTCCTTGTGTCTCCAGGCCCTCCAACACTTTTAGGTCTGGTATTCAGGCAGGGCCAGTCTCAAAACCCATACATATCTCAGGCAGGATCTGCTGCGATACATCCCAGAGCCACTGCATTGCCAGGTGAGCTTAAGGATCCTGGGGACTTTAGTGGAGAATCAGCTGAACGCCTCGAAGAGATACAGTCGCAGAGAAGCACAAATCAGCTTCATTGGTGAGCTACTGTCTTTGGGTGGGTTGGCCAACAAACAGGGGGGGGGGTTTCAAGAAGAAATGGGAACAGGTTGTAGAGAAACCTGCCAGATTCTCCTGTTTTCCCTCCTCTGCCTTCTTCCTTGCACAGCTTACCCTGCTTGCAGGGACAGGCAATCTTCCCATCCTGTGGTTCTCCCTCCCGTCCTGCTACAGTGGCCCAGAAGTCACTTCCTACTTCACCAACTCTCAAAGCCCTCTCCCTTCTATACTCTGTTCAAACTGCATTTTAAGCAGGTGAAGCAGGCCCGATCAGTGTCTGAGAAGTGAGATGACATGTTGCTTAAGCCCCCTTCCTTGCTATTTGCCTGCAGAGGCCATGAGAAACCTCCCTCTCTTTGGTTATACCGTATACATTGTGCTACGGGTGAGTGAGCCAAGGATAGCCACCCCCTGCTTACTGGGCCTCAACCAGCACCGCCTTGTCTTGGTGAATCCCAGCTCCCAGGTAGGTGATTCTCCTACCTCCCCCCACTCTTAACTCTCTCCACCCTGATCCCCACAAAGATCCAGAGAACGACTTTCCTTTCTGGTCTGCCATGCCATTCCCAGTCACTCCCTCTTCCCACGTCCTCTCCCCCCTAGGAACAGTGCCATTCCATTGCTCTGAAGGAGATACAAAAATTACATCAGCTCAGTGCTCTGGACAACATCCCAGGACTGGAGCTCAACTATGGGTCTTCTGCCAACCCCAAGACTATCTGGTTTGAGTTACCACAGGTGAGAGCCTCTAATGCCAGCAAGTGGCTGATCCATCTCTGCCCACAGCTCAGGCCTTCATCAGAAGGGAGCCCCCACTAATGCCTACTTTGCTCTTACAGGCTCAGGAGCTACTGCACACCCTCATCTTCTTAATGGAGAACAGTAACTCGACCTAGCCTGGTCCAGTACATCCCAAGTTGAAAGGGATTGGGGGGAGAGGGGGAAACGGACTTTTTTTTCTCCTCTTCCTATTCCCCCAGATCCCTACCCTCAAGAGATCTTCTTTTGTGAGCTAATACTTCCTGGTGTTCCTGCCCCTTCTCTGGGCTAGAGCAGAAGGGATTGGGTGGCCTGGGTATGAGGATGACGGCTCCCTTGGAGGCTGGGGGAACTGCAGGCAGCATGTGCTTGGCTTAGGCAGATTCATCCTACCCAACTCTTTGTGCCATCAGGGCGCAGGACCTGTTTTCCCATTCATCCTCACCCAGGTCCAGTCCTGGCCTGGTGGGGGCAGATGCATTAGAAATAAAACTTCAAACAATCAAAGTGTCTTATCTATATGAATAACAGAAACGAGAAGTACCAAAGAAAAAAAGCCTGGAGGTCTGGGGAATAGAGCTGAGCCTGATCAGAATAAAAACCTTTATTCTGATTTGTAAACATTAACAGGCCATCTTGACTCTAGCAGATGGACCTGGGACAAATATGGCTTCTGAGAGGGTCCCAGGGTCTCATTCACCTTGGGAGCAAAACTGGTAGATATGGCTTCAGAGGGAGATAGAGGGTGTGAAGGTGGAATATAGGCACGTAGACAAACAATAGTACTAACAGCCCACTATCAAAAAGTACAGTGGAGGCACCCTCCAAATTCCCCACCCCAGAGCTAGTCCCTTCTTCCAGAGAGCCAATCAATAAAGCCCAGCCACAAGAATGAGGAAGCAGCAATTACAGAGGAGATTTCTAGCTTTACAGGTAGAAAAGTATGGACTCAGCTCTAGCCCAAGGCATGGAGGTATTCAAGACAGCCCGCCACCAATAAGGCTCTTGCACAGGCAGAACCTGAGACCCTGGGAGAGGGGGAAGCTCTTCCTTAGCAGCAGCAGCTATAGCACTTTTTCCATGCCCACCCCAGTCCTCCAAAGCCATGAGCCCATGGCCCAGAGCCAGTCTCCCGTAAGCTGGTCAGGCCCAGAGCTAAAGTCACTGACAGGCCTGGGGCCTCTCCAGATGATAGCAGTCCTCCTCCTTCCCAGCCTCAGTTATGTCTGAATCGAGCCAGGCAGGTCCAGCCAGTCACTTTCACTCTCACACTTAGTCCGGTTTTGAAAAAACTGCTTGATGAGCTTCTGGGCCTCTTCTTTCACTGCAAATAGGTGGAAGGATGAGGCCCTGTCCCCTGTTCACAAGGTGCTTCCCCTCAGTCTCCCAAAGCAAGGCCCAGGGCACTCACCACTTCCCCAAGGAGGCATCTTTTGGGTCAGCAAGTGGGAAAGGTGGCGGGCAAACCCTTTAAATAATTCCTGGAAAGCAAAAAGACAGAGAAAAAGCTGATAAGTCTCATCATATCCCCAAACTGCGCATGAGCCCCTTACCTGGGGACGGCTTCCTTCCTGTAGCCTAGTATGAGGAAGCGACAGACCTGAAGGAAAGGAAGCCGCCCACCCTCAGGGCTGACCATTCCCCATCTCCCTGAGCCTCCTGGTCCTAACACCTGTGTGCTAAAGGCATTAGAGGAGGAAGGGGTTTACACTCCCTACCTTGGATGCAAACTTGCCCTCCTTGTAGAAAGGGGTCAGGTACTTGACTACGATGTCTGCAGTCTCCTTCAGAGAGACACCTGGAGTCCTGGATCTTGGGTCTAGGAGCCGGTTAAGACCTTGGTTCTCTATACTTTGGTCAAAACTCACTTCTTTTTTGGAAGGGTTGTTGATCTTGGCCTCAGGGGGTATCAAAATGGAGGGTTTAGATGTGGGTCGAGGCTTCTTCTGGGTCTGCTTCTCTGGAATCCCCTGGGCCTGGAATCCCACAGTGGATTAGTCAACTCTAGGTTCCATTTCTTCACCAGACTAATATTAGACTTGAACTAACCTCAATCTTGCTCCTTCAGGGCAGAAGCATAACCAGCTTGGGGAATCTCAAATTAATTCTAAAGAATCTAGCAGACCCACCAAAACTCCTTCAGCAAATTTCTGGCAGCTGACTCCTTCCCTCATTCTCCTCATCCCAGCCTATCTTTAGGCAGAAGAGACTGAGTTCTAGAATGATACCTGAGGGCATCTGGACCGTTTCCTTGGCCGGCTGTCCTCTGTGAGGATAGGCTGGACTTCAGATTTGACGTTGATGCTAAGTGGGGAGGATGGGGAGAAGAAAGTGGGTGTCTTGGTTCCTCAAGTTCCTCCTCAAACCTCAGTAGCCTCAGTTTAGGGCTTTCATTCCACCCTCCCAGTCACTGTGAGTAGTTCTCTCCACCCTCCACTCCTGCTCAGAAAGTGATGAGTCTACTTTTAGTGATTTTGGAGGTCTCTAAGCTTTTGGGGTGCTTAGCTTCCTTACCTTGATTCCAGCTCACCAGGGGGCTCTACCTGGCTCAGGGCAGACAAATGCCTTAGGGTTCTGTCCTCCTCCATTATACTATTTCCCAGAGCTAACTCAGGTTCCTGAGTTCTTTCAGGAGAGGGCTTCAAGTCCACTGTTTTCGAGGATGATGGGCCAGGCTGGGATGGGCTCTTTGCCCCTTGGTGAGAGAAGAACCGGGTTATCTCCTGAGAATTTTTGGCTGCCCTGGCCAGCAACTGCTGCTTCTTGCTGGCCTGAGACTTGATGACAGGCTGGTCCCCAAGGGATCTTTTAGCCTTCTTTTCAGGCAATGGTCCACTTCTTTCAAAGCCTCCCCCAAGAACTCTCTGCTCTGGGAGGGAGTCTGCCTTCTTTTCTGGCTGGGAGGTGTCTCTTGGGCAAGGTTGCCCTCCTCCTTCTGGACCAACAGATGGTACCTGCTCCTCAATCAAAGGTCTCTGCAAGAGCTCAGCGGCTGTTTGGAAGGGCTTGGAGCCTGTCCGGAAGCCAGCTCCTCTCCGCTTTGATTTGAACTATGAAAAGAAGATGATGCAGGGGTCTGACCATCAGGATCCCATTCAACCTGCTATAGTCCTATCAAGCTTTTCCCCTATGAGGAAGAAGGAAACAATATAGAAGGCAGGAAGAAAGAAGGCAGAACCTCTTGGAGGGATGGAATCCTTTCCTTAGCAGGGCCCAAGGAATCAGGGTTACAATATCCCAAGTTCTGAAAGTGATAAATGAGGTACCTCAGGATGCCTCAAATGAGAAGAAGACATGTCAGGAGAGAAGTGGATAAAATCTTTGCTTTGTTAGCAAAGCACATGCTGAGTGGTGTCATGAACACATCTGTTTCTGGTTCAATGTCATGAAGCCTACTAAACCAAACAAGGTGCCTTCTGCCCTTCACCGACCCCTCGCCGCCCCACTCACTGAATATACTTGGGAGGCTGGTCGGATGTCTTCTTCAAGCAGCACAATCTGGTCCTCATGGTTCTGGTCCCCACCATCACCAGAAGGATAGAGCTTGCCATCACTGGAGGCTTTATGGATTTCTGCCACCTTGGGGTCAAAAAAGGAAGAGATGAGTAAAGAATACAGTAAATCAATCCAATTGTATTGCAAATAAGAGGTCAAAAAATCCCAAGTGATCTGTGATCTGTCAAAATAACATCTGGTAGAAAGAACGGTTTACATGTACACTCTGTTCAACCCCTGGTGCTTACAAGGCAGAAGTAATGAGCTGGGAAGAATTAAAGAAAAGAGGCTACCTTGTAAAAAGGCACTTCCAATTGTCCTAGGATCAGGGACCTTAAAGGGAGACTCAGAGCTAAACCAGACGTTCTTCCTCTTCCCCAGGGTCCCACGCCCTACACTGAAATGCCTACCTTTTTCAACACATTGGCCTTGTATAGATTGGCCATCTTGGTACTTCGGAATGCCTCATACTCCAGCTCCACTGCACGGGCCTTCTGGTCAGTCCTGTGTGTGCATGTGTGGGAACGTCAGGGAGGCTTGTGGCCAGCTCCCAAGTCCCCTTGTAGCACTGTGACCAGAAGAGGTCTTTACACTGCCCCTGACTCCCCCACTGCTGGGTGGTTATCCACCTGGTTTCTATGGCTGAGGTCTCTAGGCAGGAGAAGGAGAGAGCATGAAGCAAACTTTCTAACTATGGGCCAAGTTGGTCTGGTATCTGAGACAGGCCACAGGGGCCTTGAGGAGGAGAAATCCCAGGGAGGACCCTCTGCTTCCTTTCTCTGTAACCAGGACTGGCTCTTTCCATTACTCCAGCTTTAGTCAAGGTCTCCCCCTAGTGGAGCAATCGGGAAATAAACTTTACTTAGGCCATCTTGCCAGCTTGTTGGAGGTGGGCTGGTGGTGAGGAGTCTGACTCGGATGGGAATGGCCTCTCCTCGGTGAGGAGGGCCACAGGTGGGTCTCCCTGGATACCAAAGACTTAAAATTTATGAGCTTCTGGCCTCCCTGCAGGCTGAATATAAAGAAAAAAGTGCAGATGGCTGTGATTCCTGTTGTTATGAACCCTACCTCTCGGCAGGGCAGACAGTGTGCAGATTGTTGCTCAGGGCCTCCTCCAACATCTTCAAGCAGTGTTCCCGAGCCTGTTACCCGAGAACCAGGGAAAGGAGAGTTAGACAAATCCAGGCAGCTGCTGGAGGGGCAGGAAGGGCCAGAGGCCAGAGGGCAGGCCTGTTCCTCACCTTCACAGTAAGTCGGGGAATCTTCCTGCTGGAGGCTTCCTTTAGGGGACAGTCATCATCTGCAGAAGGAATAGAAGGGTCTGGAAGAATCAGGCTCTCTCCTCATTGCCCATGACCTAAGACCTAGGGTTCCTGTTCCTTCAGTCTTTCCCCTGAGTTCCCTACTTACCCAGCTCTGGGGCCAATCATACACCCACCTGGGGGAATGAACTCCTCTTTCTTGGGTTCTTTACCCTATGGAAAGACACAATGAACTCATCAAGCCCTCCTGTACCCTTAGTCTACAGTGGACATCTCCTAACCCAGCAACTGAAAAGGTCAGAAGGGCAAAAGGTTTCTTTTCTAGTTGTTGGCCATGCCCTGGGTGACTTAACCCTTTCAGTCCTGGAAGGGTGGGTGCCATCTTCTGAGGAGCCCCGGCCACACTTAGGACATCACTTGCCAACTTCTTGGCAGCCATCTTGCTACCAAAGGAATATCATTCCCTCTCTCTCTCCCTCTGTTCAGTTTGATATCAAATTCATACTACCATGACTACAGAAAAGGGTGTGTCAATCTATTTGTTTTTCCCCTGAGGCAATTGAGGTTAAGTGACTTGCCAAGGGTCACACAGCCAGGAAACATTAAATGTCTGAGATCAGAGTTGAACTCAAGTCATCCTGACGTCAGGGCTGGTGCTCTGTTCACAGCGCCACCTAGCTTCCCCTCAATCTATTGCTTTATGGCTCCATTCACCATCCCTGTAATTTTCTAAACCAAAACAGTCCTTTGGCCACTGTTCCTCTATTAGAATGTAAACTCCTCGAAGGCAAGAACTGCATTCTCTTTTTAATATTTACATTCCCAGTGCTTGGCTTCATTTCAGGGCAGTGTCCTGTATTATCAACTTAGGGTGACAAAAACCAGTTAAAGGAGACATTTCTCCATGCCAAATCTCCAGTTTTTACCTTTCGAAGGTTCATCTGATTCCGGTAGAAAAGATTCCACTCCCGTTTTTGGGTTTCATCGCTGCCCTCGGCTCCATTGCTTTCTGAGTCCTCATCATATCTGAATGTCAAGCTGAGAGTGAGGATCCCCAGTCCCAAGCTGGCTTCCTCCACCCTCCTCACAGCAACCTCTGTGGTCATCTGGCAGGCTTTCCCCAACAAGCCTCCCTTAAGTCCACAGCCCAGGCTAGCCCAACATGAGACTGCAAACATGACCAGTTATGGGATCCAGGAACTAACAGGTTGGAAAACCCCTTGCTGGGCCAACAATAGTGAGGAAAATGAACAGAGCTTCCTCAAAATGGGCTAGGATATTCTTCCTCCCTCCACCACCCGCAGGCTACCAAGCTCCCCTTACCTGCCAAAGCCAGCATAGCCCCTACGGCCACCCTCATACAGCTCTGAGTCAGAGTCATTCCCACGAGAGCTTCTGATTTGTGTCTTACTCCAGCTACTGCTCCTCTCCAAAGCATCCAACTGCTTCCTAACAGCCTCGGGGCTCTTGCAATGGTCACAGCCTTTGGAGCAGGAAGGGGGTGCATCCCCAAAGTACCTGGCAATGGCAGCATGGCGGCACCTGGAATAGGTAATAAAGGTAAAAACTGGGAGGAGGCAGGAATCTGAGCTGTACTTAGCAAGTCAAATGCCATATTGTGGAAAATATATGTAGTGTTTAAGAGAAAACCACCTGAGGGTCATTTATACATTCAAAAAACATGGAATGGGCCATTCTGGAGAGCAGTTTGGAATTATGCTCAAAAAGTTATCAAACTGTGCATACCCTTTGATCCAGCAGTGCTGCTATCGGGCTTATATCCCAAAGAAATACTAAAGAGGGGAAAGGGACCTGCATGTGCCAAAATGTTTGTAGCAGCTCTTTTCGTAGTGGCTAAAAACTGGAAGATGAATGGATGTCCGTCAATTGGAGAATGGTTGGATAAATTATGGTATATGAAGGTTATGGAATATTATTGCTCTGTAAGAAATGACCAACAGGAGAAATACAGAGAGGCCTGGAGAGATTTACATGAACTGATACTGAATGAAATGAGCAAAACCAAGAGATCATTATACAACAACGATACTGTATGAAGATATATTCTGATGGAAGTGGATAACATAAAGAAGATCCAACTCACTGTCCATCAATGATGGACAGAAACAGCTACACCCAGAGAAGGAACACTGGGAATTGAGTGTAAACTGTTACCACTACTGTCTTTCTACCCAAGTTACTTATACCTTCAGAATCCAATTCTTACTGTGCAACAAGAAAATTGGATTTACACACATATACTGTATCTAGGTTATATTGTAACACATTTAATATGTATGGGATTGCCTGTCATCTAGGGGAGGGAATAGAGGGAGGGAGGGGAAAATTTGGAAAAATGACGAGGGATAATGTTATTAAAAAAAAATACTCATGCATATGTACTGTCAAAAAAATTTTTATAATTATAAAATTAATAAAAAAAACATGGAATGAAGCTACTATGAGGGGAATAAAGGTTAATGAGACATCCCTCCTGCTTTATAAGGGCTTATATTTTTGTGGGAGAGATAAGGTATGCATACAAATAGCCCTAATACAAAGTAGTATAAAAGAAATGCCATCCAAGGAGTATTTATTTCAATGAAGTATCTAGGAAGGAAGAGCTGGAAGCAAAGTGCCAATGTGCAGAGACTTCCTGAACTCAAAGTAACCCAATTTGGGTGCTTGCCAGAAACACACAGCAAGGATATGTGCCCAAGGATAACCCGTACCATTTATATTTTGCAGGAATGTGGACTCTAAGAACTTCAGTCCAAAGATCTGAATTCCTGGCAGCTTACTTTTAGGAAGTCATCCCATTAGGGCAAGATCTGTAAATGCTACTCCATTAAGGCCCACTCAAAGCAAGAGAAACAATTGAATTTAAAAAACGTGTGTGTGTGTGTGTGTGTGTGTGTGTGTGTAGGTAGTTTTGAATAGTTGCTTTACAAAAATATAAACAAACTTTAGGGGCAAGGAACAGGGTTCTTTCTTCTGCAGTCCCAGCCCCACCCTTTGACTGTCTCCCTTTCCAAAATCTTTTCCATCTAAGGCCTTGCCCTTAAAGCTCTTGGCTATCCTGTACAGGCTTCTTTAACTTCTGGAATAAGGTCCTATTTCTCCAGAGAATCCTCAGATTCTGAATTAGGAACAGAGAGCCAATCTTTGGGACACATGCAAAGGCCTGGGAAAAGGACACACACGCTATCTTTAAAAAGAGCCATTGTTGAAGAACATTAATGCACTGTTAGTGGAGCTGGGAACTGGTCCTGACATTCTGGAAAGCAAGTGAATTATGCCCAAAATGTTATTAAACTGTACATACCCTTTCACCCAGGGATACCATTGGGAAAGAAAGAAAAGAAATAATAGAAAAGAAAAGAAAAGAAAGGAAGGAAGGAAGGAAGAAGGAAAAGGATCCATACAACAAAACTACTTATTGTAGCAATCTTGGTGGTGGCAAAGAATGATGCCCATGTATTAAAGAATGAGTGAACAAATTATGGAATATGAATGCAATAGAATTCTATTGTGCCACAAAAAATGAGAAGAGGTAGCATTTCAGAGAGTCCTGCATTATGAACTGAGGAAGAGTGAAGTAAGCAAAACCAGGGGAACAATGCATACGATAATCATGACACTGTAAAGACAGAGTTCTTTAAAAGATTTCATAACTCTGACAAGTACAATGATCATTCACAATTTCACAGAACTAATGATGACATTTATTACCCATTTACTGTCAGAGAGGTGACAAACTGGGAAGAGAATGAAACATTTATTTTTTGGACATGGCCAATACAGTAATTTATTTTTCTTTCTTTCTTTTCCCTCCCAAAGGAAGAAGATGGAAAAGAGAGAAAAACAATTTTTGTTCATTGGAAAAAACATTTAAAAAGCTGTTGTTGGGCTTTAGGAACATAATCCTAGCTATCACTCTGCTTTCAGACAATATATTGATGAAGATGAAGAAGGAAACAGAGGCAGAACTGCTAGGCTGCTGCCTATGTACATGGATGTATTCATTCTAGGTTTCTGCCCCATCACAGGTGAGAGTTTTCTGGACAGTGGGATGACTGTGCTGTTCTCCCTAAATCCCTAGTGGCTAAGCAGTATTTCCACAAAGAAGGCTCTTTCCACCACTCCCATCACAACTGAGCTCTGACTCACTGGGGTTTTGTCTTCAGAAAAAGGGCCCTTTGACAGCTGGGCAGAGGGGGGCCACATTCAATTCCTCTCTCTGCCCTGGGGACTGCTTGGCCTGCCACTGTGGCATGACAGCCAAATGTTAAAAGGCTCCATCCCCTCAATTCAAAAGGACTCACCCTTGAGACTGGGGGTGGGTGATGAGAACAGGGAGATAGGAATGTAGGGCAGTGAGCCCCACTATACATGATGGAAATTTCCTTAGCCTACTCAGACCCTGAAAAACCCCACCAAAACTGATTTGTTTTTGTTTCTGTTTTTTTTGCTCTTGAGTTTCAGTTAGGAAAAGGAAGAAGTCACTGGGGAGCCTGAAGATGACACTAAGGATTCTAGGCTTGACCTGATAAAATTAAATAGAAAGGACTCTCCTGGGCACTAATCCCTTTATTATAGTCATACTACATGGCAAGCTGCTGCCTTCAGTCAAACTGCTGTGGAAACTACCCATTTTCCTCTATTGGAGGGACCTTCTGAATCACATAGGAATACCACAGCACCATTTACACATCTGCTAATTTTAGGGTTAGATAAAAATGTGGAGGTTGTAGAGTCCAGATTTTCATTCATATCCTTTAATCCTGAGTAATCACAAGAGCTAAAAGGAGGTCTTTCCCAGGGATCTGTGAGGATAAACTGCTCTGGAGAAACAAGACAGATTAAGCATGGGTGGTCTGAACAATCTACTTACTTCCAAGGCTCTAACTTTCCTAAAAGAGTGGTCTAAGCTAGTGAAAGAAGGCAAAAAAAGAAGGGGGCCTGGCAAAAAATGGAGAAGGAAACCCATCCCCAGGTGGAGCCCGTTCTCTGGGCGTCTTCCTTCTTTCCCCACCCGGTCTGAGGTGAAATCCCTCGGGTAGTCTTTAGCAAGAGAATTCTAGGAACTGCTCTGATCTAATCAGAGTGAAACAGTTCAAATCAACATCCCGAAGTGGGCAGGTCCAGCCAGACCCCAGAACAGTTCACCACAGAATGGGCACAGGAAGCAGCGCAGCAAAAGAGAGGCGTTCTTCACCTCTTCCCTCTGCTTTCCTCCATCCCCTCTCCCCCATTCAGACAGGCTGTGGATCCAAGTAAATGAAATGTAAAATCCAAGCTCCCAGTAAGTGTGCAATGCCTATGCTGGGGGAGTAGCCGCCACCAGCTGGCTCTGCCCCCTTCCCTCCCCCTTCCCCTGTAATCTGAAACTTCACATCTCCTGGACAACCAACAACAAAAAAACCGAGGCAGAGAGAGCAGCTGGTTGTCAGCAGGAGAAAAGAGCTCCTCTGAGTGGATCTCAGGGAAGTGGAGCTGGGAGAGAGAGACGCCAGAGAGGGACAGGATGAGGTGAAGGCCCGACAGCAGAAGGAAGCCCGAACTCTCCTGGGGTAAGGCTGGGCAGGTGCGCTGCTCAGTGCTCAGAGGCATACTGGGGACAGGCAATTGTCCCAACCTGGAGCCTTGAGTTCAGTGGTGCTGATATAGGCTGGGAGGGGTGGGGGAGAGAGAGAAAGGTACCCTTCAGGAGGGAGAGAATGGGGCCGCCGAAGTCTGTGGAGGATCAGTGAGTGCTGAAGGACCCTGAGACCATTCCCACAGTCCCACTGACGGCTCCAACTCCCCCCTTTCTTGGTTAAAGTTTTGGGCGCTGGTCTGGGAGAAGATAAAAAAATCGTAAAACACTGTTGGAAGGGTGGGGGAGGAGGGTGGCTGATTTTCTCCTTTTTTGGTCCACTCTGCTTTGCTGAGCTGCAGGTAAAAGCAAGTGCAGGAATCACCTCAACCTCAGCAGACTGGGATGCACTGGGGCCCACAGAGACCTAAGGGATGTCTGCAAGTTAGTTAGGGATTCTCTACTATTTAGGAGAGCTCACCATCAGTAGTAGGTTAAACAGTCCCAAATGAAAAATATGCAGTGGAACAACCCATTGGATTGCTTTCTAAATAACCAAAGTGCCATTCTCACAGCAGAACCCTTCCTCTCATCCTCCCAGCTAAGGAGATTCCTAGCTTGGGCTCAAGGGTTGGCATTCACCAGAAAAGCTCCCCAGAAAACCAACTCTGCTTCTGGTACCTAGCTGTCCTTCCTTTTTTGTTCTGGCAGCAAGAGACCCAGACAGCCTCTTCCCTCCCCCCCACAACCAGCATGCCAGTGCCTTAGAGAGGCAGTGGTTGGGAGAGAAAGGAGAGAAACCCAACTCTCCTGGTCTGCTGCCAGACTGCTTTCTCATCGTGTGTGCCTCAGCCTGGGCACACTCCTCCACTTGGGGAGCCTCAGGAACATCCTGGACATGGGAGATTCAAGCTCTAAGATAGTGGCAGCTTGTGAGGTACAGGCCTTGAAGTAGCCTTCACGGAGGAATCCTAGCCTGGGAGCAAATCTCTTGGC
The DNA here is from genome assembly GCF_048593235.1 of Sminthopsis crassicaudata. Classification (NCBI taxonomy): domain Eukaryota; kingdom Metazoa; phylum Chordata; class Mammalia; order Dasyuromorphia; family Dasyuridae; genus Sminthopsis; species Sminthopsis crassicaudata. The sequence continues at coordinate 336,416,836 of NC_133620.1, forward strand.
TGGGAGCCTTAATGAGTAAAGGCTGAATCCTCCCCAAGCCCTAGGAATGAACACACACACACACACACACACACACACACACACACACACACCTTAACCTTAAACCTAAGTGTCGCTCCTCTGGTTCCTTTTTTCTCCAAAGCAACAGAGCTGTTTTCCAATAGGAAAGAATAACTAGGGAAAAGTGGAGACCAAGGAATAGGCCAAGTGTTCTTGGCACTGTTGAAGTAATGGGATGTAGCCAAGGTTTCTTCCACCAGCAGTTGAGAAGAAAACTTCGGCAGCAATGGGAATCACGTGGTCAACTGAGGGAAATGACTCTCGGCCAGGGTTTTAGGGAGCCTGACAGGAAGGGATGCAGGGTGCTGATGACAAAAAAAAGCCATTGCTCTCTCTGTCTCTACTGAGATACAGCCACAAGGAAACCGCTAACTGAACATCTTCCATGAGGGGTTCTGACTTCCTGCATGGGACAGGTTCTCAGCTGTCAAAACCTGCTCCAGGGGAACCCCTGGGACACACAACATAGCCCTGAATCCACGACAGTTCTGAGGTGGGGACCTCACTCTTTAGTATCGCATGCTGGGGGAGGGCAGCTGCTCCTAATTTTCCAGTCTCTCCCAATCCTGAAAGAGTACTGAACCAAATGAGTAGGAACAGATGAGAATTCAAGTATCAACTCCCTACTCTCAAGGAATAGTCAGGCAGTACATGATGGGAACGGACTTTTCCAGCATGTGCAGGAAATGTACACTTTACATAACAACAATAATGGCTAGCTTGAAGATGAACCCTCAGAGAGCTAAGAGCTCTTTGGAAGCACTCAATCCTTTCACTCATATATACATAGTCTTTTGCAGGAGGGTTTGGCCTTAAGAACTCCCTAGGTTCGAAGGAGAAAGAAGGAAGCTGCTGGACAGAGCAGCTGGCTGCCTGGCCCTGCCAGATATCCCCAAGCTTTCTCCCAAGGCACTCAGTGCCAAAATGAGATACTGCCCAAGTTGCTCTACCTTCCTGGCTCTCTGTCCCTTGCTTTCCATTTCACTTGGGGAAATGGAATAGAAATGATTGTAGGGAGATGAGCAGAATGGGGATGGCTGAAAGACAGGAAAAGTGAGATGGGGCAGGGCAGGCTGTTCTCACCACTTTTTCAAGGTGGCACTCAGGAGTCTGGATCACTAGCTTTACTGAAATTCACATTTCAATTGAATTGGCCTTTTTGCTCCTTCAGTATATTTGTGAGGGAGGGAGGAAGAAAGAGAGGGACAAAGGAGGAGGGTAGAGAGAGGAGGAAGAGAGAGAGGGAGAAAGAGAGGGAGATGGAGAGGGAGGGAGGGAGAATGAGGGGGGGGGGGAGAGAGAGAGAGAGAGAGAGAGAGAGAGAGAGAGAGAGAGAGAGAGAGAGAGAGAGAGAGAGAGAGAGAGAGAGAGAGAGAGAGCACTAGCTGAAAAAATTAATTCTGGCAGTTGTACTAGCAGCTGGGAATATTTAGGGGCTCACTGAGAAACATTGGTCAGAGCACATGCCACAGATGACAGTCACCTGACAACTGCTCCTTACATTGGGAAACTAGAGACTAAGAGCATTAGTAACTGCTCTTTAAATAGCCTGCTAGAAAATATGGGACACATGATGGAAGTGCATATTTGTGTACATGTATACACATTTTCCTGATATCTATTTGGAGGCCCTCTTCCTTTCAGGAGGGCAAGAACAAAGTGAAGGTCACTGGATGGATTCCTTTTGCTTTCTTGGAAATAATGGCTGCTACAATTTTCCACTGGTTTTCAGCATTCTCACAGCAGTTTACTTATGAGCTGGTCAGTCCCTTGAACAGATGTTGGCATTATTCAGTGGCTGCTTGGAGTTTCTTCCTTATTCTTTCTTTCTTTTTTTTTTTCTGAGGTAATTAGAATTAAGTGACTTGCCCAGGGCCACCCAGCTAGGAAGTGTTAAGTGCCTGAGGCCAGATTTGAACTCAGATTCTCCTGACTTCAGGGTTGGTGAGCCTTTATTTATTTATTTATTTTGATGGTATTTTATTTTTCCAAATATATATATAAAGATAGTTTTCAAAATTTACTTTTGCAAAACCTTGTGTTCCAAATTTTTCTTCCCCTCCCCTACATAGCAAGCAATCCTATATACATTAAACCTGTATAATTCTTCTAAACATATTTCAAAAGGGAAAGAAAAACATTATAAAAGAAAAAAAAAATCAAGCAAACAAAACAACATCATCAAAAAGGTGAAAATATTATGCTTTGATTCACAGTCTCCACAGTTCTTTCTCTAGATGCTCATGGCACTTTCCAGAACAAATCTGTTGGAATTGCCTTGAGCTACTTAATTGTTAAAAAGAGCCAACTCCATCACAGTTGATCATCAGATAATTGTGTTGCTAGCAATGCTCTTGGTTTTGTTCACTTCATTCAACATCAGTTCATATAAGTCTTTCCAAGCTTTTCTAAAATCAGCCTGCTCATCATTTCTTATAGAACAATAATATTTCATTACATTCAGATACCATAATTCATTCAACCATTTCCCAACTGATGGGCATCTATTTCCAGTTCCTTATTACTTTTCATTTTCAGAAGGACTCAGGAGGCCAATCTGCATTTCTGCTTTAAGGAAAGTGAAGAGAGTGGTTGCATTGTGAGGTAAAGGATCTGGATGCACAATGTTCTCAAGCTCTTGAGCTACCCTGACTACTCCAAAAGGATCCTCTGGAGTAGACTGCTGTCCGTACAAAACTCCTTCCTGTTGTCCAAAGTACAGCCCACTGGGCAGGTCTTTTGGCATGGCAACCCAGATCTTTAAAGACATTTTTGAACATAATCAAAGGCTAGGTTAATGATCATCTCCAGGAAATGGCAATCAACAGAAGCAGAAGAATGAGCAAGGCTAGAGAAGATCCTACCACAGAGGATAGAGAAGGGGAAAGGCAGTTAGCTCTTGCTCCCTAGCCAGATCATATCCAGCATAGTGTCTAAGTTCTAATTCACAGCCACGGCTCCTAGAATGAAGGTACTTGGGGACAGACAACAAGGCCAAGTGGGCTTAATCAACTATGAGGAAATATGGCTGAGGAGCTCAGAGAACGAACTACAATCCGACTGACAGACTCCAATCCTATGCCAAGCAGAAACAAGAGAGGCCAAAAAACTAGCTAGGTGTTGGCTCCTGTCTCCAATTGCTTCTTGCTTACATCTTTGGTGTAATGGGTCTGGGCAGGGTACTGGACTGAAATAGGGCTCTGTTCTCAGATTTCCAGCAGGGCAGCAATGATCTCCAAAACACTCCTTACCTAAAGGAAAATACCTTCCCACAGACCTTACTTTAGTTTTCTGGCTAGGCCCTGGAGATGCTCCAGGCTCCCAGAAGCTACTATGAACAAGAATGAGCCTTGCTGGTAGTGGCTGGGAGAGGCTAAACAGCTATTTATCTAAGGGTGTTTTCCTCCCTGTCAGACAGGAAGGGAGGACTGGCACTGATCAAACCAGCCCCTGTAATTGAGGCTTGAAAGACTGGAATTCAAACCCCAGCCCCAAGATAGAAAACCTCTTTGTGGCAACTAGAAGGACAAATTGTCACCCATCCCCTTCTCCTTGTGAGAGCACAGTGTGCAAGGAAAAGTGATAAGAGGAGTCCTCAGCAATGAGAATAAGAGCTTAGAACTGCTGGAAACTTGGGCAAAGCCATTTTGGCTTAGATACTTAAAAACATGGGTCTGCTTTAGTTTTTTTCCAAAGACTTAATCACCCTTTACAAGAGGATCAACACTAACTGAATTCCTAAAAGAGCACATTCTTGGGAGATCTGTATCCTTTTTCTCCCCATTGTTCCCAGGAAATGATGAAATTCAGTAATGCCTGGGCCAAATTTCCTTGTTCACTTCCAGTGCTTTATTTCTGGGGAAAAAATTCCATTCCTACTTCACTGATGGGACCAAGGGGAGCCACCTGTCACTTAATGTTAAGATGCTGAAGTGTGGTTCTGCCAGTTAGAAGTATAAGGCAGAACTAAGAAGTGCTGTCCAGAGACAAAGGAATGCAACAGCACCATCCAGTCAGTACATAAAACACATCCACATCTTTGGACTATCAGGTTGCTTCAGGACCACAGCCCTGAGGCTTATCCTTACGATTGAGCCCACCAATCTGGCTCCCATTAGCCGAGTAGAAGTGGAGCTCTTCCCCTAGAAGGAAACCTTTGAAAAGAACAAGGGGATTCTGTACAGGCATCATGAATTTCATCACTTATGGGATAAGTCTAGGGAGGAAAAGGGTCTAGATCTCCCAGCCAGGGAGGGGCTAAGCCAAGCAGGTAAATGCCTGATCAACTCCCCATGTGACCCAGGAGGAAAAGGATGGCTGAGACCTGACAAACTTGTTCTGTGAGTGAGATATGGGGCAGTCCGATGTGGAGGGTGGGTAGAAGGCAGATCTCTGGTGCTCCTGAATTGTATGGAGGCACTTCGCTAACTCACTCCAGCCTCTCTGTCTTCCTCAGTACAGCCTAGAGGGAGGCAGTATGGCAACCCAGAACTTCCTGCAGGAGATGCACTCGATGGGCCAGAAGTTCCTTCTTAAATTACAGAAGCTGCCTCAGGCCGAGCCCGTTGAGATTGCAGCCTTCTCTGTCATTCTCTTCTTCATTGGTAAGTTAGGGGACTTCAGGTTTCTTCGGCATCCAGATCTCTCAGCATCGAGAAACTGATAGCCAGCAAATGGGCAGTGCTGATGGCCTAGCCCCAGGATGGCCCAATCTCTATTCTCTTCCAAGGGACGATTTGGGGGTAGGGGTCCCAAAAAGATTCTTTCAGGGCAGTGTCTTCTAGAATGGAAGTAGCCAAGGGGAAACTTGAACTTGGTAATCAAAGAGTGAAGAGAAGTGAGGACAGTCAGTCTGACAGCAGTGGAGGTGTGGCAGTTTGGGGCAAAAGGCAGGAATAGGGAGATAGCTCTAAGGAAAGAGGCCAGGGGTATATTGGAGGAGGAGCAGAGGTAACAACAATGGTTAACAGAGAACAGATCTAGAACTAACTTCATTAAATTCTCCAACCTAAACACTGGGAAGTGAATGTAAAGTGTTAGCACTATTATCTATCTACCCAGGTTACTTACACCTTCGGAATCTAATACTTAATGTGCAACAAGAAAATGGGATTTACACACATATATTGTATCTAGGTTATATTGTAACACATGTAAAATGTATGGGATTGCCTGTCATCTAGGGGAAGAAGTAGAGGGAGGGAGGGGATAAGTTGGAAAAATGAATACAAGGGATAATGTTATAAAAAAAAATTACTCATGCATATATACTGTCAAAAAAAACCCTTATAAATAAAATTAAAAAAAAAAAAAAAAGAATTCTCCAACCAAATCAGGAGGAAGGAGAGGAAATAAGGACTTATACAGAACCTAATGTGTCCCAGGCACCGGGCTAAGTGCTTTACAACTATCCTCTCATTTGATTCTCACAATTCTTTGCACTAGGTACCATTATTATGCCTATTTTATATACAGTTTGAGGAAATGGAGGCAGCCAAAAGTTGAGGTTCTTGCCCAGGGTCCCAGAGCTCCTAAGACTCTGAGGACAGATCTGAACTCAGGTTTTCCTGACTCCAGGCCCAAAGCTCTCTCCACTGTGCTACTCTTATGACATCTCAACCAAACCCTTGAGGAGAGCAGCACCAGCCTGAAAGCTTCTCCAGGAGCAGGGAACTCATAAATAAGAGATCTAGCTGCCCTATTGAACATGAGCTATGCCTCACAGCTCTGGCGTGAAACTGAATGACCGTGTCAAAGAAATGTTCCTTCAGAGCCAGAGAACTCTGGCCTGGTCTGGCTCCAAGGACCTTGAACCAGGAGAGTCTAACTCTCTGCCTTGCCCTTGCCCTAGAGTAACCCCAAAGTTTAAGCCTTGCTTCCGGATGCCCTGGGATGATCTTGTCCAATCACCCCTTGATTCTCTCTTCAGAAAAACCAAGGAATGTAGATTTCCTCTTCTTTCCTCCCTTCCCCCATCCTCCCACCCTAGCCACGGTGCTGCTGTTATTGGTAATAGCCTGCAGCTGCTGCTGTACCCAGTGCTGCTGCCCTGACCAGAGAAGCAGGAAGATTCAAGTCCAGCCCATGACACCATCGTGAGAGGAGGCAGAGCAGGCGCCTCTGGCCATGGCCCTGCAGCACGCAGCAGGCGAGACGAGGGACAGATGGAGAGCTCCAGCTTGCTGGGAAAAACCGCAACAGACCGGGCTGCAGCCACTTAGGTAAAGGCCCCCCCCCCAGCTCCGGCTCTAGATACTGGGGACAGGGACCTGATGACAAAAGTGGGGAACCACTAGGCCCAGATGAACCTTCTGCTGAAACAAGAGATGCCAAAGATAAGCCAATGGTGCCAGAGACTAAGGACAAATGGTCTTCATTCCTTTCTTCGTCTGTGCCTTACCATAAAGAAAGGGAAGTAGGCCTGTTCCCAGGCCCTTGAGAAGGACAATCTCATTCTTAGCCATGAAAGAACTCAATTAATCCATACCAAAGAAGCAGCCAGATTGTATTATTAGCATTCTTGAAACCTATGTGAATGAGAAAATGCCTTTCTTCTAGGATGTGCTTTTGTCTTCTAAGTAAAAGTGCTATTAAGGTACCAGTTACCATGGAGTTTCAGGGCTGGTTTATTAGTAGAGGAGAAGGAGGCTAAGAAGCCTGAAGGAAATTAATTGGTGCTGCCTTCTCTATCCTTTTCCTATACAAGTACCCATGAAGGCCACCCAAATAAAAGAGCTAAGAAACAGGCAGAAGGTTGGTTTGAATAAATGTGGAGAAATCTGTTAAATCGTAAAAAAGCAGCAAAACATGTCAAATACAACAGAAGATATTGTCACCAAATTATTAAAATATATATTCTTTTTGTTAACGAATGGTAAATACAAACGTGGGAAATGACAGTCACAATCATTCCATTTTGTCCAAATGTTTTCAGGGGGATGTACTCTTTGGGGGACTGGTTTGCCAATCTGCTGTATCAAAACCAAATATCCCAATGGAACAAAACATCTGTTAAAATAATACTCACTAGAGAAGGAATACAGATGAGGGTGGCTCAGAGGCATTCAGCCAGAGCTAGGATTTCTATGGAACTCCTGTCTCATCTCCTATTTTCCCTCAACTGCAATGTAAGCAGGAGGCAACAAAAACTATCTTGCCCAAACTTTAGAGATGAATGAAAGTTTCAATGATCTCTTGCTACTCCTGGTCCCCAGATTTGATCCTGAAGTCTTAAAAACCAGTTTCAGAACTGGATCTAAAATTCAGCACATTACTTTCCCTCCCATCCCCAGCTAATTTTCTGTTCCTGTTCCAAGGAATTTTTCAGGTGGAAAAAGATATAAATCCAGGATTGGAGGTGAAAGGATGAAAGGGTTTCCACAAATGGTGGGGTTGCCAAGAGCATGTGATTTCTCATTTTTCCAAGTCAATAACTACCCAAAGCCATCAAATGGAAAACATTTCTAATTTAGTTCCTTTTCTGTGCTTCCTAGTCACTATCCCGGCTACCTGAGAATAAATACTTAACCCCACAGAGCTCTGCCACCTTGCCCTACCACCTCTGTTTAATCCAGGAACCAGCTTGCACTCACCAGATCAGGAAAGGCAAGCATTGTTTGCTGGTTTCACTTCCTGATTTTCATGCACTGGTTGGACAGGTTAGGACTAAAGACAATGGGAGGAACTATTTTCATCTTACACAAATATTTTCCTGCTCCTTCCCCCCCCAACAGCCCAATAAAAAATTTAAAAGTAGTACAAGAATCCAATGGGCTTTGGCAATAAAGGCTACAAACAACTGTGCTTGGAAGAAGGGGAACAGTAGTATTTTATGAGTTGACACACCTCCCAATCCCAAATCCCATAATTCATTCCAATTATGGGATTCCAACTTGAAGCATAGGTTCAGGATCTGGTTTCCACTGTCTCCATCTAAATCAATCAGTTCCCACCCCAAACACATACACTCTCTCAACTCTTTCTCAAAATAACCTCCACATGAATGGGTGGGACTCAAAAGGGTAAAGTCTCCTTTCTTCTCAGGAAAAAAACAAAAACAAAAGCCAGCACAGTCAGATAGGGAAGGAGGCCTTCTACAAAGAGAGTAGAGAAGCAATGAAAAGTGGTGGTGGTGAGGTTTGAATTAATTTACCTTGGATTTTATCTAATGTTGCTCTGTCCAAATATTGTGACACACGAGCCCTTCCTCAGTACTAGGATTCTCTCTTTCTATCTGATAGTCAAATAAAGCTCTACTGCTAAAACTAATATAACTTATAGGGCCGTTGACTACTTCTTCCCAAATCCTGGAAGCAGGAGTCCTGCCCACACAGGACCTTGGTTACAGGCAGATGTCTCCCACTCTATTCTAAGGGCAAAGGAAGACTGCTCACTCAGTTATTCATGATGGCAATACCCTGGCTGGTTGTCATATTTCACAAGACTCTGAAAGAGCTCCAGGTTCATTTAAATTGCACCCAGCTGAGTGAACTTGTTTTGAGCCAACATGGTAGCTGCCTGTCAAACTACTGAAACTAGCGATTCTTTCTGAATTCTGGGAAAGCTAGTAAATGTTTTTTGTTTTGTTTTTTAATTAAGGAAAAATGGACATGGAGAACAAGAAAGGGAAGTAACTCTGAGGAGCTACTCTTTACAAAAAAGAAATAGCAACAGGCTGCAACTTATCAAGGCCTAATCCTAGTTAAGAGATGACTGATGTTTAGGGAAGGAATAACACACAGATGTTCTCGAAGACTATATTGTAGCCAGAAATCCCTAGCCTGCATTAAGAAACATCCTTTTAGTTCTCTCAATTTTCTCTATCACATAAACAGAGAGATATGTGGACTTGTTTTAGGAGAGGCAGTTAGGGAAATGTCTTGCCCAGAAAAATGAAGTATCAGGTTTCTCTTGTGATAAGAATCCTTTCTTTCCCCAGAAACTAGTACCAGGAAGAACTAGGCAAGGTTATAGTTAATCATTCACCCCAATACTTAAAGGCCATTTTCAAAGGCTTGGGCAGAACTGGCTTCGGGCTTTTCCTGTGCTGTACAGCAGGTCCTCTAGATCACTTAGACAATCATCATCAGGTAAGGAACTGGGCTATACCTCAAGCATGTTATCTGGGGGAAATCTTAATTGCACTGCAATCTCCCTGCACCTTGAATGTTGTCATATAGTAGTGATTTGTTTAAAATGATCATCTAGGACAATGAGAGGGAGACAAGGGAATAAGATGTCATAAAAGGGCAGCACTCCACCTGAGGGGTGAATATGGAAGGTCAAATGGAAATGACTGTTGTTGCCAGGCACCCATATGCAGTTCTGCCTTGTTGCCTTGGTGACAATGGTGAGGAAGTTATAGAGGGATCTGGTTCTTCTTTCTAACACTGATTAGAGATACCAGCCCTTTCTTCCTGCTGTCCTTAACGTCTCAGAACAGCTCCAGCGAGCTTATTTGTGCAGTGGATTGAAGTCTGGACTGACAACTTCAAATTGCCATAGGTGGGAGGGACAGAGCATACACAACAGTGACAACAGAATTAGGTAACAATTACTCCAGTCAGTTTTCCAGATCCCAACGCCGTGGCTATTCCCAAAGGACTCCATGGTGCTTGGGGTGCCTGCCCCCATGGACAGCTTCTGAGAATCTCCTTTTAGATCTCAGTCCCAAGATGGTTCTAAAGATACTACCTGTTTTGGTCCCCATGCATATTTTCTAAAAATCTTCCACATGATTACCTTCCTGGTAATCAGGACAGGAATCATATGGGATGAAGGACATGAAGTGCCACTTGGGCTTCAGTTGGGAAGGACTCAAGAAATGGGGTGGAGTCAGGTTGTTCACTTCCATTTCCGTTTAACATGAGGTGTGGTTAGAAAGCATATAGTGAGACAATGTATTTTAAGATATTCCCTGATTTTCCTCAGCTGTCTGATAAAGTCATTCCTTCTTATGTCCAATGACTCAAATAGGCCAACATTTTACTTAACTGATTAAGAAAAGAAGCACAAAAGTAGAAGTACAGAAGCATGTTCTTTGCCACAGAATTTGCCCATCACCCTACATCTTCCCTTGCAGGTAAATGGAGGAATCTATTTCATCTGTTGCAGAAGATTTTATCGAGAACCCTAAAACACAGAACCTAAGTGACCCATGGTCATTTGGGCCCTTGCTGGTGATGTTCTTATTCTACCTCACAATTGTGGTTCTCTTACTCTTTGCAATTTTTTTCAATCTCTGTCTCCGATGTCTGACTCCCAAATCTCAAAAAAATGAAGCAAATTAATTTTTATGAGAAGAGAAGAAATTTGTCTGCCAATCCCTGCCAGAAAGCCATCACCTCTACCCAAAGCCAAGTCCTGTGGTCAATGACCTCCACAGAAGATACTGTGAGATTCTAAAATAACAGAAGTTGCAGAGATCGTTTTTAGAGGGTTGGATAAGATGAAGCAAGTAAAGACTGTTCTGAGAGAGGAGAATGTTCTGTGGTGTATGGCCTATAGTCTTATGACTTCCTGCTCCAGGATAAGTTCTTCAATGTCTTCATCAGAGATGTTGGGAGAGATGAGGGAACAGGAGAATAATGCAAGAAAAATCACATCTAGAAAACTCCTCCACCCTGGCCTTCCACCTAACCACATTCCTCCTGTTTCAGCCTACTTCTACTGATGACTCTAAAAGGCGGCACCCAGCAGTTAAAGATCAAGACAACACATCTTGGCAGGGATGGTTGGGGGCAAATGACAAATAAAACCAATTCCTTTAAATTCTTCAAATCCAGAGAATTTAATTTTCTGTACACCCACAAATTCCTGAGGAAGATTCACTCATAAAGTTAATACAGGGTCCTCATTGCCTGTAGCCCAACTCAATTAAGGGCTGACAGTACAATTCCTTCCCCCTCAAAATATTAGTATTTTCCAAATGGAAACTAAATGGTGTTCATTACAATATCAAATAAAAAACCCCATCATGAATAATCAATGTTTCCATCCTATGCCTGTAGCCTAGAATCCGAGAATGATAGAAAAAACTCAATAATCTCCACCCTGAGCAACTCTCTTAACACATGTGTCCCTAGGGCTTGAGCTGGCACTTACAGATTCCCATTTGCCCTATGCAACTCTTATCTACCATGAAGGCTACCATAGCAGAAAGATCCCCATTACCTTTTAATAAACATCAACTGATTTTTTGATTCTAGGTGTCCAGAGTCCAGTGATCCTCTTTTTTTTCCCAGAGAGAAGAGATATTTTGAATTTGTTTGAATATTTTTAAAAGCAGATATTCAATCATAATTACAATAATTCCAATCAGAAATTTTCTCCTGAATTAGCATGTGAGAAATAACAAAAACTAGAATCTATATAGTCAACATCTGTCTAAAAATAAAATATAAAACCATTAAGAGCATATTCCTACACAAGGAAAAGTTCTTCTTTTATCCAAGAAGAGATTAAAAAAATAATGCTCTGCTAAAATAATAAAAGAGAAATTTATTATATCCTCCATTTATACTCAACTCTGTGTATGTTTTTTGTGATGTGCTTTACATATCCCTGCTCTACCTAATTGCTTCCCACACCATTTTCTCCTATAACTATCATAGCTCTGTCCCAAAAGTTCCTTTCAAAGGATTTTTTTAAAAGGAAGCAGCCAAGGCAACTTTAACTTAAAATTTGGGTGGGCTGTTTTAGGAAATACAGGTGTTTGTAAAACTGTATACATGTCTGATGTTTTTTCCACACAGTATAAGGGCAGCTTGACATGGAATTATACAAAATTCTTCACAAATCTGACTACTTTATAATGTTTTTGCCTACTTTTATTTATTTACATATATATATATATATATATATATATATATATATATATATATATATATATATATATATACATATATATATATATATTTTTTTTTTTTGCTGAGACAATTGGGGTTAAGTGACTTGCCCAGGGTCACACAGCTAGGAAGGGTTAAGTGTCTGAGACCAGATTTGAACTCAAGTCCTCCTGACTTCAGGGCTGGTGCTCTATCCATTGTACCACAGCTTTACACTGTACATTTTAACCAAAGAAGGTTTCCCTTAATTCCAGAAAGCTCTTCAGGACACAGGGACTAGAAAAAGTTGCCTCTCTGACCCTTGAGTACTAAGATAGACTCAGTACTTCCTCCCATGGACAAGTTGGGCAGGAAATTCAGAATTGAAATCAGGGAGAGAGGTTTGTGGGGTTGGAAGGCGGGGCAGAATGGAGAGAGAAAAGTCCACAGACAGACATGTCCATTAAGGCAAGGAGAGGAAAATGCCAAAGGCAGTATAGGACCAGTGTGTCCCTGACTCCAAAAAGGAAGCCCAGCTGCAAACTCTCTGGATAGCCCCTTCTTTAAGGCTTCTGTGCTTGTGGCAAGGAGCTGAACCCCTATGGCGTCCCGTGTCCCCTGCCCAAAGAGGCAACCAGAGTTTTTTTTCCAGGAAGCAGAACCAAAGCCCAAAGCGGGTCTGACAATTAGCAAGAACACTTGGCTCTTTCATCTCTTAGCATAAATGAAAGCCTTTTCCAGAGAGCCTCAAAAGATCCAATCTCAGGCACTGAGAACACAGGCCAACTCTAGCTGTGGGAAAGGGTAGTTACTGAACTCTAACCACTAGTCCAGCCTTTTGGGTGTGGCTCATAATCTGGCCAGGTCAAATTATGGAGAAGAAAATTACTTCCATCTGGGAGCCACTTTCTCATTAGAGAAGATCAAACAGTGATAGAGCCAAGAACAAAAAAGGGAGAGAGGAAGACTAGAGCCTCTGGGGGGTTTGGAATGACCAATGACAAATATCCCTTCCTTTCTCTTCCTACTGCCACAAGTCTGGCTAGTACAGGCTCCTGGCATCTCTCCAAGACCACTGGAGCAGCCCCCTGACTAGCCTTCTTGCTTTCAGCATCTCTTTTCCCCAAGCCTTCTACATACTGCTGCAGGGGAATCACCGAAAACATACATTTCACAAGGAGCAACTCTAGCTTTCAGAGGCAGCCCTGCCTTCCACCACTCCCTTAATGCCTTCTTTCCAGAGTAATCCATGCCCTCTACAGACCCAGGTCAAACATCAGCCCCAAAATTCCTCCCTCTCTTGGGCCCTGCTCCATCTCATCCTCATGAAGGTAAGAGATTGTGAGTCACATCTGTTACACACATTTCCCCTCCTTTCTGGTCCCACCACCTTTGGTCAGCTCTGGCAGCAGTCACCCTCTATCCTGGCCTTCCTAATCTCCATGGTTCTCCTGCCCAAACTTCCCAACACCGCTGTCCCATTAAGCTTCCCAAGAAGCAGCTTTGATCACATTACTCTTCCTGTTATTTGCTTGCTATATTCGGGGTCCTCCACAATTTGGCTCCAACCTTCATTATCTTCCACTACTCCCTTTATCAACTTCACTCCTTATTCTCAGAAGAAAATCCATATCTTCTAGCTCCTACACCATTTATCTTATTGGAGAAAGGATCTGTGTCCCAAATTTCTTATGCTTCAATCCTATCCATCCTTCCTGAACCATTTCAAATGGAACATTTCATGAACATGAAATGCTTCCTAATTTCCATCAAACAGAAGAGATCCCATTCCCAGCAAGTTTTATGTGTCTCTTCTTCCAGATTATACTGTAAGATCCATGAGGACAGAAGAGAATGTATTTTTTTTCCATCTCTGTATCACCCTCATCACTTAGCATAGTGGCTTTTTGAAAAAAAGTTGTTCAATAAAGGAAGACTATGAATTAATTTGAATTGAAGAGGCTAATTTGCTTCTCAGTTGTTAACAGCCAATTTCTTCAAACTCACAGCAATCCAAGAGATGAGCTGGGTCAGGTGCTTAGGATTACTTGGGTCTTAAAGTAAGCTGCCATTCCACTAAAAGAGCTGCCCAAGGGTAGATTGGGGAGAAGTGGCATTGTCTTCCTTTAGAAGTCCCCCACCTTCTAAGTGTACCTGATCTAAAGCTATATTATATAGCAGCAGTCACCAAAACCATTTGGTACTGGCTAAGAAATAGAACGGTAGATCAATGGAACAGATTAGATACAAAGGACAAAAAAGGGTACAACTATAGCAATCTAGTGTTTGATAAACCCAAAGATACCAACATTAGGGACAAAAATTCATTATGGGAAAACTGGAAATTAGTATGGCAGAAATTAGATATAGATCCACACTTAACACCATATACCAAGATAAGATCAAAATGGGTCCATGATTTAGGCATAAAGAATGAGATCATAAATAGATTAGAGGAACAGAGAATAGTCTACCTATCAGACCTGTGGAGGAGGAAGGAATTTATGACCAGAGGAGAATTAGAGATCATTATTGATCACAAAATAGAAGATTTTGATTACATCAAACTAAAAAGTTTCTGTACAAACAATACTAATGCAAACAAGATTAGAAGGGAAGTAACAAATTGGGAAAATATTTTTAAAAGGAAAGGTTCTGACAAAGGTCTCATTTCCAAAATATATAGAGAACTGACCCTGATTTATAGGAAACCAAACCATTCTCCAATTGATAAATGGTCAAGGGATATGAACAGACAATTCTCAGATGATGAAATTGAAACTATTTCCACTCATATGAAAGAGTGTTCCAAATCACTACTGATCAGAGAAATGAAAATTAAGACAACTTTGAGATACCACTACACACCTGTCAGATTGGCTAAGATGACAGGAACAAATAATGATGAATGTTGGAGGGGATGTGGGAAAACTGGGACACTGATACATTGTTGGTGGAGTTGTGAAAGAATCCAGCCATTCTGGAGAGCAATTTGGAACTATGCCCAAAAAGTTGTCAAACTGTGCATACCCTCTGACCCAGCATTGCTGTTATTGGGATTATATCCCAAAGAAATACTAAAGAGTGGAAAGGGACCTGTATGTGCCAAAATGTTTGTGGCAGCTCTTTTTGTTGTAGCTAGAAACTGGAAAATGAATGGATGTCCATCAATTGGAGAATGGTTGGGTAAATTGTGGTATATGAAGGTAATGGAATATTACTGCTCTGTAAGAAATGACCAGCAGGAGGAATACAGAGAGGCCTGGAGAGACTTACATCAACTGATGCTGAGTGAAATGAGCAGAATCAGAAGATCACTATACACTTCAACAACAATACTGTATGAGGATGTATTCTGATGGAAATGGAAATCTTCAACATAAAGAAGATCCAACTCACTTCCAGTTGATCAATGATGGACAGAGGTAGCTACACCCAGAGAAGGAACACTGGGAAGTGAATGTAAATTGTTAGCACTACTGTCTATCTACCCAGGTTACTTATACCTTCGGAAGCTAATAATTAATGTGCAACAAGAAAATGGTATTTACACACATATATTGTATCTAGGTTATATTGTAACACATGTAAAATGTATGGGATTACCTGCCATCGGGGGGAGGGAGGGGATAATTTGGAAAAATGAATTAAAAAAAAAATTAATTAATTTAAAAAAAAAAAAAAAAAAAAAAAAAGAAGTCCCCCACCTTGATGGAAAAGAGTTGCTTTTTCTGAACTTTTCACATTAACAATACTTAGTCTAGGGGGAGGGAAATACTCAAATAAAATTCTTTCAATTCCAAATAAGAAATGTTACTTACCCCACCTTCTCACAGAAGTCCACCAGGGACTCGAAAGCTGCCATGCTTGCTTTATCACAGTCCTTGTTCCCTCTCTTTTCCTAGAGATAATCAAAGACATTGAAACAAGAATTTCCAGTCCAGTGAAAGTTCTGTCATTTTCCCACCTACTCTGTGCAAGAACACTAGGCAAGAGTGGGCACTGAGCCTTTCAAACTACATGTCTGATGTTTTTTTAAGGACAGCCTTACATGGAATTATATAAAATTCTTCACAAATCTGACCACTTTAATACTTTTTTTCCCCTGAGGCAGTTGGGGTTAAGTGACTTGCCCAGGGTCACAGAGGTAGGAAGTGTTAAGTGTCTGAGACCAGATTTGAACTCAGGTCCTCCTGACTTCAGGGTTGGTGCTCTGTCCATTGCACCACCTCATTGCTCCCACTTTAATACTTTCAGTTATTTATGAAACAAAATATGATTTTTAACCATTTCAATGACATTAGGTGAATCTTCCTATAACTTTTGTACTTTACTCTTTTTGCAAAAGGGAAGAGAATGAAATCTAAAACTATAAACTTAGATTCTTTTAAAACTCAAGACTGTTGCATGAAAGGAATAGTCTATGTAGGTTTACAAAAGGAAGCCTTAATATGGCTATATCAAAAATAATCATGTCAGAGTGACTTGTTTTTTTTAAAGGGTCATCAAACTGGGAGGACCATGGGAATTCTATAAATATAGATTTCAGAATATCTAACAAAATTCTTAAGCTAACCTGGAACTTATTGAATTATCAAATCCAAAGAATAGTCATTAATATGAGTTGATATCAAATCTTGGAGAGAGATATCTTAGTGAAGTGATTGAGACCTGCCCTTGGCACCGTTCTTCAATGTTTATTAATCACTTAGATGAAGGCAAAGTTGATTAACTTATAAAGTTTGAAAATGACAGAAAACTAGAAGGAATAAAAACTTTCTGGAAGCTGAAAGGGTCCAAAAAGGTCTCACCAAAGGGGAATAAGGGGCCTCATTGAATAAGATGAAATTTGAATGAGAAATAAAAATAAGCAAATGAGATCTTGGGTTATATTGAGAAAGGCTTAATAACCAGAACCCAGAAGGTGATAGCTCCACCTGGCCCTCTCTGGAACAGTGTGTTCAGAATGTCCAAAGGGAAGAAAACTAGGATAGTGAAGGGTCTGGAGACCATGCCATAAAAGAAAATGGGAATGATTAGACCAAATTTTAAATTCATGATATGGTAGAAAGAAGATAAAACAGGATTTGTTATTAAATTTAAAAATTCAGTAGAGTCTGATTCTCTACAACTCCATTTGAGGTTTTCAAAGCAGAAATACTGGAGTGGTTTGCCATGTCCTTCTCCAACTCTATTTATAGATAAGATATTGAGGCAAACAGTGCTAAGTGACTTGTCCAGGGTCAGTCAGTGTCTGAGACCAGATTTAAAATCCAAAAGATGAATATTCTTGACTTTTAAATATATGCTATTTAAAAGATTACCACATGAAAGAGTGATTAGGTGTGTTCTTGACACCAGAGAAAAGAGAACTAAACATAAGGAATAGAAGTTACAGAGAGACAAATTTAGACTTGACCTAAGAAAGGTAGATGGCTTAGGAGGCAGTGGCAAAGCAAAGATCCAATCATTGGGTAGATGTAGGATATAGGTTGGACCAGATAGCTTCTGAGATACCCTTCAATAAAGTGTCCTTGCCATGGAAGATTACACTGCCTCTAAAGTCCCTTCCTTTGACTAGTTAGTACCTCCTAGAACTATCATTTTAAAGAAAATGCTCAGACCAGTTATTTTCACTTCTTCATTCTTTTTTGAGCTTCATTCAGGGTTCTCTGCTTTCTCTACCATACCTATCCCTACTCCCAGTTTTTCAGCTTCTTTTTATGTATTGTGTTCTCCCCTAAGCTCCATATCTTTATTTTTGCTTGCATTTATATTTTTTAGGCACATATTAACTGCTTAATCAATATTTGTTGATCTTCCATGCTAAACTGAGGCCCAGATCAAAGAGTGAACTGAGGCCTAGACTGAAGAACATCCCCTTAACCAGAAACTATGGACTCAGAAAGACAGAAAGAGAAAGGTTAGACTGCTAGAAGGGGCCTTATCTTACAAATACTTGAAAAAGGTGACTTACCTGGATATTAAACTGGAGAACTAGCTACTTGGCTTAGATAAAAGAGGTGAAGATTGACAGCCTGGACAAATCAGTGTATCCTCCAACATCTAAGACTATTCTTCAGGTTATCCTTGACTATCTATCCTGAGAGACTGTATTATATGCAGAAAGACAGGATACATGATGAAAAGGTAAACCTATGGAATCTTAGGGTTCTGTGCTATGAATAAATGCAAAAGAATCAGATGCTGGTCTCTTTTTAAAGCAGAAACCTATCAAGAAACTTATAGGAGCATTTCAAGGATTGAATATTAATTCTTTGAATTTGTCATAGAAAGGATTAAGGATTTAATTTTTAAAACTTTTGAAATACAGTCCTTATCAGAGGCTGATTCTAAAGGGACTCCTTGAATCTTCAATCCTAATCAACTATTCAAAATCACTAACCAGCAGAAAAAAAGCAAAGAATCAAATTGTATAAAATCATAAGATTTTTTACTTTGCAGGAAATTTGAGCCAGGGTTACTGCATAACCAACCAAACAATACTACTGAAATTGGATGTAGTTTTGAGGAACTGCCTTCTGCCTAGACTGATGGAAGGGGGGAAAATTAGTTTGAGTAGCCAATATCTAAACCTGACCAAATTGTCATCTTCAATGCCAGGAATAAGTCAGAACACTTGGTAAAGATGGTTCCAAAGTAAGACAGTTCAAAG
This sequence comes from Sminthopsis crassicaudata, assembly GCF_048593235.1. NCBI lineage: Eukaryota > Metazoa > Chordata > Mammalia > Dasyuromorphia > Dasyuridae > Sminthopsis > Sminthopsis crassicaudata. The sequence goes on from NC_133620.1 coordinate 336,435,397, forward strand.
AATAAAAGTGTTGCTCAGTTATGGACTCAATACTTTGATGCAGGCTGTAATAGGGGAGCTGTCAAATAATAGTTAAAGACAAGGTACCTTATCTACATCAGATGTCCAACTTGCTATTGGACAACAACAGTAGCCCTCATCTTGGGATCTTTTTGAGGACAGATAATTTCCCAAAATCCTCCCAATGTTTTGTTTTATTAAAAAGTTTATTAGGCTGTTGAAGATGTCAAATGTCATGTGAATTTGAGTGAAACTAGTAAATATCAATGAATGTTAACCTTTTCTTCTATACTATTTTAGTGGTTAAGGTCTGCTCAGGTACATGCAGTAAGTTCAACATTAATTAATATGATGAGCCCCCCAGAAAGAAGGGTTCAATCTGGAAGTTAATTCACCAAGTTGCATAAGCAGGGGTGATACAGTTGAGATCAGAAGCAAAGTAAGTCAGAGCTTCTGTGTAAATATGAGTGGGTATGGAATTGTGAATGGCCCCTGCATTCCCTGTCTGGGCAAGATAGGCCAACCCAATCTTTTTTTTTTTTTTTTTCCCCCCTTTTTAGTTGCATTCTTTGTTCTTAATGTAAAAGAATGAAAGAACAAGGATCTCAGTAGGACCTTTATAGTTGAAGCAATATTCTCGATGTAATACTTGTGAGGTAAATGTAAAATTTAAGGGTTTGGTATATTTATTTGAACCCAACAGACCCTAGAACATACTAAAGATTGAAGACTAGCAACAAGTGTCACCCACAAATATGTTAAGTGTAATAGCTGTTGCAAAAAAACAAAACAAACAAACAAAAAAAAACCCTACCTAGACTTTAAATGAACCAATTCATAAAGGAATTATTTTGTTTTATTTTAATAAATTCAAAGGAATCATTTGCTCAAATATTACCTTACACCACAACTTTAATTTTGGCAGAAATAATGACTGACTCTTGGGAGAAAAAAATTAATTTTGAGAAAAAGACAGATAAGACAGACAGACAGGCTCAGACTGAGAAGAGGGCATAAAATTTAAATTATTGATACTCAAGCCTCACCTGCAGTTTTGAGATCTCCTTCTTTATCAGAAAGCAGACTTGATCCCGATCATTTCTGGAGTAATAGAGGCGGCACCAAGAAGGCTGTCCATCTCTCCCAGCTCGTCCAGATTCTTGGTAATACCCAGCCATTGACTTGGCAATATTCCAGTGGGCCACAAATCTGCAGGACCCCGAGTAAAAATCAATGAAGAAATGAAAAACTGAAAAGAAGGGGTGACCCAATCTTGTGGTTGGTCTCCTTGCTTCAAGTCTCTACTTATTCCCATCAACCCTCCACTTGGCTACCACCTTGACTTTCCTGATAAGCCTGACCATGTGTCTCCTGATTACCCCAGAATAAATTGTAAAATGCTCTGTTTGGCACTTAAAGCCCTGTAACCTGGATCCTTCCTATCTTTCCAGCGTATCATATTTTATTCTTTTACATTAACTTTATAATAACGCTACACTGGCCTACTAGCTATTCTTTGAACAACACAATCCCTTTCCTCTCACCGTGTCTTTGCATTGGCTGTGACTCCCACATCTGGAGTGCTCTCCCTCTTGGTTTCTTTCAGGCCTCAGAAGACTCAAATCCTACCTTTGGTAGTAGTGGTTCTCCTCATTTACACTGTATAAATTTTGTATGGAGTTATTTGCATTTTGTCTTCCCCAGTAGAATTGGAGCTCCTTTAAGGCAAGGACTATGTTTTTGCTTTTTCTTTGTATTCCCATGTCTTAGCACAGAGCTTGGATTTGTAAGTGATTAATAAGTGCTTGCTAACTATTATCAACATAGGAAGTCTCTCTCCTCAATGTTGAGACTGACAGATAGGATAGGAAGGTATAGTATATTAATATGAGAAGGCGAGAATAGGCACCTGTGTCTTGTCAGCAAGTTTCAGTGCCATACATCAGCCTAATCTAAAATTCAGCCGTAACACGAGCTAATTATCAGGGAACTTTAAGAATTCCAGTGTACATATGGGAACAAAGAGTCAAGATACTAATCCCCTTTAACCTTCAAACCAAATTGCTTTCCAGTAGTTAGTCAAATATTACTAAGAACTATTTTAAAATGTAGACTTAAGAAAGCTAAGATTAATCCTATATTTTTCTGGTCACCAATAAATAGTAATGACAAGATAAATTCTTTATCCCCATCTACTTAAGGTATTATTCAATTACTTAATGTCACTAATAATCTACTAATTGCCTGCCTTTCTAGCCATTTAGGAGAAAAATGTCAACAAAGAATAGGTGGCATTGTGGGGAGAAGAGTTAAAGAGAATATACAGTATCTATATTTAGTTACACAGAATGTTCTATCCCTTCCATGATGGTGGAGAGAGTCCTGCCTTTTTTATTTGACCACAACACAGTACTTCAATTGGCCCAGTGGAAAACAACAGACTCCTTTGGACTCCTGAGGGGGCTGCTTCCTTTTTGACATTGAAGTGTGGGGAAAACCAGTTAGCTCCCTTGGGTAAGATATCATATGACCAGCCTTTGGACAGTCCCATAGGACTCAACCAAGCACTAAAGCCAGGGTAACTGCCTACCTGACATTTGCTTTGTCTACCCCCATCCCAAAACTGATGGTTGCAACAATGACGGGAACTTTCTCCTCCATCCACTCATTTTGAACTAACGTCCTCTCTTCAGTCTTGAGCCCTGTGAAAGGACCAAAGAAAAGTGAGAGCTCTGAAAGGAGCATGAAGTTCTTAGAGTTCCACTTGAGATTCCCATCCCCTATTAGTGTCCTAGAGATTCTGAAATATTAACCATCTGTATGACAGGGCACTCAGAGGAGAGAGTGTGAGAGAAAATTAGACCCGCATATTTCATTTTAAGCCTTAATTTTTTGGGTTCACTTTCAGAGGAACATAATGGAGCTAAAAAAAGCCACCCCCCAAAAAAAAAAGAAAAGAAAAAAGAAAATTAGAATTGGGCAAAGGAAAGCTAATGGCCTTTTGAGACACAAAGAAATAATAAACAAATTAAAAGAATGAAAAAATAGAAGAGAATGTGAAAGATCTCATCAGAAAAACAAGTGATCTGGAGAACAGATTGAGGGAAAATAATAAGAATATTTAGACTACCTGAAAATTATTATTATTTTTTAAAGCATCTTGATACAACACTACAAGAAATCGGCGAGGAAAATTGTTCTTAAGTTCTAGTACAAAAAGGCAAAGTGCAAATAGAAAAAAATCCACCAATCACCATCTGAAAGAAATCTCAGGAGAAAAATTTACAGGAATAGTAACACAGACAAGTTTCAAAGCTCCTAAGTTAAGGAGAAAAATATTGAAGCAACAACAACAACAACAAAAAAATTAAATACAATGGAGCTACCATAAGGATTATATAAGGCCTAGCAGCTACCACATTAAAGTATCATAGGTCTTGGAATACTATATTTCATAAATAGTTGGAGTTATTCACCCAGCAAAGTTAAATATAATCTTGAAAAAAAAAAAAACATTTGATTACTGAAAGACTTTTAGGTATTTGTTGCAAAAACAGCAGAACTTAAGGGAAAGTTCAACATAAAACATATGGTAAACATACCATAATGTTTAGGTAAACATTAAGGAGCAATCATAAAAGACTCAATAGGTCAAATTGTTTACTTCTTATATATGAAAATATCAATTCTTTTACTCATTTTTATTTGGGTAGTTTGAAAGACTTGAGCTGAGCTGAGTATGATGAGATCATTAAAAAAATAAAACTGGAAGGGGAGATAAAAAGGAGCAATTATCTCATACAAATGAGACTAAAATGGAAAATTGTTGCAGAGGAAGGTAATAGGACAAGTAGTGCTGAAATCTTACTTCTATCAGGAATGAGTTAAATTCCAAAAGAAATAAGATGACAAGGGAATAGGGTAGATAAAGAGGATAAGGAAGGGACTCCTGAAGGGGTGAGTAGGGTAAGGGAATAGAAAGGCAAAGTAACAGGCAAAAGTAAAGCAGAGGAGTGAAAAGAGATAGGAAAAGGGTGAGGACAGGGAAGAAAAATTGGAAGGAAGAAAATACAAGAAATTATAGCTTAAAATATGAATGGGGTGAATTCACCCATAAAATGGGAACTCATAGCAAGTTAAAATTTTTAATTCAACAGCATGTTACTTTTAGGAAATGCTACAAAAACAAGAGAGATACACAAAAAGAAAATAAAGGTCAGAAGTAGAATTTATTATACAAAAAAAAACATGAATAGTAATCATCTCAGACGAGGTTAAAGCTAAAATAAATTTAATCAAATTTATCAATTTAGTGTCAGACACATTATTGTTTTAGACTATTTAAAATTACCAGACAGTATAAACACCTGATGGTATGCTGCCAAAATACACATGGGAATTATATAAACATAAAAATAAAACATTTTATATGCAAATAAAGTAAGATCTAAACAACTGAAATAATATTTATTGTTCATGGGTAGGTAAAGGCAATATAATTTTTAGATGAAAATTTCACAGAACTAATTTATTTATGTAATTAATGCCCTTCCCAATTAAATTACTTTAAAAATTATCTTACTGAGTTAGAAAAAAATAATAAAGTTCATTTCAAAGAACAAAAGATCAGGTACTTCAAAGATACAAGGTGAAAAAAAAAAAGATGTAAAAGAAGCAGATTCAGTAATATCAGGCCTTAAACTCTATAATAGGGTAAGAGCATTATTGAAATGTAAAATAGATAATTTTGATTGCTCTTAATTAAATTTTTGAATAAAATATGAATAAAACCTATACAGTCAAGAATGGAAAGAATACAGAAAGCTGGGGAAAAAATTTTCATAGATAATTTCTTAGAATGTGAGTAGGTTGGAATATTGCTGTGGGGTAAGAAATGATGAGCTGTATTGATTTTAAAAAACAGAAAGACTTGTATATATAAAGATGCTATCCAACTTCAAAGAGGAGATGACAAATGGAAATAAGCATAGTACAGTCTTACATACATGTGAATGACTGTACATGTGTGTGTATATGCACATTTATAGATATTTACATATGCATGTGTATGAACCGAGGTTTATTGGAGTCTTTGGGGGAAGAAGATAAAGGTAGAGAAGGAGGAAAAAAAATAAAGTAAAAAGTGCAAAACAGAGAATACAAGAAAACCTACAAGGAAGCAAAAGCTGGACAGCTTTGAAAACAATGTATAGTATTTTATTATGTAGGTTTTCTTGAAATGGAAATTTATTGTTTCATATTGTATCCTCTTTTATTTTCTACTATGTTCATGGCAATTTTTTCTTCTTTTGTATTTAAGTTTAAAATAAACTTAAAAACAAATTAATAAACTTTACTTTAGCCCTGATTCCTTCCCTTTGAGGCTTTAAGCCCAGGCCTCTGGTTCTTTCTAAAGGCAAGAGATAATATACAACTTAACTACCATGAAGCAGGGAGAACCAGGTGGGTTCCATTAAGGGGGTTCTGAAAATGCAAAGGTTTAGACTCCATGTAGCCCTGTACCTGCATGATAAGCCTTGGCTTTTATGCCCCTGGAGCTGAGCTCTTTAGCCACTTGTTCACAGGCCTCTCGCATCCTGCAGTACACGATGCCACAGCCAGGAAAAGCCTATATGAGAAAGAGACCAGGGTGCAATCAACATTAAAAAGAACAAAATAACCATGACCACCATGGGCTTTTTCTTCTTGATAGTTCTTACAACCTATTCTATGCAGGCTATGTGGGCAAGCAAGAAGTCTACATTAGCAGGGGCCATCCTAATTTGGGATGCAAGAGGAGAAAAAAAAAAAATTAACGTAAGCCTTTTGATCCCACCATCTTGTTCCTTTTCATCATTCATATTTTCAAAGCTCCTACACAGCAATAGGATCTACTATTTTACCCTTCTAGTGAGAAACTAGGATAGAGTAGCTGAATGAAGGAAAACTCAAGAAAACAAAAAACTCTATAAGTTTTTTAAAAGCTTTTGCCACTGCCAACCAAGAAAGCTACAAGAGAAACAGCCACAGAAAACCAATTGCATCTGTGTAATACAAAGTACAGGACCTATAAGTAATATCCCAAAGATCTAGCAGTTTCCCTGGATCTGTTCCCAATAGTCATTTACCCCTTTGTCATTCTTCTGCCCAAGTGCCCTTAGGCAGAAATCCTTGAGGTTTCCATAAGGATCACCAAGAAGGTCCTTGAACTGTACATCATAGAAGAGGTTCGCCCGGAAACAGGGTGTCTTGAAGATGGCAACTGGCTGTCGCAACTTAAGGGCAGTGACCACATCCTCCTGAACTTGTTGGGTAGCTGTTGCAGTCAAAGCCACACAAGGGGCATGGGGTATGCGTTTCCTCAGGGCGCCCAGCTGGAGGTAATCAGGTCGGAAGTCATGCCCCCATTGAGAGACACAATGAGCCTCATCTACCACCAGATAAGAGAGAAGGTGTCGGGATACCAGTGAGTTCAGAATGGGCTGAAAAGAGGCAGAGGCTGCCATTTCAGGAGTGATATACAAGAGCTTAGTCTGTGGCTTTTCATTCTCCAGATCCATTAGAATTTTCTTTTTCTCCTGAGCAGATAATTTGGAATTCAGAGAGCATACATGCACCTTCAGGGCCAACAAGTGATCTACTTGGTCCTAAATAAAGAGAAAGGCAAATTCTACTCTTAATTCTCAATAACTCATATAAATCCCCAAGGGCAGTTCCCAGCTCTAATAAGCTCTTCCAGTCTAAGACACCTCTACTTTATTAAAGGATACAAGTTTCCCCTCCTACCATTCAAATTGCTCATGCTTATGACTAAAATTTTGTGAAAGAAAAAAAAATTAATTTTATGATACTGATATCCTGATGCCCTTTCTAAGGTGACCTAGATCAGAATGGGAGAAAAACTCAGCAAGGTGAAGAGTTAGGCAGAGTGAAGGAAAAGCACAAAGCCACACCAGTTCACTTTCTCTGCTAGGCAGTTTCCTCTCCATCCCATATGCAGGTAAGCCAGATGATCAGTAAGCAGAAAACAGGAAAGCTCAAGCTTCTCAAAATCTATACCTCTTTCCAACATCCTAACCCAAGCAGTGGACAATAGAGAACCCAGCTCAGTGTATGACTGCCACATATTTAAAGAAAAGCTGGAAGTGAGAAGAACAGGGACAAATAAAAGTAAAGGCTACACTCTTAGTTCTGTACACAGAGCAGAGCTTAGCATGGTTTCATGATGCCACTTTTCTACCACATTTATTCTCTACCCAGGAAAACAGGAACTCTCAAGTAGGAGGAAGAATTGGGTTTTTTTTGTTTGTTTTTTTAAATTTTCCTTTTTAATTTCGAACTTAGTCATGAACACAGTCATTTCAAAAGACACAGAAAAGGAAAAAGGACTGTTTAGGAAACAATTCTTATTGTAAACAATGGCTTAAAAAAAAAGAAAGGAGCTATAAAATTCAGTTTACTGAATTCATGAAGATGAACCTTCTTGACTCCAGGCCCACCTGCAACATGGTGACATGATTCATCTATATTAAAATTGGGACTCAGGTACTTCCTAGCTGTATGACTCTGAGCAAGTCACTTAATCCCATTTGTCTCAGTTTGCTCATTGGTAAAATAAGCCAGAGAAGGAAATGGCAAACCACTTCAGTATCTCTGCTAAGAAAACTACAAATGGTGTCACAAAGAGTAGGACATGATTGAAAAATGACTGAACAAAAAATTATTTTATCTCTACCTCTTGCACTTCCTCTCCACTGCCATCTATCCCTTTTTGAAAAAAATTTTTATTGATGCTCTTTTTTTCATCTCTACCACTATTACTGCATTACACCACTTTGCCTTCCCTTGGAACAAACAGAAACAAAAGCAACCAAAACAAACCAAGCATGGCCATGTCCAGATATGCACGTTTTGTTCTGTCCCTTTAGTCCATCACTTTGCCAAGAGGTGAAAAGTATGTTTTATCCTCAATCTTCTGAAGGAAGAAAAATTCCTCAAGAGAGGAATTGAAGCTAAATGGCCCCAATGAGGCCATCTGCACAGTTAAAACACACAAGAAGATGGAGATGATACTTGAAGTCAGCATTTTTCAGCTTTTTTTTTTCCCTGTGACATCCTATCAGGAACACTGAGGGTTTTCTGTCTAGTCACCCATTCTCTCTCTTCCCCACCAATTCCAAGAGTCTTTTCCTTTTTCCTCTCTTTATCGTGATTATTACTACTTCACATGTCTGTTCAAAAACGACTATGGTGAACAAGGGAACATAATATTGTTGAAATGCACCAAAGATACCTTCTTAACACATCCAAGTCTGAGGATACAACAGCTGAATAAACTGTACTCAAATCTTTGGTCTGTAAAAATTGACAACTACTAATACAGAGAGCAATACGGGCAAATCAGAGAAGGCAAGAAGGGGAAAACCAAAGAAAATGAAACTTGCACCTGGACAATCTTCCCCTTTTTTGGTTTCACTTCTCCATTACCCCAGTCTCACCTGAATCAGGGCAATGAGAGGAGAGATCACAATGGTGATCCCTGCAGCCAGCAGGGCAGGAAGCTGGTAACACAAGGATTTCCCTGCCCCTGTGGGCATGCACACAAACACATCCTTCTCACCTGTGAAGACAATAGTATTTTTACCCTTTTTACTTTTGGAAGAAGAAAACTCCTTAAGGAAAGAATCAGGGGACGCTGTGGTTTCACAGAGAACAATAGTGACAGCTGACAATTATAAAGCTGCTTTAGGATAGGTACAGTTCTTTTCATCCCATATCTCATTTGGAAATAAGAGCAAGTTTTCCAAATTAGACTGGGCATGTATCATCTACCTTTACAGATAAGGAAACCTACACACTGGGGTTGTGACCCCTTAACCTTTCTGACAAACTAAGCCAGAAAAGTCCCAATAACCCGGTCATGAACGGTTGGATAGAACATCCATTAAAGTGAAAAAGTAGGGCTAGAGAGAAGTGGGCAGTGTTGGCAGGGGGATGTCTAACTATGATGTCTTCTCGAGGGGCAGGATCTTTGATTTCTAAATGCATCAATATTAGTATTTCTGCTTTAGCCTTAGCCATCTCACATCATTTCGGAAGTGAGCACTATTGCTCCCTCCTTCCCTTCGATAGACAAATGACCCACGATGCTTGAGAGGCAGCCCAGCAAGCTGATAACTAGAACTAGTCATTGTGGGACTGATTCACAGAGAACAGCTACTTGGGGGTTATCTGGGAGGCAGCTCTACTCCTCTAAAATGAGCGGGTCACTCGTGGTGATGTTATCCAGGCTCATGCTAAGAGGACGGCTGGTTTTCCTGACTTAGGAGAGTCAAATGGGAGGGAAGGAAGCGGTCACCGCGGAGCGGAAGCGCTGCCGGCACTGCCGCCGAGGATGCCATCTCCGGGACGCCACGGCTGGTAGGGGTTACCTTTAACTACTGCCATTGTGGCTCTCTCTTGCAAGTGCGTCTTAAATGAGTCAAACCCAAAGATCTTCTTAAGTGTCCTGCGGACTCGTAGTTCCGACCCGGAGGGGAGGGAGGAATGAGGGCAGGAGCTCATTTTAGCGAGATGGGTGGTCAAACGTTAAGGCACAAGCGAAGGCAGGATGACTGCAGGAGAGCCCCCCCAAACTCCCCTGCCCTGGATAAGCAGCGTTTCTTTCATTCTCAATCAGAAAAGTAAAAAACAGACCCACGTTTCTCCCTCGGTCACGTTCTCTAAAACGAGGAAAGAAACACACACCCAGCAGGATTGGTTAGCTCAGGGGACAGAGGGTCGGTGGGAGGAGGGGCCCTTAACAGCAGTCCCGGGCGGAGTTCAGAAGGTTAGCTATCCGAGGAACAGGATTAGGAACGTGTCCCGTCCCAATCCCCCAGATTCTGAACGGCCCCGCCCCTTTCCCTTTAACTACGCTTCTAATTATCCCATTATATGCTCCTCCTCTCACAGCCTGCCTCCCAGGCTCCCTCAACCCGGACTCCCACCCTCTTTTCCCAGCACCCCTTTATTTCCGCACCCTCCCCCCCCCCCACCGCGGACCCCTCTGCTCTAACTCCTCCCTCTTTCACTTTCTCCTCCGAACCTCACCCTCCGCCTCACAGAAACACCCGCAAAAAGACGCACGCAGAGGCATGCCCCGCCCCCACACTTTATCTCCATTCCCTTCCTTTCCAAAGACTACTCTTAGTGCCCCCAGCCCAGGATATCGGTGCCGGCGGGGACCCGCAGCAGGCCACGAGCCTACCACCAGGGAGCTGTTCTAGAAGCCCCGGGGGCCCCGCTGCCAAGAAACCTCAGAAGTCCGGGACTAGCCAATCTCCTAGCTCGCACAGCATCTTGACTCAGACCCACACATAATTCTCGCGTCGCATGCTGATGGCGTCACAGGACTGCTGTGGGGAGGGTAGAATTAGTAAGGTGGGGGGCGGGAACAAGAAAGGAAACACTTTTTTGATTGGCTTCTTGTCTGGGATAAGGGATCAGGGAGGGCGGAAGTGAGCTTGCACTCGGACTTCCGGTAGTAAGAGCGCGCTCCCTCGAAATCGCGTGAGCATCATCTTAACATCATCCGAGAGCGACGGCGCCGGGAGGGAGGAAGATGGCTAGCAAGAAGAACGTTCTGTCGTCGCTGGCGGTTTACGCAGAGGATTCCGAGCCCGAGTCGGACAGTGAAGCTGGAGTGGAAGCGGCTGGGAGCGCGACCGCGGCGGGTAAGACTTGGAGGGCGAGGGGCCGCGGAGCTCTGACCCGAGCCCGGCACCCGGGTAGAAAAGAAAGAAGGAAAAGAAAGAGAAGGGGGCTGGTGGGGAAGGAGCCGGAGCCTTCCCTCCCGCGCCCGCGAGGCCGAACCCCTGCGAAATTGGGGGGGCACCCGAAGCGGCTCGCTTAGTTTCCCGGAGCCCGCTTCCCCATCTGGGCGCTAACCCTGGGGGCTTCCAGCTTTGCCAGGCTTCCGCGGCTTTGGTGGGCACTGGGATTTCGTTCTTTTGTTGAGAAGTGCCGCGGGCCTCCGATCACTTATTAAAACGTTTCTAATTTATGACGAGAGAACACGTCAATCAAGACCCGAAATTTAGAAGGTAGTTTTTGACCTAGTTTGCTTATTATTAGTCTTCAACTCAAACTTGAGGAAAGAGCCGGACTCTTTAACTGCTTGTGCTGCCAGGGGTAATGAAGCTTGGGCACCCAGCTCCCTCTGCCTACAGAGACGGCTCCAGCCGTTCTGATCACTGGCAGTAACATTTATGCTCTCCCCATCGCCACTCATTTTTCTTTCTTCCTCCGGGTTAGAGGAAAAAGGTGGCTTAGTGTCTGAAGCCTATGGAGAGGATGATTTTTCTCGACTTGAGGGAGATGAAGATGGCTATGAGGAAGAGGATGAAGAAAACAGCAGACAATCGGTAGGTACTGTTGTTCTATACCCCAAAACTGCCCGAAGCCATCGCCTACTGCTTGTTGGAATCTTTCTAAGGAGGATTCCTTTTCCTCATGCCTGAGTCCCTCTTTAACATTCTCCCACACCCCCTTTAGACGAAGATACTGGGTTAAATTTCAGGGGTGGATCTGGTTGTGGGGGGTTTTCCCTTCTAATTTGGCCCTAACTTTTCATCAAACTTATGAGGCAAAATGACAGATAAGACCATTGTATTTGACCCAGCTATCTATAGGCATTAGTGTTGGGTTGGTCTTCCCTACTTATATAAGCCATTCCATTTCCAATCGTGCTTCAGTTTCTGTCATCATGATGCTCTGTCTCTGAAGTCAACTCTTTATTATCTTTCTATTCCTAGATAACATAAAAATGTTTAAGGTTTGCAAAGATGATTTCATTTGATCCTTATCACGTATCTGTGAGGCAGTCACTTTTGTTGTCCCAACTTTCCATATCAGGCTGGAGGGATTCTGACTTCAGATCACACAGCTATTAAGTTTTGGAGTTGGTATTTTAACCCAGGTCTCTCTAGTGCTCAACTCTTTCCATTGTGCCATGTAAAACTTCTAATATTTCTAACTTGAAAATTCAGGGAGGAAATATTTTATTCCCAAATATTTGAATTTACTGCTTTATCTGTTACCATGCTGTTGACAGTTTGCTTAGTAACTTTGTTGATACCTTCTTTTTGCCTGTTATTCTTGCTTGAACCTGAAACACAAACAGAACTGGAAATTAAAGAAGTTTAATGTTCCCTCTCTAACTTAGCTGATAATATGAGCTAGACTGACAGAATGAGTGAGAATTACTTAAAGCTTCAGGCTGTTGAATGAAACTAAACAACCTAGCCTGAGTCTCTCCACCAGTAACAGACTCTCCCCTGCTATATGACCCAAAGCTAAATAAAAAAGAGAGCGGTTGGATAAGAAACAGGATGGAACACTGAGCAGCTTTACTAACTTCTGAATTGCATATTTATAATAGTGTATTTTGGATGGTTATATGAATTAGAGAATCTAGGTGGTGCAATGGATAGAGCCCCAGGCCTGGAATCTGGAAGATCTGAGCTCAGGGCCAACCTCACATGATTACTAGATTTATTACCTTGGCAAGTCATTTAATCTCTCTGCCTCAGGTCACTGTTTGTAAAATAGGAACCCACTGGAGAAAAAAATGGCAAACCACTTCAGTATCTTTGTCAAGAAAATCTCTTGGACAAGTCTATGGTGGGTAGAGAGTCAAACACAATTAAAGAACTAAACAGCAGATATGAATTGCTAGAATGTTAGATATATCCATAAAATGCAAGTATAAAAATTACTTCCTAACCAAATAAAAAAGGAAATTTGTATTATCTTCTGCATTTAACTCCCCTTCAAATGTTTTGCTTCTGTTTGTCCTGATAATCAAGAGTTGCCTATAGTTGTACTGCATGCTATTTTCTACTTTTCTCAAGTAGGTACTTGCTTAACAGCTGTTTTGTAATCATTGTACCATATTCATTTGCCTATAATTTTCATTTTGTTTCTAATAAGTTTTTTGTATGTTTTATTTTTACATATACAAACCACTAAATTTTCTGATATGAACATGGACATTACAAGATGTAATTGTATTTGAATATGTTTTTCCAATAGACCTGATTCTTTTTTTTTTTTTTTTTAAAGCTCCTGGAGATTGGTACTGTGCCATCTATTTTTAAGTATTTGTGTTAAAATAAAATCCCTCTGTTTATAGGCATTTTAAAAAACAGTTGGCAAATGTTATTGAGTATAGTTTGTTAAAAGTCCTCCTGTGTAGTATTTGTCTCAACACCTGGATTGTTGTCTTTGTCTTAAGAATTTTTGCAAAATTTGGCTCCGACTGAGAAAGTAAACTTAGGTGAAGTCTCGTGGGTTTTGTCCGAGCATTTAGTTGGCATTCTTTGCTATGTGTGTCGGAAACATCCTCCTTTTGATGGGAATTGAAGTAGTGCCGACCCAAGAGATGTATAGTCTGTTCTTACCACTTATTATCAGTTTTCACTGATCTTTGAGCCCTTGGATGTATGTCTGACAATGGGTCACTTTGTGTTACTGGTACTTGTTTAGAATAGCCTTCATTGCTGTTTATGTATGATTCCTCTTAAGGAATGTGCTAAGTAGGTTAGATTAGTGGTGGATCTATGTAGAAAAGAGAGTGCACTAAATAAGGCAAGAGATTTGGGTGAACTTTTGGTTCTGCCTTTGATTGTTAATGTAATGTAGCCATTTTATGCTTCAGACTTTCTATGTCTTGTTTTGATGTTCTTTTAGTTGGTTGAGATGTTGGAATTTAACTGTATGTGGGTTCCCACAATAATTTTGCAATAAAAGATGTTATGGTAGGCCCAAGTTGAGTGTATTTTTGTAAGAACTAGGACACAGAAAGTTGTAAGTAGGTACTTGAACTTTTAGAAATAATTTTAAGTTTCCTAGATAAAACAAAGCTAGTTTTACTTAGTGGGCCAGGCCTTGTGCAAAGCATCTTTCAGCTTTTCTTCATTTTATGTAGTTTTGAATCTCTTGAGGGTTTCTGTTGTAACATGGACTTAAGGCTCTGAGCTACCTCTGTGGGCCTTCAAATATTAATGTTCTTATTATCTGAGTATCTTTCTGTCTTCTCTTCTTTATTTAGCTTTGGGTCATATAGCAGGGGAGGGGCTGTTATTGGTGGGGAGACTCAGGCTGGGTTAGTGGGCTGCTCACCTCCAGCCCCTAGTTATGCATGTAGTAACCACCAGGCCTGATCTTTTAAGCTTAATCTTGTAAATTCTTGTCTTGTAGGAAGATGACGATTCAGAGACTGAAAAACCTGAGACTGATGACCTAAAGGTATTTGGTGTTTGCTGTGGTGGGGTGGCTGGATATAAACAAAGCTAACATTATCGCTCAGTGTCTGAGCAGTGTTTTGCCCCACTAACATATATGGTAGAAGAACTTATAATTATTTTGGGAGAAAATGGAAAGAACACTAATTCAGCTTAGGAGCCAAGAGTAAGCCTTGAAAAATTGGGCTTCCAGTTTTAGCTTCTGTATCAGAGCTGAGTAGCACACAGGCAAAGTGAGAGATCTAGTCTTAGTCCACTAAACCATCCAGAAATATGCTCTCCTTAAAATTTTGTGATAATAGAATAAGACAATAGGGCAAGTTCAGTTATCTGCCAATGAGCATATTTCTAGAATTCTTTATAAAGATGGTAGCTCTAGATTGTACATCTTGTGATCAGCAGTTTGGCATTTGGCATTAGCTAAGTGTCACATATCAAAATTATGAAGCAACAGAGAGAAGCCTGCAGAAAGAGCTTACAAAAGTATTTAATTTTAAACTATGGAGTGGATCGGTATGTTTTATCAGCACTTTTATCACTTTATAAATTAACTTGTTAGCTGGCTGGTTTACTTGTTCCAAAAGCTCTTTAGAAATGTCTACTTGTTACAAAACAATCTTGATTTTGTTCATAATTCAATCTTTATATAGGATGTCTGGCCAAACACTAAAAGAAAATATACAAACCTAAGGGATTTATCACTTCTGTATACCAAATGTAAAGTTTAAATCCTCCTATTGCCACTTCCATGAAATGCTTTTAAACCTCCACCTTGTGGAGTGCTCTCTGTTTCATCAATTTTATCTCTTTCCATTGAAATTATTCTTAATACCAGAAACATTTTTTGCTTTGAGTCATTGACTTTTTATTAGATAATGATATTAGCAGAAGGGTACTTGTGAGGAGAAACATTATTTTGTCAAGCAAATCTATAAACAATGTTTACTGCGATACAGTTTCAGTGATACTGTATCACAGTAAACATTGAATGTTTGTTTATAGATTTGCTTGACTATTTTTGTATGTTTCTTTATCACAGGCACTGTAGCTCCTAACTGGGATACAAAGTCAAAAACAATCCCTGCCTCAGAGGAGCATTCGAATTTGGAAGACAATATATTTATAATTTGATACATAGATTTACACATGTTACATGAGATTTGCCTTGAAGAAGTGAGAAGGATGTACATATGGGACAGCCAGTGAAGAAGTGTGGCATCAGTAGGCAGCTGGAGCAAGAAGGCTAGGATTGCTATTATATATAGAATAGAGGGTAGAAAAATATAAGAAGGCTGAATAAGTGGATAAGTGCCAAGTAATTAAGAACTTTAGATGCCAGATAGGATCCAGATAATTGATCCTGGAAATTATAATTATTAGAGCTCAATAATTATCAAGTGAGATAATAATTATAAAATACTTAGCACTTGCCTAGTACATAATAGGCACTTAATGAATATTGTTCCTTTTTCTTCCCCTTCCTTTATGGATGATAGAAGTAATGTGATAAGAACTATGATTTAAGAAAATCAGTTTGGTAAGAAATTGGATAATTAATTAGAGCAGGGAGAGTCTTGAGGTGGGAAGACCACTTAGAGGGCTCTTGTAATGGTGTAGCTGAGAGATGATAAGAGCCTGAACTTGAATAGTAGCTGTGTGGCCAGAGAAGAAACATGACAGATCTTAAGAAGGTGGAAATTGTAACAGACTAGGTAAGTGAGATATGTGAGAGTGAGGAATCTTAAGAATAACACCAAAGTTTGGGATTAAAAGGAGACTGATGAAACCTCCACAGAAAGAGAGAGGTTTAGAACAGAGAAAGATTTCTATGTTAAATTTAAGATGCTTATTTTGAATTATCAAAAAAGTGATGATTTGGGAACTGGAGCACAGGTGGGAGGGTGGGGCTGGATATACAGATCTAGGAATCATCTATATAGAGATGGCAACTGAATTCATAGGAGCTAATGATATTATTAAGTAAGATTGTATAGAACAAGGTTTCTTAAAACTTTTCTGCTCAACCAGAAGATCACTGTATACTTCAACAACAATACTGTATGAGGATGTATTCTGATGGAAGTGGAAATCTTCAACATAAAGAAGAGCCAACTCACTTCCAGTTGATCAATGATGGACAGAGGTAGCTACACCCAGAGAAGAAACACTGGGAAGTGAATGTAAATTGTTAGCACTAATATCTGTCTGCCCAGGTTACATGTACCTTCGGAATCTAGTGCTTCTTGTGCAACAAGAAAATGGTATTTACACACATGTATTGTATCTAGGTTATATTGTAACAACTGTAAAATGTATGGGATTGCCTGTCATCGGGGGGATGGAGTAGAGGGAGGGGGGGGATAATTTGGAAAAATGAATACAAGGGATAATATTTTTTAAAAATATATAATAAAAAAAAACTTTTCTGCTCTCAACCCCTTTTCACCTGAGAAATTTTTGTGAGATCCCATCTCAAACCTAAGCCAAAGTGTTTCTGGGAGAGTGCAAAGTGCTAATGTTGTGTGTTCAGAATAAAGGCAGTAGTGAAGTCACTTGATGTGGCACTGGCAAGTATTGCCAGACACACCTAGAATTCATTATTATGCATTTTGATTTTGAATTTTTGGTAGTTGCTTTCAAAAATCTTTTACTATTGCTAATTTTTTTGCAGCCCCCACATTGTTACCAGACCCCATATGGAGTCAAACCCCACGGTTTAAGCTTTGATTATAGAGCAGTAAGCTCAAACTTTTTTGCATCTTAAACTCTGGGTAGTCTGAAGCCTATGGACCGCCCCTTTTTTTTTTTAATTTAATTTTTTATTTTTATTAATAGTTTTTATTTACCAGATATATGCATGGGTAAAATTACCATTGACAGTTGCCAAACCTTTTATTCTAATTTTCCCCCTCCTTCCTTCCCCCCCCCCCCAAGATGGCAGGTTGACTAATATATGTTAAATATGTTCAAGTAAGAATTAAATACAATATATGTCTACATGTCCAAACAGTTGTTTTGCTGTACAAAAAGAATTGGACTTTGAAATAGTATACAATTAGCCTGTGAAGGAAATCAAAACTGCCAGTGGACAAAAATAGAGGGATAGGGAATTCTATGTAGGGGTTCATAGTCATCTCCAAAAGTTCTTTTGCTGGGTGTAGCTGGTTCAGTTCATTACTGCTCTATTGGAATTGATTTGGTCCATCTCATTGTTGAAAATGGCCACATCCATCAGAATTGATCATCTTATAGTATTGTTGTTGAACTATACAACGATCTCCTGGTCCTGCTCATTTCACTCAGCATCAGATCATGTAAGTCTCTCCAGGCCTTTCTGAAATCATCCTGTTGGTCATTTCTTACAGAACAATAATATTCTATGGATCCTTTTTTTTTTTTTTTATAAAAACCTCAGTTTTATAAAAATTTCATAATTAAAGAAAATAGTTTTAGTTAGAGGTTAGTGAAAATATGTAATTTTTTTCCCATTCCATTTGACAGTCTTCCCTGAAATCTATCCATAGACTCCAGGTTAAGAATCCCAATCTTAGAACCTTTAGCTGTTATATAGCATTAAAAAGAAAAGACAGACCGGGTCAGAGTCTTGGAAAATACCCAATCAATAGCTATAACATAGATGAAGATGTAGCAGAGGAGACTGAGAAGGAGCAGCAAGATAGATAGGAGAACTGGGGAAATAAGTATCACTAAAACCTAGGAAAAAGAGTATGTAGGAGGATAAGGTGATCAATTGTGTAAAATATTGTAGAAAGGTTAGGAAGGATAAGGAGTAAGAATAGGCCATTAAATCAGGTAATCAAGAGATCATTGATAACTTTGGACAGGAAAGTTTAAGTTGGATGATGAGATTGGAAGCCCATTTCAGAGACTCCTGGTGTGGCTAGCTTACTCAAAGTGCCTAAATTGCTACTAAAGGGAAGAGATACAAGACTATTAATCACCATTGGAGAATCTGGCATGGATTAAGTATGGGGAAGACGAGTGTGTTTGCAGGTCCTAGGGAGAAAGTCAGTAAATAAAGGTTGAAGATTAAAGATTAAATTATTAATTTAATTAAAGATTAAAGAGTATAGATAAATAAAATAAAATAATATGTATAAGTATATATTATTTAATATATATAAATAATGTATTTTATACATAATATTATAATTATATTATTTTATATATAAATGATATAAAATAAAATAATAAAATTAAAAAAAATAAAAAGATGGTAGAATCTGGCATGGATTAAGTATGGGGAAGACTTGAGTGTGGTTGCAGGTCCTAGGGAGAAAGGTTGAAGATTAAAAGAGTGAGGAAAAATAAAATAGTGAGGCAGTGATCTTCTGCGGAAACTAGAAGGGATGGCATCAAGAGCTCACATGAATGGGTTGGTTTTAGGACAGAGAAGACTAGGGGGTGGCTAGGTGGTACAGTGGATAGAGTACCAGTCCTAAAATCAGGAGGACCTGAGTTCAAATCTAATAGTTTTTATTTACCAGATATTTGCATGGGTAATTTTACAACATTGACAATTGCCAAGCTATTTGTTCCTATTCCCACCCCCCCAGATGGCAGGTTGACCAATACATGTTAAATATGGTAGAGTATAAATTAAATACAATATACGTATACATGACCAAACAGTTGTTTTGCTGAACAAAAAGAATCGGACTTTGAAATAGTGTACATTTAGCCTGTGAAGAAAATCCAAAATGCAGGCGGACAAAATTAGAGGGTTTGGAAATTCTATGTAGTGGTTCATAGTCATCTCCCAGAGTTTTTTCGCTGAGTGTAGCTGGTTCAGTTCATTACTGCTCTATTGGAACTGATTTGGTTCATTTCATTGTTGGAGAGGGCCACATTCATCAGAATTAATCATCATACAGTATTGTTGTTGAAGTATATCATTTCACTCAGCATGGTCTCAAACACTTAACACTTCCTAGCTGTATGACCCTGGGCAAGTCACTTATCCCCAATTGCCTCAGCCAAAAAAAAAAAAAAAAAGGGAAAGAGAAGACTTTCTTCACCTAGTATTGGAATAAAGTAATTGGAAGAACATGTCTGAATGTTGTGAGATAAGGAGAGCAGAAGGGAGCAATGTTGGTAAATAACCTTACATTTTTCTGTGAAGTATGAGGCAAAATCCTCAGCTGATAGGATGTACAAAGCAACAAAGAGATGAACATCTTTTTTCGTCTCAAGAAAAAAAAAGTAGTTATTTCTTCCACATTCAAGGGATTAGGATGTAGTACTGCTGTGATCTGGAAAATTCCTTAAAATTTTTATATCCTCCCTTTATACTAGAAAAGTCTGAATTATTATGATATTAAAAGATAAAATATGTTGGTATTCTATAATACTATAAGTTTACTTTGTGAATTTCTGAGTTTCTGAGCTTTTCCTGTGTCTTCGACTGGCCTTTGTGTGTGGTCTGCAACTCCCCAAGAATTTCCATTTAATTTTTTTTCTTTTTTTTTTAACCATATTCATTTCTTTATTTCTATTTAAGTTTATACACTGCTGTAGCACAGTCTAGACTTGCCTGGGACAAATGATAATTTAAACTTTCTTGTGTATCTCAGGTTGGATGCTCACTCCCTCCTAGAGCAATATAAACCACTTTTGAATGACTATAATTGCCAGGAAATTTTTCCTGAAAAGGAGCCTCCATCCTTCCTCTAAATGCTATTCTTCTTTTTTTTTTTTTTTTAATTTTTTTTTATATTTTTTAAAATTAATTTTATAATTATAACATTTTTGACAGTATATATGCATAGGTAATTTTTTTACAACATTATCCCTTGTATGCCCTTCTGTTCTGAATTTTCCCCTCCTTCCCTCCATCCCTTCCCCTAGATGGCAAACATTCCCATACATATTAAATATGTTATAGTATATCCTAGGTATAATATATATGTGCAGAACTGAATTTTGTTGTTGTTATTGTTGCAAAGGAAGAATTGGATTCGGAAGGTAAAAATAATCTGGGGAGAAAAACAATAAAATGCTAACAGTTTGCACTCATTTCCTAGTGTTCCTTTTCTGGGTGTAGCTGATTCTGTCCATCATTGATCAATTGGATTAGCTCTTCTCTATGTTCCATCAGAATACATCCTCATACAGTATCATTGTTGAAGTGTATAATGATCTCCTAGTTCTGCTCATTTCACTCAGCATGAGTTGATGTCTCTCCAAGTCTCTCTCTAACCCTGTTGATCATTTCTTACAGAACAATAATATTCCATAACATTCATATACCATAATTTACCTAACCATTCTCCAATTGATGGGCATCCGTTTATTTTCCAGTTTCTACAAAAAGGGCTGCCACAAACATTTTGGCACATACAGGTCCCTTTCCCTTCTTTAGTATTTCCTTGGGATATAAGCCCAGTAGTAGCACTGCTGGATCAAAGGGTATTCACAGTTTGATAACTTTTGGGGCATAATTCCAGATTGTTCTTCAGAATGGTTGGATTCTTCTCACAACTCCACCAACAATGCATCAGTGTCCCGGTTTTCCCACATCCTCTCCAACATTCATCATTATTTGTTCCTGTCATTTTAGCCAGTCTGACAGGTGTGTAGTGGTATCTCAGAGTTGTCTTAATTTGCATTTCTCTGATCAATAGTGATTTCCATTTAATTTCTTATGCCAACTCACAATGTATTGAAACTTTAATGGAGAAAGTTGTGATGTAGTAGGAACAATTGTATTTCAGCATTCCCAGAACATGGGAAAACACAGGCTAAGATTTTCTATAAAACTAGCTTAATCCTTTATAGCAGGGGTTCTTAATTTATAGCCTGATAACTTATTTTTTAAAATGTTTTGAAAATTATATTTCAATATAATTCATTTCCATTGTAATCCTATATTATGCATTTACAGACATCTTGAAAAAGGGTCCATAGGTTTCATCAGACTGCCAGAGAAGTCTATGACATAAAAGGTTAAATAAAATAACCTTGCTTTATAGTAATCTGATAGGATCTAGGATAAATGTGCTAGCTGAGCCTCCTTAAAACATTGCACTTTTTGAGGAACCCAGATCTAAGACACATTCATAACTCACTTAAAATGTTACTCAAGGGACAGCTAGGTGGCACAGTGGGTAGAGCATCCTGAAGTCAGAAGGACCTAAGTTCAAATGTAATCTCAGACACTTAATATTTCCTAGCTGTGTGACCCTGGGCAAGTCACTTAACCCCAATTGCCTCAGCAAAAAAAAAAAAAAAAAAAAAATGTTGCTCAAGAGGATAGTACCAAAGTGGTCATATACTTGTCTCTAGTTAAGCCAGGCTAGTCTATTTGTTTAGAAAGAAAAGAGCCAATACTTCTTCTTTTGTCTTTGTAGCAAAGGGCTCTAAGAAGCTGGGCTATGAGTTTAGAACAAGTTAAAACCCAAATAAGACAATTATAATTCACTTACATAATTATTTAGTTGACTAACATTGGGAAGCATTGGTCTAGGTGATAAGAATATGCAAAATTAAGTTAAACTTGTTTTATCACTTGACAGAACTGTAGTCTGGGCTTAAATGCCTATGAGACATCACTTTAGAAACATCCTTTAAGAAAGTGGGGATTCTAGGATGGAGCTCCATCAACAAAGTATTTCTTAAATGCTTAGTCTACAAAAACAAAAAATGAAATAAAAAACCTTTTTTCAAAAAGCTTGTATATATAGATGTGTGTATATATAGATCTATATGTATGTGTGTGTGTATACATATACAAATATAAATCTACAAATTAAAAAAAAAAAAAAAAGATAATGAAGGGAAGAATGTGAGGCCAAAGCAAGAATAATTGAAATAACTGGAAGTTGTGTGGATAAATACTGGATTTGGGAGAGATTTGGACAGGAGGGGAATAGCAGTTCTGATTTACATAGTTGGATGATTTGATAAGATAAAGGATATGATTTATCAAGTTTTTTTTAGTTAAAAATATTTTTAACAACTCAAAATCTCTTCCTTTCCCTCCCTTACCACTGAAAAAGATTTAAAACAGTATTTTATTCTTCTAAATACATGTAAAGATAGTTGTCAACATTCATTTTTGTAAGACTTTGTCAAACAAAACTCTTACCAAATATTCATAGACAAAAAAAAAAAATCTTACAACCATACCTAAAACTATTTTCTTGCACCTCTCCAGAGTCTTTATCATTTCTAAGTCAGAAAGTGGGCAACATGCTTGGCAACATGGGCCTGTGGAATCATGAATATTCCATACTTTAATAGAATTTTTAAGGCTTTCAAAATTGTTTTTATGTTTCTTTTGTAATTTTGTAAATTGTTGTCCTGGTTCCACTTGTTTCATTTTTGCATTATTTCATGTAACTTTTCCTAAGTTGTTCTGAAACCATCCCTTTCTCCATTTTATCACATTCATCTACCATAATTTTTTCATCTATTCCCCCCAGTTGATGTACACACCTCCTTAAATTTTTAGTTCTTTGCTATTACACAAAGAGCTGCTATAAAAATGTTTGCTCTTAGGGATTCTTTCCCTTTAAAAATCAGAGAAGACCTTCTTTGGAGTATAGCTCTAGAAACTATCACTAAGTCAGAGGATATGCACACTTTAGTAATTTTTTGGCATAATTCCAAATCACTTTTCATAATTGCTATATTGGTTTACAGCATTCCCAATAGTACAACAGTATTTCTATTTTCCTGAAACTTCTCCCACATTTGCCATTTTCTTGTTGACTGTACCTATCTGATAGTTTAGTTCAGGTGATTTATTGATGGTTCAGGGTTGCTTTAATTTGTATTATTCTAATAGTTGTTTGGAATATTTTTTCAAATGGTTATAGATAGCTTTGATTTCTTCCATAGAAAATACCACATTCATGTTCCTTAATCATTTATTATAGAGAATTCTTTTTAAAAGATTTGAATCAATTCCTTATATGTCTTTGAAATGAGATTTTTATCGGTTAAACTTGCCTATAATTTTTTTTTTCCCCAGTTATCTCTTTTCTCTCTTGGGTTTTTTTTTTTTTTTCTTAGTACATTGGTTTTATTTGTACAAAACCTTTTCAACTTTATATAATCAAGTTTCTCCATTTTGTCTTTTGTGATCCTTTCTATTCCTTGTTTGAACATTAATTTTCCCCCTATCCATAGAAGCTGTGAAATTGCTATCAAGGTGTAAAGCATGGAACTTAGTGAGGTTGATGAGCTGGTAAGCCACATTAGTTGTATAGACATCCATATCTATAGTGAAGTCCCCAAATTTAAAGGACATCTGAGATCCAGTTATGGAATTGATTGATTCCTCAGTAAAGAAAGGGAAATAACCTAAGTGCTGCCAGATAACAATTAAGATTTGCTTAGAGCGATACAGAAACAGAATAAGCCAAAAGAAAAGTTGCCAAGTAAGGCTGGAGATGGGGATGGCAGGTGGCCTGAAAATGACTTTTAACAGTCAGGACATCACTGCCTCTTCCTGCCTGATGTGCCAGGAAGCACAAGAAAAGGTACATTCAGTAACGGAGAGGGTGATCGAGAATATTAGGTCTTGAGGGAAGCCGGGTTTCCCAGAGGACTAAATCAATTGAAATATGTGAGGAAAAAATTAAATATGAAGGTTGGTTTGTTAACAATAGAACTTTGTTGCAGATAATGCAATGGCAGGTAGAGCTGCATCAGGGTAAGAGGGGTATTCCTGAAGTAAATAAATCTGATGTAGTAGTAGGGGAAAAGCAGCCTTCAACCCTGAATCTGAATCACAAAGGTTCAAAGAATTGAAAGAGAAAGTATGCTTGCCCAAAGAGATCAATTCACTTTTTCCTGTAAAGAATTAGCTCATTTTTGGTGTCTAACTAGTATATTTATTTTTCTCTCTTACCTCCCTTGGGTAGCAGAAATTTCTCCCTACACCATAGTAGTGTTTTCCATCTAGCATGGCTCAACCACAGTATTCTCAGGAGGAGAACTCCCACTACCACATAGCCTTGATTTCTTTGTTTTGCTAAAGGTGATCAGGACCAATCCAGCCTTTTCTTTCTACACTGATTTCTCTTCTGTATGGTAAGCTATTTTGCTTTTCAGTAATATTCCCTATGATAACCTACAATTCCCCAAACTAATTTGGCCATGAGCTGTGCTTGGCATTGCAATTTATTTATAGAGCCTGTAAGTGCTGGTCCAGGGCACCTGGAGCTACAGAACATGTTCTAGATAAAAGAAAAAATTCAGAGGATATTCTGAGAAGAGATTACTTCAAAATTGCTAGAAGCATGATTTTTTACTTTGAATATAACAGAAAGGGAAATACTGCTAACTCGTCTTCCCCCATTCTTCTAAATAAAAATTGTAGGTCTGACAGCATTAATTTATTTATTTGGTTATATTTTCTTGTGAATGAGCTATAGTTGTATTATTTTAATAAGGTATCTCTGAATTATAGAATACAACGATTTATTCACATTTCAGACATCAGCCAAATAGAAAGTTTTAGCACAGCCAATCCTATGGAAAATGTGCTGTGAAGATAAACCTGTTTTAGTCCTTGTATTTTTATTTTTATTTTCTGAAGGAGTTAGGTTTTTTAATTTTTACAAGGGCTTCCAAAAGGGGGGGGGGGTGTATGACCTGGGACCACATTTAGAGCTGAAAAGAAACCTTAGAGGTCATTTAGTCCAGTCTCCTTTTATAAAGGAGGAAACTAAAATCCAGGGAAATTGTGGTATTTTAACTAAGAAGTAGCAGTCAAGATTCCCACCTCAGTTTTCTGATTGGCTTGCTGCATGTGGCCTCTGTGGAATTCTTTGAAAATGTCTGGTCCCTGCTCCAGTTCAGGTCTTGAACGTTTTCACTAGAGGAAGGATTAGAAATAAAAGATATCTGGAAGTGTGCTAAATGGCACTGAAGCCCCAGAGTAGAGCCATTGGTTAGTGGACATCAATAGTTTCTGTTCTGTGCTATCTAGGACTAAAGTAAGGGTCACTCAAGTTTCTTTCTTCTTGGTCACGGGGTCAAGGAGATAGATGACCCTGCAGAACAGTGCTTGTAATGGCACTCTTGTATCTAATGCAGGCTTTCCACTGCTGGGAAGGATGCCAGTATCACAGAATCTACTGTATTGTATTGTGGTGGCTGTGACCACCACGTTCAAGAAGCAAATCAGGTACTCCTGGCTTTTCTCTGCTTCTCCAAGTAGCATGGAATGAGCTCCAGAGTCATCTTCAGTATGCCATTGTTCAGTATCCCCTTGTTGGAAACCTTCCTGTTAATTCTGATTTTTATACATCCCAAGCTGAACAGATGTTTGATCTTAACTTCTATCCCAATACTCCCTGAATAGTTGGAGTTATTTTAATTAGCATATAGAGTCATTTTTATCCTAGAGAGGCA
The DNA here is from genome assembly GCF_048593235.1 of Sminthopsis crassicaudata. Taxonomy (NCBI): domain Eukaryota; kingdom Metazoa; phylum Chordata; class Mammalia; order Dasyuromorphia; family Dasyuridae; genus Sminthopsis; species Sminthopsis crassicaudata. The sequence goes on from NC_133620.1 coordinate 336,461,067, forward strand.
ACGTGGTATAGTGGATAGAGAACAATTTCAAAAACAAGAGCTTGGTTCAAGTCCTTTCTCAAGTATTTATTGTCTGTGTGTCTTGACTCAGTGACTTCAGTCACTGCACCCAAAGTCATTAAAAAGGGCACGTTATACCTAGTATAAGGATCTCTGCATATTAACTTAGTTTGTTACATAGTAATACTATCTGTCTTTTGTATTTTTATTATTTTGTTAAATCTTTCCTAATTACATTTTCATTACACAGGCCATTAGAGTTGACACCTCTTTTCTAGGTAATTCAGGTGCTGATCAGCATTAGTAGAGGGAATTTCCTCACCCAGAAAGTGTAGCCCCTCTCCCAATCTCTTTCTTTTTACTATAACTACCTATGTATAACCAAATAGCATCCTATTTATTTCTTCTGATAAAATTAGCTTCCCGAGAAGTGCAAATTAAGAGTTATTACACCTCCCTTCCACAAGGTGGCAATGACTTTCCTACTTTGACTTTTCACTATATTAAAAAATATTCTACCTTATTATCTTCCTCAAAACTTTTAACTTTAAATTGTGTGTGTGTATATAACAATAAATATTGTCTTTTCCAAGCTACTAATTGTTTTCATTGGCGTGCAAATCTTAAGGTATTTACCTCTTGTTTTCTTGCTGTTCTTAAGAGTTAGGAAGCCCTGATTTCATATGTGTGATCATGGACAAATTACTTAACTTCTCTGAGCCTATGTTTTCTTCACCTGTAAAATTAGAGCCTGCACTTTCCCTCATTGCATTGTTTTGAGAAGGAATTACTAATGAGGAGTTTATGTACGTAAAACTCTTTGAAAAATTATGAATACTATATAAATGTTAGCAATGATTGTTATTGAAAGTTATTTAAGCAAAGTTTTACATAATCTATCATAAGACTGGAAAAGCCCAGTGTTTTATGTCCGTATGTATATTGTGGACATTGGATTGGTTCTTTCATTCAGAATGGTTATAGAATCACTTCTGAAAATCATCATCCCCAAATCCTCATTCTCATTTGTAAATTTGTTGTAGAGTAGATAATGTTAAAAAAACTTGGAATTTCCATAGATAGCAAGATCCCAGGTTTTTAGATGAAGTACAAGCAAAGAGAAGCCTGACTACTTCCTAATCAATTGAGTTATATTCTTAACATAATCCCTTCTTATCTTCTCTAGCCAGTGACTCTCACAATTATTCTTTCTTTAGTCTCATCTATTGGTTCATTCCCAGATATGATCATACATTTCCTCCATCATTTAAAAAAAAAAGCAAACAAAAAAACAACAACAATACTTCATTAGAGTCCACCATCCTTTCAGGCTTTTCCACAGCCAAACTCCTAGAAAACTATATGCAGGTTGCCATTCACCTGCTTAGTTAAAACACTCTCCAGTCAGGTCATCGGCCTATAGTTATTCTCATTCTTGTATCTCGAGAATATATCCTCTCACTTATGTCCTTGATTTAATCAACAGCAAGGGTTTACTATTGTCTTCAATCTTTTTCTAGAATCCCAGAATCAAGGATGGAAATTCTCCTAATCCTCATTTTGAAAATAACATTAAAGGCCTGATATCTTGTGTATGTGCATATATATATATATATATCTCCTTTGTGTTTCTACCTCCTAAATCTGTGTTATTCCCTCTGTCTAGGTTTTAATCTCAGTGTCCATGTTTTTAGCTTGGTTGCCCTGTAACACTTTCCCATGTTTATTTATTTATTTTTTTTCTTCATTGCCACAGTTCCTTGGATGAAGATATTTCCATTCATTTATTGTTCTTGACACTCTCTTCCTTTGAAAACAAATAGATGGATTGATGGCCAGGAGAAAACAAAAAGGAATGGACTTTTACCAATTGACTGAGAGTGTGGGAGGATCAGGCTTCAATGGAAAGATTTCACACTTGAGACACTAACCTAAGAAATGAATGCTCTTCCATGGAGCAGGCATCTGTAAAGGCAGAATAAGATTTCTGGGAAAGTTTGTGGCATTGAGTAAAAGAATAGTAGGATAAGCATATAAATCTGGTTAACTACTTTTCTTTTTTATTTGTTCAAAAGAGAAAATAAATGAGAAAATAGTTCACACATTAAATACAATTCAAGAAGTATATGTTAAGCTCCTACTGTTCTAGGTATTGAGTTAGATATGCTGGATATGGCAAGCAAGACTAGAAAATAAGCTTGAATTCTATGGGAGAATGTGGGGGGTTGGAACATGTACATGCGTAATTACATACAAAGCACATGCCCATTATACAGAATGATTTCCCTAGAGGTGGGAAAAAGCTAAGAATTTTACAAGCAGAAGCATGGAGGGAGTAAAGCCAAGAGGATGTAGAATGTTGTGAATAGGGCCTGTTTTGTGCAGTGCTCTTTACCAGCAACATGGGCTTGTACCTCCTGTAAACTTAAGGAGGGCTAGCTCCCCATGGCATCTGACTCTCAATGTACAAAGCTCAAAACTCCAAAATCATCTTCTCAGCAAAACCATCTTCCAAGTTACTATGTTCAAGTGGATTCAGACTTATAAAATGTCATTAGACATTAGGAAGACTGGTGAGACTACTGATGGCTTTGCTTTGTGTTAATTTTTGGAAGGCCTTTCAGTTGTTTTTGGAATTTGATAGCAATTTTGTTTTACCCTGTGTATAGGGAACGAATCTCCAAAACATTTGTCAAGCATTCTGGGAGCCTCCATGAAATAAAAAAATTGGTGTGAATCAAGCACTTTGATATATCTTTATCAAAAGAGAAAATACCAATTATTTCCATTTAGAGACATCACTTAAGGTTTTTGTTTCAGTCATCTTTAGGTGAGAGGAGTAATAATGCCTTTTGAATTTGGAATCATTTTTTTCTTTTTGCTGAGGCAATTGGAGTTTAGTGGAGTTAAATGAGTTGCCCAGGGTCACACATATAGAAGTGTTAAGTGTCTGAGACCAAATTTGAACTCAAGTCCTTCTGACTTCAGGGCTGGTCTCTATCCATTGCACCACCTAGCTTCCCCGGATTATTTATTTTCTTGCCCTCTACTGCTGAACAAGGATTCAGTGTGTCTCTTGAAGGAGCTCACAACTTTAACATGTGAAAATATGGAAATGCGTATTTTCTAGAGACTTTATTTGACCTACCTTGAGGTGTATATAACATTCTGGGTAAAAAAGTGATTTCTTACTTTGCATTTATTGAAAGTCACAACAGATGAGAAAGTTGAAAATATCCCTTGAAACCTCAAGGAAACAGTTCATTTCTCTAAGTTCCCTCTGTAGCTAAGGTTGGGGATGGGGGAGAAAGACTCTCTATTAGCATTATTGTCTTGGGGCCAAGCCTTCCAAATTAGTTTAGCCATTACTCACTGAGAAATCATTAATTCTTGAAATGTTTCCCTTATTAAGATTGATGTTTGATCAGTAACAAATCTGTTCCTTTCCTCTCCATGTTACATATTTGATACCTCTTGTCCTGCTTGGAATCCTACTTAAAGAAAATCTTTCCTAGAAAATCTCTTTTCCTTCTTGGACTTGAAGTACTCAAATTGGTTGATTAAAATATCCATGAAAGAGTTACTGACTTTTTGGGACCATAGCAAAGCTCTCCCCCCCCCCCAATTTTAATAGTATTTTATTTTTACAAATGCATGCATAGTTTTCAGCATTCACCTGTGCAAAACTTTGTGTTCCAAATTTCTTTCCCTTTCCTCCCCCAGACACCTCCTCTCTAAGACAGCAAGCATTCTGATATAGGTTAAACATGTGTGTTTCTTTCCAACATATCTCCACATTTGTCTTGCTGTGCAAAAAAAAAAAAAAAAAAAAAAATCATATTGAAAGAGGGGGAAAAAAATACAAGTTAACAAGAGTAAAAGGTGAAAATACCATGATCCATATTCAGTCTAAATCTCTTCCTTTGCAATTCTCTGTCAAAATTTGTCACTCGTGGTGCCTTTTTATTCACTAGCTCCCAGATCATCCTTTAGTACTTAGGTTATTTGACTGCTTCTCTTCTGTCCACTACTTCATTCATTGAAGGTAATTTTTATTTCATCATTTGTTGATATTCCTCAAAGTTCTCAAATCCCACGATAGACTTTTTATTCCATCAGCCTTACACAGAGCTAGGCCCTTTCTATATATGTCATCCATACACGTTCCATTTTCTTGATTGAACTAATGTTACTTTTGATCATAATTTCCCTTCATTTCATCTCCCTGTTCTTGCTCTCCTAAACCTGTTCTTAACATAATCCCTTCTTATCTTCTCTAGCCAGTGACTCTCACAATCATTCTCCTTTCTTTAGCCTCATCTATTGGTTCATTCCCATCTGTGATCATACATTTCCTCCATTTTAAAAAAAGAAAAAAAGAAACAATGTTTCATTAAGTCCATCATCCTTTCCGGCTTTTCTACAGCCAAACTCCTAGAAAAACTATATTGTCGTTACCTTCTTCCATTTAACTCTTAAATCTTAGCACTCTGATTTTTAACCTAATCACTTAACTGAAATAGCTTTTTCCAAATTTACTAATCATTTAATTTCCCAGATCTATATCTCACCCCAGTTTCTTTCCTGAGTCTTCAATCACCAATGCTTTTTGGACATTTTAAATTGTATGTCCCATGAACATTTCAAACTCAGTATTTTAAAAATAGAGCTCATTTATTTTTTCCCCCGACCCACTCATCTTTTTATCTTATTTCTTTGAGGGTACCACCTTCTAGTCTCTCCCAAGTTCTCAACATTCTGGTGATGCTCAAATTCTCATTATAACTTATCTTGCATATCTAATGAATAAATTGTCAAATCTTGCCTTTTCTACCCCCATATTATCTTAAATCTATTCCCCACTCTCCTTTACATGGCCGCCATCCTTGTTTACATCTCAGTGTCTCTTATCCGAGCTTTGTCAGTAGTCTACTATATGTCTGTATTTACTCTCTATTTACTTTTATCTATACTCCATGTGGCTGTCAAAGATTTTCCTTAAGCACAGATCTTACCATGTCAGTTCCCTCCTCAAAATCTGGGATCTTTTTTTATATGTAGAATCAAATAGAAATTCCCTTTTTTGACATCTGAAGCCCTTCAAGGCATTATTATAGCCTTATTATGCATCATTCTCCTTCCCACACCATGGTCTAACTAAATTAGTCTCCTTGCGCTTATTCACATATCTTTTGCATATTAGCACTGCTCCCCAAGTGTATAGAATGTATTCATCTCTGCCTTGGAGAATCCCTTATTTCCTTTAAGACTTAGGTCAAATATGAAGGGAAACAAATTAAAAATCTAATTGGGAAATATTTAACAAAATAAAAAAAAGATGTATTGAAACATAGATGATGTTAATAGTTGATTTTTCTAAGTCAGTATTGCTAACAAGGATCCTTATGTAGAGTGTAGTAGTTCTATTTTCTAATTGAGTTTAATATTACGTATTGGTTATGATTATTTTTCCTGGTCATCCTACCTCCCATGACCCAAACTACCTTGTGATTATTTTGTATTTATTTTCTGTAAGTTTTGCAAAAACTTTATGTACATTATTTTGAATGTCTATATTGTTTTTGGATAAAATGTAAGCTTTTTGAGGGAAGATATTGTTTCATTTTTGTCCTTTTTTAATCAGGGAACTTTATAAAAGTAGAGCATTCTGGAGTTCAGGGGAAAGAACTGGCAACAGTGCTTGACACTAAAATGTTTTGCCTGTGAGCCATGAACATTTGATACATGGCTAGAAATTTACAGCACATGGTTGGCATTTCTACTGTAAGTAAGTAGTTAGCACTTTTCTTCTCTTAACAAGATAAATACCATTCTTTGGGAGTTCTCTTTTGTAGGATCTACCTCCCAAGGTGGTTGTAAAAATCAAATGAAATAATATATATATAAAGCCCTTTTTAAAGCATCTTATAATGTCACCTGGTGACCTTGTAGAACCTGGTCATACATGCTGAATTGAAAAGATATCCGAATCCCTTAAGTCAGTGGCATGACAGCTCCTAAGAATGACAGAGTACTGTGCAGTGGGTAGGCAAATAGTGAGCCAGTTATTGCCTATTTTGTAACCAAATACTGTCTGGGTCCCTTTGTTCTACTTCCTTCAAAACAAAGATTTATTGCATCATAAACTAACTATCTTTTTGATCCGCATGTCCCATTTTTAGTGATCAAAACTTTGGCAGGTAATACTCTCACAAAGCTCAGGAATCTTCCCAAAATCATTTCATCCTTTGACTGTATTCCCATAGATACTCTTCAGCTCCTGGCTTTGAATTTCTGCCAAGTAAACTTTTTTTTGTGTGTGTTTCATTAGACTTTTTTCTTTCTTTTTTTAATTAAAGCTTTTTATTTACATATGCATGGGTAATTTTTCAACATTGACTATTGCAAAACTTTGTTCCAAAATTTCCCCTCCTTCCCCCCCGCCCCCTCTCCTAGGTGGCAGGTAATCCAATACATGTTAACTATGTTAAAATATATGTTAAATCCAATATATGCATGCATATTTGTACAATTATCTTGTTGCACAAGAAAAATCAAATCAAACCAGAAAATAAATAAGAAAATAAAATTAAAGCAAACAACAATAAAAAGAGTGAGAAGGTTATTTTGTGATCCACACTCAGTCCCCACAATTCTCTCTCTGGGGGTAGATGACTCTCTTCATCACAAGATCATTGCAACTGCTCTAAATCTCATTGTTGTAAAGAGTCACGTTCATCAGAACTGATTGTTGTATAATCTTCTTGTCATTATACAATGATCTCCTTGTTCTGCTCATTTCACTCAGCATCAGTTCATGGAAGTCTCTCCAGGCCTCTCTAAAATCATCCTGTTGATCATTTCTTATAGAACAACAATAAACCATAACATTCATATACCTTAATTTATTTAGCCAATCTCCAACTGATGGGCATCCACTCAGTTTCCAGTTCCTTGCCACTACAAAGAGGGCTGCCACAAACATTCTTGTACATACAGGTCCCTTTCCCTTCTTTAAGAACTCTTTGGGATATAAGCCCAGTAGAAACACTGCTGGGTCAAAGAGTATGCTGTATGTCTGAGAAAAAGCACTCATCCTCCAGATGGTGGTGTCTGTCATAGCCGCCAGAGCTGCTTCATGCCCAGTCATCCTTCCTCCAAGCAGACAGACAAGCCCCAACATACTTCCTTCCCGTCAGGTCAGATACCACAGATTGCTAACCTGGGTGTGCCTGGCCTCCTTTTCTCTTATTGGGCTTTATCTTTCCAGAATGCCATACTGCGGAAAGCTTTAGAGTTGTGAAGTTCTTACCTTCTTGGTGTCTTCCTTTCGGGATGGGTGGATGAAGGAGGTGACTGATCTGGGGAAAGAGTTTGTTTGACTTATGGACTTAGCATGCTCATTGTGCTCACTTCTATTACTGGCTTTGAATTTAGGTAAATTTTCCCTGACCAAGACCTTAGGGATGTTGACATTTATCTAATAGGATCTATTAATGTGCTAATGATGATCAATGGATACTTACACTCCATTATACTTTCATTTCTCTAGATTTCTGGACACCCGAGTTATACTTTTTTCCCCCCTGAGGTGGTTGGGGTTAAGTGACTTGCCCAGGGTCACACAGCTAGGAAGTGTTAAGTGTCTGAGGCCAGATCTGAACTCAGGTCCTTCTGACTTCAGGGCTGGTACCCTATCCATTGTGCCATTTAGCTGGCCCCTTAAAATCTTAATGGAGAAAGCAATATGCAAATAACTATGTACAAAAAAGTTATATCAGGATAAATTAAAGATAATCATAGAGGAATTAATATCAAGGAAAACTGGAAAAGGCTTCTTTAAAAAGCTGATCTTTGAAGGAAGCCAAGGATGTTCAGAAACAGAGGTGAGAGGAGAGATTTCAAGGTTTGGGTGATAGCCAGTGGAAATATCCAGAAACAGGAAAGTGGAGTTGTGTTCAAGGAAGAGCTGGGAGGCCAATGCCAATGGTGAATTAAATGTGAGAAGACTAGATGGGTAGAAAAGGGTCAGGTTTGGGAAGGACTTTGAATACCAGACAGATTCTGTTTGATCTTAGAGGAGTCACTAGACTTTCTTGAATAGGTGACATGACCAGGGCTGCCTTTTTAGAAAGATCAGTTTGGCACCTCAACACAGCTGCATTGGAGAAGAAGGAAACTTGACCAATAGACCCACCACAGGCAATTGCAACAGTCAAGGGATGGGTGATGTGTAACTGACCAGGGGTGATGATGTCTAGAGAGAATGAGCATATACGCGAGATGTTAGGTAGGCAAAAACAGAAAGATTGGGTGTCTTATCCAGAGCCTCACTACTATTAAGTAGTGAGCCCAGAAAGAAGAGTCTTCCTGACTCTGGGCCTTGTACTTATCCACTATGCTATCAAATCCAACTTTTTTCTTACCACACCACAAATCAAGATAAAAAGCATCAAATGAAGTAGCAATTCCCAATAAGAAGAAATTTTTTTTGTGGGAAATTAGGTGGGCATACATTGTAAGTTGCCTTTGCCTTTTCCCTCTCCAACACCCCTCCTCCCCAAGATAAACCCACAAAAATAATTGTGCAGCAAGTAGTTTTGTCTCTCAAAAACCTGATTTTCCTATCCTATCAGCTTTATCTTTTCCTAACTCCAGGCACTCTTCCTGAAGTATCAGCCACAAGTATGTAGGCAACATTCTTGCCTTTTAATAACTAGTGAGTATAATATTGATGCAGAGCCTTAGGTAAATCCCATTCTTGTCATTAGGAAACCTTTATTTTTATTTTTTGTTGGAGATTGTAAATAGAGCGAGAAGGATAAAATATGGCCTTTTTTTTTCTCTTCATAGAATTCAGGGAACTAGGGTTCCTAAATCTTCCCTAGTTATATCTGTGATTACTTTAGACTAATCAGACCCAAAGAGCACCCTTAAAAATTGTTTTCTTGCTTGTTTTCAATTTACACTGAACTAAACTTACTTTTAATACATTCAGTGTAGCTGAGAACACAAACAGTGTTTAATGATTTCTGCTTTATTTTACTAAGTTTTTTTTATTTTCAGATAGAAATCAACCATTTCCTTTTTCTCCTACTTGTCTGTCTTCTGTGTATCAGGCTAATTCTAAAGACTTACTTGATTGTCTTGGTAGACCTTTCTAATTAACCCTTTCCTATAAAACATTCCCTTATTGGAGAGTTGTGTCCTTGATTTAGTAGAATCTTCCTGTGGCTAACCTGTCTGAGGGTACTGGCACATTCGATCGTATTCACAATGGCCCCACCAGCTTCCGTCCATTTTTTGGATAAATTAAGTGTTTCCATTCTTTTAATGGGCAGTTTGCCCAAGGCAGTATTCCAAAACCAACCAACAGGATACAACTGAAGGAAGTGGGCTCCTAACACATTATGTGTTAATAAAAAAGATTTAGGCTTCATAGCGAAGCTGGTTTTCTTTCCCTCCTCATTTTTGCCTTCTACCTTCCCTAAAATATTGTCTCACCTTCTACAGGAAGTCTTTTCTGATTTCCTGATCCTTTTAGTTCTAGTGCCCTCATCTTGTTTATTTCCAATTTATCCTCTCCCTATATTTTTGTACATGGTGGTTAGTACAATTAGTTAGCTCTTTGAGAGTAGAGATTGTCTTTTGCCTTTCTATCCCTGTACCTGGCAAAAGTAGCTGCTTAATATTTGCTTGTTAACTGACTGACTGAACTAGATTCTTTGATTTCATACTGTAGCCTCTGACAGGTTCATTCCTTGTTACTCACATGCTTAGTCACATTTCTATAAAATGGAAATTATTATTATGATGGGTTTCTGAGACATTTTTGCAACCAAGGAGACTTGAAATAACATTACTTCCGCCTCTAAAAATCTTTTTCTATCAGTTTGGGTTTGCTGCAAGAGTTATCGCAGAGATCAGTTCACCAATAGCTTCTGAAGATGGCCTTGACCCTCCCAGGTCATAATTTGTGGTAAATGAAGGGATAGGCATTAGGTATAGTGGGAAGGACAGAGCATTGAACTTTAAAACATAGTGGTAACCTCTTCTTCCTTTATTCTGTGCTGTGCTGATATGTAGATATTTCTATATAGCTCTTGGCATGTTGCCACCTGCATTAGTCTGTGAGCCCCTTGAAGACATGGATTTTTTTTTACTTTTCTTTATATCTCCAGCACTTACCACAGTGACTGGCATACAGTAGACATTATAATAAACGTTGTGTTATTCCAACTTTATTCACAGTTATATTCCATTTATAAACTATAATATATATAACATAACATATTGTGATATATATTATATATATATATATGTGATATAACTAATTATCTTGCTGAGAAGGTTCTGATTTGCATTGGTAAAATGAGATTCTTCATCTAGGAATTTTGTTTGTAAAGCATCCCTCCCTGGAAAGCTAGAATCTGATTCAACTAGATTGAATTTAATAGACATAAATATTTTTTGGATATAGTAGCAGTCATTGCAGATAGATGAATATATTGCTCTAAACTTGAGGCTGGAATAGTAACTAACAATAATAATAATAGGTAGCATTCATATAGCACTTTTATGTTTACAAATTGCTTTACATGTTACAAAGTACATGAGCTTATAACTGGGCTCTTTAAATAAAAGATGAAATTTAGAGGATAGGTCTCTTTAACCTGTGAGTTGAACTTATGAGCAAAAACACTAACCATGACTGTCCTTACCCAAGAAAGGGTCCATGCTCTTATGCTTGTTTTGTTTAAATGCTTTTTCTGTGTCTGACACCCTAAGAGCTAGAAGGAAAAGTTGACATTTGAACTTAACAGAATGCAGAAACCAAAGACTTCTGTGTCCTGACTTTCCAATTAATTTTTTGTGAGCTTTGTTCCAGGAGGAATTTAGCAAGTATTGTTGCTGTAAATAAAAGTCCATTCTTTCCAGTCAGTTCCACATACTTCTGAGTAAATCTTCCTTAGCTTAAACATAGCCATCTAACATGCAGCTTTACAAGATTTCTATTATTTCCATTTCCTTCCTCTTTTCCAGTCATAATTTCATTAGGGGATTTGTGAGAAGAGTCTCTGTTGGCTTTTGCAAGGTTTCTTTTGGGGACCTCTACCCTCTCCTTGGTCTTTTGTAGCCAAGCTAGTATATTCTATAGTTTCTTCCACCACTGGTCAAGGAACTGAAATAGGACACTAGTTCCCTGCTAACTTGTCTAATGGTTGCCTACTTTTAATGAGGAAGAATGCCAGACTTGCCTTAGCAGCTGCATGTTCAGCTTTGTGATTAAGTTAGTATTAACTGAAGCCAAGGGCGGGTGAGAGTGCTGACTCTCAGAAGGGAGTGGTTATTGCTTCAGAATTTGTAACAGTTTGGCATTGTTTGGCTCTCTTTTCTTTTTACCCCAGCCCTGGTACTTTTCTAAGGAGGTAATTTTTTTTTCTATTTATGACTAAATTGAATTTTAGATTATAAACTCTAGAGCTTTATTTGAATTCTCCTAAGTTTTTTTTTTTTTTTTAAGCAAAGCCTGCCCCTCTGTTCATTATTATTTGACATGTCTAGAAATACTACCGAGAATAAAATTAAAGACATAAATATCAGTAAAAAGAGATAGAATTACCCCTTTGGCAAATGACTTAATGACTTAGAAAATCCCAAAGATTCAATGAAGAAGCCTATTGAAGTGATTAAAAGTTTCAACAAAGTAGCTATATACAAAATAAATCCTAGTACTGATAATACACACAAAAAATCATCATTTTTATATAGACTAGGAAAAATAAGGCAAAAAGATAAAAATTACTTTCAAAGTATATATAGGTTAACACCCACATATTTTGTGCACAAGTAATACTCATAAAATATTTCCATATAGGATAATTAAAGAATTAGAGAAATAATCACTGTCCTTGATTGGGACATGCCACTTTAACAAAAATCACACAATGTGACCCAAATGTATAAATAGATTTAGTGCTTATACTAATCAAATTACCTCTGACACATATTGGCTGCATGTCCCTGGACAAAATTTAATCTTTGTAGAACTATAATTATCTTGCTGAGAAGCTTCTAGTTTGCATTGGAAAAATGAGATTCATCTAGGAATTTTGTTTGTAAAGCATCAGCAACCTTGGGAGATATGTGCCTATTGTAAAGGTAAAGTAGCTGAGAAAGACAAAGAGTAACTGACTTGTTACAGAGCTAATAAGTGACTGAGGCTGCATTTGAACTCAGGTTTTCCTGACTCCAGTGCTCTTCCCACTGTGCCCTCTAGCTGTCTCATAACAAAATTGATTCACTTGAAATCACTGTTAGTGATTTTTTTTTTTTTTTTTTTTTTTTTTTTTTGCTTTTTGCTGAGGCAGTTGGAGTTAAGTGACTTGCCCAGGGTCATACAACTAGGAAGTATTAAGTGTCTGAGGCCACATTTGAACTCAGGTCCTTCTGACTTCAGGGCTAGTTAAGTACTCTATCCACTGCACCACTTAGCTGTCCCACTATTAGTGATTTAAAATACAAATAAAATGATTTGGAAGTTCCCCTTCACACCACACAGATTGACAAAAAATGAGTGTTGGGTGGAATCCTGATCCACTGACTCCCAGAAGACCCATAAAACAGTCTAACCTTGTGGGGACTGTCAGTTTAGATCTCACAGAGAAGGGACTCCACTGTCTAGGCCTTTAACCTTAGTACTTTACTCCTGGGCAGATGCAGAATGGTCATATGATTAAAACAGGTCCAGTGTACACCAGAATTCTCATGGCAGTACTTCTTCTGGTGTCAAAAAATGGAAGCAAAATGGGTGCCTGTTAATTGAGGAAAGACTGAGAAACTCTGACATGTCAACATATTGGAATATTCAGTCATAACCTATGATTTGGGAAGATTTGCATGACCTGGTGGAAAGTGAAAGAAACAAAACCAAGAGAATTAAGGGGGCCCAAGGACAACAATAGCATAATGGAAAATTTATCTAAAAGGAATTAAACTCTGAGTAATGCACACCTCTCTCAAATTAGGGAGGTAGGGGGCATAATATTTTATATATTGTCTATAGAGTCACTGAACTGAGTGTTTATGCTTTTTTTTTTTTTTTTTTTTTTGTCAGAGTTCAGTCTTGAGTTCTTCAGGGAAAAAATAATTGATGTAAATACAAAGAGCTCTAATAAAACAAGACTTTTTTTTTTTTTTTTTTTTTTAAGACTTACCCACATTCTGCAAGGTTTCCTTTCCTTTTGTAGCCTTACAGACTTGTTTTAAGTCTCCCTAACAAATGGTACAGTGTATTCTTGAACTTTTGCATCTGAAGGGCACAGATGCTAAAGTTTATAGGGATAACAATTTAATGTCTTTAGGCTGTAGATTCCATTCCTCACAGCTAACGCAAATCTTTATGTAGACAGTTGTCTGGTGAGTAGAGGACTTAGTTAAGTTCATTGCTTTGACCAATAGATTATACTCACCTAGAAGCAAAGAGATTTGTATAAGTTGAGATAGTCATACACAAAGTATTCCCAAATATTGCTCTGGGGTGAGGGTGGAGAAGAAAAGGCCAGAGTGATAACATACCAACTTTTCTATGCATCTTTGTTCTCTTTACCTGTTTCTTTAACAAATGAGTAAAAATCTGTTTCAATAAGAAGTTTTGTGAAGCTTAGCTACCTGTGCTAATGAAATGTGTCAAGCATTTAAATTAGTACAGATTTTTATGAATTGTGTCATCCTTACTTCCAAGAGGACTCTTGTTGGTAATTATTTGGGATTCATTTTTGGTACTGGAGTTCAGAAGGTATAAAAGTTAGGCAGACATTTGTTTTCTTTTAAATTCCTAGAGATTCCAAATATACTTTATTTGCATGGTTTTTTATCTTACACTTTCTGCTCTTTTTTATCCCCTCCCCCAGAAATCATACTTGGGACTGGTTTTTGAGAATCATAATGAAAAGTCAGAACAGGCCATTTTCATTGTATAAGCTTACCTTGCCTTTGGGAAAATAGATCTTTGTAATTTCTTGGATATTTGAATGTAATTGGGGGTGAAAGACTCTCTACCTCATTTTCACCACTGCAGCTCCTTTTGCATCATTGTTTTGAAGCCATGTAACCCCCTCTATATTAGAAAAGGTTGTTTAGACACCACACACTTCCAAGCTATACTTTATAGTTTACAGTCAATCTATGGAACCTAATTGCTCTCTGTGATACTGTTTGTTCTTCATTTCCCTACACTCAGATAAGCAAAGTGGGTTGTAAGTTGTAGAATTGGCCTCCCAAGTGCAAGATGTACAAACTTTATTTCTCTAGGACCTAATAAGTTCCAACATTGTTCACAATATGAAAACAAGAGTGCTTCAGCAATTAGAATGTGAGCTTCTTTAGAAGAGGAATTGTCAGGTTCAGAAGCTCTGAGAGATTAAAGTGTGGTACTTACCTTTCTACCTGCTCACAAAAGATTCCCAGAAGTAAACAGCTCTTGAAGTAGCAGCCCTGACAAATTTTGCATTGGGTACAAGTTGACTGAATTGGTCACTGTTCCTGTCCAGAGGAAGCCTCTGTCCTTTGATGAGATATTGTTCTGTGCACAGAGGAGGGCAATGGTAAAATGAACTTGGGAAGCAGGATAGAACTGGATGAGCTTTGCATCAATTACTAGCTGTAAAACTGGTTTCTTAATTTCCTACAGCTTCATTTTCCTTGTTTGTAAAAATGGGAATAATAACCCAAGATTGTTTTAAGGAACAAATGAGATAATTTATATCATGTATATATTTTTTTAATGCTAAAACTACTTTATAAATGTTAGTGATACTGAGTTAACCTATGATTCTGAGGCAGATAAGAACTTTTTAAAAATTCTAGTGTTAATGTCTTGTCTAAGATACTTATTTTTGTTACTGTCCTTTTTAATTCATCCAGTGAGATACCTTGGAAAAGATGTTGGTAGGAGTTACATGTAGGAAAAATCGCAATTGGTTTATCTATCCTGTGACCTACCCAGACAAGGCCTATTCCTAAATAGCTGACTTGGGAAAGAATATGAATATAGGACAATACACTTTACTGGTGTTTTCCCACATTTAACACCCAAAAAACTGTCCTCCAGAATAATTTATGAGGAAGTCTCTTAGACATACAGTTCCCTCCTAACTGGCCATTCACCATTAACTTCATCATTCTCTGCTATAAAGAGATTGTTGTTGGGTCCCCAGAGAGACTGGTGCATTTGGTGAAGCAGCTGGTTTACGATGCCAGCCTGAACTTGGCGCAGCAGATTTCCAACCTTTCCCTATCTCAGCCCAGTAAGAGTTCTTTATTTGCCCACCTGACTAGCAGTAGGATTATGGCTGCAAGGGTCTTGTTGCTAAGCATCCAAGCATGAGGATTGTGTCCTTTTCAGGTTGGATGAATAGCAGCAGTGTTCTGAGGATCTAGGAAATTTTGGAGTGTTTTAGAATCCTGAGGAAGGGAATGAGATATAGCTGGTGCTGTCTCAGTAACATAATGCCATGCTTTGGGGAGGAATTTTGGTGACCTGCCTGAGATTTGAAGTACATAGTGACATACTGCTGTTCCACCAAACTGGAACCTAATTGCTCTCTCCTTGAAAGTATTGCAGTTTGCTCTTGAAGGCCTCATCTCCGCAGCGCTTGTATAACTCTCTTTTCATCACTGTCCTCCCCCAACATTAAAGGAACGAAGGAAAGGGAAGACTGGTAATTTTCTGTGGGATCAGTTTCCACCATTTTGACTTTGCATTTTGGGGCACACTTTATATCCCTGCAGTCACTGTATCTTAAGTGGATGTGCAGTAGCAACCCAGCTGTGCAAGTTGGATTTGAGCTTTCCATATTACAAATAAGAAAACATATCAGTAAAGAAAAGAACTTGCTTTCAGGATATATTATTCACCGTCAGAAACATGCTAGGACTTGATGGTGGAGCTTGGAACTTGGGTTGAAAGTAAGGCCAGAAAATATATGTATACATATATATATATATATATATATACTTTAAAAACCTTTGGGGAGCAGTTTTTTGTTGTGTGGCTCTTTTCTTGGTACAGAATTGTTTGTCTTTGTCTTCCCAACTTTCTGATGCCTACAGTAACTGTGATAGTCTCAAGCAGACTCCAACAGCAGTGACATGACATGTCTTGTACAAGAAGGTAAAAGTCCAGACAAGCCCAGGGGAAAGAAAACTGGTGAGAATGAAATTGGTTTCATTGGTCACAAAAGGCTTATCTGAGTTGTTTTTCCCTGATGCTAGCTTGTGTCTTTTATTGGTGGAAGTATTATGTTGAATAGGCCAGAATAGGAGTTTGTCATTCAAATGTAGGTGATGAAGGAAAAAATGCATTGGAATAGTTGTTAGGGCATGAGCAGGTTGGTTTTTCACTGTAAATGTTCCATGTAATATATTCGCTTTTCTTTCCTTTTGGGATAGGTGATGCTATAGCAATGAACACTGATATAGATATTAAGAGGAAATGTCAGTCCTCAATCTTAGTTTCCCTTGTTTTTGTTTGTCTCTTGCAGGAGTTTTCAGAACTGGAAAAGCGAGATCCCCAGGAACTGGTTGGTATGTATGTATATTATTTGTATTCTGGAGAATAAGTAGTTTTATGTTGGGTTAAACATAGAACAGCTTAGAGAAGGAATAGGTTAAGTTATAGCCATTTGGGGTAAACCTCTTCTTGACACAAATATTTCCTGCTCTGTCTTAAGCAGCTGCTCTAAGTTTTATATTCAGCCTCTTGATACTCTCCTTCCACTTGGAATTTTATAGGATGTATGAGACATGAAAGGAACTAATGTTGTATTCATGAAACAGTTTGTCAGCCTTTGGTTAGTTGCCAGTTCTGTCAGTAGGAGAATCAGAGCCTCATTTAACCAAAGATTTTTCTTCTTCTTTGCCTCAATCCCTCTTGTGTCTTAGGCCAAAACCCCTGTCTTAGATTTTTCTTATTGCCTCTCCCCTCCTCTCCAGCCCTTATGTACTGGAAATTGTTTAGAGGGTAAGCATGTGGCCTCTTGTACCAGTCATACCACTACAAAGGGGAAATGCCAGACAGCCTTAGAGTAAGGAACCCCATTGTGAGTGAAGGAAAAATACTATTGGATGTCCAGAGGACCAGAGTCAAATATGTAGGAGTGTATTTGGCCCATACTGTCTAGTCCATGTCCTAAATATCTGGTTCCTTAAATCTTCAAAAATACTGACATACCAGTTTAGCCATGGACTTTCTTAAGGTCTGTATTAAATAAGAAGTTTTTTATACTTGTTTATTATTTTATTATTAAACATCTTATACATCTTTCTACACAAAGAAATGCTGGTGTTCCATCAAAACATATCTTAAAACTACTGAAAAGATAGTCAAAGGCTAGCCTTACTCAGGCAGGTCTGGTAGTTCAGATTCAAGATTAGAACTAAATGAGGCACTTGTAGAGTAACATTTAACAAAAAGAGATTTAACTGGCCATACTATGGAAAGGCTACTCAATAAAAATAGAGCACTAGTTGGTATAGGTAAAGACAGTCTACCTCATCTCTCTCTCTCTCTCTCTCTAGAAACATATCTGGCCAGGAGAGCATAGTGGATAGTAACTTGCATAATATTGGATCATTATAAGGGGTGCACAAATGCTTTGTAAGCTAGTTTCTTTTATGCTTTTTGTTGACTTTGAAAACCACAGTAGTGGCTTGATGCTTAGGTCTTTAGATGAATTAAGTCTTGAAAAACAGCTTTTTTTGCCTTTTAGGGGGAAAACTAGCCTAACAGCCTATCTCATCTCATCCCTTGGTGATAAAGTTTTAATAGTCTTCCAAAGGAGCTTTGCTACTTAGTTTTAATAGCCGTCACATGAAAGCCCTCATCTCAGAAACACAAAAAGCCTCATGCAAAGTATCTTGGAAAAGGAACTTAGTTCAAGTTTTAAAAACAAGAAGAAAAATATAAATAGCAATATAACTAACCTCCTTTGATTCACTAAAGGAGTGAATGAATATGGAGGAATGAGAAATTCCAGGCCTTGCCTCCTCCCTTCAGGAGGACCAAGTTCTAAATGTGGTCCATGTGGTAGGTGATGCCAGATCTTCATTTTTCACAGATCCCACTGTAAAGTTGTGACAGTTAGCAAGAACAGTACCAGAAACATCAGGTTTATAGCACATAATAACATGATACTTCTGTCACAGTATTTCTCATGGTAGGGGGTGGTTGAAAGAAGGAATGGTAGTACCTTTTTAGAAGCCTTTAGAAGTTGCCTTACCTTTTTACAGAGGGTTAGAGTCTTTCACCTTCATCCAGGAACTTAGGATGGCCACCAGCTTAGCGAGGGGTCCCCTCTCTTCTATGAACATATTAGTTATTCACAGTTTTGCCTTTCTCATGTATCCTCCCAACAGTATCACTCCTTGTGTCCTCCAACCCCTTTTCCAGGAAGGAGTGAGCCTTAACCATTGGGGCAGGGGAGGGGGAGGGGGGAGATCGGCCAATTGAGCCATAACTGACCTATTTCCCTTTGATGTTTGTGGCTCTCAGTCTGGGCAAAAGCTTTGATAACTTCATTTGTAATGAAATGGAAAACTCAAAGAAGGTCATCCAGAACTATGTTCTTATCTGTTCTTATCAGCCAAGTCTTTCTGGAGTCTGAATCTGATCGATTATGGGACCAAAAAAATCTCCCTCTCCTCCCCTTTCTAAAATGGCATTGATTCATAGTAGACATAGCTTCTGGGAAGTGAGATATGTGTTACTGGTGGACATTATGACTAAGTTATTGTTCAAGAAGGCTGAAACTCTTCCCCCAAGTTAGGAGTTAAGGGCCATTCTATCAGTTGAGGACAGATTTAGAACCATTTGGGTCTAGAGTTGACATGAAGAGCCCCATTGGACACTAATAGCCTCCATATCCCCAATCCATAGAACTTTGACACAAAGAAAGTCTCCAGATTGACTCCATTGGACTATACCTTCAACAACCCTTATTCTAGTAACACTTCAGATTATTGTTTGGTTTTTGTTTGTTTTTCTCTTTTTTAAAAATTTTCTCCTTCCTTTCTTTCCTTCCTTTCCTTTCTTTCTTTCCTTCCTTTTTTTACTTTTTTCCCCAGATTATTGCTTTAAATTCTCCTGAAGCTTCCCTAGTTCTTTGGTGGTAAAAATAATAATAATAATAAATATGCCTACCCTTCAACCTCCCCTATAAATTAGCAAAAAAGAATTCCCAAGACTGTCTTACTACAGATGCAGTCTGTGGGACAAATTTTCCAGTGGAAGTTGTAGTACATAGACTTTACTTTCTGTCCCTGGCCTCTCTTGGTCCCTACCTCCCTTTCACTTGATCAAGTGCATCAGCTGTCCCATCTTCAAAGCACAATCTTTAAAAAGCAAGATTTCTGTCTATAGTATCTGAATGTATTGAGCCAATTTACTTGGATTTTCCTTGTGCCAGAAATCACACTACTCTAACAATGATAAGAGAATGTTCAACCTGATATTTTCTTTCTCCTCAATGTTAACCTGCTTAGCATCTATTTAAAGTTATTGCTTCAGTTTATTGGGAGCCTTCTTTCAGTTCTATTGGAGGGCTCTCCACATGCCACTAAAAGGATCCCTTGCCACAGGGATCTACATTATCATATCTGGCCATCAGTCGCACCATTCTCTACATCCTATTATAGCCATGATGATGTTTTCCTTCAACACTGCCTTCACCAAAATATAGGCATGAAATACTTGTGGATTACAATCAACAAAAGGAGGTTTATTTAGGCCTAACTTGGAAAAAATACTCAGAAAAGATAACAACACTGGTTCGGGTACATAATCCCCTTGTATCTGTAGAAATACATCTATCTGGTCAGCAGGATCTGTCAGTGGCTTGAACCTTAAGCCCCTAAAATGATCAAATTTTAAGTTAATTTGCTTTATCGTAGCCACATGGAAGGGACGTTAGTAATACTGCTTCTACCTACTTCTTAACCTTTACTGACTTTTGAATGTGTCACCTGCCTTATTAGTCTTTATAAAAGCAAACTCCTATTCCCAACAGATTTGTTGTATTATTTTGTGTTTTCTGATCCTCAGTTCATAGTCAATTCATTTTGAGTCAATGGGTTTTAAAATCAAGGATTTAATCAAACCAGTTTTGCTGTTTGGGTTCTCTGTGTGGGATCTAAATCCCTTCTCTCTCTAAACAAAGCCCTCTACAAACTCTGACCTTACAAGAACGGAAAAAGAGATTGAGGAGAGAGTGGAATAAGATGGTTGGGTGCCAGGGGAGAAGAGAGGAAGAAATGGCTAGTGGTGGGATATATATAAAGATATAGTTGGGAATTTTGAGTAGCTTAGATCCACAGCATTAAGGAAGACATTTGAGAAAGGATTCTGTATTTCTGCTTACCCTTAATTTTTGTTCATCCCTGCTACACAAGTTCTGATTTATTCAAATCTCTATAAAGGTCAGTGTTCATTAAACCCTAGATTTTGCTGATAGAAGACAACATTCTAGAAACATAAAAGTTGACATTGTGGGCAGGGGAATGCAGACAGAGGGCCAGCTTAAAAAAACTTGTGAATTTTAGAATCTGGGAGGAGAGAAAAAGAGAGACAAACACAAGAGATAGAAAGAAAAATAATGTGTTAGTATGTGTGAGTGAGAGAGACAGAGATGATATAGCCTTTTCAATATTCTCCCCTGACTTCCTAATCCTAGCCCCTTACCCAAAGGAATAGCCCAGAACAATGTCTACTAAAGGGAAGGGATTTCAGAATCCTTTTATATTGCTAAGTGCCCTGTCATCTCTCTACACTTTATCCAGCTCTTCAAATATTTTCAGATGTCCCACTTTAAGTCTATGTACCTCGGACTAAAAATCAACCTTGTGTATGTTGGTGGTCTTAGGTATTAATAATAATGACAATCATTGAATCCAGACAAGACAGCTGACATGTTAGATGAAATGCTCAGTTGATGTCTAAATCTGTTACCTTGTGCTAATCTGGTGTCTCTTGATACCAGAACAGCACAGTTTAATGTTTTTATTGCTTGTCCCTTGCTTTTGTTACTGATGTTTATGAAATTTGAGACCAGCTTACAGTTTTGAGATCGTATTTCTGCTGTCTACTTTAAGGCTCTTAAAAATGTCCCTTAATTCTGGCAGGCTTTACTGCTGACTGTGATAGTTAATAGATATAGAGATAAAGGTTTATAGAAAATAGTGCAAAGGAGCTGAGAAGGAAGGAGGTCCCAACTCTGTGCAATTAATGTATAGTCATGCTAATATGTAAAGACCACCATAACATCAGAATCCTCCTGATCTGTACGTTGGATGAATAGAGAATAAACTGCTTCTGTGACTATTGTGTTTTCCCATTCTTGCAGAGTGTTTAATGACTATGACTGATGACCATGACAATTGAGTCACATAGAATGGTTTTATAGCTCCTCTTTCACTATTTGGCAGAATGTGACTCTTGCGTTGGGTTTATCTTTAGTACAAAAAGTTTGATTTCCACTTTTTTCTCCTCCTTCCACTTCCTGAAAATGGCAAGCAATCTAACATGGGTTATACATGTACACATATACTAAGCATGTGTTCACATTAGTCTCACATTGTGAGAAAAAAATCAGAACAAAAAGGAGAAACAGTGGAAATAGTGTGCTTCAATCTATATTCAGACTTCATAGATTTTTCTTTGGATGTGAATAGCATTTTCCATTGTGAGTCTTTTGGAGTTGTCTTAGATTATTGCATTGCTAAAATGACCTAAATCTATCATAGTTGATCATGCATAATGTTGTGGTTACTGTAATACATCATTCTTTATTAATAGCCAGCAGCATAAGTTTGACTGTGGTCTTACTCTGAGTTCCATTTGAAATGATTTTTCTTAAGCTTCAGATTTGTTTCAGTTCAACAAAGCCACCACTATATACAAGGTATTATGCTTCATACTAGAAATAGTCAAAATTTTAAAAAATCCTCTCTTCTACTATGAGATTGTAGTATGTATACAAATAAGTAAATACAAGGTCCCTCATGCGGATTATATCATTAATATCTGGAAGAATCTGTGAAGGCTTCATGGAGGAGGTGGTGGGACCTGAACTCAGGCTTGAAGAAAAAGTAAGAGTTCTGAGAGACAGATGTGAAGAGAAGCAATTGTCACCAAAGGGACGGATGGCTTGTGCAAATGCACAGCTCCCGATTTTGTATAGTTTGGTTACAACTTGTTCAACCTGGTTATAATAAATGAAGGGAAACAAGGTAATTTAGAAAGGTGTGTTGGAACTAGAATGAAGGCCCAAACTTCAGGTTCATAAGTTTAACAGTGTGCTCTTAAATGTAACATTTGAACTGTAAGCAGAGATCAAAGCACTTTATAACCTAAGAAAATATTAACCCACTTCAGGATCAAAGCAGCAACCTAACACTGGAGTTTGGTTCAAGGCTAGCAGTGGCAGGCAGTCCTGTTTGCTTCCACTCCTCCTGCTATAGATGTGTTCTTGCTGAAAATGTGGGGGTCTTCTCAAATACCGTCAAAACAAATAACAGGGTCCTGGTTTTTTCTTCCTTCTTATTCTACTCCACCCTGACTCTTATATGAATAGTGTATGATTCTTTTCATGGGAGGGTGTTTTTCAACAGCATGGACAGATTCCTGCTACAAATACCCCATTGTCCAAGGCATTCAAAGCAAGACTGAAGTCATTGCAGTGCTTAATGACTGTGGAGGGGTGAGGGGGAGCCTATAATCCCTGGGGAGAAATTGCTATTTTTTGTCTACAGTTCTTCCCCACTGTGGTCAAACCTTTTGTTTTCTAAAAGGTGAAGTAGGAACTCTGACTTCAAGTATTTTGAGAGTTCTTGAATCTCACTTTGACATATGCAAATGCCCTGGAAAACTAGGCTGGGCTATGATGATGCTTTGTGGTATAGAAAAGTTTTACCTTCCAGCATCCTTCTAGACATTGAATGCCTCCTTTGGGATCTAGAGTCAGACTGTGATGTTGTCTCTCTCTTTTCTCCATAGCCTCCTTTTCTGAGAGAGTCAGAAACATGTCTCCTGATGAGATTAAAATCCCTCCAGAGCCACCTGGCAGATGTTCAAATCACCTCCAGGTAGGAGCAACATTTCATTACCTAGTTGGGTCTCACAGCCTTATTGTCTTATTTATTTGATTCTAGTTTCTCTCTCTCTCTCTCTCTCTCTCTCTCTCTCTCTCTCTCTCTCTCTCTCTCTCTCTCTCTCTCTCTCTCTCTCTCTCTCTCTCTCTCTCTCTCTCTCTCTCTCTCTCTCTCTCTCTCTCTCTCTCTCTCTCTCTCTCTCTCTCTCACACACACACACACACACACACACACACACACACACACACACACACACACGCTCAGTTACTTGCCTAAAGAAGGGCTATTTCATTAGATCCTTCTTCTTTCCTCCTCCTCCTCTTGAGTGATTCTGATTACAAGAAAGGATTTGTTAAAACCTGGATTCAAATCCTCTCCTTAGACACTTCTTAGTGTTGGGCAACTATTTTGCCTCTTAGAAATAAAGGGGGTTAGACTTGATGGCCTCTAATTCCATTCCAGCAGCTTCCATCTCTGATCCTGTGATAAATAAACCACAACAAAGTAGTGACTAGCCTTTGAGCCAAAAGTGGGCTATAATTCATAGTTTGCACTAGACACCTCTAGACATATTTGTATTGAAAGTGTGTGCTATTGTCCTGACAAAGGCTAACTTATAGGGTCTGGGGCTGAGGAATGAAGCATGCTGGTGTGAGGGACCTGTGGCAGGGCTGGGCACTCAGAAAATAGGGGTTATTTTTTCCCTTTCCCTGAAGTCTCCGCCCCATGCTGAGTAGGCCTTCCACCCACCATCCTAAAGGATGGAAGCTTCTTCTATCCTAGCAAACCAGACAAGTTACAACATGTAATTTAGGCAGTCTCTCAGGCAGCAAGAACTCCAAACAGTTTGATTCTTCCTGAGAACATTTTATTTCAGCTGAACTGGCACAATCTCAATGATCCAAGACGGAGATGTCCTTTGTGGGGGATAGGTTTACCTTTGATCAGATTGTAGAGGCTTCTCTTTGAGGACAAATTGACTCTTTAAAGAAAGCAATTCATCACTCTTAGCTTCTCTCCCTGCTGATAATATAATAAACTTCCCTTTGCTTCTGAAATGTTACCTCAGTTTATAATAACCCTTCCAAAAAGGAACATGAAAACATTGCTGTCCCATTCCTAAAGGAAATCTTATTTGATCGGTAATTTTTATCCTTACCACCTGCTGCTTCTTCCAAAGAGGTAGTAACTGACTGAAGTGTTTGCATCTTACATCTAGCTGAAACCAATTATTGTGCATTACCCAATTATAACTTGGAATAGTACAGATTTGAATACATGCAGCCTCTTCAGGGGATTCCTTATTCATACTAATCAGCATTTGACTGTGTTTGGTTTCTCCTTGGAGCAATTCAGGATTTGCATTTTGAAGTTAAGTAGATTTCTTTATCATGTCTCCTACCCCAGAATCATATTTCCTAAGACTCTCTCCTGACCCTGGACAAAACTTGATACATTGCCTGATAATGTAGTTTGCATTGGTATGTATCAGATATGCTTCCCCCAAAGAAAACGTTGCAGATGATAACAGCATGCCTGCTGGGCTCTCTGCCATATTGTCCTTTCATTATTCTAACAAAGGCCCCAGCCAATATAATGTAGGAAAGTCTTGATGAGAAATGAGTGCATGACCCTTGTCTGAGAGGTTAGCTGCCACCCCTGAGAATCTTCCAGCAAGCCACTTTAGAAGTGTGAAGCCCAAACTAGATGGTGTAGGTACGCTCTTTCTCTTTCTCTTTCTCAGGCCCTCTCAGGCATCTGTAGATCATACTTCAACCATTCAACGTCATCTTAATTTTTCAATTAAGCCTTGGATTTTATCTTTACAGAAAAGCTTTGATGTTAGTAATTCAGGAAGTGGTTAACCATTTTGCAGGTTCTCTAGGCCTCCTTCACAATAGTTTTACTGACTTTGACCATTCAGTGTTCTTTAGCACATGTAGTAGAAGGCCATCTAGAAAAATTAAAAAAAGAAACAAACTAATGTCTCTTTCCTTGCAAGAACTTCTAGCAAAAGGTTTGGTGGGATATAAGTTAAAACTACTGTGCCTTAAGTGCAGTTTTATTTATATGGCTTTTTCTCCCCTACCTACTTGGCCATAAATAGAATTGAAGTGGTGGAATTATATGTCATGACAGTTTTTGTATCTTTTTTGTAGGACAAGATACAGAAATTATATGAGCGGAAGATAAAGGAAGGGATGGATATGAACTATATTATCCAAAGGAAGAAGGAATTTCGGAATCCCAGGTAAACTTCTTTAGTGCCTAAAAAAATCAGCTTGGGTTTTTGCTTCTAGCCTAGGAAGGGAATGGGTCAAAGCATCTTATGTAGTCTCATTAATGGTAGAGAAACTGTAAAGACCCCAGCTTAACATCAGATAAGTTACTGTCCCCAGTCCTGTGTTATGCCACTTCAGTAGGAAAGCTACAGAGTAGATTGATATAACACTTAATCTCTAAGGATTTATAATCAAAAATCTTACTAATCAAAAACTTTAAGACAGCATGTTAGCAGCAAAAAAAAAAAATCATTGGACCAGGAAGGAGTTAGGAGACCTTTAGTTTTATGACTTAAACAAATCATTGCCCCTCTTTCGGCCTCAGTTTTCCCATCTGCAAAATAAGGAAGTTGAATTAGTTCTTCTCTAAGATTTCTTCTAGCTCTTAAGGTCCAATGATTCTGTGAACAGGTGAATGAACAGTGCTTTTTTGGATCAGAGATGTATTTGGACCTTAGTTGATCATGAAAATAACATTTACAATGAAATATGATGTAGTAACATCAGTTCTGCCTTTGAATGTACAGTGGCTCCAATCCAATCAAAGACAAATGATTAAATCATGAAAGTATAATCTGCCAAGTTAATACTAGACCTGTTCAGACTGCCTACTCCTATTCCTAATCAATAGTGGCATCCCTATCATAACATTGAGATGAATTAAAAAGGACCAGAGATGATTTTCAGATTAGTAGATTTTGTTGTTCTTCTTTTTTAGAAAGCTTTCTAAGAACATATTGGGTGGTTTTTGCTAAGGTAGTATCCCAACAGTCCAGAAATTAGAAGAGGTTAATTTTGAGTGACCTGTTGAGATTTTACTTTTCATGATAAGTGCTCAAGTAAATGTTCTCTGGTATCTTTGTTTCAGCATCTATGAGAAGCTTATCCAATACTGTTCAATTGATGAGCTTGGCACAAATTATCCCAAGGTAAGAGGCAAAGCTCTGCAAACAAAATGTTGCATTGTGTTCTGTCCCGTCCCACACAAAGTTCTTATTTCTCACTCTCCATGGAAATTACCCAAACCTAAAGATTTGGCTTTAAAAATATAAAGACTGCACCAGAATTGTCACCATCGCATTGGTTATGTTAGAGCTTAAACATATCCCTTAATTACAGCAGAGAAATAAAGCTTAGGGACAACTAAGTGACACAGTGGATAAGAGTGCTAGGCTTGGAATAAGACTCATCTTTTTGAGTTCAAATCTGGCCTTAGATACTTACTAGCTGTGTGACTCTGGGCAAACCACTTAACCCTGTTTGCCTTAGTTTCCTCATCTCTGAGATAAACTGATGAAAGAAATGGCAAACCACTCCATTATTTTTGCCCAGAAAACCTCAAGTGGAGTAAAAAAGAGTTGGACACAACTGAAAAATGATAGAACCACAAAAAAACAAGGCTTAGATGCACAAAGGATCCTGTTCGTAAAGAGATTATGTCTTGTAGGGAATTTTACTAATAGTCATGAATTGACTGCTGAATTCCAGTGCTCATCCACAAGCTAATAACTGATAGCAGTGTAGTTTAAGCTCAAACTTAGTGGGGAAATGTACTTTGGTTGCTAATTCATACCCCTGCTGAAAAGTATGCTAGCACGAGATCTAGTTGATTAAAAGTTTAACTCTTTCTTTTTCAGGATATGTTTGACCCCCATGGATGGTCTGAGGACTCCTATTATGAGGCTCTAGGTATTTATTTTCAGGGGATAAATTTAGGGAATTGCAGAGAGTTTATATGGAGCTTTTCTTTTTGTTGTTAATCCCATTGGAGGATATGGGGTATCATAAGGAATAGGATCTTTAATTGAAATGAGTTAAATGATAAAATATTTGTAAGGTGCTCCACAAATGCTATTTTTTGTTGTGATTATTATTAATATATCTTTTAGTGATTATTTGTGATTGCTGATGACTCGTATTTGGTTAAGAATTCTTTTTTGTTATTTCTGCTTCTTTTCTAATTTTGTGGAATATGAACTTTAATATTCAAATTCCGAATGTGTTTTATATTCATTATGATAATGGTGTAACATATTAGTCTAAACCTAGACCAATCTTTTAAACTACTTTCATATTTTCCTGATAATTCTTGTCAAATAGGAAATTCTTCTAAGACAAATGTAGTGTCCAAACAGAAGAAAATCTTTAGTGAATGGTAAAAGCTACATGAGAAGAATAGGGGTCTTCATGATTGTGATGATGCATTCATTCATTTATTGCTTTATGAACCTCTGGAGGGAGGCTTAACTCATAGCAAAAAAGTGGAACTTCTTTTTGGACAGTTTGGTTTTTTTCTTTGTAGCCAAAGCACAGAAAATTGAAATGGACAAATTGGAAAAAGCCAAAAAGGAGAGAACAAAAGTAAGTGGCAGAAACCCTGGAGACGTGGTGATAGAAAAGAAGTATAATTGAAGTACCTGGTACTCATGCTTAAGGAAGGAAGGTTCCCCCAACTTCAAGATCTTGGCCTGGGGAATATTGTTTTTCCCCCCCAAGAAGACATTTCTGTCATCCAACTATGTAGTTAGCCAATGTAGTCCTGCTCTGAGGCCAAACAGTGTTTGCTGAACTTCCATCCTTGGCATACGTAGCCCTGCCTTTCCTCAGTTTTTTCCATTTCTCTGTTATCTGATACTTATCCTTTCTTTCATAGGTACTCCTTTCAGGTCCCTAGTCAGCTTTGTCCTCAGACTATTTCCCTTCCGTAGTTTTAGCTATCTCTGAACCTTAAATCTTCTCCAGTTAGCTAAGCCCAGAGAAAGTGCCATCACCTCTCCCCCTTCGGTACTCCTTTCTCTTCCCCAGCCTGGTTAGTCAGTCCCTCGCTCAACAGCTCTCTGTATGTCAGGCACGAAGGGCTGAGCACGGGATGGTTGGCCCTGAGTGTTACATCCTATGAGGCCGCTTTGTCTTGAAGGAAGAGAGAGGGACAATGAGGGTCATCAGCCCCCTCTTGCCTTTGATTGGGCCTGACCCCTCCTGTTCAATCAGTAGTGACACCTCCCGCCCCAGTGGGCCTCCTTCCAACCCCTAGGGTCGAGGGGCTGGGCCTCCAGGCCTTGTTAGAATACCTCTTCAGGCACTGTTTTGGGCCAGGCATGTGGGGACTGGTGTTGGGGAATAATCTGATTTTCTCTTTCTTAACACTTGATTGAATTTCCCTTCTCTCTCTCTCCCTCCTCCCCCTTCAAACCTCAGGCTTATTGCAGGGACGTGTCTGCAGCGCCTGGGGAGGTGACCGGAGCTGTCCTTCCCCTGTGCAGGCACCACCTCCTCCTGGGTGTGAGGAGGAGGGGCCTGGCCAAATGGTTCTGGGCATGTGAGGTGGGGCAGTGTGGGAGGGAAGTCTGGGATTTGTGCTAATACCTGACAGTAGAGAGAGGGGAACTGGCTTCTATTCAGGAAGTTTTTTAAACCTAGTTTTTAAAAAAAATAAAATAAACCCTTAGGGCTGAAATTATTGATATCTTTGACATCACTCCCTGCCCCCAGCCAAACATTGCCAGTTAAACCAGAGCTGATTATCAGTGTCTCCTATATTACACCATTCCAAAATCTTGTCCCCTGGGAGCAGATGGATTACAAGAGGACATGGACAGATAACTTCCTGCATCTCTCATTCTTCCTCCCTTTCCCTTTCTAGATTGAGTTTGTAACAGGCACCAAGAAGGGCACTACGACCAATGCCGCTGCCACCACCACCACCACTGCCAGCACTGCAGCCACAGGTGACAAGCAGCTTTCCTGGGACTTTCTAAGATAGATACTTCCCTTGAGACCCCCTTCTTGTCCCACGTCACCAGAGGGAAAGTTAGATCCCCAGGGAGTCCAGGGTGTCTGGCTTTGGCCCAGTGTTGGTAACATCAGTGAACCGCGTAGCCTGTGGGTGGAGTGGGACATTGAGGTCTGTCTGGATTACATAGGGCAGGTCCCCTGCAACAAAAGGGAGCATTGGTTTTCGTGTATTCTGTGTTTAAACATTTTCTCTTTGGCTTTTCATCTAGATGCCCAGAAGAGAAAGAGTAAGTGGGATTCTGCTATCCCAGTGACGACGATAGCCCAGCCCACCATCCTCACCACTACAGCTACCCTGCCAGCCGTTGTCACTGTGACAACCAGTGCTAGTGGCTCCAAGACCACAGTCATCTCAGCCGTAGGCACCATTGTGAAGAAGGCCAAGCAGTGATGGGCCTGGTGTGGGGGCCTGGCGTTGGACGTACTTCTTGTGGAAGGACAGGAAACGCTACCCCGGGACCCTGCCAAGACTGACCCCAAGATGTGGAATGACCCTTTGGATATCAACTGATGCAAGCAGCGGACTTAGGCTTTCCAAAGAGCTTCCCATCAACGAGGGACGGGTTTCTTTCTTGCCAACCCTGACAAAACATTCTCTTTCTAGTTCTAGTGAGAGAATCGATTGCCCAGTCATCCAGAAGGACCCTTGTTGCCCATCAGGGTAGTACAGACTGCTTGCAGCCATGTTAATTTGGCATCCATTGCTCTATTAAAAGTGCTATATCAATATAGCCCAGCATCCCAGGTAGTTTCTTGTTCTATAGACTCAGTCTTTAAACAGATGTGAAATTGTGCCCTGGAGTCTTGCTAATGTGGGGGGCGCCATTTGTGCTTCCATGGGGTGAGGGGCTCATGCAGGGCCTCAAGAGGAAGCATGGCTCTGGAGGAGGTGGTTGGGTGCAAGGCACAGGTAGGGAGAAGAGCAGCCAGCAAAGTGGCTGTAGAGGCTCCTGTTATCACCTCAGGAGGTAGAATTGATAATAAAAAGGAAGCTGTAGGAAAGAGCAGGTACAATCCAATGATCTTTCTTTCACGGAATATCCTGAACATTGAATCTTGTCAGTGAACTTCTCCTTGCCCCCTCCCCACCTCTGGGGTCTTGTTAATGCTACCCTGGCCACAATTCCAGCTCACTGTAGGTGAGGCTTCCTAATTGTCCAAGAAAAGCCAGATATAATTTGGGAGGTGGGGTTGGCACGATAGAGCTCTAGGTGAAGGGTGTGGCCTTCTCTCCATTGCTGATATTGCTCTCCTGAGCCCTTCGATGCCCAGTGTGCTCCTGGCCTTTCAGCCTCTAAAGTAACTGGGGAGATGAATCACCTCCGCTGTGGTGGGGTAGTTGTTCATTGTTTACATAAAAGTATCTCATGTGAGAATTCCTAGCTGCCCCACCCTTCCTCTCCCCATGTTATCTCTGCCCCACAGCCACCTTCAGAGCTGTTCCCTGTTTTAAATGAGGTTTCCCAGCCTAATCCCAGAGGGAAATCTTTTATTTTTATTTTTCTCTCTGGTAACTAAACTTTGCACTTTGGGGGGAAAGCCGAGTGTCAAGTGAAGGAAGCTCCATTGTAAATAACAGTATCATTTCCATGATGCAGAGAGCCATGCTTGAGGCCTGGGCGCGTTCCTGAAGCAGGCCTTAATGCGATATGCAGAGCCATAACCTTGTTTGGCACCCCAGCTCTCGTTTCTGACTCCCCGTCATTCTTCCCCCATTCAGCTGGCCCCCATGCTCACTTGGCATGTACTAGCCTGGCCTGGAAATCTCTCTTGAAGAAGTGATCCAGCCGAGAATCCCTGTCTGCTTTGTGATTGTGACTTGACTCATCCTTCAGCTGCTACCTTGTATGGAGGCCAATGACTGTTGGCAGCTGCCCTTCAAGCTGGCAACAATTCAGTCAAGCTAAGTATGTGTAGACCACTATTACCTGTGGTATTTGGGGGCAAGCAAAAAGGTATTGCCCACAAGGAGCTTACTGCCTCGTTGAAGAGAGAATTCATAGCATTTGTGATAAGCACGATACTGCCAGCTGTCTTGGCTTGAGTTGCATTCTTGGTAGTTCATTAGATATGGATAGTTACCTTGCGGATGTGGTTGTCTATGGCTTATGGGTGTTTCTAATTAAGGTCTAGAAACAGTGTTTTTCCCTGTGTCTAATACAAAAAATTAGGGGATTATGTGTTTCATTTAAACAGCTGACTCAGGTTCTGCTCACTGGGGAATTCAGAAGCCCCTACAAGCTTTTATCTGGCTCCATTTATGTATTCCATATGCCCAGGAAGGACCCAGACCAAAATCTGAAATCCAGACACCATCCCCACACCCATTGGATACCAGAGGCCACAAGAGGGATTGTCTGTCCCTTCCCAAACTTCTCCCACATACATGATTTCCACTATTGGGCTTTTTGACAAGAGTCTAGCTCTGAAGAGACTACTGTGCTGCTGCCCACCCTCCCAGACCCCAGGAGGATTGCAGATTTTAGACTGAAAAAGGCCTTCCAGGTCATCTGGCCCACTTCCTTCATTTTACAGATTAAACAGCAAAAACTCTAAAACATTTAGTAATCTATGCCAGGCACTGTCTAGGATACAGAGACAAATAAGATTAAGGCCCTGCCCTCAAGGGACTCCTAATGGGGAAGATAAAAAAGTAAAATAAGTATAATTAAGATATGTGTTAAATGTGTGAGAGAGATTTGAACCTAGGGGGCTTGTAATCAAAGTTGTAGATTAAGACTTTCTGCCAACAATGTGTAATATTCTTTGGGGACAAGAGAGGTTGGAGACAGAGGCCATTTACAAAACCTACTGATATGGTATAGAAGTTGAGAGGCCATTGAATCCAAGCCTGATTTAGGAAGGTGGTGATGGAAAAGGAAAGGAGCAATGTAAAAGGATGCATTGGGACTGATGCCTTGCTTAAGTAACTAGAAGTTGGGGAGGGCGTGTCAAACCTGGATTTAAAACCAGGGTAGTGGGTCTGAGGAATGAGGTGGGGAGTGCCTTGCCAGGTTCTTGGGAACCAGAGATGTAAAGCATAGATTTATCTTTGTGGCTGTTTGCCAGTGAAAGGGATCACAGTAGCTTAAGGGTATAACAGAATTTTCAGAAAACAATCTTTAGAATAAGGAGGAGATCAAAAACATGAGATGGAATGAGAGAATTGTTAAAAGTTGGGTCTGAAATGAAATAAGGACAGGCTTGGGGGTTCCAACGAGTGGAGTTGAGGGAGTTCACATCAGATAGCTCTGGTAGGAGGCAAGGCCACGTGCAATAAAGAGAAAAAGAGAAGGGTTGGAGAAAGGAGAAAGCTTTATGGCTAAATTCTATTGATGTGGGGAAGACTTTAAGGACTAAGCATGAAAATGTGGCAGTGAGCTCCCCCATCTGAAATTCCAATGGCATGAAGGTGTGGTAGATTCAATCAATCTACCTTCATCATTCTCTAGCAGAGTTTGTCAGCCCTGCCTACATTAGGCCAAGAGAAGATTTTGTATGGTTCATGGGGAGAGAGGAAGGTCAAGAGGACCAAAGTTTCAAGGGTGGATAAAAGTACATTGTTGAAATAATTGACCAAGAGATCAAGAATGGGGTAGGGAGGCTAGTAAAGCCAGAATAGGGGTGATGAACTGGGAGAAAAGGGAGGGGTCCCTGGAAGATAAGTGAGGATCAGGGAACAGCAGCAGCTGTGGGATTAAGAGGGTGTGGGAGATTGTGTGAGAAGAAGAAAATTTCAGAGTTCAGTATCTTGGAGCTGGAATACTTCTGGGAATTAGAAGGTGCAGCTTTGGATCTTAAGCTGCCTATTGGAACATTTCATACTGAATGTCCCATAGGTCATGAAAACTCATCATCAAATAAAGCTTTCCCTATTTCTGTTGAAGACACCGCCACCCAGATTAGCAATCAATTCCTTCTTCCCTCCCTTCCTTCCCTGTTTACAATCAGTTGCTAAATTCTGTTGATTCTGCCTCTGCATCTCTTCCATCTGATTCCCTATCTCTTCCCTCCCATCACCACCATCCTGGTCCAAACCATTATCAATGCTGTTTCCTTAACAGAGTTTCCATAGCTGTCTTGCCTCTAGTCCATCATTCCCTTTCCAAGGTACCTGACATACAGCTCTCAAATTAACATTCCTAAAGCACAGGTCCTTTTGCTCCCGGTTGAAGCAGGAGCAGCTCTTCATGCTTCTGGAAATAAAATATGAATTCTCCTGTTTGCCATTTAAATTCCTTTCCAGTTTGGGCTCCAGCCTATACTGTCAAGATTTGCTCCTTGTTACTCTCCACCTCATGAGTTCTTATTCAACCATGCTGACTTGCTGTGTGGCCCTGAACACAATATTCCATTTCCTGACCCCTTGCTATCACATTTCCCCCTCCTCCCTCAGCCTTATGGAAACTCCAGATCTCTTTATCAGGATGTTACCTGTAACCTCTCCAGTTAAATGCTCTCTGATACGAAAAATTTTTGTTTTCTTTTGTTTTTTTCCTTTTTTTTTTTTTTTTTTTGTTATATTCTTTAATTTACTTTTCTGATCTCTTTCTTTCCTCCCCAGTAGAATGTAAGCTCCTTGGGGGCAGGTCTATTACTTGTCTTTGTGTCTTCAGTGTCTAGCATAGTGCCTTACAAGTAAAGGGAGGTTAATCAATGCTTACTAAATTGGATTGAATTGTACTGATGGATGGCTGTGAAATAAAGCTAGGAGTGGAAGTTGAGATACTGTGAGCCCCAGTCTATCATCAACATGAGTATTTAGTTCAGGAAATAAGACAGGGTGTAATGAAAATATAAACATCCCTGCTCTCAAGAAGCTTACAATCTGGCACAGTAGGAACCACATCAATGCAAATTAAGTTGAAATGTTCCATACAAAGTGCTATGAGAAACCTGAGGAGGATGAGGGCATTTCCAGCTAGTTGATCAGGAAAGCTTGACAGAGGAGGTGGGACTTGAAAGAAAGAAAGAAAACTGGGGAAAGGGAGAAGCTATTGCAGACATTGGAAATGCTGTAAAGCTAAAATATGGAGATAAGAGAAGGCAAGATAAAAAAGGAAGGTCTGGATTGAGGTTTGCTTATTCTAGATCTTCTGTCCCCTAGCAGAGAGGTTGGAGTTTACTGTTCAGATCCTGGGCTGGATTTGGACAGAAACCAGCTGAAATCTTCAACACAAACGAGTCTTTGTCCAGGATATAACAGTTCTCTCAAGAAGAGGGTCAGGTCAGCGAGGACAGATTTTGAGGCACACATGAGTGAAATTGAGGAAGCTCTCATCATATGACTTTAGGAGGTAGGGAAGGAAGAGTCCTACCTGACTTCAAGATGGCTAAGAAATGTTAACTCCAAGTGCAGTTACATCCATACTACCAAAGGATTTGGAGCCACCAGTTCATTACCTCTGTGATTACCCCTCTCAGGATCAACAAGCATTCTTAATAAATTCCCATTCTTAATATGGGCCCATACTGTGCTAAGTGCTGGGGATATATTAAAAAAAAAAAAAAAATCCTGCTTTAAACGAGCTTGCTCTATTGAAGGAGGCTACATGCAAAGATTAATCCTTGTTGTGAACTAGTATTTTTTTTTTTAAATGAGATTCTTAGAGTGGTCTTTAAAGAAGCATAGAAAAACCTATGTTGTCATTGCTCAGGAATTAGCTATTTCTCTAGAAAAGAGCTTAGATTCTCATCCACATACAAGAGGGAAAATAGAGACAAAGTTACAAAAATCTAGACAATGAGTGGTTGCCCATCAACTGGGAAATGCCTGAACAAATTGGAGTCTTGGAATGTAATGAAAAACTATTATGCTTTGAGTAATGATAGGAGGAATTCAGAGAAATGTTAAAAGACATTTAAGAAGTACTGCAGAATGAAAAACCAAGAGAAAAATAAAATAGCTAGAATACGATAAATGAAAATGACCTGAAAAATCTCAAGCACAGATAAATGAAATTATTTTCTCTTGGCAGTGAGGCAAGAGACTTAGTATTTAAGGGCCAACATTTGTTTGTAGATTTTCTTCTTTTCTGTTATAAGAAAAGATATAATGAAAGAGAACAGAAAAATAACTGGTGCAAAAATAACAGTAATAACATTTATATAGCATTTTACAAATACTTCATTTTATCCTCATAACCCTGGGAGGTAGATGCCATTATGATCTCCATTTTACAGGGAGGAAACTAAGACAGGCACAGTGATTTGTCCAAAGTCCCACAGCTTATAAATCTGAGACAAGATTTGAATTCAGATCTTCCTGCCTACAAGTGCAATTCTTGTTCTACTTTGCCATCACCCTGCTCATAAAACAAAAAGCATCAATGAAAGACCTTTTCTGCTCCTCCTTGCCCCACTTTTCTCACCTGCAACAGTTATATTCTCTCTCCCTCTTCTTCACAACCCCCTTTTGTTTCTGTATTTTATATTTATTTACCTATCTGTGTGCATGTCTGTAGAAGAATGGAAACTCCTTGAAGTCGAATCATTTTTATTTTTGTACCTTCCCAGGGCTTAGCGCACTGTTTTTGCTCAGAGATGTTTAATGATTGTTGAATTGAAGGGAAATTTTAAAAATATATAGAAACAAATTCCAGGCATTGAAATTTCCTTAAAAGAAAGGACTTGTACGGTTTCTTCCAACTGTAAATTTATGAACCTGTGACCAGACTAAGTACAGGGGTGTAAGTGCTTCCTGGCATTCTGAGTTTGAGCACTGACCTGAATTCCTGTAACCAGTTCATGTGTTTTCTAGCTTTGGTGATCTATTGTTTTCGTTGTCATTGTCATTGTCATTCAAACTCCCCATGTGGAAATCTTCTTTACCAGATGCAGATGGCAACAATTCACATCTGCTTTCAAGAGGTTATGTGGGAGGTATGGCAGATTTGCCCAAGCAAATGCTAATGTTTCACAACATTTTGATATTTTGTCTTTTCAAGTTTTGTTTGTTTAGTTGTTATTTTTTTGGGGAGGGAAATTAAGCTTAGTTAATTTTTAATTTCTCTGGTTTGAATAAAAATAATGTTTGTTATTGAGTGTATAACAAATGTTTGCCTTAAAAATACTCCCAAGAGAAATAATGGGGAAATATGGGAAGAAAAGAGGTTTAACAGTACCAGATTTCAAACAATATGACAAAGAAGTAATCATTCAAATAGTTTAGTCCTGGCTTAAAAAAATAGAAAAATCAATCAGTGGGACAGTTTAGGTCTGCTACATATATAAGCAAATAACAGGAATGAGATGTAGGCCGAGATCTCCCACCATATAATAATAGTATTTATGTAATGAAGTGCTTTAATATATTGTACTTTTGATCCTCAAAACCACTCTAAGAATTAGTGTTATTATTATACTTATTTACATGAGTACAATTATTATAGATTAAATCATTGAGGCTGAGAGAAATTAAGTGACTTGACCAGGGTCACACATGTCTCAGGCAGGATTCAAATTCATGTCTTGACTCCAAGTCTAGTGTTCTACCACTGTTCTACCTATCTGCCTTAATAAATTCCTAATGGATTTATGATTTCTATGTAAAACATCATATAAACAAATTGGAGAAAGTATTATTATTTTATTAGCATTGGAGGCAGCTAGGTAGCACAATGGATAGACATGGGGCATAGAGCCTGGAGTTAGAAAGTTTAGAGTTCAAATTCAGCCTCAGACACACATGAACTGCATGACCCTGAAGCCCTTAACCTCTAACACAGTTCCATCTATTTCATAGGGATAATACCACCAACTTACAAGATTATTATGAGGTTCAAATGAGAGAATATTTGTAAAGCATTTATCATAGTGCCTGGCATATAGTGGATGCTTAATAAATGCTTATTCCATTTCCCTCACCAGCTACAAGAGCAAGGAAGAAAATGCCTTTAACAAGTATAGAATTTATAACCAATTTATAACAAGACAAAGGATAGAGAGGATCAATCACAGAAGACAGTGGAAAGCTTTGATTCCATGAAATTGTTTTTGCACCAATACTTCAATTCAGTTGAAATTAGAGGGGGAAAAGTTAATTGGAAAAAGGCTTTGCCGCAAACTTCCCTGATAAAGATTTAATTAATTCATAGATGCATACCTATCTATGTATAGCTGGTGTACTGATCGAAATAAAAATTGCAAGCATTTCCCAATAAACAAATGGTCAAAAGCTATAAACAGATAATTCTCAAAAGACAACATATAAACTATCAGCAGCTCTATTGAAAAAATACTTCAAATCACTAATTAGAAAAATTACAAATTAAGTTTTTAGATTGTGCCTCACACCTATCAGACTAACAAAGATGACAGTTGTTGGAAGGACTATGGGAAGTTCACAGGCTTATAAGATTCATTGTTGAAGTTGTGAATTAGTGCCACCACTCTTCAATTTGGAACTATCCACAAAAACTCTTAAACTGTGTCTTTGAACCTACAATACTACATGAGGCCTGTCCTCTGAAGAGATCAGAGAAAGAAGAACCAAACCTAAACTAAACAGCTCTGCTAAAACAAAACAACTGGAAACTGAGTGAACAGCAACTGGGGAATGACTGAACAAATTATGGTCTGCAGTCACGTATCATGATTATGGATAGATAATGAAACACTTAAGAAATAATGAAAGGACATATGGTTTGAAAGAAACTTAGAAAAACTTGTATGAACTGATGCCGAGTGAAATGAGCAGAACTGGGAGAACAATTTATACAACAATATTGTAAAGAAAATCTTGAAAGTTTATCTGATCAATGGAGTGACTGTACTTCCAGATGACTGATGATGAAATATGTGCTCAACTTTCAAAGAAAAAGATTGATTCAATATGCAGAAAGGGCAATTGGGAGGTATTATTGTCCCCCAAAAGGAGGAAAAGTCACTGAAGCATTTTTAAAACGAACAGAATAAATAGCAAAAATTCAGAATTATAAAACAAGCAGAACACTTCTGAAAACAATGTGTTGAACTCTACCCAACACATTGACCAATCACAGTTCCAAAGAACTTGTGACAAAGTATGCTATCCAACTCCAAACAAAAAGCCGGGCTTAGAATGCAGATTGAAGCATATTCTCTATTTCTTTTTTTTTTTTTTTTCCTTCTGTCTTCTCAAAGAATGGTGGATGGTTGGGAGGAAATTTGAAAATGAAAATAAAATTGAATTTTAAAATAATGTTAAATATTATACTTTTTTAATGTGCTTCATGACATGGACAAGAGATTGTTTCGTATATTAAAAATCTTTTTCTGTTCCATTTTGTATATGAAAATGTTTTCTTGGTGGCATCTTTCCAAGAAAGATGAAAATTCCCTGAGTGCACACCCTAATAAAATATGCTGCCCAA
The DNA here is from genome assembly GCF_048593235.1 of Sminthopsis crassicaudata. Lineage (NCBI taxonomy): Eukaryota > Metazoa > Chordata > Mammalia > Dasyuromorphia > Dasyuridae > Sminthopsis > Sminthopsis crassicaudata. The sequence continues at coordinate 336,499,642 of NC_133620.1, forward strand.
CCTATTTTACTAAGCTCAGAGAATCTTCTAGGTCAAGAAAGGTTAAGCAATTTAACCATGATTACCACCATCAGAGATAGGCCTTGAACATATGTTTTACTGACTGCACATTAATCCATGCTGCTGCTTGTGCTAGGGAGTTTTAAGTTCACCTAGGAACCCTAAAGCCAAAGCGTACCTTCAATTTGCTCCAGCAGATATCAGTACCACCTGCCACAGAACTGGATTCTCAAAATGCCCTGACCTGTAGCTTCTCCTGAGTCACCACAACAGTACATCCCAAGAAATAGAGAGGGACAATCTTGAATCATGTGTTTTCTTGGACTTCTATCTGGACTCATTCTGCTCTGGTTGACCTCTAACCACCATTTATTCTTCCTTTGGCTGTCCTTTCTTTTTTTTTTATGTCTGGGTTGTATTAGTGTTTTTGAGGGTGGAAATAGTCCCTATTCCATCTCTTCCTAACACCTGGCTGCTGAAGAACACATACTTTACCCCAGTCCCTAGTGTCTCTTCTTCCTTATTCCCATCAATCTCAACACTTTTCCAATCCCAAACGTTCCACCCTACATTTGCCTGATCCTGAGGTAGCTCATGGCACAGCAGTTAAAGTGCTGGGCCTAGAATTAGGAAGACCCGAGTACAAATCTAATCTCAGACATTAGTTGTATGATTCTAGCCACATCCCAACTTCTGCCTCAGTTTCCTTAACTGTAAAATAGCAATAATAGTACCTACCTAAAAAATAATAGTAACTACCTCCTAGAAAGTGTGGAGAGGATCAGATGATATATTTGTATAAGTGCATAACAGTGCCTAACACACAGTAAGAACTATATAAATACTTATTCCCTTTCCCACTGGAATGCTTGCTCTATAATTAACAAACTTTGCAATTGAAACTTCCTTTTTATCTTCTGGAACTCACTGAAAACATTGCTTTCTTGGCCACTCTTTGGCACTGGCTATTTTCATACCTCCAGATCACTGGTCATGGTGGGGAGTCACAATACTCTGCCATAATTACTTGAAACTGTCCTTCTATCACTACCACTCAGTATTTTCTTCACTTTTGAGGCTCATAATCTAAATTTGTCATCCAATCCATATCAAACTCCCAAGTCACTCTCCTTTCTTTAAGATGAGTGTCAAGCTCATTGTCTTTCCACCTCAACTCATGCCCTCATCCTAGAAGACTTCAGCATGCATATTAGGTTTTTTCAAATACTCTTAATTTCCCAGTTCCTCAACATAATTACCTCAACTCGTAATTCTTAGCCTAAGCAATACACAGAAATAGTCATACCCTTGGTCTTGCTATCACCCACATTCCATGTTTATCTTATAATCTCTTATCATTCTGTCTTCCTTTTGCCTTCTGATCTCTAATCCTGTTCATCTTTATTGGATCTCCAGTCTCTCCGTCTTGCAGTTCTTAACCAAGCCATGACTCCTAGTCCAACTACATTCTCTCCCCTTCCCAATTCTAAGTCCTTTGGTGAGCCAGCTCAGCTCAACACTATTCTCTCCTCTCAGATTCCTTGTTCCCCTTTTCTTTAGTCCTATCTCTGATCACACCTTGCCAAACCCCAATCCAAAATTGCTCCTGGAATCTGATTTCTTTACTCCTATTTACATGATCTCAGCTGGGGGAAAAAAAAACAAACCCAAATCTCTAATCCATCTTCACCTTGGGAAAGACTACATCAAGATAATTTTACTGCCAAATTGATTTTTTTTTCCCCATTTCCCTTCTCTGTCTTCAAGCCTAAACCCGCCCTCTAAGCTGAGAACCTTGCCTCATAAATGGCTGAAGAGCTTGAGGGAACTCACAAAGGGCTCCTTCTTCCCCCCCTTCTTACCTCATCTCTCTGACATACTCCATCATCTTGTCCATATTTCTCCACTCTCTGGAGAAGGGATGCCTTTCCCTTTGCCAATGCCAATCCCTCCAGATGAATCTTGATGAAATGGATGATTCCATTTCCTCTTATCTTCTCCAGCAGATTGTCCCTACATTCATCCCCTGTCATTTTTATTTCTCTTCCCTGATGCCTACAAACATACTTATGTCTCCCCACCCTAAAAAAAAACTTATCCCATGATCCTTGCTGCTTCTGTTATTTTTTTCTACTATATCTGAAAAAGCCATTTAAGTGAATCAGTGAAGTAACATATGGAAAGTGTTTGAAGCCCTTAAGAATGTAGAATCTGAAAAACAAAACAAAAAACAAACACATTCTTGTAATTACTGTCAGAATGACTTATTATTTCTTGAATATCATTGTGATGCATAGATTGCTTCATTTCTAGTAATTGAAAGTAGAGCAGAATATTAAAAATTGTTGGGTTTTGGTTCTTCATACAAACAGTTTAATGTGCATAATGATTTATTTCAGAATGACCATATACTTAATAAATTGTAAATTCCATTTTTCAAAATATTTTACTCAAACATATTGAAGCTGGGAAGTTTAGGTCACAATATATTTTCTCTCCTTCTGTTTGCTCCATGCTGTTTTTATATTTATTTTTTCCTTTCAAATAAAAAATATTTAGAAGTATTGCACATGTTTATTCTATATCGAATTGCTTGCTGTCTTGGGGAGAGGAGAGGAGGGAAAGGGAGAAAATTTTGGAACACAAAGTTCTGTAAAATGATTGTATATGTATAATGTACATCAGATTGCTTACTATCTTGGGAAGAGGGAGCAAGGGAGGGAGGGAAGGAAAAAAATTAGAACTCAAAATATTACAAAAAAGGAAACTATCCTTACATGTATATGAAAAAATAAAATGCTACTAAATATTTTTGAAGAATATTTTGTTTTTGCCTGTTATTTATAAAGACAATTTTGGGAGGGGTAATAAAACTTTTATTTATTTTTTTGTTCCAACTTTCCCCTCCTCCCCACTTCCTCCCCTAGATGGCAGGTAGTCCAATACATGTTAAATATGTTAGAGTATATGTTAAATCCATTATATGTATACATATTTATACAGTTACCTTGCTGTACAAGAAAAATCGGATCTAGAAAGAAAGTTTTAAAAAATCTGAGAAAGAAAACAAAAATGCAAGCAACCAGTAACAGAAAGAATGGAAATACTATATTGTGGTCAGCACTCATTTCCCATATTTCTTTCTCTGGGTATAGCTAATTCTCTTCATTACTGAACAATTGGAATTAGTTTGAATCATCTCATTGTTGAAGAGAGCCACATCCATCAGAGTTGATCATCTTATAGTCTTGTTGCTGTGTATAATGATCTTCTGGTTCTGCTCATTTCACTCAGCATCAGTTCATGTAGGTTTCTCCAAGCCTCTCTGAAATCATCCTGCTTGTCATTTCTTACAGAACAAGAATATTCCATAACATTCATATACCACAATTTATTCAGCCATTCTCCAATTGATGGGCATCCATTCAGTTTCCAGTTTCTGGCCACTACAAAGAGGGCTGCCATAAACATTCTTGCACATGTGGGTACCTTTCCTTCCTTTAAGATCTCTGGGATATAAGTCCAACAAAAATACTGCTGGATGTGGATAGCATTTTCCATCATGAGTCTTTTGGAATTGTCCTGGATCATCATGTTGCTGAAAAGAGCTAAGGCAATCATAGCTAATTATTGTAAAATGTTGCTGTTACTGTGTACAATGTTCTGGTGCCACTTGTTTCATTTTGCATCAGTTCATGTAAGTCTTCCCAAGTTTTTCTGAAATCTGCTTGGTCATCATTTCTTATAGCACAATAGTATTCCAATATGTTAATATACCACAACTTGTTCAGCCATTCTCCAATTGATGTTCTTCCCCTCTATTTCCAATTCTTTGTCACCACAAAAGACCTGCTACAAATATTTCCCTTTTTTTAATGATTTAATGGGATATAGACCTAGTAGTTATATTGCTGGATAAAAAGGCATGCATGCACTGCTTGTTTGCCTTTTGGGCATAATTCCAAATTACTCTCCATATTTCTATATTATTCAAGGAATTTCCCCTAGCTAAAAAAAAAAATAGTCAAATATATTTGACCTCCACCTCCTCTTTTTCTACAGGCTCCTAAATCCCCCTCCAATTACCCCTTCCCACTTTCTCTTTCAAGTCAAACTCTCTCCAAAATTACTAGTGATTTCTTAATTGACAAGTCTATTTGTCAATTCTCATTTTCCACTTAATCTTTCTGCCTCATTTTACTATTCTGGTTACCTGAATACTCCCTCCCCTCTGGTCTTGGTTCTCCTTCTACTATTTAGGACTGTTCAGTCATTTTGGCTGGATGTTCATCATATCTCACTAAAGGTGGGCATTACATGATGATCCTCTGATCTCTCTTCTTTAATCTTTCCTATGGGAGGGAAGAAAGAAATAAGCATTTATTAAGCACATACTATGTGCCAAGCATTGTATTTTACAAATATCTCATTTTGATTCTCAGGACAAACCTGTGAGGTAGATGCTATTATTATATCCATTTTACAGTTGAGGAACCTGAGGTTGAGAAAAATTAAGTAACTTGGCTCAGTCTCACAGTTTAGTGAGTATTTTTGGATAAGTTGGTCTTCCTGGTCTTCCTGACTCCAGACACAGAGCTTTATCCCCTGTACTACCCAAATGGTAGCACATACCATCTCCTTGAGGTTCAATAATCAACTACTTGAAAATGTTTTTCCAGATCTATATATACTTTATTCTCCTGAGCTCCAGTCCTACATCTCCAGATGCCTGTTGGACATTTCAATCTCAATCCAACTCAAATCCAACATTATCAAAAATTCTTCCCAACTTTTCTATTATATTTGAAGGTGCCAATAGCTATTCCAGTCTAGTAACCTTGGTTCCTCATTCTCTGTAACCCTACATATCCAATCATTTGTTTAATCTTGGCATTTTTATATTCACAACAATTCTCATATACATCCCCTTCTCTCCATTTATATGGCCACATATAAATAGTCCTAGTTCTTACTGCCTTTCACCTAGAATATTTTTTTTAGTTAAATTGACTTGTTTTTGTAAATAGTAGCTTTTAATTTTCAAAATATATGCAAAGATAATTTTCATTATTCATTCTTGCAAAACCTTGTGTTCCAAATTTTTTCTCCTTTCCTTTCTCCTTCCCTCTCCCCTAAACAGCAAGTAATCCAATATCTGTTAAACATGTGCAATTCTTCTATACATATTTCCACAATTATCATGCTGCACAAGAAAAAAATCAGATCAAAAAGGAAAAAAATTGAAAAAGAAAACAAAAATCAAACAACAAAAAAGATAAAAATATTATGCTGTGATATAGAGGGCCAGAACTCTGGAGAAATATACTTGAAACAAGGATACTTACAACAAGTGTTAACTCAGTAGAATGATGAGATGAGGATTCTCTAGTTCACATATATACTTAGTACTTAGTATGGTGATGTAATGGTTCTCTAGTTCACACATATTCAGTATGCTGTAATGATGTAATTGTACTAAGATATATAAGAGCTAAGAAGGACTGGAAATGAGACATTCCATCTTTGACCAGCCTCTAGTGTTTGTCCTGACTTCATTACTTCAGGCTGTACCCTGTAATTGAAGAGTTTTACTCTTCAGGTCAAGAAAAAAGAAAATACATTCTGTTTAATGTGGAAATTATCAACAATCTGGAAAAGGGTTGCACTCTTTATGAATCTACATTGTCTTATGTTAAGATGTTATTAGAGAATTTGGCTTTTGAAGTTTTAACCCCTAATGATTAGAAATCTTTAACAAGGACATGTTTAGAACCTGGACAAAACTTGTTGTGGCTTTCTGAGTATAGTGAATTCTATAGAATACAAGCCCAATGAAATAGGCAACCTGGAGTTAATATACCAATGACCTGTGATCAACTAACAGGTGTAGGTCATTATGCAGACATTATGCAGATTAATTATCCTACAGCAGCATATGATCAAATTGCTGCTGCTGCTGCTATATAAGCATAGGCATCCTCCCAGGAAGACAAGATAGAGGGAAAGACTTCAGGAAAATAGTGCAAGGTGAAAATGAACCTTTTGCTGATTTCGTGGGATGTTTGCAGACAGTTGTCATACGAACTATTGGTGAAAATGTAGCAACAGATATTATAATAAGTCAACTTGCTAGAGAAAATGCTAATGAGGTTTGTAGAAGAATTATACTAGGACTACACAAGGAGGCTCCTTTAGAGGAGATCATAAAATGCTGTGCCACAGTGGGCACAAATGCTTTTTATACCCAGGCTATGATGCAGAACATGGGAAGATGAGGTCCCTTTTGGCAAGGGACTTTCAAAGAGACTTGTCAGTGTTTTGAATATGATAAAGTAGGGCATCTGAAAGCTCAATGTTGGCATAAAAAACAGGGTAGGAGAACAAGACCCAAAACCCTATCTTCAAAATGCAACAGAGGCTTTCATTGGGCATCAAAATATAGATTGACTCAAGGAAATGGGAAGATGGGCTCAGCTCCAAGGTCCCAGGCAAAAAAACACTTGGGGCATGATGGCAGCCATCGTTACACCCAGAGAGTTTTTAGAAGTTCAGTACTCCCACGTGATCAATCAGCGGAGAAGCAACCTAATGGGGAAAAGGGATTGCAATTGGGGAGCAATGAAGAAAGTGGCTTTACATGATTCTCCTGAGGAAATGTGTCATGGTGGACACAGAGCCAGAATTAAGACCAGGAGGACTTCATTCAAGACCTACCATTAAAATATACTATCTGTGTGGCCCTAAGCAAGTTGCTTAACCTCTGAACACTCTAGGTAACTTCCTAATACTGTAAGTTGTAGAGAAGGTTCTAATCTGCACTAATAAAAGAAGTTTCTTGATTCTCTTTACACTATTAATTTTTTTATTTTTGACAAAGATGCACTGCTTCCGGCAGACAGGTTTTATAACCTGCCAGAAGGGCAGTGTCCAGTGCGAGCAGCTCCACTATCTTTAGATAATCACCAGGTGATATGGAGAGATCCAGAAAGTGGTGAATAGAAGGAACCAGATAGATTAACTGCTTGGGGGAGAGGATTTGCTTGTATATCTACAGATGGAGAAGGAATCAGATGGATACCAATGAGCCGTTTTTGTCTTGTCCATCAGAGAGACAGAAAAAGAGAAGGCCCTTGAAACAAAGAAGAAGACCCAAGAAACATCAGGTGGTTCCATCTCTGACAACATGTGCCACTGAAGAATAAAAATAGCAATCTAATCTTTGACAAACCCAAAGATCCCAAATTTTGGGATAAGAATTCATTATTTGACAAAAACTGCTGGGAAAACTGGAAATTAGTATGGCAGAAACTAGGCATGGACCCACATTTAACACCACATACTAAGATTAGATCAAAATGGGTCCAAGATTTAGGCATAAAGAACGAAATCATAAATAAATTGGAGGAACATGGGATGGTTTACCTCTCAGACTTGTGGAGGAGGAAGGAGTTTGTGTCCAAGGGAGAACTAGAGACCATTATTGATCACAAAATAGAACATTTTGATTACACCAAATTAAAAAGTTTCTGCACAAACAAAACTAATGCAAACAAGATTAGAAGGGAAGTAACAAATTGGGAAAAAATTTTTACAGTTAAAGGTTCTGATAAAGGCCTCATCTCCAAAATATACAGAGAATTGACTTTAATCTATAAGAAATCAAGCCATTCTCCAATTGATAAATGGTCAAAGGATATGAACAGACAATTTTCAGATGATGAAATTAAAACTATTTCCACTCATATGAAAGAGTGTTCCAAATCACTATTGATCAGAGAAATGCAAATTAAGACAACTCTGAGGTATCATTACACACCTGTCAGATTGGCTAACATGACAGGAACAAATAACGATGAATGTTGGAGGGGCTGTGGGAAAACTGGGACACTGATGCATTGTTGGTGGAGTTGTGAAAGAATCCAACCATTCTGGAGAGCAATCTGGAATTATGCCCAAAAAGTTATCAAAATGTGCATACCCTTTGACCCAGCCATACTACTACTGGGCTTATACCCCAAGGAACTACTAGAGAAGGGAAAGGGTCCTGTATGTGCCAAAATGTTTGTGGCAGCCCTTTTCATAGTGGCTAGAAGCTGGAAGATGAATGGATGTCCATCAATTGGAGAATGGTTGGGTAAACTATGGTATATGAATGTTATGGAATATTATTGTTCTATAAGAAATGACCAACAGGAGAAATATAGAGAGGCTTGGAGAGACTTACATCAACTGATGCTGAGTGAAACGAGCAGAACCAGAAGATCATTATACACTTCAACAATGATACTGTACGAGGATGTATGCTGATGGAAGTGGATTTCTTCAACATAGAGAAGAGCTAATCCAATTCCAATTGATTAATGATGGAAAGAACCAGCTACATCCAGAAAAGGAACAATGGGAAATGAATGTAAACTGTTATTTTTACCTTCTGAATCCAATTCTTCCTGTGCAACAAAAAATTCGGTTCTACACACATATATTGTATCTAAATTATACTGTAATATATTTAACATATATAAGACTGCTTGCCATCTGGGGGAGGGGCTTGGGGGAGGAAGGGAAAAAATCTGAATAAAAGTAAGTGCAAGGGATAATGTTGTAAAAAATTACCCATGCATATGTACTGTCAAAAAATGTTATAATTATAAAATAAAATAAAAATAAATAAATAAATTAAAAAAAAAAAAAAAAAAAAAAAAAAAAAAAAAAAACATGTGCCACTGAAAGAGCTTAACAGTTAACCCTATGTGTATGGCAATTGACTCATGAATATCAAAAATTGATGAGATTGCTACAGCACTTCAAAACCTGCAGGAATCATTGGATTCCCTGACACATAATGAGACTGTTGCAGGACTTCAAAACTTGCAGGAATCATTGGATTCCCTGACCCATGAAGTAATGGACAGTAGAGTGGTTTTGGATTATCTCTTGGCTGTGGAAGGAGATGTATGTGCGATTATTATTTATATACCCTCCTTCTAGGACTTATGGACATGTATAATTCCTCATGTTGATTCATATTGTTTGTTACATCACTACTAGCCTGTGTTATATTATTATGTACTTGTGTAATACCTCCCATGCTGATGGAATTATATATACCTGTTTCAAGTAAGACCCTTCAACTCAGAAGAAACCTGCTAACAAGATATGGTTTGGTGTTTTCACCTCCCTGAGAAGTCAGGGAGGACATGATCACCTCATTTTTGGTGTTCTCACCTCTCTTCCTGAGAAGTCAGGGAGAGTGTGATCACCTGTGTTCTAAAACAAAAGAATGTGGGAGATGTAGAGGGCTGGAACTCTGGAGAGGTATACTTGAAACAAGGATACTTACAACAAGGTATTAACTCAGTGGAATTGATGAGATGATGGTTCTTTAGTTCACATATATACTTAGTACTTAGTTTGGTGATGTAATGGTTCTCTAGTTCACACATATTCAGAATGCTGTAATGATGTAATTGTACTAAGTTATATAAGGGCTAAGAACTGGAAAAGAGACAGTTCATCTTGGACCAGCCTCATGGTGGCTGTCCTGCCTTCACCACTTCTCCAGCTGATCCCGCGGACCTCCAGAAGGCAAATTCTAACATTTATACTGTGATCCACATTCTGTTCCCTTAGTCCTTTTTCTGGATGCAGATGGCTCTCTCCATCACAAGTCTGTCACTTCATTGTTGTTGAAAAGAGCTAAGTCCATCAGACTTGATCATCACATAATTTTGTTGTTATGTACAGTATTCCCTTTGTTCTGCTCATTTCACTCATCATCAGTTCAAGTAAGTCTCTCCAGTCTTTCTGAAATCATCCTGTTGGTCATTTCTTACAGAACAATAATATTCCACAGCATTCATATACCATAATTTATTCAGCCATTCTCCAACTAATGGGTATCCATTCAGTTTGCAGTTTCTTGCCACTACAAAAAGAGCTGCCACAAACATTTTTGCACATACAGGTCCTTTTCCCTCCTTTAAGATCTCTTTGGGATACAGGCTCAGTAGAGACACTGCCAGATCAAAGGGTATGGCCATTGGACATAGTTCCATATTGCTCTTCAGAATGGTTGTATCAGTTCACAACTCTACCAACAATGGATTGGTGTCCCAATTTCCCCAATTAAATAAATTTAATTTATCATTAAATTTTCCTGTTATCTTAGCCAATCTGAGAGTACTCAGAGTTGTCTTAATTTGCATTTCTCTGACTCAGTGATTTAGAGCATTTTTTCATATGACTAGAAATCATTTTAATTTCATCTAAAAATTGTCAGCCTTTGATCATTTATCAGTTGGAGAATGGCTTGTATTTTTATAGATTTGAGTCAGTTCTTTATATGCAATAGTCTTTTAATGGTCTCCCTGTGGCTCCAGTCTTTACCCCCTAAATCTATCCTCCATTTAATTACCACAGGAATTTTGCTAAAGTGTAGATCTGCAGGCTGATTTTGGAAAGACTTACATGAACTGATGCTGAGTGAAGTGAGCATAATCAAGAGAACATTGTACACAGTAATAGCAAGATTGTGTGATGATCAATTGTGATGTATTTAGCTCTTCTTAGCAATGTGATGATCCAAGACAATTTCAATAGACTTGGGATGAAAAATGCCATCCCCATTGAGAGAGAGAACTATGGAAACTGGAGGCAGATCAAAGCATAGTATTTTCACCTTTTGTTTGCTTCTTCTTATGTTTTTCCCCCTTTTGGTCTGATTTTTGTGTGTGTGTGTGATATGACAAATATGGAAATATGTTTTAAAGTATTGTACATGTATAACCCATATAAGATTGCTTGTTGTTTTGTAGAGGAGGGAAAGTAAAGGAGGGAGAAAAAATCTTGGAATACAAAATCTTACAAAAATAAATGTTGAGTAAGTTGATTCAGGCCAGTTCCAATGGTCTTGATGGAGACTGACTTATGCACCCATTGAGAGGACTATAGGAACTGTGTATGAATCACAACATTAGTATTTTCACTTTTGTTGTTGTTGTTTGCTTATATTTTACTTTCTTTCTCATGTTTTTCCTTTTTAATCTGATTTTTCTTTTGTAGCATGATAATTGTGGAAATATGTATAGAAGAATTGTACATGTTTAACATTTTGAATTACTTGCTGTCTAGGGGAGTGGGTAGAAGGAAGGGAGGGAGAAAGAAAATTTTGGAACAAGCTTTTGCAAGAATGAATGTTGAAAACTATCTCTACATGTGTTTTGAAAATAAAGCCTTTATTAAAAAAATAAATGTTGAAAATTATCTTTACATGTATTGGAAAGATAAAACACTATTAAGGGGGGAAAAAGTATAGGTCTGAACGCTGAAGATTTTATGATATGCATCCTGTCATCTATCCATATCCAGAGAAAGAACTGATGGTATCTGAATACAGATTGAAGCATACTTTTTAAACTTTATTTTTCTTGTGTTTTTTTGGGGGTGGACTATTTTTTCATAATATGACTATTATGGAAATGTTTTGCATGATTATACATATATAACATATGAGAAAGTGAAGAAGGAGGAAAGGAGAAAATCTGGAATGCAGAGTTTGAAAATAAATGTTAGGGGCAGCTAGGTGGCGCAGTGTATAGAGCACCAGCCTTGGATTCAGGAGGACCCGAGTTCAAATGTGGTCTCAGACACTTAACACTTCCTAGCTGTGTGATCCTGGGCAAGTCACTTAACTCCAGCCTGGTAGGGGGGGAATGAATGTTAAAATTTGTTTTTATATATAACTGGGGGGGGGGAATTTTAAATAAATTTAATTTAAAAAGAAACGTTTAGATCTGTCACTCCTGTTCTACTGTTCCCTTTAGAACCTAATATAAAGCTCTCTTGCATTTTACTGTCATCTCACTAGATCTTCACAATAACCTTGACAGATAGGTGCTATTATCATTCTCATTTTACAAATGAGGAAACTGAGGCAGGGGTTAGATGAATTGCCCAGAGTCACACAGGTTTGCATTCAGGGGTCGTCTTGGTCCAGTGCTCTATCCACAGCACTACTAAGTAATTTGGTGGAGGAAGAGCCCAAATAATGGGGCATTCAGACAAAACCTCCAATAGTAATGTCACCTGAGCCATGCTTTAAAGGAAGTAGGGATTCTTCAATGTAGGGGTGAGGAAGGAGTGCATTGCACATACAGGATCCTTGTGGAACACAGAAAACTATGAAACAAAATATCATTTAAGTTCATAAGACAGTATAGTAGACGAGGTTCAAACACTAATTCAACACTAATTCCCAACAAGTGGCAGACCCAGAAAGCTTCTAGAAAGGGTGACATTCGATTTGGATTTTGAGAATAGTTAGAAATTCAATGGGCAAGTTATTGTCCGCATAGGCAACAGCACTAGTAAAAGACATGATAGAGGCAGGAAGTCACAAGAGATTTACAAGGGGGCAGTGAACAGTCCAGCTTGTTTGGCTCATGGGGTCTGTGGAGCGGAGTAGTAAGAGGATAGATAAATTATCATGGCTCCAGTTGCAGTAGCCCAGACATACGACGTTTCATTTGCTCCCCACACCAGAAAGCTCTATGCGACAGACAGAGGAAGTATTGTCCCCATTTTATAGATGAAGTGACTTAGAGATCATAACCTCTTCAGGGACTTTACTCCAATGTTCTTTCCACTCTATACCAGTTCCCCACGGAAAATCCCAAACTCCCCGACTTTGTCCCAGCCTTGGCAAATCCAAACTCCCTTTTCAGACTGATAAGGTGAGGAAAGGGGTATAATTGTCAACATCCTTCTCCAACAGAAAGTGGGACCCAAACATTTAGATCACCTTTTAATGACAGTTCAGAGCTGAAAGGTCGGGACTCATCAGAGCATAGCCTTGGGAGACGTTTAATTATCTCAGGCACCGCCTTAGAAGTCTGGAGGAAAAGCTATGAGGACTGAGTAGGAACCAAGGGACAGTGAACAGCAAATGAGCTTTTCGAAAGTTGGCAAAAATCAGATGTAATGTGGATAAACTAGAGTGAAACAAGGCTGCCCACTATCACCGTTACTGTTCAATATTGTATTAGAAATGCTAGCTTCAGCAATAAGAGAAGAAAAAGAGATTGAAGGAATTAGAATACGGAGGAAACCAAATTACCACTCTTTGCGGATGATACCCTAGAGAATCAACAAAAAAACTACTAGAAACAATTTACAACTTCAACAAAGTTGCAGGATACAAAATAAATCCACCGAAATTATCAACATTTCTGTATGTTACCAACGAAGTCCAGCAGCTAGAGATACAAAAAGTTGGCAGCAAGTCAGAACAGCTCAGGTACCTGAGCTGAGGGCCCAGGAGTTTAACAGGGAAGCCTCTGCTGGATGAGTCCCGCAAGCGGGGGGAAAGATGGGAGAGAGAAGGCTGACTCCTCCTCCTGTGTTCTCTCCTCCTCCTCTTCCCCCTGAGTAGGGAGCACTCCCCCGCCCCTCCGCACAGTCCCGCTCCCACCGCCTTCCCTCCCTCCCAGTGCCCACAGGGTGGGGTGATGCCCCGCTGCAACACCAACCCTTTTCCTGCAGGGGAGGGGGGGATCAGCCTAGCGCAGACTGCCGAGTTCCACTCTTGCCTGAACAGGTGAGCATCGCACAGGAATGCGCGCCGGGTGACTCACCAGCGCCCTCGTACCTGGGCCGGATAAAGCTGCCTCTCCTCTGCCCGCCCGATGTCTCTCTGTTCCTTTCCTGCTTTCTTTCCTCCCTCCCTCCCTCCCTCTCTGACAGTGTCGGGAGCTCTCGCTCTCTAACACACACACGCGCACACATACTCACACGCAGGAGAGCGGCTCCCACTGGCCAGCAAAGAGGGGGGAAGATCATCAGAAGCAAAAGGGACGAGACCCCAGGAAAGGTATGTGGGGTCTGCCAACTGCTGCCCCCTTCTCCTAGGGGCCGGGCACTGGGGCGGGGGAGGGAGAAAGGGCGTTGGGGTGGGAAGAGGCTGGGGGCAACGGGGCTTGGCGGCGGCTGCCTGCTCAAAGATCCTGCAGGAACTTCGCCTGGGAGTCCAGGCGCGCACGCAAGGTGGGTGGGTGGATTTAACTAGCCGCCCACTAGCCGCCCACTCTATCCCCCCAAAGGGGAGTAAAGCAGCTCCCCAGCCGCTCTTCTGCTCCCGAGATCCCTGACGGGGTCTTTTGTTCCTCGTCTCCTTCCTGAAAGGTTGGCATTTGCCAACGCCCTGTGCTCAGTGGCCCCGGCACCTTGTGGCTAGTCCTGCCAGTGGAGTAATGGCTGTCCCCAGCAGATAATGGGAGAGCGGCGGAGGGCTTCTGGTATTAAACTGAGGGCTGGGCGCTCAAAGGGGAGGGGGTGGCGAGGGAACAAGGAGGAAGAGGCACGGCCCCTGCTCCTTGGCTCTACCAGAGAGAACAACAACTGAAGTTCAAGTTTGCCAAGTGCTTCTCACACGGAAGTGCAGTAGGAGGTCCTCTGGCCATTCTTAGTCCCATTTTACAGATAGGGGAACTGAGGCTCAGAGAAATTAACTACTGGCTTAGATTTGAACCGATTCAAGTCTAGCACTCTATGCCTTCTCTGTGGTAGGATGAGAAGGCAGGGAAAGGTGGCTGGCTCACCTGGAAGGAAGCATTGAGGTACTTAGTCACCGAAGAAGCTGCCTAGGGCTAGGGCTTCTGAGTCGGCTGCCCATGGGGCTCTTTACCAAGGAACGGATAGAGCTGCACAGCCCTACTGGCCGTACATGGGACAAGCCCAAGAGGTGCCCGTGGTTGGAGGGAGCTCCCGCTCTGACCGACTGACCCCTTTCTCCCCTCTGCCAAACCTCCTCCTCTTCTTTCAAAATCCGTTCCAGATTCATTACTTGGAAAAGCTTTCCAAGATTACTGCCCCTACCCACCCAGTCCCTCTATCTCCAGTCCCTGCAGTCATTCCTATAACCATCCCCACCCCCACTCCAGGAACCTTCTGCCTTCTCCAAAGGCCCTTCCACACTGAAGAGTGTGGTGGTGGCTTACGTGGGTGCATCCACAAGATGGTGAGCTCCCTGGGGCAGGGACAGGGGAAGATCCGCTTCTCTTCCTCCAGCTTCCTATCTGCCCAATCTGTAGTTATTCCTCTAAGCAAGGCTGGAAAGTGACGAGCCGGTACTCTTAAGGATTTAGAGAGCAGTATGCGGGGAGGAGTTAGACTTGAGGAAGTTCCTAACTTCAGCCCAAAAATACAGGACTGAATGAAGCTGGGATGAGGGAATAAGGGATCCGTGAAGAGCCTCCGCAATGGAAGATGGAGGAAAGTCATATGTTGTTGCTGCTGTTGTTAAACTCCACTTCCCGAGGGTACATGGGTAAGAGCACCTTAGCCCTGAGTCCCAGAGTTAGAGAAGCAGTTCTAGGGGGCTGAGGATGGAGACCCAGACAATCCTCTGCGTTTCAGCTAAGAGCCAGCCCCTCTCAGGTTCTGCAGAACATCTCTGTATGGAGAGGGGGATTGGCGAATAAGGGAAGGGGCAGATGATACCTTCAGGGGGCCCACCTCTAAGTACCCTTCCTAACCTCAGGGACTTCCGCCCACAACACCAATACGGACAGACCCAACCTGTGTTAGAACACATATGCTGAAGGAAGCTCCCCCACCCCAGAGAAGGCATAGAGTGCTAGACCTGAATCAGGGTTCAAATCTCACTTTTGACACTTATTGTGAGCCAGAAGTTAACCTCTCTGAGCCTCAGTTCCCTTATTTGTAAAATGGGACTAAGAATGCCCAGAGGACCTGCTACTGCAGTTCCATGTGAAAAGCACTTGGCAAACTTGACTGCCTATAGAACTTCAGTTATTCTCTCTGGTAGAGCCATATGCCTGTAGACATGTTTGTATGTCACATATAGGTGTGTTTCCATGTTCTATTTATGTGAAAGTGAGAAGAAACAGGGTTCTCATCTAGGCTCTGTTCTGTCCAGAGCTTTTTAAAAGACCCTTAAATATATAGTTAGATGGCACAGGAGTGATCCTGGGCATGTCACTTAACCCTGTTTGCCTCTAAACTGGAGGAGGAAATGGCGAACCACTCCAATATCTGGCAAGAAAATCCCAAATGATACCATGAAAAGTAGTACAGAATAAAAAACTGAACCATAATATGAATATACCTAGCTCCTGCTGAATATCAAGAAGAAGAAAAAAAAAAATCTCTGACAAGGGTTGCATCTGGAAAACGGGTGTTTAATAGGACCAGCCCTTGCTTACCTCACAGGATTTGTTATTGTTATGAGTGTCAAATGAGATAGCGCCCATGAAAGAGTTTGTAGATTGTAAAGGGCAGTAGACTTTTGTAAGGGATTTATTGTGAAGATTTATAGCACATTGGAAAAAACTCTACCCTTGGTGTCTCTGGGACTGTCTAGCTGGGTGATGTTAGGCAAACTGTTTTTTAAAATAATAATAGTTTTTATTTTTCAAAATGCATGCAAAGATAGTTTTCAAACCTGCAAAACCTTGTGTTCCAAATTTTTTCCCTTCCTTCCCACCTCCTCCCTTTTGGGCAAACTATTTTTCCCTTTTGAGAGTCTATCTATACAATAAGAAATTTACGCAAAATATGAAATTCTTTACTCACTTTAAAGAAACATATCAGTGTTAGTTATTATTATTGTTAAAGAAGTTTAATTAAATGAGTTCTAAGGTCCCTTCCAACACTGACATCCTGGGATCCTTGAGTAATATTGCCTGTAGGTATGTCTCTGCCTTACTTCAGTATAAGTAAGGGTGGATATAGGTGTGGCCCTTCTCAAACCTCTTGGCTGCTAGGAAGTCATTTCGACTGGGAGTCCACACCCTGACTGGCTCGGGGACTACCCATCCCACAGTTATTTGCTCCCTTAGGCACCCTTAGGCACCTTTGGGCAAGGCTTTATTTCCCCTTCCTGATCTCTGGTCCTGTAGAGCTCCTTTTCTCTCCAGACTGGATGTAATATTAATACAGTCGTTGCAGCCTCTATGCCCTTTGGAACCTCGGAACTGGCAGGAGTTGAAAGGACCACTCCCATTAGACCCAACCCCTTTCAAGGAGCTGAATCCCTCTTTCCTGAATCTTCAGCCACACACTACTCACCCTTAGCCCAGGCTACAGAATTAGGATCTTTACTATGCTGCTCTCAGCTTAGGTGACCTGGGGAAAGTAAGTCACTTCTAAGAAAAATTAAGACTATATAGTCTCAGTGTGAAGAAGGGTTCTAGGAAAATATGGTAGGGTACTCGGATTTTTTTTTTTTTTTCCAATTTCTTTCAACTGTACTGGCCTATGTGGAGTTTGCCCAAGTCAGTTTATATTGTAAAATAATCTCAAAGATACCCTTTTTTTCCCATTGACCTCCACTATACTGGGCTTCCCTAATTTGTTTCTCTCATTTTTTTTCTTTTTCCAAATTAAAAAAAATTTTTTTCCTTGATGTCTTTTGTTTTTCCACCAATTTAATTTGCAAATACATCTCCCTCCCCCTACCTCTCTCCATCAAGCCATTACTCATAGCAAAGAATAAAAAGGAAATGAAGGGGAAGCAGATTAGTAAAATCAACATCAGTTGGCTCTAAATGTATATGTAGTATTGTTTCATACTCATAATCCCCAACTTTTACAAAGAATCTCCTATGTTCTTTTAAACAAATAAATAGGAAATAGTGGTTTCCTGTTTGTTTAAAGGTAAATCTTCAAGGTGGAAGAGTAAGACCATAAGAGAGTAACCCAACATAGGTTTGTCACTGGGTAACAGAGCTGGTGTTTCCAGTGGAGGAAAGAATGTGCTCCTTTTTGTCTCTGTGTGTCTCTCTGTCTCTCTCTTCTATCTATCTCTTTGTATCCCTGTATTTCTCTCTCTCTCTCTCCATCTGTCTGTCTTTTTCTCTCTTTTTGTCTCCCTGTGTTTTGCTGTCTCTCTCCATCCTCTGTCTCTTTCTGTCTCTGTCTCTTTCTTTCTATCTGACTGTGTGTGTGTGTCTGTTTCTTCTGTCTTTGTCTCCTTGTCTTTCTCTGTCTCTCTTCATCTCTGTCTCTGTTTCTCTATCTCTATCTCTCTTCTACTCTTTGTCTTCCTGTCTTCCTCTGTGTCCTCTCTCTCTACTCTTTTTATTTTCCTTTCTCTGTTTCTCTCCATTTGTTTCTCTGTCTCTGTCTCTCTCCATCTGTCTCTCAGTTTCCCTGTCTGTCTCTGTCTCTATCTCTATATCTCTCTGTCTCCCTGTCTTTTTTCTGCCTCCCTTCATCTCTGTCTCTGTGTCTATCTCTGTTTCTCTTTCTCTGTCTCTACCTCTTTCTGTCTCCCTGTCTTTCTCTGTCTCTCTCCATCTTTGTCTCTCTGTCTCCCTGTCTCTGTCTCTCTCTTCCTGTCTTTTTGTCTCTCTCTCCCTGTCTCTGTCTCTATCTCTCTGTCTCCCTGTCTTTTTCTGTCTCTACCTCTGTCTCTGTCTCCCTGTCTCTGTTTCTATTTGTATCTCTCTCTGGCTCCCTGTCCGTCTTTGTCTCTGTTTCCCTGTCTTTCTCTGTCTCTCTGTCTCTGGCTCTGTCTCTTTCCATCTTTGTCTCTGTCTCTATTTCTATCTCTCTGTCTCCCTGTCTTTCTCTGTTTCCTTGTCTTTCTCTGTCTTTCTCCATCTCTGTCTCTTTGTCTCTCCATAAGTGTCTGTCTGTCTGTCTCTGTCTCTGTGTCTTTCTCTGTCTCTCTATCCGACTCTGTTTCTCTGAAGAATCCCTTTCTCTCAACAAGACATTGGAATCAATGTCTTGTTGAGATTCTACTCTCCGCTTCCGGACTGGCACAAAGGCTTGAAGCAAACACCTATTGAAGCAAACACCTATATTTCATCCTATTGGGCTAGACTAGTGTATGACAGTTCCACAGACTGACCGTCTCTTCGTTACCTCCCCGCCTTGGTCCTTATATTGCATTGGGAAATCCTTAAGCAAAACCCTCCTGGAGCTGCCCCTCCCATTAAAGAGCAGATGGTCCAAGCCTAGAGCCCAGTGGTAGAACCTGCCCTTGTCGGAGAGGTCCCAGCCCTTCCCTCTCCCAGGCCATGCTGTGACTCTGTAGGAGCCCACAGGTAAATCCAGCAGGACACGGGAGTCAAAGTTCTGCAAATCTGTGACTTGCTAGGAAGGAGACTATCTGAGCAGAGGGGCTTCTTCAGGAGGTCTCAGGGAATGGCACTGTGTGCCACATGGTGCTCATGATGCCGGCTAACAGCATGAACACTCTGGTTGTTTCAGGAGAAAGAGGATGCCCTGGCCGGGGGCGTGGGCTGGGCTGCTCTTCTGGGCAGTTCTGTGCACCAGCCTCCAAGGGAACACAGGTAAGTCAGAGGATTTCTTTCTCTTTCTTGGAAGCTTTCCCCTTAAGCATTTCTGGGGTCATCCAGCGTCTGATCAGCTGGCCTCCCACGCCACTTTAATTCATTCATTCTTCCATCTACCCACCAGACACTCCCTGTATATAGTTAGGCAGTGAAAGTACAAAGATGAATAAGGCAAAGGCCGTCCCTTCAGGAAGTTTAAAGTCTAATTTAGAAGATCTATAAATATCTTCTATATTTCTGTATATATATATATATATATATATATATATATATATATATATATATATATATATATAATTTAGAAGATATATAAATAAAAATAAGAGATGAGTAAATGTGGTAAGTGCCATAAGAGAGGAATTGGCAAAGTTCTATAGATGTTCAGAGGAGGGAGAAGAGGTAGATCATTTGTATGATAATTAGTCCCTTCCCAAATATCTCAGAGTACCACATGGTCAGCTAGAGGCTCCATTGCATGACCAGGAAACCGATATACAGGCAAAAAGCCACGGTGAAGCTTAAGGTACCCTGCTGTTTAGCCATAGAAGTGGCTGATTGACCCAGGGGTCTCTTTCTCTCAAGCCTATCCTCATCCCTGCCTTTGATTCCTCATCTAGCTAATCGCTGCAAGAAGGCCCTGGTGAAGAGCTGTACCGAGTGCATCCGTATAGACAAGGACTGTGCCTACTGCACTGATGAGGTGAGAACCCAGCCATCCCTTGTCCTGGGAGGTTTGCAGGGAAGATGTACCTTCCCACTCAAACCTGTGGCAGGACTCACTTTCCCTCACATTTTTTCCTACAAACCTGTGGCCAGATCCACACTTCTCCTGACTTCTACAAGACTCTGGTGCCCAGGATAGAATCCAGAACAAGGAAAAACTATATGTTTGCAATATATTGTATAAAGGAAGGGAGTGATCAGAGCCATGATTAGTATTTTTTACATCTGTGGAAAGCAGAGGAAAAAAAGGTAGTAAAGAAGACTACAGGAGAAATCTCCATAGCAAAAAGATCTTTTAAAATTTTTTTCCTCAGTTACACATTAAAAACAACAATTTTTTATTATACATGTACATTGATTTTAAAAAAACATTTCCTTATGAAATCATATTGGGAAAGAAAAAAAGGGAATAAACACTAGAAGAAAAAAAAAAGAAGAAAAAAAAAAAGTGAGCATGTCATGTGTTGATTTACATTCAGTCTCCATAGTTCTCTCTCTCTGGATGTAGATGATCTTTTCCATCCAAAGTTTATTAGAATTGCCTTGGATCACTGAACTGCTGAGAAGAATCAGGTCTGTCATTGTTGATCATCGCACAATCTCGCTGTTGCTGTGTACAATATATTCCTAGTTCTGCTTGTTTCGCTCAGCATCAGTTTATGTAAATCTTTCCAGGCCTTTCTAAAATCAGCTTGCTCATCATTTTTTTAATAGAACAATAATATTCTGTTACTTTCATATACCATAACTTCTTCAGCCATTCCCCAGTTGATGGGTATGTATTCGTTTTCCAATTCTAGCAAACAAAATCCTATGGGAGAAGAGACTCCCCCAGTATGCTTCCCATGAGAGGAGATTAAAAACCTTGAGATACCCCATTGCCACTGCTAGGGAGAATGCTCCTGGGAGAAAGTGTAATGAGTCAGTCCAGGAAGGTGCTCACCTACGGTACAAAAAAGTTTCAAGATGCTTCCTTAAATTAGGTTTCACTGCAGTTCAGATACAGAGCTCAGTGCTCTCCAGTCAGGTGGAGTTGCTTCAGGACCCTGCCTAGCTCCCCTCCCCTCCTCTCCAATTGCTGGGAGGAGGCTGGGGCTGGGAAATACTAGGCAGGTAAGATAGTGGAGGGAGGGGCTGAAGCAGACATATTCCTCAGCCTTGGGCCTCAAGCCCCAAAAAAGAAAAGGGATGCAATAGTATATACTCCAGATAATATAACAGCCTAAGACTGGGAGAGAAAAGATAATCATGCTGCATACGGGAGGGTTCTGGGCTCACAGTTGGCAAAAGACTAAAATATGGTATTTTTGCCATGTTTAATTATATTGGATTACTTTCCATCTAGGAAAGGAGGTGAAGGGAAAAGTTCCTATTAGAACACAAGTTTTTGCAAGAGTCAATGATGAAAAATTATTCTTGCATATGTTTTGAAAATAAAAAGAACAATAAAAAATTACTGAAATATGGGATATATGTTCCCTTGCTCCAGTGTCAGGTGGTCTGGTACAAAACCCTAGCTACAGCTCTTAGGGAGGTTATCAACTGAAAGGCAAGACCAGGTGTATGGATGGAGAAGTAGTTGAGGATGTAAGAGGCACTGAGAACTATCCTATCCATTTTTCCACTGACTAGACATTCAAGGACCGTCGCTGTAACACTAGAGAGGAACTGCTGGCCATGGGCTGTGAGGCCGGGAGTGTGGTGTTCAAGGAAAGTAGCTTCCATATCACAGAGGTGAGCTCTGGGGATGAGGGGTCAGCATGGTTGTGAAAGGGAAGTCATGCTCTAGAAATAAGAAGTCATATCCTTAGAGGCAACCAGGTGGCCCAGTGGATAAGAATGTCAAAGTCTAAAGACCCGAGTTTAAATTCTGCCTTAAATATTGCCTACCTGTTGTGACAGGGCATTTAACCTTTTGATTTCAGTTTCCATATATATATATAATGGAAGTCATAATAATGCCCCTTTTCCCAGTTTGTTTGTTTGTTTGTTTGTTTTGCATAGGACTTAAGTGAGTATAACTATTTATACATATATTGGATTTAACATATATTTTCACATATTTAACATATATTGGATTACATGCCATCTAGGGGAGGGGGTGGGGAGAGGAGGGGAAAAGTTGGAAGGGAAGATTTGACAAGGGTCAGTGTTGAAAAATTACCTATAGCTATAATAAAATAAATTTTTTAAAAAGACTTAAGTGAGATGATGAAGAAACCTAATTAGGTGGAGGAAGCACTGTCCTAGAGATCTCTGTTACTGTCAGATGATTTTGGACAAGTCATTTTCCTTCCTCTGGGCCTCAGTTTCCCCTTTTGTAAAAATAAATTAGAAAAGAACACTGGGACTAGAGTGAAGGAACCTCATTTTGAGCTCAGCTCTGCTCCTTACAGCCCCTGGTCAAGGCTAAGGCACCTCCTCTATCTGGAAACCTAGTTTCCTCATCTCTACCTGACCTTCCAGGTCCTTTTCAACCCTCCTTCTGTGACCTTCTCTCCCAAGCTGTGACATTCTCCTGGGCAGCTTCCCACAGGGGGCATAGAGGGATGAAGAGGAGATTGTTCATCCGTGGGAAAGGAGGGAGTCGCTTTGAGCTGAGTGTGGAGAAGGAAGCTGGGCCAAAGTGAGAGGGACAACAAGTGCAATGGCAGGAGGCAGGCTACCAGGAGAGATGCTCAGGCTGCAGCCCCCGTGTCTGTCTCTCCCTGTGGATTATGTGTACATTCATACACACACGTGTCCATTCCCCTTGGCAGTACACCGAGATCGACACTACCCTGAAGAAGAGCCAGGTATCCCCCCAAGCCATGCAGGTGCGCCTAAGGCCCGGCGAGGAGAAAAGCTTCGAGTTTCAAGTGTTTGAGCCCCTGGAGAGCCCTGTGGACCTGTACATCCTCATGGACTTCTCCTATTCCATGTCTGATGATCTGGCTAACCTCAAGCAAATGGGACGCAACTTAGGTATGTCGGGCACCTGGAAACAAGCGCAGGACAAGGGGCACCTCTTGGGCCAGGCCACAGGGAAAGTGCCGGGCTGTTTCCCTCCCTGGCTAAGGAAATGCAGATGTACCCAGGCATGTGTGCCCTGGGGGACTGAGCCCTCCCCACTTTTCTCCCTTGGCAATCCCCTCCTTGGTGGGTCCCTCCCTGTGGTGCCCAGGTTGGGGGTTTGCAGGATCCCAGCTCTGGACCATTGTCCTGCCGAAGATGGCAGAGTGGAGTTCTGTCCCTCTCCCCTAACACTGTCCTGTATCCTCAGCCCGGGTCCTGAGCCAGCTCACAAGTGACTACACTATTGGCTTTGGGAAATTTGTGGATAAAGTCAGCGTCCCACAGACAGACATGAGGCCGGACAAGTAAGTGGGCTTACTTAAGACTTCTACCCTTGGTACAAGTTCAGGTAAGATTGGGAGAGAACTACTCACCTCCATTGCTGATCCCTGGAATAGAAGGTCCCTGGGCAGGTGGACCCTCCCCATCCTACCCTTGCCTGACAGATTAATCACAGAGGGGCTCTGCTAGAAAGGAGTCTGCCGGTGTGGGGTGCTTGGGGGTGGCAGCCCAGGAGGGGGTGAAGGAGGGCCCCCTCCCTCAAGGGGCCAACAGGTGCCCTCTCAAGCAGTCCTAGGAGTCCTCCACCTGCCCAGCATGGGGTGCAACATATCCCACCCTGTAGAAGTGTCCTTGGGGAGAACTGATCTCGAGACAAAGCCTCAGTTGCCCCATATTAGTTAGAGATAGGATGAATGAGGTCCTATTGGCTGTGCTGGACAAGGAAAGGTATAGGGGAAGGTATTCTGCTCTCCAGTTCCCAAATACCTGTTGCAGAAAGAAATAAGGGAGGGGGCAGCTAGGTGGCGCAGTGGATGGATCACCAGCCCTGAAGTCAGGAGGACCCGAGTTCAAATCTGCCCTCAGACACTTAACACTTCCTAGCTGTGTGACCCTGGGCAAGTCACTTGGCCCCAATTGCCTCAGGGGAAAAAATAAAGGAAAAAAAAAAAAGGAATGTTTTTAGGAGTGGAAGGAGAAGTAGAGGCCTGATACCTTCTCCCACTTGATGTCTCTGTGCTCCCCACCTCCAGGCTAAAGGAGCCCTGGCCCAACAGTGACCCACCCTTCTCCTTCAAGAACGTGATCAGCCTAACAAAAGATCTGGAAGAGTTCCGGCACAAGCTGCAGAGGGAGCGAATCTCCGGCAACCTGGACGCCCCTGAGGGTGGCTTTGATGCCATCTTGCAGACAGCTGTGTGTACGGTGAGCCCTAGCCTGTGCACCCCCTCTCTGCTAGGGGCCAGAGCTTCAGCAGTTAAGTGACCTAGGGGTAGCTCCTAAGTACCTGAGCCTGACTCTGGACTCCAGACTTCCTGTTGCAGGATTAGCTAGCCAGGTATTGCGGCTTCTCCTGTCTCCTAACACTGCAGTCAGAAAAGGTTCAGGTTAAATATGGACGTTTCCCACCCCCGGGAGACACAGGGACCTTTGTGCCCAAGGCTGCAAGTGCTGAGGCTGGCTTCAGGCGCCGCTAAATAGGTTTGCTTCTCTTTGCCCTCCCCAGAAGGAGATTGGCTGGAGGAAAGACAGCACCCACCTGCTGGTGTTCTCCACAGAGTCGGCCTTCCACTACGAGGCAGACGGCGTTAACGTGCTGGCAGGGATCATGAAGCGGAACAGCGAAGAGTGCCACCTGGACTCCACGGGCACCTACACCCAGTATAACCAGCAGGACTACCCGTCCGTCCCCACCCTCGTGCGCCTGCTTGCCCAGTACAACATCATCCCCATCTTCGCAGTCACCAACCACTCCTACAGCTACTACGAGGTATTTCTGCACACAGTGCAGGAGGCTGGGAGCCTCATTCCCCAAGCCTTCAGGGACTGCCATGGGCTCTTCCTTCAGGAGATATAGTAGTCTTCCTTCTCTCCGAGGTCCTGAGTTAAAAAATACATTAATATTAACCTCATCAACTGAGACCCCCAGATCTTCTTCAATGGCTCCGTTCAATCAGCATGTTCTATGTGTTCTTCATCTTCCTCATCAGGCTTTTTTCTTTCTCCTTTTTTAAAAACAGAAGCTGCATAGCTACTTCCCAGTCTCCTCACTGGGCTTGTTGCATGAGGACTCTGCCAACATCGTGGAACTGCTTGAAGAGGCCTTTTACGTAAGGGGTTCGGGATTAGGCGACTTGGGGACCTGAGAGGGAAACTTGTGGCTGAGAGGGGCATGGTGGGAGAGGGCCAGGGGCTCAGAGTAAGGGGCAAAGGTGGGGGGTGGGCGTAGGAGCATAAATTTCAGCCTCAGGCTTCTTCCTAACTACTTCTCCCCAAAAAAGTCCCTGTGCTGAGCTGATCCTCTGTCTTTGAAGGACTGGCCCTTACCCAGGGTCTCATGCTACTTTCAGTCTAATGATTGGAAGTCTGAGATCCAGGATTGCAAGTCTCTAAAGAATGACATCCCCCCAGGGCAGCTAGGTGGCGCAGTGGATAGAGCACCAGCCCTGAAGTCAGGAGGAGCCGAGTTCAAATCCAGCCTCAGACACTTAACACGCCCTGGCTGTGTGACCCTGGGCAAGTCACTTCACCCCAGTTGCTTCAGGGGAAAAAAAAAAAAAAGAATGACATCCCCTCCTTCTATCTCCAATGTCTCTTGCCTTAGAGGCTCTGGTATCTACCAAAAGTACCATGTACCTTCCAGTGGTACGGCATCTCTGATTAACATTGGAGTCTACTGTTTTCATTTGAGTGATTAGGAATACTTATTGATAAAGATAAATGTGTGGGAACCATGTGTGCAAAGAGAGCTGGTGAGTCCCAGGGAGTAAGGTGGCCCAGGGGACCAGACTCCCCCTGCCCTTGAAGGAAAAGGATAGGGAGGGTAAAGAGTTAATCACTCCAATTCCAATAAAATTAAATTATGGCAAATATAGTTCTCAACATTCATTTTATAAAACTTTGTGTTCCAAATTTTCCTCCCTCCTTCCCTTCCCTGTCTCCTCCCCAAACAGCAAGCAATCTGACATAGGTTAGATTCTTTTAAACATATTTCCATATTTGTCATTTTGTGCAAGAAAAATCTAGATCAAAAGGGAAAAAATCATGAGAAAGAAAATAAAACAAGCAAACAATAATAATAATTTAAAAAGGGGGAAATAGAATGTTTTGATCCACATTCAGTCTCTGTAGTTCTCTCTCTAGATGTGGATGGCATTTTCCAGATGGATCAACTATGATAGACTTAGCTCTTCTCAGCAATGCAGTGATCCAAGGCAATTCCAATAGACTTGGAATGGAAAATATATATTTGCTTTTTCTTTCTCCTGGTTTTTTTTCCTTTTTGGTCTGATTTTTCTTGCACAACATAACAAACATGAAAAATATTTAGAAGGATTAGTACATGTTTAACCTATATCAGATTGCTTGCTCTCTTGGGAAGAAAGGGAGAAAAAATTTGGAACATAAAATCTTACAAAAGTAAATGTTATATATTTTAACATATTTAATATGTATTGGACTACTTGCCATCTAGGGGAGGGGGTGAGGGCAGGAAGGGGAAAAGTGAGAACAGAAGGTTTTGCAAGGGTCAGTATTGAAAACTATCCTTACATGTATTTGGAAAAAAAAAAATACTACTGAGAAAAAAAAACTAGTCACTCCATCTATATAGACTTAGGGTAGGATAAGGGTTGTTCCTTCTTCATTTAGTATTCCTATATCTCCCCACCAGCGTATCAAATCTAACTTGGATATCAGGGCTCTGAATACCCCCCGGGGCCTGCGGACCGAAGTCACCTCCAAAAAATACAAGAAGACAAAGGCCGGGTCTTTCCAAATCCAGCGTGGGGAAGTGGTATGTTTCCATTTGGGCTGGCCTGTGAGAGACCTGCTGGCCCAGGATCGGGGCAGGAATCTGCTGCAGAATCATGCCCTAATAAAGAGTAGGCAATCACGGATTTCTTTCCTGAGTATAACTGAATTATTTTCCAGGATTGTGGATAGTAAGGAGTCCTTACTCCCAGTCCCTACTTCAGAGAACTAGGGTGGGGGCAAAATGTATCCTGGGAGCTCCCTTTTGACTAGAAAAAGCCCCCCCAAGTCCATGCACCTCCAGAGTCCCTCTGGGGGAAGGAAACCTTTGCTGATGGAGCTCTGCTGCTACAGGGAACTTACCACGTGCAGCTTCGGGCAGCGGAGCAAGTGGATGGGAAGCACGTGTGCCTGCTGCCTCCCGAGGACCAGGGAGGAGAAATCCATCTCAAGCCCTCTTTCTCTGATGGACTCAGAATCGACGCCAGCATCATCTGTGATGTGTGTGATTGTGAGCTGGTAGGTAGTGAGCGCTGTGGGAGAAATCACCCAAGGACTTGGAGCTGGAGGGTGGGTGGGGGCTTCAGGGACCACCCTTCGGGTGGCAGCCACTGGCGGCCATCCTGGCTCTGGGCTTGGTTCCTGCAGGAGAAATGCAGTTCAAGTCCCATCAAAGTCCCCAATCTTGTTACAGCAAAAAGAGCTTCTGTCGACCAAGTGCAGCTCCCACGGGAACTTCACGTGTGGGCACTGTGTGTGCAAGGAGGGCTGGTGAGTGGCAGGGCAGGGGGCAACTGGCGGCCCGGGTTATCTCCCTGCCCTTGATGAAAAGATAGGCAGGACACAGAAGCTGTGACTCGGAGAGGTCTCAGGGTGGGTGAGACTGAGGAAGCACAGAAGGGAGGGACTCCTCACCCAAAAGCAGGTCTTTCCCTGGTCCCTCCCAGGAGTGGCAAGTCTTGTAACTGCTCTACGGGCTCCCTGAGCGACACAAAGCCCTGCATCCCGGACGGGGAGCACAAGGTTTGCTCTGGGCGAGGAGAATGCCAGTGCGGGCGCTGCGTGTGCTATGGAGACGGACGCTACGAAGGACAGTTCTGCCAGCACGATAATTTCCAGTGTCCTAGAACCTCGGGCTTCCTGTGCAATGGTGAGCGGGGTCGGGGGGTGGCTGGGGGTCAGAACAAGAAACAAAGAGTATCTATGTACCCTGAACTCCCTCATTCGTGATCAGACTCATTCATGATGCTTCTTCCTGTCCCATTCTTTCCCACTTTTCTCCTTCCCTTCATGCCTTCCTTCAGTCACTACATCAACAAGTACTCTTAGGTTCCTACTATGTGTCAGATGCTATGCTAGGATTTGGAGGCTCAAGAACAAAAGTCTCAGGGAATTTACAATTTGGGACTGGGGGGGGGGGGCTAAATGAATGTCATGTGCATGAGTGTGTGTGTAAATAGAAATAACTTATTATAGTTGCTAATATGTTGTCTTCCCCACTGGAATGGACACTCTGAGAGCTCTTCTTTGTATCCCAAATTTTTAGCTCAGTGTTTAGTACATAGTTGTTTATCCTTCATTCTCCAAGAGGACCATGACTTCAGGGAGATGACGCTGTGATGTGCAAGTGAATGGGATTTCCTGTGAGCGAGGGCTGGGCAAGGTCACCTGCCTCACTTTCCCCTCCAGAGCCATCTGGGTCCAGTGGTCAGATATAGATCAGGACAACGAGACGGCCTTGGACGCAGTGGGAGACTTTGGCTTTTTAAAATTAATGTCTTTCCCAGTTCTCATTTTGACCAATGCCTAATCAGTGATTAAGGCAAGGTAAGAAATGAGGCAGAGAATGGCCTCTTTTCCCTAGTTCCCTCCCAATCTGGAAGGAGAAAACCCTTAGAATTTCTGTCCAAAGCAGGAACAATTGCTATTTACTTTTACTCTGAGCCAATCAAGACCCAAACAATGACCAAGTGGGGCTTGGCTGAGAACCTGTTTGTCAATCGATGAGAACCAGAGTGATTTAAATGTAAGGCACAGTCTTAGACTTTTGATTTTGATTTTAGAAAGAATGATAGAAATAGGGTGAAGGAGACATGGAAT
This sequence comes from Sminthopsis crassicaudata, assembly GCF_048593235.1. Taxonomy (NCBI): domain Eukaryota; kingdom Metazoa; phylum Chordata; class Mammalia; order Dasyuromorphia; family Dasyuridae; genus Sminthopsis; species Sminthopsis crassicaudata. The sequence goes on from NC_133620.1 coordinate 336,528,594, forward strand.
AACATACTCAGTATCCCCTAGTGAAAGAAATCTGGTAAGCAAATGGTGATCCCCTGCTCTAAGTAGGCACACAGGAATTTCCCCACCTTTTCCAAATGGCACATAATAGGTGCTTAATAAATGCTTGTTGACTTGACAGAAGACAAGTTATACGTGAAGAATAAGAAAACCGGTTTTACAGGATCATAGTATGTGTGAAGGGTAGACCTGTGTAAGAAAGCTGGAAAAATTAGGTTTAGCCAGGTTATGAAGGGCCTTTAATGTCAAACCAAGAAGCTTCCATTTGGGTCCTAATGGTCATAGGGAGGCCCTGGAAGTTACTGAGTAGAAGAGTGACATTTAGGGAAATCACTTTGGCACTTGTATGGAGGAAGGATTAGAGAGACACTTGAGGCAGAGAGGATTAGGAGGCTATTTCTATAATCCAGTGGGAGATGGTGAGGGCCTGAACTTGGTTCTACTCCAAAGCCGCCAATGATCTCTTCACTGCCAAATGAAATGGCCTTTTTTTCAATCATTATCATCTTGACCTCTCTACAGCTTTTTAACATTCTGTCTTCTCTTTGATGCTTTCTTCTCTCTAGGTTTCCACTACATTACTCTATCCTGGCTTTTCTCTGATTTGTCTGCCTGCATCTTCACTCCTTGTCTGACCAGATCTTCATCCAGGACATATAAAGTAAAGGTGTTCATCCCCTAGGACTATGTCTTAGACACTGTTCTACCCCTTCTATACTATTTCATTTTAATTTAATCAACTCTAGTAGATGAAATCATCTCGTAGACGCTAAATGTCCAGTAAACATCTTAAACTCACTATATCCAAAACTGAACTCATTATTCCCCTCAAAATAACTTTCTCTTCTCCAGAACTTCCCAATTACTGTTGAGGGTACCACCATCCTCCCAGTCTCCAGTCTCAAAACCAAAAAACCTCCTCATTCTCGGCTGCCATTTGTAATCTGTGGTCAAGTTCTATACCTTGACCCTTCCTTATTATCTCTTATAGATGTCTCTTCTCCCCTGACACTGCTTCCATCCTGGTACAGGCCCTCATTATCTTGCACTCAGCCCATGAATCCCAAGTCTCTTCCTGTTCCAATCCATCTTGCACCCAACTACCAAATTAATCTTCCTAAAGTGTCTTTCCATGTCTGCCTTCTAGTCAGTAAATTCTAGTTCCTTTCCATCTTGTCCAGAGTCAAATATAAAAATTCTCTTTGGCATTTAAAGCCCTTCATACCCAAGCTCTAATCTTCTCACAATTTATACACCATGTATTCTGTGACCCAGTGACAGTGGGACATACTCTGCCCTTCCAAATTCCCTCAAGTCCCAGATAAAAAAAATCTCATCTTCTACAAATCAGTCTTTTCTTTTCTCCTTCAATTCATGTACCTTCCCTCTGCTGATTATTTCCAACTTATCCTAACCCCAAATGGGGTCATGTAGACTGAAATAACCAAACAACAATAATCTTATTTGTGATAATTGTGTGCATGTTGGCGTTGCCATTAGATCGGGAGTTCCTCAAGGATAGGGACTTCTTTTAACTTTCTTTGTATCCCCAGAACTTAATAAAGAGTAGGCACTTAAATGCTTATCAATTGACTGCACTCAATAGAAACAGAGATGTTCAGAAGAAGGGGAAAAGATAATGAGTTGTTTAGGGCATGTTGAGCAATAGATGCCTGAGTCACATATCATTCAAAATGTCAGACAGGAATGTAATGATGCAGAACTGGAGCTCAAGATAAAGGCTGGATATATAGATTTGAGAGTCAACAACAGTGATAATAATGAAACTCAGGAGGTGCTGAAGAAATCACCAAGAAAGTATAGAGATAGAAATGCAATTACTTTATTGAGAGTTTCTGGGTTCTCTTTCATTGGATATTCTTAAGTAAAAGCTAGTTGACTACTTGTTAAGGATGCTGTAGAAATCATTCCCAGTCAAGTGGTAAACTGGTTATGAATATATGTGTTTGTGTTTTAAAGCCAAAAAAAAAGTATAGAGAAAAGAGAAGAGGATCCAGATCAGAGACTGGGGTTTGCCCTCATTTAGGGGCTGCTCTGGATGATCATTCTGCAAAGGGGACTTAGAAGGGATAGACAGATAAGAGGAAAACCAAGAGAGAGCAGTGTCAGGAAAACCTGGAGAGGAATGAGAATCCAAGAAGAGAAGCAGTCAAAAGTGTCCAGGAATACAAAGAGGCTAAGGAAGATGAGATTTTACAATTGAGAGATCAGTGGTCAACTTGGAGAAAGCAATTTCAGTTGAGTAATGAGGTTAAAAGCTAAATTACAAAGGATTGAGAGGAAATGGAGAGAAGGCATATAAATGACTTTTTCTTAGAATTTGATTGAAAAAAGAATAAAACATACAGTGATAACTTAAGTGAAGTTTTTTTTTAGTATATATATATATATATATATATATATATATATATATTTTTAAGAATAAGGGAGAGTATTTTTACCTTTTGTTGTTTGTTTGCTTGTTGTTTTCCCCCCCCAGGTTTCCCCCTCCCTTTTGTCTGATTTTTCTTGTGTAGTATGACATATGGAAATATGTTTAGAAGAATTGTTTGCTGTCTTGGAGGGGGAAGGGGGAAATAGAAGAAGAAATGGAACACAGGGATTTTGCAGGAATGAATGTTGAAAACTATATTTGATGTATTTGGGAAAATAAAATACTACTAAAGAAAAAAAAAGAATGAGGGATACTTTGGAAGATTTATAGACAGTAGAAAGGAAGGCACTAGATAGGAAGAGAGTGAAGACCAGAGAGAAAGAGGAGGTGATTATATAAGAGCAATTTGCAGAAGAAAGAAAGAGTAGGACTCCAGGACCGATAAGCTGGAAGAGTTCTTAACTGTCATCCAGGATAACCCCTTCATTTACAAGTGAGGAAATTGAGGATCAAGAAGAGTACCTATAGAGAGCTTGGCTATGATGATTAGATCTACCTCTTCATCAGATTTTTTTTTTCTTTTCTGCCTTAATAAACTTCCACATACAGTCATCCATAGCAGCTAACTAATAGATAATACTATAATCTCTTCTAGTCATCATGATGATACATTCATTCACATATGTGTCAATAAAAAAATAAAACTCTCTTTGGTGTCACATTGGCTCAAAATATTTATCTTTAAAGTCCAGAGTATGTAGGTTCACTTTTCTCCCTTCCTCTTCCTACTCCTGTTATTTCAGGGAGAGAGTTATGCCTCAAATTCTTGGTATTCAGTCATCTCAGAACTCCTAGATCACAGAAGAAATCTTTATCTTCCTTATCCACTGAGCAGAAAGTGGATTGTTCTATAATACATTTGGGGAGAAAAAAAATCTTCTCTGGCTAGTGTTTCCCCTTACTATTTATTCCTCCAAAGCTAACACTCAGAATGCAATGTCAGCTTATCTTTATCTAGATAAATCGATTTTAAAGCTTTAAACTGCAAATGAAAAAAAAAAAAAAAAAGACACAAAAAAGAACTGAAAACCCCCAAATGGTAAATAACGCAATGTTGGTTTGCCAGGCAGCAATAAGGCAGGGAAGGAGAGAGAGGAGGTAAAGAGTAGATAATTTCACCGGGTTTCCAGTATTTGAGAACACTCTAGGCAAAAACAAGTTCTGTCCAGAGATCATTCCTTAAGTCAATAAGTGAACCAAACTTCTAATTTCTCAGAATTATCAACAATTCTTTAATCAATCAGCCTTTCACCTTTTTTTTTTTTTTTTGGAGCCAGGGATTAAGTGACTTGCCCAGGGTCACACAGCTAGGAAGTGTTAAGTGTCTGAGACCAGATTTGAACTCGGGTCCTCCTGAATTCAGGGCTGGTGCTCTATCCACTGCGCCTCCTAGCTGCCCCAGCCTTTCACTTCTAATCAACTCCCCTTACTGACCTGCATCCATACCTCCTTCCACTTCTCCACAGAAACCCATAGTTTCCCAGGCTCCTCTCTTATTTGCTTCCCATAGCTCTTAATCTTTCGGTTTCTTCCCAGCTGGGAAAACTATTTTCTAGAAGCTCTTGCTGATGACAGAGGGTTATATTTATATAAATATAATATAATATAATAATATATACATACATACTTTTTACACATTACAAGATATTATTACAATAATTTTGGTGCATTATTTCCAAATGTGGACATTTTACACAGCTGTGTATTTCTCATATTGATCATTTTTCATACATCAGTGTATTACAGTACAGTATTTCCCAGCCACTGGGCTTTACTTTGTTTCTAGCCATTTGTTATTATAAATATGATAGTCATAAACATCTTTGTACAAATAGATTTTTCCTTTTTTGCCTTCATTTGGGGTGTTTTATCATTCACAGAAATTCATGAAAAAGACTGGAATCTGTGCTAGTTTAGGGCATACAAACACACACACACACAATTGGAAATCAGAGAGTTTTAAAGTGTTGAAATGTAGACTGTATCTGCCTTTAGGTTTCTGGGGAAATTATACTTCTTTGCAACCCACATGACTACTACGGGGTTACAAAAAATAAAGTTCTATTTCCACTAGCACAACTTCCATTACCCCCAGCAATACAACCATGTAGTCAAATGGTGTGACTATTTTGGTGGCTTTGTTGTGCAGAGTCAGATTGCTTTTGGGAAAAATAATGAAAATTCTCATGACCACTAGCAGTCTCTGAATGTGTCTGTTTCCTCATAACCCTGGCAACCTTAGGTTTTATATATGTGTGTGTGTATATGTATATATATATATATATATATATATATATATATATATATATATATATATATATATATATATATATATATATTATGTATGGATATATATATATATTTCAAATTTTTTCCAGTTAATGGGTGCTATTTTTATTGGCATCTCATAATTAGCATTAATGCTAAATATTTTCTAGAATATGTTTATTATATATACTTTCTCTTCTGTGAAGTGCTTATTTTATATCTTTTCTATTCAGTTCAACAAAAATTAAAAAAACATTCATTAAACCGCTTACTATGTTCAAGGCAGTCGCCTAAGTACTGGGATCTTGTACCAACTATGGCCTTTAATCATTGGTCCAAATTCTAGATTTTCTTAAAGAAAGGCTACCTCAGGCATTCCAAACTGGGCATTAGGAGATCTGGGTTTACTCCAGCCCCTACCACTAATTATTGTATATCCCTGGACAAGTCAGTTTCCTCCTCTATAGTGAAGGAATTGGACCAGGGGTTATTAATCTGAAGTCTGTGAACTTTGTGCTTTAAAAAATACATTTATGTAAAGGTATTTTAATATCACTGGTTACCTTTGTAATTCTATTTATTTTGTTTTATGCATTTAAAACACTATTCTGAGGGGGAAAAAAAGTTAAGAAATCCTAGTACCAGTGATTTTGAAGGTCCCTTCAAGTTATAATATTCTCACCTCCTTTGGGGAGTCTCCTCTCATTACTTCAATCAATATCAGTCTTGCTCTGAATTCTTGCACACATTTTAACACATTGCTATTTTGTCAGATAGTTCTTGTTTTCCCTCAAGATTAAAATCTCTGGGGGCAGCTAGGTGGCGCAGTGGATAGAGCACCAGCCCTGAATTCAGGAGGACCTGAGTTCAAATGTGGTCTCAGCTGTGTGACCCTGAGCAAGTCACTTAACCCCAGCCTCAGGAAAAGGAGGGAAAAAAAATTAAAAAAAAAAAAAAAAAAGGTTAAAATCTCCTTAAGGCAGACAGACAACTCTGATAATAATTATAAAGAGAAAAATCTTAACCTATATTTCTACCATGTTTAACATATATTGGACTACTTGCCTTCTAGAGGGGTAGGTGGGGAAGGAAAAGTTGGAACACAAGATTTTACAAGGGCTAATGTTGAAGAATTGCCCACACATATGTTTTGAAAAATAAAAAGCTTTAATAAAGGGGATAAAAAGAGAAAGATCTGGGGAGACTGGGTAATGGCACAAAGGTAAGACTTTCTGGTATTGAGGGTGGGAGACATAGCAGCAGTACAGACCAGTACAGTGCAACTTCCCAGGCTTTCCGGGGGTTAGAAAAGAAAGTTGCCTGTGAAGGGAGAGAGAGAGCCTGAAGCATTGGGGCTCTGGGAATGGCATAAAGGACCATGAATTATGGGGAAGATTGTTTTATAGCTTTCCTCTTCAGTTCAACAAAAAAAAAGGAACTAAGCCAGCCACTTTGGAAGTACGAGCTCTATTTTCCTTGCTCCCACTCCCTACAGATCGGGGCCGCTGCTCCATGGGCCAGTGCCTGTGCGAAAAGGGCTGGACAGGAAAGAGCTGTGAGTGTCCACTCAGCAACGCCACCTGCATCGACAGCAACGGGGTACGCCTGGGAGTGGACGGGCCCCGACATTCTGGCCGTGTGGTGGCAGGAGCTGAAGACAGTCCTTGGGGATGGGGGTTGGGAGTCTCCTAGAATTTGGGGCAAAATACTCGAGGACTGTCCCGAGCTGTATTTGGAGAGATTGGAGGTCCGCAAGGTCCTCTTCTCAGGAGAGGCTGGCCAAACTCGGACCTCTCCGGCTGCCGAGGGAGGGTCAGGCCAACAGATTCTCTCTCTCCAGGGCATATGTAACGGGCGAGGACGCTGTGAGTGTGGACGTTGCCACTGTGACCAAGTCTCCCTCTACACCGATACCACCTGCGAGATCAGCTACTCTGCAGTGAGCACGGACAGGGCCTGGGCAGAGGGAAGGAACGGGTGTGGCAGTGGCTGCTTCTGACCCTCTCCTGAAGGTGGTTCTGGGGGTCCAGGGGCCTCTTCACCCATCCATCACTGTGTCTGGCCGCTTCTCCATTCAGGCGTTCCTAGGGGTATGTGAGGACCTGCGTTCCTGTGTCCAGTGCCAAGCCTGGGGCACCGGGGTGAAGAAGGGGCAGAAGTGTGCTAGCTGTAACTTCAAGGTGAAGATGGTGGAGGAGCTGAAGAAAGGTAAGAGCAGCCCCAATAGACTCTGGACAGAAAATGCCAGCTGCTCCAGAAAAAGAACTAAGGAGAGAGAATGTAAATCAGCAATGCTATGCTCACTTCTTTTTTTCTGTTGTTGTTGATGTTGGGGTTTTTTTTTTTTTTATCTCTCTCATAGTTTTTCCCTTTGCTCGATTTTTCTCTCCCAACATGATTCATAAAATAATGTGAATTAAAAATAAATTTACTAGGAAAAAAAAGAAAAATTAGAATTGAGCAAATAGAATCTAGTGACTTTATGAGAAATCAAGATACAATAAAATAGAACAACAACAGCAAAAAAAGATACTAGGGACACTGTGAGCATATCCTAGGGAGGTTGGGAGAGTGAGGGATCGTGGCCCATAATATCTCAGGGCCTCACAAGCTCCTCCCTACAGGCAGGAATATTCTCAGAATGGTCCTAGGCAAAGCTAGGGACCCACCTGTGTCTTGGGTTCTACATATTAAAGTGGGGTGCCTTTCTCAAAATATGTCCAGGGCATTTTGTAGGTGCTCAGCCGCTGTCATCCACCCAGGAAAGCTTAACCAAGTCAGATTGTCCTAGACCTGGACCTTTGCTCATTGCTCTCTGGGAGGTGCTTACTTCCTTACCTCATCTTTCTCCCATTCCTGGGGAAGGAATCAGGAGGCAGAAGGGTGGGAGCAGTGGGCTCTTAGGGACTCTACCTAACGGGTAGCATGTTGTGGCGAATACAGCAGAAGAGGTGCTGGAATACTGCTCCTTCCGGGACGAGGATGATGACTGCACCTACAGCTATACTGTAGAAGGGAACGAAGCCATCGGACCCAACAGCACCGTTCTTGTGCATAAGAAAAAAGGTGAGTGCCTTTGAGATCCACTGAGGGAAATGACAGATCCGGGGCCACGAGAGGGAAAGGGAGGGAGGGAGCTCCTGTCCCGAGGGGAAGAGAAGCAGGGTGACATGTCCCAAGGGGCTACTAGAACAAAGTTGATTTCCTTCTGCTTTTCCACGCCTCCCCGTCTCTTCACTTTTTGTGTCTGCCCCGTCCTAGACTGTCCTCCTGGAACCTTCTGGTGGCTCATCCCATTGCTCATCTTCCTCCTGCTGCTCTTGGCCCTGCTGCTGCTGCTCTGCTGGAAGTACTGTGCCTGCTGCAAGGTAAGCCCCCACCCCGATCCACCTTATCGTTCTGACCTCGAGGGCCCCTTACCACGTCCTTTCGTATGGTCCCAGATCACATAGCTGTGATCAGTCTGTCAACTAGCGCTTATAAGATACCTGCCCAGTTATATGGGGATATGGAAGACACGTAGCTTCCAACTTGTAAGAAATTAGAGTGTTGCTGGTTACAAAAGATGGGCATACAGGAGACACTTTTAAAAAGTACCAAAAGGTGTAAAAAGTATATCCCTTTGTTATAAGACTAAGAAAGGAGATGGAATGGTTTTTAGTGCAGAAAAGGACTAACCAGTGGTCAAGTCACACATTTCACTGGTACCCACAAAACGCCAAAAGAGCTAGAGGAAAGCCTTCATTACATCGGGGAGATACCTTATAGCACATAATCAAGAGTCATTTGGGATGTGATGGTAGAGATGGTTGCAACCTGCACCATTGAAAGCTGTATCCAAACTGATCAAATCACAAATCCATTGATCAGGAAGCATTTGTTAAGTGCCTACTATGTGCCAACCATTATACTAGATGTACAAGGGGTTAGCCAGTGGCAACCATGTGTAACTGTATTTGTTAAGTGCCTACTATGTGCCAAGCATTATACTAGTTGTACAAGGGGTTAGCCAGTGGCAACCATGTGTACCTGTATTTGTTAAGTGCCTACTATGTGCCAAGCCTTATACTAGATACTAGCTGAACAAGGAGTTAGCCAGGAGCAACCTGTAAAGGTTACATGCAAAGATAATACAAGATTCTGTAGAAGCTTAGAAGGGACAGAGGCTTTGCATCTGGGGGATCAGGAAAGGCTTCTGTAGAATATCGCACTTCAGCTGAGCCCTGAAGAAAACTGTGGAGCTAAGAATAAAGGTCAGGGGAGAGTACTAACTGGACACAGGGGCATCGTGGCCCATTTGAAGAGTGAATGAAAAGGCATAATATGTAATACATCTGGAGAAGTAGCTTGGGGTCAGACTAAAGGGTTTGTGGGATCAAGAGCTTAATGCATCAACCAGCCATCATAAGCATTCATAAGCATTTATGAAGCAGCTGGCGGTGTGATACTGGATGATGGAGTACCTGCCATTTTGTGGTGTTAATTGGTAGACTAAAACTGGTGCAAGCAGCAGGGAATCTACCACACCTTGTTGCATCTCGGCTTCAGAGGCTGCACAATCATCTGAAAAAAAAAAAATTCACCAAACTCCCTCCCCTTTAGTTCTCACTTGCAGTCTGTTCAGGCTGAAGTATTTACTTACCACAGTAAGCGTATGTTTGCAATGTTTGTCTACATTGAAGATTTTTGATAACCTGGCTGAAAACATCATACTAAAAAGCACTGGAGCAAGCACACAAGCTTGTTTCACTCCATTGGTGACTGGGAATTGTTTATGTGACATGGGAGCCCGGGCCCAGGACCTCCAACATGGCAGATGATCAAAAGCATTAGGAAGATCAAATAGGATGAAGGCTGAGAAAAGGCCGTTCGAATCAGATTTGGTCATGAAGAGATCATTGACAACTTTGGAGAAAGCCATTTTATTTATGAAATTAGAAACCAAATGCTTAAAAGGAAGCAGAGACAATGAGTGTAGACATCTTCTTTTGGGAGTTCGAGAGAAAGAGAGAAGTTATAGACGGACAGCTTGATGGGCCAGAGTTTTTGGTTTTGGTTTTGTCAACATTGTTAAGAGCATGGAGACTTGGACAAGTTTGCAAGCAGTGGGAGGGGGCCAAGAAGAGGGAGAGATTGAACATTAGAGAAGCAGTGGAGATGATTGTGGGGACATTCTGCTCGAGAAGATAAGAAGGGTTTGAATCAAGCATATTTAGGTTGTCCTGGTGAAGACAAGAACCGCCTCCATCAGACTTCTGGGAGGTCGGATGGAGACGTGATGTCAAGAACTTGAGGTGTAGGTGAGAAGAGAGAGCCATGATTTTCTCAATCAAGAAAGAGGCAGTCAATTGAGAGAGAAAGGGGAAGTAGAGGAGGGTTGAGCAGAGGGGGGGAGGGTTTAGATCGGCAGCTGAGGGGAGTTAGAGGATCAGTCAGGGAGGAGACTATTTCCTTACCATAGTGAGGATCCAGGCGAGATTAGGTAAAATCAATTTGTAGCAGACCCAGTCGGCTGGCTTGCATGACTTCCTTCAGTACTGTTCAACAGCTCAAGGAGGGGGATGGTAAGGAAATGATCTAGGTTTGGCAGGGAAAGAGTAGTGATAGGAAACACAATGAAAAGATTCCAGAATAAAGTGTTCAGGATGTGAAGGTACGGATGGGCTGCAATCAGTACCCCTGAAGGCTGTGACCACACGGATCCATCCGTTAGTCAGTCAATCAGGAAGCATTTATTAGGCGACTACTATGTGCCAGACATTGTACTAGGCACTAGGAATACAAGGATCTTACAACCAGCCGAGGAAGACAGTACCTATTGTAGATAGAATACTAAACCTGGAGTGAAGAAGGCTTGAATTTTAAAATGGCTTCAAACACTACTGTGTGACATTGGGCAAATCACTTAACTTCTCTTTTAGTCTCTTCATCTATAAAATGGGGATGATAATAACACCTACCTCCTAAGGTTGTTGTAAGGATTGAGACAATGTTTATAGAACACTTAGCATAGTATCTGACATAGAATCTTCCTTCCTCCCTCCTTCCCTCCCTTCCTTCCTCCCTCCCTCCTTCCCTCCCTCCCTTCCTTTCCTTCCTTCCTTCTTTCTTTCCTTCCTTTCTTCCCTTCCTTCCTTCCCTTCCTTCCTTCCCTTCCTTCCTTCCTTCCTTCCTTCCTTCCTTCCTTCCTTCCTTCCTTCCTTCCTTCCTTCCTTCCTTCCTTCCTTCCTTCCTTCCTTCCTTCCTTCCTTTCTTTCCTCCCTTCCTTTCCTTCCTTCCTTTCCTTCCTTCCTTTCCTTCCTTCCTTCCTTCCTTCCTTCCTTCCTTCCTCTCCTTCCTCTCCTTCCTTCCTTCCTTCCTTCCTTCCTTCCTTCCTTCCTTCCTTCCTTCCTTCCTTCCTTCCTTCCTTCCTTCCTTCCTTCCTTCCTTCCTTCCTTCTTTCTTTCTTCTTCTATAGGGACATTAAAAATATTTACAAAAAAAATTCAAGATCATTTCAAAGAGAAGGGAAAAGGGTTCTCTTTTTCAATGTTTTACTGATATTTTTATATTGGTCTCATTTCCCAAGGATAACTTCCTACCTTCAATGGAACCCTCTTTTGTAACAATGAAGTACAGTGAACAAAATAAACACTTGACTAAAATGTACGTCCCTTTCCACACCTATAATATACCCCCTTTCTATCAGGAGGTAAGAGGCCTGGTTCACTTTGGTCTCCTGAAAGCATAACTAGTGATTGCATTAATCAGAGTCCTGCATCTTTCAGGGCTGTTGTAGCAGTATAGACTGCTTTTGTTAATTAAAGGCTGGAATCTGGGAAGGGAAGAAAGGGAAAGCAGAACAGGAGTGATAACCTGGAAGGCCTGGAGATCCTATTGTAGGATAGAGACTAGGCTAGGTGAAGTGGGACAAGACCTTCATGGACATTTTTCTGTCTGCTCCTGCCATCATAATTTCTAACCGCTCCCTGATATCCTGGCACCAGTTGGTACTACCAGGCTTCTCAAGAGAGAGGTCGCTACCTTGCCCCTGAGGCAAAAAGCAGGTAACACAGAGCAGGAGCAGCTCAAGTTTCTAAGCTTTCTTTCCTTTCTGTTCCTTCTTCCTAATTCACAGGCCTGCCTGGCCCTGCTTCCCTGCTGCAACAAAGGTACTGCTGGGGCACTGGCACGGGAATGGGCAGTCTCTGGCACGGGGATGGGGAGGCTCTGGCTTTCACTTCCTGAGGGCACAGGGAGAGGAGGGAAAGAGGGAGCAGGGATTCCCACATGGGATGGTGGATTAATGTCGGCATAATGGAAGCTGAGATGCCTTTGTCTGGCCTCCTGGGCTCCATAAGCATCATTAGGGTGACATTGGTACTGAAATCCCTCTGCCCCTCTGCAGGCCACATGGTGGGCTTCAAGGAAGATCACTACGTGTTGAGGGAGAACCTCATGGCTTCGGACCACCTGGACACGCCAATGGTACGCAGTGGAAACCTGAAAGGGCGTGACATGGTCCGCTGGAAGATCAACAATGGCATCACCAGCCATGCCGCCAATCCCAAAGAACTGGGTAAGGAGGTAACGGGGGTGCCCTTCTCAGAAAGGAATCCTGAGCCGGGGATTGTGGACGCTGCTTGCCTTGAATCTGGGTTCCAAAGGATGCTCATTTTAATTCCTTAAAGGGCCTCTGACAGTTCTGAGAGCCAAGAGCAGCCAACTATGGAACTAACTTCCATTTTCTTCCTACCACCAAAAATCCCCCCACTCTCCCAGGTTTGTTATTCCACTGGGCCAGCTATCCACGAGAAAGTTCTAGGCACTCGGTAGTAGCCTCCATGAAAGAGCACCGACCTGACCTGTCCTATCCCCCCCAGTCCCATATAGGCTATCCCTGCGCCTTGCCCGCCTCTGCACCGAGAACCTGCTGAAACCGGATACTCGGGAGTGCGATCAGCTGCGCCAGGAAGTAGAAGAAAATGTAAGACTGAGGGCAGTGCCCGCTGGAGGGGAAAGAATGGAGATTCTCTGGGTGAGGGTGGGAGGGAGGAAAAGAGCATGTGCGAGGAGGCAACTCAAGGAGAGGGCTCTTCTGGAGAGTTAGCCCAAGAACAAGAGGCTCCTGTTGGAGAATCTACTATTTGCATTTTTCCAAGAAATAAAGCTGCAATGGTCTGAGCCCCTGGAAACTCTGCTCCCTGGCCTGAGTATGTTCCCTTGCTCTGGGAGGATTCTGATTAGAGGGTTCATTCTTGGTTCTGAATCAGTTAAACAACATTTATTCATTCTTACTTTTTGATCGGCGCTGTGCCCAGTGCTAAGGATATAAACAAAAAGCAAAAACTGTCTTTCCTTCAAGAAGCTTGCATTCTAAAGGGAGAGACGTGGAGAGATGTACATGACTTAAAAAAATTTAGAGAAGAGATTACTAGCAATTGAGAAAGGCATCATGGGGTACACTTGGAGTTCCTTCTGCTGGAGAGGCTGAGGCTGGTGGATCGCTTGGGGTCTGGATGTCCGAATTGTAGCAGGGCAAAAGGCAACTAGGGGGTTGCCCTTAAACAGCAGTGGGGATGGGGGGCTTCCAGGAGAGATGTGTTGGGCCAGTCAGAGAAATGGAGTAGTTTAGAGTTTCCATACTGATCAGTATTAAGAGGAGGCCTATTTTGAGTGGCTGTTGCCCTTCCAGGGTGGATGAGATAGGGAGATGAGGGCTCAAAAGGAAAAAAAAAAAAAAAAAAAAAAAAGGAATAAAAAGGAGGGGAAGGGAAGAAAGGGAAAGGGCAACGCCTCCTAAGTGTCAAAGGAAGCCAGGGATCCCAAGGGGCACAGATGAAGAGGGAGGGTATTTCAAGCATGGGGGACAGTGAGAACAAAGGAGTCATGGTTTTTCCTGTGCCAGATTGTCCCAAGGAGACACCCTCATCCCCCTTTCCCCCCCTCTGTTCTCTTCCAGCTGAATGAAGTTTACAGACAGATCCCAGGGGTTCATAAGCTTCAGCACACCAAGTTTCGGTGAGTACTTGCCGTGCCCATAGATACGGAGATACCACATAGAGACCATTGGTGGCTGTACCATGCTGATCCAAGCTTTCTGGATGGCATTTCAGAAGATGGCTCATCCCACTGGTCCTGTGGCAGCCCTACACTAATTCTACAGCCTGGTAGTAGATTATGAGGTGGGCGGCTAGTATAGGAAAACACCAAAAGTCCTGAATACCCCTGCCCCACCCACTCCAGCCCTTCTCAAGGCTCTAAGAAAAACACAGCTCATTTATTTCTTCTGTTTCTCCCACAGGCAACAGCCCAATGCTGGGAAAAAGTGAGTAGAGCATTAGCTGGTAGCCCTAGGACTATCACTCTTGGGCATCTGTCCCTTTATCCTGCTTCTCTCTCTGTTTATCTGCCTTAGTATTTTCTCTCCTTTGGGGGTGGGGAAGGGAGTGAGGGAAAGAAAAGAGCAATGGATCTATAGCTGCAGTAGAGAGCTTGCATTCCACTAATTTCATGCCAACTGAGGGATCCTGTGCCTGGCAACATTATCCAAAAAAGCATATGGCATCTGAACCCTCACAATGCCTTGTGTTCTTAGTCCCAGACCCTGGGCATTCCTATATGTCATTATATGTCTGATTATGGGAAATACAGAGGGCTCCATCAAGAAAGAATTGTTTAGGGATGGGGAAGGTGCCCCCTTGACAGCCTTCTCAGGTGCCCCCAAAAAACAGGTTAGCATCCTTCCCTCCTTTTTCCTTTCCTTTCTTTCTTTCTCTCCTTTCTTCCTTCTTTCTCTTTTGAGAGGTTAGCAAGAAAAGCAACCAGTATCTCACTCATGACCTCCCACCATTCCCAGTTGGTGACCTACATTCCTGTTTAGTAGAAAGTCAGAAAATCAGAGAAGAATTAACAGAATTGAGCGTTGGAGGAGGAGAGAGATAAAGAATTGGAAATGGGAAGAAGAAACAAATGAAGACAAGAACGAAAAAAGGAACAGATCTTTTCCTCCAGATCTGCTCATCCATTCGTAATCGGTCAACAAACCTGTATTAAGCTCTATCTGAGAGAAACCGTGTTAGGAAGTGCTGGATTGTATTGATCATTGATAAAGAATAAGAAAGTTGCCCATCTTACAGATCCCTCTAGTGGATGGCAATAAGATGTGCATGTGGAATCTGGACCTTAGTGATCTTCTTTTCTTCTCCTGGAATTAGGCAGGACCACACAATTGTGGACACAGTGCTGATGGCCCCCCGGTCAGCCAAGTTGCCTCTGCTGAAGCTAACAGAGAAGCAAGTCTCACAGGGAGCATTCCATGAGCTCAAGGTGGCCCCTGGCTACTACACCCTCACTGGAGACCAGGGTAGGTTGCCTGGCCACGGGCAGGTGTTGCTGACCACAGAGGATCCCTGACAGAGAGGGTGCTGACCACAAGCTGTCCTCTGGGTGTCCTGCATGGCAGGCCAAGGTCCCGAATCCAAACCCTGACTCTGGTATCTCTATCTGTTGTCTTGGCCCAATCTTGAGCTGCTTCCCTCATCTATAAAATTGAGGGATGGAGTCCCTAAAGCATTTAGATGGAAAAGTAGGTGAGAGTATTAGACTTGGAGTCATATCTGACCTCAGACACTTATTATCTCTCTGACCTTGGAAAAGACACAACCTCTGATTCAGTGTCCGTAATTATACAAAGGAGATAATGACAGCACCTGATTGTTGTGAGGATAAATGGGATAATTCAGGGTGTCCCAAAACTCTTAGTGGACAGTGGAATCCAAGGAGAGGAAACTATATTTGCAAAGCATTTGGCAAACGCTATACAAATGCTGGCTATTATTTCTTCATCATCATCATCATCATCATCAAAATCAAAGGTCCTGCCCCTCTCCAAATCCTATCATATGATAGTCTTTGTCTTTTTCTCCCCATCTTGCTCCTCTGATCCAGTGTGTCTTCCCCCTTCCCTACTTTCTCCATCCAGATGCCCGGGGCATGGTGGAATTTCAGGAGGGAGTAGAGCTGGTAGATGTTCGCGTCCCTCTTTTCATCCGTCCAGATAATGATGATGATCAGCATCTGGTGGTAGAAGCCATTGATGTACCCGTGGGCACTGCCACCATTGGGCGTCGCCTGGTCAACATAACCATCATAAAGGAACAAGGTTAGAACTGACATTCAGGTGAAATAGAGCACGGTGGCAGGATGGAGGAGAGAAGGCATAGAACTCTTTCTTCCACTTCCGGTGGGCCTAGTTCTTTGGCTGCTATTGGACTCATTGTCTCAGTACTTGGTCTGTGGCTTCCCACTTCTGATGAATATTAATTTACCTTCAACACTTCCTTTATTGCCTGACTGAGCAAATCACAACTTCTCTAAATCTCAGTTTCCAAGTCTGGAGTAGCAAGGGTTGTTGTGAAGATCAAATGAGATAATGTATATAGTTTTAAATGTGTATATGTAACATGTATACGTGTATAACATATGTGTATAACATATGTGTATGTACAGACGTATTTATTTGCATATATATATATGTGGGCACACACACATATATATAGATACTTGATACAGTAAAGAGAAAGCTGTCCTCAATGCCAGGAAGAACTGGAGTTCAAATCCTCCCTGATACATCCTGTCTGTATGATCCCTAGACAAGCTACTTAACCTGTCGGTTCTTTAGATTGCAGAGAAGGGTACCAGCCCGCATTGATTCAAGAAACTTTTCTTCATCTGGGAGTTTGTTATACACTGAGATTGCAAGTCCGGGCTCGGCCATCTCATGCTTCTCATTTCGATGGGAATGAGGATGTTTTTTCTGTGGTTGCCCATGGGGTTTCAGGGATGAGATTAGGAGATACAAATGAGGGGGTTCCTCCCATGACCCAAGAAAGGGTAAAGGAAGGTTGAAACCTCCCCTGGCCCATACTCACTGCCATGGTTTCTTGCAGCCAGTGGGATAGTATCGTTTGATCTGCCAGAGTATTCCTTCAACCACATGGACCAGGTAGCCCGGATTCCTGTTACCAGACGCGTCATGGACAGTGGCAAGTGTCAAGTCTCCTACCGAACACAGGATAACACAGCCCGGGCCAACCGGGTAAGAGCTTTCTTACAGCAGGGCTTGCTCATGAGGCAGTGGGACATGTGCCATTTCGGCAATTCTATTTTTCAAGTTGTTTTCTTTTTTTTTTTTCATTTTGCCAATCCTGGTTGTTTTCTTTTTCCCTTTCACCAAATTTATGAAGCCCTTTTTGTCTGCATGTGTGTTTTCAAATACTTATTTAAGATTGTCCCGGTTGCCAGTGGAGATCTCACCATCATTAAGAAACAAGGTTAGAAAGAACATTTAGCGTGGAGTAGAGCTCCATAGCAGGAGCAGAGGCGACGGGCACCATGTATGACTGTGGCTGCCGTTGTACCCGAGTCTGCACTCGACATCTCTGGATGTGATTGGATGAGTGTCTCTGGGTGCTCTGGCTGGCACGTGATTTCTCCTGCTCCCCTACTTTTTTCCCAGGACTACATCCCTGTGGAAGGAGATCTGCTCTTCCAGCCAGGGGAGACAAAGAAGGAGCTGCAAGTGAAATTGCTGGATCTACAGGAAATGGACTCCCTCCTTTTGGGCCATCAATCCCGGCGTTTCCACATCCATCTAACCAATCCCAAGTATGGTGCTCGGCTGGGCGAGCCGCACTCTGCCACAGTCCTCATCGGTAATTGAAATGATGGACAGAGGGGGAAGCTCTGGGGAAGACCCTGCCTGGATGGAGGATGGGAGAGATTTTACCTCCCAAATTCTCATTGAAAATGTCTAAAATACCACTCTCGGGGCTTTGATCCCCTCCCCCTTTCAAAGGAAGGAGCAATACATTAAGGCATTTTTACTTTGAATGTCTTTATGCCCTATGACTAAGGGGGTTTGAGACCCTAGAGAAAGGTGGAAAAAACTGGAGAATCCTGAGTAATGGAGGGAAAGCCACCAGAGCTACGGAATAAAGGAGCTAAAAACAAAATTTGCTTATTATCATCTTGAAACCTTAGGTGCCCTGCAGGTGGTGGGGATATTGAGACTCTGTCTGACATGGAGAGCCTCCCCTTACTGAAGAACAAGATTCAAAACCTCAACGGGCCCCAGAGCCCTCAGACAAACCCGTCCTAACTTACCCAGAAGGGTCATCGATTGAGTGTCTGGCTCCCACTAGTGGCACAAAAACGATCCAGTTCTAGCTTTGCGCTTAATATCTCTTCCCATTCACTGCAGAAAGTCTGGATAAGGACTTCGTTGGGCAGACGGCTTCCTCATATTCCACCCCGGCTGAACCAGGTGCCCCCCAGAACCCCAATGCCAAGGCCATTGGTTCCCGTAGGATCCATTTCAATTGGATACCACCTCCTGGCAAGCCATCTGGATACAAGGTGAGGAGGAAGACTCCGCCATCTAGCTGCCCCTTGGGTCAATTACTGGCTAACTATTACGGCTTAAACAGTTGGTTTTACATGTCTGGACCTCTGTTTTCCTCATCTATAAAATAAGGAGTTTAGATTAGATGATCTCTAAATCTGTGGTCCTGTGACTATTTTAATTTGCTTTCAATTGAATCACTTTTGAGTGAGCATTTTTGTTCATATTTTCGTTGGACTGATTCTTGATATCTCATTGAGTCATTTACTTCCATTTGCCCAATTCTAATTTTCAGTGAATTATTTTCTTCAGTTAGCTATTTTATCTCCTTTCTCTAAATCATTTGGCCAATAGTGCTTTTAAAGGAGTTGTTTTGTTCAGTGGCTTTTTTTTTTTCCATTTCATCAGTTCTATTTTAAAAATTATTTTCTTTTTTTTTCATTTCGTCAATCCTAGTTTTTAAAGAAGTTTTTTTCCTTTTCCATTTTACCAAATCCATTTTTAAAGGAGTTGTTTTCTTCCATTTCTGTGCTTCCTTTTCCAAGCTGTTGTCTGCCCCACATTTTTAAAGCCCTGCCCTTCTATAGAAGAAGTCCCATAGGGGACTGTGAATTCCTTGGGGAAATGTATAAGCACTTAGCATAGTATCTAGCACAGAGTAGGTACTTAATAAATGTTTGATTGATTGACTGATGGATTGTCCTGGGCTCTTTCCTTATGTATGGCCTTTTATACCTAAGCCACTATATATATATATATTTCTTCTGACATCTTTCACTGTGGGTATAGGTAAAATACTGGATACAGGGTGACCCTGAATCTGAGGCTCGGTTCCTTGATTGCAAAGTACCCTCAGTGGAGCTTACCAACCTATACCCATATTGTGACTATGAGATGAAGGTCTGCGCTTATGGGCCATCGGGTGAGGGACCTTATAGTCCCCTGGTATCCTGTCGTACCCATGAGGAAGGTAAGTCTTTTACAGACTCTCTACCAAGGATGATCCTTTAAAAAAGAAAATTTTTATTTTTAATCTATAGAATAACGTCAACATTTCCATAACAAATATGATAACAAAGATGATTGCATAGGAACACTAAATGCAACTTGTTATTCCTTTTATACAACAAAATATCATATAAATTTATTTTTTCTTTCCTTCCTCACCTGTTCCCCTGCCTAGAGATGACCACCATTAGACATAAATAAGTATATGTATTTAAAATTATTCCTCACTTAATTCTGTTTATCGGTTTTCTGCTTTAAATAGTGCTCTTTCTGGCTAATTTGGGTTTTCTTATAGTCAAAATAACTTATTCATTCAAAGTCCTTTTTTTTTTCCTTTGTGACCCCCTGAACCATACTGTCCATGGATTTTTCTTTCTTTTTTTAAAATAGTGTTTTATTTTTCCAAATACATGTAAAGATAATTTTTGACATTCATCTTTGCAAAACCTTGTGTTCCAAATTTTTCTCCCTCTCTCCTTCTCTCCCCTCTCCCCAAGATAGCAAGCAATCCGATATAGATTAAACGTGCACAATTCTTAAAGTCCTTCTTAAACTATTGCTGTTACTATATACAATGCCTAAAAGCAAGAGTAAATTCCTCCCATCCTCATCTCCATGGCTCCCCTTCGTCCCCACCCTCAGAAGTCCTGCCCCTTCTGTCTTCACTCACCACATTCTTAGGGATGCTGACCCCTAGGGACCCCTGCTCCTTTTCCCACCACTGACCGCTTCCCCATCTCTCCACTCTGACCACACAGTCCCCAGTGAACCTGGACGCCTGGCCTTCAACGTTGTTTCCTCCACCGTCACCCAGCTAAGCTGGGCCGAGCCAGCTGAGACCAATGGGGAGATCACAGCCTATGAGGTCTGCTACGGATTAGTCAATGAGGAGAACAGTAAGGATTCCATGTCTGTGTCCCTCTCCCCCAAAACTTGTAGTGCCAGCTTCCACTACCCAAGGCCCTGCAGGAAGAATGGCAGTCCTCGCAATGCGCAGTTATAGGAAGGGAGCGAGAAGAGTAGAAGCTGAAACTTCAAGAGTCCAATGTCTAGCTTTCTGCCCTGGGGAGAGTGCGATGCTACAGTTAACCCTGACCAATTTATATTCCAGATTTTATAGGGCTGAGAGAGCGACATGCATTCCCTGTTGTTGTTTTTTTAGAAGTTTACAATACATTTGTCTCTGCTGGGTCACATATCTACGGCCAAGTACTATTACACTGAACCACACTGGAGCAGAAAAAAGTGGGATTCAGAGGGGGAGAAAAAGTCGTAAGGAAGCTGATATGAAATTTTATAGGTGCTATGATGAATGCATCAAGTGTTTGCTTTGACAGCACATACACTAAAATTGGAACAATACAGAAGATTGATTAGCCTGGCCCCTCCATAAGGATATCATGCAAATTCATGAAGAATCAAGTAAAAACTGAGTGTGACTGTAATCAAGTGTTTTTATATTGGATTTTTAATTCAATTTAATTCTATCCTCACATTAGACAATAGACAAACAAATATAGACAGATGGATAGACATATATAGAAACAGACAGAACAAGCATTTATTAAGTGCTTCCTATACATTTGGCACTATGCTATGCATATATAAATGCAAACAAGATAATCCCTGCTCTGAAGGAACTTACATTCACCTGAGGAATTACAACACACATAGGGTGTGTGAAGGAAAGGGAAGGAGGCATTTTTTGCAAAATCAGCATTTATTCACTCCATTACCATACAGGAGGTAATGGACACCCAAAGAGCTGAAACTACTTTTTTGAGGTCCCCTAGTTAGTCTATGTTAGAACTAAGACCAAAAGAATTGTTTTAATTAATTAAAAAAAAAAAAAAACTAAGATAAGATTCAAAGCATAATGTTCTCTCTCTTGTCCTAGAGCCCATTGGGCCCATGAAAAAAGTACTCGTGGATACCCCCAAGAAGCGGACATTGTTGATTGAGAACCTTCGAGAATCACAGCCCTACCGCTATACAGTAAAGGCCCGCAATGGGGCGGGCTGGGGGCCAGAGAGAGAAGCCATCATCAATCTCGCCACCCAACCCAAACGGCCCATGTCCAGTGAGTATCTGGCCTAGGCCGGAGGCAAAGAGGGGGAAAGGGATAGCAGGAGCGATCCCAGCTCACTTCTCCCCCTCCCACCTCTAGTCCCCATCATCCCAGACATCCCCATCGTGGACGCCCAAGGTGGGGAAGACTATGACAGCTTCCTCATGTACAGCGACGATGTCCTACGTTCCCCTGCCAGCAGCCAGAGGCCCAGTGTCTCTGACGACACAGGTACATTGAGCTTGGAAGGCAAGGGTGGGGAGGGGGAGGTCCCAGTGGGGACATTCCTGGACAAAGTAGGGCAGAGGGAGGGAACTGGGAGGACAACGCCCGATTTTTGGCCATTCTTCCAACCCCTCACGAACTGTCAGGGGCCAGAGTGTACCATCCCGGTAAATGGGCAGTGGGCTTTATGTGTTTGGTAACAGGAAGCACACATAGCCTTAAGGGACTGGTGGAAGGGGCCTGGGGATTCATTCAGTGAGAACAGCTGCCTGTCCCCCTCAGATTCACCAGTAACCAAAGCAGGAGGATCTGAGGGAGGCACAGCAGAAGTCACTCTGCCCTAGCTGGCAGGAAAAGAGACTGCCCCTCGTCTCCAGCTCCAATTGATCAAAGACATCTCTCCAGACTCTTAGGTGGGAGGGCTCTGGGAGCTCAGGAGTGGAGCCAGTCTTTTATTCCTAGCGGGGTCTGAGACAGCTCAGTCTCACCCCCAAATACATCTGTTTCCTGCTCTTTTCTACCTTCCTCTTGTCCCTTTTTTCTCTTCTGCCAAAAGTGGCAGAGAGAGGGTCTACTCTTGCCATTACTTCTAACTCCTAGTGTGATTTCTAAATGGAATCACTTTATCTCTGAAAGGATTCCAACAACTGTCCACTGCATGGGGAAAAATAGAAAAATTGAAAGGGTTTTTAAGAGAATAAAGTGCTATTGCCAATATGCAGGACCACCATCCACTTCCTCTGGCCTTGTAAGGAGGTTCCATAGGCATTGCTTAGCTTTATGGGGAGGGGTTTGAGAAAGAAGCCGGCTGACCTGTTTTAAGAAACTGGGGTTCAATGGTGGAGAGCCCTAGTTTGGGATAGAGAATTCCAGGCCCAACTCTAATAATAACTAGCTGAAATTATGTAATTTCCCACTCTTGGCCTATTTCTTAAATCCCACAGCTACAATATTCTGGGCTCGAGTCCCAAACGGAGGGGAAAACATTCTCAAACTTTTACCCTCTTTTTCTATCCTTTTGCAAAATCCTTTTAGTGCTATTCTTTGCCAAAAAAAAAAAAAAAAAAGCCTTTTATCTTCATATCAACAATCAAATGTAGAAACCCCACGCATTTTCCTTCAAATCATGGGCAGATGGCTCAGATACTAATTGTCCAACCTCTGCAGGCAGCTAATTCTGATCCAATTCTGACAAGAAGTTATAGGTGGCCACTTCTATCAATCCAGATCTATTTCCATCCTGGGGGGCAGTGCCAACCTGCCCCTTCATTGTTCCCAAGGCTCCTGCTGGAAGTTCGAGCCACTGCCCGGAGAGAACCTGAATTTCCGGCAGATCACGTGGCAGCTGCCCCCAGAATTCATCCCCCGCCTGTCCAGCAGCAGTGGGCTCTCCTCTGAGGCTGAGGGGCTCATCCTGCCCCAGGATGATAGCAACCCAGGAGGCAGCCTCCCCCGAAGGGGGACCCCCCACCCCCCAGCAGGTGACAGAGGAAACCCTTGCCCTGCTGTCCCAGAGTCAGGCACACATGGCTTTTGCTCCTTAAACAATTTCCCCACTTCCTCTTCCCTTGATGTGATGGACAAGCTGGCACAGCTGGCAGTGCCCACACATACCCATCAAACATAGGTACACACACGTCCACTCCATGTCGCCAGACAGAATAGTCACAGTGTTCTGGGTGATGGAACAGGGCTGGTGTGGGGGAAGAACAAAGACTGACTCATGAGAAGGGCTGATCTCTAAGTCCCAGTGTTACCAAGGCAGAAGCTGGCAAGACTTCCCTGAACCCTTTCTGCTCGAATGAAAGCCTTCTTTCCAGGGCTTTACAGAATGGTTCAGGAGCAGCCAGAGGAGGGTGTGCAGCCTGCCTGAAGCAGGCTCCCCGGGAAGGGAATTTATCCAAAGCACAAAGCAAATCAGACCCCAGGGGACTCCTAGGGAAGGTCAGGGAATTCCAGGAAAACTGGGTTTGGGGCAAAAACTTGCAGGAATCTGGTTTTTCCCCTGTCCTTTCCCCCACGCCCAAGTGAGAGTAATTGGACCTGAATCAGCTCTAGGTTTTTACAACCTTGAAGTTCACCCTGGCAAAAGACTGAGCTGGGACATTGCTGGAGGGGAAAGACCCCCTACTGTGAAGCCAGATTATCACTTGGGCAAGATCAGGGGGCTTCAGTTTCTTTATCAGTAAAATCAGGAGGGTTAGGCCAAATGAGTTCTGAAATCCTTTCCCAGTCCCGAGCTGGACTGCCTGATTGTGGCCTGCCTTCCCCTCACAGAACACTTACTGAATGGGAGGCTGGACTTCGTTTTCCCAGGCAGTGCTAACTCACTGCACAGGATGACCACCGCCACGTCCACCTACGGCACCCATCTGAGCCCCCACCCACAGCACCGAATGCTAAGCACTTCTTCCACTCTCACCCAAGACTACCATTCCCTGACTCGAACAGAGCACTCGGCAACCCTCCCCCGAGACTACTCCACCCTGGCCTCCGTCTCTTCCTATGGTGAGTGACCAGGATGGACCTCAGGGCGAGGGAGGCACAAGCACTCCACAAGCTCGCTTGTTTGGGTGCCAGCTGTTCTCCTGTTAATCCTGTTTTTCTAGATTTCCACAGGCCTGAGGCAGTGGCCGGACACTGCCCCAACTACTCACTCTCTCCATTTTATCCATCTTAGGCCTCCCTCCCATTCAGGAAGATGGGGGGAGCAGGCCCCCCGGGGCTCGGGTTTCTGTGCCCAAGGACCGAGTCCAGGTGAAGGGCGTCCATTCCTTCAGTGGCTTTCAGGATTCTGTAATTCTGAGCAGACCAGCAGCAAGCTGGGGCCCAGGTAGAGGCGCAGCAGTCCGTCCTGTAGCTCACCGGCTGCTGTGCCCCAGCTGCCCGTTCCAACCCCTCATTCCATTCGCAGACTCCATGCTGGGCCCACCAGAGCAGCTAACCCTTCACTTCCTGCTTGTGCTGCCAGCCTAATGACACTGATAGCTCTTTCCTAAGGAAGAAGCGGGGGGAGGGCCTTCCTTAGTGGCCATCCCACTATGGGAAAGCGGACTAGAGGGAGGGGGCACAGACTGGTGGGCAAGCACAAGTTCCAGATTCCTTTTGAAGATATTATTAATTAGGTGAATGAGCCACCCTGGACTGGTCACAGGTGCAGGATGCTTTCAGGATCCTAGCCCTCCGTGGCAATGAAGGGGTCTCATATAAGAGCTAACCCCAAACTCCAGCCTGCCCAACTCTCCATCCTCCCCTCCATTTTTCCTTCCTCCAGAATCCCGTCTGCCAACTGGGGTACCTGACACCCCCACCCGCCTGGTATTCTCAGCCTTGGGACCCACATCCCTCAAAGTGAGCTGGCAGGAGCCACAATGTGATCGAGCCCTGCAAGGCTACAGCATGGAGTACCAGCTGCTGAGTGGAGGTAAGGGACACCCCCACGGGACCTTATCTGACTCCTAGAGCCACTCTATAGGATGAATTTTTTTTGCTGAGGCAATTGGGGTTAAGTGACTTGTCCAGGAACACACAGCTAGGGAGTATTAAGTGTAGGATGGATATATTTTAATGCCTCAGGATGATCTATAGGAAGGTACCCAGGAGGGATAAAGATTAAATTTAGTGGCTCCTAATCCAGATCAAAGGGCTGATTACTTGGGCCACAAATTGCCAGGCAATAAACAGATACCTTCTGGAGGACTTCTACTGAAGCCCTAAGAGCTGGGATCAGGTGAGGAAATTAAATATTCAAGATAACAATTCTTGGGAGTAAAATTCCTCATAGAAGTATTTACTTTGCATGCCCCCAGGTCAGGAATGTGACAGAACTGACAACAGTGGAAATTCTGTAATTCTAAGAATCCCCCAGTCAGTATAGCTCTGGGGACCAAGTGGCAAAAGATAGTGAGATTAGCTCCTTATTTCTCAATCTGGATTTCATAATGCTTTAATGAAGTTCTATGGCTGGTGGTTGTCCTTTGTTCCCAAAGAGAGCGAAAATGGCATAATTAATGTTAGAGTCAAGTTACAGTGTGATCAGACCAACAGAAGCTCGGAATGCTCTGCCACAGGTTGAGCACAAATACCCATAAAGGAAACAAAATGGTGTTGAGAGTAGACTGTACCTTACTTTTATTTCTACCACCAAACCCCAGAGATAAGCATAGAAATTATTGAGAATGAAATGATTTCTCCATTTGCAGATTTCAGAAAAAGATCTCCAAAAATTCATCCCTATTCCTTCCCATTCCTTCCCCTCTTCCAGTCCTATTTTTTCCTTTTTCTTCTCATTTTACGTTTCAAAGATCCTCATTGGATCCAATACCACCCCAGTAATTTCAGTCCACTTGCTCACAAATAAAAATCTGGTCCAAGGAGGCCCTTAGGTTCCATCTTTTAAGTAGTATGTCACAAAGTGAAAAGGACTGGGAGAAAAACATTCCATCACTTGGTCTTGGATCCCAAAGTAGATGGAGACCCACTCCCTTTATTCATTCCCTGTCCAAGGTGAGCTGCACAGGCTACACATCAACGACCCTCACCAGACCTCTGTGGTTGTGGAAGACCTCCTGCCTAATCACTCCTACATCTTCCGGGTCCGGGCCCAGAGCCAGGAAGGCTGGGGTCCAGAGCGTGAGGGTGTCATCACCATTGAGTCCCAGGTGCACCCCGAAAGTCCACTCTCTCCTCTGCCAGGTGAGACCAACCTTCCTGCCCCATTTTTGCTTGGGAAGCTAACTTGGGCTTGGCTAAGCCTGACTGTAAGGGCCCTTTAAATGGGTGGACACAGTGCATCGGGAGATTGAGGCCCAGAAATAATTTCTGTGGATATTAGGACTGCCCTTGGGCGGGATCCTGGCCATATTGAGATAGCTTCGTAATGGGTGACTCTCTCGCTGATTGGCTGTGTGTGTGACCTCACAGGCCCTATGTAAGCCCACTGCAGGCAGCAACTGCCCTCTTTAACCTCCTGCTGTTCACCCTGGCTCCCTAGCCTGGGTGGCCAAACCAAGATGGGTAGCCAAAAGAGGTAAGGGTTTTGGTAGTGAACACATGGGTCTTCTGACCAGGTGTTCACCAGGGAACCAACAAGTCAGGGCATCAGTTAGGGCATTATGTGAGTAGGTATAATAAAGGCTTTTAAGATTACATGTGGTTGTTCTTGAGTGCGCTACCGGTCATTAAGCTATAGATTCAAGAGATTGTGGCCAGAGACCTTAGAAGGCCTCAGAGGAGGCGAGCCGGGTAGAGCTCACACTGCAAAGGACAGTGGTCAAAGGTACTCTGGTGGGTCTAGGACAGGCTAGTAATTGTAACTGCCAGGAGAGCACGTTACACCTGACTCCTTACTCCCTCCCTTACTCCTTTGTTTACTGATTGAATCTCACCCCCTTCCCCCTTCAGGTTCACCCTTCACTCTGAGCACTCCCAGTGCCCCAGGCCCCTTGGTATTCACAGCCTTAAGTCCGGATTCACTGCAGATGAGTTGGGAACGACCTCGCAGACCCAATGGGGACATTCTGGGGTACCTGGTGACCTGTGAGATGGCCCATGGAGGTAGCTGTCTATAGCTCCAAAATTCCCAAACTTTTTCTAGACTTATAATCTCTTCAAGAAAAAAGGGAGGGTGTGCAACAAAAGAACTGTTCGGTTCTGCACACATATATCATATCTAGGATGTACTATAACATGTTTAACATATATAAGACTGCCTGCCATCCAGGGGAGGGGGTGGAGGGAGGGAAGGGAAAAGTCAGAACAGAAATGAGTGCAAGGGATAATGTAAAAAATTACCCATGCATATGAACTATCAATAAAAAAATACTAAAAAATAATAATAAAATAAAATGGGCAAAGGGAGAGACTTGTTTTAAAATTCTTTACAATTATAATAAAATTTTTATATGTAAAGACTTTAAAAAAAGAAAAAAAGGGAGGGACTCTAGGAAATGGGAATAGGGGAGGGGGGACATTTGAGAAGTGGGGGAGCTCCTAACCTTGCTCTTGATCACCTCTCTCTTCAGGTCCATCTACTACCTTCCAGGTGGAAGGCGACCACTTGGAGAACCGGCTGACAGTGCCGGGTCTGAGTGAAAACGTGCCTTACAAATTCAAAGTGCAGGCAAAGACAACGCAAGGTTTTGGGCCAGAGCGCGAGGGCATCATCACCATTGAATCTCAGAACGGAGGTAGGTCAAGGACTCCCCCAGGTCTGCCTCACGGCTGGGTCCGCTGAGCCCTGAATACCCTTCTTACCTCCCCCTGACCTCCCCCACTGTCTCCTTTCTAGGTCCCTTTCCACAGCTGGGAGGGCACCTTGGGCTTCAGCAAGAGGCAGCTCAGTTTCCCAGAGAGTACACCAGCATCACCACGGCAACCCATTCCAGCATCACCAAGCCCTTCTTAGCAGGTGAGGCATGTCTCTGGGGGAGGGCTGCACCTGGCTGGGCCTGGTTCTTTCTGGCTGGGAGACACAACAAGCACAGGGGAGAGGTCGGGAGTGCTCAACTCCATCTCTGCTTGTCCTCTGCAGACAGACTGGTCCTGGGGACCCAGCAGCTTGAGGCAGGAGGGTCCCTCACTCGTCAGGTGACGCAGGAATATGTGAGCCGAACGCTGACATCTAGTGGGACCCTGACCAAGCAGCTCGAGCGCCAGTTCTTCCAAACATGAGAGGTCCTCGGGCACCAGTGCACCTCCCCCATTCTTCCTTTTTTCCCCTAATCCAGCCTGTGGGGCTTCCAAAAGAGTGAGGGAATCATTGCTCTTTGCCAACCCAACCCTGATTATCCCTGAGGGGGCAAAGTGGGGGTACAGACTCCCGGGGGAGGGAAGGAAGATGAGGATACAGAATACTATCCAACAGGTCTGGCCTGCAGCTCCAAACCCAATCTGTAACCAAATAGCTGATTAGAGGGGGGCCTCTAATCTTCATCTTGCCACTGAATAATAAATGTTTTTGCTACCAATTGGTTCTTCCATCGTCATGGCTCCAGGACCCAACAAGATAGCAGCTCCCTGGGAGTGGGGGAGCCTGTCATAGCATGCCCTCTCCCATCCCTCAATTGCTTTCCCAACATAAAACACTCAAAGTTGTGGACATTTATTTGCAATTTATTGGCTCATACACAAATGGTTCTGCCCTAATTCACCTACCCAGGGGGAAAGGTCCTCCTGGATCTGAGGTGTCAAACCCTTCACAGAGGCTGCACTTTAGCTCCATTAGCTGGTTTTGAGACGTAAAAGGTAACAGTCCCTTTGTAGTGTTCCTGCAGAAGAAAATGAACCTGAGTACAAGAGCCCAGAGTCAGCTTCTCCATTTCCCCAGCCCCAAAGGGCCGCTTACCTGGATATGCTGCATGATTTTGGAGACTATATCAGCCTGCAGAAGGGTGACCGTACATCCACCAAAGCCGCCTCCGGTCATTCGACTGCCGTACACCCCAGGCTCCGAGAGGGCCAGCTCCACCAACTGGTCCAGTTCAGGGCAGCTCACCTCAAAGTCATCCCTGGAAAAGGCACAAGTTACCTGAGATTGGGAAAAGAGGCCAGGGAGAGCCCAGGCTCAGGGAAAGTAGCCAGGCTGGATGTGGGAAGGCTCCCAGTCCTACCTGAGTGAGTTGTGGCTTTCCACCATGAGTTTGCCAAAAGTTTTGTAGTTACTTGTGCTCAAAGCAATGCCAGCTTCCGAGGTACGCTTAATCTCACTCACGACGTGCCGAGCCCTTTGGTACTGCTCCTTGGTCAGCCGTGCTTTGTTAGCTGAGAGGAAACAGAACTCGGCAGTTACTCACGTGCATGGGGTTCCCTGAAGAAAGGGAGCTGGTCCCCTTCCCCAGTGTCTGAGCAACAATTAGGAAAAGGGCCCCTAGGCGGTCTCAGAAGGACATGGGCTAAGTGATGCTCAGGAGGGAAGCTCCTTTCCCCAACAACACCCGCTCCTTACCCTCAAGATAGTCCATGTCTACATCTCGCAAACTCTTCTTGCCCAGAGCCTTGGCAGCTGATTCGCACTGACTGCGCCGGATAGGGTACTCAGAAGACGCGAGGGCGTGACGGACATTGGAGTTGGCAATGAGCACCACGATCCCTGGGTCTGACAGAGGCACAGGACGCGTCTCCAGGGACCTGAAGGAAAAAGGGCCATTTTTTTTTTTCATTTAAGGGGCACCATCTGGCCCTAGAGACAGAGCAAAAGTCACGGATATGCCCTTTGGGGGCCAGGTGAGAACACCAGGATAGAGAAGCAGCGAGGAAGCCAGGAGGACAGTGTAGAAGAGGAGCAAAGTTCCTGACCTGCAATCAATGAGCAGTGCATGGCCCTTCTGCCCTAACAGCGAGATGAGCTGGTCCATGATGCCACAGGGCACCCCTGCAAAGCTGTGCTCTGCCTGCTGGCACACATGGGCACGTGCAGTTGCTTCCCCAGAGTCTATGGTACATAGATGGGTGGAGTGGGAAAAATGGGGCTAAGTAAGAGTGCACAAGAGCAAGAAGGAGGTCCTAGGGGTTCCTGGTTTAGTGTTGGTCCAGGGGAGAAGGGCAGGAAAGGGGTGGGAGGGGAAGAGCTAGCCCCAAAATGGGGAGTTCAGGGAAAGATTCCCAACCCCTCCCCTGAGCCAAGGTAAGAATAAGGTTGCTCCAGTAAGTGGGGGTTTCCTAGTGGGAAAGGGCAGGGAGGTCGGGGCCCGGCACAGTACCTGGGCAGAGTTGTTGCAAGAAGGTGTAAGTGGCCACTTCCAGAGATGCAGAACTGGACAGCCCGCCCCCCAGAGGCACTGAGCTGACCACCACTGCGTTGAAGCCGGGGAGGGGACTAGTCGCTAGAGAAAAAATTAGGGAGAAAGAATTAGGGGATGTCGATGAGACCTAATCAGGCAGTAGTGACTGTCATGTAAAAGCACCGCTGCGAGGAGAGGAGGGCGGCCTCCCACCCTGCCTAGTAAGGGGCATCATGAGCTGCGCGTCTCAACGTCTCCCTCCTTCCGCCCGGCCACAGACCTGGGTAATGCTTTATCACCCCCTTCACATAGTTAGCCCAGTGAGGCTCCCCGGGCTCCAGAGGCTTCTCTGCGGTGGGTGCTGGGAACTCCACCCGCCTTGGCTCATCAGCATGCTCGGAAGTGGTCACAAAAGAAATGAGCCCGTCCGAGCGCAGGGCTCCGACCACCACGGTCACCATCTCCAGGGCCTGCGAGGGAGAAAGCGGAGAGGCCTCAGCCCATGGCCTCCATTAAGGTCTCCCGAGGGGTTAAAAATGGGGGGAGTGCCAAAGACAGCCAATCCAGGGAGCTCCCGCCTGAGCCTCCCCCTCCCACTGAAATGGGACCCCATGGGGGCGGGGAGGGAGGCCCTGGCCCCCAGAAAAGTTATTAAAGTTAAAAGTCACTGAACTGATGGGGGAGCTCTAACCCCTCCCCCTCCCCCACCTCTCCTGGGTCTTCAGGGATGAGGCCAAAGGATACAGTAAACACAGATCTGGACTCTGCCCCATGAAGCAGGGGCTCCACTCTGTAAGGCAAAGTGGGCGAGGTCAGAGGGAGAGCAGAGCAAGGGGCCCAGGTCTCCTGAACGGGGAGGTAACCTTGACCCTAAATGTGGGCCTTTTCAACAGCACCAAGAGAGAGCTCGGAGACCTTAGGTTAGGAAGGCTTTCCAGGCCATGCACCGCAGGGCCTCCCATAAGAAAGGCCTCCCAGGAAGCGCCTCAAGTCCCTTTGGCCTTTACATTCTTATTCTTCAGTAGAGGAGCCTCAAGGTCTTTGTCCAAGGACAGACCCTTCTGTCCACAGAGCCAGAGATAAAGAAGCCCTGGGGCGGCTCTGTGGCAGCCCAGCTCTCTGAGAGGGCCCAAGTTCAAGGGTGACTCAGACACTTAACACTTCCTGTGCGACCCTGGGGAAGTCACTCACCCCCAAGTGCCTCAGCAAAGTATGGCGCTATGTGCCATACAGCCATTGAATATATACATAAAAAGGAAGCCCCTCTCTCAGCTTTTTATAATGACTTTATTCTAACTTATAAGACCTTATTGTCCAGAGACAAAAGGAATTTCATCCTGACCTCTTCAAAAAAAGCCCAAGGTAGCGGGTGATAGAGCGCCAGCGTGGCACTCAGGAGGACCTTAACGTTTCCTGCTGTGTGGCCCTGGGCAAGTCACTTAACCACAATTGCCTCAGTGCGCCAAAAAAAAAAAAAAAAAAAAAAAGCCCACAAAGGGGCGGGAGGATAGAGCGCCAGCGCTGCACTCAGGAGGACTTTAACGTTTCCTGGCTGTGTGGCCCTGGGCAAGTCACTTAACCACAATTGCCTCAGTGCGCCAAAAAAAAAAAAAAAAAAAAGCCCACAAAGGGGCGCGGAGGATAGAGCGCCAGCGCTGCACTCAAGAGGACTTTAACGTTTCCTGGCTGTGTGACCCTGGGCAAGTCATTTAACCACAATTGCCTCAGTGCTCCAAAAAAAAAAAAAAAAAAAAAAAAAAGCCCACAGAAAGTGTGGGAGGCTCGGCCTTAGCAGCAGCAACATTTTTTCTCCCAGCCAAGTTCTACTTCCCCGTGAAATCTCTTCTTCCTTCCCAGTGCCCTGGGGGGGGGGGGGAGAAAGCCACAAGCCTAATCCGGCTCCGTTACTCGCCCGCTGGCCCTCAACTACAGGAGTCCCGCACCAAAGCTGCCCGCAAAGAGGGGCCGGCTCCGACGCGCCGAAGGAGCATTCCCCCGCACGAGGAGTCGGCGTCCCCCGGTGCCTCCCCTCGCCACAGTACCCGGGTGCGGCAGCTTTCCTAAGAAACTTTCAGAGAAAAGGCGGGGGAGAGAAGGGGTCGGAGGGTGGCAAGGTGCAGAGGTGTCCTCCGCCCACCCCCCGAGCCCGGGAGCCTCACCATGGGCAGCACCAGGCCATCGTTGTAGTCAGTGTGCTCTCCGATCAGGTTGACCCGGCCTGGGGCAGACGCGGCCAGGGTGGCTTCGCTTCCGAACTCCTCGCGGAAGACCCTGCGGGCCTCTTCTAAGACCGCACGAACCTCGGGGTCCCGAGAAACAGGCATGGTGCTCTCCCCAGCGCAGACAGATGCAAACTGGACTTGGCGGAGGCAAGCCACTCCAATCACGCCAGCATGCTCGGGGGCGGAGCCTAGAGCGCCGCGCTCTCGCTCCCGCACGAGCCGACCGCGCTCCAATTAGCACCAGCCCCGCCCCTCCCCCGAAACCGCCGACGGACTGAACCCAGCAAGTCTGCGTTCTATCCCTCGGGCGCTCACGCCCCTCCCCCTAATGGCATTTCTCCCCCGGGGCAGACGCGCGGACTGGCGGGCGGGCTGGCGCGTGCATAGCTTCGTCCTCGCCTTCAGGCTCCAAGTAAACTAAAGCATATGTGTTTGTGGGGCCGAGACTAGCTACGATAGTCCGAGAGCACCCCGGGAACCAGCTAGTCCAGTCCCCGGTTCTATAGAGCAGGAAGCGGGCCCGGGGACTCTGAAGTCCCGGGCTTGTTTCGTTTTGCACTGAAAATCGCCCTTCCTCTAGACTTGCTTTTCTGCAAACGCAGCACGGCGTTGACGGCGCCTAAATCTAGTTTCCTCTGCCCAGGCTGGCTGAACTTCCCGAAAAGCTGGGGGCGGGCTTCGCCTTCCCCGAGACGTGCAAAACACGGAGCTGACAGCTAAAGAACAGAATCACCTCGGATAAAGAAAAGGAAACTTGACCGTGGACTTGAGTCTTTTTCCTGAGGTTACTGGGACTATATGACTTGCCTAGAGTCACACCCACAGCCAGGAAGTGTGAAGTGTCTGAGGCTAGACTGCAGGGCTGGGGCTCCATCCAACTAGCTGCCCCAGAGACATTTCTAATCTCCTATGCGTACTGTACGGCCCACGTGTAAAGGACGTGATAGTCAGTGTTCCAAACGGCGTCCTGTACATAATAACATGAACATGAGGAACAAAAGACATCTTGTGCAACCCTGCTATACTGGGGTCACAGAAATCTTGCTGCAATTTTAAGCTGAGAAGTCGCACTAAGCCTTTTAGGACATTCTCTATAGAGCAACTCGAATTGCACGGACACAGACATAGAACTGCAATATACACATAGGAACATACAGAAACATAAAGGGATACACGGTACATGTACAGGAACTCTATGTGGGTATGTATCTACATGTAGAAATATGCATTCCAATATGTCCAATATGTGCAAATATAAAAATTACATTTTATATGTTAGTTATTATCATTAAATATTAAGAAGCATTCTAATGGGAGTGGTAGCCAAAGAGGCAATGTTATCCAAGAATTTAAATGTATATAAGAAGGGCAAAGGAGGACCCCATCCAGGAGCAACGACAGTGGTTTATTTAACTTTTACTTCCAGGTCTAGGTTTTTTCTCTCCCTCTATGAACTCTCTCAACCATTGAGAAGATTTAAAATTGTACATATGAAATTATACAAAATATATCCATATTAGGAGGGCAGAGTTGTTTTGATAATAGTTCTTGGTTCCAGAACTAAGATTGGAAGGAAAGAACAAGCATTAATTTTTATTTATTTTTTTCCACTTTTTTGTGTGTTATTTTATTTATTGTTACATTTTGAACTACAAGAAACAGCATTTATTGCATTCAGAAAGGCTTGGAGAGACTTAAATGAACTGATGCTGAGTGAAGTGAATAGAACCAAGAAAACACTGTACACCGTAACAAGATGATGTGATCAACCCAGACGGAAGGGTTCTTTTCAACATGACATGATTCAGGCCTGTTCCGATAGACTTGTGATAAAAGAGCAGGGACTGGATGTTAGGTCACAACACAGTATTTTCACCGTTTATATTATTGTTTGCTTTCTCATTTTTTTCTTTCTGATCTGATTTTTCTTGTACAGCATAATAAATGCGGAAATAGGTATAGAAGAACTGCATGTGTTTAACATAAATTGGATTATTTGCTAAAGGAGAGGGGAGAGGAAAGGAGGAAGAAAAAATTGGAACACCAGACTTTGCAAGAATGA
The DNA here is from genome assembly GCF_048593235.1 of Sminthopsis crassicaudata. Taxonomy (NCBI): domain Eukaryota; kingdom Metazoa; phylum Chordata; class Mammalia; order Dasyuromorphia; family Dasyuridae; genus Sminthopsis; species Sminthopsis crassicaudata. Next base: position 336,563,024 of record NC_133620.1, read on the forward strand.
ATATATTTAGAAATAAAAGCTATTATTTAAAAAGAGAGAGAGAGAAGAAACAGCATTTATTAAACTCCTATTCTGTGCCTGACACTATTAAGTGCTTTACAAATATCATCCTCATTTTCCAGGTAAGGAGACAAGGCCAGTTTTGATATCAGGAAAAATCTTCCTGATTGATTCCAGGCCTGGCCCTCTATCCACTGAGCCATCTAGCTTCCCACTCCACAGCCTGAGTCACACGTTGCCAGAATTCTTGCTCCTTGCCCTCCTGTACTGTGACACAATAACACCGGACTCTGATTTTTCTCACACTCTAAAGGTTGTCACTCTTTCAGAAGATAAAACTCAAGGAAAAGACATGGAACAGCCGAAACCTTGTAGATTCCTCTCTGATCAAAAGATTCCAATAGGGGAAAAAAAATCTTACTCTCCTACATTAATCAAAAGTCCATTCCCTTCCCCACAAGGGCCTTCCAGGTCTAAGCTATTAAGCCGGCAAAACCAAAACCATACCTATCTGAACTAAGCTGAGACAAATATAATTCCACATGGAAAATGTCATTTGAATCCAGAGAGAGAACTATGGAGACTGAAGGTGGATTGAAGCGTTGTATTTTCACCTTTTTTGTTGTTATTGTTTGCTTATTTTTTTTCTTGGTTTTTTTTTTTTTTTCCCCTTTTGATCTGATTTTTCTTGTATAACATGATAAATAAAAAATATGTTTATCAGATTGCTCGCTGTCTTGGGGAGAGGGGAGGGAAGGAGAAAAATTTCAAACAAAATTTTACAAAAATGAATGTTGAAAAATATCTTTATATGTATTTGGAAAAATAAAATACTATTTTAAAAAATGAAGTGGGGGAAAAAATAACCATCCTCCTCATACCATCTATCTCCTCCTTTTCACATGGAACAAAACCCAGCTCTCCCCAGAGCACTTTTAACAAACTCCTTCTATTCTAAGGCCAAGACAGTTAGTGTCTGCAGGGTGCTGTAAGGTGAGAGGAGAAGGACGTGCTGGAGAACCAACTGCTCTGAATCTAAATGTCACTCCCACACATATGCAGGCACTGGTGTTACACTCAATTACACCTTAACACACTTTGTAAGTAAACAATCCTTTCTAATTAGAGTTATTTAACATACACTTGAGATGGACCGGAAAAGGGGAAGTCCTTAAACTTGACATAGCACCTGGCAACCATGGCCCGTGATTACGGTTACCTGGCTTAACTGCAATCTCAATCTGTTTTAACTCTGGCCCTGGAATGGAACGTGTTTTCCTGGCTTAACGGCAATCTCAATTTGTCTTAACTCTGGCCCTGGAATGGAACGTGTTTTCCATGTATTTATTTATTTAAAAATTAAATGCAAAATATAAAAAGAAAAAAACAAAGTTAAAAAAATAGAAAAAAAATTGTCATGTATACAGTAGAACATGAGAGGATTCAAAATATGAGACAATAAATTTTTATTTTAAGAAAGCTTTTATAATAAATATTGCACATTTTGTTCAGAGCTGTCCACTTTTTCTTAGCTTTCTTGCAGATTTTCTTTTGTTTTTTTGTTTTTGTTTTATTGTTTTCCCTCTTTCCTCTCTCCCATCTCTCCCAAGAAGACCACAATTAATCACAAACATATATACAGGTATGTATGTTTATGCACATGTCTTTCTCTTATATATGTACATATAGATACATATACATATGTGCATACATACCCATACATTGATGTCTATAATTATATATATATATATATATATATATATGTATATATACATTCATGTACATCTATGTAAGGCCATATTATGCTTGTTTGTTTTCTGTTTCTCTGATGGTGTATAACATCATCCTTCATAAGCCCAAGTCTTTCCATATTTTTCTAAATTCACAAACTTATCATTTCCTACACCACAGCACTATTCCAATCTTACACTATCTAGTTATTTTAAATAGTCTAAAACAAAAATGATTAATATGTCTGACATATAGTATAGTTTCCCTATTTTTTCTCTTTTGATTAAATCTATTTTAGCTTTAATTTGAGAAAATAATTGCTACCTCTGCTTTTTTCTAATAAATTACACTCCTGTTCATTATTATTATGTATATATAAATTTTTCTATCCCTGATGACTCTTCTGTTTTACTTCTACCCCTCTCCCTTATTTTGTCTACTTTATCTACTTTATCTACTTCCCTCCTTCCCTCCCCAAGGATTCCTCCCTTATCTTTTCTCCACACCTTTTCCCTCCCTCTTAATCCTCTTCCCATTAATCCAGATATCTTATCTTTTATGGAATGAATTTTCAAAAGTCTACAAATTGGACAATAGGAGCAAAGAGCCTACATTGTGGGTACCCCAGCTTGAGACATCCCTCTAACTGCTAGTTTTCATCTGCTGCCCCTCTCTAGCACCTCTGGAACTTAGAAGCAACAGCTATTTATCCACAGAATCCAATACTTGTAGTGCCTTTATACTGGAACAGGAATAATTTTCTTCATTTTCTTGATGAGGTCAGTGAAGGCCCTAAAACATACTACTATGTTTTACTCTAGATCAGAAAGGTTAGAACTGGGACTAGGCACCAGGTCTAACCTCCTTTCACAATGTATACTTCTGAAGTGTTCCAGAGTCATGGTTCATAGTTAATTTGAAAGAAATCAAAGAGATTCTCTTATAGTCACCAAGTACACTATTGACACAAAAGCAGGAAAACCAAACTAAGAGAGTTTGGCAATTAGAAGAAGTTTGAGAGAGTTTTATATACTGAAAATGTGGAGTTTCAGTCTGCAGGCTAAACAGCTTCCATGCAGAGAGCAAGGTAGAGAAAGGGAGCAGCCAGGATGTCTTTTCATTCAAGTAAAAAGATAAGATGTCTTTTAGCAAGATATTTATTTATTTATGTTATTTATTTTTTATTATGTTTATTTTTATTTTATTATTAGGCTATTGTTATTTAGGGAAGGACACAGATGAAAAATAAAGGTTGTAGCTTTTACAAAAAGATAAGAAGTCAGGGTGGGGCTTTTACAGGAGCAAATTAGGAGCTTTTACTGCTCCACATTCCTGAAGTAGGCAGTTTTGAGTGGACCATGGGCTCTGACCCATTATCTCCCCTCTTTCTGTCTTTTGAGGTGAGGAAAATCTGGGAGAAAAAATAGAGGACCTGTCACTTCCAGTACTGGGATCTCTCCATCCAATCAAAATAATTAGCTCTGTAAGTCTGTATTCAGTCCACAATTTTGACCCACTCAGACCAACATTAGAATACAAGCTCTGCAATTTGGAACTCTGCCCAAAGGGCTATCAAACTGTGCATGCCCTTTGACCCAGCAATGTTTTTACTGGGTTTATATCCCAAAGAGGACTTAAAGGAGGGAAAGGGACCCACATGTGCAAAAATGTTTGTGGAAGTCCTTTTTTGTAGTAGCAGGAAACTGGAAACTGAGGGGATGCCCATCAATTGGAGAATGGCTGAATAAATTATAGTATATGAATGTTATGGAATATTATTGTTCTGTAAGAAATGACCAGCAGGATGATTTCAGAAAGGCCTGGAGAGACTGGCATGAACTGATGCTGAGTGAAATGAGCAGGACCAGGAAATCATTTTATATAGCAACAAGATTATATGATGATCAATTCTGATGAACATGATACTTTCCAACAGTGAGATGATTGAGGCCAGTTCCAATGATCTTGTGATGAAGAGAGCCATCTATACCCAGAGAGAGGACTGTGGGAACTGTGTGGATCACAACATAGCATTCTCACTCTTTTTGTTATTGTTTGTTTGCATTTTGGTTGTTTTTTTTTCTAATTTTTTTCCGGTTTGATTTGATTTTTCTTGTGCAGCAAAATAACTATATAAATATGTATGCATGTATTGGATTTAACTTATATTTTTACCATGTTTAACATATGTTGGATTACCTGCCATCTAGCGGAGGGAGTGGGAGTAAGGGAGGGAAAAACTGGAGCACAAGGTTTTTCAAAGATCAATGTTGAAAAAATTATCCTTGTACATATTTTGAAAATAAAAACCTTTAATAGGAAAAAAAAAAAAACAGAAAGAAAGAGAATATAAGCTCCATGAGGGCAGGAACTTGCCTTTATTTCTCCCTTTCTTTGTATCTCCAGGACTTAGCACAGTGCCTAGAAAATAGCAAGATCTTAATAATTGCATGATGATTTATTAGTTGATTAACCAAAGAGAATCCAAGACTCCAAAGCTCGCTGCTTAGTCCAAGCATTCACTGTCCAATTGGTCTTTCCATGTGACCAGCTAAAACCCCACTTTTTCCATGAAGCCTTTCCAGATCCCCTTTAATGAGAGTGCTAGGCTGTGATCTGTGTGAGGAATGACTAGTTCTAGTCAAAAGCAGTATCCTAGATAGGACTGACATCCCCATGGAGGACAGAGAAGGGGGGATAGAGAAAAGGGCATGGAGAATGAAGAGAACATCTGCCTCCTCCTCCTTCCTTCCCTGCGGGGACCTCCCTGTATGGTACATGAAAATTCTGTGCCTCCCAGCCCTCCACCCCTGGGACAGAGTTATTCTGAAGTAACAGTGCTCCATATTCTGCCTCAGAGCATGTGAAATTCAGATTAGAAAGGATGAAAAGGATGCTCCTTTACGGCTACATTCATAACTCCAGCAAAACATTTACAAAAGCTGTGCTCTAGTCACTCACTCCTGTTTCTTTCTTTTTAAAGTATTAATTTTTATTCTGAATTTAACAATCATCAAATAAGTCTTTTCATCTACATAGGAGAACAGAAAAGGAGGCTTTATTTTAAATAGCTTACTTTTCTTTTTAAAGATATAAATTTAATTGATAAGTTTGAAAGCTGTCCTACTTCTCTGTGCTTCTTTCTGGCTTTCCTTCTATCATTTTAAAAATTAAACAACTTTTTTTCAATTGTCAAGTATTTATTTTCACTACACACACCCCTCCACTAACAAAAACAAAACAAATTCCTATGTGGCCTACATCATTCTGCATATTGTGTCCCAGGGATTGAATGGCATCATCTGTGCTCTGGAATCCCAGCTGATCATTATATTGATTAGAGTTCAGAATTGTTCCTTTTAAAAATTGTTTTCCTGGTTCTGCTCATTTCACTCTGCTTCAGCTCATAAAGATATTCCCAAGTTTCTCTGAAACTGCTCTTCATTTCTTACAATACATTAGTATTTCATTATACATGCATATAATATGATTTGTTCAGCCATTCCCCAATTGATAGGCATCCCCTCAGTTTCTAGTTCTTTTCCAACACAAAAGAACTGCTATAAGTATTTTGTATATTTCAGGGCATTTTTTTTTTTTTTCTTGCCTGGCCATTCTCCTCACCCCCACTGGAGGGGAGGGCAAAAGAAATTTTAAAATATATTTTTAAATTACACTTTAGTATTTTCATTTAATAGTATTTTATTTTTCCGGATACATGCAAAGATAATTTTTACCCTTCACCTTTGTAAAACCTTGTGTTCCAAATTTTTCTCCCTCTCTCTCCTTATTCCCTCTCCCCAAGACAACAAGAAAACCAATATAGGTTAAACATGTACAATTCTTCTAAACATATTTACATATTCATCATGCTACACAAGAAAAATCAAATCAAAAGGGAAAAAAAGAAGAAAAAAAAAGCAAACAACAACAACAAAAAAAAGATTAAAATACTATGCAAAGTGCTTTTTTAAATTAAAGTTTTTTATTTTCAAAACATATGCACGGATAATTTTTCAACATTGAGCCTTGAAAAATTTTGTTTCAAATTTCCCCCCCTCACTCCCTCTCCTAGATGACAAGTGATAACATATCACTGAAAGTGATGTTTAAAAATATGTTAAATCCAATATGTGGATACATATTTATACAGTTATCTTGCTGCACAAGAAAAAACAGATCAAAAAGGAAAAAAAATGAGAAAGAAAATAAAATGCAAACAAACAATTAAAAGAATGAAAATGCTATGTTGTTATCTACACTTTGTTCCCACAGTTCTCTTTGAGTGCAGATATCTCTCTTCATCACAAAATCATTGGAACCAGTCCAAATCATCTCATTGTTGAAGAGAGCCTCGAACATCAGAATTGATCATTGTATAATCTTATTGCTGCATACAATGATCTCCTGGTTCTGCTCATTTCACTTAGCTTAAATTCATGTAAGTCTCTCCAGGTCTCTCTGAAATCATCCTCCTGATCATTTCTTATAGAACAATAATATTCCATAACATTCATATACCATAAATTATTCAGCCATTCTCCAACTAGTGGATATCCATTCAGTTTCCAATTCCTTGTCACTACAAAAGGGCTGCCACAAACATTTTATGCAAAGTGCTTTTAATAAATATACACAATCAAGAAACACAAATACTCACACTGGCTGTGTCTGAAAATGTTTATTCTTATTCTTGAATCCAACCCCTCTCTGTCAAGAAGTAGGTGGTTTGCTTCATTATTTCTTTGGAATTAATTGCACCTACTGGGGTTTCCAAGCAAGAGATGGAATTCACGCTGGTGAACCCCCTGAGCAAGCCCTGACTTATTAGCAAGAGAGAGAGAGAGAGAGAGAGAGAGAGAGAGAGAGAGAGAGAGAGAGAGAGAGAGAGAGAGAGAGACCCATTGGCAGGAAAACAGAGAAATTCTACCTGAAGCCAGTATTTAATTATAATAATAATATTAACAACTAACATTTTCTCTATCTATATTATATCATTTTGTGTTCATATAAATTTTCTACATATAGCTATATTTCATGTAAATATGTCTACTTCTATAGATATTTTTCTATATATAATTTCTATATATTCCTGAAGTTTCTGAGAGTCATGGTTTATAGTTAATCTGAAATAATTCAAAGAGATGCTCTTATAGGAACAAAGGACTTTGTTGACACAAAAGTGGACAGAACAGATTTTGAGAGAGTCTTTCAATTAGAAAGTTTGAGAAAGCTAAAAGATGAAAATTTGGGGCTTCAGTCAGCTGGGTAAAGTCCTATGTGCAGAGAAAGATAAGGGAGGGCCCAGGATGTCTTTTCATCTAAGTAAAGAGATGAGATGTCTTTTAAATTTTTTTTTATTTTTTTAAAGCTTTTTATTTTCAAAACATATGCATGGATAATTTTTCAACATAGCCTTGTGTTTCAGATTTCCCCTTCCTTCCCCCTCACCCCCTCCCCTAGATGGCAAGCAATCCAATATATGTTATACATGTTAAAATATATGTTAAATCCAATATGTGTAAATATATTTATACATTTCTTTTGTTGCACAAGAAAAAGGCTCAAAAAGGAAATAAAATGAGTAAGAAAACAAAATGCAAGCAAACAACAAAAAGAGAGAGAATGCTGTGTTTTGATCCACATTCAGTTCCCATAGTCCTCTCTCTGGGCTCTCTTCATCATAATATGGAATCATTTCATTGCTGGAAAGAGCCACGTTCATCAGAATTGATCTTCGTATAATATTGATGTTGCTGTGCTGTGTATAATGAGATGAGATGTCTTTTCGCAAGTTATTGTCAGATAGGAAGAGTTTTTGCAGGAGACAAATAAGGAGCAACAAATAAGAGGTTTTATTACTCCATATTCCTTAGCTAGATATGTAGTTTTTTTAATTATAACTTTTTATTGACAGAGCATATGCATAGGTAATTTTTTACAACATTATCCCTTGCCCTCACTTATGTTCTGACTTTTCCCTTCCCTCCCTCCACCCCCTCCCCTAGATGGCAGGCAGTCCCATACATGTTAAGTATGTTATCGTATATTCTAGATACAATATATGTGTGCAGATCCATACAGTTCTCTTGTTGCACAGGGAGAATTGGATTCGGAAGGTAAAAATAACCTGGGAAGAAAAACAAGAATGCTCACAGTTTACACTCATTTCCCAGTGTTCCTTCTCTGGGTGTAGTTGATTCTGTCCATCATTGATCAATTGGAACTGGATTAGCTCTTCTCTATGTTGAAGATTTCCACTTCCATCAGAATACATCCTCATACAGTATCATTGTTGAAGTGTATAATGATCTCCTAGTTCTACTCATTTCACTCAGCATCAGTTGATGTAAGTCTCTCCAAGCCTCTCTGTATTCCTCCTGCTGGTCATTTCTTACAGAACAATAATATTCCATAACGTTCATATACCATAATTTACCCAACCATTCTCCAACTGATGGACATCCATTCATCTTCCAGTTTCTAGCTACAACAAAAAGAGCTGCCACAAATATTTTGGCACATACAGGTCCCTTTCCCTTCTTTAGTATTTCCTTGGAATATAAGCCCAGAAATAACACTGCCGGATCAAAGGGTATGCACAATTTGATAACTTTTTGGGCATAATTCCAAATCATTCTCCAGGATGGTGGGATTCTTTCACAACTCCACCAACAATGCATCAGTGTCCCAGTTTTCCTGTATCCCCTCCAACATTCTAGATATGTAATTTTGAGTAGACCCTTGGCTCTTACCCATCATCTCACTCATTTCTGTCTCTTGGGGAGAGAAAATTCTGGAGACATTATTCCTACGTAGACATAATTCCTTCATATACATATAGAAATCATATATATACACATATACATCTGTATGTATATATGAGTATATGTATATATTTGTATGTATACACACAGACACATATATAGATATATGTAAATGATGTCCCCAAAGTCTTAGTGCAGCTTTAAGCTTTAAATTGCACTAAGACTTTGGGATACTCAGTATTTCAAGGGTGTACGTTCTATATAGCCATCCTAAGTTGTTGGCCACCCATCGTAGGAAGAGATTTTTTCCAAAGCCTATTGGTGAAATATCAGAGTACCAACTCAAAGTCTACTTCCACCTAAGAGTTTCCTTAAAAAATGACATAAGAAAGCCTCTTGCTAAAGAAGGAATTGGAGAAAGTATCTGATCAACATTTATTATCTTTCAATTTTCTGATCATATCTTCCCTGGGACCCAGGTGTCTCGGTTAGAGTCTCTCTTCTAGCTTATTATTTCTGAAAAGCTTCAACTATACCTTACTTCATGGCTTACTTTCTGATCAGGTCACCTTCCTTCTCCCTTACTTCACCCTTACTGCAACAGCTAAGTAGTGCACTGAAGAGCTGGGTTTGGAGTCTGGGAGATGTGAGTTCAAATCCAACCTTAGACACTTGTGACCCTGAGCAAATATTTTAACCCTATGTGCCTCAGTTTCCTCATCTGTAAAATGAGCTGGAGAAGCATTTAGCGAAGCGCTCTAACACCTTTGCCAAGAAAACCTCTAATGGGGCAATGAAGCATCAGACATGATTGAAATGGCTCAATAACAAGATTGTGAAGGCATCTAAAAGGATGCCCTTCGAATGAGTATTTTACAGTATATTTGATTTGGGAGATAACAGGAAGCATTGGAGTTTACTGAATAGGGGAGAGATATGGTTAGACCTGAGCTTTAGGGAAATAACTCAGGTCCCAAGCTCTTTGGCATGGGACTGGCTCCTTATTGGTGGGGATTAAATGCCCTGCACCCGCCCTTCCCCAGAGGGATATTGGAGCTGGTGAGAAGAGATGGAGAGAAGGAAAGTCCAGTCTATTGGGCTCTTCAACTCTGCTCCCTGCCCAAAGACACTGATCTCCACCAATAAAGAATTAGTAACCCTGAGTCTGGGTTAATGGAATATGGATTAGTAAGTGCCTTCTAGGCCCCCTAGCTAAAGACAACTGCCTTGGATTTTGTATTGTCCAGGAAGCCAATGAGTCTGGAAGACAAGGACTCAGAAAGAGGCTGACCTGGGTCCCACTGCCTCATTTCACCCCAGCTCATGTGCAAATCAAGACAAAGGTCTGTGGACTGCTGGTTGTGACTGCTCGTTCTCCAAGAGGCCCAGAAGAGCATCCCTCTGTCAGGGGTTCGTGTGGCCGACCTCGGCTGATCAGAGCAGCACGGCTCGGCATGCTCTGCCCCAGGTGGGACCCAAATAGCCCACATTTTGCACATCTCGTGTTGCCTTGGGCTGATTCACCTCTGCTTTGCTCAGAAAGCACAGCACCTTCTGTGGTGAGGGAATGCCTGGTTCCATGCTATACAATCGATTCTAAACTTCTCAAGAGAGACTTGGACCCTATTTATCCAAGAAAGAGAATTCAAGTGACTTACTGAGCAGTTGTAGCCTTTGGCCACCAGATGGTGCTCCAACTACCTGCTATGACCCAAGCAGGCCTTCAGTGTCTAGGGAGGGCCTCTGGCTGGAGAGCCTGGATTTTATTCACATGGCTGCTTCTGGGGCCTAAGTATGGGACCTTGCCAAAATCACTTCCTCCTCATCTGTAAATTAACGGTGTTTAAGAATTACTTACATTCACATTCCTCCCTTCTTTGCAGAGGGAGGAGACGATGAACTGTGAAACTACGTATAATGCTGAGTCTGATTAGTTTTGATAAACCTAAAACAATTTTTAAAAATTTAAGCACGTATTTAACCTGTGTCAGAGGGTTTGCTGTCTTGGGGATGGGGAGGATTGTAATGCCGGAGAAACTGAGGCAAGATAGAGATGAAAGAATTTTTAATATTTTTGGGGGGTTTCTGAGAGGGAGAGATTTTCTGGGACCAAAGGATCCATTTTGGCCCCAGGGCTGATGTCTTAAAGCATTCACCTGGACCAGCATCAGTGAGGAATGTGTTTCCAGTGAAATATCTATGGCTCTATTGTTTTTTGTTTTGTTTTGTTTTGTTTCTCTCCCCAGATTATTTTTACCTTCTGAATACAATCCTTCCTTTGAAACAAGAACAAAATTCGGTTCTGCACACATATATTGTACCAAGCATATACTATAACATATTTAATATGTATGGGAATGCCTGCCATCTAGGGGAGGGGGTGGAGGGAAGGAGGGGAAAAACTCGGAACAGAAGGGAGTACAAGGGATAATGTTAAAAAAAAAAAAAAAAATATATATATATATATATATATATATATATATATATATATATATATATATATATATATATATATATATATATATATATATATGCATATGTACTGTCAAAGAAAATGTTATAATTATAAAAATTAATAAAAATAACAAAGAAAAAAAAAAGAAATATCTATGGCTCTGAGCGATCAGGGTAGACAGAGGCAGGGGGTGGAGTCAGAACACCGAGAGGGAATTTCTAGCAGGGACCATCAATCCGGTTCTGACAGGGTGGGGGCAGGACCACAAATTCTGATAAAGTGGGAGCCAAGGAGTAGTCAGCTTGAGACAGAAAGTCTGGGACTTGGAGATAGAGGATGCCAGTGAGGTATCTGAGGAGGACATCTGGAGTCTTATCTTTTGGAATGCCAGAGTGGCCACAGCCCTAATTATCTCAGTCCTAATGAACAGGAGAGGGGGGTGGCAACCAGGAGCATTGAGGCAGAACAATTCAGGGAAACTGAGGTAGAACAATTAGGGAAACAGGCAGAAGAAGATGAGGGAGGGAGGGAAAAAAATCTGGAACACAAAGCTTTACCAAAATGAATGTTGCTTTTGAGGAGGGACAGGGTGAAAAGAGAGAGAATAAATGGGGGAAATACAGCTGTAAAAAAGAATTTTGAAGCAAGTTTCTCTGATAAGGCCTCATTTTTTCAAACATGGGGAATTGAGTCAGATTTATGAAAAATAAGAACCACATCCCAATTGAGAAATGGTCAAAAGATATGATCCGTGCCCCTTTAAAGGGCTATAAAATTCATGCCACATTTGATCTAACAACACCACTACTAGGCATGAATATCAAAAGATTAAAAAAAAAAAAAAAAAAAGGAAAATGACCTATATGAACAAAAATATTTATAGTTTTCTTCTCAGGGTAAAAAACTGAAAATTGAGGGGATACCTATCAGTTAGGGAATGGCTCAATGTAGTAAGGTATGTATTTGTGATGGGGGGGGAAATTATAAAATGAATGTTGGAAACTATCTTTACATGTATTTGGAAAAATAAAATATTATTTAGAAAAAAATTATTATTTTTATTTAAAGGGATGATCCTTTGGGGGAGGAAGAAAAGGGATTTACATTGGGAAATATAAGCCAAGCCCCAATAGATAAACAGACCCATGATATATAGTTTTTCAAAATAATTGAAAATTCTAATTGACCACATGAAAACAGATTCCAAATCACTACAAATTAAAAACAACTAAAGATTTCACCTGACTCCATGAAAACTGATAAAGATGATAGAGGCTGAGGTGGAGGCAAATGGTGGCTGTTGGAGTTTGAGAAGGCATGATACGGATATAGAAGTGGTCAGGAAGTGGCTTCTAAAGCCCATCTCCCCTGATAAATTACCACTTCCTCTGACCACCACTGGGTGGAGCCTGAGAAAATCTCTCTTCAAATTACCTTTTTCCCAGTATCCCATTGCATCCAGGGCCATTTCCAGTCATCCTGATCCAGATCTGGCCACTGGACCCAGATAGTTCTGGAGAAATAAATGAGGCTGGATCTTGCACAGGCCTCCCTCACTTAAACAGAATTCACTTGCATGTCATAGCAATACCTCCCTGACATCCTGGACCTCTTCAAGACCAAAGGATGAACAACAACAACCTGTACTTCTAAACAGACTCAATGTAAACGTTGGACTTTTGTCTTTTCGTTCCAATGGAAAAAAAAATTGTATTATATACCCAGCCCCACCCAAACTCATTTCTTTATCTTCACATCCAGTTCCTTCATCCAAGAGATTGACCATAAGGGAAGCTTATCTTTCTCTTCCTTGTTTGTTTCTCTTTCTTGTTTCTAGATGTACATTGATCCTTGTACTTTGATTTCACTTGAACAGAATGTTTTAAATAGTTTTTAATCTTGCCCTCACTGACCTCATTCTTAAGTAACTTTGGCAGGGGGAGAAAAGCCTTATTTTAATCTTGGAACTTCCTCCAAATTTCTTGAACAGCTAGATCAAGGACTTTGGGGGAAGTTCCTGTTCTCTTAGGTTCACTGGCACCAGTCCATACTATTGTAGTGTAGTGAAAAGAAGTCTGAACTTAGCAAACTTGACATAGCACTTCTTATCTTAGCTCTGTTGTGAATGACTTTGTACAAGTGACCTTTTATTCCGTGAGCCCCAAATGAGGATGGGGTTAAACTAGACAATCATTAAGTATTCTAGTTTTGCCACCTGTGGGATTCTAAGGAGGTCACTTTACCATCTGGGCCTCAGTTTCCCCATCTGTAAAACGAAGGAGGCGGACTAACTAGCATCTGAGGTTCCTTCTAAGCTTAGAACTATGTTTCTGTGACCATATGAAATTTTCACTGGTAATATTTTGTGATTCCTGCTTTCCTTCAAGTCCTATGGATTCTTCTCTAAATGGGGAGGGGATTATGTGGTTGATTCCAGAACCTAGCAACTGAACCTGTTGCTTAGTCCTTTCAATTAAGTCCAATTCCTTATGACTTTTTTTCAAGGGTTTCTTGGAAAAGATACTGAAATGTTTTGCCACTTCCTTCTCCAGGTCATTTTACAGATGAGGAAACTGAAGCAAACAGGGTTAAGCAACTTGCCCCTGATCACTTAGCTAGAGTCTGAGGTCAGATTTGAACTTAGGTTTTCTTGACTTCAGAACCTTACCCTATCCACAGCCCCATCTAACTACTGCATTAAATCTGACCCCTTTTTAAATTTTTTTTAATATTTTAATAGCTTTTATTTACCAGATATATGCATGGGTAATTTTACAACATTGACAATTGCCAAACCTTTTGTTTCAACTTTGCCCCTCCTTTCCACCCCCCTCAGATGGCAGGTTGACCAATACATGTTAAATATATCAGAGTATAAATTAAATACAATATGTGTATATGTGAAATCTGACCCCTTTTTAGAAGTTATATTTTCTGAAGTCATTGCTATGACATAAGAAATTGCCTTTTTAGACACATTCTTCCCCAATCCCTTGCTGAGAACAAATTTCACATTTTGGATCATAGAGTTAGAAATGGAAGAGACCTAAGAAATTGTCTACCACCCTCCCCATTTTACAGATGAGAAAAGTGAGATCAGGGAAGCCAAATGAAATGAATTGCTAAGGACCAGTTCTCTACTATAACTGGGGCAGATTAAATTAACTCCTATATTTCCACACCAACCAATTGTCAATTCTGGTATTATCTTTTGCTTCTCACTAACATTCATGCCATATATCCACCTTGTTCTAAGCAATTACAAGATATATAGTTTTTCAAAATAACTGAAAATTAGTATCCTTACTCTATCTCTTGTATATATCTACCTCTTTCTGCTCATATAGCCTCACCTTAGTGCAGACACTTATTACCTTATTCCCATGTTATTGCAGCAGTTTACTAATTGATCTTCTTGCCTCGGGTCTCTTTCTAATCCAGTCCATTTGCAAGGCAGCTGCTAAAGCATCTTCCTAAAGCCCAAGCTTGACCATGTTACTTCTCTACTCAGGAAACATCAGTGTTCCCTCTTATCCTCAGGATTCAACATGAAATCTTTTGTTTGACTTTTAAAGCCCTTGAAAGGGCTCGGGAGTTGATATCATAACTTGGCTTTCTGATTGAATATAGTAACTATGGGTCATGAAAATTTTGTCACTGCAGGGAATTCAACAAGGGCCTATTGCAATAAAGGCTTAATTAAGGAAAACAAAAGGTCCACTTGAGGAGATAATTCTGCTCTTCCCTGTTCCTCCTTATGACTTAACCAACTACTGGGTCTTCTTGTTGCAATCTTATTCACCCCATCAATAATAAGCACTTATAAAAGTTGAAGTTGCTATAGAGTAGATCTGGGACAGATTGAACTTTGCCTTCAAGTAAATTGACCTGGAATTCAGCTTTGGGCCTTTGAGCAAGGAGTATATAAAGATATCTCCAGGACTTTGGCTGGAGCACTTAAGGTTTCAGGGAGTTTATCTCCTTGGTAGGCTGCTCTTCTCTTCTTGTGAACTGTGCTTATTTTTTTGTTGTTGTTTTTTTAATTAAAGAAATTATTTGTCTTAATTCTCAGGCACAGTCCCATAGGAAATCAATAGCAGAGCCAGAACTTCACCTATAGTTTTCTGATTCCATATATAGTGGTCTTTCCACATCACACTGTTGTGTACCAGCAGCAACATGCTTACCTTCCTGGATTACTAACACAACCATTCCTAAAAGATGGGGTTACATACAAAACTATGGGGTCTGACTCCTTTAAGTACCCCATTTCTGAGAAGTTTTTTTTTTTTTTTTTTTTTTTTTAATTTTTTATTTTATTTTATAATTATAACATTTTTGACAGTACATATGCATGGGTAATTTTTTACAACATTATCCCTTGCACTTACTTCTATTCAGATTTTTTCCCTTCCTCCCCCAACCCCCTCCCCCAGATGGCAAGCAGTCTTATAAATGTTAAATATATTACAGTATAATTTAGAGACAATATATGTGTGTAGAACCGAATTTTTTTGTTGCACAGGAAGAATTGGATTCAGAAGGTAAAAATAACAGTTTACACTCATTTCCCAGTGTTCCTTTTCTGGGTGTAGCTGGTTCTGTCCATCATTAATCAATTGGAATTGGATTAGCTCTTCTCTATGTTGAAGAAATCCACTTCCATCAGCATACATCCTCGTACAGTATCATTGTTGAAGTGTATAATGATCTTCTGGTTCTGCTCGTTTCACTCAGCATCAGTTGATGTAAGTCTCTCCAAGCCTCTCTGTATTTCTCCTGTTGGTCATTTCTTATAGAACAATAATATTCCATAACATTCATATACCATAGTTTACCCAACCATTCTCCAATTGATGGACATCCATTCATCTTCCAGCTTCTAGCCACTATGAAAAGGGCTGCCACAAACATTTTGGCACATACAGGACCCTTTCCCTTCTCTAGTAGTTCCTTGGGGTATAAGCCCAGTAGTAGTATGGCTGGGTCAAAGGGTATGCACATTTTGATAACTTTTTGGGCATAATTCCAGATTGCTCTCCAGAATGGTTGGATTCTTTCACAACTCCACCAACAATGCATCAGTGTCCCAGTTTTCCCACAGCCCCTCCAACATTCATCGTCATCTGTTCCTGCCATCTTAGCCAATCTGACAGGTGTGTAATGATACCTCAGAGTTGTCTTAATTTGCATTTTTTTAATTAAAGAAATTATTTGTCTTAATTCTCAGGCACAGTCCCATAGGAAATCAATAGCAGAGCCAGAACTTCACCTATAGTTTTCTGATTCCATATATAGTGGTCTTTCCACATCACACTGTTGTGTACCAGCAGCAACATGCTTACCTTCCTGGATTACTAACACAACCATTCCTAAAAGATGGGGTTACATACAAAACTATGGGGTCTGACTCCTTTAAGTACCCCATTTCTGAGAAGTTAATGTCTTCTTCCATGCTTTCTGACCTTTAAATTGCTCTTATCAATTGCCGTGGAAAGATATTAGACTTTCAAGAAGATGCTGACTTTCCCAATAAATAAATGGTTATTTTATTAGTTATGAATTTAAAGAATAAACTTATTAACTTAAAGAATATAAGTAGTTTTCAAAAGAATGATTACTAAAAATGTGCTCCAAAATATACTCCAAAGCCCTCATGAGAAAAATGCAGACTCGAGTAACTGAAGTTTCATCTCACACTATAAAAACTGACAAAGAAGGAAAAAAGTATTTTAAATGGGAATAATTTAAATTATAGAGGTTGTTGTGGATGCAATGTGATGACTGGTACACCCTGCCCCAAGTTGTTGGAATTGGTCAGGAAATGCACTTAAGATTCACACAGGGGTTTTGCAAGATCCGGAAGTGTAAGATCTTTTAGTAGAAAGGTCCCTTTCCTACTTTTTCCACACTCTTTCTCTAGTGTAATATATGTCTTTCCCTTCCAAATGCTATCCTTTTCCCTAGTCTTCCATCCTGGGTAATGTATTGGGATTTAGGACTTCAGGACAAAATAATTCTCTTACAAGATGACAAAGGGACTGGAGTCTGTGGATGGGCTGAGGAGAGACAGAATGAGGTGAGTGGAAGGGAAACATTGCCCCTGTGCAAGCATCCTGAGGTCTCTTATTGCCTTAGTCGAGAGCACTTCTTAGTAGTACTTCTTCCATACATCCTATGGTACTGGTGATGATTGAAATAGACTTCTTCATGAAGCTACAAGTATCTTAACTTTTGTTAGCCTCAGTTTCCTCAAGTGTAAAATGGGAAGCATAATAGCATGGGTCTCTGAGTAGTTGTGAAGCTTAAATGAGATATTTTTTAAGCACTTAGCACAGTGTCTAATGCTTAATAAATGCTTATTCTCCTCCCTCTGGGTGAATGGAGAAGGGAGTATGGAGATTAGGGATAGGATGTGGGAACACATTTAACTCCTACCATGCAAAGACAAGAACTGTTCCATTCACTTTATTTATTGCCTCCAGATCAGACAACACATATATCTGCACATTTGGCATGGGGTAGTGAGTGAAACCCTGAAGTCGGGAAAATCTGGCTTTCAGTCCTGCTTCCCATACTTACTAGTTTTATGACCTCAGAGAAGTCACCCTTAATTTTCTCTTCAGTAAAATAAGTGGATTTAATGTCTTCTAAGGACCCTGATTGATTGATTAGGGTGGGGTCCCTGGCTTTTATCCTAGGCAAGATTGTATCTTTAAATGAACACCTTTGGGTATTTTCCTCTTTGCCTAGTAAGTACTGTGTAACCACTTATTAAGTAGTTTTCTTGAACTGAATTCGTGAAGGTTCACAATGTGGATTGTAAATGATCTTTGATAATGATTGAAGCAATAATTGGTTAAAGAAACTACATATAAATTCTGGAGGATGAATATGACTTAGAAATCCTTTCGCCACTCTGCAGTGTATATTTGAAGATTTGAAACTTCTAGGATTACAGTTAACATAACCACCAGACTATGTCTAAAATCAACATAGTCCCTTTTGCCTCACCATACCTCTATCCCCTTACCTAAGAATCACCCTATAGAGTAAGAAATGATTTTGATGATGGTTGAATGAATAAACAAATGGAGTGTTTGCGTAAAGAACTTTGGATGCCAGAGGATTGTGTATATGTATATTGTATTTTGTATATTTTGGGTACTAGACTAGAAAGGTAAGGGAAGGAGCTAAGTTATAAAGAACTTTGGGTGCCAAACACAGGATTGTGTATATATCCTGAAGGTGATAGGACACCACTGCTTTATTGAGCTGAAGGGATGACATAAGACTTAGGCTTTAAGAAAATCACTGACAGGCTCTTTTCAACAGTGAGATAATTCAGCTCAACTCCAATAATGTTGTGATGAAGAGAGTCATCTACACCAAGAGAAGCCTGTGGGAACTGAGTGTGAACCACAACATAGCATTTTCACTTTCTGTTATTTGCTTGTATTTTGTTTTCTTTTCCCAGTTTTTTTTTTTCCTTTTTGTCCCGATTTTTCTTTTGAAGCAAGATAACTGTATAAACATGTATACATATATTGGATTTAACATATAATTTAACATATTTAACATGTATTGGACTACCTGCCAGCTAGGGGAGGGAGTCTGGGAAAGGAGGGAAAATTTGGAACAGAAGGTTTTGCAAGGATCAATGTTGAAAAATTACCCATGCATATGTCTTATAAATAAAAAGCTTTAATTATTTTTTAATTAAAAAAAAAAGATAATAATTGACAGCAAAATGGAGGATGCATTGGAATGGGAAAAGGGTTGAGGCAGGCAGACTCACTGATGGTTACTGTAATGTTCAAACATAAAGTGGTGAGAGTCTGCAACAGATTGGATATTGGAGAGAGGTCAAGGATAACACTGAGTTGGGAAGTTAGGGAGCTGGAAGGAGAAATTAATTCGACAGTGAAGTCATTTCACTAATGGGTGGATAACTAGTCTTGGGAGCATCTTGGAAAAAGTACCTGTACCACCAGGAAGGGAAAGGTAATCCCAGAGGGAGCATTACAATCCACCCTTCTCCCTCCCACTTAAAAAAACAAAAAACTTTCAATACATTTACTGGAGGAAAAAAATCAAGGACAAAGAGAGACATCCACAGACCCAGATGAATCCTTAAGATAGCCACTTGGTGGAAGAAGCAGCAGCTTCCACTAGTAAGATCCATCACCATCATCATTGCTGATATTTATATAATGCTTTAAGGTTTGCAAAGTAAGTGCAAAGCACTTTACAAATATCATCCTCCCAACAATCCTGGGAGGTAAGTACTATTATGATGATCCCCATTTTATAAATGAGGAAATTCAGGCAGAGGTTTAAGTGACTTCCCTAGGGTCAAACAGCTAGCACATATCTGGTAGATGGATTTTAACTCTGTGCTCTATGAACTGCATTGCCTAGCTGTGTGACATGTGCTGGCCATGATCTCAAGAAAGGCATCAAATCCTTAGAACCCAGCAAAAAAACTGCACCCAAGAGGAATTTTATTAGGATTCCATAAGGGGAGAAAATGTCACCCATGACAAGACTGACACAGTGTCCCTTTGCTACAGATGTGCCTTTTTAATGTGCGTCCCCTCAGGACCTTTGCCCTTTTGAGTTTGAGCCATTTCTCCCAGGGATCTTGTATAAGGAAGAGAAAAGTGCTTTCTTGATTAGGGGGGAATGTTTTTGCACCAACTTATTCTGTCTAAAATCTAATTGACTCTAAAGTTAATGTGAAGCACACTGGTAAGGGCTTGTAGGCAACGGCAGCTCAGCCATTAGCATCTTGAGAGTAATAGGTAGCTAACAACTACTGAGATCTCAGCCTACCAACGTGAGTGGGAGTTGGGAAGGTGACATCAGGAAAATTACATCCCTATAAATAAAAGCAAGGTAGTTTTGGTTTGGGGAAACCAGTAGCAGCTGAGTCAGACAGTTTCATGTGGGTGGCACCTGAGCTGAGCCTTGAAGAAAATTAATTCTAAGATTTAGAGGTAAAGAAAGGGACAATGGATGCACAGGGTTTAATGGAGTGCTGAATATAAGGAAAAGCAAACAAACAAACAAACAAAACCACACAAAAACAATTTGGCCAGACTATAAGATTGATGAAGAGAAGTAATGTGCAACAATGCTGGAAAATTAGGGTTGGACCAGTTGGGAATAACTTTAAACACTAAACAGGCTTGGAAATATTTTGGCAAGACAGCTGAGGGGTGGGTGGAGTGGAGGGGCAGGCAGGTAGGGGAAGCTAATCCCAGAGGATTATATGCCATTCTCCACTCTTACTGCCCTCCAAAAACATGCTTTTGGAGAGCCTGGACTAATTCTCCTAAGTCCAAGCACAGCATTTCCACTACTACTATTTTGTCATTGACTTTGTCTACATGTGGGCCCCCACCTATAGGAATAGCTCAACCTCCTTGGTGGTGCCTTACAAACCACTGGCGTGGGTGGGTGAATGTGGGCCATCTTCTGGGAAAGTCCAAGCTTTGTGCTGGAGTTACTGGATAAGAATCAAGTTCAGATGAATAAGGTGGGTCTGGCTGGTGATGTTATTGATGGAACAAATATCTCTCTGAGCTTGCAATTTGATGCTTTGC
This sequence comes from Sminthopsis crassicaudata, assembly GCF_048593235.1. Classification (NCBI taxonomy): domain Eukaryota; kingdom Metazoa; phylum Chordata; class Mammalia; order Dasyuromorphia; family Dasyuridae; genus Sminthopsis; species Sminthopsis crassicaudata. The sequence goes on from NC_133620.1 coordinate 336,583,585, forward strand.
CCAAAGGGCATACCCTTTGACCCCGCAGTCTTCCTTCTGAGCTTATGTCCCAAAGAGACCTCAAAGGAGGGAAAGGGACCCACATATGCAAAAATGTTTATGGCAGCCCTTTTTGTAGTGACAAGAAACTGGAAACTGAGTGGATGCCCATCAGCTGAAGAACGGCTGAATAAGTTATGGTATATGAATGTTAGGGAATATTATTGTTCTGTAAGAAATGACCAGCATGGACAGAATCAGCTACACCCAGAAAAGGAACACTGGGAAATGAGTGTAAACTGTTAGCATTTTTTGTTTTTCTCTCCAGGTTATTTTTACCTTCCGAATCCAATTCTTCCTTTGCAACAACAACAAAAAATTCAGTTCTGCACATATATATTGTACCTAGGATATACTATAACATATTTAATATGTATGGAAATGCCTGCCATCTAGGGGAGGGGGTGGAGGGAAGGAGGGGAAAATTCGGAACAGAAGGGAATACAGGGCTAATGTTGTAAAAAATTACCTATGCATATATACTGTCAAAAAATGTTATAATTATAAAATTAATAAAAAAAAAAAGAAAGAAAAAAGAAATGAGCTGCAGGATGATTTTAGAGAGGCCTGGAGAGACTTACATGGACTGATGCTGAGTGAAATGAGCAGAACCAGGAGATTATACAGGGCAACAAGAAAATCATACAATGATTAGTTCTTATGGACAAGGCTCTTTTCAACAGTGAGATAATTGAAGCCAGTTCCAATGATTTTGTGATGAAGAGAGTCATCTACACCCAGAAAGAGGACGGAATGTGGATCATAACATACTATGTTCACCCTTTTTTGTTTGCTTGCTTTTTGATCTTTCTTGTGCAGCATGATAAATGCAAAAATATGTAAAGAATACTCATGTTTAACAGATTACTTGCTGTCTAGGGGAGGGAGAAAAATTTGGAACACAAGGTTTTGCAAGGGTGAATGTTGAAAACTATCTTTGCATGTATTTTAAACATAAAAAGCTATTAGAAAAAAAAAAAAAAGCCTGCAGTGGTGGGAGTAAGAGCTAGAGGGAAGGGCCAAACCAATAGTGTGACATTAAGACTAGGGATACGGATAAAATTTTATTTTTTTAGATTTAATAAAGATAAGGTGTTTTCTATTTAAGTAGCTGAGAGTAGGGTGTCTAAATGCTTAGGAATGATGAGGAATGGACCTATTCATACAATGTAACCATTAAGCCATGTCCATCCCAACAGAACAGCAAGGCAGTTAGGTGGTGTATTGGATATGGGATTGGGCCTGGAGTCAGGAAGACCACAGTTTCAAACCCTATCTTACACATTTTCTAGGTGTATGGTCCTAGGCAAGTCAGCTAATCATTGCTTCAGTTTCTCTATCCATATAAAGAGAATAATGATGATAGTCCCTACCTCATAGAGTTGGGAAGATTAAATGAGCCAATAGTTGTAAAGTACTTTGGAAACCTTAAAATGCTTTGTCCAGTAGTTTCTAATCTTATCTTTGAGACCCCCATTTGGGGTTTTCTTGGCAAAGATACCCTAGCAGTTTGCCATTTCTTTCTCCAGCTTATTTTTTGGACGAACTGAAACAAATGAAGTGACTTGTCCAGAATCAGTTACTAAGCGTCTGAAACCAGATTTGAACTCCAATAGTCCAGTGCTCTGTCCGCTTTACCACCTAATTGTCTGGGGCCCACATCTCTAATCCCCCAAAAAAGTGCTTTACAAATGCTATTAAGGTTGCAACCTTTAATCTGTGGCTTCTTTCCCTTGGCAATCACCAGTGATTTCTTGTTGATAGGCTCTGGATGAAAGGATGTTCTACCCTCTGTTAACCTGCCTGAACATGCTAGAGAAGGTGCCCACCTTTCAACTCCAGCATGGCTATCACCGAGCAGTGATTGTAAAGGAAGGAGGTAGAGGGGTCAGTGCATCTTACTGGAATGGAACTAGAGAGTTGAATACATCAGTACAGCATGAGGGAAAGGGAACATTTCTAGACGTGGGGCCTCCCTAGGATGAAAGGCCCTGCTTGATGCCGAGACCCAAATGCAACACAAGGATGAGCAGAAGCAGGTGGTGTTTTGGTTCTTTAGAAACCCTAGTTTTGGGTTTCCCTCCTCTCTTCCAGGCTTCTGTTTTTCCTAGGCCAAACCAATATGGGGGTAGGTATAAGTGGTTTATAAGTGGTTTCTGAATGACAGTATCCAAGGGCTTTTTTCCTAATGCTTTTCATTGACATATAGAAGGGGATTCTCACCCAAGTTCTCTCACTTTGTCCCAGATAAGGAAATTCTCTTATCTCATTCCCCTTTTCCTTCTCTTCACTTCCCATTCTTTTTCAGCCTTCATGCTTTCCCATTTAACTTCTGCACCCATCCTTTTTGCAAGTGTCTAAGTTCCTCTTGACATGGCTGATTAAACTTGACTGAAATTAGGGAAAATTTGACATTTACCTGAGAAAGTATCACCATGGGTTATGTCACTGGGAATGGTTCCTGAGAACAGGTACCTCTCTGAAGCAGCTTAAGAGTATTTACTATGGAACTCCATACACCAGCCATGAATTAGAATCACCTTTCTAGCAGAGGCTATCATTGTCCCCACTGGCTCTGCAGTATACCAAATGATACCGCTAGAGGCAGCACTTATGTAAGCATGAAGCAGCCATTTAAATATAAACTTCACCTGCAATGCTGAAGAGCTTCTGCATCCCGACTTGTCTGATAATACCTCTCTGAAGGAAATCATTCCAAAGGATAGCAAAGCCCTGGCTCAGATATGAATTATTCTAAATTCTAATTTCAGGGAGTTTTCCTTTATGTTGATTTGAATTCTAAGAGGAATTGGCAAATTAGCCAATGTTGGCCACCTAGGACTTGTCCTATCCATTCATTCCCTTATTTCAAGTGGTTCCTGTGGGGAACAACAGGGCCAGGTCTAGTCTGCTTTTGTTCTCTGCAGGAGCTCCAACTGATTGCTAGAGACTCATTCTACATACACAAGGAAAATCGTGATTCCAGTACCTCAAAGAAAGGTCACCAGCTTTCACTGTAGTACACGTGGGTCTCTAGTTATAAGCTTCAGGGGAGCAGTAGAACCACAGTACTGACCCATGTGATAGGACCAGAAGTGTGTGGGTGGATGTCCATAGAACAGTGAGACCAATGGGTTCTGTAAGGTCCATTGGTAATGAGAAATGGGGGATGGAGGAATCCTCTCTGGGCTGTTAATGAAGTCTCTCTCAAAAATCTATTTGGCAAAACAGCATCTGGATGTTGTGACAACAGGGTTTTTAATGGGAAAAATTTGGTGATATGTTAAAGAATATTATCAACTATTAAATGCTGCACCAACAGAGCCTGCTGGCAGCTCCAACAACAGAGTTTTTCAATGCTAAGTCCAAATTCTCATCTCCTTTAAACAGTATTTTTGGATTTCATTGGGTCCAACTGCTTCATAAGCAAATTATTATGGGAAATGTAGGCCTAGTAGATTTTTATTTCAGCTGACTGTAGGTTTGGGAATTTTTCCTTTGGAGGTACTTTTTCTGATCACTTATCTAAGGTGACTTGAGAGTAAGGGACATCAGACCCATTCTAAAGAAAATTATACATTAAATGACATGTTGATTATTTAGAATCAATCCCTTTTAGAAAACCAGCGACAAAACAACTCTAAATTAGAAAGCCGTGTTCCATAGAGAATTGGAAGGGGGATGATGAATTGAGAACATGCTATGATAAAAGAAGCAAAATATAGCATTTTCTAAATGAAACCTTTTATCTTGCCATAGTTTAGTAGAAAATATCTTGTTTAACTAGGTTCCATATGATACTTCCAATGGCTTTGGTTGTAGCTGAAAAGTGTCATAAAATGTCAATTAAGATAAAATGTTGTGCTCTTTCTACAGCCTAATTTTCTATAGTTTCAGCTTGAGATGCATTGATAAAATTTCCTTTAAAACATTTTCAATTCCTTTGCTTGTATCTCACCAAGAGAATAGCTTAAAATTTCTTTGTTCCTATTTATTTCTTGATTCAATAGATCTCATTATCTTCCAGGCAGCTAGATGGCATAGTGGACAAAATGCTGGGACCTAAGACCTGAGTTCAAAACCAGACTCGGATATTTCCAAGCTGTGTGATATTGTTCCTTTTACTATAAAATGAGGGTCATAACATCCACCTCATAGGGTTGTTGTAAGAACTTCAATTTGATTTCATGGCTAAAAAAACCCTCTGACAACTCAGCGCAGATGGAAAAAAAGATGAAATTGCCCTTACCTTGGGAGTAGAAGAGAATCTTACCAAAGTTGTTTTTAAATGAGAAAATCTTTCCCAAGCCACTGACTTCATAGTTAAGTGAGGTCTAACAGCTGTTTCTTCAGCTGAAACTGGCATTCAGCAGCTACTCCATGTTGCCAATCTCACTTCAAAAAGTCATCCTATTGTCCCTGGTCTAAAATTTTGTTCTTAGACTCCAGACTTTTGTGAAGAGATCTCAAAATTCTTCAAACTTAACATATATCTAGTAATAAACCATAAATCTTATTTGCATGTTTTTTTTATCCTCCTCCCCCAAATCCTAGAATATGGTACATTTGCCATCTCCATGTATCAATGTCCAAATTGACCAAGAAATCAAATATTAGTTTAATAGGATTATGTTAATTTCTGAATAGGCTCAAAAATCTTTAATCCTTCTATTGGTAGCTAGCCTTTAGTATCATATAGGACAAAACAAGCACATGCAGAAAATTAATATCCAGCTATGGCACTTGAACAAAAAGATCATTGATAAGATCCTGCTACATATCCTGTATGCCAACTTCTGAAAATACAAATTAAATCTCCAATTTTGTCAACCTACAAAAAAGTATCTCAATTTACCTTCATGGACCTTTTTAATACAGCCCATTTAATTTGATCTCATAACCTAAGACTACTAAAAATCAAATGCAAGATTAGCAAAATGAAATTTGATAAAGGAATTCTGCAAAGTTAGGTTCTTTACCAATGCAGATGGCCAACTGCTCTGTAATTTTTTCTTGAAAACGGACTGGGACACCCAATCAAATGACTTGCCCAGGGGTCTCTCCTCCCTGTCAGAGGTTATTACTTAACCCAGGAGGGAGGTGTGCTGTCTATCAATCTTACTGGGCTGGAAATAGAGTTTTTATAGAACATCAAATTTAGGTTTTTGACACGAGTTGGGATAAACAAGTTTATTTGTAAATTATTTTAGTCAACATACATAATCGACCTAAAAACTTCAATAGAAGGATAAAGTTTAAAACCACTTTGAAGTTCCTCTAAGTGATTTTTTCTGGATGGTCATATCAGATGGACCCTAACCCCACAACCATTGCAATATTTCCACGAAAGTTTGAAAATGTACTGCCCTCCCCATCCCCAGGCAAGTTACTCTAAGGGTTTATAATACATACTTCACCTGGCAGATCAATTTCTATTTCCTCTATCCCTTGCACCCAATCTACAGTAACTTAACTGATTTAGCCTTCCCTTTGGTTAAAAGGAAAAAAACCCAAATCTATTAAGACCAACCATATATCACTATTAAAAACTGCACTAGATAAATTTGCAAGTATCAGGGAGAGGATGCTGGTGGAAAAGTTTGTAGTTTAAAAAGAGCCCTTATAAATAAAATCCTAGGTTATTGTTTGCACTATCAGCTAGAAGGTTGCTTAACATGTGGTAGAATGAGGACTTATGCAAGGTACAATGCCAAGTAGAATTTTACTACTCTGATGTAGGAGAACAAGTGAAGTTAAGCTAGGAGAAAGCCAACTGGACTTTTAATTACATCTCAATGACAAGACTCCCCACAGGTGAATGTAAAACATTTAATTTAAAAACGTTGACACTACAATATATAAAATAGCTATTATAAATGCACATAGTGTATTCTATAGCTGCCAGGTTTATGGTTTTTTTTTTCTTTTTTTTTATAGGAAACTGTAAGTTACACTGTGGTTAAGACTTGTATATTATCACCCTCTGTAAAGCCCACATTCTATCACAGTGATGTATGGTCAGACTTAACAGCCCCAATTGTTAAACACTTGGATCAAGTCATAACCAGTTTTATTGCAAAAGGACCCTGTACACATTTATATCAATTCTAGTACCTTACGATTTTAGCTACCCAACAAGTCATTAACATACAGAAACATGCATCATGAGAAGCAAGAAATATCACCCATCCCTTCTGCATATTAGCAACTTGTCACTCCTGAGCAACAATGCTCACTCACATCACTGAGGTCTGTGAACAGTCACTTTTCGCATTCATCCTGAGTGAAAGATGGAATGACGTAAGTACAAATGCAACATATTATAAACAATTTCTTACAAAAAAGGTCACAAATTAAAACCAAAGTATTTTACAGAATTTACTACAAAACACCATAAAACTGCCTTCACTTAAGCTCTTTCTCCCCGTATCCTGCGAGCCAACTGGATGTCTTTGGGCATGATAGTAACTCTCTTGGCATGGATGGCACACAGGTTAGTATCTTCAAAGAGACCCACCAAATATGCTTCACTAGCCTCCTGTTAAAAACAAAAACCACACTATTAGACTCCTTTCAAATCACGTGTCAAGCATTCCCACCAAGCCCCCTTACATCAAAAGGCTGGTTGGTTCTTACCTGAAGGGCACCAATAGCTGCACTCTGGAACCTCAAGTCTGTTTTGAAGTCCTGAGCAATCTCCCTCACCAACCGCTGGAAAGGAAGTTTCCTGATCAAAAGCTCTGTTGACTTCTGGTAACGGCGAATCTCACGAAGGGCCACAGTACCAGGCCTGGAAAGGGAAAAAAAAGCGAAAAACCTTAGTTCAAATTCAATTCGGACAACGGACAACTAACAACTATCAAAAGCTATGATGACGCAATCGGAAGAAAAAAACATCACCAGTTATTCTGCCCGTCTCCCCCCCTCTCCTCCCCCCCCCCCCCCCCCCCGTCGCCGCCGCTGCTCCCCTCCCCCCAGAGCTAGAATAGAGACTATAATTTCCAAGGAAACAAAACCCACAAAAACCCACGTACCGGTAACGGTGAGGCTTCTTGACCCCGCCAGTAGAGGGGGCGCTTTTCCTGGCAGCCTTTGTAGCCAGCTGTTTGCGTGGAGCTTTCCCACCAGTGGACTTACGAGCAGTCTGCTTTGTACGGGCCATCTTGTCTTACCTAAAGAGAAAACAAAGTCCCGATTTTAAGACCGCGAGATGAGACGACCTCGCTTTCTGTCCCTCCCCGGGAACCGGCCAGCCCCGAGCCCCGCGGCAGCCTCCTGGCGCCCGCTTCGAAGATCTCCCGACATCACAGCCGGATGGCAGCAGATGGCCGGGCGGGCGCCGTCGCCGCCTCCCCCCCCCCCTTTCCATGACTCAGGCTGCCAGCAGAGGCGGCCTCCCCTGGAGGGCGGGGAGGAGTCACTTCCCCTCCTCGACAGGCGGAGGCCCGGCAGCCCGCGACAACTCGATGCCGGGGCCTCTGAAATGTAGGCCGGGAGAGAAAGCTAAAGCACGACGCCGAAAGAGAAGCCGGGAGGTTTAAGCTGCTTACTCCGAGCTGCCCCAAGACAACCGCCGAACCAATATGCCCGGCGCCAGCCACTGACAGTAACTGCGGCAGCCGGGGGTGTAAAAGGCCTCGATCAATGCTTAAATCCAGCAAGAAGCGTTCACCCACCGAACGAACAGTCGATGTTTTCTCCGCTGGATTCACAGCTGATACCGCCGCTTCTGTCCGCTCCGCGATGCCGTTGACACCGCCTCGCTCTGAGTAGCAAAAGTCCGGGAATACTCCCGCTCTGATCAACGACCAAACCGCTCTGCGCTCGACACCTCCCCTCGACACCTCGTTTTTTATACCCACGCCTCACGCTGCGTCTCTGCGTCATAGACATCTTATTTGCATACACCAACGACTGCTTCTATTGGCCAGGGCGTTCGCCGACGCGCTGACATCCCCCGACACAAAGGCCGTGCTCCAGCCCTGCTTCCTGATTGGTGAAAATACAGGCCATTGATTGGCTGTTAAAGTAGCACGGTGATTGGGCATTTGGAAAGAAGAAAGGACGAATCAGAATTTTCCTCGAGTTAGCCACTCTGATTGGACAAAATAGAGCTATGTTTGGATCCTTCCCTTTGTTGCAAAGCTCTACAATAGAAAGTCAATGCAAATGAATTGTATTTGTGTCAGGCTCAGGCAAGTTGGAGAGTCTTCTGTCAGAGCCTAAGCGTATTTACCTTGAGGTAATGTACTGCAGTATTCGCAGTGCATCTGTAGCAGACTTTCTAAATTAGTAAAACCAATTGCTACTTTAAAATATCAATACACAAATAAGACCCAATGTAAAATTAAGTTTGTAAGTGTGACTTCACAATGTTTTATACATTTAAAAATTGATTTCATAAAGGGTGGTAAATTATAGCTGAAGAACTGCACAAATCATGTTACAGGATATTCATTTACAACAAAACAATGTGGGGAGAGGGGTACAAAAAAGAAACAGTAGCAGCCCATAACACTTTTGTAAATGTGTTACTTTACATAATTTATTTTTAGAACAACATCTGTGAAAGTAGGGATGATTTTAGTAAAAAGATTAGACAAGAATTTGTGAGCTAACACATTTCCTGTTATGTAATAATTGAACACAATATCATGATACAGTACATGAATATACATGGGAAGTTAATGAGGGAGCCAAACTAAATAAGTGCCCTAATGTTTGTTTAGTGCTCCACCCTGTCAACATGACTCACCCTGCTCCCAGGGTCTCTCACCTCCGGGAACCTGAGCCTCAGCCACCCGGCCCTCCCAGGATCCAGCTCAGAGCATGAATCTGAGCGAGCAGGCCTCTCGGGGACCATCCATCCCCCTCCCCCATTCTCTTCTCACACTCCAAGTCCATTTATCATCTTTAGGCAGATGATTCCCAGGGCTTTGGAGTCAGTCTTCATCTCTCTGCTGATCTCTAGTCTTGCCTTTAGGACATCTCAAATCCAGCGTATCTGAAATGGAGCTGGCTATCTTTTGTCCCAAACCTGCCCAACTTCCCAATTACACCCAATTCTCCCAGTCTTGCAGCTTGCAGCCTCACAACCACCTCTTTATCTAATCTAGTCATTTCTGCACTCACAACATCTCTCATAAAGTCTCCTTTTCATTCAGGTAGCTACCTTCTGCAACCCCCATCCCCCATAACCTCGAGCCCAGACCACCATCGTTGTTGTTCAGTCGAGTCCAGCTCTTGGCAAAGATACTGGAGTAATTTGATAGTTTCTTCTCCAGCGTGTCCCTATTTTACAGATTAAGAATGGAAGCAAGTGGGGTTCCTGGCTTGCCCAGGCCAGTGTTTAAGGCTGCATTTGAACTCAGATCTTCCATCTGACCACTATAATCGCCTCTTTGCCTCAAATTTCTTCAAACTTCAACCCATAAGCCAAACAAATGTTTGTTGTATTGGGTCTGATCCTATTCAAACTCCAATGGCTCCCAATCATTTCAGGATCAAATGTAAATTCCTCTGTTATTTAAAGCTATTTAATATAATTTAAATTAAATTTTAAGTTATTTAAAGCTACTAAGTCAGAAGAGCAGTTTGGAACTATGCCCAAAGGGCTCTCAAACTGTGTGTACTCTGATCTAGCAGTGGCTCTACAGGGTCTGTAGACCTAAGAGAGCATAAAAAAGGAAAAGGACCCACATGTGCTAAAAAGGTTTGTAGCAGTTCTATTTGTGGTAGCAAAGAATTGGAAAATGAGTGGATACCCATCAATTGAGGAATGGTTGATTAAGTTGTGGTATGAAAATAATGAAATATTATTAGTTCTAAAAGCAATGATGAATAGGCTGCTTTCAGAAAAGCCTGGAAAGACTTCTATGAACTGAAGCTGAGTGAAGCTAAGTGAAGAGTCAAATGAAAACATTATACACAGCAACAAGAAGATTGTGTGATGATCAACTTAGCTCTACTCAGCAATTCAGTAATCTAAAGTAATTCCAGTATGGAAAATCCCATCTGCATCCAGAGAAAGAATTAGGGAGACCGAATGTGGATTGAAGCATAGTTTTCACTTTTTTTTCCTTCTGTTGTTTTCTTTCTTTCTTATGGTTTTTACCTTTTGTTTCTCTCCCAATACGACCCATGTGGAAATATGTAAAAAATAAATATACACGCATAACCTAGAAAAAAGAAAATTTTTAAAAAGGAAAAATAAATGTTTGTTGGATGACTAATGGATTCACACCTACACACAGGATTAAAACACTTAGCACCTCATGATTGGGAATGGCCATCAATGATAGCATCAATATCTTTTCTTTTCTTTCCTTGTATTGCACTTGAAAATTCCCTAGTAATAGAGAGAAAAATAACATTCCCTTTACAATTCACTCTTGGTGAGGGAACCCCAGTCAGATGATAGCATATCCTCAGACTATGGGTAGCAAACACCTTTTTTTCCTAATCCCAGTGATGTTAAACCTTTTTGTTGTTGTTTAGTCATGTCTAATTTAGTGACCCCATTTGGGTACTAAATTGGCAGAGATGCTGGAGTAATTTGCCATTTGATTCTCCAAATCATTTTCTGATTGAGGCACAGCCGGTGGACGGTGTGAGGCCGGTAGCAGCCCTTGGCGTGCCGGGACCGGGTCTTCTCGGAGTCGGGTTGTTTGGGAATGCAGCCAAAGTGGGTGGTAAACTCCATCTAAGGCTAAATGCCGGCAGGAGACCAATAGTCAACAAGTACCGTAAGGGAAAGTTAAAAAGAACTTTGAAGAGAGAGTTCAAGAGGGCATGAAACCATTGAGAGGTAAACGGGTGGGGTCCACCATCATTTTACAGATGAGGAAACTGAGGCAACAGAGTTAAATGATTTGCCCAGGGTCACTCAGATTGTAAAAGTCTGAGGCCAGATTTGAATTCAGAAAGTAAGTTTGATTCCAGGCTCAGTTCTCTATCCACTAGGCCTAGCTGCTAAATCTCTGGATACTCCCTAAAGACTAAGTGAAAACTATCCCTCTCTCCTGTACCTACTTCCCATTTTCTCATTCCTAATTCACTTCAGTCCTATTGTTATGTTTCAATCTAATTTATCCTGCCCTTTCCATATGTCCATGGAACCTCCATTCCACTCTTAACAATACTGAGACCTCTTCCTCTCCTATTCCTTTTATCTATTTGACATGTACTGAAACTTGGCTGCTCCCTTCCCTCTCAAAACAACAACAAAAAAACAAGACACTGGCCTTTTTCAGTACTAGAGGCAGACATCTTACTTTATGAACATGGAATTTTAGTCCATATTCATTTAGAGCTAGAAGGAATCTCAGAGGTCATCTAATCCAACATCCTCATTTTATAGACAAGGAAATTGATATTTAAAGAAGTTAAATGTCTTGCCTAAGGCCACACAATTCAAAAGGTATCAGAAACAGAATTGGAACCTATGATTTCCTAGCTTCCAACTCCTGCATTCATTCCACTATGTCACCCTGTCTCTTATCTTATTCATCTTATTTTTCTGTAGCACCTTTCTGGGCTATCAACTTGTACCTGCAGATTGGGGGGGGGGGGGTCTGTGCAGAATGACTACCCTAGAGGGAAGATGTTAGGATTACAAGGTGAGAACTCAGGTTGTCTGGACAGTGACAAGGTAAGAACTCAGGTTGTCTGGGCAGACAAGGTGAGTTCTCACTTGTCACTGTCCAGACAACCTGAGTTCTCACCTTGTAATTCCTAAAGTTATAGGACCACCCCCCTCCCTTACTCCTGTTGACTTAGCTAATTATCAGAGTTGGACATCTCCCTTTTCCAGCTCCCTCCCATAGTCCAAGTTAAACAAAACCATGTATTGACCATGTTCAAAAACATGTCTCATTCTATATAGTTTTTCTACCACTTTTCTGTCACGGGATGGGTGGTACTCTTCATTGGTACCAAGGAATCAACCAATTGGGTTGATCAAAGTTGTTAAAGTTTATAATGTTGTTAAGAGTATAAATTGTTCCTGTTCTGCTCACTTGAGTCAGCATGTTTGTATTTAGATTTCCCATTTTCTTCATTACTTCTTATAGCATAATAATATTCCCATTATATTCATATACTGCATGTTTAACTATTCTCTGAATAATAGGTACCCCATTAGTTTCCAGGTCTTTTTGTCACTACCAAAAAAAAAGCTTTTTTTTTTTTTTTTTTTTTTTTTTTTTATGTCTCAGACTTTCCCTGTCTCTGTTACCTCTGTTGCAGTTTACTTCTTAATGGAGTCCCAAGCATCAGTGATTGAAGTTTTTAGCTAATCTCTACAAGTTCTTTGGATTCAACCACATTCATGGTCACGCCCATCAGGTTGATTGAGTAACTTCTATTTACCTTGTAATCAGTATGCAGAAAAATTCCTTAATATCTTTTTCCTCCCCAATAACACTTCACACTCTCCCTTTGCTGTAGTCTCTTAGCAACCACTCTTTTGATGAGTGAGCTCTATATAGATGTCATCCTATCCAGATTTCTGAGAACAGGTTATTGTCTCTCTCAAGGAGTTCAGCCTTCCTCTCCAAAACTATCCTGGCAGCAATATAAAGGATATTTATATAGCTTCTATTCTCAAAATCCAGTTCACTAATTGCTTGACCTTTAAGACTCGACTTGAGTCAGTCACAGGAAGGGGGACATCCTTCGTCTCATTATCACCCATAAAGGTTCTACTTTCATTTGTAAGAATTCTGAAATGTCTCCATGCAACCATCACTTCCTTTTCTGTTCTCTTTCCCTATGCCTCACTGTTCCTAAAACTGTTTATCCCCCATACCTCATTGTTCCCCCAGGCCATTTGTCTCTGATATCACTTTTCTCCTTTCCCAATCTTACTCTGGAAGTAAACTTTATGTTACCTCTCCTGACAATCATACTTTGTCATACCCTAACCCTGGATCACCAACCAACCTCCTCTGCTTCTTCTCGAGGAGCACAGACACTTCTAGGGACATATATTCTGGCTAGAGCGTTTCCCATTGAGGATGGACTTCTAGTCACTCTTATTGGGGTGAGGGAAGGTCCCTGTTAGCCTCCTAATACAGGAAGCTACAAGGGCCACCCACTGAGACAACTTCAAAAGGAGACAACTTCTGCCCTCGTTCTTTTTTCTGAATGTGTGGTTTAAGACTTCAACAGCTTTTCTTTGGGCTTTTCATGATGGGGGTGGAGAGAATTTCTTCACTTCCTCTTCCTGGTGTTATGGCACATAAAGCATGTCTTTTAGGCAATTGAAGACCAGCTTTCGAGGTCTCAACTGTGTCTTCTGCTGTTTATCTTTCCTCCCGCCAATCACAGGTGACTACGATTTGAAAGATGGATTTTTCTAGACTGATGGCTACTTCAAAAGTCTGGGAAGGGATGAGGTAGAGGAAATGCTAAAATGTAATTACAGCTCTTCAAAGGAGGATGACTCTTAGCAGGATGATGAGCCCAATTATGCCCTAGCTAGAGCCAGAAACAAATGAGAAAAAGCTTAACTCTTCTCCTTCAGACTCCTGACAAGGGTCAGTCCATATACCTTAATATAAGAGAATACTCCAGTCTTCTGGATCAGGAGATCTGTTATACTTTTTATACTTTTATGCTATTTTCCCCAATAGAATGCAAGGTCTTTTATGAAAGGAAGTATTTTCTTTTTAATCTTTGTATCTCTAATGCCTACCATAATGCTTAGCACATTATACAGTATGTTCTAAAATTCTTACTGATTTGACAAAGAAAAAAAGTTTATTATTGGTTCTTTGCCTAAATTAATATCTTGGGTGAATTATGATATTTAATCTTCCTTAAGAATAAGGCTTGAACCCAAAAAGTTATCAAACTGTGCATACCCTTTGATCCAGCATTGCTGCTATTGGGCTTATATCCCAAAGAAATACTGAGAAGGGGAAAGGGACCTGTATGTGCCAAAATGTTTGTGGCAGCTCTTTTCATAGTGTCTAGAAACTGGAAGATGAATAGATGTCCATCAATTGGAGAATGGTTGGGTAAATTGTGGTATATGAAGATTATGGAATATTATTGCTCTATAAGAAATGACCAGCAGGAGGAATACAGAGAGGCTTGGAGAGACTTACATGAACTGATGCTGAGTGAAATGAGCAGAACCAGAAGATCACTGTACACTTCAACAACAATACTGTATGAGGATGTATTCTGATGGAAGTGGAAATCTTCAACATAAAGAAGATCCAACTCACTTCCAGTTGATCAATGATGGACAGAGGTAGCTACACCCAGAGAAGAAACACTGGGAAGTGAATGTAAATTGTTAGCACTACTGTCTATCTACCCAGGCTACTTATACCTTCGGAATCTAATACTTAATGTGCAACAAGAAAATGGTATTTACACACATATATTATATCTAGGTTATATTGTAACATATGTAAAATGTATGGGATTGCCTGTCATCAAGGGGAGAGAGTAGAGGGAGGGAGGGGATAATTTGGAAAAATGAATACAAGGGATAATATTATAAAAAAAATTACTCATGCATATATACTGTGAAAAAAATTATAAATGAAAATTCTCAAACAAAAAAATAAAGTAGTGAAGTAGTTCTTGAAAAAAAAAAAAAAAAAAGAATAAGGCTTGAATACAAAATACCAAAATGTGAATAACAGTTATTCCCCTACTGTCAGCCAGGCAACCAGGAAAAGAAACTGAAACACAGAAACTCTGAATGTTCTAATTTATAGTTCCTGTTCAGAGCTTCTCATTGCTACTAAATGAAAATATTAAATGTAACTGGGATAGGAGCAGCTAAGAGCAGAGGTGCTGAAATCACTTACTGGGCAAGTTACTTAGCCCCAAATGCCTCTGAAAAAATAAAATGGGATGAATAAAATATTTATCATTAGTATCAAAGGAGAATTATAGTATATTCACAGAAATAATTCAGCCTTTGCCACACAAAAGGGCTTGTAAGTATGTATCATTGCCATTATCAATATCTCCCAAGCTCTCCTCTCCTTTTTGTAAAGTCCATTCTTCTCTGTTTACCTACATACACATTTATATCACAATAAATGTTTAATTACCAGACTTTCATACAACATATTTAGAATTATCCTGCAGAATAGATGGGGACGGAATTTGGGATTTCATTAGTGATGAGAAATGTAATATGAAGAACCTTCTTCAGCCAGCTTGGTCAAAACCTCTGCAACTTACATAATTTTAAAGAATTTGCCTGGAGCACTGAGAGAAGTTAAGTGGCTGGCCCAGGTCACAATGCATGTGCTAAATTCAGGACTTGGACTTGGGTATTCCTGCCTTCAATATTATATCTGCCTCCCACAAAGTGATTAAAAAAATAATGCTGCTATAAGCAAAGCTTCAGTTTCAAAACAAGTGACATATTGATATTTCTTCGTCATTTATAGTCAGGCCCATAGAGGACAAAAAGCTTTTTTGCTTAGTCTCAGTGGCCATGTAAAGATAGACTGGGGCCGGAGAAGAGGGGAGGAAGGGATAGAGGGTTATTTGTGATTCTTTAGACTAAATAGTTTAAAAAACAAAAACAAAAACAAAAAAAACACTGAGATGCAATTAGGGAAATACCTAGGCAATTCCTTTTTATGTAAATAAGGAACTAGAATTGGACTGGGCCTCTTGAGTTAAAGGTCTTTGTGTCCAAGGCTTTTTCTAGATGATTGAATCACACTATTATTCCCATACCCTTAGCGCTAAGAATTCTATAGTCACTTTTTTTTTTTCTTCCAGTTCTGCTAAACACAAGAAAGGAATTTGTGAATTATGGGGCCAATTTAGTTATCACAAAGTATTGTATATATAAATAACAATCTGAGGCAGATTATCACTCTTATCTAACAATCCTTCATTCAGTATTTTTAAAGAAAATATTCTTAAGAGATGAAAAATGAGGGAAAGTGACATAGGAAATTTGGAAGGTAATTGATGAGTAAATATACTTCCTACCTCTAGGCAGAAAAGTGAAAAACTAGAGGTGCACATTTTCAGACATGGTCAACATGTGAATTTGTTTTGCTTGACCACGATATTTTGTTATGTTTGGAGGATTGGGTAGGAGACTGATGGGGAGTTGGTGGATTGTAAGATGCAAAAAAGGTAAAAGGTTTGTAAAATTAACAAAATACATAGAAAATAGTATAAGGAAATTCAGAAAGAACACAAACAAGCCAGACAATTTTGATATTATAGTGTTAAGTTTAATATGTACTTTAAAAAACAAATATAAATATACTCTAAGAAAAACAAACTATGCAATGGGAGTTCACAATTTCATAATCTTTTTTCTCCTTTTTGAACACTGAGATATTCGTTTGTTTAATGTTTGCCAAGTTCAAAATAAAAAGAAAATTTTCATTCAAATGGAAAGAGTTTCAAAAATATCAGCACCAATAGATCTATCTAAATAGCTCTGGAACACTGCTTTGGAAATTTATGGTGTGCAGTTAAATTTCAAATTGGATGGAGCGATCTTATGCTGTTCCTTCTTGCCAACAAAATGACTAGGGACTTTGGGTCACTAATCAAATCAAATTTTGATTTGGAAGGGCCTTTTAAGTTCATCTAGTGCAATATCTCGTTTTTATAGGTAAGGCAATTAACAATTACCGTGAATTTTAAAATAATGGAGGTAACTCGTTAAGTTAAGCCTTGTTATTTTTGAATATTCCACTTCAAATGCTCTAAATAGTAAAAATTAATTAAGGACTTCATGCAAGATACTGAAGTAGTTTGGCTACTGATCTGTTTGGGGTTCCCTCAGTAAGGAGGAGAAACTCCTGTGGGTTTATGTTGAGTAATGAAGAAAATGCATGCATCACTTAAGGGACCAATGTTCTATTTCCTTAAAATTATTCAGGCTGTTTATTCCCTTAATGTCAATCACTATATATTCAATAAAAAAAAAGGCAAATCTAAGTCACACCTAATAAAAAGCATGGCAAAAATAAGTCTTTCAGTAAACGCATGTTTCAATAAACGCATGTTTATAAAATCTTCAAGATAGCAAGTTAGATGTCACTTATTAACTATCTGGAATACTTAAGATCATAAATGAATTTAATCTGGGCATAAACCTTAATGAAATTAACAAAGATCTGGACCACCCTAGTATCTAGGACTTGTTAGGCTTGTTAACCGTGTGGTTTAGATCAAAAACGTACAACTGGCCCCTGATTGGACACTTAGTGCCGGTTTCTTGCCACTCTTAAATGGGTATTTGTAATTGCACCAGATTAAGGAAAGAACCCTTTTCTCTTAGGAAGAACAATCATGACTTATTAAAAGTGATGGAGAAAAGGGCCTCCTGCTTCTCAGCAGCTATCACGAACTGGAGACTGGGTCTGAGGCAAATGCATTTTCAGATGTCATCACTCATCTGTCACAATGGAGAGAATCAGTGGAAATCAACAAAGCTGTTTTTTTTTTTTTTTTTTTTTTTTAAGAGCATCAATAAAACAGTAAGAAAAAAATAAACTAGAATGAAGCAATTATTCAGAGGAAACTAGGCAACCTCAATCAAGAAAAGAACTCTTCTTTCTAGTTCTTTGTGTGGTTGGAGTACTTTTCAAATTTTCAGGACAACCCAGAATAGGAAAAAAAAAAAATTAAACTTAATAACGTGCAATAATACCAATAATACCGAAATGATTCGTCCCCTGTTTACTCTCTATCACTTGTACAATGCTCGTGGAATTTGGGGACCTATTATATAATCTATTTCATGGATATCTTCAGCAATGATGCCGTTCTCGACCTCTCCTGCTTTGGGGGGCTCTGGTTACGAGGGAAAGATTCCTTCCCTCCACAGCTTCAAATGCACAGGCAAGAAATCGACACTGGTTAGGACTACAATCCCCAGAAGCGACCCTGGGCCCTTCAGCATCCGGGGCAGTCGCCGCACGGTATGCCTGGGAGTTGTGGTCCTTTCCTCCGTTGAAAGTCCTCATCCAAGCTAAGATTATGCAGGCGTAACCGACCACAACTCCCAGCAGTCCGTCCGGCTTCACGGGGGTGCTTCACGTTCTCATGGCGCGACGCAGGCGCACTGAGTTCTCGGCGCGGACCGCGCAGACTGAATAATAAAAGGGGAGCGGCGAAGAGGGAGGAAGACAGGACCATGTCGAAGGGCCCCGGGCCTGGCGGCTCCGCGGCTTCCTCGGCGCCCCCGGCCGCCACCGCCCAGGTGCTGCAGGCGCAGCCCGAGAAACCGCAGCACTACACGTACGTAGAGCCCCCCCGCCGCGCGCGCACGCTTGACGTCAGTGGCTAGCGTGAGTCACGCGCGCAGGGAGAGCGCGAGGCGGCCTCTACCCAACCCTCTTCTCCTTCTCCCCCTCCCCCTCCTCTTCTGGCCGGGCCTAGACCGGTTCCAACCTGATGGGGCCAGTCCCAACTGCCTCCAACTGCCACCAACCACCAGCCGGGCCAGAGGGCGGGAAAGTTGGGTGCAGTCCCCGCGGGGTTGGCTCGGGCGCGGGATGCGGTGACACACAGCTTGAGCCTGGCCTGGCCATCGAAGCCTAACTGCCCCCCGAGTCCTTCAGGCCCCACACAGTCCCTTCTTCCCCCCCTATTCCTGGGTCTTTAGTGCAACACGACGCTCAGAGATGCACTTAGGGGGCCTGGCCCGTGTAAGTCATTAGCAGCTTGTATGCTCCTTAGTCCGGAGCGTCTCTAGCTAACTGCATGCAAGCCCCGCGGGGGCCTTGCCCCCCTTGCAACTAGTATGCACATAAGCAAACAAACCCTCGTGGAGCACTTGCCCTGGCCCCTCCCCCAGTCACGTTGACACCAGGTGGGACCCTCAGGTGGCACCCACACCCACGTGAAGCACATGCACAGCTCTCTCACAGCCAGGACCCTAAAACACAGCCCCAGGAGTATGAGCTGCTGAGAGACATTGGTGGCAGTTTCTAGGTGCAGGGGGACAGGCCGAGCCATGCCCTGCAGTTAGCCAGATGGGGGAGGGGGGCCTCCTCGGATTTGGAAAGAAAGCTGAGGTTCTAGAAGCATCTAGGAAGATTTGATTTCCCCCTCCCCCCACTCCTGAAGTTGTGATGGTTGTCCCAAACTTATATGACATGACCCCTTGGGCTTCTGAGGTTTTTTGCCTGTGTAAGTGGAGTATTCAAAGCTGGACTCTAGGCTTGTTGCAAATTCCGATGCCTTTGCAACGGAGCCTTCAACAACTGCACAGCGGGGCATGCTGCAGACTAGGCCCGAGAGCAAGCACCTTTGGAAGGGAAGGGACCAAACCAGGCAGGAGGGCCCTGGCTCACTCCCCAGCTCCAGAGACGGGGCCTGTTGGAAGGACACGTGTGTCAGGGACCGGGGAAGCGGTTTGTCAGGCTCTGTGGCGGTGTCTTTGTTGGGAAATGCCGTGCTTTGGTCTGAAGCTATTGCTGCTGCTTTGATCACAGGGCCAGACTTGTGTTAAATTGGAGCCATTGTGAGTGCCAGCCCTGCCACCTTTGTTTACCCTCTCAGTCCAACTGGAGGCCCCCTTTTGTTTACAAGCTCTGACTCTCCAGTGCAGGGTAGTGGCTTTACCTTTGATGAGTTCCAGAAAATAGTATTCAAATGAGGGATAACCAGCCATCTTAATGGAGTCTTTTGCCTTAGAAATATGCTGAACCCATGCAATTAGAGCTTTTGAAAATCATTTTTAGTTGCTTGGACTTCGTTTTGCAGTGGACTATACGGAACCCCAGAATGTATTTTGAGGAATCTGAGGGATCACACTCTTGTGCTTCTGTTCTAGTAACAGCAAGACGTTAATCGTTAGAGCAGAGCTTGCTTTTGGAGTTATCTACTGAAACAAGTTATCAAATATTACAAATCACTGTGAATGTAAATGAGTGAACTTCTGAAGTGCTGCTGAGACTGATTGGATCAGGTTGTCTTTTTGCTGCCTGTGTGTCCAAATCAGTAACTGAAAGCAGATGATCGATTGTCTTTGAAAACAGAGCATCCTGTGCTTCGGTGGTATGTGATTCAATGAGCCAGAGAAGATCTTTGGAAGTCATGGCACCTTTCATAAGTCTGCCTCCAGTAATAGAGAGAGGAGCTCAGCAGGTGTCATCATTTTCAAGATCAGATTTAGACTTCCAACCTTTAACCTTTCCTGTCCTGTGACACTGGGCATGGGAGAGCATCATGCATGGGTGTGCGTGTAATTTTTGAGGGGGACGACAAAGCTAAGAATGCCATGGTTTTGATGCAGCATTTACATTTCAAACTGGAGACTGCTTTTACTTCATTTCTCATATCACGATTTCTGATTTGTTTCCAGTATGAAAAAAAATCCCTGTCTTTTCAGCCTGTTGTTTGGATTTTCTTTGATACTTTGGATTAGTCCTATCCCCAAGGCTTGCCCATTCCAATTTTTGACTATGGACCAAACTTTTTATTGTCTGCTTCATTTAAAAAAGAAAATCTCATTGCAGTGATACAGAGGAAGGAGTGCTGTAAAATTAGCTCTCATCTTCCCAAGTGTAGGCTACCTGAAGGAGCTGCACCGGTGACACATCCCCTTTGTATCTACAGAAGCAAAATTGCCTAGAATTGCCTTTTGGGGAGGGTAGGAAGGGGTTAGCTGCTAGGGTTTGTATGTTCTTGTGCTAAGGCATAAGCTTTCTTCATAAACCTAGCTAAAATGTTTGATTACAGCAAAATAATTGTTTTTCTCTGCATTTAATAAGCATTCATTCCTGTTTTAGAGGGAGTTTTTAATGTAGCATCTAAAAACATCCCAATAAAGTTTGGGCACATAGCTTACGAAAATGTAAGTCTTTAGAATTATCTCTGACTCTTTTCAGTGTATAATTTTACATATTTCTTTCAGTGCTCAGTAAATTACCAAGAGCACCAATAATAATACTCTTTCACAACCAGGAACTGTCCCCTTCCCCCACTCCCACCCCCCACCCCCATCTGATTTGCTAGATTGACTATAAAGTTGGTCTTTTATTGGGCAAGTGCAGACAGGTCTGTAAAACAATTTAAACTCATTCAAAACAAATCCATCTTGTGGTAGTGCATATTAGAGAATTGGAGTAAGAATAAGATGAAAATGTGAAGTAATTGAAATGTTTTTTGGAATTATAGAATTTATCCAAAGTTTATCTTTATCTCCTTCATGAAGGATTTTGTTATTTTAATTGTATAGTTAAAAGTTTGTTCTTGTTTTTAATTTGGAAAGCTATAAAACAATTTATGTTTCTGGCCTTGTAGATCATCTTGGCATTCAAAAGTGGTGAAAACTACACTTAATGATGGGTTCTTTCATGTATTTGTAATGCAAAGAGCATTTCATTTTTGTAAATGTAGCCCAATTAGACTGATTGTGCTTTTGAACTGCAAAGTAAAATGAAATCTAGTTCAATGTGATTTTTGGCCATTGGATATTTTTTCATATTGGACCCAGAAAATAAATGTTGTCTCAGACTCCATTTTCATTTAAGAATGTCACCCAGGTACTTTTTTAATGAGGATAGTGTAGCAGTAATTCTATAGATGGATTCTATGAATCAAATTTGCTAGCAAGTGCCTATTATATTAATGCCATGAGCTCTGCTTAATTGCATCTGATCTTGTTTTGGGAAAATCCAGTTTCCTTGGGAAATATCTTTTAAAATGTTATTGCAAATTACAGCTGTATTCTAAGTTTGTTGTTTGGTGGACAACTTGTTGCACATTGAGTAACTTTGTCATCTTAGAACCAGTATTTAACCACCTCAGTGATGATGAGTCAAGTTGCTAATAAAGAATTATGGAGGTCAATCACTGATTTTGAAAGCAACTTCCTTACATGATATAAATTAAGAATTCAGTTTGATCTTATTAGTCAGATACCCACAGTGCCTATTAATAGGAATTAAATGCCCATATTAAGGAAAAATAGGTTCTTAAGAATAGTACATATCTGCTATATCTAAATTAATGATTAAAGTCAAGATTTGCTTAATGGTTAAGTTTTTTTGTTTTAATCCAGCTATGTTAGATACTAAAGAAGGCTTCCCCACAATCCATATGCATCTGCTTTGGCTGATGGTTTCTATCAACCTTCAAAAGACTGTGACTTATTGGTGAGGGCAGCTGGACAACTCTCAGAACAACTTAGAGAAATCCACCATGGGCACACTCTATAAAGGAGCTCCTTCTCTGGAAAGTAGCGCCCCAGATAAGTGCACAAAAGCAAGACACCCTCGTGGACCTACTTCCTCCCGCTTTCAACACCCTGATGCCTGAAGGTGAGGTCTCCTTCCTGTGTGTCTTAGAAGCCATGAGCACACTTTGAGAATTAAACCCATAGGGAGAGCCTGGGTGAATCACAGTTGCAGTCTTTCCACTGAGGGTCTTAGGTAAAGGTTGTTTTTCTTGGCAGGAAAGAATTTAGATCTGAAGATGGTTAATGTAAGAATGCATTTGAAGAGACATAATTCTGAGCTATGGACTAGTCCAAAGATAAGTTATTTCCCCAATCAGGAGGTCATTTGTATTTTGAAATCATAATCTTAGACAGTTAAAACCAATTCTTTTAAATTTTTTCCTTTTCTATTTGTGATATGGGATTCATTGTGTACATGTAGTAACCATCAGGTAAAGACTGATCTTTGCCCAAATGTCATGGAGTCAGTCTTCATGTAGCCACTTAACTTTGTTACTACTACAGAAGATATCCCTTACTCTAGGCAGTCATCTTCTAAAAATTAAATTATTAATTATTCTGCCGAAAGCCCAATATCATTGACTTGATTAGAAAGACAACAAATACTAACTGGTTTATTTGTGCCTTTCTCCTTCTTTATCCCTTTGACCAATGGTATCCCCTACTTTTCTAGAAAAATGCTTCTATTGTGCTAAATTTTTATGATTTTCTTTGGTTATGAAATGTCAGTTCATAGTAAGACTGAGGACAGCAGACATGTATATGAAACCTAAATTGTCTCTGGTCCTTTCTCTTAAGAGAGAAAAAATTAGTCTTTTCTCTATACTTAGCTGAAAATGAATTGTGTTTATTTACTCCTGGGGTTTGAAGGGGAAGTTTGCACTCCTACTGGATACTCAGCAGACTGCTTTTTTCAGTTGTTTTAAAGGTACATTTGGGGCATTCATTAAAAATGGTCCATGTGTATTGTTTAAGATGAAGTTAGTGGCTATAGTATTTTAAGTTTAAAAAAACTAATCAGAACCATTGTCTCTGTCTCTAAAATCCCTCAACTTTCCCCCCTTTTTTCTTTGCCAGTTTATAGAGTTTGACAGCAGTGTCAAGAACTGATGAAAAGGAGAAGATGGAAAGGAGTCTAGCATCTTAAAAATCTCATAGCATTCTCTGTAATGTGACCCTTTTCATTTAATTAAGAGATAAAGAAGATACTGTGGCCTGGGAGATCTGTCATCAAGTCAGATTTGAGTTTATTGACATGTTGCTTCCCCTTCCTCCTATTTTTCCCCCTGTTCTTCATCTTTGAATCACTTTATGATAATGAAAATCAGTTAATAGTTGAAATTACATATGATCAGCATAAATTGTTAAACATGACTCCTAAAGAGTGGGAGTCAGAAGGAAAAAGGACCAGGTTTATATCTTGCTTATTGACTTATATATCAGCATGCTCAAAGAGATGGTTAAGGAGGATAAGTTTGATAGATTCTCCTTTGGTGTAATTTTATTGATTTGAGGGGCTTATAAATCTTTTCTCAATCTAACTAAAGCACACACATTTGCTTTAATTGCTGCCAGGTGCTAACAAGTGCCAGGTGTGTGATAGTTGTGACTTAACAACTTTAGTATTTCAGGATTGGTGTGAACCAGGTGCACAGAGATGATATAAACAAGATTAAATAGTTACACTTTATAAACAAAAGTAAATCA
Source organism: Sminthopsis crassicaudata (assembly GCF_048593235.1). Classification (NCBI taxonomy): domain Eukaryota; kingdom Metazoa; phylum Chordata; class Mammalia; order Dasyuromorphia; family Dasyuridae; genus Sminthopsis; species Sminthopsis crassicaudata. Next base: position 336,607,532 of record NC_133620.1, read on the forward strand.
TTTGTATGTCAATAATGCTTAGTAATTAGTGTGTGAAATGAATATTAAATACTCAACTATATTATGCAAAATAATACTTAAAATGTTTCTGCTCATCCACAAGAGATACTTTAATGTCCTGTCTTAACCTGAACTCCAGTTGTCACTGATGCTTGGTACTACTCTTTGTCTTTCAATTCTCTGTTGTAGCTGAGAATTTATTAGCTTAACTAGGGTGATTTTATTTTATTTTTTAACCTATAATCAGCCTCTAGCCCCAAATTGTCCACACTTAATTTTTCTTTGAATACTTTTATACCTTACTCCCTTGAAATTTCTTCTTTTGAGCAGCTCCAGTCAGAATATTGTTTTTACTGGAACTCAACACCAAAACAATTCCCTGGCTTCACTACTGAATACCTTTAGAAATGTATCCTTAAAAAATGGGCATATTCAGAGTTGTGATCCCCTTGCTTATATTAGACTTTTTTTTTTTTCAGGTCTTGTCAGAACTGCTCTGTAACTGCAACTTCCCTAATAATTCCCTTTCTCCTCATACTATCTATCAACTTTGCTGATTTAATTTGAGAAGCTGGGAGTGGATTTTAAATTGATGTATTTCTTGGGCCAGACACATCTTTTCCTTCAACAGACCATATAAAGTATATGTAACAATATATCTGATTAACCAAATATAATAAAATAGATACAAAGTTGGATTTTGTCACACCTTGCATGAGCTGAAATAGTGCTTAGTGACTTGGGGGGAGTCTCTCATCAGTTGAATCAAGTTGCTAATTTGTAAATTTGAGAACAAATAGATTGATTTTTCACAAACTTGATACCATGAAACAAGGGACTGATAAAAGTGGGCTAAGTTTTAGAAACTGCCAGCATGTGTACCTTTTTTTCACTACTGTTTCTAGTTTTAGGACCAGAGCAGCCCATCTGCCTGTTTCATTTGTTATAGTGATAGAGAAATGTAGTCCTTCAAAAATGGGCATATTCTGTATATTATGCTGTAAATTTCCAAGACAGTTTTGTGCTTCTAAGAAAGTTTTCTCTAGTCCTAAGCCCTCATTATATTCCCTCTTCAACTCTCATGCTCAAAGGACGCCGTCAAGATCATCTACACTGATAAGTTCCTTTAAAATACTCATTGTACTGAGTAATCTTGAGTCCATCACAGCTTTCTGATCAGTTTAGTAGAACTCTGGACTGCAGTCTGGGCTCTATTGTTAATTAGTTGTTTGATTTGCAACAAGTCATTTTACTTCCTGGAATTTAAAAATTGGACTAGATAATTCTTAAGGTTCTTTTCAGTTCTAATGTTAGATTTATTGTTCTAAATCTCTGCAACCTGTTATTAGGCATCAAATTGGAATGGCTTACACAAATAATGTCTCTACTCTTAAGTCAGAAATCCTTTCCTTGGAACGCTTAACAATTGCCACAATTTATTTGATGAGCTAAGAATTGGTTATTGGCTTATTTTAGTGGATCATGAATTATTTCTATTCTTTTGTATTTGTATATATGTGTATATAAGTATGTTAAGTATGTAAGTACATATAAGGACTTTTAAAGAATATACATGGAAATGGTTGTGAATATAATGCTAATAGCTTGGGAAAATTAGGGTTAAATCCTTCCTCAGCTAATCACTCAAAAATGAGGAATGATTTTCAGTAATGTTTTTAACTGTTTTAAACAAAACAGTGTTTTTAAAAAAAAATTAGACATTTTAGACTATTTAGACTTTAAAGAAGATATCTAGTAAAAATAGTGAATTACTTTGATTTTGGGGTAATTGTTTTATAATTTTTTCAAGATATTTTCAGAAGCAAACATTTCATGGTACTTGGATATTAAGGAATTTTAAATTCCTAATTCCTCAACACTTTCCCCCTCTTCCTCTCCCTTACCAATAAATGTGCCATAAGCTCTTGTTCTAAATTTCTTTTCAGGAACAGATTTTGATGTAGAAAGAATGCTCATTGAATAAAATGAATATTGACTAATAAACATTCAGAACTATAGACAATACCAATACACCCTTTAATGATAGTTATCTACTTGCATTCTTTCCTTTGGTGCTAATTATAGGATCACGTCATGACAAATTCAACAAGGAATTTTTGAGAATAGGTCATCTTTTTTTTCTCCAGTTTCATCATAGAGTATATATATCTTAATTAAAAAAAAAAAAACAAATTCAATTTTTTCAAGGATAGTAATAATGCTAAATAATAATTGCTTGATAGGGGTAAATGTATTGTGAATTATCTTATCTCATACTATATACTTGTGCTTTCCATTTGGAGCCTTTCTTCTTTCAAAGTGCTTGTGCAAGACTTTGATCAGGAATCTCTGGCCAACTGTACAAGTGCTTCTTGTCCATCTTCAGCTACTCTGGAAAATAAGGATGTGGTTCTCATTTTTAATTGGTTGCTCTGAGTAAGTGGTCTCATTTGCTGTCCATGTTCCTGATTATGAATTCTCTGCTTATTGGTGAATTCTTAAAAAATATTAGATTTAAATGTACATCTCTCCTAAGCCCTCCTTTTATATTTGGATTTCACATAATACTTTTTTATAGTCCTTCCTCTTATATCAGTTCTCCAAAAACCAGATACTTCTCCCGGGTAGTTGGCTCTAAAGAATCACTTCAAATTTTACATCCATTGTAATAATATAAATTTAAGACTTTTTCAATAAAGGTGTTACTAGCTTCAGATATGATCAATAACAATTTTATGATCAAGGTTCTACAAAAGGACTTTCCAATGTATTTAAGAATTATACTTATTTTAATTTTTCATATTTGCAAGATGAGATATATCTCATCTCTAAAGGAGCAATTTGTTCTTTAGCAACATATCTAGGGTAGTCTCCCTATTAAGTTTTCAGTTATATGCCTAGATTATTTTTAGAACGAGCCTAGGCAGAGGAAAAGATGTAGTTCACCTAATGGTCTTTCATATATCTCCAGGAGTAATTATTTGGAAGAAGCAGAACTAGAGAGATGATATTTTTTGTTGGCTTCCCCATGTATGTACCAAGCCCGAAGCATTAGGACCTCAGTCTTAGAAATATAAAGATTGGGAATAGATGATGACATATAGCTAGAAATTATTTTAATCATTGTGAAGAAAGCACTTTAAAAGAAAAAAAAATCAGTTAAATTTTTTTTTTTTTACTAAAGGAGAAGAGTGTGTGTGTGTGTGTGTGTGTGTGTGTGTGTGTATTTAAAAATTTTTATTCCATTTTTCTGCTATGTTAGTGATTTACTCTGGCATCACTGATCATAAAGGACATTAAAAAAAAAGACTATGTATTTGAGCTCTCAAAATAATTGGCTGTTTTACCTCACTCCCCCACAAAAATTAATTTAATAAATATCTAGTCCCTCTCCTAAGAGTTTTCTGTTAAATGCTGGAGATAAAAAATTTAGTTAAGAAATATTCCTTATCTTCAGGGAGTTTGTCGTCAACAACAGTTGAATCTAAAACAATATTACTAGATGGAGGAGATGTAAAGTATTATGTGAGATTTGAGGGGAAAGGATCAGAGAAGAATGTAGAAGTTAGCTTTGGGGTTGAATTATAAAGGATGAATTTGATAAATATGGTGAAGGAAAACATTCCCAAAAAGGAAACAATGGTATGAGTAAAGACAGAGGCAGCAGGAGAGTATAAGGGTGTATTAGGCAACTAGAGTAGTCTGGTTTGGCTGAGGTACTCTCTAGAGCAGTGGTCTCCAAAGTAGATGTGTGCAAGACAATTTGTTGGGGGGCTTGAAGAAAATAGATTTGGAGAGAGGCACTGTGTGTGTACCACCTGCCACTGCTCCATCCATTTGATGGTCACTCACATAACTCCTTCCCATTTCAGCCTCTTCCCCTTGCCGTTGTGCTGCACTGCCTGGGGAATCCTTTTAGGCAGACTGTGTAGCAGCTTTCTTCACCCACCCTACCCCCTTCCTCTGCTTGGATAGTTCAAACCGGAAAGGTATTTCTATCATCATCACTGCCTAGGGCAGTCAACTTACTTATCCTGGTATAAGTATAATTGCATTAAATCAAGGAGTTTTGTGTTTGCAAGAAAACTTCCAAGGCAGAATTACCTGATTCCCACAGTCCCTTGTCCAAGGCTTTTCTCTCCTCTCTCCCAACTTCCACCCCTCCCCCCCACCCCAGGAGAACAAGGGAGGCTTGAGCTATTTGGTAGAAGCTGAAGCAAGAAGAGTCCAGAGGAACAGACACAACAGCTTTTGGGAGTCATCGAAGATTGCTGCCAGTGAACTTGGGACATATGTAGCTAAGCATAAAATGTTTTCTCATATATACAGTCCCACTAATTCCTATCTTCCCCCATCTAAACTCTGCCCTCTGCCATGTGGAAACAAAGAAAGATCTACTACTATGAAACCAGGACCCATGTGGGCATCTCTGCATCTGCCTTACCACTGCTCCTTTCTTCCTCTCTGTAGCTACATTCTCGACCTAGGATCTGACCTCCAGAGTCTGTCCCCTCAACTCCTAATATGTGGAAGATAGAAATTTATTAGTGGATAAGACTGAAAAATGAGTGCCACGATTTAATAAGTGTAGCCAATGATGTACCTCTTCCATTTGTATCTTCATATCTCTGAGGCAGTTTTTTTCAGCTTTGACAACCATTAATAAAACCAAGTTTGGAGGGGAGAGGGGACTTGAACTTAGAACCTGATCTTTGAATTGTAGTATTACAAAAGCTTAAAACAAGATTTTCCAAAATAATAGAGCATATTCAATCAAATTGCTATCATTAAAAAATGTTATATTTTTAGTGAGAGCAAAAAGATTTGGTGCCATTAATATGGAAATTTTTAAAAAATTGTTTATTTCATCTTTATCTCATCCTCAATTTCTAATTTTCTGTATGTTTTATAATGTACAAAATAAAACAGTATATGTCATATAATTTATAAATAAATCTACATAGATTGAGGGTTCATGCTCAAAGAAATGTTTTCTTTTTCCTGATGGACTATGTGATCCAAAAAGCTTGGAGACCGCAGTGCTCTAAATGTAGGAGAATAATATGAGAGAAGCCAAGAAAGGTAGAGGTGCCAGGTTGAATGCCAGAAATCAGGCTTTACTCGAGCATGATTTTTCAGCAAAATAATTTTGTGACTAGATGTGCACAAGGAACATCTAGTAGTGTAGGATAAAGAAAGCCGGGGAATGGGTGGAAGTACACTAAATCTACTCTACAATTTCAGCCATATCTAAAACCCTTTCTAATTATCATTGTTCAAATTTCACAGCTTTCAACAAATATCCTCTTCCCTGCCTTCTACCCTTTCAATCCAACACACAGGATTTTTGGAAAACCTAGTAAGATAGAGATTTGAGGATCCTTTTCATCTCAAAAACTGATTCTTCAATTTAAAGGCTAATTGACAATATAAGTATGACTCAATCAACATAGTTAATTCACATTGTATTAATGAACTAGGGAATTCCCTTGCACTTGAAGATGGTTCAAATCACCTCACTGAATATTAACAAAGAAAACCTAACACTTCATAGATAATTGAGACCTATTTAGGATGATTGCTATTAAATTGGAAATATAAATTTGAATTCCAAGTTGAATTTAGAATTGGGGAAGCAAAAACTGGAGATTATTTTAGCTTACTAAAATAAAGTTTACCAATGTGGAGAAAATGGATAACAAGTGAATAATTTTGTGCTAAAGTATAGATAACTGCTTTGTTTTGGTTTGAAGTTAACTGCTAGCAGAAAAGCACCATTCTTCTTCTACTTGTTCCCTTGCCTTGTCCATCTTCTCCCACCTCTTTTGGGTCGAAATTTTTCCCATGTTGGCCATATCTTACCTTAACTTTTCCCAAATCACTGAAAGCTTGTCAATATCACACTATTAAAATTCTTCTGGGTCTCAGTGACCTTTGGTGTGGAGTACTAATATTCCCATATCCCTTAATAATGTGTGGAGAACTTGGAGGTGAGAAAAGAAAACTGCTTTCTAAAGATGGTTTCTAGGTATTTTTAGGACCTATAGGACTATTTGGAGTAGTTATTTGAATTGGCAAATGGATATCATCTGTAGTTTCTCAGGCCCAGGGATTTAAGACCTTTGGAACAGGAAAAATTTTTGAATGATTACTATCTCTTGTTGAAACACAATCTGGAGTTTTGCTGCAGTTCCTGAAAAGTTCTGGTTTCTAAAGTGGATTTCAGCATTTCCCACTAGAGAATTCCTTAAAATAAACAGCCAATTCTGGTATATAGAAGAATTGATGATCCAGACCAAATGATCATGAACCACCCAGCCTGCTTTTTTATTGGTGGGGGGAAAGGTGGAAAGGGAATGTTCTTTTTCTATTCCCCTGTCCCCATACACTTGCCTAAGATTATTAGGGAAAGGAGAGAAAGAAACCCAAGCAATTTTGTTCCTAGTTATAGTTGTTGGTGAAAGGGTTATTTGTAGTTTTAAGTGAAAGTTTTGGATTTTTCTGTCCTCTGACTAAAGGTACAAAAGATTAGGTAATCTTATAATTTTTGGTCTGGAAGAGACAAATATTCTCTTTTGACTATCCCAATTCAATTCAACTAACAATCACTTAACCATGTTATGTGCAAGATACCTTCTAGGCTCTAGGGATACAAAGAGAAAACAGTTCCTGCTCTTGGGGTTATAGGAGGTTTATGTAAATAATAATACCAGGTAATTTGATGAAGGGGAAAAACACCAAATAAATGGGGAGGAAATCAAGGAAGGGTTTGATGTGGAGGTAGTAGCTGAGCTGAATTTTAGAAGACAAGATTCTTGGGAGACACATGAAGAAGAAACATGTTACAGCTCTGGAAAACATCCTGCTATCTGGAGAGAGGATAAGGAGTGTTGAATTCGAGGATCATTAGTCCATTTTGGCTGGAATTCTTTCTTGAAGGATAGTGATATGAAGATTAAAAAAGTATGTAAGAATCAAATTGTGAAAAACCTAAAGTGCTAAATTGAATTCTGTTTTTAGATTTGAGGCAATGATGAGTCAAAGATCTTTGACCAAGGGAGCAGCAGGTTAGACCTCAGCATTTGCTAATTATTTAGGCAGCTTCATGGAAGATGGATTAGAAAGGAGAGAACCTGGAAGCAGGTAGTATAGCTTGAAGGTTGTTGCTACAGTCTAGGCTGTAAATGGTGGAAGTCTGAAATATACAGTGGTAAGTGTGTGAATGAAAGGAGACATACAAGAGATGTCATGGAGATAGACAAGGTTTTGTAATTGATTAAGCTTGAAAGAATGAAGAAGAGGGAGATTGTGAACTTGGTGACCAGGAAAATAATCATTTTTTTTTCCCTCAGTATTTTATTTTTCCAAATATACAGTTTCTAGCATTCATTTTTATTATTTTTTTTTAGTTAAGAAAAAACATTTTTTTATTATAGCTTTTTATTTACAAGATACATGCATGGGTAATTTTTCAGCATTGACAATTGCAAAACCTTTTGTTCGAATTTTTCCTCTCCTTCCTCCCACCCCCTCCCCCAGATGGCAGGTAGACCAATACATATTAAATATGTTAAAGTATATGTTAAATACAATATATGTCTACATGTCCATACAGTTATTTTGCTGCACAAAAAGAATTGGACTTTGAAATAGTGTACAATTAGCCTGTGAAGGAAATAAAAAATGCAGGCGGACAAAAATAGAGGGATTGGGAATTCTATGTAGTGGTTCATAGTCATCTCCCAGAGTTCTTTCGCTGGGTGTAGCTGGTTCAGTTCATTCTTGCTCTATTGGAACTGATTTGATTCATCTCATTGTTGGAGATAGTCCTGTCCATCAGAATTGATCATAAACTATTGTTGTTGAAGTATATAATGATCTCCTGGTCCTGCTCATTTCACTCAGCATCAGTTCATGTAAGTCTCTCCAAGCCTCTCTGTATTCATCCTGCTGGTCATTTCTTACAGAACAATAATATTCCATAACATTCATATACCACAATTTATTCAGCCATTCTCCAATTGATGGGCATCCACTCAGTTTCTAGTTTCTGGCCACTACAAAGAGGCTGCCATAAACATTTTGGCACATACAGGTCCCTTTCCCTTCTTTAGTATTTCTTTGGGATATAAGTCCAGTAGTAACACTGCTGGATCAAAAGGTATGCACAGTTTGATAGCTTTTTGAGCATAGTTCCAGATCATTCTCCAGAACGGCTGGATGTATTCACAATTCCACCAACAATGTATCAGTGTTCCTGTTTTCCCACATCCCCTCTGCATTATTTTTCCTTGTCATTCTAGCCAATCTGACAGGTGTGTAGTGGTATCTTAGAGTTGTCTTAATTTGTATTTCTCTGATTAATAATGACTTGGAGCATCTTTTCATATAGATAGAAATAGTTTCAATTTCTTCGTCTGAGAATTGTTCATATCCTTTGACCACTTATCAATTGGAGAATGACTTGATTTCTTATAAATTAGAGTCAATTCTCTCTATATTTTGGAAATAGCATTCATTTTTATAAGATTTTGTGTTCCAAATTTTTTTTCCCTCTTAACATTTCTCCTCCCCAAAGCAGTGAGCAATATGAATGATATAGGTTAAACATGTATAATCCTTTTAAACACATTTCCTTATCTATCATATTGTAATAATGGCAGTTATAAGAGAAATAGAAAAGTTTGGTGTAAAGAAGACTTAGAAAACGCATCAGTTGTGTTTTGTAATTTTTGATTATGAAATGCAAACAAGTAGGAAGTGTCCAATAAACTTTTTCCCCCCCCAAAGCTGGGGTTAAGTAACTTGCCCAGGGTCACACAGCTAGGAAGTGTTAAGTGTCTTGAGACCAGATTTGAACTCTGGTCCTCCTGAATTCAAAACTGGTGCTCTATCCACTGCGCCACCTAACTGCCCCCCAATAAACATTTGATAATGGAGAATGGTAGTTCAGGAGGAAGGGTATAGAGAATAGAATACAGAATTATATAAAATAGAATGGTTACATATAATTGGTGGCTCAGAAGGAGTGCTTGGATAGTTAGGAGAACCTGAAAAGAACAGGATCTAGAAAATAGAGAGGGTGTAGGAAAACTGAGCATCAGTGGAAAGCTGCCAAAAGGAAAGGGAAACAAAAGATTGTGAAAAAGCTATTGAATACAGCACTTAAGAGATTCACTTCATTTCAGTCCCCCTAGCATTTGTTCAACACTTCTTCTTTATTAGGAACCTGAAGTAGGAAGGTAAACCAAGAGTCTCTGCCCTCAGGGAGTTTATATTTTTTACACAGGATATGGTTATGAGTCAGGATGCTAAAGACTTCTATTCAGATCCAGCTTGAACCATTATGTAACATGTGAAAAGTTTTTCCAGATTAATTTCAGAGGTAGACTAAACACTAATCTTAGAGTTAAAAAATAGTTTTGTGAATTTAAACAAGTAGAAATTCATCAGTATTGAGAAAATATTTAGAATGATAAATAGAGAGAGTAAAAGAGTTGGGCAGACATGATTGTGTTTATAAGTACAGGATAAGTAATAAGAGAAGGATAGATTGAAAATGAGAGAGGTAGGACAGAGAATTATTGATGGAATAACAGCCCAGAGGATGAAAGAGGAGAGGATGGGATCCTACAACTGGAGGAGCTAATCTCAACAAAGAGATAAGCCATTTCATGCTCAAGTTTAAAGGAAAGGCAAATTGATGCTTAAGTGAAGTGAGTAGAACTGAGAGAACATTGTAACCAGCAACAAAAAGATTATGCGATGATCAACTGTGACTGACTTGGCTCTCTTCAATAATGAGATGTGAAAAGAGCAATCTGTATCCAGAGAGAAAACTATGGTGACTAAATATGGATCAAAGCATAGTATTTTCACCTTTTTTGTCGTTGTTTACTTGTTTTTTTTTTTTCTTTTCATTTCCCTCCCTTTGATCTGATTTTTCTTGTGCAGCATGATAAATGTGGAAATATGTTTAGAAGAATTGCACATGTTTAACCCATATTGAATTTAACCTATATTGAATTACTTTCTGTCTAGGAGAGAGGGAGGGAGGAAGGAGGGAGAAAAATTTGGAACACAAGGTTTTGCAAGGGTGAATGTTGAAAACTCTCTTTGCCTGTATTTTGAAAAATAGGAAGCTATTATTTAAAAAAAAAAAAGTTTCGAGGAAAGGATGAGAAGATCTAGGAGAACAAATGTTTTGACATGTGGATGAGAGGAAATGAAAAGGAGTTTAGGATTATCCTAAGTAAATTAGGATATCAAGTTATCTACTACATGGAGGCAAGAGAAGTTTGGGAGTAACTTCTGTGTAACAAGGAATCACAACCTAAAACTGATATACAAATTGTTATAAAAAGGCTGGGGTCCAATTGAGGATCAGTGGTATCAATATATAGTGGTCTCAGCATGAAGTTGTTATTCCCTCCAGGATAGCTCAGCAGCTCCAGAGTAAGAGCTGAGAAGGCAGAATGAATTGGTGACCCAGGGCTGGGGGCACAAGGGTGGGGCTAGTAGATGGATAAAAGCACAAGTGATGTGAGAATATCTTATTGAAGGGGGGTCAGGGATGTTGGAGGAAAGAAGTAGATGATGAAATGGGAGAAGAGAGGGAAATGAAAGGTAAAGAAAGAGAATCAGGTAAATAGATGAAGGTGATAAGATAGAGAATAGGACTAGGGATTAGAGTAATAACTTCAGTGTATAAGATCCTGGGAGTGGAACAGTTTTTGCCAGTGAATTTATTGCTCTACCAGTACAAGAATTACTAATTGCCTCAATTTCCTCAATTGTAAAATGAGGAGATTGAACTCAGTGGACTGTAATATTCCTCATAGCTACAACAAATGCAAGAGAATATAGGGAAACTGATTCTAGAAAGTAGTTTAGACTTGCATGTAGTTTACTTTTAAAATGAGATTATGTTAAGGCCAAGAATAGGTATTTCTGAAACTAGTTTTTGCCTCCAACCTTGACATTTAATTCTCATTTACAAAATGTGGTCCATACCTTCCTCTTGGTACTTATAGGGTGTAAGAAATTTAAAAAATACTTTCTAGTAAGCAATCATGCAACATGTTTTTAGAAGGAAATTAATGAGCTAGAGTTGATCCAGACTAAGGCAGTCATTTTATTTATTTTATTTTTATTTTTTTAATTTTTATTTTTTATGCACGGGTAACTTTACAGCATTGACAATTGCCAAACCTTTTGTTCCAATTTTTCCCCTCCTTCCCCCCCCCCCCATGGCAGGTTGACCAATACATGTTAAATATGCTAAAGTATAAATTAAGTACAATATATGTATACTTGTCCAAACAGTTGTTTTGCTATACAAAAAGAATAGGACTTTGAGATAGGGTACAATTAGCCTGTGAAGGAAATAAATATTCAGGTGTACAAAAATAGAGGGATTGGGAATTCTATGTAGTGGTTCATAGTCATCTCCCAGAGTTCTTTCACTGAGTGTAGTTGGTTCAGTTCCTTACTGCTCTGTTGTAACTGATCTGGTTCATCTCATTGTTGAAGAGGGCCAGGTCCATCAGAATTGATCATCATATAGTATTATTGTTGAAGTATATCATGATCTCCTGGTCCTGCTCATTTCACTCAGCATCAGTTCATGTAAGTCTTTCCAGCCCTTTCTGAAATCATCCTGCTGGTCATCTCTTACAGAACAATAATATTCCATAATATTTATATACCACACTTTATTCAGCCATTCTCCAATTGATGGGCATCCACATAGTTTCCAGTTTCTGGCCACTACAAAGAGGGCTGCAAAGCAGTCAGTTTAATCAGGTTCTTGAAAGTGTCCTGAGTATTGATTATATAAATTGAGGATTTTTTTTTTTTTTTTTTTTGCCTAAAGGAGACTTGTGTGGAAGAAAAACTGACACCTAGAAGACTGATTAGCTTTACTCTGCAGAAGACCGACCTAAGGGAAGCATATATAGACTGAATATAAGGAACTTCCTAATAATTAGGTCAAAATTAAATGGCCTTTTCTAGGAGGTGAATACCATTTCCCTGAAGGTTTTCAACCAGAGGATGAATGATTATTTGTTGCCAGTGTTGTAGTTGTGGATTCATGCTTCAGGTTCTGATTGGACCAGATGATTTTATGAAAAGTTCCAAACCTCAGAGCTGGTGTGGTTTTGCCACATGGGTCATGTTCTCAAGCTGGGTCCAGTGTCTTCATCAAGGGCTAATTTTCAGCTTCTTTGTGAGTTCCCAAGATAATCAAAACAGAGAAGTCTAGGTTGCTGTTTTCCACGTCATCTTCTAAAGTAGACTTTCATTTTTCCTGAAGGTCTTTTTTCCCACAAAACTTCTAAGAGAAGAGACAGTGGTATGGAGAGCACAGTGGAAGCAATTTAGCCCCAGCTTTCCTTAGCTAGCTGTAGGACTTCTCCCTAAGTTAAAGGGTTAGGATGTGCAATTTCTAAGCTCTCCAGGTAAGACTCAATGCTCTCTCAACCTTTTCCCCCCTGGAACTTTTCATGAGAGTCTAGTGCTCTATAAGGCCTAGTGAGGAGAAGGGAAACCAAAAGTTTTTGACTGTCATTGTTATTAAGAGCTTTTATCATGCTATGACTACTGTGCTGTACATATGGTACTGTGCTAAGAGAATCCCTCAGCCCTCTAGGAGGCTGTTCCCTCAAGGAGCTTATGATCTAAGGTCCCGATGTGGACTCACATTTGCTGGATATACTGTCAGCAAAGTAAAAACATCACCCATAAATAGACTAGGTGTTCCTCTTCTCTGTGGGTCTAAGTGTGCTTGAGGGAGATTGTTGAAAGGATGACATCAAAAAGAGAAATTGCATCACTAGGGTGAAGAATTAAGACAGGAACAAGCCGATACTTCCTAACTCAGGGGCAGCAGTAAGTGGGGCAGGTGTCTAAATGAAAAGTGGGAGGAGGCTTAAAAAGAAAAGGCTGGTGACGAGTGTCACCAATATCCAAGTACCTGAATAGTTATATGAGATTGATTGATGCCAGCAAGGAGAGCATACCCTCCCTGTTCAAGAGGGAAGTTAAACAAAGCAGTCAGATGTGAAACTTTCCTCCTACAGGCCACTTACCTGGATAATCACCTGTCTTTTATATCTCTTCAGGGAGTCCTGCCAGGCAAGCCTGTTATTAATAGCACTTAGTAGTCCAAAGGAAGGGCACATACTCTGTGGTCACAGCTCCTCCTAGTCTTTCTGGAGACCAGAAACGGTTTCCCTTCAGAAGCCTTTGACTCTTTGTTCTCCTTTGTCTGGAAAAGTCAGGAGCAGATCTAAGTCTCTTTTCTCTGCCATGGGGTCCTTACATTTCATGCTAGGACTGAAAATGGGGCAGGGGTTGGGAGCCTTTGGAATAGGCAGAGTTTGGGAGTGGTTAAACATCCCAGAAAGACAGGGAAAGGACCACATTCAGGCATTGTCACAGCATGCTCATAAATTATACTTTGAAATACTAATGAGACCAAGCAGCTCACCCTGTTTCTCCATTCATGTACAGGGAAATCAGGTAAGAGTCTATCTCCTTCATTCTGTGGAATTACTCAGATATCAGGCCTAGAGTTTGAGGCACCTGAGCTCAGCCTGAGTTCCTGGCTCGAGGCTCTTTTGTAATTCTAACATCCTTCTGGACCCTAGGATCAATTTCTTTGGTGGGACATTAGCAGCTTTAAATTATTCCTTCCCTGTTTCATGTCAGGGAATATTGATAGTCAGGACATTGGCCTAGTTAAAATCAGTCTGGCTGGTCTGAGTCTGCTGCTGGGAAAACTAGCCCATGGCTGCTGGAACAACAAGTGGAGAAAGCCCTGGTGAGAAGGTCCAGCCTTGCCTCAGATAATTATAAGTTGTGTGATCCTAGACAAGTCATTTAACTTCTTTCTCACCCTATTTCACCAGCTATAAAATGGGGGAGAATGCTTATCTTAAAGGGTTGTTGTATCAAATGAGATATTATGTGTAAAGTACTTGGCAAAATCTTTAACTGTTAATTATAACAATAATATAATTTATTATTCCCTCTGACTCAAGGAGAGGATTTATTCTGTGTCCCTCCAAGTCTCAGGACCTTGGAATTCTGGCAAGATGTCCAGGACAGAGGTTTGAACATGGACCTCTGACTCTTTCTTGTGTCCCAGCATGGCTGAAGCCAGAGATTGAAAACTTCCAGGAGTTTAATATTTGATTCTTAAATGTAAAATAGAGCTTAATTTGGGGACAGAGAGAGCATAAGAGGCTAAAGCCTATGGGTCTCCATCCCCCAAACACTCTCCCCTTCCTCCACCTTTTGTGTGCCTTCTCTTCAGGTACCTAAAGGAGTTTCGAACAGAACAGTGCCCGCTCTTTGTGCAACACAAATGTACGCAGCACCGGCCCTACACCTGCTTCCACTGGCACTTTGTTAACCAGCGCCGCCGTAGGTCCATCCGCCGCCGAGACGGTACCTTCAACTATAGCCCTGATATCTACTGCACCAAGTATGATGAGACCACAGGCCTGTGTCCAGAAGGAGATGAGTAAGTGTCCTTTTTCACTTTGGGAATGGCTTATAAAGGAGCCACACTCCAACAAGAAATTGTGTTCAGATGTTCCCAAAGCTGACCAGGAGGCCCCTGGGATAGCAGGCTGAGGAGCAACATTTCTAAGATCATTCGACTATTGCTGCTCTTTCCTGCTGGGAAGAGGACCATTGTCTTTACAGGGCTCTTGCTTTGACTTTACTCTTCTTCTCTCATCCCCTAGGCCAGGGTAGTGGGACTTGCTGAGCAGGCTGAAAGGCACCAAGGTTATCCTTGTTTTCATTATCATCATTATCCCAAAGCATTTACTGTACATTTGATGGTATGTGGCAAGAAGCTGGGGACCAGAAAAGAGAGTTTTATTGCCTCTGCCCTCAGGAAACTCATATTCTGAGACAGATTAATTTAGATAGTAGTATAAAAAAAACAGAACAGCCAAATAGAAACCATGAATCGGATTAAACTGAGGCAGGAACTTAGTTGTGCTCCCTTTCTATTTTTTGATTTTCAATTATTTTACAAAACTCAGGAAGCAAGGCTGAGCATTATCACCAAGCAAAGGAGTGGAAAAGCAACAGGTTGATTTGTGAAAAAGAATCCTGGGCTGAGGAAGTACTAAGGATAAGTCTAATTTCTGCAACATTCTATTGTGGAATCATAGGGGAAAATGACTTAATCTCTCTGGATCACTGGGACACTTGGAGAGTTTAAGAGAAGGGATCTGATACACTAGGGCATGCATAGTCTGGTAGAAGCAGGCAACATGTTCTCCTTTGTTTTCAGGTGCCCGTTCCTGCATAGAACCACAGGGGACACTGAGCGGCGGTACCACCTACGCTACTACAAAACTGGAATCTGCATCCATGAGACTGATTCTAAAGGAAATTGTACCAAAAATGGCCTGCACTGCGCCTTTGCTCACGGGCCGCATGACCTCCGCTCTCCTGTCTATGACATCAGGTGGGCCAAGCACAGGGCTGGGCTGAATTGAGCCAGCAGGGGTGGGCAGGGAGGAAACTCTGAAGAAGCTGGGGGCCTTCCTACAGGGGAGGCCAAATGGCGGGAGAGGGAGAAGCAGGGGGCAGACACGGTCACTCATTGGATGTCCCCCTGCGGTGACTATGTTCTCATCTGGTTTTGCAACATCTCATGCTCAACACTCCTCCCATGTCTTCTCTGTGTTCTCTTCCAAGGGAGCTCCAGGCTATGGAGGCTTTACAGAACGGTCAGACTGCATCTGAGGGGAGTATCGAGGGTCAGTCAGCAGTGGCCGCAAGCCACGCCATGATAGAGAAAATCCTCAGTGAGGAGCCGCGGTGGCAAGGTAAGGGCCAAAGAGCCAAGCTCCGTCTGTCTGTGGCCTTCCCTCCCGGTTGTGAACTCCT
Organism: Sminthopsis crassicaudata; assembly: GCF_048593235.1. NCBI lineage: Eukaryota > Metazoa > Chordata > Mammalia > Dasyuromorphia > Dasyuridae > Sminthopsis > Sminthopsis crassicaudata. Next base: position 336,623,450 of record NC_133620.1, read on the forward strand.
CCCAGTGCATGCAGACCTGGCCACAGCCACATCTGTGTCTCCACACAGGCCATTTCCCGTCCAGAGTGTCTCCCCCGCCTCCTCTCTCTGCCAGGGCGCTCCCCTCCCCACTGTTACTTGGAGCTCACCTCGGGGGACCCTGGCTGGTCTCATCCACTCCGATGGCTGCTTGGATTGCCTGGTGTGTGGATGGGCATGAGACAAACACATATTTGGCTCTGTCCACATAAGTGACAGTCTTTTACATGTTTCTCCTGTGTGTTTCCTTGTGTCTTGTCTCCTTCTTGAAGCTCTACACTCCTCCCAGGCAGGCCCCCCAGCAGGGGCACGACTTCACAGACAGTAAGAGATTGTCCAGTGGTCTGCGCTTCTCACAGCAGTCTCAGGGAGTAGGGACTGCAGTGCTGAGCCCTCGGACACTGCGCTAGGCGCCTCTGAGGAGACTCTCCCACCCTTTCCACTGCAGCTGCTAGTGTGAGACTTTTGACCCGGTCCCCATGGTTGACTGAGCCCCGCCCTCTGTTCCTTTGCAGACACAACCTATGTCTTAGGGAATTACAAGACTGAGCAGTGCAAGAAGCCTCCTCGGCTCTGTCGCCAGGGATACGCCTGCCCGTACTACCATAACAGCAAAGACAGACGGCGGAGCCCCAGGAAACATAAATACAGGTCTCGCCATCTAGGGAGAACCCCAGCAGGGGCTGGCTAAGCTGAGCTGCCGAGACTGCTGCTGTCTCCTCTGTGGGGGGGGGGCCTTGGGGAGCACCAAGCCGAGGGCAGACCAGCAGGGACCTGGAGCCAGGAGCAAGCAAGATTGGGAAAGGCTCCCATGGACAGGGATGCCTCAGTGGGGAGGAACTTTCAGTGGCGAGCTAGGCAGACCACATGCTAGCTCTCCCCATGAAGAGAAGACTGGGCTTGGATGCAGAAGGCAGGATATTCCTGGGTAAAGCGGTGGTAGGGCAGGGGGCCTTTACTATAGAATATGCACTGCCCTGAAGGAAGTGACCCAGCTGCAGGAGAAAGAAGTGGAAGGATCATCCCTATCTGTGCTATAAGGGGATTGCTGAGCTCCTCTGTCATCTTTCTTTACTGTCTCTTCTAAGCTGTTCTGCTTTCTTAGGCCCAGGATGCAACTAGCTTGGAGAACATTTCTTATCTCTTTGCATTTAACACCATCTTTCTCAGTGATAATGTTATTGTGCATATCCCAAAATGAATAGTTCTGTGTTTTTTTTTTTTAATTTAATTTTCAAAAGCTTATTTTCTTATTGTCTGATTTTAAGCCCACTGTAAAGAAAAACCCCAGATGGGAAAGAATCTATAAAAGCAACTTTATCTGCTCTCCCTATCTGGAATTTCACCTTTATGTCAACTCGAGTCTCCTTTCTTTCTGATCTCCCCATAGTTATCCTGAGCCTAAATGTGGACAAACTCTTTTTTTCCCCTTTAGTTTAGCCAAGCCAAAGTTGAGTTGTTTTTTTTTAATGAACTGGGTAACACAGTAAATATGACCCACTAAATATAATGTGACCACAGATTGTCTTGGCCAGCACAGTTTACAGAGCACTGAGGTCTTGTTCCTATTCCTCCCATTCTCCTGAACTGAGGAACGTTTATTGAAGAAGTTATTTCTCTGTGTGACTCCACAGATTCCATTTCTTAACGTCAGGCCAAGTTGTACTAAGCATGAAGTAACCATCTGTCCTGGAAGTCATATCTCATGTTTAGTGTGTTTCCCTCTGCCTGGGCCAGTTCATCCTAAAGGATATTTACTCACTAGTCAGCTGTAATAATCTGGGCTAAATCTCATTGATCTTGCCCCAGCTCCCCTCATAGCAGAATGGCCTCTTGGAACCTGCTCATATGATTTGTTTTACTGCTTTATCCTTAATGGGTCACCTTCCTCCCTCCCTTCCTTTAATTACTTGATCCTTTGTACCCTGAGCCTCATTGTTGGACCCATTTTCCCCCAACTTAGATGACTAATTGCTTTTTTCCCCAGCTTTACTCTACTAACTTGCTCATTAGCTCTCCAGGGGAGTAGTTTTCCAAAAAGCCTTTTGTAATTTTTCAGCATCTTAAATTTCTTAAGCATATAAGAATAACAGACTTTTCCACTGACAATAAAAGCAAAAAGGTAGTTCTCATGTAAACACATAGGTTTTTTTCTGTGGGCCTGTGAACCCCTGTTCCTTTGCATGATTCCTTTTAAAGTGGGACAAAGGAGGCCAAATTATGAGTGAGTTTCCTAGATTATCACACCCTTTCCTCTCTGTTACCACTCTTTACATGAGCACATGTTTGTGCATACTCACATACATCCCCCCAAAGAGAGGCTCATTTGTCCCCTCTGTCTCCTTCTCGTTGGCCCAGGTCCTCCCCTTGCCCAAGTGTGAAACACGGGGATGAGTGGGGCGACCCTGGCAAATGTGAAAATGGAGATGCCTGCCAGTACTGTCATACTCGAACGGAGCAACAGTTCCACCCGGAGGTACGAGGGCAGCACATCTCCCTCCCTTTCTCCCTCCTAGGACCTTCCTTGCTGGTTTTAGGGAGGGTTCTGTGGGATCTCAAAGCCAGGATACTTTGGTGGGGAGAAATATATGGTTTGGGATACCATAAAATGTCCTTCTTGGGCTATATTTTTCTCTAATTTAAATACATAAAACTCCTTGTTTTCATCATCATCACTGTTCATATCCCAAAACCTTTATTGAGCTTTTGATGATTGCACAGCATGGGGCTGGGTACCATAAAGAGAGACAAATACTGCTCCTGTCCCCCCAGGAAACTTACATTCTAAGGCTGACATACTGACTCAGGTAAGCAGGTAACTAAAGGACCTTTAGAGAGTGAAATAAAAATTCTGAACCATCATAAATTAGGCAGTGAAAGATCACACATCTCAAAAAGAATGGTATTTTGACATAAAAGGAAATACAAGATTTGAGTTAAAGATTGGGGAGATGTTTCCATCATTTGTCTCAGTCTTGAATTATTCAGAAGAATTTTCTGTGCTAATCAAAAGACTGGCTAAATTAATTTTAATTGTTCACTTGACCTGTGTGAACAAAGTGATTTTTCTCTTGTACAAGATGTATAAAAGTGGGCTGGATAGTCTTCACTAAGTTGGATATTAAATTCATTAAGCCCCAAGCCCTAACAAGCTGTGTTGAATGTATGGGATGAGTAGTTTCCTAAGAAGAGCTGGGGAAGATCACAATGCTCCTTCCTGGACTCTATTCTCTTCCACCAGAGAAGATGAAAATATGAAATATGAAATTTGCCTTTCAAAAAAGATGAGAATGATAGTAGTTGATGCTTTAAGTGGCAGAATTGGGATTGTTAAAAAGAATGTGACTGAAATCATGGCTGAATTTGATTAGATACAACTTAATAGGGATAAATGTAAAGTCTTAACTGAAGCTTAAATATGGGGAAAGCCTTGGCAGACAAAAGTTCATATGAAAAAGACCTTTGGGATTCACTGTCTCAGAAGCTTGATGTGAGAGCCAACATGGTAGCCAGAAAAGTCATTGCAGTTTTAGACTTCAAATAGGAAAGGTTTATATCCAGCTCAGCATTATGATCCCCATAGTATTCCCATATTATCTGCGATATTGTTTTCAATCTGTAGTACCACCTCATGTCTATCAGATTGGCTAACATGACAGATAAGGAAAATGAGAAATGTTAAAGGAGATGTGGGAAAACTGGGACACTTGCATTATTAGTAGAGTTGTGAACTAATTAAGCATTCATGGGAACAATATGAAGGTTTGCTCAAAGGGCTATAAAACCATGCATATCTTTTGATCCAGCAATATCACTACTAGATCTGGATCCCAAAGAGATTTAAAAAAAGGTGGGGGATAGAATATTGTTTTGAGTTTTAAGTAACATGTTTAGAAAAGACATAGAAAAGTTGTCAAGGGAAAGTAACCAGGTTGTTGAAGAGATTTAGAAACTACCATTACTGGGATCTAGAGATCTTGTAATGTAATTAAGGGAATGGGGTAGAATGTGTGGTGGGGGTGTATGTGAGGTAGACATTTAGCCTTGAGAAGAAAGAAGTGAAGCATAGTAACTACCTTTAGATATTTAAAGGAATAGAGAAGACTTATTTAGCTTGGGAAAAGTTGATAACAATAGACAGAAGTTTCAGTGGGACAGACTGAGATCTGTTATAATGAAGTCTCCTAAGTAATCAGTGCTGTCTACAAGTGCATCCTGCTCTGTGGGCTGGAGAGTTGCCTGTGACAAAAGATCCATGACAGAAGGACTCCATGACCTTCGTCATGAATGCTGCAGGTTCTAACTGGACTCTTACTTCTGAGGTCCTTTCTAACCATGAAGTGTGATGATTTTGCTTCCTACTTCAGAGGAATTGTTCTATCAGAATGACAGAGCCAGAGCCAACCTTTGGGAATTGTCAAGTTAGCGACCTTGCTGCAACCAGATACAGAAGAAGAGTTCAGGAGTCAGTCTTTTGGACTAAGCTGGGGGGACCCCATCCTCTCCCCTCAGGCATGCTGTCCTGAGAGACCATTTCAGGCAGTGGGGATAATGTGGACTGCTCTGTGGTTCTTAAGCTGTGTTTGTTAGAAGTGAAATTAGACATAGCAGAAGACACCTTTAGGAAGTACAGGAGAGACAGAAAGGTTGAGAAAGAGAAGAGAGAAAGATAGTGGTTCTCAAGCCTAGTAAGGCAAGGCTTGCACAGGAGTTTGACCCCTGGCCTGATTGTCTGGGAGACCAGAGTGGACAGAATGTGAGGTCCATCTCTCCCTTGTTCCACCCTTGCCCAGATTTCTCTCTCTCTTTCTCTCTCTGTCTTTGTCTCTCTCTCTCTATCTCTGTCTCTCTCTCTGTCTCTGTCTGTCTCTCTCTCTCTCTCTCTCTTCCTCCCTTCCTCCCCTCCCTTTGGGTCTCTCTCTTTCTGTTTCTTTGTTTCTCCCTCTGTCTCTGTTTCTCCCCTCCCTCCCTCCTTTTCTCTCTCTCTCACACCCTCCCTCTTCCCACTCCCTCCTTCTCTCTCTCTCTCTGTTTCTGTGTCTCTCTCTGTGTCTCTGTCTGTCTCTGTTTCTCCCATCCCCCTTCCCCTTCTTCCCTCTCTCTCACACCCCCCTTCTCCCCACTCCCTTCCTTCCCAGAGTCCTAACTCTGTTTTCATTTGACTTTCTCTAGATCTACAAGTCTACCAAGTGTAACGACATGCAGCAGTCGGGCAGTTGTCCCCGAGGTCCTTTCTGCGCCTTTGCCCATGTTGAACGTATGCTATGCCAACTATTTCTTGCTCCTCCCTCCCTGCCCCCTCCTCCTTTCACTGCAGACTCTACAGCCAGGGAAATGGACCCTGCAGGCTCTGCTTGAGTTGGCTTAGGGCTGCTGGGAGCCCCTGGGCTTCTGCATGCTCAGACTTAGCTAGCCCAAGCTGGACAAGGGTCATGCCACCCCAGCAGACAAAGAACCCTGGCTTGTTAGCCAGTGGGGGTCAGGGTGGGATCTTCTCCCCAAGGAGAGCAAAGCCACTCAGCAATGAAACCCCTCCCCATTGGAGGTTTCTCCCAGGCGGCCTTCCTGTTGGAGCCCTTCTCTCTTCCTCGTTCCCAGCCATAGGTATAGAACTGGGTAGAGATGTAGCCTCCACGAATTGAGGGTTGGGATGGAGATTCCATCATCCCTCCACAGAGAGCCTCTGCATGGGAGGTCTGGGTAACACTTGTGTCCCTCACATCTCTTACAGAACCCCCCCTTGGTGATGACTTTCAGTCTTCTTCAGCTGTGCCCAGCCCCACCCAGGCTGGCACCGTGATGTACATGCCATCAGCAGCAGGGGACTCGGTGCCCGTGAGCCCCTCCAGCCCTCATGCCCCAGACCTTAGTAACGTATGTGCCATGGCTTGAGGAATAGGGAGAATGGGGAGAGGGAGATTGGAAGGGATACTAGTATCTCATAACAATTGAAAAATGGAATTAGGATTTTAACTTCCCTTGATGAGCTTGAAGGGAGGGAAGGAGAGATGGATGTGGCTGATACAAACCTAACAAATGGTATTGGCAGCCCCCCACTCCCAACTCCAAACCCAAGTTCTTTTGTTTTGACAGTTCATTTCACTGCCCCCGAGTCTGCCTCCTCTCTACATCTCCACATCACAGGGCTTGCATCTATCTTAGATGACCATCTCCTCTTCCAGCTTCTGTCTTGAATAGGCTTTGTGTCAGGACTCAGATGTAGTGGAACGAACCATCTCATCAAACAAAAACACGCTGTCTTGGGATTGGAAGGGACTGTTCTGGGCAAAGGAAGAAACTCTCCACCCTTCCCACCTAGAAGACCCATATGACTTTCTCCTCCTATGCAGGGGCCCCTTGCTTTAGTTATCGTCATGTCCAGATGACCTGCTCCTTACCCTTCTCTTCTTTTCCCTATAGATTCTTTGTAGGAATAGCAGTCTGGGTAGTCCGTCTAACCTCTGTGGCTCCCCCCCGGGCACGATCCGGAAGCCACAAAACCTAGAAGGCATCAGCTTCCCTGGGGAGGCAAGCCCAGCGCCCGGCAGTTACAAGAAGGCCCCTGGCTTTGAGAGGGAGGACCAAGTTGGAGCTGAATATCTGAAAAGCTTCAAGTGCCAGGTAAGGACTAGGGGCAGAAGGACAGTGCCTGATAGTTATCAAGAGAATTGCTCTCTTATGCAGAGGACGGTGGCTGGAAACTGAATTGTTTAAAACTGAGTATGTGTTCTTCAGCTCTGTGTAAATCCAGCATGCATTTTATAATCATTGAAGCACTCTGTGCGTGTCCTCTGCTGGACACAGAGAGATAGGTAAATAAGATAGCATCTCTTCCCTTGAGGAGTTGAGGATCTAGTAGAGGAAGGGAAGAGACACGTGGATAAATTCAAAAATAGAATCAGGCCTATGTGAGAGAAAATGAAGGAAAACCAGTCCCAGCTGGAGGAAGTAAGAAAAGCGACAAGAAGGAGGTGATCCTTGAGTTGGGTCTTGAAGAACGGGTAGGATTTCAGGAGGCACATATATTTGGGGATGGAGGAGGAATTAGGGAGAAGAAAGATAAGGTATCTTCCAAACATAAGAAACCGAAAGATCAAAAAAACAAATCTAGAGTATAAAGTCATACAGAGGCATGTCCAGGAGGAGCCTGAAAGCGGGTAGCATTGCTCTAGCATTGAAGCTGCCATGTTAGCTTGGTTCCAGCAGTTCCAGTGGCCTCCTGGCGGGCTTTTTGCTTTCAGTTTCCTTCATGACTTAACATGCCAGATTCACATTCCTGCCTCACAGGTTTTAACTGTGCCTTGTCACTTCTCAGAAACTCTCCAGTGTTCCTCATTGCCTATCAAATAAAAACCAAATGCCACTTCCTAACATTGAGGGCCTTTCAACATCTAGTTTCAGTCTATCTTACCAGTCTTAGCTGATATTCCTGCGTTTCAAGACTCCTGCCAAACTGGATTATTCCTAGATCTCCTCCCAACCTTTCCAGTCTCTGTGCTTTGTATTATCCAAACTCATCTATTCCCTGACTACTTTGATAGTCATGATCTCATTTGATTCTCAAAACCTGTGAGATCAATAGGGAAGATATTATGATCATTTAATTTTTTAAAATAAGCAGTTTAATGTTAACTTCAACCAATAAAAACCCAATCCAATTTACATATATATATATATACATATAAAACAACAAACAAAAACCTTCCACATATAGATAACAAGTTTGTTACTCCCTCTGGTGTCCTCTTTCATTGCATTATCCTCATTTTAGACTAAGGTACCTGGGACTCCTAGAGGTAAGTAATTTCCCCAAGATCACCAGACTAACATATGGTAAGTCTGTGGATATTGGAATATGTGTCATTGTCTTGGCTCATTGTCTTCACCATTGCTTTTTTCCTCCCAATAGGCCAAAATAAAGGCCCATTCTTTGGAACATAGGAGCCAGGAGCAGCCGCTGATGCAGCCCAAACAGGTAACACCCGTCTTCCAGCCAGATTATTTCCCAACAGTAGAGAATGAAAAATGAGGAAGCAGGGTCAAGGGCAGGTGTAAGTTTCTGTCATGTGACCTAAAGACCCAAGTTTAGATGAAAGAATGGGAAGGAGAGGTCACACCCCTCACCTTTATACCTTGCTCTTGACCCATTGTCAACTGGAATTATCTAAGGGATCAAGATCTTTGCAGCCTCCATATTGATGCTCATTAATCTTGAGGAGACAAGAGCCTGTCCAGGATCTGGGAAGTGGCCAGAGGACAAAGGAGTTGCTTTTCCCCAGCTCCAGATTGTCAAGCGGTGTGCACTTTCTATCTTCGACTTCTCTTCAATTCCTCTCTTTCCTTGCAGGACATACTGGGTATCCTCCCGGTGGGCAGCCCCCTGACATCCAGCATCTCTTCTAGTATCACTTCCAGCTTGGCAGCCACCCCACCCAGCCCCGCGGGCCCCAGCAGTGTCCCTGGCATGAATGCAAATGCCCTGCCCTTCTACCCTACTAGTGATACCGTGGAGTCGGTCATAGGTAATGCCTTCTTTTCTGGGACCATGGCTGGGGGGAGGGGGGCTGGATTGGATGGCATCTGGGCTTCTGGGAAGAGATGCACCCGTAGCTTAGTTCTTACTCCTTACCCCAGACCAAGAGAGAGAGCTGGCCGTGGCCTTAGTGCAGACAAACCAGATCCCTCTCGTGTGCTATCATTGTTACTGTTAGTCCCCACTGACAGAGATCATCATTCACCTGTAACTTAGGGCCTTGGAGAGATTAGGTGACTTGTCCTTGTGTTGCAGGTAGGACCAGAGGAAACAGTTAAATCCAGGCCTTCTTTCCTGCGTTGCAGGAAAATTATTATGGAAAGAATGTTGATGTTGATATTCCACATCTCTATGGGGCTCATGAGGGTTAAGTAGCCCTTTGCTCACGGTGGTCCAATGCAGCAGGCAGTATGGCTATCTCCCGGGTTTGTGGGCAGCTTCCCCTAGGAGACTCTCAGTGCTGGGCTCTTCGTGTTTCCCCGGCTCAGCCCTCCAGGAGCTCAAAGGGAAGCTCGATAATGGGTAAGATCAGGCAGCAAAGAGCCCCTAGTGTCGCAGCTCAGCGGTCAGCGCCAGGACCGGAGGTGGCGGGGCCAAGAATGGCTGCGCCCCAAAGATGGCAGCAGGACCACATGCAATCTGAGTCACTCTGTCCAACAGAGTCTGCCCTTGATGACTTGGACCTGAATGAGTTTGGAGTAGCTGCCCTGGAAAAGTCATTCGACAACAGCACAGTGCCTCACCCAGGTGGCATCATGATTGGTACTTGGGAAATAAATCTCTACAAGGGGCAGGGGAGTGCCGGCTGGCGCCAGGCCACTGAACATGTGCTGACCATCGGAGAGCAGGGATGAGCCCTGGGCCAGGCGGGGCCTCCCCACCGGGCAGTGGGGCATATGCCCCCGAGCCTGGGAGGACACATATAGCTGTGCTCCTCTCCGTCAGGCCATTCTTCCCAAACGTCCCCTCTCCAGGGATGTGTCCAAGCCTGCCCTGGGGAGGTTTGTCCCGTCCCTCCACAGGCTGCCTTCCAGCTCTTAAATTCACCTTTCAGCGCACTCTGCTGGGCCCTGGTCTTTCAGAAGTGGGGGAGGGAGGACAGCATCTCTCCACAGGCCTTCCATTGCTCCCTGCCTAGAAGAAATGCCTTAAAGACACTGAGACCTCCCCAAGGGTGGGCATTGCGTCTCCTCCTGGGAGCTCTCCAGCTTCAAGCAGCCCCGGGGTGGGATATGGTGACTCTTTGCCTTTCCTCAGTGTTTCCCCCCACCCCTTTCCCCTTTCCTTGGCCTCTTTTACAGGTGGCAGTTTGTTACAGAGCTCTGCCCCTGTAAATATCCCTGGCTCCCTGGGCAGCTCGGCTTCCTTTCATTCTGCCTCCCCCTCCCCTCCGGTCAGCCTCTCCTCACACTTCCTCCAGCAGCCCCAGGGCCACCTGAGCCAATCAGAAAACACTTTCCTGGGGACATCAGCATCGCATGGATCTTTAGGTAAGAGGGGATAAGGAACAGTTCTCAGGGGTGTCCTGCAGGAAGCCTATAATAAACACTAGAGTTTTCTGCTCATCCCTGTCCTCTGCAGCTTTCCAGTTTAAGACAAGCCTAAGGTGCATAATCAAGACTATAATGAGGACAGAATGAGACTATTTGCACTCTGCTTTCTGGCCCACTGAAAGACTTTTATCCAGGCACTAATCTGCCTACGAGTAGAAAGTCTCATTGCTAGGTAGGCTGCAGAATAACAAATTTTTTCAGCCATGGAAATTCTGGAAGATCATCTAATAAATTACAGAGAGGTTCCTTGGGAAGAGTTCTACCCATACTGATGAAACCAAAATCCACCTCCCCTCCGGACATCAGTTTGCATATGGGTATAACCAATTGTTCTTCCACTCCTACAGGGAGAAATATATTCAGGATCACTCACAGCTAGCTAATGGACTATTCTCCTCCACTGTCAGCCAAAGAGTACATTCTGAGCTTTGAAAGAGCCCAGCATTGGCAAACTAGGACCATATGCAGAGCCACTGGAGATACAGAAAGAGAATGTTTGCCCTCAGGGGGCTAGAGCCCAGATGGAAAGACACACTTGGAAAGACAAGTAATGGCACAAAGCAGCCTGTGCTCCAGGCCCTTGGAGCAGCTCAGACAAAAGAAGGGTCCTAAAGAGAGAACATATTTGCAGTTTGATCCCTATGGTTTGACCTTTCCCTACATGAGTTCTCTATATTTGGGCAGAATCTACTGGCTCATTTGCAGTGAGGTCTATATAAGCACACAAGTGTGTCATTAGAAGGGTAGAAAATAGAGGGAAATCACTAGAATTTGGGGTTTGAATAGAATGCCACTGGGAAGAAAGGTTGTTATAGTGAAAATGTGCTGAATTCTTTTCTCTTCTAGCAATAATACTATATTAAGTTCTCCCTTGAAGGGAGAGAGACAAAAAAGGCCAAAATCCAGTCCTTTCCTTCCCTCATGGACTCTGCATGTACCCTACTAGGTGTTTTCTGCTCTCGGCAGTGAGTGTGTGTCTAGCATCTTCTGCAAGAGCAGAATCCTTCTGTGTGCCGTGGGGAGGGATTTCTTCTCTCATGGGGGGTTTTGGTGGTCTCCTCAAAGTTGGGGATTGTGGCTCTCCAAGCATTCCCCAAGAGTGAGAATTTTGTCTCCCTCACTCCTCACATTATGAAGGCTAAAATGAATTTCCTCATGAGGAAGTTCCCCCACCCAAAAGTAGGGTTATTATTTTCCCTACCACATTTACATCTTCCCAAGAATAGGAGCTCCTGTTCTTACTTCAGTAAGTACTGAAGTAAGAAACTCCTGTTAGAACAGAACGGGTCCCACCCCTAAGTCTGGGAGACCCTGCAAACAGGGACTGTGTGTCTTCCTTCTGAATCCCGGCAGGGTTCAGTAAGATGGCGGGAAGGAGTTAGTCAGTGCCCTTGACTGCTGATGAAGGCCCCCAGGGTGCTCTCCCTGTTTGGCTGGTGAGAGAGCTGCAAGACACCCTCTCCTTCTACAGCAGGTTTAAATGGAATGAACAGCAGTATCTGGGAGCATTTTGCCTCTGGGAACTTCTCCCCAGGCACCTCGCCAGCATTTCTGTCTGGCCCGGGAGCTGCTGAGCTAGCCAGACTGCGACAGGAGCTGGAGGAGGCCAACGGAACCATCAAGCAGTGGGAGGAGTCATGGAAGCAGGCCAAGCAGGTACGGGCAGCTCCTGGCCCCCTCTGTCCCAGGGACACCCGGGAGCCCCCTTTGGTCCCATGGCCGCTCCCAGCCCTCTGTGCCATCCAGGGGCCGGGCCCTTCTTCTGTGGGCGTCAGCAGCTCCTCCATAATAAGGGGGAGCCAGTGAGTGCGGCCTGTGGCCCAGTAGTGCAGGGAGGACTGCCTGTCCCAGGGCCGTGATGCTCACTGGGCTGGGCTCTGTGCTGCACCCCGCAGGCCTGCGACGCCTGGAAGAAGGAGGCCGAGGAGGCCAGCGAGCGGGCTAGCGCCGCTGGCCTGGAGTGTGAGCTGGCCCGGGAGCAGCGAGACGCCCTGGAGGTGCAGGTGAAGAAGCTGCAGGAAGAGCTGGAGCGCCTGCACTCGGGGCAGGACCCCCAGAGCCTGTGCTCGTTCTCTGACCTGGAGGCCCTTTCGCTCTCCACCTTGTACTCCCTCCAGAAGCAGCTCAGGGCCAACCTGGAGAGAGTGGAGAAGGTAGGGCAGCCCTTGGAGCAGAGTGGGGGCAGGAGAAGCCAGAGGGCAGGAGGGAGCTCAAGGGAACCGTCCCTGCGGCAGAAGCCAGGAGCCTCAGAAACCCTGGCTGGCAGCCTGGCAGCGATGTACCCGCTGACTCGGGCGGGGCTTTGTCAGTCGGCCTCCAGGCCGATGGAGGCTGCCCAGAGCTTGCGATCCTACTCCCCTGAGCCGAGCACCAGCTCCCTGGGGTGCGGTCAGGGAGCGGCAAACAGGACAGAATGACAGCTCTCTCACGTTCACATGAGGCTTATAAAGTGCTTCTCACATCCTGTGAAACATTATTGCCCTCATTCTACAAACAGAAACTGAGCAACAAGAGGCTGTCCCATGCCCGAGGTCACCCCGCTTGTAAGGGTCACAGGCAGGATTTGAACCCATGCCTCCTGACTCCAACCATAGCCTTTATTCATTCTAGTAAGAGCTGGCATTTAGGCGGCCCCTGGAGATTGTCAGAGCCTGCATGGCCCTGCTTCTTGTCCCGGCTGCCTCTGTCCAGCTCCAGAAAAGTGCACGTTTCTTCCCTGAGAGGGAGGTTCTGGCCTGGGAGAGCGCCCATCCCCAGAGCTCAGAACCCATCCCACAGTTGGGCCCCTTGTGGCTCAGGCCCACCCTCCACCAGTCCCATCCCAGGTCCTCGAAGGAGGCTCCAGGCCCCTCCTCGGGGACTGTGGCCGGCCTCCTCAGCTGGATTCCTTCATCACAAAGACACACTATTCTCAGGGTATCCTGGCAAAAAGGGGGGCAAAAGACAAGGCACCCAAAGTCAGGGCTGAAACGCCGTGCCTCGGGAAGTCTCCCCTCCAGGACCTCTACTCTGAGCTCCTGGTCCTGGGCACACCGAGCTGGCAGGAATCGGATAGGGATCAGCCGCATGACCCCCCTCAGTGGCCGGCCTTGAGACCAAAAGGAGGCCCTGTTAATTAAGCACTTTGCACCCCCTGAAGCCTCTGGGGCTATTGGGGCAGAAGAAAGTACTCCTTGGGGAGGGCCAGGAGCAGATCAGCTTCCTGGGTTCTTTGTGAACACTGGCTCTTCTTTGCTCCCAGGTGGTATTCCAGATGCAGTCCCCTGCAAAGTGTCTCAAGTGTCAAGAGCAGCATCGGGTGGTGCTCCAGTGCCAACACGCCGTGCTGTGTGAGCTGTGTGCGGAGGACAGCGAGTGCCCCGTCTGCCACCCGAGCTGTGCCCGCCCTTCTCTGCAGTCATGACCCCTGGGCCAGTCAGCAGCACTTAGAACTTTTTAAATACTGTGTGTGTGGGTGTGGGGGGGTGTGGGCCCCTCCCCAGGGCACGCTCACAAACACACATGCGCACAGTGTGTGTGTGTGGGTGGGTGTGGGTGAGTGTGTGTGTGTGTGTGTGTGTGCGTGCACGCGCGCGTGTGCAGGGACAGATGTGTGAAGGGTCTCTGTGTGTATATCTGTGTATAGACACACACTTAAAACAGAGCTGAGTTACCAAGCACTTTTAAAAAATATTCTGCAGCCCTACCCTCGCCCATCCCCCCTTCCCTGCTTCAGAAACAAATCTGTTCCCCAACCCCGTCTCAAGCCCTGTGGCAGAGTCTCTTTATGTCTCTTTTTTAAAACTTAGGAAATAACTTTTTAAAAATCTTTATAGGGACAAAAAACAGATGGGAAATTGAGGGGGAGGGGAGAAATGAAGTCTAGGCCCCTGGGAAAGCAGAGGCCCAGAAGAATGGGCCTCTCCCAAGGCCCCCACCCCTGTCCCTAAGATGAGGGACCCTAGATCCCAGTCCTGATACGTCACTTTTTAAATTAGGAAACACTTGGAGTCCAGAAGGGATTCTGAGCTGGTGGAGGATGGGGTGATAACTGAGAAACCTCCACTAAAAGTATGTTCTATTTTTTTTTAATCAAATTTGCGTCATAGTGCAACTGCAGAGCTGGTTGGCCCTGGGCAGTGAAGAGCCCACCTATTTAAGCCCTGGGTGGGTTGCCCAACATTTCCCTGCCTCCCAGAACTTAGAGGTGTCTCGGTACCCCCTTGCAGTGGCAGAAGGTTGAGACTTTTGCCTTTTTCTAAATGTTAGAAATTAAGTGTCGGGAGTGCGAGAGCCCAAAGCCCCGAGAGATTCCTTCCCTGTTTTGTGGAAGACTTGGGGCTAGAGAATGTAGCAGAATTAAGGTCAGTGGTGCTCTTTTGTAATTTCCCCTCTCGCCCCTTTCTGGGGCCGCCCCCAGCCCACGGCCCTCCACTCTCACAAATTCTAATCTCAAGACCACCACTAATGCAGTAACCAGACTTGGGGTCTTGTCCTGTACCAACACAGCGTCCCCCAAATCGGGACTCCTTCAGAAAGTACTCAGCGGGGGCGGGTGAGAGCCTGCCCTTGCTTGTGAGTAAACGTGCGGCCCACATGTCCGGGCTGGGCCTTTGTGGGTCCCGCACTGGCCGGAGCCCAAGACTGCCTGCCAGGCTGGTACTCCTTTTTCCATGCTCTCCTGGCTTTGCCCTCTGTTGCCCCTTCAGATGCTCCACCCTCCTCCCAGGCCTCTGGCAGCTACTTGGGGAGAGCCCCGACCTGGAGGAGGGCATGCTGCCCTGGCGGCCGGAGCTGAGGACCAGGGCCGAGGGCCGCAGCCTCCCAGCCAGGAGGGGGTGAAGATGCATTCCCAGGTGCTTTCCAAGTGCAGCTGTTTTTCAGTCACTGTTTTCAGTGAGGATGTGTGTGTGCATGTGTGTGCGCGTGTGTCTCCAATGTATATTATTGTCTTAGCTTCCATTTTAAAAATTCTTTTGTACAGAGAGATACTGGGGCTTGGGGGGATGCGGATGGTTGGAGATGGTGGCCCTGGCGCGGTGGCCGGGTGTCTGTGACATGGGGTGAGGTGGAGGAGGAGGCTGGGCCAAGGGCTCCTCCTCTTCAACCCTCACGGGCTCAATGAGAAAAGGGCTTTTGATGAAATAGGTGAAATTTTTCTCTTTTTAAAAAAGATACTGAAACAAACAAAAAAAAACCACCCTCCCAGCCATTGGAAATAAAGTATGAAATTGAAGTTGTGATGGATTCAGACATCGGGAATGGGGTCTCCCATGGGCCTTCCGACCATGCTGGAGTGGTGGTGGTGGGACAGCAGTGGAGGATTGGGACCAAGCTCCCCAGACCCATTGGGGTGGGGGGCCTTCGCCCTTTGTTTTAGGAAGAGCTCTCCCTCACCTTCAGACCCTTAGATGGGGAGGTCTGAAGGCGGCCCTCTTCTCCAGGAGCAGCTCAACAGGGCAGGGCCCCCTGAATACTGAGGCCTAACTCCCGGGCCCAGCTGACATCTCTGAGACGTTCCTGTTTCCAAGGGCTGTTATTTGTAGAGAGGATGGTGGAAAATTTTTCCCTGAAGGAAAACCTAACTGTGTGTATGGGTGAAGACCAGGGAGGTCTTCTAAGGCCTGAAGCTTCACTTTGGAAGGATCAGAGGCAGGTGGCCTGAGAAAGCAGGCTTCGGCCTGGCAGTGGCCAGCACGAGCTGGGAGAATCTGGATCCCAGACCCGGCAGTCTCGTCAGGGAAAGAGAAGGGGAGGGGAGAAGCCCAAGCTTAGAGACGGTAAGGGCAGCCCACCCAGTCCTAGAATGTCCCTAATGTCCCTTCCCCAAACTCCCCAGTTCTCTCCCCTCCATCTTCTGCCACTTTAGATCGACCACAAATAGCTGAGTGGACTAGGGGAATGTGTGTTCTTTCATTCTCTGTTCAGAGAATCCTGCCTGAGGATCCATGCATTAATCCTGGGGCAGTCTGGCTTCCAAAGAACAGGGTCCGGCTCTTTCTTGTGCACTGCTTCTCTATTCTCCCAACCCAGAAAATTACTTAAAACTTAAGTTTGGTTCATATCCTCCCAAAAAAGGGAGGCAAGAAAGAACTTGGTGTACAAGTAAAGCCAGGAATGGGATAGCTATTTATTTCTCTCCACAAGAGATTTACAAGTGCTCATTAACAAAGATTTAAGCAATAGTGATAGCACATCTATCTTAAGTTCTCAGAGGTCGATAAACATCAAAACACGAGGCATTCATGGGACTGCTGAAATGACAACCTCTTCACAATTCTGTGTTGCCCAAACAAATCCCTCCAGGCTCTGGTCATTCTCCAGGGACAAAGCTGAGGCAGCCCAAGGTCAAGGTTTGTGCTCTTACACAAACTCTCAGCTGCCTTATTGCTGGGGGGAGAGGGGGAAGGAGACACCCTCCTCCAACGCCAAGAAGCTTAGTGTCCTGCCCTGGTTGGCAGCCAGAGAAGTCACTCCCTTTCAGGCCCACTGAAGGGGTTACTTCTGCCGCAGTGGCTAGCGGGACACAGGTTCAGCACTCCAAGGAGCGGGCTTCCCCCAGCTAGACGGACAGGTGCCTGTGAGACCAGGTAACCCAACCTGCATTTCAGGGGGCTAGATGGAGCACTTAGTGGGCTCTTTGTTTCGAAGGCCTGGGTAGTCTCAAACTTGGCCTCTGCGTAGGAGGTCCCAAAGCCCGGTATTTCTACAAATCCCAGAGGAGTGGGAGGCAGAATTGGATGTCTCTATTAAGTGACCTGGTTAAGAAGTTTTTCCCCCAAAGCAGATGATCAGTTCTAGAAATCACCCTACCCTGACCAGCACAACCAGCCTAGAAAAGACCCTCTTCTCCACCGCCCTCCATGGGCCCACCCAGCAGGGGAAGGAAAGACCAGCTTGGCAAAGCTCAGGAGGGGGGTGGGGTGGCCAGCCCAGGATCCTCAGCCTGTGACCAGGTGGATCCCCACACAGAGAGCACAGTGTGTTTTCTAGGAGAACAATATATTTTTATTGTTTTGCTAAAAACAAAACAAAAACAATGATGTGGGAAAGAGGAATCTGGACTTCTAAGTTGATGATCTGTCAATCAGCTGCTGCATTCCTCTACTGACTCTGGCCCTAGGGCCTGGGAACTTTCAGGAGACCAGCAATAATCCCCCCATCGCATCACAGCCCCGTCTACTCACTGAGCCCCAGAGGCAGGGTTCAGGTCTCAGTTCTCTTCCCTATTCTCTTGCCCAGGACTAGCCCCAATTGTGTCGCCAAAGCAGCGTTCCGCTTCCCTGCAACGTCAGTCCCCCCTTCCAAATCTACTGTGCACAAGGGAACAAAGGTCCGATGAGACTGATGAGTGTTCTATACTTTAGGGGCTGAGCAAGTAGGAGGAGGTTTGGACACTGAGCTCAGAGTTACATCGTTGACCCGTCTCTGCCATTTACTGTGGCCATGTCACCCCTTTTTTGAGCCTCAGTTTCCTTTTCTGTAAAGTGAAGGTGTTAGATTACATGGTCCCTGAGGACCCTCCCAGCTCTGACATTCTCTGACTCTGACCAAGACTGTTGGAATTAAGTTCAACCAGGACATTTTTTTTCTTTGAGAAAGGTTAAGGATCTAGTACAGATTCTGGTCTCTCCCCTTCTCATTTCTACCCCAAAGCGTGTCCCTGGGTTTAAGGAATGTCTCTGAGCAGAGGACAGTTGTTAGCCATTCCTCTGGGGGACCCCAGAGGAAAAAACCAGGATGTGGCCGGGGCATGATGGCCTAGGGATGCCCAGGGATGGGGTTGCACTACACACACACCCTTCCAGTCGTTGCCACGGCAGACTTCTAGATTGTGCCATGCTGAACCCCTACAACGTCAGCGTCAGCCCCTAATCACACAGGAGCTGAGGAGCTGGATTAAGAGTATCTGTCCTGGCAGGAGATGAGGGGAAATCCCAGACCTGGCTCAGCCCCTGGGCCCCCAGACAGGCTCCATCCACTTTTACTGCCCCAAACGCTCAGCCTGTTTGGCCCGCTGCCTCCGGAGTTTAACAAAAGCCTGAGCTTCCCGATCACCCTTCCTGAGGTCCAGCAGCTGCAGGATGGGGTCCCCTGGGAAGGAAGATAGAAAAGTGGGAGGAGTTAGAAACCTTTCTGTTCTTATTTCCTGTCAGGGCCAGACCTGCCAAGGTACAGACCATCCTGCAGCACAAATAGCCTCCCACCTCCTCATGGCCTTCCTCCCACAGCCCAGGAGCCTTTTCTTCCAGCAGATAGCATACCGTTGGAGGCAGGGTAGGTGAGAGGCAGACGTGTCTGAGGCACCTGGCCAGGGTTGTTGTCCCCAGAGAGCCCGAGGACGGTATTAAGGGGGAGGAAAGCTTCTCCTTCCAGGTCATTAGTCCCCAGCCTGTCGTGGTCCAGTACCGTGAGCAAGAGGCAATTCCCTTCCTTCTGGCATGACTCCAGAGACACCAAGCTGAAGACCGGCCACATGTGAGTGAACCCCTAAACCGTTTTTCCCCTTAAAATGGGAATTCAACCCTTCCAAGCAAATGAAACCTGAAAAGGTGTCTCCAGACATGGGGAAGTTTTAACCCTTTAATTCTAAGACTTTTAAGTGAGATTACTGTTCCTTCATTCAGTCATTCAGTAGACTGCAGTGAATTCAAGGTGTGAGATCCCCCCCTTTCCACAATGGGAACCCCAGGACTACAAACTTCACTCGTGCTCACTGTCCTAGGGTTTCTCCCCTTTCACCACCCCAAAGTCCCTCCCTTGCCCCAAAGTCAGTACCAACCATATGAGAGAGAAGTCCTGAGCTTGTTTCCCCAAAAAGGGACCCATGGTGGAGGGATCCCAAAACAGCCCAGTATCTGGAGAGGAGTGAGGTTCTAGGGAGGCTAAAGAACTGATCTCCATCTGCGGAGGGAGATCCCATCAAGCACAGGTGGGATGCAAAGTACTAAGGAAGGGCCATGACTCACAACTCAAAGGCTTCATCAAACAGGGGGTGCAGCTCCTTTTTGAACTTCTGCGTCTCCCGAGGGGCCACCTCTGCAAACTCGTGTCTTGGTTCCAGGGTCAGCTGGACAAAGGGATCGCTGGTGCCTGGGGAGGTGGACAGAGGAAGCAAGGGGATGGGAGAAGGATCACCTCTGTCCTCTCCCCTCAACCTGTCACAAGGCCAGCTCACTTTGCGAGTGCGCGCACGCACGCGCACGCACACACACACACACACACACGCATGCACTCACTTAGCTAGGACCCTCCTGACTTTCCCCAGTGTCCATGGAGAATTGGGTCCAAAGCTGGCTGCCCTAAGTGAGCAAAATGCCTGGGCCCTCCAGGAAAGAGAGACCCCTCCTCAGCCAGAAATAAAACAAAGCCCACTTCTGTTCCCTATGCCTGAAGGGTGTGTCCTCTTCACCTATAAAGCCCAATTCAGCTAGGTAGTACAGTGGATAGTGCACCAGCACCTCCCCCAAAAAATAAAAACTGAAGCTCAATTCAAAAGGCATGCCTTTCCCTGATTTTCACCCCTTCACCTTTCCTCTCTGAGCAAGAATGACTTTCCCCCCAAACTCTGTTTTGTAGCTCACGAATGGAGTGATAGAATGGTGTGTATCCGGGTTAACTGTGTGTCTGCTTCTGGTACTGCTGTTTAGCACAGCAGTGCTAAAGATGGCCCAGGGGCTCTACAAGGCCCCGCCAGTGAAGGCCAAGCTCTGAAGGACCCTGCAGCAGCCTGGAAAGGCTACGAGGCTAGGCCTAGCAACACCTTGTATTTTTGTGGTCCAAAATCAGATTACTCACCAGCGTGGCTGCAGGGGGATGTTTGGGTGTGGGGGTTTGGTTGGTTTATTTTTGGTTAAAACAGTTCTAGAAGAGTGTTAGAAAGGTTGGGATGCCCTTTAGAGGAAGGGGTCACAGAATCACTGGATCTTATTGTGGAAGGGACCTCAGAGTCCCACTAGTTTCTACAAAGGGAATCCCCGGTGTAATACACCTGATGAGAAGTCAGAGCATCTGCTTGAAGTCCTCCGGGGAGGGGTGCCCACTGCCTCTAGAGCCGAGCTCTTTTCCTCTCGGACAGCTCCGAGTGTAGGAAGGTTTTGTTTTCGGACAAACTGAATCCACCCCTTTGCATTCCCTGCCCTCAAACAGAACAGCTCTTCCAAATGACCAGACTTCAAATACACAGAGAGTGTATGACTATCACCCTTCCTCACCCCTCACCCCCCACCCTGAGTCTTCCCTTCTCTAACTGAAGTTCTTAGAAAACATGGTCTTGGGGCCCTTCCCGAGCCGGGTTGTCATCCTCTGGATGCCTTCCAGCTTATAATATCTTTCTTAAACAAACACCGGTGTCCGGAAGTGAGCACGGCACACCGCGGCGGGCTACCGGGACGGGGCACAGGGGGCTATTGCTGGTTAGTCGTCCGCCTCTCTGTGACCCACTTGGCAAACACACGGGAGTGCTTCGCCAGTGTCTGTCTCCAGCTCATTTTACAGATGAGGAGAGTGAGGCACACGGGGAAGCAACTTGCCCAGGATCGCACAGCTCGTGGGCTGGATTTGCACTCAGGCCCTCTGTCTTCCAGGCTTGCTGCTCTATCCACTGCGCCACCTAGCTGTTGAGAGGGATATGACTTATTCCTAGGTGCTATTACTTCAGTGCAGTGGATGGAGAGGATCATACCTGCAGGAGGAGGAGGGGGTCAGATCCAATCCGACCTCTTCCTAGCTGGGCAAGTCACCTCAGACTGTTTGCTTCAGTTTCCTCATTTGTCAAATAAACTGGAGGAGGAGATGGCAAACCCTTCCAGTATTTCCCAGAAACCCCCAAATGGGGCCATGGAAGGCTAGACAACAACAAGGTGCTACCCTCGCCTTATTAACTAGAGATTACCTCATGGGGGGACGTATTTTTAGCTGCCACATCATACTGCTGACTCTAAGCTTGGAGTCCACTCAAATCCCCATATCTAATCAAGGATCTGAGTTCAAATTTTGCCCATGTCATATGGTTCGAGCTCTGTGGGCCTTAATTTCCTCATCTCTAAAATGAAGAGGTTGGACTCTAGGGAGGGGCCGTCCCAAAGTCCTCTCTATCCCGCTCAGGTATTTTCCTGCTCTGAACCTATGGATCTCATGATCGGTCCTGTTCTTACAAAGTGGATTTTTTTTTCATTGTGAAGTACAAGACTGCATTTATCCTTCATACTTTTTTCAAAACCACAGGCCCTTGAAATAATGAAGTATATTTTTATCTTATCTTCCTAGTAGGCTGAAGACTCCATGAGGAGGGGGTTGTGTCTTATGGAAAGCTTGCGTTTTCTCAGGGCACTAGCTCAGATCTCTAGAATACAGCGAGTACTTAATAAGTCTTTGTCATTGTTGTTTAAGAAGCCCGAGAGAATGCACGGTCCTCCCTGGGCCTGGCCCTGCCTCCCTGCTCACCATTGGAGTCCAGGGGTAGCAGGTTGGAGGCGCTGAGCACCTCAATCCGGAGCTTCTGTTCCGAGAGCCGGTAGGAGGCCTTGATGGTGATGGCCCCGAACTCCTCCGACGTGGTATCTGCCTTTGGAGAGAGGAAGTGGGTATCAGCTGTGGCAGGTGAGAAGACAGCACAGGTGGGAGAGGAAAGGGGCCCCTGCAGGGGCTCAGTCCTGGGTTAGGTGGATACATGTGCAGGGCAATGGGGAGGCTATAAGGAGGAAGTAGAAACCTACTCCCTTGGGATAGGGTGGAGGTGGTGCTGGGAGCTTGGGAAAAGGGCGTATTTCAGGTCAACTCAAATACCTGTATTTCCCAAGACCTGACAGCTATTACTGCTCCCCCAAGGCCTCTCCTGAGTAGCCTGTGCAAGGCTGAAGCAGGCAGAGAATTCTCCTCACCTGTTGCTGGATGCGGTTGCTGAAATATCTCTGAATGAGTTCCTGAGTGGAAGATGCCTGCAGTTCTAGCTTCCTCTGAAGATCCTGGAGGTCATAATAGACCATGAAGTGAATAAAGAATGTAAAAGTCATCTAATGCTTCATCTTACAGGCAGGGAAACCAATAGAGACAAAAGAGAAATACTGATAGTCGGATGGCCATAGAGAGAACAGCACAGCAGAGGGCAAATACAGGGTCACAGTCAGCGGGCACAATCAGACAGGAGGCTGGGACAGTCAGATAGGGGCCAGAGTAAGAATACAGTGAGGGGCAAAATCAAATGTACGACACAGTCAGAAAGAGTCATAGGCACAGATGCCTGTCTCTCCACCCCGCCACAGGTCCTTACCTGCAAGGAAGGGGTATGAAGGACTTCAGGGCTCAGGCCGCAACCCTCAGCATAAAAACAGAGCTCTAGGTTCTAGGCATTGAGATAACCACAGTCACACTCGGGACATTTCCTTCCTCCCTATAATCTCTCCAATTCCCTTCCCACTGATAATGTGTAGTCCCCTCACCTTTCCCCAGCTCCTCATACCTGCAGAGCAGTTTTCAGCTTTTGGGAGGTAAGGACTGAATTCCGCTGGGCCGCAGCTGTTTGGGTGAGCACGCTGAGGGTGTGAGTCCAGAGCAGCGATAGGAGACTGGACACCCGGAGGAGAGCAAAAGCCAGATGTCCAAAACAACTCTTTTTTTTTTTTTTTTTTTTTTTTTTTTCTCCAAAGCCATTTCCTCTTCCAGATTTCCCTTTCCAGTTATATAGGTTCTTAATCTCCAGTAATTTTCAACTCATCTTCTCTTTCATTCCTCACAACCAGTCAGTCTTCAAGGGTCCCAATCTATTTCTCCCTCTCTTTTGCTCTCACTCTTGTTCTCTTTCTTGCTCTCACTTTCTCGCTCTTGCTCTCTCACTCTGGTGCTCACTCTTTCTCACTCTTGCTTTCCTTCCAGTCAAGATTAAGTGTCTTGCTCAGAGTCACATAGCTACTAAGTGTGTGAGATCACATTTGAGCTCCCGAGTCCAGGGCCAGTGCTCTTTCCAGTGCGCCACTTAGTTACCTCCACAGTGTCTCTTGTATCATATTCCTCTCCGGTCACACGGCTACCATCCTTCTTCAGATCTCTACATTGTATCTTGCTTAGGTTATTGCTTTAACCTGTTATCCTGAACAGCCCTCCCTTCAATCTATCCTCTACATAAAGATGCACAAGAAACCCCCAGGAGATAAAATACAAACTCAATTGAAATTTAAAGCCCTCTCCAATTTGGTTCCTCCTTATCTTTCCAGGCTTACCAACTCTCCTGCACAGGTTCTACCTAATTTTAGTCAGATTAGCCTATTTGCTACTGTCTGTACAAAACCATTTCCTTCAGTGAACAGTGCTTTACCTGGAACACTCACCCTCCTCCTCTGGCTTCCCTCAAAATTCAAGATCTTCCTACAGGAAGACTGTTCTGGTTCCCAGAGTTGCTAGTGCCTTCCCACCCTCACTAAGTTACTCCGAATCAATTTTATTTTTTGTCTAATATTCCACTCCAAAGAATATAGGCTCCTTGCGAGCAGGGATGCTTAATTTTTATCAAATTGCATTCCCAGGGGCAGCTAGGTGGCGCAGTGGATAGAGCACCAGCCCTGAATTCAGGAGGACCCGAGTTCAAATCTGGTCTCAGACACTTAACACTTCCTAGCTGTGTGAGCCTGGGCAAGTCACTTAACCCCAGCCTCAGGAAAAAAAAAAAAATGCATCCCCAGCACTTCTCGTGCTTGGCATTAGTAGGTTACTGCTTTCCCTGTTTCTATTCTCCTGACTCTCACCTGCTTTAAGTGGGAGGTCAAGTGTAGGGTCCCTCTTAGGAAATAGTTTAATATTAGGAATGAGTAGGAAGGAGGGTGCAGAAGGGAATTCTTAAAGGCACTTGCTTCACTAAATATTTTTATCAGTGCCTTAGATAATTAGATGAATCAAACTGCAGATGACAGAGTTGGGAGGGATAGCTTGATATAATGAATCAAATTAATAAGTGAATATTTGATTATTTGATTGGGGTGAATAGAAAAATCCCAAAATTCAGTTGAATAAATATAGGACCAAGATTCCTGACTTGGCAGAAATACACTGATCAAAACCTTGACATAAGCCCACAGAGCAAGCTGCCAAATAAAGGGAACCAAAAAAACCTAATGCCATTTTAAACTGCATTAATAAATATAGAGAATCCAGATTCAGGGACGTTGGATTCCATGATTCTTTGGGTCAGCTTGGAGAGTTGGAAAGAGGATATATTTTAGGGAGAATATTGACAAACTGGTGCCCATGGAGGCACTCCAAAGATCCCATCTGAGGAGGATCACTTGAGGGGACTAACAAAATTTAACCTGGAGAGGGTAAAACCTGGGAGAGGAGACATCTTTGGTATCTGAAAGGCTGTCGTGTCAGAGGGATAAGGTCTGTTCTGTGCTGCTGTGGGGACTGGGGGATAAATCCAAACCTGTTAAAGTTTTCCTGCACCAAATTCCTGTTCATGTAATGAAGCTCAGACTCTAAGAACTTCATCAGAGGTAAGATGGCCTAGGAAACAAAAAGAGAAGAGAGTTATTTCCCGTCTGAGATCCTCCTGGCCTAACCCACCAGCCTGGTCTGGTCTTTAATCCCCAAACCACAGAATATCAGCTAACTAGAACCACTGAGGCTAGGGAGAGAAAGTGATTTGTCCATGGATGAATAGTTGGAGGCATTTCTGACCCCAACAACCTGTGTAAAGTTATTGAGCATAGTAGGTTTGGAGTGAAAATTGAATTTCAATCTAGTCTTTGCTACTAGGTGATTTTGGGCAACTTTTTTTTTTTTTTTTTTTTTTTTTGAGATAAATCAGGGTTAAGTGATTTGCCCAGCCTCACAGGCTGAATTCAAACTCAGATCCTCCCAGTGCTCCAACCACTGAGCCATCTAACTGCCTTTGTGCAAATTATTTAAACTGATTTGGATCTCAATTCCCTTACTTGTACAACAAGGAGGGGAGGCTGGACTAGATCTCTATGGTCTCCTCTAATTTTCAATCCTATGATTCTTTGAAACTCTCATCCCCATAAAGCTAATGCCCCCATGCTCCCCTAAAAAACCACAAACCGAGGGGCTCACTCACATCTTCAGGCACAGTGTTTTCACTGGTGGCCACAATTTTCTGGATGTGTCTGGAAATGCCAGCCTCCAACTGCCAACCACAAAGAGATCAGGAAGTGGGTGAGGAGACAGGGCATAGGAGGGACAGGGTTGCTGGCTGAGATCCAGACGGGACAGAGACATGTTAGGAGTCATCTAGAATGAGGTCACCAAGGCAGCTTGAGGATCATGGTCAAAATGAGGTCCAGAACAAGGGGAGTTTCAGAGGGACCACACCAAGGTAGATGCGGTAAGTACCTGCTCAGCCAGAGTCCGAACCCCACTGCGAATCTCATGGTCCAGGCCAGTCAGGGCACCTTTCAGCTGGGCGTGTAGTGTATGCTGCAGCTGTTCTGGCTCTAAGATGGCTCCTGCCCACTGTTCTAGGTCCTGCCATGCCAGCTGGGTGGGGAGCTTCAGTACCACCAGCCGAAGCTGTTCCATGTTATTCACCACCACGCACAGCTAGAGCAAGACCTTCACTCAGTTTGTCCCGAGGCACTGACCCTCACCCCGCACTCTGCGGATCACACCAGACATTCCCCCACTTGCCTCCTCCCCCAGACACCTTATGTCCTCCTTCTTCCCCAACTCCCATATATTTCCCCAACACCAGCTTCTCACCATATTAGCTGCTTGTCCCTGGTCTTTCTGATGGACAGAGAGTTCCTTGGCTCGAGCTTTGATTAGGCTACAATATACCAGAGCCAGCTTGCAGGTATCCTGGGGATGGAGAAAAGGTCATTAGAGAAGGGAAAGGGAAGTAAGGAAACATGGCTCCTGTGGGAGCGGATGGGAGGAGAAATTCCAAGAGGCACAAGAGATCATTGGAGACTTTAACTTTGGAGAATGCTTGGGAGGAAGAGCAGGAATGAAATGTTTTAAGGAATAGAAGAATTTCTGAAGATTTGTTCAAGGAATGAAGGTATTGAAGAAAGTACTCAAAGAGGGAAATGTAGAAGAAAATGAGTGGTTCAGGAATATTTGGAAAAGGCATGAGGCCCTCCCCTACTACATACCTCAACAAACTTGACTGTGATCATAAAGGCAACTTCAGGGTCGGGCCAATCCAGTTGTCGGGCAGTGTGGCTAATCTGGGCGAAGCATGTGGACAGATCCACAGCAGATGTACTGTGTTTGATCGGCTCACCCAAAGGGACCAGCTTGGAGGGGAGGAAGGGGAAGAAAGAAGATGCCATGAAATAATCAATGTAGACCAGGAGTGGAGAGGCCATGGTTCAAATTCCTCTCCAGAAAACTCAGTGAGACCTCTACAAATGTTTCCCTATCTATTACATGGGTATGACAGCATCTATCTCAAATGGTTGTTATGAAGATCAAGATAAATAATCTATATAAAGCAGCTTGTAAATTTTAAAGTACTGCATAAATGAGTTGGTATTATTATTAAAGTTTAAGGAAAGATTCCTCAGTTGACTCCAGATTTACCATGGGTGACATTTGGTGAGAAATGAGAATTATGTCTCAAAGTTCTTCTCTGTGGGCATCAGGGAATAAGCACTTAGATTGTCCCCACTGGGGGAGAGTCGGTGTAGGGGGAGTGGCCTGTGCCCACTCTCAGACCTTACCTGGTCCATCTGCACTGCCCGCTGTAGCCGAGCCAGTGCCACACTATAAGTCTTCAGCAGCCAGGCTGGGATGGTGGGGAGGAACCATTTGTGGAATTCATCCAGATCCAGGATTCCATCCCTGGAAAAAGCGACAGGTGGCTGCAGATCCAGGGGAGAATGGGCTACCTTGGGTAGCTGAGTAGCTTAGTGCCCTCGGCTCTTGTTTGCCTCCCCGTGGTTTTCCCCGGACAGCTGCTCTCCCAAGGTAAGCTAACTAAATCAAGTTCTAAGTACTTTCCTCTCTCTCTCTCCCTTCTTCCCACTTAGCACAGGTACCTCTTAGAAGGAGGGGGGACTAGCTGATAGAGCTCCTTGAGGCTAAGATAGAGCTGGAATAAGCTCTCGCCCATCTCTGGGTTCACGACGTTACCCACCATCTCCATGTGTTCCTTTACCCTCTGGGCCACCTGCAGAGAAAGAACTATGGGTCAGGAATGCCCAGCGGCAGTGCCCTGGCACAGGGTTAGGTCAGACAACAATAGCATCCCAGGGTCCAGCAGCATCTCTGGTCCCAGGCAGCTAGCTGCTGCAGGGGACGGAGTGCTGCCCATGGCATTGGGAAGACCTGACCTCAGACTCCTATCTGCGTGATGGAGCCCAAGTCACTTAAGCTCTGTCTGTCTCAGTTTCCACGGCTATAAAAGGGAAATAATAATAATAACTATCTCCCAGGTTGTTGTGAGGACCAAACGAGGTATTTATAAAATGCTCAGCTTAGTGCCTGCCATACAGAAAGTGCTGTATATCAATGTCTGTTGCCCTTTTCCAGAGTTTCTTTGGGCACCACCAAGGGAAAAGGGAGAATGAAGTTCCAGAGAAGGGGCTCACAAGCTTCTGCAGCTCCAAGAAAGCCATGGAGAAAAGATCAATCTTCAGAGTACTAGAGAGAAGGAATCAGAGGAGAAGGTTACACTTACCTAATGCTCTTTCCCCTGCCCCAGCCTGGGTTCTTTTTTCCCCCCTACATAACAAAGCAAAGAACATGCAATTCCTGGACCTATTTCAATAGTTATGGCAGAATAATCAGTTGCTTCCTCATTATAACAAAGACAAAAGCATAAGCTTTATCTCTATCATATATATTTTAATTATCATATTAATTAAATTAATTAATTTAAGTCAATAAATTTGATTACTATCTTGATCCAGCTTGGATTCTAACTTCCCCCAAACTTGGGTTCCCACAGAGCCATAATCAGCAGTTTGGTAGATGGACAAGCTTTGCGAGATATATGGGAGGGGGAAGGTGAAAGAGGGAGAGCAACACGAAATTCATGCTCAGTTTTTTAAAGACCAATTCACGGAGGCAGAGGGAAAGGTGGAGATGCTTTAGTTGGGCTGTGAGGAAGAGACAGAAATCTCAGTCCCATGAGGAAAGTGGGACTCTGCCAGGAAGTGTTTGGGATACAGTCACTATAGGGTTTTTAGGGCTGAGCTGGGATGTGGACGGAAAGAACAGAATTTGATGAGCATGAGACCAACTCACTTAGACATAGCTACTGAAGAAGCGCCATAGACTCTTCAAGTTTGGGGACTCTGGGTCAAATCCCCTCATGACCTAGCAATGGCTCTGGGCCCCAGATCCCTATTCCTGAATTCCCGGACTTCCAGATTTCCAACTTCCACCTTTCAGCTCATGTCAAGAACCTCATCTTCTAGCTTCTGATTCTTCTGCCTAAGCCACTAGTTCTCAATCCCTTCAGCTCAGGTGCTCCTTTTCTCACTCTGTCTCCCCTCCTTGGTCCCCTGAAGCTAGCCCACCAAGCCAAGCTCTCTCTCAGCCCAGACCCCAAAGTCCTTTTCTGGCCATCTCTCACTTGTTGAAGATTTTGTTCCAGGTTCTCTGACACTGATGCAGATCCCCACTGACATCTAGGACCAGGCTCAATACGGCCTTGCACATTTCTTGCATGTCCTGGAAGGGAGTATGGGTTGAGAAAAGAAAAGTAAGTAAATAAATAATGGGAAAAACCCTCAAACCTCTTTATTACAATAAATGCCTCCCAAGCTTTTAATCCCATGTCCCCATCCCCTTTCACCTGGACCATGGGCTGATGGTGCTGCTGCTTCAGATGGAACCATTCGAGGGTGCCTGTCTGTGGGAGGGGGTTAAACTCATCAGTAGCTGCCTCAGTGACTTGGGAAACCAATCCCAGGAGACCCCAGAATGCTAAAGTGTTAGAGGTAGGCTGGGAAAGCCACAAGTTGGAAAGAAGACCCGAATACTCCTTGGTCAGCCAGTGGTCAGTGGCTGGATAGCTACGGGCATCCCACCCTCACATTGGATCAGGAGATGGGGGACAGGGGAAGGGACATACCCGCAGCACCTCAGTCACCAGAGAAGACAAGGGCGCCCCATTAGGACAGAGCTCCGCAAACGCCTTCATCTTACACATTTGTATCAGGACCCTGGGGGTGGGAAGGAAAAGGATCTATGTATGCCCCTTGCCCAAATGACTCATCTTCCTTCTCAGCCCTTAGCCTAAATCTTTATGCACAATACTTATGTTTCAAGCCCTTAGAACACCCCCAATCTAACACATTCTCCTCCATCCACTACCTCTCTCCTCAATTCAAGAAGGGGATTCCCCTTGCCCATTCCAAATCTAGGGAAACAGGGTTTTGGGAGACCGAGATGGAAATAAGAAAGATGAGGAGACGTCTTACCTGAGAAGGGACTGCAAACGAGCTGGGGAGCCAGAGGCTGAGAGAGGGAATATAGATCGGAACCTCCGGATCAGGGAAAGTCCATAAGTCAGTAGGGAGTTGAAAGAGGCAGCCAATTCTTCCCGCTATGGAGTTTGGGGTAGCAAAAGAGTTAATCCAAGAGAGTGAGGGAGATACTGGGATGGGACATCACAATTTGGGGAGGACCTCAGTACCTCCTCTTCCACATGACTATAAAGGGATCTTCATCCTCTCAATATTCCCTCCTCCCTTCCCACCTCATGAGTCCTACCTGCTCCGGTTTCAGCCTTCCCTGTATCCACTGATACTCGATGGCCGTGATGGGGTGCAGCAGGCAGCTCCCTGGGAACTCCAGGCTCTGGTAGAGTCGGCTATAAGCCAGCCACTGCCTACATCAGGTATAGACAGCATCAGCCTTGCATAAAGCTGGGCCTTCATTAATGTCCTCTGTCCTCTTCCAGCCCCCAAATACAGATGTGGGGAGGGAGTACAAGGGGAGAAAGCCTTTCTTTGGGCTCTAGGAAGGGGTGAGCTCAGCCCTGGTGCCTGGACTTCTGTGGCACTGGGGAACAGCCCTGGAATACTCACGCCATAGATTGGTGGAATTCAGACAGGTCTTTCTGTGTGGCGTGGAGGAAGAGGATGGTGGATGCCTGGGGGCTCAGTTCTCCATCCCAAGAAGTGCTACCAGCCTGTAAAGTAAGAAGGAAGGAGCAGGGGACCTTGTTCTGAGGTTGCTTAGGCCATGTCTGGCAGCAGACCCAGATGTGCTGGGATGCCCCAGACCTAACCCTCTCTGCCCTGGCTGTCCGGGTCCTTTCCCTGTCTCCTAACTCATCCCTCTCCCCTTCCGTGGGTACCTGGTGCTGAGTGACCTCATGAGAGACCAACTGCTGGAGTAGGTGGCGATGCACAGTGTAGCTGGGGTGGGTGCGGCTGGCAGTGGTGGCTCTCTACAACAGAGACCAGGCTGTGGAAGATTGCTCCACAGGCCTGGGCACTCCCCCCAAGCGTAGATCCCCCATCATTGTAAGTGGATCTCCAGAGAGAGGAAGGCGACAGAGGTTGGGTCCAGCTCCATCAAGCTCTGGCTCTGGTGCTGAAGCACCTGCCCACTTACCCGCTTGTGAATGAGCAGAAATTGCAGGTGGCACTGCCCTCGGTCTGGATAGGTCTCTGTGCGGGGTTCCAGGGGGTACCACTGATCTTCCCGGCAGTGTAGGTCCTATGCAAGGGCACAGACAGACATGAAAAAGCATAAATGGGTAAATGGCTAACTAGGAATTCTAAATTCAGTTGGGGATGGAGGGAGCAAAGGACAGTCAGAAGCAGAGAACATAGCAATGCAAGGAGTGGGACCCCAAAAAAGGAGTGACTTTGAGGTGACTGGCTGGAGAACTGACTTAGGGAAGAGGAACACACGTGTGAATAACAGTGCCTTAGGACAAAACTCCAGTTGTCCTACCCTAGTTATGACTCCACAGGTAGACAAGGGAATATATGGACATGTCCTATCCCTTAGGCATGGACACCTGGTGCCAGATAACTTAAAGATATGCACGAGGAAAAGGGGACATGGATGTGAGTACAGAGTGACGTAAGAAGATAGGTAACCAAGTCCCTTAAGGGAATCTCCCCTGGTACCTGGTAGCTACCTACACCCATCTTCAAGTATCAACCTCTTACCTACCTTCAGGCTAGATCAGACCACTCTGACCTTTAAACCCTCTTGTTTCCCACCTTCCCACTCATCTCCCCTTTTTCTACCTCACCTGCAGCCTCAAGACCACATTCCCCAGGAAGTCATCTTGTCCCTTGTCCTTCCGTGCTTCCTTGAAGATCCTGAGGCAGAGAGGGAAGCCCAGTGAGGAAGGAGCTGGATAGGCTGGGCCAAGGAGGCCGAGATGAGACAAATTCAGTCTGGGTCTTGATACCCAAGGATGGCCCCTTCAAAGGTCCTTAGCTGAGCCTGGTGTGAGGGTAGGGGCAGGCAGGCTCTCCCCCTCCTTCCACCCCAGAGAAGCCTCTGCCCTTCTTCCTCATGCCTAGGCATCTTGCTGTGTTTCCTCCTTATGTGTCATGGGGTACTTACCTCCGGAGACCATGCAAATCTGTCAGCTCCCCCAGTTTCTGCCTTACAGACTCCACCTGGTCTGCATCCCTTATGAAGAGAGGAAGATCATAGAATCAGAGGAATTAGAGCTAGGAAGGACCTCAGCTCTGCTGGGATGAGGGATGCTTATAAAAGCATCATATCTTTATTTGCAGATACCATGAAACTATGAGAATAGTCATAACATTGAATGACAGAGTCAGAAAGACTCCAATGGATAAGAACAGTAGTCTGCACCTGCAGTTTACAGGTAGGAATGACGTCCTACATATGAAAATTTTTTGTCCTTTTAAAAAAATACACATTTCTTTATGAATCATGTTGAGAGAGAAAAATCAGAACAAAAGGGAAAAAACACAGGAAAGGAAAAAAAAAAAAAAAAACAGAAAAAAGAAGTGAACATAGCATATATCTCCATAGTTTTTTTTCTGATGCAGATGGCATTTTCTGTCCAAAGTTTATTGGGATTGCCTTGGACTTACAAATGAATTTAAAAACAACCTCACAAGTACAAGCAGGGGAAGGTATAGCTAGATAATAGTCCTTGTGAAAAAGACTAGGGAATTTTAGTGACTTACAAGCTCAATAAGAGTTAACATGTGGCTCAGTTGATCTTAGGCTGCACTGGGAGAGATTGTCCACAACAAGAGAAATAATATTACTCTGCCTTGGTCCAACCATAGTCAAGTATTGGATTCAAATCTGTGCACTGCATTTTAAGCACAATTTAGAGATAATCCAGAAGAGGGATTTCAAGGGGAAGGGCATCTTACATGATGACTACCGTCAATTATTAGTAATTCTTAGAGAAGAAAGATTGGTCTTGTCTTAATGGTTCTCAGAATAGAAATAGGGTAAGAGCTACAGAGAACGAGCTGATCTTGATTTAAGGAAAGTCTTGCTGACAATTAGATGAGTCCAAAGGAAGAGGGCTATCTTCTGTAGGAGTGGACTCTTCAATTGCTCCACAAGCATTTATTAAGTGCCTACTGTAAGCCAGGTACTATACTAAATGTTGGGG
The DNA here is from genome assembly GCF_048593235.1 of Sminthopsis crassicaudata. Taxonomy (NCBI): domain Eukaryota; kingdom Metazoa; phylum Chordata; class Mammalia; order Dasyuromorphia; family Dasyuridae; genus Sminthopsis; species Sminthopsis crassicaudata. The sequence goes on from NC_133620.1 coordinate 336,656,070, forward strand.
AAACAAAGAAAGGTAAAAGAGAGTCTTTGTTCTTAAGGCATTCAGTCTAATGGAAGAGAAAACATGCAACCAACTATATACAAAGAAGATATAGACAGGATAAATTGGAAATAGTCCACAAAGGGAAGGCCCTAGAATTAAGGAGGAATCAGGAACGCTTTCTTGTAGAAGGTGGTGTTTTAGCTGGGGTTGGAGGAAATCAGGTAAAAAGCCAGGAAAAATGCCCAGAGTATGAAAATGGATTGTCTTGTATGAGCAACGAGTGGGCCAATGTCCTTGGACTGAAGAGAAAGTGGGAGGATGTAAAGTGTAACAATCCTAGAAGGAAAAAACAAAGCAAAACAATCCTGGAAGGGCCTTGAACCCCAAACAGAATTTTTTTTTAAAAGGCTGGTGCAGTGGATAAAGTGCCAGCAGTCAGGAGGACCTGAGTTCAAATCTGATCTCAGACCCTTAACACTTCCTAGCTGTGTGATCCTGGGCAAGTCACTTAAGCCCAATTGCTTCAGAAAAAAAAAAAAAAAAAAAAAAGACTAGAAGCCAATTTGAGGCAGCTAGGTGGCGCAGTGGATAGAGTGCTGGGCCTGGAGTTAGGAAGGCTCATTTATCTCCTTGAGTCCAAACCTGGCCTCGGATGCAGTGTGACCCCTGGATAAGTCACTTATTCCTGTCTGCCTCAGTTTTCTCCTCTGTAAAATGAGCTGGAGAAGGAAATGGCAAAGCACTCCAGTGTGTTTGCCAAGAAAACCCCAAATGGGGTCATGAAGAGTGAGACATAACTGAAAAACTGCTGAACAGCAACAGCCAAGATAGTGATTTGTTGGTCGTGTCATGGAAGGAATTCTTGGTCAAATATGACTTAGATTAGATGAGGATCGTTTCAAATCTGAGATACTGTGCACAGTATTTGGCAGTAGATGGAATCTCCCTCTGCAAGCAGGAGAACATGGCAGAGCTCGGCCCTCGTACGTACCACATGTCCAAATGGAAACTGGCAGTGGTTATATCTTCAAATTCCCTGTGAGAGAGAAGGCAGTTTTGTGGGTGAAGGGAAAGTGGAGTGAAAGATCCCATTCTGCCTATCTGCTCTAATCTCTATCTCTCCTATAGTTTATACCTTTTTTTTTTTCTGAAAAGAAAACAAAACTGCCTTCTTGTCCATTTCTCTTTCTCCCATCTCTGAATCTTTGCCTAAGCTGTAACTCCTTCCCTTCCTCTAAAATCAAGGCTCAAGCCTGCCTCCTATGGGAAGCCTTCCTGGATTCATTGAACCTTTTGTCTACCCTACTGACAGAATCATAGATTTTCCACTAAAAGGCACCTCAAAGGCCATCTAGAACAGTAGGTAAAACAAGATTCCTCTCTGCATCAACCCTAACAATACAGATTTTGCCTGAAGTAAGTTTTCCAATAAGGGCCAACCCACTACCTCTTGAGATCTCCTACTCTACATTAGAAAGTTTTTCCTCACATTAAATCTAAATTGACCTCCACAACTTTCACTCCTGGCATTTAGATAAGAACCCCCCAGCCATACCCACACCCACTAAGGCAATTGGTATCCATGTCTGAATAATTATTGCCTGTATATGACTAAGATTCTTGAGGGCCGGGATTAGGTTTTTCCTTTATCCTGTACTCTGAACATTCCATATAACACCAGTCCGTATAACACTAGCATAGTTGCTGTCTGACCAGCTTGGTAGACCATTTATATCTAGCGCTGAAGTGTAACCTGCAGCTGCTTTTATTTCCCCCCCCACCAAATAATTAGATGAGGAGAGAGAATGGAACCCCTGGCTGGAGTTATGGCAACACAGATTCAACATGGGAATTTGGGGAAAAGAAGAGAGATACTTACAGGAAAAAAGTCTCATCCCATTCAGGGCTGAGGGTCTGACTGATGACCTGAGTCCTGTGGGTCTGGTCTTCAGGGATTGTGTTCTTCACTACGGCCTTCTGCCGTCGCCGATTTGGCCCCGGGCCATTTTCTGCCATGTTCACCCCATGTTCAATAATGCCCAGCAGACAGTAGGGATCACTGTACCCTGTTATCAGGTAAGGAGAGATGAAGAGAAGGAAGGGAATGAAAAGAAAGGGAAAGTCAGCCATTAAGCTTGGTTCTTCCTCATCCCTAATTTAAAATCACAGAGATCTGGTCTCTCCTCTTTTTGGGGTGGGAGTTGGGGTGAGGGTAGAGAGCAGGAAAACCCAAATGGTCCAAAAGAAGTGAGAGATGAAACCAGGATGTAGGGACCTGGTAATTGGTCAAGAGAAGCAGAGATAACTTTCTTGGTTTGAGGTTTCAAGCAGTTTTGGAAGAAGGGCTTGGGCAGAAAGTATCCTAGACCCCATAGAAGGCAATAGGAAGGACCCTGCTCCCCTTCTGGACTCACCACTGACATCCTTTCCAAGAATGCCTTTGGCCTGCTTTACTGTCACTTTCAGACAAAACAAGGGTTTCTGAAAGGGGAGGGTGAGAGGGAGGTACTGAGATCAGAAATGGCTGGAGCTACCCAGCCCCTCTCCTCCAGGCCCCAGGTTTCATCTTTCCCATCCCTTTGCCTCTCTTACCTCAAGATCCTGAACTTTTCGGAACAGCTGTTGATGTACCTCAGGCGTCATGTGAAAGGCCTAGGGAGTCAGGAGAAGTTGGCCAGAGGAGATGAGAAAATGGAGAGAGGCAGAAAGACAGAGAGACAGTGACAGAGACAGAAAGAAAAGAGAGAGGCAGAGAGATGGACAAAGAGACAGAGAAAAGAGGCAGAGAAATGGACAAAGAGACAGAAAAGAGACAGAGAGAGGCAGAGAGACAGAGAGACAAAGAAAAGAGAGGGAGGCAAAGAGAAACAGAGAGAGAAGGAAGAAGGGAGGGGGAGGGGTGGGGGGGCAGAGGATTAGCCACATTAGGAGATTAGAAGAAAGAAGAGCCTTGAGTCTGTATCATTTCACTCTGGTGACATGATGTACAAGTTCCAAGGCAGGAGGAGGCAGTGCAAGGGGATGGAGGGAGAAGCTGGGACAGAAGGACAGACAATGGGTTTTATGTCTTACCTCCTGTAGATAGCTCAGCAGCTCGGCGGCTTCTGCTACATGTTTAGGCTCAGGTTGCCCTATCCGGTGCAGAACCGTATAGAGAGCTTCCTCATAGAGCAGAGCCTTCTATAAGTACGGAGCAAACAGTTCAGATACCCCCTGAGGTCCCTGGTTCCCCCTCACACCATTCCTCAGGACCCAATACAACCAGCCCAGAACATGCTTTCTAATGTAACCCCTCCCGAGTTCCCCATCCTGAGTTCTAGCTCTATTGCCTACACTACCATTGCCCAGAATAGGGACTTAGGCACCCTAGAAAAGTGAAGAAGTTCAGAACCCGGGGGCTGAGAACCCTAATGGACTTTCCTAGGATTCCACCCATACCCTCCACCTCTACTTAACACAGAAGGACTTCCGGAGGACCCAGAGCTCCTATTCTTTCTCTTACCTCCTCTGGGGAGAAGTGATGAGATGGGGGTTCCATCTAGGGAAGAAGGACAGGAAGACTCACCATGTGAACTCTGAGCTAGGGCAAGAGCCAGACCCAGAGTCCACCGAGTGTTGTCCAAGGATGCCAGCGCCTCCCAGACAAGTGGCGGGCAGGGAGAGCTGCCAGGCAGCGGCGGAGAGAACCTTTCTCAGAAGGGACGGGAGGTCCTAGTGTTCCTCGGCGCTGCTTTTGCTTCCTCCCCCCTCGATGGCACCATCTCTCCCCGCCCAGGACAGCCCAGGTCAGGGGAGAGGAGCCGGCTACCTCTTGGCCCGCCTGGCCGTGCCCGAGGCCTTGCAGAGGCACTCTGTGAGGCTCCATGGCTTCTGGACTACCTGCCCTCAGCTGGGCTCCAGAGAAGCTGGAGGTATGTGCCCGCTTTGCTCGGCCTGGTTCCCCTTTCTCCACTCGGTCCCCCGCCAGCCTCCCCCCAGAGGAAACCGCATTGCTTATCTAACCTCAAGTACTCCCCTTCACACACATCAGCAGCGGAAGCGTGAGGCCTCCTTCAGAGAGCAGTGTGAGCCATGGGAGCTGTCTGAGCTGAGGGAGGAGGGTGTGGAGAGGGACACCCCGAGGGAGGGGTCCAGCTTCAAGCCCCTTCCTCTCCAGGGCACTGCCCACTCTCAGGAGCTGCGGCTGGAAGGCTCTGGGCAGGGAGCGCCTTCTGGCCGGGAGCTGGGAGGGGCTTGTAGTCTGGAAGGGCCTCCTTGCAGCTCCCAGGGAGGGGAATCAGGGGCCTGGGTTTTAGAAAGTACCAACAGAGCCCGGCTCTAGCCCTGCCCTTCTCTCAACGTTCCTGACTAAGGAGTCGAAGAGAAAGCTCCCCTCTGCTGGCCGGCCACCCCCCGGAAGAGCAGTTCCCCAGTACTGGAGCCTGGAGATTGGAGGTCAGGACATCCTCTCCATCAGCCCAGGGCCCTAGTCTTGACACCAGATCACACGGCCCTCCCACCCTTAGCTAGCCTCTTCCTCCTATCATTTTCCATACCTCTTGGTCAGTTTGAGGAGGGGTTTCCAGCAAAACACCCTTGGCCTTCTGGCGTTTCATCTTGATGGCCTGGCGCATGAGAGGCAGCCGCCGTAGGGGTTGAGAGTGAGGTGTGGCCATGATGGCTAGCTCCTCGCTTCCCCTCTGATGGGGGAGACCAGTCTGTACAGTGGGCTGTGCAAAATTGCTCAGGGTACCACCGCTCTCACTTGGTGGGGTAAGGCTGGAAGTGTTTGGTGAAAGGGAGGCGGGGAGAGAAAGAGGAGGAAAGGAAGAGGAAGGGCCTTCCTGGGTTTCACCATGCGGGGGCTAGAGGTTGGGTGCCCAGGTCCCCTTCTTCTTCCTCCTGCCTGGATCCCTCCCTCTGGACTGTCCCTCCCCCTTCAAGAGTCAGAAGCCGGCCTCGTAGGAGGCCCTCTGCTGCAAGGTTGAGCCCCACTGCCCTAGGTGTAGGTGTCTGGGTATGTTTGGCTAGCCTGCCTTCTTCCCCTAGAAATCAGACACAGATCCAGGGAGGCCGGCCTAGGAGAGGAGCAGCCCAGAGCTGACCTTCAGGTATTCCAGGAGCTAGTCCTCACCGGCTCTCCAAAGCCCAGGACTGCAGAAGGAAAGCCTCCTTCCCTACCAGGATAAATAAGTTTTCCTACATTACCTACCTCGTGGGGAGCATACCTGGGAGGTTTGCAGTTAGCCCATCCCGAAAGTTGACATTCCACAAAGGTGATACCTGACCACACCCAAAAAAAGAGAAGGGAGCTGCCTTTGTTCTCCAGCCCAGCCCCACCCAAAGCCAACTTTCTCCTTTCGGAGGCACACCAGTGGCCACTCTGCTACATCACAGTTCTCCACTTGGCAAACAATGGGAACCAAATCGGGTGAAGTACCTCGGATAACTTTTTTGATGCTGAGGGAGGAGGCTAACGACCAAGTGTTTGTGAGAGTTGGATAAACTGATGCCTGAGGCATCTAAGTGTTAGAAGAATTAGGGAGCCTGAGTATTTGAAGGCCATCACTGATCTTGAGAATGACTTGACGGTCCATACTTCTGTAAGACTGGGCAGAAGAGTGTTTTTGACTTTTTTTTTTTAATATGTTAAGTCTTGCAAAATATATTTCTACATTAGTATGTTACTAAAAAACAAAACCCAAACCCAAACAAAAAATCCTGATTTAAAAACAAAACAACAACAACAAAACAAAAAAAAAAACAGGTCATTTTTCATAAGTCTTTTGGAATTATCTTGGATCATTGTATTCTCTTTTATAGTTGACCATTGTTACAATCTTGCTGTTACTGTGAACAATATTCTGGTTTTGCTCATTTCACTTTGTATCATTTCTAGTCTTTCCATCTCGTACAGTACAATAGTACTCCATCACAGTACTCTCTCACAATTTGCTAATCATTCCACAATTGATGGGCATTCCCTGAGCTTCTGGATTTTTGCCACAACAAAAAGAGCTGTTATATTTTTGCAGTTGGGCCCTTTTTCTTTTGATTTCTTTGGGATACAGACCAAATAAGTGAAATCACTGTGTAAAATGTAGTTTTGTAGCATTTTAGGCAGTTTCGAGTTATTCTCCATAATAGTTGGATCAGTTGTAATTAAATCCAATAGTGCATTTAGTCCCTTTTTTTTTCCACATCCCCTCTTGCATTTGTCATTTTCCTTTGTCACATCTGCTAGGTGGGAAGTGATAACTCAGTTGCCTTAATACACACTTCTTCAAACAAGAATGATTTAGACCATTTTTTCATGACTGTTGGTAACTGATTTCCTCCACTGCCTGTTCATACAAGTTGGAGGAATTCTTGATGATGGTGACAAAGGAAATCTTCAAAGTGTCAATGGGAAGCAAGAAGTCTGATAGCTTCTCTTTCTGGCTCTGGACATAAGAAACAGCCAGCCTTTGAAAAGGCTGATAAGGTATGGTGTATTTTTTTTACCATGGCAAGAGGGTAGCTCTTGTCTCATCCTGATTGATCTTGTCAATCTCCCATGGCATGGATCCTCAGATTGGGTTTCTAATCCAAGTTGGTGGGGTGATAAGTCTTCCAGGTAATCCACCCGCCAGAAAATGGGAGCAGCACTACCTAGCTCAAAGTGGGGTGTAGAGGACAGTACAAGTCTGGGTACCTTCCTCCCATTCCCCACGTCCCTGGGATTGCTTGGGCAGCAACAGTCCTGGCAGCTAGGCTCCAACTCTGAAGCCCAGGACTTTGGGAGTCCTGGTGCTAAAAGAGGAATTAAGTTACTCTCACAGAGCTGAGCAATTTTCAGAGCTCAAAGTGGCTGCCTAACAGCCCAGAGCCCCGTGGTCCTGCTCTATGTACTTGAGAGCAACTAATGAATTCCAGGGAGGTGCACAGGGCTTGTGCCTGAGAATTTGATTCTGCCCAGGAGTCCGAGATATATAAGATGAGGAACGAGTGGACTGGCTTTCTTCTCTGGTCCAAACCACAACCCACAGTTGTAGTCAACATTTTTCATTGAGAGCTCTCAGCCTGGTACTAGACTGCAAAAGGGTTGCCCAGAGGACAAGTGGTGTCCCACAATCCTTCACACCTGGCAGACCATGCCATAGGAGGCGATTTCTCAGCTGGGGAATGTTGGGATCAAGACTAGGGCTCAACCTTGGAGAAGAGGGGGGAAATGGAGTATGAGTCCTCCCAGAAGACTCACCTGTACTCAACCCAGACTCCCCAGAGCTATTCCACGGTCCCAGGCAGGTCAGGGATCCTGGCTTAGGTATCACACAGGGAGACAGCAAAGTCAAGCTACTTTGTCTTTACTACATCATTGTTTTGGCAAACAAATCAAGGTGCAACAGGATTTATTTCACATTAATATATTAACTGGATTTTTGTTCAAATAAATAGGGAGTTCTCTTTTAAATAATGATGACCTCACACTCCAGCCAGTCCAAGAGGAAATCAAAGGAAATTAGTGCGTCCAGGGGAAGAGTCACCAATCAGGCATAAAGCTCAAAGATAGGAGATGAGAACTGAACTGGGACTGACCACAGACACCTTTTTACTCAGGAATAAGCCAGGCCCCAAGGTCCAGCAAATACTTGGCCCCAGGTTACACCCCATTTCCCCCTAGTGAGGAGCCTAAAGAGGGTGAAATAAGATGTGCAATCTTCAGCTCCAGGCCTAGGCAGCTCTCTGGGCACAGGAGGGAACAAGATCCTCTAAAAGCATGAGCTAGGAAAATAAGGGAGCAAAGTCAAGCAGTCATTTGTATGTTTTTCCCCAGCTGAACAGTCTTCCCTTTATTCTCCCCTCCTCCAGTCCTGAAGCAGACTCACGATCAAAAACCACAACAAAGTGGTGGGGATATAAAAGGAAAGACAGTAGGAGTATGAACAGGCGGGACACCCCAGAAGGGATGGGAATGGGGAAGAAGGGACTCCTGAAAGCTTGCCATCACCCAATCATATGGTCACACTGGAAACCCAGACTAGACTTCACAACCGGAGAGATCTGAGTGTAGACGGAATGTGGGCAGAGGTTCAAGTCTTGGGGTGGAAGTCAAGCCACCTCCCCAGGTCTGGAAGACAAGAAATACCTCTGCGGATCTGGGCTGAGGAGCCATAAGGATATTCCAAAATGAATTTTAAAATAAGAGTTCCAGGTAGGAGCCGAGGATCTGGTCAGGTCAGCCTCCTCCTTTAAGGGAAGCTGTGATAATGCAATAGGAGTAAAAGGGAAATGGCGACTCAAGTGGAAAGTCCCACTGCCCAAAGCAGAGGAGAGGTGTCAACGCCCCCGGCCAAATGGAACTCTCCTAGACTACTCCCTTTCTCTTCATGCCAGTTACTGCTAACTACACACAGGCCTAGAGCAAAGGCCAGGTCTGACAAAAGCCTCCCCCCATCTCCAAGCTCAGCTCTGGGGGAAGAAGGAGCAGGTGAGTGAAGAGGAGACTGCAGGTGCATCTACTGGGTCTTCTTGTCCTCTGGGGGGTAGTATGGAGGTGGTGGGGGCTGGTCCTGTAGAGAAAACAAAAAGAAATGGGATCAACTCCAAGGGCACAGGAGAAACCTCCAAACGATTTCTTTCCCCAACCCTCCCAGAATGGTGCCCACATAGTGGTTTACCTGGAGGGGCTGCTGCCCTCCAGCCCACCCTGGGACACTCACCGTGGGCATGTAGACATTATGGGGGTTGACAGGATTGTAGTAGGCGCTGGCAGCAGCTTCAGCAGCTTTTGCTTCAGCTAAAAAGAAACACATATCCCAAGCATGTCTGAGTTCTCCTCTCCTTTCTCCAAGGGAAGGAGGCCCCACAAGAGTGGAGTCAATAGTTCCTCAGGGTTCACTGATCTAATCTGGAAGCAGATGTTGGTGTCCTTCACATCCCAACCAGCTCCAACCAACTCAGCAAAGTCAGAGCCGGAGACCCTGGGAATTACTCACTTAAGAAGTCCCAGTGTCCATTATTCCTCTACAGATTGCCCTCAATCATAGAGGAGGGGATGGGGAATGTCTACTTTTACTGTCATATTCCTTTCTACTTGCTAGGGTTCTCCAGAGATACTCGAAAGGTGGACCCTCCTATGGGGAAGCATTGCCAGCATATCTGAGCTGCTTCTAGGCCACAATGGGTCCCTTACCTGCAGGAGTAGATGGAACATCAGGGCCACCTACAGGTGGCTCCATGGGTCCAGGATATGGAGGGGGTGGGGGCTGCATGTACCCTATGGCCCCATCCATCATGGGAGGTCCTGGATAAAACTCTGGCAAAATAATAAGAGTCAAATAAACACCCTGGACAGATGGCTCTCTATGGAAAACACCTGACCATGAGTCATACATATAATTCAACTACCATGTCAGCACAAGCAGATATACATCAAGTTTCTGTTACATCTTAAACATATTCCAAATTTACACATGCTCACTAACCCTCCCTTTTACCCAACTGGCCAGTGCCCAGCAGAAGCCAAACAGACTCACCAGGTGGAGGTGGTGCATAGGGATAGCCTGGAGGATTTGGGTACATTCCATTGGCAGCTGGCATAGGAAAAGCATAGGCTCCATTGGGCATGTATGAGTACCCATAAGCTCCATTGGGGACTTCACCTCTGGAGGCTGCAATCACAAAATAAAAGGGATAGAAGCTCTACTCAATTAGAGGACAATAAAGAATAGAAGCTTGTGTGGAGTTCAGATGAAGGGAGTAAATGGCATCTTAAGAATTCAGAATTCTCCGTATATGTTTAACCTATATTGGATTGCTTGCTGTTTTGGGGAAGGGGGGAGGGAGAAAAATTTGGAACACAGGGTTTTGCAAAGGTGAATGTTGTAAACTACTTTTGCATGTATTTGGAAAAATAAAATATTTAAGAAAATAAAAGTATTATACCCTTCCACCCAAAAAATAATTTATAATTCTTAATTGATTCCGTTCTTCCTTCTGCCTCTCTGAGAATATAATTCAGAGTTCCTGTTTCCTATGGTTCAGATTCTGAGATCCTATTCACCCCACGATGCCCACAAACCAATCCAGCCAATCCTAAAAAAACTATCTTTGGTACCAGTTTTCAGTCTTCATACCTTGTGCAGCTACCTGTAGCATTCGCTGTCCAAACTCAATGGCACCCCCTGCTACAAAGGTCAATTTGTATACAGCTGACCCTTCCCAGCCACCTGGGGAAAGAAGAGGGAAAATTATGAGGAAATAATGAGATAGAAAGAAAGCTAGGCTGTATCTGAAGAGATGGTTATTTGTCCTCTCTGGGACCCTGTCCAACTCCCCTGGAGGCCTGCAGGGAAAGGTTTGGCTCAGCTGTGCAATCTGATCAGCACTTCTCTTTCCTACATTGCCAAGACTGCGCCTGGACTTTGGCCTGAACAGGGCCCTGGCTTAGCCACATGCTTCCTTTCCACTGGCATTTGTCATCAGAACAAAGAGCTTTTCCTGAACCGGCTGAGCCCCAGGTGCTAAGATCCTTATGGAGCACTCTAGTCCTTGCGTTAGATGGGGTCACAGGGATGAGGAGAGGGGCAGGATGCTGAGATCCAACTACAGGAGAGGAAGGGTCTCTCTGCTTAGAGTTAAGCCTCAACAATACTAACAATAGCAGTGACCCCAGGAGGCCAAGACAAGGGAAGGGCAAAGCTATCAATATTAACATATTCTACAGGCCAAAAGTGAACTAAGTCTTGCAGAAGGTTCCTCCATGGCAGCTTTGAAGGCTATAAGATGCCCTGAGGGGCAACCCTAGACTCCTAAGTGATAGGACCAGCTCAGGTGAAGAAGATTAAATGGAAGTCCAGTTCTCTCAAGCCAGCAGGAGATCTTTAAAGACCTCTATGCATCTAAAAAAAGCTCTTCTTCTGGACCTAGGCTAGAACACAAGGATCCCTCTCCCCAGAGTACTTAAGGTTCTTTTTTACAACTGATATTTTAAAAAGATAACTTTCAGGGACAGATGGCAAAATTTTGTTTTCATTTACATGAAGAGACCTAATCTGTTATTTAAAATAGTAAAAATTTTGCAGCTCCTAAAAAACAACATCCTCTAACTGATCAGCTACACTTTCATGTTTTGATTTGGAAATTATACTCAGGCAAGACAAATGTCCTCGAGGCAAAAGCTAAGAATTCCTTTCTAGTAGCTTATCTATGCCCTAGCTCATTCTCACATACCTCCTGCTTCTGCCTTCACTGTTCCCCTGATGTAATTTGCACCAAAAACAGGCTGTTTGATTTCATAGTCCTTCATTAGGTAAAACGGCATCATGAATGACTGCATGGAGTCCTTTCCTTTGGACAGAAAAATTACCTGTGGGAACAGACAATGAATGGCATTAGTAGAGAAAACCTGAAGCTGTTTTACTAGGACTTTCTAATCTTGCAAAGACTTTTTCTATTGTTCAGCAAACGTACCCCTAGTTTCAAAGGGGCCTCCATCTACTTGCTCCATCATACCAGTGTAACCCAATATCACACTCAATGTAAGACAGCAGACCCTGGGGACAAGGGTAATAGGACAAGGAATTCTGCTCTGAGATGGATTTATTCACAAGAATTTCTTAAATATTTGCAATGAGGCAGACATTGTACTAAGCATCAAGTATCACAAACCAGAAATGCAACAGTCCCTGTTTTTGGGGGCTTTTTTAAATTATAGCTTTTTATTTACAAGATATATGTATGGGTAATTTTTCAGCATTGACAATTGCAAAACCTTTTGTCCCAATTTTTTTTCCTCCTTCTTTCCACCCCCTCCCCAAGATGGCAGGTAGACCAAAACATGTTAAATATATTAAAGTATATGTTAAATACAATACATGTATACTGTATACAAAAGCTGTACAAAAAGCATCGGAACAGTCCCTGTTTTCAAGAAACTTAAGCTCTGTTTCTGAACACCCCAAACATACACATGATCATATAAACAAACATGCCCAGAAATTAAATATATGTGAATAAATTATGTGAATATGTGCAATGTAATAGGTCTCATGTAGGATGTGGGATTTGAAGGAATTGAGGGAATCTAGGAGTGAGAGCTAAGAAGGGCATGCCAGGCTGAGATACAGCGTCGGCAAAGGCTCAAAGACAGGAGATGGAAGGTCATATGTGTGAGATAGGAGACAAAGCATGAAATGTGAAGAACAAAAATAAGACCGAGTATATAAAAGGAAACAACATGTAATAAGGACAGTTAGGCTGGATTCTGGCTATGATAGAGAAAGAAATTGCATTTGATTTTAAAGGCAGAGGAATAGTTCCTCTATCCTTGTGCAGTGGGAGTGACACTGTCAGACCTGTCTATGCTTCGGGTTTTGAGGTTTTTTTGGGTAAAATTTTTGAACTGCAAATTAAAGTGAGAAATTTAAGCAAGAAGGTCAATTATATGTGAAACAACAAAGCAACATATGCTAAGAAGAGCTCTATGGAGAACATCCTTAAGAGAGAATAAAGATACAAGTAATATGAATCAGATATCTTTGAAAGGCATAAGTAATAAATATTTCTAGATTATGAAGATGCCCATAGCATCTAAGTGTTTGCAGAACAGATAAGATGACTATAGAGAAAGGCTTCTTGGAAAGGCTGAAGTAAACCTTACATGATATATTAGTAGTGGAAAGGGGAAGAAGACAGTGCTGCTTGGAGACCGAGATGAACTTCCTAAACTCCTGAAAGTGAGGCATACTACTCCAACTTCTCCACTGGCTCCCTGCCATATTGTTCTGGGGCAACCAAGCAAATCATCTGCAAGGTCCAGGGTTTTAGAAAGATGTCTAAAATCCCTCTGTCTTGATTTGCCTATTTGTTTGGATGAAATTTAAGGTGGTGACTTTGACCTATAGATATGAAATCTTCTCTCCTACTCTGCTAAGCCATGTCAATAAAGCACAACACAAGGTCCCTTCCAAAAAATAACAAAAATGTGGCTCTTAGACAACTGAAGGAAAGATCTTTTGCAGGGAAAACCAGGGCTAATGAAACCCCAGTTTATTAGGCCTTTGGAAAGTAAGCAAATTTTTGCTACTTGATATTTCTCACTCTATAAGGCATTGCTAGCCAATTTCTAGCTGGGGCATTTGTTGCTATGTCACTATATTGATCATTTTATATGTGCAGAGGAGTTTCAAGCTAAGAGTTGGGGAAAATATACTTAGGTCTATGTCAATTCAGCATGTCACTTATATACAAATGGAAAGTGGCAATGTTAGACTTTGTAGAATTTGACTAAGCAGCTGTAAACACTTTAGAATCCCAGAGTCCTAGAAGCAATTTGTTGACAAAAGAAACATCATGGGAGATGGGGAAATAAAAGTCATTAATGTTTCAGGAGCTACCTAACACACTGACCTGTGTGTCAATGTTTCTAGAAACCTGAGTCACTCTCCTAAAGTGTCAGGCCTCAAAATGACAGGTAAGGACTCCAAGACTTACTCTGTAAGGAGTCAAATAGAGGCTGCCTTTCTTGGTCCCTTTGAAGGCATCTGTCATATGATCCATGTCACTGAAGGAGAGCTCCACATGATCATAGGTCATCAGAATGCTACAATGGGAAGAGAGAAAAAAGGTTATAAGGGAGATTGGGGATGTGCCCTGAAATCTAGATAAAAAGCTGCGTAATTTCCACAGTCCCTCATATTCCTCTTCTCCCTTTGCATTTACTCCCTCCCAGCCCCAACAAGCAGTGGTCTGCAGAATCCCAAACACAGTGCAACCTGTTCCACCTGGAATAAGAATCAGCTGAGGAAGGAAAATTCCAATTTTCAATGTTAAAGCTGATGTCACCACAGACAACTCTTTTGTCCTCGACGTCAAGGCAGGCTATGTGGCAACTTATTGTGTTTATTATTAATGTTAAGAATAAGGATTGCATTAGATCATCCATTAAGTCCTTTCCAATTCTGTTACTCTATGAAATACCTAGTGGTAGGCATGCCCACTTAAAGAAAATGTAAAAAAGATAAATTATGAAGTGATTAAGGGACTCACTACAGGGTTCCTTTAAATAATAAAAGTAAAAAGGAGATTCAAATTTTAACTTCCATTCATACACCAAATTCTTGGAATAAAGCTAAGGAATTTATGTAAAGGACAGAAAGTTCTTATTTAACAGCCACAGAGCATTTAGAGTCGTGGGAGGCAAAGTTAGAGATAGTGCTTGCCCCAGAAACTCCCACTAAGAATGAAAAACAGTCACAAGAGATGATAATGAATGACAACAACGTTTCTTTGTTCCAAGAACCTATTTGGACACAAAAAGGTCACAAACCAATTCGCATCATGGGATATCTCTGATTACAAGATAAAAATCAAATGACATTGACAGCAATTGGGTCTGTCTTCCTCCTACTCTAACTACTTAATCACTAAACATTTATTTATTAAGCAATACTATGTACCAGGCACTGGGCTAGATGCATGTATATATACAAATATAAAAAAAAAAAAGTCCCCGCCCCGAAAGTGTTTGTTTATATATATAAACACATGTCCATTTATGAAATAATCATGAGACGACTTGAAGATTAGCAGACGGGGGATTGGGCAATCAGGAAATGCTTCATGTAGAAGACTGGATTTGACGACTTTAGAGAGAAACAAGTGATTCTAAAAGAAATTCCAAAGGAGTGGGGGAAGGGAAACTCTGCAAGAGCATGAAGAAAGCTGGAGCGTCCTGTGACAAACATCCAGAAGACCCAAGCCAAAGCCTTTCCACTTGAAAGAATATGGGTGGAACAAAGTAGAAAAATAAGCTAATGACTAGAAAGAGGACGAGCCTGGTTGGGTACTGTGTAGGGAAGGTGGAGAGAGGTCGTACTTCCGGGATCTAAGTCTGTCTTCCCAAGAATTCTGGTCCCTAAATACTTCTTTCCTCTTGACTGATACAGAGGTTCTTTCAACTTTGTGGGGGCTCCAAGACTAGGAAAAGGCAGCTAACACGGCATACTTTCCTATGTCCACAGAAGGCAAAAGGGAGGGGGAGGAACAGTGGGGAGCACGGAAGAGTGGGGAGCACAGACCGTGGGACTGAATGGTTCCGGGCGGGGAGCACTGCAGTATCACTGGCCGCCCTCTCCTCCCCAAGCAGAAGGGAGGACTTAATGAGCATCCACCCACCCGGTCTGTGGAGGAGGTCTAGCTGCCTCTCCCCAGCAGTGTAAAAGTTTTGAGTTTTACAGCGGAGGTTTTGTTAGTAATCCAGAATTCTCCCGGCTCCCCGCGAACTTCCCTTTCCCGGGCTTCACAGTCCTCCCCGGGACAGATGAGGGAGTCGGACCCAACGACCCCCACTGCCGTTCTCGGCTCAGACGTCATTCTCCCGCGGCCAGCTACCTCAGCCTAGCTCGAGGAGTGGGGAGAAGGAAGCCGGCCGCGGCGCTTGCCAGCGGGGTTCAGGGGGATTCCAGCAGCAGGAAGGAAATGTCGAACCCTCGGGGTCCTCAGTGGACCTACAAGACCCCATACTTCCTACTCCAATCTTCGTCCTGCGCTTCCCAACCTGATGCTGTCCTTGGTCCCTAAGCCTTCTCCAACTACCCCCACCCGGAAAGCTCGCAGCGCCTTCCCCCGCACCGCAAGCTGTCGCAGTCCTGGGTATTTCTAGAGGCTCCCCGGGGCGGGGTACGCGGTGGGGCTGGGGGGGGGGGGGGGCTGGGGGAATTCCCCGCCCCCGCCTCCCCTCCCCCTCTCCTAGCCGTTGCTCTCCCCGCCCCTCCCGGCCCTACGTTTTCTTTCCCCACCTCCTCCGACAACTCAGCTCCCCAACCCCCAACCTCCCCGGCTCAGGCCTCTACGAATCCCCGACGGATCCCTCCGCGGCGCCGCTCACTTCTCCGTGTTGTTGACAATCACTCCGCTCTCCGAGTGGTTCCTGTTGAGCGCCATGGCCAAGCTGTATAGACACTCCGCTCCGAGCTTCTGAGAACAGTGCGCCTGCGCTCCGTGCTCGGCCCCGCGTGTCGTCTTTAGGAATTAGGTTCAGCCAATCACAGAATGTGTACGGGGGCAGGGAAGAGGGAACAACCACCTGACCTCGAGTCACGTGAGCGCACTCGGCTCTAGTTTCTCTTTCTTCCCCCCCCACTCCCGTCTTCCGCCTTCTATCGTTTTCCTCCACCTCAAGACTAGCTCTGCTTGCAGGGCCTTCATCATAAATAAGTCCGAAGATTACAATCCCCGGCATGCAATGCTCCGGCCTCACCCTGTGTAAAAGCTGATGGACTTCCGGAGCATCAAAATAGTGAAGGGCCTCAAATTCTTGGAATATAGGATGGCAGAAAATAAGAATGTTGAGTCCTGAGAAGAGAAAATTAGGAAGGAAAGACAGTCTCGTCACGCGGAATCCAAAAATCTCAAGGTTCCTTGCTGCTTTTAGGGCAAGCGGGGTTTTTTTTTTGTTGTTGTTCTGTTTTGTTTTTAATCACTAGAGTTTCAACCATTAGGCCTTCCAGGTAACCATGTAACAATTTTTTTTTTTTAAAGAAAAACAAATGAGACTTCCTCCCTACAAAAAATAAATAAAAGTAAAACAGGCAAAATCAATACATTGAAAAAGTCAGCAAAAATATATAATGCTCAACACTTAGGGACTTTGCATCTCTGCAAAGAAATGAGGTGGGGAAATACAGTAACAGGTAATTGACTTTTCAGATACATGCACACTACTGGCACTAATGAAGCCCATGAAGTCTTCAGAACAGTGATTTTAAATGCACAAAATAACACTTATGGTAATACAAAGGAAACTCATTACGTCACAAGGTATTTCAAAAGAATTTGAACCCATTTCCTAATCAAAGGGCAAAGTTTGTTATAATTGTAATAATGAGGGAAAGGAAAGGGGAACCCCATTTGTCCGTGCATAGATCCCATGAGGCACAGTGTCCCCTGTAAAATGGATTTACAGGCCGAAAACCTAGATTGATAAATAAAAGGTTTATTGTAGGAATTTGGAAGTAAAGCTCAGTTAGAAAGACACCAGGGCCGAAGGTAGCCATTGGCAGGCAGGGACCCTTACATGGCTGGAAGGATACCATGTGTTGGCTGGGAGGGCTCCTGCAAAGAGGGCGTTCCAGCTTGTTTCTTTTATACCCAAAAGATGACAGGCGGTACCCAGTTCTGGCGGGCTTTTCAGTTAGCCCCGATCAGGTGAGGGCTGGGAGAAGCTGAGCTGAGAGTGGGGGGGCTGGGCCCTGGTATTCAAAGGGTGCCTTTGACCAGGATTTGTGAATCAAGGTCAGCCATGGGTTGGGCAATTAGGAATCTTAAAGGGACCCCAACCCTCATCAGTTCCCCCCTTAAACAGTTGAGACTTAAATTCATTTAAGAAAAAAGAAAATATGGGACAGTGTCCTTCATTTAAGAAAAGGTTGAAGATTTTCTCCAAAGATCTTCAGAGTAGCGGGGTCCTCTCGTCTTGTTCCCCCCTCAAACCATCACCCTCCAGATGCATGTGGGAAAAGGGGCGTCGATCTCCTCTTTAATTGCTTCGAGCTGACAAGGGTCGTAGAGATTTGGGGTTCCATGCCAGGAGGTGAGGCTTGAAGTGTGGGGGATGGCAGCAGGCATCAAGAAGGTGTCCCAGTCAGTGTTCTCCAGACTGAAGGTCAGCTGAGAATCCAAAGTGTGAAGCCTAGAGAAAACAGATCTCGGGAACAGATTAAAAGTGGGGTGTCATCCAGGGTGAAGATGGTGACATTCAGGAGAATGGGGTCTAGCAAGAAATGCATCAGGTCCCTTCTGTGGGCTGCTTGTCTGATAGCCCATCTAATTATCAAGAGAAATAGGAGAAAATGCTGAGAAAAGATTATTTGCAGCCTAGCTCCTTAATTTCCAGGAGAGCTGATTTCTCCTGGGGTTGGGATTAAAGGGTGTGGACTCACAAATCAGGGGAGGCAGGAGGCCTTTGATATCTAGTAGATTTAATGAACCACTGCTCTTCTGTAAGGCAGGGTCCAGGGATGCATATATCCCCAGTTGTCAGAGCTGCAGATCAAGATAAGAATGCGGTTTAAGCTCTTGGAAATGTTGGAAAAACTGTGCTGTTCTTGGAAGAGAGTTGGTTATTCAATAAGCAAAGATCCTGAATCTTTTCCTTCCTAGTTTCCCCACTCTTTATGGAGGAGGAGGGAAAAGTATCAGCATAGCCTACCCAGCTTACCGGCCCCTGAGGTTTTGGGCTGTCCTGAGATAAAAGGGAAACAGGGCCAGACCTCAAATTCCTACCAGAGAGCAGGACGCTGGGGGGGGGGGGGGGGGCAGAGTCAACCCTTGTGGTGTTCTGTGGTGGTGAGAAGGCAGCTCCTCCTGCTGGGATTCAGGGCAGAGACTGGGGTCTTCTAAGGCTTAAGTCTAGAAGAGATTTGCATTAAGAGAGCATCTCTGCTTCTTTCTGAGTGTTTGGAGGTAGGAGTTGCCCTGAGAAGAGAACTGAGAGTCTCAGGTTAGCGAGATAAAGGGAAACCAACAGGTGTTAGAAGTCAGTTTTGGTCTTACAGATCTCTATTAGTTGTCCAGTAGCAGACAGATGACCAGGCTAAATGCTTATTTGGCCAAGCATTTAGGATACAATGGTTATATATAATCAGGCTGGAAACAGCAAGGTATGACAATTGAATCGCATTAACAGTTTCTATTGATTATGCTCTGATCTTAAAACCAGTTACATGAGGGGAAAATGTAAGAACAAATATTTATCATAACCTTATGTTGATAACAATAAGGAATTTGTCCCCATAGATTCATATCCAAGTAGATGATATTCATACAAATCTGTTTTTTAAATACCCAATGCAAATACAATCATATACAGAATGTCTAATTCCATATAAGAAAATTCAAGAAGTTAAGAGCTGAACTTTTAGAAATAAATCCATAAAGTATGGATAACATTCACAGAAACCCAGGCTAAGTTTGGTTATTGCTCTTTTCCCAACCTTTTCGATTCAAAGGGGCTAACAGCAGGGAAGCCCTGTTAAAGTGGGTGGAGAGAGATTAGTTAATCTGTTAGTAACCAGACCCCAACTCTATAGCCTTCATTCCCTTTAGGTGTCCCTAAAGGAGAGATTAGTGGGCAGGTAAAAAGCTTTTTCAACTTTTTGCAGCCTCTCTGCTGCAAAAAGAAAAAAAAACTTTTACCTTTTCCATTTCGCTAGAGCTTGTGCCATGACGTCTCAATGACCAATGCTTGGCTTGAGAGGTAGAACTCCAGACAGCGTCAATCAAGTCCCGGGAAATTGAGCTGTCTCACCTCGCTGATAGAGTCTGTGGGGGGTGTGTTATCTCACAGATTGGAAGACCGAGATAGAAGCAAGAGCAATATTGGAAGACATTCCCATAGCTTGGGATGGGAGAGGCATTCTCCTATTCTGAAATATAAGATCTTATCAAGTATTCTGATAAAGAGACAGGGGGAGGTTTTGCAAGACTAAGAGGCAGGGAAACTGAGTCAGGATAATTAGGGAAACTGAGTTAGGACAATAATAAACAAACCAGACTAAAACTAGAAAACACAAGGACTTGTGGCAAGGACCAGTTTCTCCCCGATAACCCCAGAATTATTAGCATAGAACAGCACTCCTCATTCTGAGAGACACAGGCCTCCCTGTTTGAATCTCTGCAGTTGGGGGGCATCTCAGCCAGAGATGGACAGTCTTTAGGTCTGTGGTCATTTGTGCATTTAACTCAGCCTTTGCTGTGTAGCAGTGCTCAAGGCGGTCCTGCTGCCCTGAGAAGGCATCCCAAGTCTGTCAGGGGCTCCGAGAGAAAGCCAAAAATATGGAGTTTGAGAGCTTCATTCTCTCTCTCTCTCTAGGGAGGAGGGATTTCTGAGTAAATTATGCAATTAGACCAAGACAGGCAGCCCCAGCCATTAGAATTCTGATCTCGAAATGCTGAAATAATAATTAAGGAACTGGGGTAACAGGAGGGGAGAAACAGATCAGAGAGGCTGCCAGTCCTAGGACAGGTGCTGATTTCTGATTGCTTTTAAAGAATAATCCCAAAGACTGAATAAGGGATTTCAAAGTTAAAACATAAGCCAGCCAATCATAGTCTAGCAAATTTAAGCAAAGAGTAAATAGTTTCCTATTCGGCCTGAACTGAAATAAGATATCAGTTTTTCCCAATTTTCTGACCAGTTGAAATCTCAGTTTCCTTCTTATACATAACAGACTAGTAAATTTCCTGAAACAACAATAGTAAACAGGTCTATGCAGCAATAGTAAACAGGTTTATACAGAGCAATAGTTAAAAGTTTTTCTCATACAGAATAGTCAAACAGTTTTATGCAAGTCCCCCAGTTTTAACGAGTCTTAAAAAAAAAACAAACATCAATTAATTTGAAAACAGGCCAATCTCAAAACCTCTGCGGAAGAGAAATCCCACATGACCCCTCCCTACTTGGTGGGAGGGGAAGGCAGCTCTCAGGCTACATACAAGGTACTTAATACTGAGAATAGTGGCTGAGTCAAAGACAAAAGATCTTACCCCTACCTCCACTCTTCTTAGGGTGTGAGGGTGTTTGGGGCATTTAGAAAGGTCAGACCCTAATTGGAGATAAGCGACTCCAGAAGCAAGTTGGGGGTTGGGAGTAGAGAGAGATTGGAACTCTACATATAGAATTCAGGTGTTAATGTAGTCATTATCTAAAAGGCAGCTTGAGGGAGAATCTATTCTTAATTCTATATCCCTGACTTCCTGGACTGAAGCCAGAGAAGTTGAGTCAAGAAAGAGACAGTTTAAGGAAACTGAGGCAATAAAAATGAACTGTTGCACACCAGAACAGAGAAAGATTCTAGCGGGAAGCCAAATTGAAAGAATTAAGGAGCATTTAAATAGTTTCAATTTCTTTTAAATTCTCCTCCTGCTGCAGAAGAGCATCCAATCGAGAGAGAGTGCGCTAGGAGCTAAAAGTCCTGGACCAAGAGAAAAAGTTAGGAGCTCCCACCTGCAAGGTTACTGAGACAGAGAAAGGCTTGAGCAGCTAGTTTAAATTCTGTCTAGGCTTTAGAAAGCAGGTAAATATGCCCTGAGGCTTAGAAAGAAAATGGGCAGTTTTAAAATCCAGCCTAGAGAGCATGGTCAGGAAGGTATGGGACAAGCTAGTTCTCTGAGAGAGCTGGAAGCCTTGGCTCCTTTAAGAGCCAGGTAAAAGCTATGAGAGAGACGTTTCTAGAGATCTTGAAAAGATGATGGGTGGTACCCAGTTCTGGCAGGCTTTTCAGTTAGCCCAGATCAGGTGAGAGCTGGGGGAAGCTGAGCTGAGAGTGGGGGGTGGGGTGGGCCCGGATATTCAAAGGGTGCCTTTGACCAGGATTTGTGAATCAAGGTCAGTCATGGGTTGGGCAATTAGGAATCTTAAAGGGACCCCAACCCTCATCAGTAACATCATTACAAGCTGGCTGAATTCCAAAAGAATTTAGCAAAGTTGAAAGAGAGAGGAGACCCCTTTAACCAGCTTTCTATCATTGGCATCCTAATTCTCTGGCCCAGGGGAGTGGTCTCCAGAATTTGGTTATCACTGACCAGATCATTAGTCAGCAATGAATTGAGGAGTGGTCTCCACACTGATTACCACTGACCAACAGATTATCTATCTCACAGTCAACAATGAACTGAGGAATGGTCTATTCATTATTGACTCAGGAGTATGATCTGTGAGACTCTCCCTTGACCAGAAGCAATCTAATTGATGGATTGTTCTATTCAGAATTAGACAGGTTGGATGTGGAGTTTCCTGAGGCAGACTCTTATGACCAACACAACACAAATGGGGCTAGTAGTGATTAAAAGTAAGGAGACAGGGTTGCTGATAATTCCACTGAGCCATTTATTGAAAGAAATCATGTTGCTTATATATTTCAAAACCATATGTTACTATGAAAGAGATTGTTTTGTAACCAACCCTGGTTTCTGTTTTCTATGGTCTATCTCTCTGAAGCATGTTGTCAGTTTCTAGGGACTCAATCTTATTTAAAGTTCACAATGCCCCACTAATAAGTTTCCCTATTGATTAATTTTAGGAGAAGGGGAACATCTCAGTTACCAAATTTCTAGCTTCCTGGGAGTTCTCTACATCTCCTCCTTTTTTGTTTATTCAAGTGCTCTCAAGTCTTGAAATCTGAGAACCTGTCTGCGGACGTTCTTCAAAATCTTTTTAATTATGGTCAGAAAAGCAACCTACCAGAGTAGGTCCACAGATACAAATAATTATAAGTAAAATTACAGCAAATGCTATGAGTACAATTTCATGCCCAGTGCCACTGAATGTTCCTTGTTCTCTCTTAATCTAATCAGCAGTTGTTTGGGCAGTCTAGTCAAATTCTAGATTTTCATGTGATTCTTTAACATATCAGCAATTTTTTGAAGATCTTCAATATCCAATGTAACATTTTAATTTCTCCATAATCCATTAAGGTGATTTCTAATTTTATCCCATTCCCACTCTGACTCATTGTATTCATTATTAATTATACAGAAACTAGTAAACCTGTAATTACATACCAATCTTTGTCTAATCTTCAATATTTCCACTTCTTGTTCTGTTTTAAGAACATCCTGCTTTAGTTGATTTATACCTTCATAAAATTCCTTATTAATTTTATTCTATATAGCCAACCCCTTAGAGTTGTTCAGAGTAAGTTCATGCAAATAATTAGCTTGAACTACTTTATTTTGAACAGTGGTTATAGATATACAATCAAGTCACTGGAAGCTAAAATAGAAATTAATGCAATTATACCAGAAACAACACATGAAATATATCTTTTCTTTCTACATTTGCTGAGTAAATGTTCGATATTCTCCAAGTAATGTTTTGCTCGAGTGTGATACCAATTATCATATTAAATGAAGGCTTCATAATAGCAAACATAATTCTGGTATTAACCTTACTTCCTATACATTCAGAAACTTTTGCATTCCCTGCAAGTAACATTATAAACTCCTTCTACCTTTGTTATTGTCATTTGGTCAATTTCTCCCCATATGAAAGCATAATTATTCCACAAATATGTCTGCACAGTAGCATTATATGATATATTCTTATTTCTATTCTAAAAATATTCCTCTATAGGAGCAAACAGAAATGTGATTTTCCAAACCTGATCATTCCCCTTTTGATTATTTTCCCCAATTCAATGTGAGGCATCCCCCATGCTTATGGCAATTATGAGAGTCACTAAGCTAAGACACATAAGTCTTATTCCAAATTGTGTGACAAAGTCTCTGCTCTGTTCTGCAGTGCAGAAAGGAGGATCAGCTTCTTCAGAGTTCCATAGGTCACAATCTGGACAGGGTGATATATGAATTCTCCAATTGGGAGTTTTTTCACAGTTTTGTCCCAATGTACCCATAACAATGGTTGTTTGAGGAAATGTTGTAAGTTTTGTGGCACTACAGACTTAAAGCCTTTTTTATGCAATTGGAGGGTTGCAACATTCCTGCTAGCCAAAAACCTGTGAAAAGGACCATATTTATAATGAAAGTGAATAGGTTGTATCAGACTACAGCTGTCAAAGCTAGCATTTGTAGTAACACATAAAGGAGGACCTCCATGTCTTGTTAACATCCTTCCACATCACATATTGTGACAGGAGGGCCAGGTGGCAGAGCTGGTCCCTTAACTTTTTCTGTTCCTCTTTGTTTGAGGAAAAATGATATAGCAAAGAAAAAAATAAATCAGCTGGGGTGCTGGACATGTTATTCAATATGAGATAATGGTATATAATGCTTTAACAAGTTTGTTCTTGGGGGGCTTGTCTCCCCCTTTTTGTTTATCAAGAATGACTTTTAAAATTCTATTTTACCCTTTACTTCTCCTAGTTTTGATAAGCAAATTTTTGTTATACAAAGAGAGAGTATCAGAAAAGACCATCTGAGAGCCTTTCTCTTTGCATACTTTATAGAAAGTTTCTCCTACAGCTTCCCATTCACTGATACTGATTTGAAAGTCACTGGGGAGCCAGGGTGCATTGTTATAAACATCTTATGGAAATGCTCTTAACAAAACCAGAAGATTTAGGACTGTTGACTTATTGTTAGAACAGAAGTCCCTCTAAAATCGGGAGACCACAAAATCATATTACATCATTTTCCCCTCTCAAGCAGTTTGTATCCCAAATTCATTTGGGGCAAAGGGGTGGAGATCTCATCTTCTGAAGCTGTTTCATGCTGATAAAGGGCATAGAGCTGTCCCTGCCTAGTGAGGTCCAGACTAGGGAGGGGAGACAAAATGGCAGCAATAGCATTCAGAGAGGTGCTGAGTGTCAATCAGTTGGTCAATGGTTCAAGGTGGCCAAATAGTTGGAAGTTCATAGCAAGGAGTCTGAAGGAAACAAATCTCATAAGTAGGTTAAAAATGCAGGGGTCAAATGTGAGCAAAATAATAATAATAATAATAAAAAGTGGAGTTAGTAGGGACAATAGTCAGGAATCTGAACCAGAGGAAGGCTGGGGCAGGGTGGTGGTGAGGAGAGATGAAGCTATCATAAATGCCTATTGTCTAAACAGCTTTTCTTAAGATAAAGACCAAATAATGTTTTCCCCAAAATCCCCATTTTTGTCTCCTTAAAGGGGGGGGCAGTGTCTGAAGCAGTGGCATTACACACAGTGAAAGGAGCATTCAGATGATCTAGGATGCAAACATCATAATGTTTAAAAAGGTGTTAAGCAGGGGCAGCTAGTTGGTGTAGTAGATAGAGTGCAGCCTTGAAGTCAGGAGAACCTGAGTTTAAATCTGGCCTCAGACACTTAACACTTAGTTGTGTGACCCTGAGCAAATCACTTAACCCCAAGTGCCTCAGCAAAAAAAAAAAAAAAAAAAAAAAAAAAAAAAAAAAAAAAAAAGTATTAAGCATTGGGTAGAGAGGATGACATGCAGAGTAGAGATAATAATCTTAAATGAGTTTGATCTCCTTTAGCAAAAACCTCTGAACCTTTTCAATTTTACAAGGGAAAGTTTTTACTCAATTAGTAATGGTGATAATAAAAAACAAAAAGTAGTTTGAAACCCCTGAGAGGGGGCATATGTGTAACATCTATCTGCTGGTCCTTGCCTAAGTATTTACCCCTCCTCCAAATAGGCTTCAGAACAGGGAAGTTTAACAGCCTTTTCAGAATTACTTGGGCACACACTGGGCAGATCTGTTTAATTGTTGTAAATGGCTAGAACTGAGCAGATGCACTTAGATAACAGAGCACCTAAAGCTAATTACCAATTGGACAATACTTTATTAACATATGCTTGAATACCTTGCCCAGTTATTCTGTGCTGGCTTTATCTGTCGGTAGACAGAGAAGTGTGAGAGAGTTGAGAGGGTGGAGTTGGATCATTCTTTGGTGCTAGAGAGAGAAAGAAAGGTATGGAGATTCCTATATCTATTCCCCTGACAGCCACCCCAAAAAGACCAAGAATAAAGACTTTTGCTTGTCCTAATTCCTGCTCACTCTAAGGAATTCAGGGTACTAACGTGGTCATTACATTTGGCACGCAAGGTGTGGGCCAAGCACCCTACTTTCACTGAAGAAGTCTTCCAGTGACCAGGAAATTAGGTGAGTATTTTAATAAACAAACAGGGAACTTATTTTGTTAAGGGCTAAACTAGTAACCTTTTCTAGCTGAAATGGGGCAGATGTTAGGAAAAGGTTCTCCCCTGTCCCCAGCCCCACTGCTACCCCCCACCCCGAAGGGACGCTATAGAATCCATGCTTAAGTTGATTGAGGGGCAAGGTTGATTATAACTTGGGAATAGATTGCTGGACTCTTGGGTACATTAAAATGCATGTCCCCTTGGTTCTTAGAGGAAGAAGAAATAAATGCAGATAATTGGAAGCTGGTAGGAGAACAACTCTGTGAATACTACAGTGATAGAGGTCCTCATTCAATTTCCTCGGAAGCATTCTATATATACAACATAATACAATTGGCCTTAAAGAATCTTGCAAGTCATAGAAAAAAGAAAAGTTTTAGAACCGGCCAGATGAGGAAGTACGAGGAAAAAGAGGAAAACAAAGAACAGTTTAATGACCATATCACCAGAGGGCATGGGACTTAAATAAGGTTCAAGGGCGTGGCGATTCTGGCTCTCCTGAGGCAGCTTCAACCCCACCTAGGAAGCAGATTATGGACATGCCCCCATCAACTCCACTTTCCAGGATGGAGGGAGGAGGAGTAGTGGGAGGGACAGTAACACAACCAGCACCTCCCCTCCAGCAATCACCCCCTCTTATGATTAGATTGCAAAAGGCGGTACTTAAAGCCACAGAGGAAGGGAAGGCTATAGGTGATTTGAAGTTGCAAATATTTCCAGTGATTCAACAGTTTAACTCTTCAGGTCAAGAAAGTAGAAGATACACTCCTTTTAATATTGACGTCCTCAAAGACCTGAAAAAGGCTTGCACTCTTTATGGGGCTACATCAGCTTATATTAAAATGTTATTGCAAAATTTGGCTTATGAAGTCTTAACCCCTAGTGACTGGAAATCTATAGCAAGGGTATGCTTAGAACCTGGACAAAACTTGTGGGTTTCTGAATATAGTGAGCTCTGTAGAATACAAACCCAACAAAATAATCAAAATGGAGTTAATACTTCAATCACCTATGACCAACTAACAGGTGTAGATTCTTATGCAGAAATTTCAGTACAGATTAATAGCAGCATATGAGCAAATTGCTGCTATCAAAACATGGGCTTCTCTTGCCAATGAAAATGACAAGGGTGAGACCTTCACAAAAATTGTGCAAGGGCCAAATGAACCCTTTGCTGATTTTGTGGGACATTTGCAGACAGCTATCATATAGACTAATGGTGAAAATACAGTAACAGACATTTTGATAAGGCAACTTGCTAAAGAAAATGTTAATGAGATTTGCAGAAGAATTATACTAGGATTTTGCAAGGATGCTCCTTTAGAGGAGATCATAAGATGCTGGGCCATAGTGACCACTTTTATAGTCAGGTTATGATACAGACTTCTCAATATCCCAACATGGGAAGACAGGGTCTCTTTTGGCAAGGGACTTCCAGAGAGACTCGTCAATGCTTTCAGTGTGGTAAAGTAGGGCATCTGAAAGCTCAATGTTGCCATAGAGACAGAGTGAGAAAATAGGGTGGGAGAACAAGGCCCAAAACCCCATGTCCAAAATGCAAGAGAGGGTTCCATTGGGCATCAGAGTGTAGACTGATTCAGGGAAAGGGGATGAGGGGCCCAGCCCTAGGGCCCCAGGCAAAAACACTTGGGGCATGATGGCAGCCAATGCTACACCCAGAGAGTGCTTAGAAGTCCAGTACCCAGACATGATCAATCAGCCAGGAAGCCATTTGATGGGAGAAAGGGATTACAATTGGGGAGAATAGAGTTGTATGCAGCTGGGACAACTGAGATACCCCCTGTTCCTCTCTAGCCTATGGATTCCCTTGCTTCCAGGCACAGTAGGCTTGACTATTTCACCTCCTGAATGTATTTACAAAACAGTGTCCATCCATACACTGATGTGGGAAACTGGGGAATGTGTAGATAATATCCCAGTCACTAACACAGGTAGACAATGTGTGACTTATCAACCAGGGGAAGTAGTAGCATCGGGTTTACTGATACAGACTCCTAAGAAGCAACCAGGTGATAGTCGCCCAAATTCTGACTCCAAGCAGCAAAATCCAAGAATATACTTGACAGCAGCTGTGACAGCTGACCAACCTATGCTCACCATCTATATAAATGGCATACCCTTAGAAGGATTGGTAGAAGTGGTGCAGATCACACAGTCATTAGAGGTGACAACTGGTCCAGTCACTGGCCAAAGATTAAGGAAGACACCTACATGTCTGGTGTAGGAGGATCAATAGTAGCTGAGTGCTACCCCTTTGAGATGGACTTTTGAAGATGAAACTGGAGTTTTTACTCCTTTTATAGTTGAAAAAAATCCCCATCAGGAGCAGCTAGGTGGCGCAGTGGATAGAGCACCAGCCTTAAATTCAGGAGGACCCGAGTTCAAATCTGGTCTCAGACACTTAACACTTCCTAGCTGTGTGACCCTGGGCAAGTCACTTAACCCCAGCCTCAGGGAAAAAAAAAAAGAAATAAAGAAAAAATCCCCATCAATCTGTGGGGAAGAAACATTTTACAATAATTAGGGTTAAAAATGAGTACTTCCATTTTTTACACAGGGCTACTGTTGAAGGCCTGCCAACACTTTCACCTGTTCCTATCCAGTAGAAAACTGATACAGCAGTGTGGATAGAACAGTGGCCCTTAGGTAGTGATAAAATTCAGGCCTTATTAGATATAGTACAGGAGCAACTTGACCAAGGACACTTACAACCTTCTCTAAGTCCTTGGAATTCCCCAGTATTTGTTGTAAGAAAGAAATCTGGAAAAAGAAGGATGTTGAATAATTTAAAAAAGGTAAATGAACAGATAGAAACTATGGGAACTCTTCAGCCTGGACTTCCATCTCCTACTCAATTGCCTAGAGAATGGCCTCTGTGGGTTATAGACATTAAGGATTGTTTCTATTCTATCCCCCTAAATAAGGAGGATATGAAAAGATTTGCCTTTTCAGTGGCCAGCGTTAACTTAGCTGAGCCTTATAAGAGATATGAATGGACAGTTTTGCCACAGGGAATGAAAAACAGCCCTACTATGTGTCAAATGTATGTTGCTGCTGTTCTTACTCCAATAAGAAAAGCATTTTCAAAAATAATGTTATTGCATTACATGGATGACATATTGGATGTGCACCTGAGGAACAAATGTTAGAAGCATGTCTACAAAAGACCATAGAAACACTAAGGAACCACAAATTGCATATAGCTCCAGAAAAAATTCAAAGGCATGCTCCTTTTCAATATTTAGGATATGAAGTATACCCTAAGGTGCTTACAGTACAAAAACTCTCCTTAAGAACAGAGAAGCTAAACACCTTAAATGACTTCCAGAAATTGGTGGGAGATATCCAATGGATGCGTCCAGTATTAGGCTTGACTACCTATCAATTACAACCATTATATGAAGAGGAGACAATGCTTTAAATTCACCATGCCAGCTTACAAAAGAAGCTCAAGAGGCTTTGAGACAAGTTGAACTGGTTTTATCCAATATGGTTGAAAGAGTCACTCAAAAACCCTTGGAAATATCAGTTTTTGCTACACAAGAGGAGCACACAGCAGTCCTTTATCAAGGAGACAGTGTTA
Source organism: Sminthopsis crassicaudata (assembly GCF_048593235.1). NCBI lineage: Eukaryota > Metazoa > Chordata > Mammalia > Dasyuromorphia > Dasyuridae > Sminthopsis > Sminthopsis crassicaudata. The sequence continues at coordinate 336,685,266 of NC_133620.1, forward strand.
TAGAGTGGGTGAACCTCCCAGTACAACCAGAACAAAGCCTTACTCCTTACCCAGTGCTTGTGGCTAGAATTTTATTAAAGGCCATTAAGCAAGCAGTACAATTATCTGGGATAAGACCTGACAAGATATACACCTTTTATGCTAATGCAGAAGTTAATGTGTGTGGTGAAACCATCCCAGAGTGACAAATTTTATTAGCCATGGCTCCAAATTTTACACACAGGTCTCCATTAAAGATAACCAGACTATTACATAATTGGTGAAGGGATTCTTGAAGAAAAGATTTCTAAAGTTCCTCTTAAAGGACCAACTTCTTTACAGATGCATCAAAACATAATATTTGCATTGTATACTCTCGTGACTTAACTAAAAAGAGAGTAGTCAGAACTCCTTTTCAGTCCACTCAGCAGAATGAATTGAATGCAATCATTCTAGCTCTTACTTATTATCCAGGAGATATAAATATAATATCTGATTCAGCCTATTCAGTAGGTGTGGTACAAAGAATTGCCACAGCCCAAATAAAATTTGTAGCCCCAAAAACATTGGATGGTTCCATTGCTGATTGTGCCCATCACTGAAAGAGCATGCCAGTTATGGCATTTGACTCATGGACATCAAAAATTGTTGTATTTCAAAATCCTCAGGAATCATTGGAATCCCTGAGTTGTGATAAGACTTCTAAACCCTGAGGAATCATTGGATTTTCTGAGACATGATAAGACTGTTGTAGGACTTGAAATCCCTCAGGAATCATTGCATTCTCTGAGACATAATAAGACTGTTGTAGGACTTGAAAACCCTCAGGAATCATTGGATTTTCTGAAAAATGATAAGATTGTTGTAGGATTTGAAAACCCTCAGGAATCACTGGATTCTCTGAGACATGATAAGACTGTTGTAGGACTTGAAAACCCTCAGGAATCATTGGATTTTCTGAGAAATAATAAGACTGTTGCAGGACTTCAAAAACTTGTGGGGAACATAGGATTCTCTGACCGGTGAAGCAATGGACAATAGATTGGTTCTGAACTACCTCTTGGCTTCTGAAGAAGGCGTATGTGTAACTGATATTTACATACCTTCATCTAGTCCTTTATCTAGGACTTCTAGAAATCTTTTACAAGACCACGTTGATTTATATTGTTTGTTATATCACTACTTACATGTACAATTCATGTTTGTTACACCACATTGAGCCTGAACTGGCTGGGGGGAGAGTCATCACTAATTGCCTGTGCATTATTGCTATGTACTTGTGTAATACTTCCCATGCTGATGGGTTTGTGCATACCTGTTTCTAATAAGACCTTTTAGCCTAGAAACCCGCTAGCAATCCCTACCTCCCTTTGGTACTTTTCATCTCCCTTCCTGAGAAGTCAGGGGGTGTGTGATCACCTCCTTTTCAGGGTTCTCACCTCCCTGAGAAGTCAGGGATGGCATGACCCCTGTGTTCTAAAACAAAAGAAAGCAGGGGATGTAAAGGGCTGGAACTGCACCATGCACATAAAGCTAATTACCAATTGGACAATACTCTATTAATATATACTTGGAGGATGATCCTGCCCAATTATTCTGTGCTGGCTGGATCTGTGGGTGTAGACAGGGAAGTGTGAGAGAGTTGAGAGGGTGAGTAGGATCATTTTTTGGTGGTGGAGAGAGAAAGGAGGTGTTGAGATTCTTAGATCTATTCCCCTGACAGCGACCCCCAAAAGACCAAGAATAAAGAGTTTCCATATCCTGACTCTTGCTGACTCTAAGGTATTCAGTGTACTAATACAGTCATTACAAATTGTTTCTCCCAGCTTGTGACCAATGAAAATAGGTTTCACAAGGGTTTAGAGAGCTTTTTTTTTTTTTTTTTTTTTTTTTTTTCCAAATGAGTAGCTTGGTATAGGGCCCAGGATTTCTCAAACTATGGCCGGCGGGCCAGATGCAGCATGCTGAGGACATTTATGTGGCCTGCTGGGTTATGGCATATGGACTGAGGGGTGGAGACAGAGTGTGAGTTTTTGTTTTTACTATAGTCCAGCCCTCCAACAGTCTGAGGGACAGTGAACTGGCCCCCTTTTTAAAAAGTTTGAGGACCACTGGCTATAGGCCATAGAGAAGTTTCTACTGGATAGCTTTGGGACTTGGAATGTTAGTTCTCAGGTCATGAAGAAGACTCAAGGAAGGTAGTGTAGAAGCGTTATGAGTGAGTTTGCCAGAATAATTTTTGGAATGAATATCCTACAATTATATGGATAAGACAGGCTTTCTGACAGGTTAAAACTGTTCCCCTGGGAGGTAGCTAGTACAAATGAGGTGAAATCCAGGATAGGGATGATGACATTTGGGAATGGGGCCATTGCAAATAATGCATCAGGTTCCATCTGTGGACTGCTTTGGGATGCTGAGGGCACACCCAACAACTCTGAATGTCCCCACTGCCCAATGGGAGTTCCCTACTCTGACTAAAGACAAAGGCGCCATCTTCCCATTGTCTGAGGCCCACAGAGTAACATTGAGAGAGCTGGAGAGAAAATACTAGGAGCAATGCACTTATCCTCAGAATGTTGTTAAAGGTACCCCTGGAAAAAGCGGAAAATAACAAGAAAGAAAGAAAGCTAATCTTAAATGCCTCGGCATTTTGAGTTATTTGAGAAGTGAAGCCTGGGCCATTGTGGTTCTTCCAAGAACTGGGCAGGTCAAAAGAAGTTCCCACTAGCTGGCTTCGGGATTAGAAGCTGGCCTCCTTTCTTCCACAATGACCTATATACAGCAATAAGAGTCAAAGAACTGGGGAATTAAAGGTGCCATAATTAGGGGCAAACAGGAAATGTTAAATGTCTGAGGTCAAATTTGAACTCAGGTCCTCCTGACTTCAGGGCTGTTGCGTTCCCCACTGCACCACCTAGCTGTCCCTCCCTTGCATATTTAATATGATTTTTTGCTGTCAAAAATCTCCTTTCTTTTCCTATAACCCCATGAAAACATAAAAGACATACTTGGAGTCAGTATAGATGTTTACTCTCATTCTTTTCCTCAATTCTAAAATTCTGAGGACAAAAATGCTCTGAATCTGGTGGGGGGGGTTCCAATGGCTGGCCTAGGGTGAGCTTAGAGGCTTCCTCAATTAGAAGGGCTGTTGCAGCTAGCTCTAAGGCAGGAGGGTCACCCCCAAAACACCAAATTTTTTTGAGAAATAAGCAAGAGGTCCAGGATAAGGCCCCAGAGATTCAGTCAAGACTCCAAGGACCTGGTTCTGCCTTTTATCACCATACCGAGTAAAAGGCTTTAGGTAGGGCTAAGGCTAGGGCAAGAGATTAGTTTAGCTTTTGGGGTCTTAATCAGACTGAGTTAGCATGATTGGGCTAATTGAGCTAAAAGACTGAATGGGCCTTTAGACAAAGAAACTCCATATCCCTGTGGGGGGGGGGGGGGGAAGAGGCTGGAAGTTTAGAGTTTGTATGGCTACAGTCAGAGAAGCCTCTTGGGTGGGGCTGCAGATCAAGATATCATCTAACCCATACTGGCCATGTGCATTGGGAGGGGGTTACATTCCCCTGGATTTGCCCCTTCAAGGGCAAAAAGAAATTGTGAATCCTTATTCAATGGTATGCAAAAGAAAGCATCTTTAAGATCTAAAGTAGAAAACCATTTTGTCCCCTGGGATACTTGTACTGAGCTTATGGCTTCTACTGACCATTTGCTCTGGTTATAGAAATTTGCTGTAAGAGCAAAAAGCAGGGACATGATTATAATAACATAAAGCAGGTCCTTTAGGCCTCAACCTGAGGGCATATACACTACAGGATAAAGCATCCTCAGATCTTTTTGACAACTGATCATACAGTAATAACTCCACCTTATAGCCACACTCAGGAATAATCAAGTTGGAAAAAAAGAAACAACTGGGAAACTGAGTCAGAAGGATCCCTCCTTAAGCAGGGAATAAGATTGGGTCCTCCCCAGCTTTTGCCCAGATAAGTCATCCATTTAGACATTTCAGGAAGGCATTCTCTGAGTAATTTATGGCACTCCTCTGGGAATGATGGGCTACTGACAATGATCAGGCAATCAAATTCAGAACTCAAAAGAATATCAGTTACAGTCCAAGAGATTTTATCTCTAATAGTAAATTCTACCAATTGCAGCTTAGGGCTAGATACATTATTTTAAAAGTTTGCCAGAACTTACATACATAGGAGATTTTGTTTAACATGTTTTATATGTTTAAACTTATCCTGGTGCAAAGGATCAATCATTATACAGGCTTATAAATTTTTAATAAACTTTTCTTGTTTAGAAACTATAAATCTTAAACAGACTCATTTCTCAGAACTGATGATCTTGCTGATGGTTTCAAGAAAACTGGCAAGCTTACAAATTAAGGGCAATTGATAGAGTCCTCAGGGAAGGGGTTCAGTTTGCTGTTACCCACCTCAATTATTCTTGGTATTTTTGTGAGCTCCCCCCACTCTGTGAAGGGGGAAAGGTGTTGCACACCTCATGCTTGGAGGTAAACAGATAAAGACTTTCACTTCATCCCTCTTGTTCCACACACAATAATTACCAATGTTAGGTTTGATGTGATGACAATAACTCCAAGTAACTTAGTTAACGATTTTAGAATTTTCCTAAGTAATAGCCAAATAGTCTGAGTTGTAATTTCTATTCCCTTAAATGTTTCCTTTTTGTTTTAGGAAGAAAACAAGACAATTTTAAAGTTGAGATAGAATAGATTTTAAGAATTGACTTAACTTTAGTTAACAAGATTCCCTAGATTCTGATTAAATGTCCTAGACAAATTGAGTTGCAATTTGGTTGTTTTTCAATCTACACAAATAATTTCTCTTTTTGTGAGCCAGGAAAAAAAGGGTAAGGTGCCAATTTCTACTGATAGGGCCTCAGAAGTCTGATTCTAGATAACTAGAGTTTTTAAGTTAGTAGTGTTTGGGACAAGAAGACCTACCCAAATTGACTACTCAGAGATCACTCATAGAAAGCAGAATTATTTATTAGAATCTCGAGAAGCGGACCCCATCCTAGTCTGCGAGCCAAATTTCACAGCAGGATAGGGCCAGAGCCTTGAAAATGCTTATAGATTTTATACATTTCAGACAAAGAACCTTCAAAATCCTGCCCTCTAGAAGTTGTGATTGGTCACATAAGTCTACTGTACCCCTAGTTGGTCAGTGGAATGTAGTACACAAGGTGATATACAGCTTCTTCGGCCATGTTGGAAAATGGAATATTGTTTAGGCCTTATTTAAAATCATGTAATTCTGGAGAAGCAGAAACTGAGGCCTGAAAGGCTTGGTCTACTTTAGTAAACAGTCTCTGATCAATATGTGCTGTAAGTTCTTGACTCTTTTCCCACACAGTAGCAAACTATTTTTCTGTTTTCCTAAAATTCCCAAATTCTTCTGTTAACACTATGAGAGCCAACTGAGATCCTTTTAGTGGGCTTTAATTAGAGCTCCTTTAAAATTGCTTTTACTATTGTAACTCTAACAAATTTCCAAATTACTTTACACACACATAGACATCATTTAACTTTTGGCCTCATCTAAAAAACCCATAAATTTATCAAATATAAAGCAATTATATCCAATAAAACAGTTAATATTCATATGGCAGGTTTTATGCTAAGCACTTTTGCAATCATGTTTTCTTCACAACAACTATTATTTCTCATTACAAATCAGAAAACTGGGCAGAGATAAAATAATTTGCCAAAAACTACATAGCTAATACACATCCACAATTAAGACAGAGAATGGTGGTCTTACCAAATGCAGAGACTGACTGGTTTCTCACCTCACACTGCCATGCTGGGTGGTGCCAGGGGTAACCAAATTCTTCCCAGGAAGTTCCTGGACAGAATCTGCTGAAAGCTGGGGTGACTGGTGCCAGGATCTCCCTTTGATGGTAGTTTCAGGTGCCAGGGCTCAGGGAAAGCTGACCATGGAATCTGACCTCCATTGCATCCCCATTCCCCCCAAGCTGGTTTGAGGAAGTATTTGGGCAAGGTTGCTTGCCCAAAATTTTGCTTCCCCTATTTCTACAGATTAGCAGAATTTGAGTTTTAATCTGATCTGAGATGAGAGGTGTTAGCAAACAGAGGGATTTGGGCTATCTTGTTAGTAATCCCCACAACTGAGATACACTCAGGATCACCCTGGAGAGTGGAGTAGAGAGGGTCTCTTACTACCCTCTGGAGTACTTTCCCAAAGGAGCAGAAGGAGGACTCCAGACAAGATAGGAGTCAAGGAAGGATTACCAAAAAGTTGCTATTTACTTAGTTTGTTTTTTCCATTTCTTTTCTTTCAGAATGGGATAAATTCCTGGAATTATCCCCATTGTTTCAGGAATTTTTTCTTGCAATCTTAAAATGGCTTATTATCAAACTTATTAATCATTGCTTTCAAGATTTTGAGAATTTACTAAGATGTTATTCTAATTTTAATTAGCTAACTTTTTTTGTGTAGCCCCCAGCTTGGCCACAGCTGAAGTCTACGGGGAAAAAGTTAAGCTTTTTAAAGAAATTTTCCCAGCATTCTAACTACAGTAGACTGGAATCCTGGGCTAAGGAAGGTCTGAGGCTTCATTTCCTGCCTTTTGGTCCTCAGTTTCCTCATCTGCAAAATGAGGTCAATGACCTCTAAGATTACTTCCAGCTTTGAATCTATGAGCCTCTCAGCCTTTGATCTTTGTATTGGCTGACCTATATTTGCATTCTCTTCTTACCTCTGCCTTCTTTATGTTATGTTTTATTAGAGGCCTTTCCTGAATATCTAGAGGTGCCTTGCCTCCAAATTGCTTTAAATATTTCTGTATTTGACATTATTGCCTATGCTAGAAAGTAAGCTCTTGGAGCACAGAGAATGTTGTCTATTAGAATACAAACTTTGTCGAAAGTGGATTTTATGGAGAATGTGAGTGACTTTATTGAAGTTATAGTTACTTTTTTTTTTTAAGTTTTTCTGTGTGACTCTGAATGCACTAAAAGTCTCCTTCAGAACTTTCCTTCCTCCCAACACTTTATAATTACAAAAGAAAACTCTTAGGAATTTGAATAGAACCCATCCATTTCTTTTTATCCTAGCTAATTAATGAGACCCAAAGGTAGGAGCTTCACAAATGTTAATTAATTGACTGCAGCAAAGGGCTGTGCTAAAAAAGCCTTAGCAACAATTTAAGCATCCTTTTCTTTTGCTAAAAATCATACCATTTCCTGTCTATGTATGGGACCTTATGGATCTTATCTAAAACTTTCCACAGGTCAGAAAGATATTGATAGACATATTGATATATATATAAAATTATGGATATAAATATGTATGTGTGTGTGCCATCCTTGAAATTGTGAGAAGCACATGTTCATCACCAACTGAAGGACTGTATCACATTGTTGTATAACTAAGTTGCAATGTAAAATGACAATTCTACTAAATTTTTTGTTTGTTTTTGTTTTGTTTTGGTTTTTTTGGCAGTTTTTTTTTTAATTAATTTTATAATTATAACTTTTTTTTTTGACAGTACATATGCATAGGGAATTTTTTTTTTTATAACATTATTCCTTGCACTCCCTTCTGTTCCGAATTTTTCCCCTCCTTCCCTCCACCCCCTCCCCTAGATGGCAGGCATTCCCATACATATTAAATGTCTTATAGTATATGCTTGGTACAATATTTATGTGCAGGACGGAATTTTGTTGTTGTTGTTATTGCAAAGGAAGAATTGTATTTAGAAGGTAAAAATAATATGGGAAGAAAAACAAACAAAAAAAAATGCTCACAGTTTACACTCATTTCCCAGTGTTCCTTTTCTAGATGTAGCTGATTCTGTCCATCATTGATCAATTGGATTTGGATTAGCTCTTCTCTATGTTGAAGATATCCACATCTTGTTTATGTTGAAGGTTTCCACTTCCATCAGAATACATCCTCATACAGTATTGTTGTTGAAGTGCATAGTGATCTTCTGGTTCTGCTCATTTCACTCAGCAACAGTTGATGTAAGTCTCTCCAAGCCTCTCTGTATTCTAGAGGTCTCCTTTTGAACCTCAACAAAAAGATATGAAGAGGCAGTTTTCCAATGAAGAAATTAAAGTCATTCATGAAAAAATGCTCTAAATCACTTTTGATTAGAGAGATGCAAATTAAAACAATTGATGTACCATCTCATACCTATCAGATTGGCTAGTATGAAAGAAAGGAAAAATGATAAATGTTGGAGAGGATGCAGGAAAATTGGAACACTAACACATTGTTGGTGAAGTTGTGAATTTATCCCACCATACTGTAGAGCAATTTGGAACTTTGTCCAAAGGGCTATAAAACTGTGCAAACCCTTTGACCCAGCAGTATCTCTACTAAGTCTTTAACTGAAAGGGATCATAACAAATTGAAAAGGACTCACATGTACCAAAATGTTCATAGCAGTTCTCTTTGAAAAGACAAATAATTGGAAACTGAATGGATGCCCATCAATTGGGGAATGGCTGAACAAGTTGTGTTTTATAATTATAATGGAATACTATTATTCTATAAGAAATTATGAGGAGGCAGATTTCAGAAAAAAACTAGAAAGACTTATATGCTAGGTGGCATTGGCAGAGAAAGCCTGAAATACTGATAAAATTATAATATTCCCTGATGCAATGGGAAAGGCACTGACAGGATCCTCTCATCCCTAAACAGGCCTTTTGTTCAAGTGGAGTTCCCATTACAGTTCAACCTCGATAGAGTTCTTTGGAAACCCTACCTTATTGTATCCAAGCAGAAAGACAAATTATAATGTCAAATCCTGAGGTTAAATTTCCCCTCTAAATCTCTCCATGGCCTATGCCATGCCATCTTTGCTAAATCTTCCCCCCTCCCTTTTTTTTTCCTAGAAAATACTATGCTTTTATCCACATTCAGTCTCCATAGTTCTATCTCTAGATTTGAGGTGGGTTGTGTTCCATTTAAGAAACTAGTCCTTTCAGATGGATTTATTCCTTTCTGATTCCCAGCCCCTCCTAGCTGATGCATTATCAATTCAAGAAGCTAGGACCTTTGATTCACAAATACTGTCAAAAGCACCCTTTTGAATTCCAATAATAGATCCAGGCTCTCACAACCCCAACCCAGATCTGAACCAACTTGGGAAATCACCCACAGGCCCCTTTAGCTAAATATCTCATTATAAAAGAGACAAGCTGGAGTCCTCTCTTGGCAGAGGTTTAAAACATGGCAGCCTTACACCTGGCACCAAAGATCCTCTGCCCACTGGAACATTGTTTCTAGTGCCCTCTTACCTCTATCTTCACCTTTTACTAACTGGACTTTAACTTTACTTCCAAACTCCACAATAAACCTCTTTTATCAATCTAGGTTTTCAGGTCTGTAAATTCCTTTACAGGGGACTCTTGTGCCGCCACTAGACCTCATTTAACTCTGTATCCTTGTGCCGAATCCAGAGGGGTTGCAGGGGAGCTCCATTTGACTCCCTGTACCCCGAACCTGCCATTAGACTTCAATTAAACCCTAATTTCATTTAGGTACCCCAATTCTAAACCTCATCAGATTCAGATGGCTCTTTCCATCACAAATTAATAGAATTGCTTTGAATCACCTCATTAAAACCCCCCCTGTTATCCCACCATGGCATGCTGCCTCTTAGTATCTTTCTTCTCCCCTCCCCCATGGTGTCTTTCTGCAAATTATAGCCAACTAACTCTTTTAAGGTGATAAATCCCTTTTGGTCTTAGCCCACCAGTCAATGGTATAATCTTCTTCCCTTAATAACCCTTTTAAGATTAGTTGGCTAATTCTGGAGAGCAATTTGGAACTATGCCCAAAAAGTTATCAAACTGTGCATACCCTTTGACCCAGCATTGCTGCTATTGGGCTTATATCCCAAAGAAATACTAAAGAGCGGAAAGAGACATATATGTGCCAAAATGTTTGTGGCAGCTCTTTTTGTTGTAGCTAGAAGCTGGAAGATGAATGGATGTCCATCAATTGGAGAATGGTTGGGTAAATTATGGTATATGAAGGTTATGGAATATTATTGTTCTGTAAGAAATGACCAGCAGGAGGAATACAGAGAGGCTTGGAGAGACTTACATCAACTGATGCTGAGTGAAATGAGCAGAACCAGAAGATCGCTGTACACTTCAACAATGATACTGTACGAGGATGTATTCTGATGGAAGTGGAAATCTTCAACATAAAGAAGATCCAACTCACTTCCAGTTGATCAATGATGGACAGAAACAACTACACCCAGAGAAGGAACACTGGGAAGTGAATGTAAATTGTTAGCACTACTGTCTGTCTGCCCAGGTTACTTGTACCTTCGGAAGCTAATACTTAATGTGCAACAAGAAAATGGTATTTACACACATGTATTGTATCTAGGTTATATTGTAACACATGTAAAATGTATGGGATTGCCTGTCATCGGGGGGAAGGAGTAGAGGGAGGGGGAGGATAATTTGGAAAAATGAATACAAGGGATAATATTATTTAAAAAAAAAAAAAAAAAAAAAAAAAAAAAAGGTTAGTCGGCTAAACTCTATGGATTTAGCCTGCCAGTTATGGCATATTCCCACCTCATGATGTTTTCCCTTTAACAGCATCTTCCTTTTGGCTAACTCCTATGTGTTAATTCACATAAAAAATAGCACTCATTTGTATTTGTGATAGATGTCATGTCATGGTTGTTCCATGTTGTGAATGGAATTTCTATTATGCTATTTTAATATAATTTAAAAAAATAATTTTCCTGAATCTCTTTCATATTTACCACCGCTGGTGTCTATTATATCTCTTCATAAATGGTGATTTTTATTTCATCAAAATGATGGTGAGTGATGTGAGCAGAACTAGAAGAATATTGTACATGGTAATGATAATAGTGTGTGGATGATCAACTTTGATAGACGTGGCTCTTCTCAGCAATAAAATATTCTAGGACAATTTTAAAAGACTCATGATAAAAAATGCTCTCCAAATCTAGAGAAATAACTATGGAGTCTAGATTAAAGTATGCTATTTTCACTTTGGTTATTCTTTCTTGTGGTTTTTTCTTTTGTTCTCATTGAGGTTTAAAGGAAACCCCAAAAAGGTTAGGGTTTCAGACCAGTATCACAAAGTGTCTCAAAAGAATTTTCAGGCCTGGACCCATATCGAAGTCAAGAAGCAAAGCTTATTATAATTGTAACACTAATTGAAGCAGGCTAATTTCCAAAAGAATTTGCCAAAGAACCAGAAGTAAGAAGATAAATTTAAAGGGAAAAGTTAGAGAGACCAGAGCTTCATGCTACTTATTTGCTAATATCATGGCTTACAGGTGATTTGAGGGGTGGTTTATTTGTTATTGTTTTAGGAATTTTGTTATCACTGACCAAGAGATTATCTGACAGTCAGCAATGTTTGTAGAACTAAAGTCCTAAGGTCCGGGGGCCTCAGGCTATATCTTCCCTAAAAGTTAGGGGAAGAAATATATAACTATATTACTATAGTATGCCAGGAGAATTTAAGATTATTGGCAGAATGTTAGAACAGTAACATTCCCTAAGGACCTCAGGATTATCTCCACATTTCTCCTAGAGGCTGCATCCTATCATTCCTCCCTCAAGCATTTGAGATCCAAATTCATTTGGAACAAAGGGATGAAGGTCTCATTTTCTGAAGTTTCTTCAGGCTAATAAGGAGTGTAGAGCTGGCCCTGCCTTTTTTGAGTTCAGACTGAGCATGATTTGAATGTGATTTGAAGATGGAAGCAGCAGCATCCAAGGGGTGCTGAGTATCAGAATCAGGTGATATTCAGGTTGAACAAGTAGTTGGAAGTAGATGGCTTGGCATCTGGAAGAAACAAATTTCACAAGTAGATTGAAAATGCAGGGACCAAATATGAACAACAAAAAAAGAATAATTAAAAATGGAGTTAGTATGAGGGTTAGCAGGGACAGTAATCAGGAACCCCACCCAGAGGAAAAGGAAGACTGGGGGGGATTAATAGTTCCTTCAGAATTTATTTGGGTACAAACTGGACAGGCCTGACAGACTTGTTTAATTGCTTCTCCTGCTTGTGACCAGTGAAAATAGGTTTCACGAGGGATTGGAGGGCCTTTCCCCAATTCTAAAGCTCTGGTGAGGGCAACAAGTTTGGCCCTCTGAGCACAAGTCCTGAGGGTACTGGCTTAGCCTCCAATGTGCCAGAGGTTAGCCACAGGGTAAACTCCCTTTCTTTGCCCATTTTCAAGAAAACTGTACCCATCAGTAAACCATTCTAGGTTGTGAGAGGAATATTCCTCAAATCAAGTCTACTTAAGTAGACAGATCTAAAGCTTCTTCACAATTGTGGATAATGTTACCCAATGGAGTGCTGTCAGGGAGCAGGGGAGCAGGGTTAAGAGTCTGGTTCACCTGGATAGTCAAATCGGGGCTGTCTAACAGGAGAGTCTGATTATCTGGTAAGCTTCTCACTAGCAAGCCACTGATTATTTAGGATATAATGACTATATATTTTCAGATTGAAAGCAGCAAGATCTCACATACTTGTATTGTGCTCATGACTTGTACCGATGACTTCCTCTGATTATAGAAATTTTCTATAAGAGGAAAAGACAGAGACACAAGTATAATAGCATTGAAACAGATCATGCAGTAACAATTCCACCTTATAGCCACACTCAGAAATAATCATGTGGGAAACAAAGAAGTAGAACTGGGAAACTGAGTCAGAAGGATTCAATCTTAAGCAGAGGCGAAGTTTGTCCTCCCAGCTCTTTCCCAGATAGACATCCACCCGTGACAGTTCAAGAAGGTATCCTTCTAAGTAACTCATGGCATTTCTCTTGAACAATAGGTTACTAATCATAGCTTAGGGCTAGATAAATTATTTTTAATCTCATAAAGTTGCAAAAAAGTAATAAAAGTTTATCGAATGGCAGAAACTAGGCATGGACCCACATTTAACACCACATACTAAGATCAAAATGGGTCCAAGATTTAGGCATAAAGAATGAAATCATAAATAAATTGGAGGAACATAGGATAGTTTACCTCTCGGACTTGTGGAAGAGAAAGGAGTTTGTGTCCAAGGGAGAACTAGAGACCATTATTGATCATAAAATAGAAAATTTTGATTACACCAAATTAAAAAGCTTCTGCACAAACAAAACTAATGCAACCAAGATTAGAAGGGAAGTAACAAATTGGGAAAACATTTTTACAGTTAAAGGTTCTGATAAAGGCCTCATCTCCAAAATATAGAGAGAATTGACTTTAATTTATAAGAAATCAAGCCATTCTCCAATTGATAAATGGTTAAAGGATATGAACAGACAATTTTCAGATGATGAAATTGAAACTATTTCCACTCATATGAAAGAGTGTTCCAAATCACTATTGATCAGAGAAATGCAAATTAAGACAACTCTGAGATACTACACACCTGTCAGATTGGCTAAGATGACAGGAACAAATAACGATGAATGTTGGAGGGGCTGTGGGAAAACTGGGACACTGATGCATTGTTGGTGGAGTTGTGAAAGAATCCAACCATTCTGGAGAGCAATCTGGAATTATGCCCAAAAAGTTATCAAAATATGCATACCCTTTGACCCAGCAGTGCTACTCCTGGGCTTATATCCCAAGGAAATACTAAAGAAGGGAAAGGGCCCTGTATGTGCCAAAATGTTTGTGCCAACCCTTTTCATAGTGCCTAGAAACTGGAAAATGAATGGATGCCCATCAATTGGAGAATGGTTGGGTAAATTATGGTATATGAATGTTATGGAATATTATTGTTCTGTAAGAAATGACCAACAGGAGGAATACAGAGAGGCTTGGAGAGACTTACATCAACTGATGCTGAGTGAAATGAGCAGAACTAGGAGCTCATTATACACTTCAACAATGATACTGTATGAGGATGTATTCTGATGGAAGTGGATATCTTCAACATAGAGAAGAGCTAATCCAATTCCAATTGATCAATGATGGACAGAATCAGCTACATCTAGAAAAGGAATACTGGGAAATGAATGTAAACTGTGAGCGTTGTTTTTTGTTTGTTTGTTTTGTTTTGTTTCTCTTCCCAGATTATTTTTACCTTTCGAATACAATCCTTCCTTTGCAACAACAACAACAACAAAATTCGGTTCTGCACAATATATTGTACCTAGGATATACTATAAGATATTTAATATATATGGGAATGCCTGCCATCTAGGGGAGGGGGTGGAGGGAAGGAGGGGAAAAACTCGGAACAGAAGGGAGTACAAGGGATCATGTTGTAAAAAAAAAAAATTTACCTATGCATATGTACTGTCAAAGAAAATGTTATAATTATAAAAATTAATAAAAAACAAAATAAAAAAAAGAAAGCACTGTGCTCTTCCAGATTTATTTAACATTATTCTCTTTTATTCTCCCAATAAACTGGACCAGTCTTGCTCCTGAAATAAATAAATAAATAAATAAACAAACATTTAAAAAAAAAGTTTATCAGGACTCACATGCATAGGAAATTTTCTTTAACATGTTTTTCTTTTCTTCTTTTTGAATTTAAACTCATCCTGGTGAAAGTGTAATCCTAGAGAAATTGAGGCAAGATAGAGATTAGAGAGTTTTTAATATTTTATTTGGATTTCTGAGAGGGAGAGATTGTGCTGGGGGTAAGTTACCCCCAGGGCTGACGTCCAAAGCATCCAGCAGTGAATGTGAGTTCTCAATGACATATATATGCCCACGTAGTTCCTAGCTGGGGTAGTTAAACAAAGATGGTGCTGGGGGATGTGGAGTCCACACTCTGTTGAGTGGGAATCTCCAGGCAGGTACCATCAATCCAATTCTGGCAGGTTGGGGAGTAGGACCATAAATTCATGATGATTTAGGAGGAGTTAGGAGCCAGGAAGTTCGAACTCCCCCTTATCTTGAGCTTACCCATTTATAAATTATAATCTTAGAGTAACTAGCCCTAAGTTATATCAGTTCCAATGATTAGAAGGGAAGTTGTAAGTCAGGGAGATTAAGGCAGAACAATTCAGGGAAACAGAGGCAGATCAATTTAGGGAAACTGAGGCAGGACAATTAGGGAAACTGAGTCAGGACAATGAAAGGGAACTGTGGCACAATATTCCACACTCTCTCTTTCTGAATATTCAAATCATTGAATTGCCTTCCTCTAGATACCTGGAATGTCTCAGCATCATAATTTTGACCAATCCTAGAAAAACTCAAGGACTTATGGCAAATACAAGTCTCTCCCTGACAACCCCAGAGTTAACAGCAGTACAAAGGCTCCCTGTTACTAGCATGTCAGGTCCTCTGCAGTTGGAGCACCATCTCAGCCAGACAATCCAGTTTGAGATGGACAATTTACTGTGAGTTAGATCTGTGGTCATTTGTGCACTTAACTCAGCATACCCAGAATTGCCACTCAGGAGGGCTATGGTGCTTAGGGCGGTGGTATCTGCCAGCCCTAGTCCTACTATGAAGGGAAGGAATGGCAGAGCACATCTCTCTCTGATAGACTCCAGAGACCAAAAAATGGCACCAAAAGTGATTCCATCTGTCCCCTCTTGGGAGAACAGACAGACTGAGAAACACTGCTACCAGGACACAGAAAGGATCCAGATTTCTGAGCAGAGTTATCAGAATATGCACAGTTAGGCCATCAAGGCAGGTAAACCCCAAAGTTTAGAGACCTGATTCTAAACTGCAATGTCCTTTCAGAATGCTGAAATACTAATTAAGGAACTGGGGTTTACAGGAGTAGAGAATCAGATCAGAGAGACTGCCAGTCCCAAGACAAGTGTCTGTATCTTGGAGATTTCCTAAAAAATAAGCCCCAAAAATAGTCTGCTAGGGCAATTCCAACAGAATAAGGGATTCCAAAGCTAAAGCATAACCAGCAGTCACATCCCAGTAGGTTTTAAAAGGAAAAAGGACTGCTAGAAGGCTTCAGTGATAAGGGACACAATGGCAAGGGTGGGGCAGAAGTGCCTGAGGCAAAGTGAACCGAAAACTAGGGGTTCCCATTCTTTCAGATTTTTTTGAGGAAAATCCACCAGTTTCCCCAATTTCCTATCTCTTCCTCCCTTTTTTTCTCAAGGAAAGGAATTATCAAATAACCATCTCACATATAAATCCCAAGAGTGAATCAAAATTCCTATATATAATAGATTAGTACAGTAATGTTTCCTAAAAATCCCTCAAACATAACAATAGTTGCACAATTGTAACAATTTCCATCCCAAATCTTTAGTACACAGTAATACATTTCTACCCCTAATTTTAAACGCACAGTACTAGATGACCCAGTCAGGGTTTAACAGTCATTCATTAACCACTCCCAAATTCCCCATATCAGTCCAAAGTATATTTAGGAACAGGGGCAATGGTCTCTCTCCAAGCTGCTTCAGGTTGAGAAGGGGCAGAGAACTGGCTTTCAATCCAAGCAGGGAGATGGGTGTGATGTGCTGAGAACATCAAAGCTTCCAGGTCCCAGAAACAGGTCAATATAGCTGTAATTTGACCAAAATCTAGAACAAAAAACAAATTTAACAAATAAAGATGAGAACAGTCTGGTACAAAATGTGAAGAGGCCTGTATGGCCAGCAGCTTCCCATGTAAGGAGACATGCTTGTCTCTCAGGACAGGAAAATGGCTGTCAGCTGTAGTCCCAATAAATAAAACAGCCATTAGGTTTTACAGACACTGGTAATTGTCCTCTCATTAGTTAGAAACTTTTAAAAAATCTGAATATCCACGACACAAATATCCAGTAACAGACAGATGACCAGGCTAAATACTCATTTGCCTAAGTACTTTGGATATATATATATAACCAGAATGGAAATGGCAAGGTATGACATAATTGAATCACATTAACAGCTCTTATTGATTATTGTTCTGATCATAGAAATCAGTCACAGGAAGAAAAAAATGCAGGGTAGTGAAATGAGCAGAACCAGAAGATCACCATACACTTCAACAACAATACTGTATGAGGATGTATTCTGATGGAAGTGGAAATCTTCAACATAAACAAGATCCAACTCACTTCCAGTTGATCAATGATGGACAGAAATAACTACACCCAGAGAAGGAACACTGGGAAGTGAATGTAAACTGCTAGCACTACTGTCTATCTACCCAGGTTACTTATACCTTCGGAAGCTAATAATTAATGTGCAACAAGAAAATGGTATTTATACACATATATTATATCTAGGTTATATTGTAACACATGTAAAATGTATGGGATTACCTGTCATAGGGGGGAGGGAGTGGAGGGAGGGAGGGGATAATTTGGAAAAATGAATAAAAAAAAATGCAGGGATATGACTATAACATAATATAAAAACTGATCTTTAAGCACATAGAGGACAAAATAGCCTTAACTCAGTTTTATCCCAGTTAATTGTCCCACTAACTGTCAGAGGGTGGAGCTTTAAAACTCCCAAATAGTATTAACCACAAGCCCAAGAAATTTTACCTCCAATAACAAATCCCATTAACCAAAGTTTCAGATAAATCCCAGTTATTTACCATGACCTTATTTGATAACAGTAAGAAATGTGTCCCAGTAAGTTCACAACTTATCTTTCATATCCATATTTCATATCCATATTTATAAATTGAACATTATACAAATCATTTTGCTTTAAAATACCCAATACATAGAAAAATTCCTAATTGCATATTGTCCATAACAGAAACATTTTCAAAAGGACAAGGGGAAAAAACTATTATTTCAGAGGGCCTTTAAATAATGGGCAGAACCTCAGGATGGCTCAATCTAATTAGTTAAAACTTATACAGAATATCCTATGACCATATTCCTAAATAAGGAAACCATTATGTACCTAAAACAACAAATATTCAGTCAATTAACTTAAAAGTAGCCTGTCTCTTAAAATCACAGTTTGCTCCTTCCAGCTGAGAACCAGGCTGATGCAACTTGATAAAAAAATGGCTGGAACACACTTATGGGGGGGGTAGGGAGAATTCCACATGGCTGCCTTTCCCCCCCACTCCACCTTCAAAGAGGTAGGGGGGATAGAGGGAGAGCTAAGCTGCACCCCTGGACAAAAGATTCCCTCCTGTTTCCCACTCAATTTTCCCCACACAGAAATCCTTCCATTAAAAACTTTCCTTTTTCTTTCTCTCCTTAACTCTTCTCTTTCCCTGAATTACATACTTTAACAATTCCCAAACCTACAACCTTTCTAACTAGATGGTGCATTGCTAAAGTAGTGGAAGCAGTGGGGGGATAAGTTGAATCTTTACCTTTGAAGACAAAGGATCCTCTCCTGTTTCTCCCTCCCTTACCTCTTCTTTCTCCTCCCAAATACCTTCCCAATACTTTCTCTTCCTAAAATCATGCAAATCTTTAATTGCTCCTAAAATCAGTCCTTCATAAATCACCATCATTCTCCTTTCCTTTCCCCTCAAAACTTTTAAGATTCACAATACAGTGAATGGCTAAATAACTCCATAAAACCACACATGTCCAGCAAAACAAAATTCAGGTTTACAAATTACCCAGTGTTTCAGAAGGTAACAAAAATTGAACCAAATCAAATGCAGTTTTTTTTTTAACCTTTTTTTTCTTCTACCTAAGTGTTCTTCTCACAGTAATTAGCTTTTTTATCTGTCCAGGCCAAGCTTCAATCAGATAAGGTTTTATTGCCCTTTACTCTATTCTAGCAGGCTTTGAAAAGTCTGCCAGTTTTAAAATAGGCAAGCTTTTCTGTTCCTTTTACTTACAGATCAGTGCAACAGGTTTAAAAGTTTAAAATCACAAGCAAACTGTATACTTTTTTTTTGGCATGAGTAATTTTTTTTATAACATTATCCCTTGTATTCATTTTTCCAAATTTTCCCCTCCCTCCCTCTACTCCCTCCCCTAGATGACAGGCAATCTCATACATTTTACATGTGGTACAATATAACCTAGATACAATATATGTGTGTAAATCCCATTTTCTTGTTGCACATTAAGTATTAGATTCCGAAGGTGTAAGTAACCTGGGTAGATAGACAGTAGTGCTAACAATTTACATTCACTTCCCAGTGTTCCTTCTCTAGGTGTAGTTGTTTCTGTCCATCATTGATCAGCTGGAAGTGAGTTGGATCTTCTTTATGTTGAAGATTTCCACTTCCATCAGAACACATCCTCATACAGTATTGTTGTTGAAGTGTACAGCGATCTTCTGGTTCTGCTCATTTCACTCAGCATCAGTTGATGTAAGTCTCTCCAAGCTTCTCTGTATTCTTCCTGCTGGTTATTTCTTACAGAACAATAATATTCCATAACATTCATATGCCATAATTTACCCAACCATTCTCCAATTGATGGACATCCATTCATCTTCTGGTTTCTAGCCACTACAAAAAGAGCTGCCACAAACATTTTGGCACATACAGGTCCCTTTCCCCTCTTTAGTATTTCTTTGGGATATAAGCCCAATAGTAGCACAAGCAAACTTTATACTAAGCACACTTGCAACATTGAAATAACCAATTCTTAATCATTATACTTAAAACTTAACAGAACTCTTAAATCAACAAAACAGACAAGTAACACAGAACACAAATCACACATAGACTGCACAGTTACAACATTAAACAAAACATTTAACATATATAGACTAGGGGCTGTCCCCTGTTATAGCCCCAAGGGAAGTTTGTTTTGACTAGAGATTCTTCCCTCCCAGAATCCAAATGGAGCTTTTTAGGCTTCCAAGCCTCAGTTTGGTGCATTTTTTTTTGCCTTTACAGAGATTACCCAGAGAACCAGATAGCATCCTATTGACACTTCTCAGAGCTGTATAGATCGTCAGTCCTCCACTTAATTAACTCCAGTGGCTCCCTATTACCTACAATCCAGCTTCTTAAACTATGATTACGACCCCATACAGATCTCCACATCAACACGGAATGAGGAGATTGTGAAATTAGGATTTATTATTAGTAACTGCTTGATTTTTATACCTATTTTATATACCTATATGCCTAGGGTCATATAACAATTTCTCAGTCAAAAAAGGGTCGTGAGTGGAAAAAGCTTAAGAAGACCTAACCTATAAGATGAAATATATGTAGCTTATATGTTCTGGTCTTCTCTCTTAGAGCGGGATTGCAACCTGTACTCCTCAGATTGCCAGAAGGTACTCTGAGAGGTGGGATACTTTCCTTCTGAATGACTATGTTCTCCCCCTCTAATGTTAGGGTTCAGTTACTAATGTCCCAATTCAATTTAATCACTCTAACATCAACTAGCTTTTTTTGGTAACTAATAGTATTTTATTTTTCTAAATTCATGCAAAAATAGTTTTCAATATTCACCTTTGCAAAACATCGCATTCAAAATTTTTCTCCCTCTCTCTTCTCTTCCTGTGTTCCCAAGAGAGAATGCAATCAGATATAGGTTAAACATATGCAATTTTTCTAAACATATTTACATTTTCATCATGCTGCACAAGAAAAATCAGATCAAAAGGAAAACAAATACAAGGAAAAAAACAAGCAAACAAACAACAACAACAAAAAACACAATGTTTCCATCCATTCAGTCCCCATAGTTCTCTGTCTGGATGCATATGTCACTTTCCATCACAAATCAAATAGCTTTTATAAAAAGATATTTCTTTCAAAAATATTTTAGTAATTTTTCAGTAGTGTCTGACTCTTCATAACCATATTTGGGATTTTATTGGTAAAGATACTGAAGTGGTTTGCCATTTTCTTCTCTAACTCATTTTACAAATGAAGAAACTAAGGCAAATAGAATAAAGTGACTTGCCTAGCTTTCCCTTTTGTTCTATTTTTTCTTTTACACTATGACTAATATGGAAATATCTTTAATATGATTGCATATGTATAACCTATATCAGATTGCTTCCTGTCTTGGGGAAGGAAGATGGAAGAAAGGGGAAAATTTTTTGGAACCCCAAATCTTACTTTAAAAAAGTGAATGTTAAAAACTATCTTTACATGTTATTGCAAACAATAAAATACTACCCCCTCTCAAAAAAAAAAAAAAAAAAAAGGCATTTCATTTCTGCTCCTTGGGTTGTCCATGCTTTAAGGTATTCCACTGTAATCAAGCAAGAATCACCAATGTTGGGGTCCTCCTGATTGAGAGTTCAAAGTATAAGGGCCCTTTGACCTCAGAGGTCAGATGAATAAGGCAGAAGACTCATAGGGTGTAAGAAGAGCTCAAGTTTATTATGCTGTACAGCCTTGTGGATACACATTTTTGCAAGCATGATCAGCACATGAACAATAGGCAATCCCCAATCACCATTCAGAGAAGTATCTTGTGGGCTTTACCTATGCATGGTATCTAAATACCAATGGGAAGAGATCCAATCTAGCAATTCAGCAGCTAGCTCACAGGTGAGAGGCTCTGTTAAGGCATCCCTGCTTATGAGCAACTAGCTGTGACCCTTAGACTAAATTGGTTCCCATGTCGAGCATCAGAGCTCCTTGCTCAACAAGGGCATTTCTGCAATGTGGCAGAAAACTTACTGTGCATCAAAGGTGGAGGTGGTTTCTATACTCCCTTTTGACAGAGTCCCATATCCTAGCACACCCAGATCTATCTATCTATCTTTCTTTCTTCCTTTTGAATGCACTTTTGTGGGGTTTTTTAATAATAATTTTTTATTTTCAAAATATATATACAATATTCATCCTTATAAAACACTGTGTTCCCAATTTTTCTCCCTCCCTTTCCCCCACCCCTTTCTCTAGACAACAAGTAATCCAATACAGGTTAAATGTGTATAATTTTTCTATATATAATTCCACAGTTATAATGCTGCACAAGAAAATCAGATCAAAAAGAAAAAAAAATGAGAAAGAATACAAAATGTAAGCAAACAACAAAAAAAGGTGAAAATATTGTGTTGTGATCTACATTCAGTCCTCACAGTCCTGTCTCTGGATGTAGATGATTCTCTCCATCACAAGTCTATTGGAACTGGCTTGAATCACCTCATTGTTAAAAAGAGTCAATCAGAATTGATAATTGTATAATCTTCTTGTTGCTGTGTACAATGTTTTTCTGGTTCTGCTCAGCATCATTCATGTAAGTCTCTCTAGGCCTCTCTAAAATAATCCTGCTGGTCATTTCTTACAGAACAATAATTTTCCATAGCAGTCATATACCCTAACGTATTCAACCATTCTCCAGCTGATGGGCATCCCTTCAATTTCCAGTTTCTGGCCACTACAAAGAGGTCTGCCACAAACATTTTTGCACTTGTGGGTCCCTTTTTTAATATCTCTTTGGGATATAAGCCCAGTAGAAACACTGCTGGGTCAGGATGATTTCAGAAAGGCCTGGAGAGACTTACATGATCTGATACTGAGTGAAATGAGCAGATCCAGGAGATCATTGTTTATTTCAACAACAATACTATATGATGATCAATTCTGATGGATGTGGTCATTTTCAACAATGAGATGAACCAAATCAGTTCCAATAGAGCAGTAATGAATTGAACCAGTTACACCTAGCAAAAGAACTCTGGGAGATGACTATGAACCACTACATGGAATTCTCAGTCTCTCTTTTTTTGTCTGCCTGCAGTTCAGATTTCTTTCACAGGCTAATTGTACACTATTTCAAAGTCCGATTCTTTTTTTTTTTTTTTTTAATTAATTTTATAATTATAAAAAATTTTTTTTGACAGTACATATGCATGAGTAACCATTCTCCAATTGATGGGCCTGATTCTTTTTGTACAGCAAAATAGCTGTTTGGACATGTATATATATATATTGTATTTAACTTATACTTTAACATATTTAACATGTATTAGACTACCTGCCATCTAGAGGAGGGGGTGGGAGGAAAAAGGAGAAAAGGAACAAAAGGTTTTGCAATTGTCAATACTGAAAAATTACCCATGCATATATCTTGTAAATAAAAAGCTATAAGAAAGAAAGAAAGAAAGAAAGAAAGAAAGAAAGAAAGAAAGAAAGAAAGAAAGAAAGAAAGAAAGAAAGAAAGAAAGAAAGAAAGAAAGAAAGAAAGAAAGAAAGAAAGAAACACTGCTGTGTTAAATGGGATGCACAGTTTGATAACTTTTTGAGCACAGTTCCAAGTTGCTCTCCAGAATAGCTGGATCTATTCACAACTCCACCAACAATGCATCAGTGTCCCAGTTTTCCTGTATCCCCTCCAACATTTGACCTTGCCTTTTTCTGTCATCTTAGCCAATTTGACAGGTGTGTGTCACTAAGATCTTTCAAGAGGGTTTGAGTCAAAAGTGAAAAAAGTAGTTGGTGGACGCCTGACAATAGGGCTTTTTGAAGCTTTCAAAACCAATCAGAGAACCTCCCTTTAACTATGTAGTTAGTTGACCAGATTCAATGGTATTATATCCCCACATGCTGCACAGTCTCCCCCAAATATTTCTTTTACACACTATCAGTATTCCCTTAGGATTCTCCATGTGCATCAGCAGAACATGCTGTTGGGATCTATGTGGGCACCATAGCCCCATTAAATACAAACTTTTGTATTTAACTTTTAAATCCCTTCACAACCTAGTGAAGCCTTATTTTAAATCCCTCTTCCCCATATTCTGTGATCTACATGTGATAGGACATTTCAGATTGAGGCAAGACTGGGGCTTCTGGGGTTAAATCTCATTTTGCTACTGTAAGCCTGCCAAATATCTATTACTCTGTCCAGCAACTGCCTAAGATTTGGTGGTTTCTGTTGTGATTAAGGATTCAAGAAGAACAATGGCAGATCATGATTATATATCATTACTCCAGTGTAACTATATTTACGTTATCAGATGGTATTGCTCATCTTTCTATTCCACTGTGCAGCTGAATATTCATGTGAATTAAAAAATCAAAGGGTTTGTATCACTGAATAGAAGAGTGGATAATATACCATCCATTTCCTGAGGAGTCTCACCCCTGACTTGCTTAAGGCTCTGAGAGAATTCCATCTTGAGTCCAGAGCTTATAGATAATAAACACCTACCTCGACTCATTCCTTAATGATTAACCAACTGGTCCCCTAGTAATGCCCTCTCCATCACAATGATGCTGAACATCTAGTTATCATCATTCAAACCCAGTCCTCCATCTCTTCCACAGCTTTATCTCTAATTCCCATTTTCATAATGATGATGATAGCTATCATTTATATAACACTTGCTGGCAAATCTCTTTACAACCATTGTCTCATATGATTCCCAATGCTGAGAGGCAGATGCAGGAGAAAACTTTTGAGAATCCCTTGGACAGAAAGAAGATTAAATCAAATTTAAAGAAATTATTTCAGGCTGTTTACTGGAAGGTCAAATACTGAACATGAAGTTTAAATACTTTGACCACATAGTAAGAAGTGGGGACTGACTGGAAAAGATTCTCATGATGGGAAAGATAGAAGACAAAAGGAAAGGAAATGTCAGAGGATGAGATGGATAGATGGTATCATGGAAACAATGAACATTTGGACAGATTTTGAGAGTTAGTGGAGTATAGAAGGGCCTGGTGTGCTATGGTCCATGGGGTCATGAAGAACAGGACAGACTGAAATACAACTAAGCTGTATTGAATCTTGCAGCTGGCAGATTTTTTTTTTTTTTTTAGCTGGCAGATTTTAGCAGAATCAGCTAGTAACCCTGCAAATGACTTTAAACAGAGAAACATACCTAATAAGAGCCAGGTACAA
This sequence comes from Sminthopsis crassicaudata, assembly GCF_048593235.1. NCBI lineage: Eukaryota > Metazoa > Chordata > Mammalia > Dasyuromorphia > Dasyuridae > Sminthopsis > Sminthopsis crassicaudata. The sequence goes on from NC_133620.1 coordinate 336,709,968, forward strand.
CTGAATGACTAGGCAACAACAGGTGCTATTATTATCTTCATTTTACAGTTGAGGAAAATGAGACAAATAGAGGTTAAGTAATTTTCCCAGAATCCCACAGCTAGTAAGTATCTAAATCTGGATTTAAATTCAGGTCTGTCTGATTCCAGGTACAATGCTTTATCCATTGCGACACCTAGCTGCCTTCCGTATGTATATTTCTCTCAAGTCAGCCCCAATAAATATCTCACTCTAAGGTGTACCTACATTGTGCTCTCTGGAATGATTGCTCCATTAGCAACAAATTTGTTTTTTTCTTTAATCTGTAACTTTCTCACTTCTTTCATCTTCTGTCTCTCCCTGAAACATGGCTTCCCCATTATGACACAGCCTCTCAACTTGTTCTTTCTACCCCTTCCTTCTCCCTCCTCATTGGAGTTGGAATACTTCCAGATTCTTCTTCTGTCACCAGTACTCAGTAACCATTCCTTTTTTGAGGTTCACTAAATCCATATCTATTACTCAATTAAAATTTTGATAGTTGTCTTCTACCAACCTCCAAGAGATCTCCCTTTTCTATAATGAGTTCAATTGTCTGCTGCATTTGGTCACAAGCTTCTGAATGAAACTAAACGAAATCCTGAAACCAGGCTGACAGCCCACTTTTTAAAAAATTGTAATATAAATGGGCCTTTGCTGCTGCAAGGCAGTCCTTTTATGTATTCCTCTTTAATACATTATACCAGTAGCCATGACAACTCTTCCAAACCTTTCCATCCCTCCTCAAATTTTTCTTCTCTCCCTTCCCTTCTACCTTTTCAGCTGAGAAGTTTTCCTCCTTTTACTGATGAAATGAGAGCTCTCTGTTCTCCCCTCCTCATCTCACTTCACCCATAGGTTTTATGCTATTATTTCCTCCTTTTACTCCTGTCTCACATGAAGAACCCTTCACAACCTGGCTTTCTCTACCTTTTTAGTCTTCTCACATCTTTCTCTCTATCTTCCTTAATTCAGGAGCACTGACATTTTTCTTGGCTGTTTCTCATGTGTAGAATATTTACCCTTTCCATCTCTGCTTTTAAGCTTTCTTCAAGTTCCATCTAAAATCTCATCTTCTTAGCCAATACCAAATGGTTTTGGTGACTGCTGCTATATAATATAGCTTTAGATCAGGTACACTTAGACCACCTTCCTCTGAGTTTTTTTTCATTAGTTCCCTTGCAATTCTCGACCTTTTATTCTTCCATATGAATTTTGTTGTTATTTTTTCTAGGTCATTGAAATAGTTTCTTGGGAGTCTGATTGGTATAGCACTAAATAAATAGATTAGTTTGGGGAGTATTGTCATCTTTATTATATTCGCTCGGCCTATCCAAGAGCACTGAATGTCTTTCCAATTATTTAAATCTGACTTTATTTTTGTGGCAAGTGTTTTGTAATTTTTCTCATATAATTCCTGACTTTTCTTTGGTAGATGGATTCCCAAATACTTTATACTCTCAACATTTGTTTGGAATGGAATTTCTCTTTGTATCTCTTGCTGTTGCATTTTGTTAGTGATATATAAAAATGCTGAGGATTTATGTGGATTTATTTTGTATCCTGCCACTTTGCTGAAATTTTGAATTATTTCTAGTAGCTTTTTAGCAGAGTCTTTGGGGTTCTCTAAGTATACCATCATGTCATCTGCAAAAAGTGATAGTTTGATTTCCTCATTTGGTATTGGCTAAGAAATAGACCGGTAGATCAGTGGAACAGATTAGATACAAAGGACAAAAAAGGGTACATCTATAGCAATCTAATCTTTGACAAACCCAAAGATACCAACACTAGGGATAAAAATTCATTATTTGGAAAAAACTGTTGGGAAAACTGGAAATTAATATGGCAGAAATTAGATATGGATCCACACTTAACACCATATACCAAGATAAGATCAAAATGGGTCCATGATTTAGGCATAAAGAGGGAGATAATAGATTAGAGGAACAGAGGATAGTCTACCTCTCAGACTTGTGGAGGAGGAAGGAATTTATGACCAGAAGAGAACTAGAGATCATTATTGATCACAAAATAGAAGATTTTGATTACATCAAACTAAAAAGTTTCTGTACAAATAATACTAATGCAAACAAGATTAGAAGGGAAGTAACAAATTGGGAAAATATTTTTAAAAGCAAAGGTTCTGACAAAGGTCTCATTTCCAAAATATATAGAGAACTGACCCTAATTTATAAGAAACCGAACCATTCTCCAATTGATAAATGGTCAAAGGATATGAACAGACAATTCTCAGATGAAGAAATTGAAACTATATCCACTCACATGAAAGAGTGTTCCAAATCACTACTGATTAGAGAAATGCAAATTAAGACAACTCTGAGATACCACTACACACTTGTCAGATTGGCTAAGATGACAGGAACAAATAATGATAAATGTTGGAGGGGATGTGGGGAAATTGGGACACTAATACATTGCTGGTGGAGTTGCGAAAGAATCCAGCCATTCTGGAGAGCAATTTGGAACTATGCCCAAAAAGTTATCAAACTGTGCATACCCTTTGACCCAGCAGTACTACCACTGGGCTTATATCCCAAAGAAATACTAAAGAGCGGAAAGAGACATATATGTGCCAAAATGTTTGTGGCAGCTCTTTTTGTTGTAGCTAGAAACTGGAAAATGAATGGATGTCCATCAGTTGGAGAATGGTTGGGTAAATTATGGTATATGAAGGTTATGGAATATTATTGCTCTATAAGAAATGACCAGCAGGAGGAATACAGAGAGGCTTGGAGAGACTTACATCAATTGATGCTGAGTGAAATGAGCAGAACCAGAAAATCACTATACACTTCAACAACAATACTGTATGAGGATGTATTCTGATGGAAGTGGAAATCTTCAACATAAAGAAGAGCCAACTCACTTCCAGTTGATCAATGATGGACAGAGGTAGCTACACCCAGAGAAGAAACACAGGGAAGTGAATGTAAATTGTTAGCACTAATATCTGTCTGCCCAGGTTACATGTACCTTCGGAATCTAATGCTTAATGTGCAACAAGAAAATGGTATTTACACACATGTATTGTATCTAGGTTATATTGTAACACATGTAAAATGTATGGGATTGCCTGTCTTGGGGGGAGGGAATAAAGGGAGAGGGGAATAATTTGGAAAAATGAATACAAGGGATAATATTATTAAAAAAATATATATATATATAATAAAAATTATTAATAAAAAATAAAATAAAATAAAATCTCATCTTCTATAAGAAGTCTTTTTCTCTTCTTTTTTAATGCTAGTGCCTTCCCACTGTTGATTCTCTTTCATCTATCCTGTTTATACATAGTTGTTTTTCCTCATTAGATCTCCCCATTAGTATTCCCAGAACTCAGTACAGAGAATTGAACACATAGTAGTCTCTTAATAATTCTTATTGATTAACTACTACCAAGCTGCTTCTTTTTGCAGACATGTTTGTCTTATGATGATTTCAGGCTGTGCAATCTTCAGTTTCTGCACAAGTATAAAAGCTATTCCTTTAAGGCTTTTTAGAAAGCTATCTTTTTTTTTTTTTTTTTGCTGAGGCAATTGGGGTTAAGTGACTTGCCCGGGGTCACACAGTTAGGAAGTGTGAAGTCTGAGAGCACATTTGAACTCAGGTCCTCCTGACTTCAGGGCTGGTGCTTTATGCACTGCACCACCTAGCTGCCCCCTCTATCCATCTTTTTAAAAAATTATTATTTTCTTTACAGAATTTTTTCCTCTATCTTGCTACAACCCAGAGACTTCCTGAATTGATATGGTCATTATTTTTATTATTATTTTGAGGTAGTCAGGATTAGGTGACTTGGCCAGGGTCACACCCCTAGTATCTGAGGCCAAATTTGAATTCTTGTATTTCTGATTTCAGAGTAAGTGCTTTATGCCCTGTGTCACTTAACTGTCCCTTTAATAGTTGTTGTTTTTAAAAAGTCATAGTTGAAATGATTTATGATTTGAGGGCGGTTTCAATGATCTCATGATGAAGAGAGCTATTTACACCCAGTGGGAACTAAGTATGTATCACAACATAACGTTCTCACTCTTTTTGTTGTTAGTTTACATTTTGTTTTCTTATTAATTTTCTTTCCTTTTTGATCTGCTCTTTCTTATGCAGGAAGATAATTGTACAAATATGTTTACATATATGGGAACTAACATATATTTTAACATGTATAACATATACATTCAATATAACATATATTGAATTATTTGCCATATGAGGAAGGAGGGGGGAAAGGAGGGGAAAATTTGGAACACAAGGCTATTTAAGATTAATGTTGAAAAATTATCTGTGCATGTTTTGAAAATGAAAAGCTTTGATAATACAGGAATTTCAAGGAAAAATAAAATAAAATGTCATATTGTTTTCCTTACTATGTTTCTTTTTTAGTTTCCCTCTTCTTCCTTTAGTTCTACCTATATGTAGTTTTTTTTTTTTTTTTTTTACTACTGGAGCTCAGGGTTAACCAGTAGCAGGTTTAAAGTCATTTAAGAAATGGATTCATGTTGGCAACCAATTTTAGAATGGGAAATACTTCTTGTCCATTTGAAGTCATTGCCTTTCCTCTAGGCCTGAAGGAATTAGGATAATGATCAGAAGGAAAAATTCTCTTTGATCAATTGGCCAACTGGACAGGAGATTCTTGAAAGGGATTGTCAAAGATGGATAGAATGGTTTTAGGAAAATTATTCTCTAAGGATGTATTTTGATAAGTGACTATTATACGGTAAGATGAAGCAAACTGTATAAAATGCACATTAACCTTTCTTGAATTCTTATAATTATGTTTTATCATACTGAGAAATGTTTCTCATTCAAAATTTCTATAAATTGTAACTTCAAAATGAATTTTTTTTAGAGAGCTATTTATTCAACGGCAGAAGGGAATTCTTGTCTGGGCTTTTTTTTTCCTTCCAAACAGAAAAGTACTTAGATTTGAATAATTGTAAATAATTAATAATAATAATAACCCACCTGGCTCTGGAAGACATGTCAATAATGTTTGCATTAATTTGCATTAATACAGAATTTTCTGTCAGGGAGTTCATATGTCCTTTTTTTCTGGTTCAGCATGTTGTTTATGGAGACCCAAAATTCTGTTATAGAAAGTGACTTCCCAATATAAGATTTTCCTCAAGTTTAAGCACATTGTGAGGTCTCTAACTCTCACTGCAAGCACACACTCCTTCAATCATGGAAGTGCTCTTCAGCTGAATCTCCTCACTGAGTTGAAACTCTCCCTATTTAATTCCCTCAGATTTAATCTTTCCCTACTATTGTCTTGAAAGATGAAGCCTCCTGTAGCCCCACTGTGTATTGAAAGACTATATATAAGGGCAGTTAGGTGGCCCAGCAGATACAGCACAAAGTTTGGAATCAAAAAGACTTCTCTTCCTGAGTTCAAATTTGGCTTCAGACAACTTACTAGCTGTGTGACCCTGGGCAAGTCACTTAAACCTGCCTGCTTCCAGTATCTTGGATACAAAAATCCCAAATGGAATCATGAAGAGTCAGAAATAAATCAGTAACAACAAAAGGAATAATCTTCTCTTAATTTTTTAAATCATTGACTTGAAAGCATTGTATCAATCTACAGATATTGAATTCTGTTCATCTACTTTCATTCTATTTCTTTAAGTTCCCTTGCAACTTTATCCCATTTTGTGTTTTTAAAACTTTGTTGATTCCTTTTGTTTCTTTCTTTTTAAAACCCAAAATATAGGGCAAATATTGTAATGAATGATTTTATTTTTTATTTGCTTGGCAATTTTACTGATTTCCTTTTGGGGAGCTTAATATTGTTTGGGGTGTTTGTCAGCTAAATATTCTAGTTATGTCTGATATTATTTTTGGAGAAATGCTTCAAATACTTCTTTTTGTTGAATATTGATATTTTTTCATAGATAATTTAGCTCAAGTATATGGGGTATGTCATTTCATGATGCATTTTGATCTTTACTTTTTGGAATATACTATTCTTCAATCATTTTACTTGATACTATTTGGGGTCTTTTTGGCAAAGATGATGGAATGATTTGCCATTTCCTTCTCCAACTCATTTTACAGATGAGGAAACTGAGGCAAACAAGTTTAAGTGATTTACTCAGTATTACCTATCTAGTAAGTGTCTTAAGGCCAGATTTGAATTCAGAAAGATGAGTCTTCCAGAGACCTGGTCCAGCTAACTAGCTGCTCTGGATTTCTCATAGTTGCTCAGTAATCTTGTATTATTGAAATTTCCAGATATGTAAGTTATTATTTATCATTGGAATTGTTAAAAAGTATTTTAAAGTATCTACTATATGTTTTAGTGTTTGAGGCAGCTGAGATTAAATGACTTGCTCAGAGTAACATAGCTAAAAAGTGTCTGAGGCTGGATTTGAATTTAGGTCCTCCTTATTCCAGGGAATTGCTATGCCTTTCCGTCTGTTTTGGAATTCATTTATACTTTCTTTCAATTGGTGTTTTGTTTTCTACATTCAAAACTTCTGGACTTTTTGTGTGTGTGTGTGCATTATTTCTAGCATTGCAGTCTTCAGGTTTTTGTTTGTTTTTCATTTGTCACATTTTTCTTGGAGCAAAATGATCCTTAAGTTATCTCCATGCAACTTATTTTCCAAGTCAATCAGTTTAGCTTATATAGAGTTCACATGCTTTTTTGCTATTCACTTTTCTTCTGCTAGATTTTCCTCCATTCCATTATTTTTTGTATACCAAATTTGTTCGTCTCTATTTTTTTCTTGTTTTGTTTTATTAATTTTATAATTATAACATTTTTTGACAGTACATATGCATAGGTAATTTTTTACAATATTATCCCTTGTACTCCCTTCTGTTCCAATTTTTCCGCTCCTTCCCTCTACCCTCTCCCCTAGATGGCAGGCATTCCCATACATATTAAATATCTTTTAGTATATCCTAGGTACAATATATGTGTGCAGAACCAGATTTTTGTTGTTGTTGTTGTTGCTGCAAAGGAAGAATTGGATTCGGAAGGTAAAAATAACCTGGGAAGAAAAACAAAAAATGCTCACAGTTTACACTCATTTCCCAGTGTTCCTTTTCTGGATGTAGCTGATTCTGTCCATCATTGATCAATTGGAATTGGATTAGCTCTTCTCTATGTTGAAGATATCCACTTCCATCAGAATACATCCTCGTATAGTATTGTTGTTGAAGTGTATAATGATCCCCTAGTTCTGCTCGTTTCACTCAGCATCAGTTGATGTCTCTCCAAGCCTCTCTGAAGTCATCCTGTTGATCATCTCTTACAGAACAATAATATTCCATAACATTCATATACCATAATTTATTCAGCCATTCTCCAATTGATGTGCATCCATTCAATTTCCAGGTTCTAGCCACTATGAAAAGGGCTGCCACAAACATTTTGGCACATACAGGCCCCTTTCACTTCTTTAGTATTTCTTTGGGATATAAGCCCAGTAGTAGCACTGCTGGGTCAAAGGATATACACAGTTTGATAACTTTTGGGGCATAATTCCAGATTGCTCTCCAGAATGGTTGGATTCTTTCACCGCTCCACCAGTGTTCCTGTTTTCCCACATCCCCTCCAACATTCTTCATTATTTGTTCCTGTCATCTTAGCCAATCTGACAGGTGTGTAGTGGTATCTCAGAGTTGTCTTAATTTGCATTTCTCTGATTATTTAATTTTTTAAAGATACTTTCCATTGTGAATTCATTTTTTGTTACTTTGCAAATTGTTTTAAAATTCTCTATTAATCTCTTTGTTCTGACATTTCTTTCTAATTTTTCTCTTATTGTTTTTTATTTCTTTTTTATACCATTTTAGCATTTTGTTCTTGTTATTGCTGAACCATGCTTTCTTGGGAATCCATAAGATTCTGCCTTTCCTCACGTCATTGATTTTCTTTTTCTTGTCTTATGATCTTTGTTGAGAGTTTGTATTCTCTTTGAATGTTTTCCTCATCCTTCCTTCTGTTTAAGTTTCTGTTGACTTGTCAACAGCTTATTGTGAAATTTTATTAAAGGTTTTTTCCTCTTTAAACCTTTGGTTCTTTAACCTTTTTTTTTTTTTTTTCATATTCTCCCATCTTTTACTTTCTGGCTCCTCCTCCTTTGCTGGTGAATTATTATTTTTTGTTCATACTTCAAAGAGGACCAATGACTTCACGAGGGTGACGTTTTGATTTACAAGTGGATTGGATTTAAGTGAGGCAGAATTGTGCAAAGTCATCAGCCTTGCTCTCTCCTCCAGAACCACCAGAGTCCAGTGGTAAGACATCAGTCAAGTTGGTAAATATGTCCTTAAGAGTGATCTACAACTGTCTCAGACTCCATGAATTGGGCTGACCTTTCTCCTTGTGGTGGGATAGAAATGGCCCTCCAGGTTTCAGTACCTTTTCCCTCAGGTCCAGTACAATGGTACATGTTGACCCCTGCCCTAGTTCTTCCCTCAGTATTCCCCTTTTCTTCTCGAAGTTTGTCTAAACTGATTTTTTTTTTGCAGTTTGAGGGGATGAGAACACAGAAGATTTTTAGTCAGAGTCTTTGTAGCATTGGAATGTTCTCACTTAAAAATGAGTTATGTAAAAACGGGAGCACCTTTGCAGTCCCCTCTGCTACCACCTCCTCATATGGTGAATAAGACTCATTTTCTCCTGCATATTATACAATAGAAGCCAGACAGGAGCTTGCTGTGCTGTGTCAGCAAGACACTTCAGGGTGTGGGAGTCCCAGAGCCAAACCTGCCTTTCCAGGAATAAAGATCTTATGGGGAAGGGGGAATACTTTAAGGATTTTATTTTGTTGGAGCACTTGCTTTTCTCTCCAGTGGTAACTATTCCACATCTGACGCATGATACTTGATAATACTTTTTTTTTGAGGGTTAGAAAGTAGAGGTTTGAAAAAAAAGCTAATATTGCCATCTTGCTAGTCCCATGATCCAGAAAATTGGCCATGTCACTTTAATAGCGGCTTCCAAAGTGTTATAATGTGAATTTAACTAAAGTGACTACTTCAGCCTAGCTGATTAACCAGAGTTTGGTTATTAGGCCCTCGGAAAAGTCTACAATTACTCCCAGAGGAGTTGTATTGATTTGCATTACAAATTCACTATTTAGCAAAAATTGCTGAGAAAACTGGAAAATAAAATGTCAGGCTGGATTGGTGAGTAGGCTTTTGAAACTTGAAAACACTTTTCCTATATAAGACCGCACAGCCCCCAACCTTTTAAAAACGAAGCTAACTTTCGGGGGCGCTCTCCGCTTAGGAGCCGCAGATGGAGCCGCCTCTGCGCCCCTTCCGGCCTCTCCGGGGTTCCGGATTTAACTTTGTAGCAGTCCCGGTTTAGATTCTTCTCGAAGGGGGCTGGAGGATGGAGAAAGGGCCCAGCAAACAACAAGAGGGAAAAAGGGAGAGGAAGGACCGCGGAGCGGGGAAAGGAGGGGGCGCGAGAGGGAGGAGGGACTGGCCTCGCTGCCAGCGGCTCCCCGGGAGCGCATCCCGACGGCCGCCTCCGGGCTGGCTCGCTTATCCCCAGCGGAGAGCCCACGGCCCTCGCTCCCCCCCGAAACAGCGGCCCGGACAGCCGGCTAAAACCGGCCCGCCCGCGCGCCGTGGGGGCCGCGCCAGCTCTGGTCGTGGGAACGGCGGGAGCCCCAGGCGGGGACGGCTCCGAGGCTGGGCCGCGGCTGAGGGGGCGCGGCCGGACCCAGACTTCTGGCCCGAGAGCCCAGCGCCGGGGGGCAATAGTGCACTGGCGAAGGATACTTCTCTTACACATGGGCCCAATAAAAGGGAGGCAGAAACCGGAGGAATGGAAAAGACCTCGTCTTAGCCCAGAAAACCCCAGTTGGATTTAAAACGAGGCTGAAGGGAAAGGGGCGGGGGGGGGGGGGGGGGGGGGGGGAGGGGAGGTTTGGAATGAAATGCACGCGCATGCTCATTGGACCTCGGCGTAGTGGACTGCCAGGAGGGCTGAGCTCTCTGGCACCCCCTGGTGGTTTTGTGTGCGCATGTGTGTACTTATAGATCTATAGACTGATGGATAGATACAGATGTGTGTGTGTGTAACTATAGATTGATAGATACAAGGATACACACATATGTGTATATGTGTCTGTATACCTACAGATCTATAGACTGATCAATAGATACACATGCACATATATGTGTGTGCGTATAGATATATATGTATAAAACTGGAAATAACCAGATTCAATGCCCTCATGAGTCAATCATTTATTAAGCACTTATTATAAGTGGATGAGCAGCGGAGTTCAAATGTGACCTAACCACCAGCTGTGTGACCCTGGGAAAGTCAGTTAACCTCTCTGCCTCAGTTTCCTCCTCTGTAAAATGGGCCAGAGAAGGAAATGGCAAACCGCTCCAGTGTCTCTGCCAGAAAACTCCTAGCGGAGTCACACAGAGGGGGACATGTTGAAATAACAGAACACACTGGGAAAGAAGGGACCTGGGTTCTGACACTAACCAGCTTTCCGTTAAGCAAAGATTCCTTCTGGTTCACATCTTATTATGAAGTAAGAGCAGGCTCTAGAAAGGGCCTCGTTCCAGGGATCCACAGTTATTTCAGGGGGCCAAATTATATAACCAGGAGTGTTCAAAACTGCAGATTTAGGCAGCTGGGGGCGCAGTGGTTAGAGCGCCGGCCCTGAATTCAGGAGGACCCTCAGATCTGGCCTCAGACACTTAATACTTCCTAGCTGTGTGACCCTGGGCAAGTCACTTAACCCCAATTGCCTCAGCAAAAAAAAAAAAAAAAAAAAGTCCCTGCAGATCCTCCTCCTTTGGACCATGTACTTTGGAGGTTTGGGGCATGATGCCCTTGCCTCTTTCTGGTGACTCACTATCGAAGGGCTGATGACTCAGTGGACCTTTGAGAATGACTCCACCCCAGCTCTCTTCCCTGGACCCCCTCCATGTAGCAAGGAGCTCTCTCACAGGGGGGGCCCCTCCCTTCCATCCCAGCAGAAATGAGGAACAGCAGCTATTAAAGCATATGCCTGACGAGGCAAACCTGCACCTGCCATGTTTCTGATCCCAGGTGACCAAACACTGAACTAGGATGGATGTGTCCAGGCCCGGGAGAAACTGAGTGAGTTCAAGAGATCCAGGGGTCTCGGGGTTAATTGGTGGTCCAGGAAGTTTCTGCATTAGAGAACATGACTCTTGACATGACTATATCACAGCAAGAATGTGCAGTGATCAGCTATGAAAGACTTGGTTCTTCTCAGTGGTTCAGTGATCTGAAACAATCCCAATAGACTTTGGACAGAAAATGCCATCTGCATCCAGAAAAAGAACTAAGGAGAGAGAATGTAAATCAACACATGCTGTGTTCACTTCTTTTTTCTGTGTGTTTTTTTAATCTTTCCCCAAGGTTTTTCCCTTTTGCTCGGATTTTTCTCTCCCAACATAAGTCATAATGTGTTAAAGATAATAAAATCAAATAGTTGACTGTCAACAGTCTCACCAACTGCTTTAGGTTCTTATGTAATTTAAGCTCACCCTCCCAAAAGAGCATTAACAGTAATTATTCCTGACGCTTGCTTCGACACCTTAAGTTTTTGACAATGTGCACTTATGAGAGCTTTTTGTGTTAACTATTTCTTTTGAGTATAGGAAAAAAAGTATTTGTCCCCCACCTGATTTACATGGTCCTCGAATGTCTTTTCATTGAGGTATTGAGGTGAATAGTGTGAGAAAGGGGAGTCTCAGTCCTCTTGTTATGGGCCCACCTATTCCCAGTCTCTAGGACTACGTGCATGGAAGCAGAGAATATGGGACACTTGGTGGAAAGGGAGTGGGAACAGCGCCTCGGGCCCTTGGCTCAACTGCGGTTTTCATTGTTAGAATAAGAACATGGGGTTGCCAAGGAAACCATGTACAGAACCGCTGCAGCATGGAGCAACAGGCCCCCACCCAAAAAGACAACATCCGGCGACTTAGACAAGAAGTGAATGGCTGGGAATGCTGTAAGAGGAGCTATTTTTAGCCTGAAAAGAAGCGCCAGGACTTGTATGGCCTTGCTGTATGTCTGCCCTGCATAACCCTGCCATTGTCCTGCCCGACCCATCGGCTGGCAGGGTCCCCCTGGCTCCCCCTCCCAAACCTGCATCCGGACATATGTATGTCAGAGAGAAGGGGAGCGGAGTTAGGAATTCTGGACACTTTCTCCTCCTTGGCTCCGAGTGACAGATTCTTCCTTTGGGAAAAAAAAAGGGTGAATGGTGTTCCAAGTCTGCAGAAATTCTGGTTACCTCTGTGGGGGAATCCAGGGCTCTCTGGATATCAGGGTGGGAGGGGTAAAGATGACCACGAAGACATGTACTTCCCTTTATTGTAGATACACATTGCTACGGATACACAGGTTGTCTTGGGCATCCCCCTTGGGAAGCTGTGAGCATGGGCCAGCTTGAAGCAGCCTCTGTCCCGGCCCTTGGAGCACTTTTGCCACGGGAGGGCGGACTTCTTGCCCAATCTCAGGACAGCCCAGTCTCCAGAGGCCCATTCTGGCTGTTGAGAATAGTGTCTGTGTTTGATTTTGGGCAAAGCCAAGAGAAAGATTTGGAATTATGCTACGGCAACAGGGATGTAAATAGCTGGTGGGAACCCAAACTTTCCAAAGCAAATACTCTGAGTGCCCAAAATGGACTGCTGTGGTCAGGAGCAGAGGATGGAGGTGGGGAGGTTACCTCTGGCTGCCCCTGCCCAGAATTGCAGCTGGAAAGAACAGAGAAAGGTGGGTTTGCAGAGAAATTTCCCCTCTCTTTTCCAAGCCCCTTCTGTTCCTAAAGGGTCATTTTTAGGGCTATGGCTCTCTATTCTTTCCTGCTCTATGGGCAGGCTCACCAAACAATTTAGCTCTGTCCCCTCCCTCTTCCTTCCTCCTAAGCTCCTAGTTGAGTTGATGAAAATTCCAGTGGGGAAGGCAAATAGTAACAACAAAGGCAAGAGCTTGTGGGAGTCAGGAACATTGTTGCAGGGAGGAAAGGGAAAAGTGAAAAGGAATTTGATTGATAAGTAAAATTTGGTCTCTCAGGGTCCCTTCTGGCTTAGGCCAAAAACTCCCACAGTGATAAAGGATGAGAGGAGACATTGTCTCTGGAGCGTTAGATAGGGCTTGGAAGGCTGGCTAGCCCCTTTCTGGCCCTGGCTTTGCCTTAAGTCTTGCATGGTTGCAAGATGCTAGCCACCTAATGTCCCAAGGGAGACTGTCAGTGGAGGTGGTGAGGGAGAGAGGGAAAGGAAGGACAAAGGCTCTCAGAATCTGCCTCCAGGGAAGGGGATGGGTGTAGACTGTATTAAATATATTATTGGCAGTTTTCCTGGGGTATCATCAGGGAGTGCTCAGAGCATCCTTGTGGGAATGAAAGGAGAAGGAAGGGAGTCCCTTCTTCCCAACATCACCTCCTCTTTAATACTGAGATGCATGACTTCTTGAGGGGCCCAATCTGCAGGTGTGCATCCACACTCTCCAGAAAGAAAGCTGGCTTGAGCCTGTGGGTGAACAGGTTGGGAAAATAACTGTCCAGCCTGCTTTGGAACTGGGTCGAAGGGGAAGGAGGGGATCCACCTCGGCGGGGTCTAGAGGCCCGCAGCCTCTGCAAGAGGCTCACTTTCCCCTCCTTCACAGCATAAAAAGCCAGTGCCCGGTCGGCATATTCCAGGCAGACCCCCACAGTGGGGCAAAAGGCATGGGAAAGGGTGGCCTCCAGCCCATAAAACCAGACAGAGAAGTTTCGGCCGTTCCACTGCAGGCAGCAAGAGTAGGCATTCCGGCCCAGCCGGCCTCGATCGTAGGGCTCTCGGGGGGAGAAGTCCTCCGCCATGACGCCCACGCTGACCCACCCCTCGATGATCTCCACCTCCCAGTAGTAGGTGCCTCGGTCCAGGCTGCCCTCTCCCAGGACTTGCTCACAGTGGGTGAAACGCATGGGAGACTCGGGGTAGCTGATGGGACAAAGCACCCTCTTCACTCCCTTTGTTCCAAACAGCTGCAGGAACTTGTCTGCTGTGTCACTGTCCAGATCTACGATGAAAGCAACTGCTCCCCAGGGAAGAGATCAAAGGAGACAGTACAAAGCCAAAATCAGATTTCCCGCTCCCAATATAGTAGAGATTCAATACCCAATTTCCACCCATGCTCTCCCTCCAAACCCAGGCGAGAAATACAGGTTATCTCTAATTAGATCCACACTTTATGGAGGGCAGGGAGCTACTGGGGATAAGAAATCAGGAGCAGGAGCAGGGCTTGGGAATCCTGGAAGTCCCCAGAACTAGTTCTTTCACTGCAAATATGCTTCTGGGCCCACCCCAGGGAGAACGGAAGGCCTAAGAGGGACCTGGGGCCAAGCACGCACTCACACTTAAGGAAGTAGTCTCTAGATTCCTCACACTCCAGGCCATTGGTGCTGTCAGGATCTTGAGACTCTGCATCAGCTACAGGAAAAGGAATGTAAAAGCAAGGCAGAAGAGGTTGGGGAAGTGGCTTATGCAGGCAGCGCCTAAAATACTATTTTGGTCAACACTGACTAGCCAACAAAGGGACCAAAACCCACAATGGTTACACTGCATGCTCACTAGCTGTTGGAGACTGAGTGGTCAGCTGCTCTGTGTGCTGACACACAACCAAGCGTCAAGAACAGGATTACAATGAAATACTCTTCCCAGACTGGGTTGGGTAGATCATTCCTTTCTAGAGGTATCTAGTTGATATGTAGAGGAGAGGAGGAAAGAAGGGAGAGAAGAAAAGAGGAAGGGAAGAGCTTGTGTTGCCATAAGAAAGAATGAAAAATTATGTAACATTAAGATATTAATAACAGTTGTAATAATATCTGAATATTACATTAGATTTGAATATTATCTATAGCATATGAACGATATTAATAAATAAATAAAATTGATATTATTACTACAATAATTATTAATTATTACAATCATATGATCTATGCTATAATCCTGTAATCACCCTATGAGTTTAGCAGATGAAGTGTTTTTGTCAGGATATACCAGCAACCACGCTCTCTCTGCCTGAATCCAGTGCCTTCAGTGGCTACACTAAACAATGCGGGGTGGAGACTAGGATTAGGGATGGGTTTCAACATACTGTCTGTCCCATTTACAAATGAAGTCTCTGCTTCTATGGTTTAGCACTTCAGCTACCCTTCTTCCCACCTTCTTCTAAGCCCAAGACTCAGACTATCTCGGAGGCAGGACAGGCTAGGACAATCCTTTCTTGCTACTGAAGAAGAGTTCTAAAAGATTAAATTTCCTTTAAGTAGTCCTTGTTGCTACTCCCATCCAGCCCCTCCCTTGAGAGCTGGTACCCATTCTATCATTAGCCAGGGATACAGTTCCAAGCTTCAGCCCCACCCTGTACCAGGAAGAGTTTCCAGCCCCAGCTCCTGGGTGGGCACCAAGGACTGGAGGGGAGGGAGATGGGAGGAGAAGAGGTGAGTCACCTTGGGGGAAAGACACTCACCTTCCAAACCCAGCTTCTGTGAATTGTCTGTATCCCTGCCCATCCCCTGCAGAAACTCCCACTGGTTAGCACAGGCTAAAGTCAGGAGGTCTCTAACAGCTTTCACGGCTTGGGAAGACTTGGTAAAACTCAGTTCTTTTGGGGGGCCCAGTCCAGGGTTAGCCCCTTCCTCCAGAGCCAATTTCAGTGCCAGAAGCTCCTGCACCAGGGTAGAATGCCAGTTACAGCGGTTAAAGCACTGCTTACCACAATCCCTCCCTTGCCCAATCTTCCCACAATGAAGATGGATCAGTCTTTATGGAGAAACTGGGTACAGCCCAAAATGCCAGGTCACTGGGTACAGTTCCCAGGGGCATTTAGTTTTAGAGCTTGATTATTCCTGATTTTGCCATTCAGCTTCCTTCTTTGGTCTCTCACTCTTTCTTCCCAGAATGGTAACAGTAAGTCAAAATTACTCCACAGTTCCTCCTCTTTTCTCCAACCAGAAGTCCCTTCCTTTCTCCCAGAACTGCCCGTCCTCACCTGGAGAAAACTAATAGAGTCGATTTCATGGCCTTGACTTAGATTCTGTCTGGCAGAGCTCAGCCGGGCTCTCTGCTCCTCCTGGTGTCGAAGCTCCCCCTGGGCCTGATTCAGCATGGCAGCCTCCCCTTCAGCAATGAAGCCCATCACTTCAGACTGGAAGCCCTGCAGGGTACCTATTGCCTCTGTGAACAACTGGCTTACCTTTTCCCGCTCAGTCAGTGCTGCACTCTGCACAGGTTGGCGAAGGGGGGAAGGGGAGAAGAAGGGAAGGAAAGTTAATCTTTGACTCCCCTTGTCTAAATTAGAGTTGTCCCAGCTAGATGGCACAATGGATAGAGCACCAGCCCTGGAGTCAAGCCTCAGATACTCACTAGTGTTTGACCCTGACTGCTTAAAAACAAAAACAAAATAGAGTTGTCTCCCACATGCAGTGAGTTCTACCATGAAGTAGGGTCACCAGGAATGGTGAAACAGAGCCTAGAGTGCCTCTCAGTGAGCATGGACAGAAGGAAACATATTTCTGGTAGGGGATTGGAGTAGATCATTTGTAATGTGTCTTCCAACTCTCCAGATCTGTGATTTTAAGATTAGTTTTTGCTACTATGCACAGACTTAAACCCATAATTCTACATAGAATAAAACAGTTAAGCAACCCACATAAAAAGGCACCGATTGGGTAACTTTACCCTGGATCAGACCTGGGTGGAAGGGCATGTACCGAGGAAGAAATCTGTGTTATTTGTACCTTGGAGGTGGGGGAAAGGGATTGCTAGGTGAGTGCCTCAGCACTCACTAGTTTGCTTGGTGAATCCCCCCAATATTGTCAATATCAAATAAAGGAGAAAAAGGATAGGGGTAGCTCCAGTCCCTCCCATCTGAAGGGACTTAGGAATCTCACCTTTATGAGGGCCACTGTACGCCTAGATTGTGCAATACTAGCACCCAGCTCATCCAAGCGGTCCTCTGCAGCACTCAGGACCTGGGGGCTCTCAGCCTGAGGAGAAAGAATGCATCTCTAAATCCGCTGAACTGATAGATTTTAAAAAATATTTTTATAATACTTTTTATTTTTCAAAACACCTGCAAAGTTAGTTTTCAACATTCACCCTGAAAAACCTTGTATTTCAAATTTTTTTCCTCCTTCCTCCTCTCCCCCCTTCCCTAGACAGAAAACAATCCAATATAGGTTAAACATGTGCAGTTCTAAACATTTTCCCACATTTATTAATGCTACACAAGAAAAAATTAGATCAAAAAGGAAAAAAATAAGAAAAAACAAAAAAAAATACTATATTATGATTCACATTCAATCTCCATGGTCCTCTCTCTGGATACAGATGGCTCTCTCCATCACAACTCTATTGGAACTGGCCTGAATGACCTCATTGGCTAAGAGAGATTTCTTGGTCTTCCAGGGGTGAAGGGTGTGAAGGTGTCAGTGGATAGCTGGGGGTAAGGTTATAGTTTGCCCTTAGTTTTCAAAGAGAACTATGACATCAGGAAGGTGGTACTATGATTTACAAGTGAATTGGATGTAAGTGAGGAAGAGCTGTGCAAAGTCACCAGCCTCACTTTCTCCTCTGGTGCCATCTGGTCCAGTGGCCAGATATAGATTAGAACAGCTGGAGATGCCTTGGATCCCGTAGGAAACCTTGGCCTTTTTAAGTTAAGATTTAGAAAATGTCTCAGTTTCACTGAGGCAATGCCTATTCACTGATTAAGGTTAGGTAAAAAATGAGGCTGTGAAAATGGCCTTTTCCGAGTTAAAAAAAAAAAAAATCAGAGGAGGAAGACCCTTAAGGTTTCTGGTCAAAACAGTAACAATTGCTACTTACATTCACTCTGAGCAATCAGGCCCCAAACAATAGATGCTTTTGGTCTTGGGACCTATTGCTGGCCAATCGGTGAAAGGCAGAGTGCTTTGGGTTTAAGGCAAGGTCCTTAAGAAAGAAAGGTAGCCCTTAAACCCCAAATTATCTTGGGAGGTGTTCAGATCAAAATTTATTTTCTTTTTAAAGAAAGAATACCCTTAAATGGACAGAGGGAAGGGAAGGGGAAGGGAATGAAGTCCTGCTTATGCTTCAGAGAATAGGGAACCATTTATTTATTACAGCTAGAGGAGAATCAGGAGGGTCCAAACAAGCTATATGAGGACCCTCTTAAAAAACAGAGGATGTTTAGTCTGGAGAAGAGAAAATTGGAGAGCCCTCAAGTATTTCCTATATTTGAAGGAATATCATGTGGACATAGGGAATTATTAGACTTATTTTGCAAGTACAAAATGAAAACTAATAGATGGGAAGTGGATTTAGGCTCATTATTTAAAAAATAAAATAAAATCAAAAACAACAGTTACCCAGAAGAGGAAACAGCTGCCTTAGGTTAGTGAGACTAAAAGTAGGCTGGTGAATTTCTGTTTCCTATCAAGCCACACTAGGTTATCTATGGGAAAATTGCCAAGGTAATCATATTTTAGTTCAGGAGTTACGCTAAATGATCCCTCCAATGATCCCTGCGCTCTCTCCAAACTAATTCTCAGATATCCAGCCTCAGCCCAACCGCGAAAAGCATTGGATGGTGGTCTTGTCGGCTTCCCCTCAGCCTATTGGTTGCTGACCAGTCAGTGGTGGAGAAGGGGGAAAGTAAGAGACCCAGTCTCATTCAAACTCCCTTTGAGGGCAGGAGGGGAAGGACAGGAGGGGGAGGCACCTCTCTTGAGGTGAGTTTACTATCCCTTGGGGTTGGTATCCCCGACCAGTTCCATAAACAGGGAATACTAAGCAAAACCCTTGGGTAGCATGAGTCACTCCCTCCAGGCTGGAGGTGGTGGGCGCTCCAGGGAGGAGACGGAAAATCCCGAGGCCAGAGGCGCCAAGACCGGGATTGAAGCCAAAGGAAAACGGTCGGGATTGGAGGGGGGGAGGGGGGAAGGGGGAGAGGGAGAGAGAAGAGTGGAGAGAGGCGCTCTGAGAGGGAAGAAGAGAATGGGCGGGGTTGTGCACATGCTCCCGCCAAGAGTCCTGGGACAGCTGGACAGAGAGGATCTGTGAGCTTGGCACTGCCTGCTAGCCACATCCCATTCCCCCAGCCCCTGCTGACCCTGAGCAGCAGGAGAAAGTCTGAGCGACTCAGGCTCCAGGTTCTAGGACAGGAAGGGCACCGGGCGCCTAGGCTCCAGACCCAAATGGTCTCAGTGGGTGAGAGCTGGGGCGGCGCAGAGATGTGGAAGGAGAAGAAAGTTGGAAGTAAGACCGAGGCTCCCTCCCAGCCTTTCCCACCACGTTGTATTAGGGATCCAGGTGCTCAGTACAGTCCTCGCCTCCTTCTCCTGGATCTCCTCTCCTTCAACTTATCTCTTAGAGTTCTGCTAAGCTTCCTCTAGCTTTTCCTGAGCCGTCGTGCCAGAAAGCGCCAGCCTCCCCTCTAGAAGGGGAGCCCGCTCTTAGCCGGCTCCCTCCCCGGGAGTTCAGCCCCTTGAACCCCTACCTCTTGGAGAGCCCGCTCTTGCTCCAGGGAAAGAAGCTCATGTCCTTGGTGTTCCTGGGCGGCACAGACGTCGCACACGCAGACTCGCTCCGTTCGGCAGTAGCGCTCCAGGGGCCGCAGGTGTCGGGCACACAGGCTTTCCTCCAGCCGGCGCAGGGGAGGTACCAGACGGTGGTCGCGCAAAGCTGGGCTGCGCTCGTGGGGCCTCAGGTGGGCAGTGCAGAAAGAGGCCAGACAGGAGAGGCAGGAGCGAGCCGCCGGAAGGGCCGCGCCCTCAGGGCACGCGTCACAGCGCACTGGCTCCTCGTCCTCGGACCACGGCTCGGGGGCGCACGGAGCCGAGGGCTCCGGCACCGGGGCTGGATTTGGGGCCGGGGCAGGGGCCGAGGCCGGGGTCTGGCCAGACTGGCGCAGCTGCAGCAGCTCGCACAGGGTGTGATTCTTGCGCAGCTGCAACCCGTCGGGGAAGGGCTCCTGGCACAGTGGACAGCGGGCAGTGGCTCCGGATCCCCCGGGGCCTCCGGGTCCCCGGTGCGGCCAGAGCGCTTCCAGGCAGGCGAGGCAGAAGTTGTGGCCGCAGGGCAGCGTCACGGGCTCCCGAAGTTTCTCTAGGCAGATGGGACAGCTGAAGGGACCGCTCACGTCCATGGCTTCCCAAGGGCTCCGCCTGTACTGCTCCAGCCCAGGAGTGAGCACAGAGCGGTAGCTCAGCAGCACCGCCCCGCTGGGCTTGGGTCCAAAGGTTCAGCCCCCTCCCGCCCCTACAGCTTGCTCAGACCGTCCCCCCTTTCCCTCAGTCCCGCCTTCAGACTCTCCAGCCCGGGGCTCTGAGCCTAGCCTCCTGAGGGTACACTGCTTTCGCTTGCGAACCTTCCCAGGTCTGAACCTTCCCAAGAGTACTTGAGTTGGCATTCCTTTTGCAGGACTGACTATCTGATGGGATGGACCTCAGGGAAAGAGCAGTTATGAGCTATTCGGCGGGGAGAGGAGCTGCCCTAACAGACGTGTTGAAGGGTATTCCCCTATTCTGAAGTTACCCCCTCCAGGACCCTCTTGGATTAGCAATTTTCTCATCATGGCACTTCCTCCAGCCTATTATTAAAATTCCTGAGTTGCTGACTCTGAAGACAAAAATTTCTTACATCCTTCCCCGTTCTGATCTTCGCCTTAGCTAAGGGGAAGAGAACCTTGTTTAGACTTGCCTCTCTTTCCCCTCTGCACTACAGGTAATGAATGAATTTTTTCTAGTAGCTCCCACCCTGCCAATCAATACACCTATTCCCTTTACCTGTTCTCCCTAGGTTTTGCTGTTACACTTGCTTAAAGTTTCTTGTTCTGGTGACTTTCTTACATCTTTCTCACTCCCTTATTTAAAATGTTTCCCTTCTTTCTTATAGCCTGGGCGGGGAAGGAAAAAAATTGCTTAGTCTCATATTTAATGGGAACTACCGGCCTCTTTGCATCTTAATTTGGGAGCTGACTAAAGCCCTCAGTGAGGGAAAACCCCAGGAAGGGAGTTATCAGTGCATGTGACTGGGCATAGCTGTCTTGCACTTGTTTTTTGTTCTTGTCGGCTCCAGTCCCACCTGCTCTTTCTTTGCCTTTGGACAGCTGTCGCCTGTCTCCTATACAGCATTTCACCTAGTCTGTCCATCAGTTTTTTCTGTGATACCAAACTGGGTATCCATTGCCACTGTTAGAACTGTCTCCCTGGGATACTATGATGGCCCTCCATACCCCCTTTGGAATACAGTGTGAACTGAGCAAATCTTTATATTCCCTTCATTTAATTCATCTTAGACATTGATACCAAGAAAGAAAAAAAAAAACCCACTGGGAATTGAATATCCAGTATGTGTGTGGTGCAAGCCATTTACTTACAGTGAAACTTCAGATAATGATGCTGTAAACTCCAATTCTGTTTTTTTTTTTTTTTTTCCTTTCAGCTTTTCAGTATTTTTTTAAAAATCCCATCCTCTTGTCAACTAAAACTTAAGGGGGAAAGAACGTATTCATGTCTAAGTCAGGAAGAAGAAATGTATCAGGAATGACCCAAAAAGTCAGGCATGGCGATGGTAATTGGTGGTGCCAGTTGAGATAACAGAAAAAGTGGATGATGTTAAATTTAAAAAGAAGGAAGGAAGGAAAGAAGGGAGGGAGGGTAGAGGGGAGGGAGGGAGAAAGAAAGGGAAGAAGAAAGGAAGGGAAGGAAGAAAGGAAGGAAGGGAGGGAAGGAGGAAGGGAGAGAGGGAGAAAGGAAAGGAAAAAATAAAGGAGGAAGGGAAGGATGGAAGAAGAAAAGGAAGGAAACAGTATTTGTTTATTTGTTTTTCTTTTTTGAAGATTTTTAAAAATTAATATTGATGAGGAGTAAAATGGAGGCTCTAAACCGAGATGGATCAGCTCTTCTCGTGGTCTGATTTACCTCTCTCTCTTTACCAAAGTAATGCAAGGGCAGGTTCAGTAGCGAATGAATTTGCTACTCAATACTGTAAAAACAAAGTCTTTATTGATAGTAAAGGGATAGACAGGCATTTAGCCTCCAGAAAGGCCAAACTGCCTGGCAAGGGGATGCCAGTTGGTGGGCACAAGGCAGTATAGACCGAGTGCAAGGATTCCATTTTTAGAACTTCCTTTTATACATAAAACAATGTTTGCACAGAGATGTTATCCAAGAGGTTCCGGAGATATTTGTAAATAAGACAGGAATTTCTCTTAATCATTTGTATCTCAAATTATCTCCTTTAACCCCTCCTCAGACAAGAATTTCCTTTTAATTATTTTTATCTTGAACTATCTTTTTTGACCTTATCAAATACTATTTTATTTTTTCAAATACATGCAAAGATAGTTTTCAACATTTACCTCTGCAACACCTTGTGTTTACAAATTTTCCTCCTCTCCCCCTCTTCTGTGTCCTCCTTCAAGACAGTAAATAATCCAATATAGGTTAAATATAGAAACAGCATTTATTTAGTGCCTTCAATGTGCTAAATGCTTTACAAATATTTCATTTGATTTTCACAATAATGTTGAGCAGAAAGTTGCTAATATTAATTTTACAGATGGAAAAACTAAGGCAAATTAAGTAACTTCCCAAGCTCACAACAACTTATAAGTGTCTGAGGCCAGATTTGAAGTGTGGTTTTCCTGACTCCAGACCCTGGGAGCTTTATCTGTTACACCATCTAGCTGCCTCAAGTTAGAAGGTTACAGAAGTGAAGGAATTTTGCTCTTCAAATTTCCAGTCAGTTCTACATAGAAGTCAAAAAACAAGTGGGATTTTTAGTTTGATAGAGGGAGTGAGATGAATCTTAGTGATGAATGCCAGTGAGTCTCAGGCATGCTGTTTTGTAATTTTGTTTGCTGAGAACTTTGGAATGTGCCCCCAGTTATCTAATAGATCTCAGGAAGCATTAGGAAGATTGACCATCTTCCTGATGCTTTGATTAATGAATATATTTTATGGTAGACCTATATTTACCTAGGAAGCCTGGATAGTTCCTAGAATAAACATAATTCTCCTAGAAGAATAAACAAATATTTTCTTTGATGGATCTCTTGTGATAAAATATCCCTATATATAAGGGGGACTGTTCTGTTTCTTTTAAAATTTTTTTTATTTATTTTTATTATTTTTTATTTTTTGAGGCTGGGGTTAAGTGACTTGCCCAGGGTCACACAGCTAGGAAGTGTTAAGTGTTTGAGACCAGATTTGAACTCCGGTCCTCCTGAATTCAAGGCTGGTGCTCTATCCACTGAGCCACCTAGCTGCCCCAAGGGATTATTCTGTTTCAAGGGTCAAATATCAAATGAGAATATTTAGCATAGTGCTTTTTTTTTTTTTTTTTGTTCTCAGCCTATAAAAACCCCTTAGTGGAAAGGGAATTTGAGAACTCAGGAGGTTTGATACCACTTGCTTAACATTGCCTCCCACTTGAGAATCTGGAGACCTGGGTTCTCTCAGCTATTGGAATTCAGACGCTGGCACTTTGTTGTAGTGGTGATGATATATGTTATATGTTGTCTGTTTGTTTCTTATATTGTCTTGGTGGTTGCCATGTTTGTTAATTGTGCATTACTTTTATGCTATGTTTCTTCTTTTCTTAAATTTTGTTTAAATCAAGGTTCTGAGCAGTAATAAACTTGTACCCACCCTCTTTAAGGCTGTCTGTTGAATGTGAATTCTGAACCTAGATTAATCTTACACCAAATCAAATCAAAAAGCATTTTTAAAAGCTCCTACCATGTACCAAACATTGTGCTGAGTGCTAGGGATGATTTTATAAATAATAAACAAATTTTCCCCAATAGTATTTTATTTTTTCCAAATACATATATAGTTTTCAACATTCATTTCTGTAAGACTCTGTATTCCAATTTTTTTTTCCTTCCCTTCCCTCTTCCCCTGTCTTCAAGACAGCAAGCAATCCGAAATAGGTTGAACATGTATAATCCTTCTAAATGTATTTCTATATATTGTCATGTACAAGAAAAAGCAGACCAAAGGGGGAAAAAAGCAAACAAAAAAAAGGTGAAAATACTATTTAACAATAACTTTCACTTCAATTCTACAAACATTTATTAAGGGTCTATGAGTTTTAGGCATTTCATACAGGGATAATTAATACAGTGACAGTTTCTGTGGAAAGGCAACCTTTGAGTCATACAATAAAAAATGTCCCAGTTTGGGAGCCAGAATTCACTGTTACAGTGTTAAATGCAAGAAGTAAATATGAATATTTTAACATATTTAACATGTATTGGTCAACCTGCCATGGGGGGGGGGAAGAGGGGAAAAATTGGAACAAAAAGTTTTGTAACTGTCAATGCTGAAAAATTACCCATGCATATATCTGGTAAATAAAAAGCTATAATAATAAAAAAAAGAAGTAAATATGAAGTCATTTATGGGGATGTAGACAGTACTAACCATAGAAAATTAGATAAAGTCACCTGTAAGGATATATCTTTAAGGGAGCTAGGAATTTTGAACAGGAAAAGTGAGAAATGAGAGCTTCCCAAGTATGACGGGTGCCTTGGGGAAAGGGGGTAATTTGTACATAGGTCAAGGAATTAAAAGATAAAGTATCTCGTGTAAGGAGCAAGTAGATCAGCTTTTGAAAGTGATGGGAAAAATGTTAACAATGCAAAGTATGTGTCCTGCAATTGTTTTTTCTCCTAGAGAATTTTTTTTTCACTAGCATACACAATTGCTCTCAGATATTATCCTCTCTTTTAACACCTCTCCCTCTAGCAGACATCCACCACTGGTTTCACTATTGAATCTTTTGTTGCTGTTGTTGGAGTGCTGGCTCCCTTTTAGCTTATCCAAAACCCCCAGCTCTTCTAACATCCTATAATATTCTTGTTTTATCTTGGAGCCTTTTTTTTCTTTTCTTTTTTTTTTTTTTTTTTTTTTTGGTCTGGTGCTGTGACCAATCTGGGTTAAGTAACTTGCCCAGAATCACACAGCTAGCAAGTGTCTGAGGTCACATTTGAACTCAGGTCCTACTGATTCCAGGGCCTGTGCTCTACCTACCTGTCCCTTCCTATAGAATCTGATGTATTTCCACACTAAACTTTTTCTGTGTCCAACCCTTCTTTATCTATTTCAGGTAGGAGTGAGTGAAATTCATCTAATTATTTTCAGTTGCAAATTCTCTCCTTCTCTATACCCTCCTCACCCATCCATTGAGAAGGCAAGATCACAGCACTTATACCTGGCATAGAATTTTGTTGTCCAGTTGAGTCCAATTCTTTGTGACTCCATTCAGGGTTTTCTTGGCAGATTCAGAGACAGCTAGGTGGCTTATTGGATAAAGTACCAGAAGGACCAGGCTCAGA
Organism: Sminthopsis crassicaudata; assembly: GCF_048593235.1. Taxonomy (NCBI): domain Eukaryota; kingdom Metazoa; phylum Chordata; class Mammalia; order Dasyuromorphia; family Dasyuridae; genus Sminthopsis; species Sminthopsis crassicaudata. Next base: position 336,735,349 of record NC_133620.1, read on the forward strand.
TACTTACTAGCTGAGTGACTTTAAGCAAGTCATTTAACTTGATTGCCTTAAGGAAAAAAAAAAAAAAAAAAAAAAGCAAAGGTACTGGAGTGGTTTGTCATTTCCTTCTCCATTTATTTTACAGATGAGGAAACTGAGGCAAACAGGATAAAGTGACTTGCCTAGGATCACAGAGGAAGATTCTTCTTGATTCTGAAGCACATCTCTATCCTTTTTTTCATATTTGTATATTTGGTTTTTTTTTTCTTTTTCTTTTCCCTGAGGCTGGGGTTAAGTGACTTGCCCAGGGTCACACAGCTAGGAAGTGTTAAGTGTCTGAGACCAGATTTGAACTGGGGTCCTCCTGAATTCAAGGCTGGTGCTCTATCCACTGCGCCACCTAGCTGCCCCCCTATATTTGTATATTTGATTTTCAAACATCCCAATTATAAGAATGAGCATGTTTGTTGTGTACAACTTCCCATGGATTTTCTCAATTGGAGAAGGCAGGGAGAAGGGAGAGAATCTGGAACTCAAAATTTAAAGCAAAAACAAATGGGGAAAAAATTGTTTTACATATAACTAGAAAAAAAATAATGACAAAAATTAAAATAAATAATAGAGAGAAAAAAAAGAATGAGTATGTTTCATCCATTTTCCTTTCTTCACTTCTCTATTCTTTTTACTCTGGGAGTGGAGGGAAAGGCTATTTTCAAAGCTCAATTACGATACACAAATAATGTCCTAGGTTTTGCTTTCAATCAGAAGCCTGGAATATCCTTATTCATAAATCTAGCTTTTTTCTAATGTAGTTTTAAGTTCATGAACTGTAAACTGGTCCATTCTGTAAGATTCTAATTGATTGTGGCCTTTAAAGTTGAACCTTTTTATCTGTTCCCTGTCCCAGACCCTCAGAGCTCAGAATCACTTTCTTGCTTTCCAGACATAAAATCTAATACCTTTTCCTGACTTCCAGCTCCTAATTTGAGACTGCTTCCTCCAAGTATGAGCTTTCAAGTTCATTCGCCAAATTGGAAAGAGTGCCATCAGGTCCAGATGTTTGCAAGTTGATGAATGAGTCATCAATAAGCTCCTGCCTGGGGTGTCATTCACCTCATATGCCCTCCATTCTCCACTTCACCCCACAATTCCTATTCTTAATAACACAAGAGTTGCTTCTGTCCCCTGTGAATGAAACAGAAAGGCTGTGATAGGAACCTCCATAGCTTTGAGTCCCCCTCCACTTCATATCATTCATCTTTTTATATCTTATACATTCATACTTCTATTTGTGAAGAAAATACTCCATCTCTTAGCTTTGGGTTATTTTCTCTAGCTATACCCCCACCTGAAAGTCTCTTTCCTCATCTTGGCTTCCTTCAATTGTCCTCTAAAATCTCATTTTTCACAGGAAGTCTTTCCCAGTCCTTCTTAATTTTAGTTTGTTTCCTACGTTGATTATTTCAATCAATCAATAAACATTTATTATTTCTTATTTATCCCAGTTTGTACTTATTTGCATGTTTTCTCCTCTATTAGATTATGAATTTACTGAGGGCAAGGTCTATCCTTTTTTTCAAGTTTATTTTCAGTTGCAAATTCTCTCCCTCCCTCTACCCTCCTCACCCATCCATTGAGAAGGCAAGAAATACAGGGATTATGCTTTGCCTTTCTTTGTATCCCAGCATTTATGCCTGGCATAGATTTTTTGTTGTCCAGTTGAGTCCAATTCTTTGTGACTCCATTCAGGGTTTTCTTGTCAGATTCAGAGAGACAGCTAGGTGGCTTATTGGATAGAGTACCAGAAGGACCAGGCTCAGGTACTTACTAGCTGAGTGACCTTAAGCAAGTCACTTAACCTCATAGCTTTAAAAAAAAAAAAAAAAAAAAAAAAAAACAAACAAAAACAAAGATACTGGAGTGGTTTGTCATTTCCTTCTCCATTTATTTTATAGATGAGGAAACTGAGGCAAACAGGATAAAGTGATATTTGCCTAGGATCACAGAGGAAGATTCTTCTTAATTCTGAACCTGGCACTTTGTGCCACCAGAATGCCCTTGACACACAGAAGTGCTTAAAAAATTCTTATTGACCAGTTGACAAGGGAACTGGAATAAAAGAGTAAGACCACCAAAAAAAGTCTTTAAATTTCTGTGATGTTTTCCATAATTTCTGATGTTTCTGGAGGGGAGAGTGAGACAAGTGACTTTGCACACCCCTCCCTCACTTCTATCCAATTCACTTGCATGTTATGGCATCACCTCCCTGATGTCATGGTCTTCGAGAACGTTATTCTAGAATCTCTTGTGTGCACGAGAATATGTTCCTATATCATAGAATTTTGCAACTCTAACACTAGCCTTTTTCCCTCTGAGAAATGCAAATGAATTAATGCTAATTGTTATGCAAGTTTATACATAGCCTCATTAATAAATAAGACTTTAATTCCCTTGTTAGGGTCTTTGTGAATTGCATGATTTTATTCCCTCTCCCCTGTGAAATCTGAGTTAGCATTTCACAAACTGGAAAACAGAAGAACCAGTCTTGGATTCCTCCTTTGAGAGGACCACACAAGGTCATTCTCCTGGCAGTTACCAGACAGTTGGCATATATCCCATGTTAGCTGTTCCTTGTTTTTTGTTCTCACCTCTAAAACTAGCTGAGGAGCTCTCCTCCTTTTTACCCCATCATAACTTCGAATTTAAGTGTCTGTTTGAGCCCAGACAGCCCCTAGCTCTTATGGCTCATCTTTCCCTCACCCAATACTGGTAGGCATAAAGAAGCAAAGCCAGACCATGGGAGAGTCACAGCTGATCCCTAAGGAAGCTGGTTGAGGTCCACAGGGCTAAAGGAAGCAGGTAGACACCTGGCCACACCACATGGGGCAAGGCAGGGTGCTCCTGCACACACCTTCCAGCATCAGCCTCTGGGTACATCCCACCTAGACCCATCTCCCGTTCTCTCCACTTCACTGCAATGATTAACTCACACTGTTTGCACTATATTGACTTTTTGGGGTTATATGCTACCGTGTAAAAGTTTGGTTTGGGGGGATGGGGGAAAAACAGGACATCCTTTGTTTCCCCCGGAACAGAAAGGACTCATAGGAGCTCATCAGTAGAGATTGAAAACACATGAATTATTCAGTGTTTCTTTTTAGAAAGAACTCATTTCAGGGTTACCATAAAGGCAACCTTCCAACAACCTGATAAATCTTTCATAGGGTCCTATACAGCCTGCCCCGGACTTGCATTTTTTCCTGTGGTTCTCCAGAAGGAACATTCATGGTGGAGCTTCTGGAAAAGGGCATCCTTCCCATTCCATCCTACTTGACTTGTCCAAATAACTCACTATAACCTGGAGATGGGATGCAATGTCTGGATCTCGGATTCCCTCCTCCAGAAAATTCCTCACCCTCACCCAAATCCTTACTCTGTACTCTCTCTGCAGAGATTACGATTGCTTTTTTTTCTCTTAGAGAGACTATTTTTGTGATAGAAACCTCTTGAGCAAACTGGTGAAGCTAATGGATCTCTTTTTGAAAGTTTTGCTCATTTTTATTTTTTTTTATTATTATTTTTTTTAGTGAGTCAATTAGCATTATAAGTGACTTGTTCAAGCTCACACAGATAGGAAATATTAAGTGTCTGAGGCCTAATCTGAATTCAGGCCTGTGCTCTACCCTAGCTGCCCCTGGAAGAATTTTTTTTTTTTTAATGCAAAAATAAAACACATAGGATTATAATGGAAACAGTTTTTAAAAGTTTAAAAAATTTTATCAAAATAAAATCCCTTAAAAATTCACAGACTCTCAGTTTAAGAATCCCAACTCTTGATACTTCAATAGCTGAATTCTCAATTTTGAAGTTACTGTAGTAATCCCTAAACTTGTATGTAAACATTTTTAATGTGTATATATACTAGCTCTGGAAGGTACTTCCTCCATTCTGCACCCATTTCACAGCTCTGCAACTGAGACTGGGTGACTTCAGGAAATTTGCTCCTCAGTTTCCTTCTCTGTAAAATAAAGAGCTCCCAACTCTATATACTGATTAGTTTATGAGGTTGACTGTCTCCTTGCAGTCCCCATATCTTATTCTCCTGTGGCTGTCCCTATCATCCTATTAAAGGCAACAACAATCCATTCTGGAATACAAAGCAGCCAGAGAGGACATATATTTGAACTATTTTCCATCTTTCTAAGACTGTTCAAGCTTGGAGTAAGCCTTTTCTGTGCTCCAGGGACTGGATCTGGTTGTTTCTAATATTCAGGTAACCAGTGTGCTGAGGAAGAAGCCTTGGGGTAGAAACAAATATCCAGGTATCACTAATGGAGAAACTGAGGGTTTGCCTATCATTTTCTGAAAAGCAGGAAAATGGGGAATAAACATTGTTTCCCAGCTTTCTGCTTTCCTTCTAATCTGGGGAACAATTTTTGCATCCAGTGTTTCTCATAAAAGCCTTATTTATTTGTTGGTTTGTTTGTATGTTTATTCATTTATTATTTATTTGTTTGTTTGTTTTTCTGGAGCAACTGGGGTTAAGTGACTTGCCCAGGGTCACACAGCTGGGACAGGTTAAGTGTCTGAAGTCAAATTTGAACTCAGGTCCTCCTGACTTCAGGGCTGGCGATCTATCCACTGCGCCACCTAGCTGCCAATAAAGGCCTCATTTAACAAATATATAAAGAATTAAGTCAAATTTATAAGAACACAAGTCATTTCCAAATTGATCAGTGGTCAAAGAACAGGCAGTTTTTAAATGAAGAAATTAAAGGTATTGATAATCACATGAAAAAATCTTTACAGATCTTTTTGTAGAGGTAAAGAACTAGAAATTGAGCAGTTGACCATCAATTGGGAAATGGCTGAATAAGTTAAGGTATGTGAAAGTAATAGAATGTGATTGTATATATTGCAATGTAAACAAAAAACGATTAGCAAGATAATTCCAGAGATGCCTGGAAAGACTCACATGAACTGATCCTGGGAGAAATGAGCAGAATCAGAACATCTTACACAGTAACAAGGTGGACTTGGCTCTTCTCAATAATGTGGTGATTCAAAGCAGTTCCAATAGACTTGGGATGGAGAGAGATCTATGGAGACTGAATGTGGATTGAAGCATAATATTTTCACCTTTTTGTTTTTTTTTTTTCTTTCTCATGGTTTTTTTTCCCTTTTGGTTTGATTTTTCTTATATAACATGACAAATATTGAAGTATATTTAAAAGGATAGCACAGATTTAACCTATATTATATTATTTGCTGTAATGGTCCTTTAAATGGGCCAGCACAGCACAACAGAAGGTTTGAGCAGCAGGAAAGTAATTTCTGTGGCTAGGGACTACCCCATGGACAGGACTCTTGTCATATTGAGATAGCTTCTTAATGGGAGACAGCTTCCTCTCTGATTGGCCGTGTGTGACCTCACAGACCCTTTAAGCCTACTACTGGCAGGAGGTAGAGCTCTTTATCCTGGGGTAGTTGAGCAAGGAGTTGCATAGCCAAGAGGGGCATGGAGCTTGATAGTGAATACACTGGTATCTCACAGACCAGGTGTTTATTGGGGAGTTAACAGATCAGGGCATTATGTGAGCAAGGCTAAAAAAAAACAAAACCCAAAACTTTTAAGTTTTCCCATGGCTATCCTTGAGCAAGCTATTGGTTATTAAACTATAATTCAAGAAATCATAGCCAGAGACCTCTGAAGGCCTCAGAAACAGCAGCCAGGTAGAATTACTTGACACTGCAAAGGTCAATGGCCAGAGGTTTTCTGATGCCCTAGGAATTAGGAGAGACTGGCAATATAAAATACCAAATAACACCAGGGCCTTAAAAAATGAAGTGACTGTCCAGGGTTAAGTATTAAACAGTATTTTATAATCTTAGGAAGGGGAATGATGCGGGAAAGAGGGAGAAAAATGTGGAACACAAAGTTTTACAAAAATGAATGTTGAAATACAAAAATATATTTACATATATTTGGAAAAATAAAATACTATTGAGGAAAAAAAGGAAAAAATATTCTATTAGAATAAATTAAATGCAAATTAAACAACTCTTAGGTATCACCTCACACCATCAGATTGGTAACAGAAAAGGAAAATGATAATATTGGAGAAGCTGTGGGAAAAATGGAACACTAATACATTGTTGGTGGAGTTGTGAACTGGTCCAACTATTCTGGAGAACAATTTGGAACCATGCAATTCCAACAGACTAGTGATGGAAAGTGCTATTCACTTTCAGAGAAAGAACTATGGAGACTGACTGTGCATTAAAGCATAATATTTTCATCTTTTTTTTTATTGTTGTTTGTTTGCTTGGTTTTTTTCCCCCTAGCATGACAAGTGGAAATATGTTTCAAAGATTTGCACATATTTAATTTATATTGGATTGCTTGCTGTCTTGGGAAGGGGAGGGGAGAAGAGGAGGAGAAAAATTTGGAACACAAAGTTTTACAAAGATGAATTATTTGGAAAAAATAAAATACTATTTAAAAATATACTCTTTAGATATAAAATACTATGTTATATATAAAATACTATACCCTTTGATCCATCAATACCACTATTAGGTTTGTATTTCAAAGAGATCATAATAAAGGGAAAAGGACCGACATATTCAAAAATATTTATAGCAGCTTTTTTTTTTGTGGTGGCAAAGAATTGGAAACTGCTGAATAATGATATATGAATGTTATGGAATATTATCATTCTTTAAGAAATGATCAGGAGGAGGATTTTAGAGAGGCCTGGAGAGACTTATATGAACTGATGCTGAGTGAAGTAAACATAACCAGGAGAACATTGTATACAGTAACAGTAACATTGTGCAATGATCAACTTTGACAGACTTGGCTCTTTTCAACAATTCAGTCATACAAAACAATTCCAAGAGACTTATAATGAAAGCGCTGTCCACATTCAGAGAAAGAATCTGAATGCAGATCAAAGCATACTACTATAACTAGTTAGCTTTTTGAGAGTGAGGGGGTTCTGAGGCTTTTCCCTTTTGTTTTTTCTTTCACATGACTAATGAGTAAATGTTTAACATAATTGTGGATGTAAAACCTATAAGATTGTTTTCTGTCTTAGGGAGGGAAAAAATTTCTAACTCAAAATCTTATAAAAATAAATGTTGAAAACTATCTTTACAGGTAATTGGAAAAAAATAAAATGCTATTAAGTGGGGAAAACAAAAGAGCAAGGTCCTGGGACCTGGCATCTTCAGCTCCCCTCGGCATCTTTTAACAGAATTGTCATTTATCTGGGCTCCCCCATCCTCTTTAGACATTGGTCAGCTGGGACTAAGTACCTCTCCCTGGGGCCCAGAATAAGGTTTGGCGCCAGGCAGATGACAGAGGGTGATGGTTCTACCTTCACAGAGCCAGAAGACAGGGTAGAGGGGCTGGGTGAAGAAGGTATTGAAGACATGTAGGAGCTGGGCCCGAGGCTCCAAGCTATAGAAAGAGAGACGTCCAAGGGGCAGATCCAACTCCATTCCAAAGAGGTTTCCAGGTTTGCCTGGAAGCTGTTGGGCCTCTCCATTGTGCCAGGCTTCGTAGCCCTTCTCCTGCACCCGAAGCCCCCAGGAACAAGGATTTCTCCCAATGTTGTCTGTCTGTGTGAGCTGCTTTTGCCAGGTGAGCCCAGGGTAGGTGACGCCTAGGGTCACTGAATGGTCAGACACTTTCACTTCCCAGTAGTGCTTTCCTGCCTCAAAGCCCTGGGCACACAGCACTTGCCAGAGCTGAAACCTCCCAGGCTGGGGGATGTGCTGGGACTTGAAGCCATGTTTTACCCGTTGGTCTTGGTCGGAAAGGTGGAAGTAGTGATTAGCAGTGGAGGGGTCAAAGGTGAGGTTTCGATAATCTGTGAGAAGAGAAGTATGCCTGAGGTGAGAGCTCATGGCACCACCGAGGGCTGACTTCCCTGCTCTGCCAAGGCTCACCCCATCCCAAGGCCCGAAGCCTAACCAGCACAGCCACATGTGCACCTGGGCAGTACTTGAAGGACCCCTATACCTATGCACTCACTCACTCACACATACATGGCACAGCTTACTCTGTGAAAGTTTCTTCCTCAGACTGCACACCGGTCGTGGAATTGGTTCCAGGGAATTGGTCTTAGGCTCTCGGTGCTCTAAAATTAGAGGAGGGGGCCTGGTGGAGGGAGGCTGGCCCCCTTTTCTTGAGAGATCCTCTACTTGCCCTTGAACCATTCAACGTGGCCTGAGGCTGGGCAATAGGAAACCAGGGTCAGGGACAGCCAATCCCAGACTGGGAGGGAGGAGGGACATTATTATTTTTTTTAATTGAAGTTTTTTATTTTTAAAACATATGCAAGGATAATTTTTTCAACACTGACCCTTGATAAACCTTGTTTTCTAATTTTCCCCTCATTCCTCCCCCCTCCCCCCATGGCATGTAAACCAATATATGTTAAGAGGAGGGCCATTATTAATGGCCATTCAGAGTGGAAGGTCAGCCTTACCCTTGAGGCCGGGCTCAGCATCTCCAAGACTCACAGCACCAATCTCATCCTTCAGCAGGAGTTGACAGATTTGGTCCAGTGTCCTCTTCAGCTTATTCAACTGATCAGAATCTTCATCCCATTTCAGTGAAGGCACTGGGGCCAAAGGCTCAGGGGGTATCAGAAGTAGGGACCTCTGAACCATTGGGGACAGGGGACCGAAAATCATAAGGCCTGTCCAGTCACTCAGGAAGGAAGGATTCCTTCCCTCCTCCAGGCCCTCTTCACTTTCACCTAGGGTATCACTGCCTCTCCCCTCCCCCTACCTCCCCACTCCAGTTCTGGGTACCTGTAGGAAGTTCAGGTCATCGGGACAGGACTGCAGCTCTTGGATCTGCTGGATGTGCTGCGCCAGGTGTTCCAGGTGGGTCTGAAGGCCCTGCATGACCACCCCAGCTTGTGCCAGCGAGGCTGTCTTTTCCTGCTCAATGTTCTGCAGGGCTGTATCCCGCTGTGTTTCAAGGACCCGAAGCAGAACAGTGACTTTATTGGAGACCGCCTGGGCCAGAATGTGGGCTGAGTCCTGGGTGAGCAGAGGAGGAGGCTCGGGTTAGGGACAATGGAAGTGGGCACGGGGTGGACAGCGTCAACAGTGGTGCAAGAAACAGAGTGGGGTCAACCTTGGGGGAAGTGGAACAGAGACTGGAAGATTTGTCCAGGGATTCAGCATCTAGGGGACACAAGCTCCTGTCCTGTCTGGTGAATTAAATACTTTATCCTTATACCTATAAGATTTGCACAGTGCTTTCCTCATAACAACCCTATAGGGGTATAATTATTTTTATTTTACAGCTGAGGAAACTGAGGCTTGGAGATAATATGGTAAAGTTCGAAGAGAAATCTATTGGAAATCAAGAGATCCGAGAGTTCACATTTTGACTCTGCTACTTATCTGTGATCTTTTGTAACTTACTTCCCCACTCAGGGGCTCTTTTTTTTTTTTTTTTTTTTTTTTTAACAATAATTGGTAGGATCTATATACACCTTGAAGGTTTATAAAGCATTTTATACATATTATCTCATTTGATCTTTACAACTACCCTGGGAGGTATTATTATTCCCATTTTCCAGGTGTAGACACTGAAGCAGAGGCAAAGTATCTTGGCCAGGATCACAGAACTAGCAATTGTGTGAAGGAGCACTTGAATTCAGGTCTTCCTGATTCTAAGTCCAGTTCTTTAACCGAGGTACTGCTCAGCTGCTTCTTTAACAGGAGGGTAGAGGGTGGACTGGATTATCGTTTATGATAATCTAAAGCTATGATTTTATGAGGTTAGGAATTGAACTCACTGAATCTCTTGAGAGAGTTCTTTCCACTAAACCAGACTACTTGGATATCATCCTTTTCTATGAGAAAGTAGACTATGAAAGCAGACAGAGAACTACTTATTAGTTAAAGCAGGGACTGCAAGGGTTAAGAAGATGCTTGTGACTTATTTTACCAACTATGAAGGAGGGGAGAAATGTTTATGTAGCAGCTCTTTTTAAAAAGTGGTAACAAAGAATTAGAAATTAGGGGGATGCCTATCAATTGGGGAATGGCTGAATAAGTTGTAGTATATGGGTGTAATGGAATACTATTGGTGTAGAAGAAATGATGAGCAGGTGGACTTCAGAAAATCCTGGATTTATATGAACTGAGTGAAAGGAACAGAACTTGGAAAATACTACACACAGTAACAGCAACACTATGTGAAGATGAAGTCTGATAGACTTAGCTCTCTTCAACAATGCAATGATAAAAGACTATTCTAAAATATCCAAGGTGGAAAATGCTATCCACATCCAGAGAAATGTGTGGATTTTAAGGGAATTTAATTGCAAATCAAAGCACACCATTTTCACTTTTTTTTTTTTCTTTTTGTGGCTTTTTTCCCTGTTGTTCTGATTCTTCTTTCACAACATGACTAATGTCAAATCTCAATTACTCTGCAAAAAGAAGCAAGTATCCAAATTCTCTGACATTGATTGAAAATCAGAAGGAAAAATTAGATACACAAAATGGATAACATGTAATTTGATAATCAATAGGGACTGTGCTAAAGAAAATAAATATGCACTGGGAAATGAATGTAAACTGTTATTTTTACCTTCTGAATCCAATTCTTCCTGTGCAACAAAAAATTCGGTTCTACACACATATATTGTATCTAAATTATACTGTAATATATTTAACATATATAAGACTGCTTGCCATCTGGGGGAGGGGGTTGGGGGAGGAAGGGAAAAAAATCTGAATAGAAGTAAGTGCAAGGGATAATGATGTAAAAAATTACCCATGCATATGTACTGTCAAAAAATGTTATAATTATAAAAAAAAAAAAAAAAAAAAAAAGAAAATAAATATGACTTAAGATCTACAATTGATACAACGATCAGTCACTATTCCAGAGAACCAATGATGAAGTTAGTTTTCTACTTCTTAGCAGAAAGGTGAGGGAAGAGAGATGTAAGATTTGTTTTATTTGCTTATATTTATTTGTTACAAGGGAGGCTTTTCAGTAATAAACACAAGTAGTAATGGTGATCTTCAGTATCTTTCTTTTTATCCCTCTCAGAAACCATCCTATATATCAAAAAGTATTTTTAAAAGAGACAAAAAACCCTCCCAAAACCCCAGAGCAACTTATATGTACCAATGAAAAAGTATGAAAACATGTACAATGTATAATATCTGAGGACATTCCACTTCCATGAAGGGCTGAGTTGCAGACGTCTTCTTATATTCTTCACTTAAATTAATCTTGATTTTTATAATTTGTTACAATCAGTTTTGAATCTTGGGTGTGTAGTTCTTTCTATTTACAACGTATTATCTGTGTATGTTGTTTTCTTATCTCTGCTTATTTCACGATAACATTTCATGTGGATTTTTCCATGCTTTTCTCTATTTATCACATACGTTATTTCTTACAGCACAGTAATACTAAATATTAAGGTAATGTATAAAAAAGGGGAAGTTCTGTTTTTTGAAGGGAGAGAACTGAGGAGGTAGTGATGATAACAAGAAAGAAAAAAAGACTGTAAGTGAAACAAAGTAAAAAATACAATGAAAGGAACAGAAAGAGTTTCTAAAGGGGAAATGGACAAGCAGGGCAGAGTTAGAAGGATGGTATTAAATTTAATCTACATTTTAAATAAACATAAGCTGTATAAGGTATCAAAGGTAATCACCTTTTTCTGCTCTCTGCATAAGGAAATGTCCGTGATTGTCATACTCATAATTAAAAATAAAACTTTCTTTTCTTTCCCCAATGTGAAGGATAGTGATTGTGGAGGTGTCAGGAAGGGCTACGTTACCTGGATCTCATTACTCTTCTGTTGCAGCTCTTGAAGTTTTTCTTCAGTCTGGACTGACTGCCTCCAGTTTTCTTCCAGCTGTTCTTCCAGCTGTTTCTAATGATATCCATTAGATCAGTAAGCAAGCCAATATCACACCAGGTACCAGTATGGGAATCAGAAGACCTGAGTTCTGCCATAGAACTTTACCATTTATTCAGTGTGACCTAAGTTATTTCATGTCCTCCTCTGGGTCTCCATCTGTTAAATGGGAATAATAATCCCTACCATTTCTATCCCTTAGATTTATTGTGGAGATCAAAGCAAGTTTCATAGGTAGATAATTTTATACACCCTTTAAATGCTATTATAAATATCCAAGTGTCCTTGGAAAAAAATAACTTTCCCCATCCCTGTTTTAGAGGCAACAAAACAGAAAAGGAAACACTAACTTGGTATTCCCGGACTCACCATTCATTCCCTCTCCTGCTCAAAAGCTTTCCGATACTTTTCATAATCACTGACTATGTGGCTCATTGTTTAGATTTGGATGGCTTTGAGTAAGTGTAAATGGCAAAAGTTGTATGTTCAAGCCAGAAACTCCAAGGGTCTTTACCTTCCAGATTGATATCTTTATAAATGGTAAATTGGGCCATACTAAGGGATGATGTTTATACGTGTTAGATTTCACGTGATTACATCGGTGTGGGTGGGGGCATTATCATGGCCATTTCACAGATGAGATTACGGAGGCGGAGCCCGGCTACGTTACTCGCCAGAACCACACCGCGAGCCGAGTGCCCGCCTCGGGATTGGAACGCGGGTCCCGCGGACTCCAAGCCCGGCGCCCCCTCCCCCCGGCTTCCGGCCCTCACCTGCCGCTCCTTGCGCTCCGCGGCGGGCAGGACGCGCTGGTGGCCCTGGCACTGGTCCACAGTGCAGGCGCAGCAGATGCACTGCTTCTCGGTCCGGCAGTAGAGCTCCAGGGCCCGGCCGTGCCGGGGGCAGCGGGCTGCGGACGTCGGGCCGGGCCCGGGCTCCCCCGCTGCCACGGGCCACTCGGCCGCCCGCAGGGTCTCCACCACGTCGCACAGAGCCCCGTTCTTGTGCAGCGCGGGCCGCTGCGCGAACGGGGTGCGGCACTGGGGGCAGTCCACCTCCTGCCGGCTCCAGTGGTCTGCGATGCACGCGCGGCAGAAGTTGTGGCCGCAGGGCAGAGTGACCGCCTCTCGGTACAGCTCCAGGCAGATGGCACAGAGCAGCTTCTCCTCCAGAGGCAAGGAGGCCATTCTGTGGCTGGAGCCAGGGCGGCTCCTGGGCCGGGAAGTCCCTGGCCGCTGCGGGAAGATAGACTCTTATTAAACTGGGATCCTCCCTCCTTTGAATCTTAGGCCTGGATGCTGGGATCTCCCCTCTCCCCGAGGTGGGGGTGGGGGGAGGAGTCAGAGTGGAGAAGTAGAGCTTGCCCGGCCTGCTTTCCGCGGCTCTCAGCCTCCGCGCCCGGAGTCCGCAGCAGCCGCCCCGCCAGACCCAACCTCTCTTCTGCCAGTCTCGCTTTTAACCTTTCCATTCCCCACCCACTTCCTATCGGTCTCGTCCCGGCTTTGCCCCCGCCCAGAGCCCGCTCTAAGCTCCTGTGTGGCTCCTCTTCCTCCCCGTAGTTCCTGTCCGGTTGTTCTGACTTGCACTCTGGGGCGGTGTTATTCTGACCTTGGCTGCGTGGTTACTCAGGCCCGGAGACAAAGGTTAGCTGTCCCCGTCCCTTTCTGGCAGAAGATGCAAACCTTCCCTAGCCCCAGAGAGCTTTCATTAAACGGGAGAGACGTGCACATAGAGTACAGACCCAAGGAAATGGTGAGGGAGGGTGGGGAGAGTGGTAAGGAAAGTAAGTAGCAGTTAAGGGGATCCAGAAAGTTCTCGTGCCTGAATTGAATCTTGAAGGCAACCAGGAATTCCAAATGCATTTCCAGGCAGGGGGCACAGGGGAAATATCCAGAACATTTTCCTAACAAATTACATGTCACAAAATAACAAGTTGATCAGGATAAGTTTAACAGGGCAAAACAGTCAATAACTATAGCAAACCCAAAGACCCCAGTTTTTAGGGTAAGAACTCACTATTTGACAAAAACTGCTGGGAAAATTGTAAACCAGTATGGCAGAAACTAGTCATTGAGCCATACTTAACATCATACACAAAGATAAGGTCAAAATGGGTTCATGACTTAGGCATAAAGAACCAGATCATAAATAAATTAGAGGAACAGAGGATAGTCTCTCAGATCTGTGAAATAGAAAGGAGTTTATGACCAAAGAAGAACTAGCATTCATTACTGATCACAAAATAGAAAATTTTTATTATATTAAGTTAAAAAGTTTTTGTACAAACAAAACTAATGCAAACAAGATTAGAAAGGGAAGCAATAAAAAAGAAGGGAAAATATTTTTACAGTTAAAGGTTCTGATAAAGGCCTCATTTCCAAATTATATAGAGAACTGACTCAAATTTATAAGAAATCAAGCCATTCTTCAATTGACAAATGGTCAAAGGATATGAACAATTTTCAGATGAAGAAATTGAAACTATTTCCAGTCATATGAAAAGGTGCTCACTATTGATCAGAGAAATGCAAATTAAGACAATTCTGAGATACACTACACCCCTCTCAGATTGGCTAAGATGACAGGAAAAGATAATGATGAAATGTTGGAGGGGATATGGAAAAACTGGGATACTGATGCATTGTTGGTGGAACTGTGAATGGATTCAACCATTCTGGAGAGCAATCTGGAACAATGCTCAAAAAGTTATCAAACTGTGCATTCCCTTTGATCCAGCAGTGTTTCTACTGTGTTTATATCCCAAAGAGATCTTAAAGAAAGAAAGGGACCCACATGTCAAAAATGTTTGTGGCTTTTCATAGTGGCTAGAAACTGGAAACTAAGTGGATACCCATCAATTGGAGAATGTCTGAATAAATTATAGTATATTATGGAATATATTTCCGTAAGAAATAACCAGCAGGATGATTTCAGAGAGGCCTGGAGAGACTTACTTGAATTGATGCTAAATGAAATGAGTAGAACCAGGAGATCGTGATACATGGCAACAACAAGATTATACAATGATCAGCTCTGATAGATGCCTCTCTTCAACAATGAGACGATTCAAACCAGTTTCACTTGTTCAGTAATGAAGAGAACCAGCTTCACCTAGAGAGAGAACTATGGGAAATGAGTATGAACCACAACATAGCATGTCTACTCTTTCTGTCATTGCTTGCTTGCATTTTTGTTTTCCTTCTCAAGTTTTTTCTTTTTTTCTAGATTTGATTTTTCTTGTGTAGCAAAATAACTGTATAAATATGTATACACATATTGGATTTAATATATGCTTTAACATATTTAAAATGTATTGGACTACCTGCCATCTAAAGGAGGGGGTGGAGAGGAGGGGAAAAGTTGGAACAGAAGATTTTGCAAGGGTCAATGTTGAAAAATTACCCATGTATATGTTCTCTAAATAAAAAGCTTAGTAAAAAAAAAAAAAACACATACACACAAAAACCAAAGCATGCAGATATGTATTAATTCTGTTATATTTTCACATTTGTAAAATAATTTTCATTATCAAATAAATTTGCTTTATCTTTATTATAAGAAAAAAAGGCATTTTCTTCCTTTAGGTCAAAACAACTTTTAAATTTTCATTACTTTTTATCATTTGGGGCTTAGGGCCATTTCTTTTGCATCTTTTGATAAACTAAAACTGTCTTCTGTTAATATTGACCTCACCTGACTAAAACTTCATTCATGAAATGAAGTTAAAAACTATTTGATATTGCTGAGATAGAAGTAAAGGGGCGTTTGATCCTCCTAAAGTGATAAAGTTATTTGAAGAAGGATCCAGACTGTAGTTGATTCCTAGTTTATCTTTGTAACATATAAACACCTTTCTCCTCAATCAGAGCCTTGTGAAACTGTTAAATGAAATTTAATCTAGAATCTGACTTGGTTTACCTCTAGAATCTGTTTAACTAGGTTTGTTTCCTTTAGGGAATTATGAGATTACGATTTGGCTTAACTAAATTTGTTTAATGTTTGTAACATTGAGGGAGGCATGGGATTATGTATCTTTTTTATCTTCTATGGCTTAAGGGGATATCTGAGATTGCAATATGAAAAATAATCATTTTTCTCATGTAATTTTGTCTATAAAAAGTCTTGTTAAAATCCTAATCTTTGTTCAGGATAAATTATCTATTTTTGAATCCTGAGTCTGTCCTTAAACATAAACATAATAAAACCTAACGTTTTACTTCTTTAATTTCTGGACTGCAGTAGAATTATTTCACCAACAGTAACTTAAACAAATTCAAAGAAGAGATATTTCTTCCCTAGCACATCCTTTGAAATGCTTTGACACAAGAACACTACACTGCTTTGCAATTATAGTGCCCTTTTGGACTTCAAGGAGATATATGTCAATGGAGATGGTTACTTAAGGGGCAGGCCAGAAATCATCGTGTTATTTTTCTCTTCAGCCAAAGTGAACCCTCACATAGACTAACAACAGTGGGCTATGACTGACCAGTGAGACTTTCTCTCCTGAGGGAAAAGAAACAAACAGGCACAGCCCTGGATCACAAAAGGGATCTGAATGGTGAATCAAAAGAGCAGGAGGTAACTTGGGAAGCTGTACTGGAAGATCAGGAAAGCATAGTGTTCATCAACACTGAAACGAAACCACAGCCGTACCAGTGAGATCAATAGTTTTCAATTCTCAGGCCATGAGAAATGCTTAGGCAGATCCTGTTTTCCTGAGTTTACTCAGAGGGACAGCCCCATGTCTTGTGATCTCTCCTTCCCTCACAGCCTAGGGAAGGCAGAGACATGGTATGAAGTTACCAAGTCCTACGAATTTGTTTTGCTTTCTGTTTTGTCATTTATTTGAAAAGAAACCAGTTTTTCTAAAAAAAACACGTGGTCATTCATAGAGGTACTGATTAGTGTGTGTATCCTTGAGAGATGAAATTTAAAAAAAGTGTAGTCAATGAAAATGCTCCATAAATTTTACTGATGCCGGGAGATGTTCTTCAGATAAAAATGGAGGTCTGGAATAAGGGGCTGTCCCCCGAGTAAACTCAGCAAGGCAGGATCTGCCTTAACATTTCTCATAGCCTGGGAATCAAAAACTATTGATCTCCTCAATCATCTTATAATCTTGTTGTCATGTACAATGATCTCTTGGTTCTGCTCACTTCACTCAGCATTAGTTCCTTCCTTCCTTCCTTTCTTTTTTTGCTGAGGTAATTGGGGTTAAATAACTTGCCCAGAGTCACACAGCTAGGAAGTGTTAAGTGTCGTGAGATATCCACTGCGCCACCTAGCTGCCCCTAGTGATGATTTCTTACAGAACAATAATATTCCATAATATTCATATACCACAATTTATTCAGCCATTCTCCAATTGATGGGCATCCCTTCATTTTCCAGTTTCTGGCCACTACAAAGAGGGCTGCCATAAACATTCTTGCACATACAGGTCCCTTTCCCTTCTTTAAGATCTCTTTGGGATATAAGCCCAGTAGTAGCACTGCTGGATCAAAGGGTATGCACACTTTGGTAACTTTTTGGCATAATTCCAGATTGCTCTCCAGAATGGTTGGATTCTTTCACAGCTCCACCAACAATGTTTCCCACATCCCCTCCAACATTTCATCATTATCTTTTCCTGTCATCTTAGCCAATCTGAGAGGGGTGTAGTGGTATCTCAGAATTTTCTGATCAATAGTGATTTGGAGCACTTTTTTCATATGACTAGAAATGGTTTCAATTTCATCTGAAAACTGTTTGTTCCTATCTTTTGACCATTTACCAATTGGAGAATGGCTTGATACATGTTTCTATAGATTTCTGAAAACAGAATTTGGGCCAATCCCTAGACCCAAAGAGCCTGAAGCAGTGTTGGTAAGGAAAGGCAAATAAGAGTAATCTTGTGGAACAGTTTTCTCAAACATTTCTGTTCCATTTGTTCTTCCTTTGGTGTGTTTAAAAGATAAACTATCATTAGCAAAGAGCTAGAAACAAAGATGGTGTTCATCCAAACAAATTGTGTGGTATATGAAAATGCCTGCACATTAATGAGCTCCTAAAAATGATGAACATAATGAAGAGATAAGGAAAGAAAGACATGGACTGATGCAAAGTAAGCTTTAGTAGGATATAAACAGAAGCAGGAGAGCAATACACATCATGACTGTATCTATATTAAGTGGAAAGACCAACAAAACAATTGAAACAGAATGTTGACAAGTTAAAAATGATGGCTTGGTCTCAAAGGAGATATATGAAAAGACACTCTCCCACCCTCTTTGCAGATATGGCTGACCATGGGTATTGGGATATAATGTTAAGATTTTATAACAAGTTTTTCAGTTTTATGAAATGTTTTTTCTTTCTTTATACTTTAGTTTCAAAGAATGGCTCTTTGAGAGGAAGTGGAAGATGAATATGTTGGTAAATACACACAAACACACACACACACATATATATATGCATATATATAAAAAAGAAAAACAAGCCAAAGTATGTATACCCCCACAAGGGTTTGAGCCGAAGGCACTGCCAAGCAGAAAAACTTGAGAATGAATGATATTACCAGCCAATAATGGCATGGTTTGCTCTTTCTTTTTCCAGTGGCAAATAGGTTAAGTGACTTTCCCAAAGTTACTTCACTAATAAACATCAGAATCTGGATTTTAATTTGGGTCTTCCTGATTTCAAGTCCAGTCCTCTATTTACTTTGCCACCTAGCTGTCTCTCCTTCCCCCTACACTCACTTCTAAAAGTATTAATGCCCTTATTATTGTACAATAATATAGAAAACTCCTATTTTCTGCTTCCATGTGGTCGTACTACACATAGCTGCTTCCATTCTGGACTGTATTTATTCTCAACTGCTTAGTTGTCTTTTAAGAGCTAATCAGAGGCATGGCCAATCATTAATTACTCAATGGTCGGGGTCACTTTCTAATTTTAACAAGGAATCTGTTCATACCTCATAAAGGGATGATCAGACATTTTACAGTTAATTTAGTATTATTATCAGCCCCTTACTATTTATGCTCAGATCCTTGGCTGAAGGGTTGGTCAGCTCCCCTATACACATATTAACAAATATTTTATTAAAATATGTTGTAGTTGGGCTTATATCCCAAAGAAATACTAAAGAGTGGAAAGAGACATATATGTGCCAAAATGTTTGTGGCAGCTCTTTTTGTTGTAGCTAGAAACTGGAAGTTGAATGGATGTCCATCAGTAGGAGAATGGTTGGGTAAATTGTGGTATATGAAGGTTATGGAATATTATTGCTCTGTAAGAAATGACCAGCAGGAGGAATACAGAGAGGCCTGGAGAGACTTACATCAACTGATGCTGAGTGAAATGAGCAGAACCAGAAGATCACTATACACTTCAACAATAATACTGTACAAGGATGTATTCTGATGGAAGTGGAAATCTTCAACATAAAGAAGAGCCAACTCACTTCCAGTTGATCAATGATGGACAGAAGTAGCTACACCCAGAGAAGAAACACAGGGAAGTGAATGTAAATTGTTAGCACTAATATCTGTCTGCCCAGGTTACATGTACCTTCGGAATCTAATGCTTATTGTGCAACAAGAAAATGGTATTTACACACATGTATTGTATCTAGGTTATACTGTAACACATGTAAAATGTATGGGATTGCCTGTCATGGGGGGAGGGAATAGAGGGAGGGAGGGATAATTTGGAAAAATGAATACAAGGGATAATATAAAAAATGTATATATAATAAAAATTATTAATAAAAAAAAAACTGTTGTAGTTCTACAGAACAGGTATCTCACTTTCTCCTCTTTCTATGCAATTCACAAATCCTGATCTGGCAATTGAGGGCTTCGGGGTTTTGGCTACAAAATCTTCCTGACATAATGGTCTTTTCTAGAAGCACTGCGGTCATCTCCTTTGGCTCAGCTGGCATCAAACTCTTGAACTCACTAGGTAACTACCATGGTTAGGCATGCTCTCTTAGGCTTACTCCTTAGTCACCTGTATTTAGGGATAGGAACAGAAAACAGAAGAGGCAGTCGGATTTGAGATGTATTAAGACTTTACTAAATATATATATGTTCTTGTTGCTCTGAGCATGTAACTGCCATAGCTACCGTGTAGTGGGAGATGAGGAGAGACATCTTGTAAATGCTTTAAACATTTAAAAATGTTACTGAGGAATATTGATGCAAATTTTAAAAAATTTATTAAAAGCATTTAATTTTCTCTGGAAATATTTGAGAAAGAGACCCTATAAATTTTTCTTCTCTTGGCAAGAGTAACTCTACTTTAGAACTTATCTCTATGGTAAATAGATCAGCTTACTTTGTATTTTGGTTTATTTCCAGCGTAGTCTACTTACAAAGCTAAAGGTTATTGTTATAAGAATGTAATTTGAAGAAAGGGCATACTAGTGTCCTTGAGAATCTAAACTAAGACTTGCATAATGCATTTATTTATTAATTATAATATCCTGAGTTTCTTTTTTGTAGCAATAGACTAGATGGTAGGATATGGCAAACCATTGTCTGAGAACTTTATATTCTTTTCTTCCTTCATTGTGTGGAACATTGTTACCTTGAAGTTAAAAGTTAGTAGTTAGCCTTGATATTTACTTCTTCATTTTCTTCAATATTGCAGTGGCTAGAAATTGTTTGGAAAAAAATCTATTTAGTTTATGGTGATGTTTGATTAGTAGTTTCTCTCTGCCATGGTTTGTAATATCAAAAAGTTTCTGACTTGTGCCTTAAACATTGAGCTGTGAGTCTTTCTCATCATAACAGTCAATTGGTATATAGTGGGGGAAGGAAGTGATGAGTACTCTTGATCAATTAATGTCTCTGGATGAAATTAAGGGGGAAATTAACAAAAAGTTCTTTAATTAAGTGCAAAGAAGTGTTTATACTTTGTTATCTCCTTTATGAGATGTGAGATTTTTGATTCAAGCTTGATGGAACTGGAAGTAGGCTAACCTAATAACTAGCAATACCCCTGGAAGCTCTTTAAAAAGTTCTCTAGGGACTCATTTTATGATACAATGAAGGAATTTGAGTTCTGGCAGTTGAGAGCCATTTGGGAAGAAAAATTCGGCTCTGGAGAGGGACTTGCTGTTTGTCTCTTGGTGGGGAGGGAGGGGTGGGGGAAAAAGGATTTGAAAAGAACGTCAAGGTTCTATAATGCCAAAGGTATGAGTGACATGGATGATGTCTACATCTACAACTCTTCTAATGAACTCTATGTATATGATCAGTCTTTTTACTGTTGTTGTTTGTATTTATGGGACAAGTGTTTTGCTACTTCTATTCTTAAAATGTCATTATAGAAAATGCCTTTACTGGGCTCACTATTAAAGGAAAACACACAGGTGGAGCTAGTTTTAGGAGTTACTCACAGAGTAACTTGAGCCTTGAGTTAGGTTTCCCTTTAGAGTTTCAATCTAGGAGTAGGAATCGGGTAGGACAACTCAGAATGAAGTATTACAAGTGTATTTGTTGGGAATTATGCACATGAACCAAGTAAAGAAAGGTATCTCCCTCCTTTTCTTTTTTTCCTGAGGCTGAGGTTAAGTGACTTGCCCAGGGTCACACAGCTAGGAAGCGTTAAGTGTCTGAGACCAGATTTGAACTGGGGTCCTCCTGAATTCAAGGCTGGTGCACTATCCACTGCGCCACTTAGCTGTCCCCTCTCCCCCCTTTTCTAAAGCACTTTTTCTACTCTAATTGTCATTGGTTAAATCTCTAGGATTCTTAAGTAAACCATCAAATCATCTGCAAAATGATCATTTTGTTTCTTCTTTGTCTATGCTTATTCCTTCAATTTCTTTTTCCTATTGTATTGCTATCGGTAGTATTTCTAGAACTATGCCAATAGTAGTGACACAGGACAACCCTGTTTTAGCCCTGATCTTTTTGGAATAGGATATAAATGTACTAGGAATACAATAGACTGAAAATAAAAGATACTTCCTTGGTTGCTAGAACTTTTAAGGAGAAGAAAGGGAGGGTTACTCTAAGAGTTTACTGGCTGGCTCGATCTCTTCCTATGAAACACTTTACACAAAAGACATAACAAATAGTAAAAAGAAAACAAACCTACTTACCTTAGCAAACAGTAGAAATTGCAGTTTTACAGACTAAACTAGAAAAATACAGTGAATATGCTTTCTAGACAAAAGTATAGTATCTCAGTTTAAAGCAAAATAGAGGTCCCAGTCCTACTCAAATGGAAAGTCTCCCCAAAGTCTTTAGGGAGACAAGCTAGAAATCAGAGATATATTGAGGAGCCAGCTCCCACTGTAGCTTGCTCTCCTCAGCTTCCAGATTCTCTCCCTTCCTTGTAATTGAACTCATATAACATAAGTATATATATTCACCAGTTAGGTGGATAGAATGCCTATGCATATGCATATGTGTGGAAATCTGACTTATACCTTGTTCTTCTCTATTAGAAATGATGCTTGAAATTAATTTTAGATGTTTGTTGTTCAGCTATTTCAGTTGAGTTGAATCTCTGTGACCCTTTTGTGAATCTTTTCTTGACAAGGATATTAAGAGTGGCTGGCTATTGCCTTTTCCACTCATTTTACAGATGAGGAAACTGAGACACAATTCAGTGACTTACCAGGATCACACAGCTGGTGGTTTGCCATTTCTTTCTCCAGCTCATTTTACAGATCAGGATACTTAAGCAAACAATTAAATGACTTGTCATTGTCACAGAGTTAAGAAGTCTCTGAGACCACATGTGAATTCAACTTTTCATGACTGTTCACTGCACCACATAGTTGCCCCTTTTAGACATTACTTGCTATATTAATATCTGTTTCAATGCTTTTTGATTTTAAAAACATCATAAAACATATTGCATTTTGAGCAGGACCAGATCATTATATACTTCAACAATACAATATAATGATCAATTCTGATGGACGTGGCTCTTCAATAATGAGATGAACCAAATCAGTTCTATTTGTTCAATAATGAATAGAACTAGCTACACCCAGTGAAAGAACTCTGGGAAATGAGTGTGAAATACTACATAGCACTTTCAATCCCTCTGTTTTTGTCTGCTTGCATGTTTGATTTCCTTCTCAGGTTAATTGTACATTATTTCAAAGTCCGATTCTTCTTGTGCAGCAAAATAACTATATGGATATATATACATATATTGTATTTAACATATACCTTAACATATTTAACATGTATTGGTCTACCTGCCATCTGGGGGAGGGGTGGGGGGAAGGAGAGGAAAAGTTGGAACAGGTTTTGCAAGGGTCAATGCTGAAAAATTACCCATACATATATCTTGTAAATAAAAAGCTATAATTAAAATGTCTTTTACAAATGTAAGAAATCTTTTAAAAAAACAGCATATTGCATTGTCAAAAAGTTTTCCTGTATTTACTGAAATAATCATGTGCCTTATTGGTTTCCGTATCACTCATCTTGAACCCATTATTCCTGAAATAAATCCACTCTGGTAATATATGATCTTTTTAATATTGTTAGGGTTGCATTATCAAGTGGTTCACATTAGAAGCTATGATTTCCTTAATGGAAATAACATTTAAAATAATTATCTGCTTTGACAACTGAACCTTTCCAATTGTCTTGAAACTGAAGTATCCTATATGTATATATAAGCTTCTTGATAGTGGGGACTGCCTTATTTGTTTCCCTTGCACTTAACAGCATTTAGTCAATGCTTTTAATTAGTTAAGTGTCTAGTTATCAACAAGTGGTAATTAATGCATTTTTATACATTTCTGGTACTTTATTGAAGAAATTTCTTTGATTATTTTTCAATTTGCTGGGGTTTTCTAAGTAAGTCATCCATATAAACAAATAATTCTAGGTTTTAATTTTACATATTAATCACTTTTTAAAAATGGCCATTTCAATTCCAATAGTCCTGGAATGGAAAATGCTATTCACATCCAGAGAGAGAACTATAGGGATTGAATGAAGATCAAAACATATTATTTTTTACCTTTTTTTGTTTTTTCTTTTTTCAAGTTTTTTTTCTCCCCTTTTGGTCTGATTTTTTCATGCACAACATGACAAATATGGAAATGTGTTTAAAAGGATTGCACATATTTAATCTTTATTAAATTGCTTGTTGTGTTGGGGAGGGTGGAGATAAAGGAGAGAGGGAGAAAAATTTCGAACACAAAGTCTTCTTACAAAAATGAATGTTGAAAACTATCTTTGTATGTATTTGGAAAAAAAAAAAACCTATTTTTTATTCCTGTGCTTTGTAGTTTTAGTACCATATTTGTGTTCTACTTTGAAAAGGCAGTGAACAATTTATTATACTCGTATGATCAAGTATTGTTTATAAAATTTTCTTCTTGTTACCATCTTTGTATTCCTAAGGTAAACCCACTTTGGTCATAGTATTTTTGTGTGTCTGTATGTGTATAATGGTATTCTTTTTTTAAAGATTTAAAATTTTTGTAGATATTCATCAACCTAAAATTCCTTTTGCTTTATTCTTTACTTAGATATTAGAATTATATTTGTTTCATAAGATGGCCTCAGTATTTTTTAGAATAAACTGTGTTGTATAAGAACTAATTGTTCTTTAAATGTTGATAAAATTTACTTGTAAATCCATTTAGATAAAAGTTTCTCTCTTCTATCCTCCCCCACTTTTGGTAGTTTCTTTAAAGCTTTTTCACATTAACTTCTTGAAATTGGGTTAAAATCTGTACTGCATATTCTGTTAATGCATATTTCATATTTTCATGGGCAAAACTTAATGTCTTTTAAATTTTCAGTTCAGCTAAGATATTTATAATGAGAACTGAAAATTCTTATTTCTTTTCTCTTGTATTTTTCCTTTTTTCCTTTTGTAATTTCAATTTTAACTTTGTTTTTCATTATGCTAAAGTTTCTCAGATTTAATAATAATAATGTTTATATATTGCTACTAGGTTCTAGGCACTGTGCTAAGCATTTTATGATCTCATTTGAACTTCACAACAATCCTGGGAGATACTTACTTTTAATATCCTCACTTTATAGTTGAGGAAGCTGAGCAGATAGAGGCTAAGTGACTTACCCAACATCACACAACTAGATGGTATCTGTGGTTGGATTTGAATTTAGCTTCAAATAACTGCCTCTAGGACCAATACTTTATCTACTGTACCATCAAGAAGCAACTTTTAGGGGCAGTAAGAAGAGTGCATAACCCTGTAAAGAGCATCTAACTTCAAGTCAGGAGGATCTAAATTCAAATCTTACTTATTAGCTGTGTGATCCTGGGCAAATCATTTAACTTTAATTGCCTCCTTAAAAAAAAAAAAAAGGCAGCAGCTTTTGGTTTATTGATTATATTATCTTTAGTTTTCTAGTTCTTAATCATACTCAACTGGTTAATCTTTTTTTTTTTTTTTTCTTTAATGGATGCTTTCAAAGATGACATTTTTTTCCTTGAGGTCTGCTTTAGCTGTATCCCAGAAATTTTTATATGTTCTTATCATTATTCTTACCCTTTTTAAAAATCACTATTCTTTTCCATAGTTTCTGATTTCTTTTTTGACTTATTAACTATTTGGAATGTCACTAATTTTTCATTCAAATCAGTATATTTTGCTTTTGTTCTTTATATTAGTTACAATTTTATAGCATTATGGTCTGTTAAGAATGTTTATTATTTCAGCTTTTTATTTATTTAAAATTTCTCTGTACCTTAGGGCATGGTCTATATTTATAAAGATATCATGTGGCTGTTGTAAGTGAACTCATCAAATATGGCTGATTTGAACAAATATATAATAAATACTTCCATACAAAGTGCCATGCTTTAATTATCAAGGAGACAATTTTTGTAATGGCATATTAGTTGGCTAGGGACTCTTTGGGCAACTAGGTGGTACAGTAGATACAGTGCTGGGCCTGAAGTCAGGAAGATTCCCCTTCACGAATTCAAATCTCACCTCAGACTACATACAGTAGTAGTAAGCATTCATTGTAAAACACTGTGTGATAAATCCAAAGATCTAAGCTTTTGGAATAACGCATTTTCTGACAAAAATTGCTGAGAAAACTGGAAAGAAGTTTGACAGAAATTATGTATAGACCAAAATTTCACACTATATACCAAGATAAGGTCAAAATGGGTACATGTTTTAGATAAAAATGAGAAAGGATATCATCAGCAAATCAGGGCATGGAAAATTTTACCTGTCAGATTTATGGATAAGGAAAGAATTTATGACCAAACAGGAGAAAGAGAGCCTGATAGACAATAAAATGGATAATTCTTATTGCATTAGATTAAAAAGTTTTAATACAGACAAAACTAATGCAGCCAAGATTAGGCAGAAAGCAGGAAAATAGGAAAACACTTTTATAGCAAGTTTCTCTGATAAAGGCCTTATTTTTCAAATATGCAGAAAAATGAATCATATTTATAAGTATAAAAGTAATTTCCCAAATGATGTCAAAGACTATGAATAGGCAATTTTCAGGTAAAGAAATCTAAGCAATCTATAGTCACATGAAAAAATTCTCTAAGTCATTATTCATTGGAGAAATGCAAATTAAAACAACTCTGAGTTATCATCTCATACTTATCAGTTTAGCTAATAAAAAAGGAAAATAACAACTGTTGGAAGATGTAGAAAAATTGAGACATTAATGCACCATTGGTAAAGTTGTGCACTGATTCAACTATTCTGGAAAGCAATTTGGAACTATGAGTTATAAAAAACTGTGCTTATGGATCCAGCAATTTCACTATTAGATCTGTATCCCAAAGAAATCAAAGAAAAAGAAAGGTCCTATATGTATAAAAATATTTATAAAAGCTCTTTTTATGGTGACAAAAAACTGGAAATTGAGGGGATACTTATCAATTGAGGAAAGACTGAACAAATTGTGGAATATGATTGTGATGGAATACTATTGTGCTATAACAAATGACAAGTAGGATGGTTTTAGAAAAATCTGGGAAGACTTATGTGAACTGACACAAAATGAAGTAAGTAAAACCAGAAGAACATGGTACATAGTAACAAGATTGTATGATGATCAACTATGAATGCCTTAGCTATTCTGATCAATACAATGATTAAGATGATTCCAAAGGACTTATGATGAAAAATGTTATCCACCTCTAAAGAAAAAACTGATAAAAAGAGTCTTCAGATCAAAACATATATTTTTTACTTTATTATTCTTGGTGTTTGGTTCTGTGGCTTCTTTAGCAACATGGCTAACATAGAAATATATTTTGCATGGCCTCACATGTATAATCTATATCAAATTACTTGCCTTCTCAAGGCAGGGAGGAAGAGTATTTGGAATTAAAATTTTTTTAAATAATTAATTTTTTTGTTTGTTTGTGAGACAATAGGGATTAAATGACTTGCTCAGGGTCATACAACTAGCAAGTGTCAAGTGTCTGAGGCCATATTTGAAATCAGGTCCTCTTGACTCCAAGGACAGTGCTCTATTCACTGTGCCAACTTGTTGCCCCTTAAAAATTTTTTCCTATGTAATAGAGATATTTAATGAAATAAATAATAATATACAGGGTGAGGCAGGGGAAGGGCGAGACTAGAGTTTCCCTGGAATATTGAGAGGTGAATGTCACACATCTAGTACTGGATTTGAACTCAGGCTGCCCTGACTTTAGGATCAGCTATCTACTGTATCATATTGCATATCCAAAATGATCTGATCTTGATTCACATTCTTTGACTTTAAGGCCCCACACTTCCTTCTCACTCCCAACCATTGTATATACAAGGAAAGCACAGATAGAATCACAGCCTCATGGAAGAAATCCCCAGGAGCCAATGGCCTCTAACCTACTACATGTTTTTCTCGAAAGAGTTAGAGGGCCAAGGTGGCTCTAAAGGGTAACCTCATCCCTTTCAAGTACCCTGTACACCAGGGTGCCTCAGTCCTTCAGTAGATACCATAGGTGGGTTCACTGTCGTCTCGGTATCGATCCAAATATCGAAGTGGTTGCAGATGAGGGAACTTCTTCTGTGGGGGATGGTATGGGGGTGGGCGCACAAATTCGAACACTGGCTCCCGCATGTCTGTAGAATGGATGAATGGGCTCAGGAGGAAGCTCCCCAAACTGCACTAGTCCCTCCAAAGCTTCCCTAGAGAAGGCATCCGATCACCCCCCCCCCCCCCAGATTTCCTCCTTGTTCCTACTATGCTGTGACAGGGCTCAGGGCAGGAGTTACAGGCCAGCTTGCATAGGCTAGCTGGCAGTGTCATCCCCTGTACCTTTTCCCTATGGGATCTCACTCCCTTGCAATGGCCAGAGAGTGCACTGACTCCTCCCTTCCCCCCCAGTCCACCCTGTCCCACTTACTGAGCAGGTGGTGATAGACATGGGTGACAGAGTCATCCCAGCGGCACTGGAAGAAGGCCAGACCAGCTGGGGTCATGAAATCCTGGTGCTTCTTATAGAAATCAAATGTGCGGAAGGTTCTCATAGCAAGGCGGTAACTTCAAAGAGAAGATAAAAGAATCTGAATGGGGTGAGCGCCCTCACAGATGCTTCATCCTTTCCCAGAATATACCCCCCAAAAAATATCCTGCAATTCTGCCCAACACATTCCCCATCCTACAATACAAGTCAAATTTCAGAAAGCTCAGAGGTCTCTGAGAACAAGGGCTGGTCATTCTGGGAAAACCCAAGGTGAGGGCTCTGAAGAAAAGTTACCAGGGTATGGGACGGGCATCTTCAGAAAAGTCTATGGTATCACGTTGCTTGAAAAGGAGGAATGCGAAACGATGAAAACCAGTTCCTCTTGAGGGAAAAGGTGGGAGATAATGGCACATCTCTTGCCCTGCAGACACGTCATTGCCTGGGATGTTCGTCCTAGTCAGGGAGGAAATTACGTTTCTTATTATTGGGTAACCATCTTCAATGCTGAGACTCTGGGAGGTGGCATGTCATCCCATCTGAGGGCTAGCTCCCTCCAGAGTACATGCAAAGGCAGAGGTGTTGGGCAGTGGTCCAGGTCCTGCTTCCCCCAAAGTGATGCGTTCATGGCTTGGCCACTGAAGAATGTTATTCACAGAACTGGATTTGAATCAGAACCCAGCAGAAGTCTCCCCCCTCCATGGCACCCTCCTTTCCTCAGGTCTTACTTCAATCTTCTCCCTCCCATTATACTTACACCAGCCAGTGGAGGTATTCAGCATCCTGCTCCTGCAAGTGTCCATCTGCACACAAAGAGAAGCTGCTTACCGTGGAGCACAGAGGGGACGTGGGGCCTGGTGTTCTCTGAGGGTGACCTTCCAGCCTCCTCCTCACCAGAGGCCCAGGGAAGAAAGGAAGGAGAGCACCCATCCAGTCAGAGGTACGTACCCAAGTTGGTGAGCAGCAACGTCCACAATGAACCCTTTTCTGCCTCATATGTCACCTTTGGGGGGTTAGTGGCCTGACAGAAAAAAAGGAGAAGGAGGCGACAGTTGAATATGAGCATAAAGCCAGGGCCTGCCCAAGACCACAGCTCAGTAGGCGCCCTGTGGCACAGCTTCTAAGAGGGCAGACTGCTTCCCTAATTTGCTCTGACCCAACCTCCCACTGAGTAAGAAGCATCATTGTGGCTCGGTAACCATGACACCTGGGGACTAAGGCCCAAGTGAGAAAGGCGCCCAGTACCTGGGATGGGGACAATTACCTCAGTTGGAGTAACCTCATTCCCATGGAACACTGGCATCACCAGCTCTTCTCCCAGACTGTAAGCCACATGCAGAGGTACCCGGGGCACAAATGTGGCACCAAGGAACAGGTCTTGGTAGAGGCCGTAGTACTCAGCCAGGCGCTGCTTATGGAAAGGGCCCGCGGTCTTTTCCCAATCTGCCTTCACCTCCTCCAGTGGGATCAGGACTACGAAGGGAAGAAAATCTCGATAAGAGGCGATCGCAGAGAAATGGGTTTGTCTGCCTCAGCCCCTCCCTGAGCCCTACAATGGCACTCACCATTGCGGAGGTGGGCAGCCTTCTCCATCTTAGCCCGGCTCTCCCGGAGGATCTTCTTCCTTTCAAGGACCTGCTGTTGCCTATTCACTATCTTGTTAGGCGGAAATCCAATGTCTATTTTGCATTTGTGATCTGGATGAAAGATAGATCCATAAGGATATACATTTATATTAAGCCTGGCACACTCTCCCAACTCTTTTGGATTAAAATACTTAAACAACTAGAACTGAAACAATCTTAGAACCATCCCAATAGTTTCGGAAAATCTGAGAAGACATGTCTTACAAAGGCACAAAACCAGGATAATTTTGTACCCAATAACAGTATATTGTAAGGATAATTGGCTATTCTGATTAAGACAATGATCTAAGACAATTCCAAAGGAAACCTAAAGAAAAATGCTGAGAGCAGATTAAAAACTTTATATTTTTGTGTTTTTTTTTTCTTTTTTGCAACATGTCTAATATGAAAATGTTTTACATGACTTCCCATGTATAATCAACATATTGCTTGCTATAGCAAGAGGCAGGGAAGAGATAGGAGAACAAGCATTTGGAACTCAAATTTAAAAAAAGTTAAAAAATTTTTACACACAATTGGGAAACATAAATATATTTTTAAAAAATTATCCTGATACTCTAAACGGGAGTAATTTTTAAGCTCATCTAGTATATGGAACAATACAGAAAATTCCAAGCTCTCCTGATTTCCCCACTAGACAAAATTGCCCCTCAGGGCAACATAAAAATGGGTTAAAAACAAAAGCTGGGGAAGAACAGTGGTCCTGTGAGAACAACTGGAGATCTGAAGAAACACATCAGTATAGAGATTAATGTGTAAACACCTCCAGGCTAGCTCTACTGAAACAAGTGGGAAGCCCCAGAGTTAGCTGGATTGGGATGTAGTTTTGCCCTCAGGAATTTTCATCTCCAGAACAGTGGGAAAGCCTCAGGGAACTTCTGCTGACCAGGAAAGTCAAGAAACAGTCTTAGATGAGAAGGAACAAGCCCCCACCAGATGCTTGGAGAAGCAGTGGGGCAAACTGCTGGCCCTCCACAGGAGGGTGGAGTTCCTGCTTTTGGGTTCCGGGTCAGAGGCCAGAGACACCATTCCCTACACTGTGGGGCAAGAGGAGATTACGCCAAAAACAAAATGAGCATGCATATAAAAAATTACTCAACTATAGAAAGTTACTATGAGAATAGGGAAGCCCATGGTTCATCTTCAGAAGAACTCAAAAAAGATTTTAAGAGTCAAATGAGAGATTTAGGAAAAAGTAAACAAAAAAAAAATTCAAGAAAAATAAGATTAAGAAAAAAAATAAACTACAAAAGGAGATCTAGAGTCTTAAGAAAATGACTCTTTGAAAACTAGAATTAGGTAAGAGGAAGATAATGAAGATGTAAGAGACCAAGAAATAAAACAAAATATAAAGAATGAAAAAATTGGGAATGTGAGACAATTCATAAGAAAAATAACAGATCTGGAGGGCACATCAAAAAGATGAATCTATAACAATTGGACCACTTGAAAGCTATATTCAAAAAAAAAATCTTGAAACAATAATAAAAGAAATAACTAAATAAAGTTGTTTTGAAGTATTAAAATAAGAGGGGAAAGCAGAAACAGGAAAAAACCCACCAGTCATCATCTAAAAAAGATCCTATGAGGAAAACCTCCATTAACATCATCACCAATTCCTAAACTCCCAGATCAAAGAGAAAGTTTTACAAGCAACAGGTCTATGTGTTAAATGTAAACCATATATCTAAGATTAGTAATCGGGCAGTTTGAAAGAAAGAGTGGCATAGAACTAACTACGATGCAAAACTATACAGCAAAAGGTAAAAAGAGCAATTATATGATTGAGGTATAAAGAAAAGAACTGATACAGAGGCATTAAATGGGGAAGGCTGGTAGTTCTGGAATTCTACTTCTGGAGGATGGACTAAAGAGAGGGAACAATATATATATATCTAGAAGGGTATGAAAGTCTTTTAAATGTATAAAAAAATAAAAGAGAGACTCGTATAAGGGTGGCATAGAGAAGGATGTATGTAGATCTAAGGAGAATGGGAGAAAAAGGAGGGGAAAGAATAGGGAGAGAGGATAAGGGAGGGAATAAGAGAAGGATCTTTGGGGTAGGGGGAGGCAGAGGCTAATAGCAAGGCAAGGGAGCCAGTAGAAGTAAAATAGAGGAGTGAAAAACAGGAATAAGAAATGAGAGATACAAACATAATGACTATGATCAGGAGTAGAATTTGTTAGAAAAAAAGCAGGGCTACTAAAATCATTGATCTCAAAGTTAAAACAGATTTAATTAAAACAGAAAAAAAGGGAAAGCACTCTGTCAGCTATATTTATCAAGATTGTTTTAGAATATTTAAAAAAAACTAGATGGTATATTACTTTTTTGATTCTCACAAAAGTCCACTTAGGTAGATATAATTATATGGGTAAGGAACTGAGGCAGATGGAGATTAAGTGACATGAATGTCAACGACGGGATCTGAACTCAGGACTCTACGATTCCAAGTCCATTTATTCTATTTTAACCCCTTGCTGCCCATAAGAATCACAACAGATTATTTCTGAACCATAATAAGGACCCAAATGTTGAGACATTATGGAAGACCTGTATGAAATGATGGCTCCCGGTGCAGCACATCTCCACCTCTCAGTAGAAAGGTGGTAAACTATGGGTGCCATATTGGGTGGACTTTTAGGTGCCGAAGTATGGATTTGTAGTGCTATGTTACAAGGGAATATCCTACGGAAAAGGGAAATTCTGGGAAGTGATGGGAATGTTGGAAAAAAAATCAGTAAAATAATCAATGAATTGGAAACCAAGGGACCAGTTTCAGCCTGGATTCCACCGCTATAGAAACAGAGGCAAATCACACAAATGGGCTGCTCTCCCAACTTTAGTTTCCACTTCTGTAAAATGGGATGATGGAATGATAACACTTGCCTCTTAGTGACATAAAGCGGCATGCCTGAAGGCTTTGCGACACTTTCTTGCAACCTCCCTGAGTTAAGTAGCACAAGGCTTATGCTCCACTTATCACAAAAGAAGAAACTTAGAGAAAGAAAATGACCCGCTCAGGATCCCAGCTAAAGCGTGTCCTCCTCTGGTTCCTACATCTGTCATTACACCAACAAGTCAACGGTATACATGACATCATCATCCTATAAATACAATAGTTTAATTACAGCCGTTAATTATAATAATAGCTCTAATAGTAGAAACTGACATGGGGCGGTGTTTTTGAGCCTTGTAATGTGCTTTACGCATTCATCTGATCCTCCCACTTTCAATTTCCTAATTCGGATACTGCCTCTAACAACGCGGGTTACATACAGACTAATGTACAAACCGTTTGCCTCAGTTTCCCCATCGGTAAAATGGGCGATCATTATAGCACCCGATTCCCTAGGAGTGGTGAGAATCACACCACAGTAAAATACTTAGCACGGCTCTCGCCCAAATTTCCTCATCTGCAAAATGGGGAAGGGTTGGACCTCGATCTAGGATGGAGTGAATAGAGCAAGGTCAAAGGTTAGAAACCAGGGCGGGGCGGGGAGGGTCTCGCGATACTAAGGAGATTCCCGAGGCGCCCTCGCGCACCTGCAGGTGGCCGGAAGTAGTCGCGGTAGCTCTTCCACCAGTGCGGGGTGTTCGCCTCGCGTTCGGCGCAGCGCAGATAGCGGTCAAAACTGTCGTACTTCTTCAGCTTCTCCAGCGCGCTCACGTC
Source organism: Sminthopsis crassicaudata (assembly GCF_048593235.1). Lineage (NCBI taxonomy): Eukaryota > Metazoa > Chordata > Mammalia > Dasyuromorphia > Dasyuridae > Sminthopsis > Sminthopsis crassicaudata. The sequence continues at coordinate 336,768,961 of NC_133620.1, forward strand.
GATGTCCTCATTGGGCATGGGCCCCAGCGGGGCGGACCGGTGACGCAGGACGGCTGCGGGGCGGAAAGAACCAGGAAGTGACCGGTAGAAAGGCTAGGTCCAGCCTAGAAAGCGCGACGCGTACCCCGCCCCGGCCCCGTTCGCCCCCTTCCCGTCCCAGCCGCTCACCCGCGGTGCTGAAGCTACGGGCGCTGCGCATTCCGCACAGTGCCGTTCTCCACCAGGGCGCCGCCATCTTCTTCGGAGTAGTAGCTTTAGCGCCGCCGCCAGGACCCCGAAGAGGCGGCTCTCGGCGCTGCCTGAGCGGAGAGGCCCGCGCCTGCCCGGCCCCGCCCCCGCCCCGGTGGATAGACCGGGGTGGGCCCCTGGCGTCGCGAACTAAAGGGGAAGAGGCGGGTCTTTGATCCGGATGTCGAGGACCGGCCCTGCCTCGAGCTTTGGTTGCTTTTGCCCTTCCCCCCCATCCTCCGCAACTTAATTCTTTCTCCGTGCCCTTGGTTTCTTTGGTACCTTCCCCTCCCTCAAATATCCACGTCCAGTACAGTTAAATCAACAAGCACTGATTAAAGCATTTTCTCTATGCCAGGCAAAGTCATAAGGGATTATCTAGCATTTATTAAGTGCCAGGCTCTCTGCCAAGCACTGGTGATGCCGAGAAAGCCGCAGCTCCGCCTCCCCCCCAAATCCCTTCTCTCAGGATGCTCATAGTCTAGTGAAGGCAAGGCAAACAGCCATGTACAGGATGGTTGGGAATCATCAACAGAAGGAAAGACTTCTTGTAGGAGGCCTTGCCGGAAGCCAGCAGGTAGAGACCAGGTGATAGAAAAGAATACTGTATATGGGGAACTCCATTAAAATGATTAGGCAGAGTTGTCCCCAGGAAGGCGGTGGGAGGAGCAACAGAGGATCTAAATGAAGTATGTGGAAGAAAATTGGGTATAAGAAAACTGCAAAGGTAGAACCGGGCCAAGTTGTGAAGAACTTTAAAATCCAAACAAGATTTTAGTTTTGATCGTGGAGTAACTTTTTTTTGGGGGGGGAAGGATGATGGGGATGAAAAAAGACTACCAAGTCCTGGGGCATAGAGAGTAGTGTAACAGAAGAGGGCCTGAATCACTGTCCAGGGTACTCCATGAGGCAAGCGGGAAGGATACTCTCAAGATTATCTGTGGGCCTTAGTTTTTTTTTGCAATTAGTAGGTCTCCCATTGCATCCAGAGCCATCTTCAGCCATCGTGATCTATATCTTGTTCTTGACCCAGATGGCTCTGGAGAGAAAAGTGAAGTAGGTGCCCTTGCACAGCTTTCCCTCACTTCAATCCACTTGTATGTCATCTATATTGTGTAATTCCTTGCATTGACAAAATTATGATCCCACAGTTAATGTATCCAGTTAGAAGGCCAAGTTAGGTCAACCCTTATTTTTTTTCTTACTGGTACCCCACTCTTTGCTAACTATTTTAGGAACTTAGCTCTACCTTATGGCATCTTCTCCCCTTGCTAATGAAGAGTTCTGCTAGGATGCTTAGTTCTTATTTTTCTCCTTGTTAATAACTAAACCCCCCATTTGTGTAGTAAAATCTTTGCCTCTTGATTTGGAAATGATCTAAACCTACAGACTATTTTGAGGTAACTTGTGACACTGGCTCTAAACTCCAATATGTTTGGGAGGGGGTTCACCCCTGTGGTCCAATACTTCATCTTTCCCTTTCATCCCTTCCTCCCTTCCTCCCTTCCTCTCTCTTTCCCTGTCTCCTTTTTCCTTTCCTCCCTCTGTCACTCTTTTTATCCTTCACTTCATTCACTGTACCACCCAGCTGTCCCAAAATGGATTGTTTTAGTAATGTCTGACACTTCATGACCCCTCTCCCCCCCTAGACTAAACCATGGGCTTTGGAGGGCAAAGATTCTGGAGTGCTTTGTCATTTCCTCTTTAAGGCAAGGTTAAGGGACTTGCTCAGGATCATATAGCTTGTCTTATTTCAGACTTGAACTTGGTTCTTCCTGATTCCAGACCAGATGGGAGTTTTCAGGAACTCTTTGAGCTGTAACCACATTAGCTGCCTCCCTTCTCAGCCTTAGAACAAGAGAAGAGGAAGCCCCCTTTTTTTTCCCTATAGTTTCTTCTCTGTCTCCTAGTGTCTCCTATCCATGATGTCTCATAAGCAATGATTCCAGGAATCCTTATATAATCCTCCTGCAGTCTCAAGTTATTTGATTTTATAATTTCTCAGTTGTAATCTTCAAAATTCAAAAACCACATGTAAACAAACAGGCTGATGGACCACAATGTACACCAACTATCGTTACCATCATTCTGTCTTCAAACAAATCCTCTCATTACAGACTTCTGAGAAACTTATTTCTGATCTCAGGACAACTTGTCTTCAACATTTTACGAGAATATCAAATAGATTTTAAAAAGTCAGTTTCCCTTCTAGAAATAGATATATTTTTTCCTGCTTAGCAACCAAAATGGCCACAAAGTAAAAGGGCAATAATTTATACTCATCCCAAATAATTCATAAACCACTTTATCTCCATAATTACTACTTCAAAGACACTACTATTCTAACATCTGACAGTAACTACTATAGCTTGGCATTGTGGAATGGGAGATCACTTTGGTGTATATGGAATATGAAGACCATCCCCCCCTTCACCTAGTGGTCCTACTTATGTGTTCAGAAGAGTTGTATGCTTATTCTCAGAGCCAGGCATGGGCGATGGGAGACTACTGGGGAAATGGGGTGATGGAATATATTCCTTTCCATAAAATCAATACTTCCCGGTTTAAGAGCAGCCTTAAACTATCTCAGTAGCTGAATGCCAATTCACCACTAGGGAGCAGCAGTATTACAGAAAAGTCCTCAGAGGCCCTGTAATTCACATAACCAAATGTCTACTCTTGGGAGGCAGGACTCCTATGATATACTGAGTACTTTTTCTTATCCTCATTTTAAGGAAACTCTTGCCAAACCTAAGCTTTAAGCGATTCTCCCTAAGGGTCTGGGCTATAAGTGTAAAGATCCAGAAAATCTGAGAAAGAAAAACTACCCCCCTTTTTTATGTGGACAGTCTTCCTCAGGCTAAACCAATCCAGGTATATGGGATCCAGAGCTGAGGGAGCTCTTCCTTGTAAAGAAAGGAGGTGGAGATGAAGGAAAGAAAAAAAAATTACCCTATAACTATTTCTGAGACTAACATGTTTGTTTTCTATGAATTACCTTACCAAACAGGTCCATAGGACACAGAGTAAGCCTGTTTGTTTACCTGTTTACCAAAAGGAGCCAATCAGAACCTATGGTGAGCCAAAGTCTTGTTCACTCCCAGATACCTTTGCTGGTGTTTTCTGGCTGATCTAGCTGAGTTGTGCATCCCAAGCTGGCCTAAACCAGCCTTGAAGTCAACTATTCCTGCAAAACATCTTTTTTTCTCTGTATTACCTGTTCCCCAATTCTCTCCACTGTGGTTTTCAAGCATAAATTGTCCCTGTTTTTCCTAGATTGTGGGCTTCTTTGTACTTTGTACTGGGTTATATTTGCACCATTGTTTTGATTTTCCTACTAAACTTTTCTGCTTTCAACTCAGCTTGGACAATTCTGCATTTTGAGGAGTGGACTTCACCTAGCTGACAATCCACATCAACATGTCTGACAATTTAGCAATGAATGAGGATTTTCTAGAGAACAGGTTTTTTCTCTCTGGTGGCTTATCTGATTATCCTTTTCAATTATATTACCCTCTCATACAAATTGGAATCCCTCCCTCCTAATACTGCATCCTCCCCGAAATAAAACAAACTAGTTTTTGGCTATATAAAATAATTAATTCTTAGTTCTGAACTAGAAAGACTAGAGGAAGGCAATCAGGATGGTGAAAGGCCTCAAAAGTCCTGCTTTATGAGGAGTGATCGAAAGGACTGGATATATTTAGAAGACAGGAGGAAAATATGAAAAAGTATTTGAACCAAGGAGTCTGATTCTACAAGTTTGTGACTACCTCAAATTAATATTGTGCTTCAATTGCCTCTTCAGTAAAATGGTATTACAGAATATCCCAAATGTTTTGGTGTAGTGACCCTATGGTTATATCAATCTCATAGAATTGTTGCAAAGATCAAATGAAATTAAGTATATGTAACACTTTCAGTAACCCTTGGGTGGAGTGATTAAAGAGGACAGACCAGTAATACTTGAGTGCTGTGCTGCTTCCTTTATGTAAAGGAATGGGATTCCTACTTGTCAGTGACATTACAGCATGCCTATTGAGTGTAGACAGGGCATCAGAGAAGAGTTTGAGAGGTAGTTGAAAGAAATAACTTTTGAAGGATGGACTGGACATCTCAGAACCTCACTACTAAACCATGTCCCTTGATTCATAAAACCTGTAACTTTAAGAGATTGCTTAGAGCAGACTCTTCTCAGTGAGACCATTCTATTTTTCCTTAGCTGATCTGAGATCCTGACCTTACTCCTAGTCAGCTCATTGATTCTTGAATATTTTATCTTGTACTCTTATGTACATCTTCAATTTCTTTACTATAATCTTCTGTGCAACCAGAATTTGATGGGAGGGAGCCATTTGCATTCCTTTTTAAATGATAGTGTCTCATTATGACCCCTTTAGGTTAACTCCTAGGCCACATCTGGGCACTTAAGTAAGGTGGCACAGGGGATACAGTGCCCAGCTGGGAGTTAGGGAGAGTCATCTTCCTGAATTCAAATTTGGCCTCAAACACTAGCTGTGTGACCCAGGCAAGTTACTGACAATTTCTTCATCTGTAAAATAAGCTGGAGAAGGAAATGGTAAAGCACTTATCTTTATCAAGAGATACAATTAAAATGACTAAAACAGGGGTTCAGATATTTGATGTGTGATAGAAATATTGCTAGCTCAATACTCCAATTGGAGGCCTAAAATCAGCAGCCATACCCCTGTAGCCAGAAGCAAGGACTATTTCTGAGTTTAGCTCCAAACAATACTTAGTTCTATCACAGCACTTAGTGGAATAGCAGCCTCAGAGATTTCATTATCCTAAACTGTTTTTGTGAAGAAACTCTGGTCCAGAGAGAGATGAAATGCCTTGCCTGAGGCCATAACTAGTGGGTTAACAGCCAAGATAAGATCCACCTCCAGGATTCAGTAATTTTCCTGCTCTACCACACTATCAATCATTCATGATAGAACATAAAGAACTTAGGTCTAGGAATTGGGTGGCTAGGGAATTAGCCTTAAAGTCTGCAAAGTGCTTTATATACACAGAATCATTTTTGTCTTACAACCACCCTGTGAAGTAGCTACTGAGAATATTATATAGGTCCCCATCTTATAAAGAAATCGTGATGACCAGTCATCCCACTAGAGTCAGAGGGAAGATTTGTACACACAGTGCTCCCTATTTCAAATTCAGGCTCTTATCTATGTCAGAGCTATCAAATACATGGTGGCCAGCAATACTTCCAAGTGCAGCCCAAATCCAGATTTAAAATGGAATTGTGAAATATTTGGCAAAATATACAAATGAAATATGTTATGCATTTTTTTAAAGTTACTATGTGCTGTCTAGGAAGGAGGTAAAGGGACAGAAAAATTTGGAACATGACTTTGCAAAGGAGTATGTTAAAAATTATCTGTGCAAATGTTTTGAAAATAGCTTTAATAAAAAAAAAGTTACATTGTCCCTGAGGGTGTTTATGTGGGGTTTAGTGGCTCCCATTTCTATTTGCTGCCTCAAAGTGGTTACTGTGATCTTCCTTATACCAGACAACCAATAGGGCCTTCTCAAGATAAAGGTTATTTGGTTGCTTTCCTTGATGTTAGTTTGGGCAAAGGAACTGGACATTTAAAATTTTGTAGAGGGAATGCTATAGAACAGAAGTCTTTGAAAAAGGTGCTTAATATTCAGAAGAATCTCAGACTGCCTCCTTGCTCTATGGAACTAATTTCAAAGCATGCAATTGATTAAAAATGTTTTAAAAATGAAGAGAAACTGGGTGAGATGCATTACAAATTGCAGGAATTAGTAACATTGAAAATTTAACTGATTTATTAAGCAATGTGAACCATGGGAAAAGCTAAGTAGGAGGTATCTGTACAATGTTATGAAAAATGAGGTAGCTACATTTTACCTCAGGGTAACTCATCTCTGCCTGTTCACTTTGCTGACGTTTTCTGATGGAAAGTGATAAACTGGTTACTAGTAGAAGCAGCTTTAAAACTGATTTTATTTGAAGAGCTAAATTGACCTTGGTTCCACAAGGAACAATTACTAATCTCCCAATCCTCCCTCCCCCTTGCCATTTTCCTGGCCAGGCTTGGCATATTACCCACATGCTAAAAAATTGAAAAGGCAGAGGCCTAGACACAGTAATTCCATTAGCTTGCTCTCTGGAGCTGGAGCAGAATGGAGCTATGACATTTGGTGCTGTCGCTCTTCATTTTCCCCATAGCCTTGGCTCCATAATAGGTGACACAAATGAAGAGCATTCTTTCCCTAGCTCCCTGGTACCCCCAACACATACCGAAGAATCTAATGAAAAGCTGCAGGGCTGAGTGCTCCACTGAGTGAGCCAATTAACCTGGCAGACTTGGGAAACAAAAGAGAATGAATAGATTTGTGTTCAAGAGTGGCTGGTGAAACCAGAAGTTTGCTTAAGTTCCAGTAGAAATCATTGTACTTGCTCCAATTTACCCCAATGCCAGATGTTTTGGGGAAGATCTTGTTTCCTATCAGGCAGAAGACCTTTTGTAAGATCTCTTGGTTGCTCCTCAGTTCTCTGAAGGCACAAGGCTTTGCTGCTATTTTCCTGGGAAAAATAAGCCCTGTCAGAAGACTGTCTAAAAAGCACAACCCAAATCATTTTGGGAGACTCCATCTACTGAGGCAATATTAGGATTCAGAGCTATTGAGCTAGCCCTTCCTTCTTTGAGCTGGGTTAGGGCTGTTAACTGGCATCTGAAGGACCTCAAATGGAAATTTTCTGAGGATTCTATTTCCTGAATCTTGCCTTCTTTATGTGATCAAGAAATGGTGGCCCTGTTCTAGCCTGGAGGTGCTACGTGGCTCTGGTAGACAGGGAGGATTTGGCCAGCAAAGAAGACTATCAGGTATTGACACAGAAGAGAACAGTGATGTAGAAAAGCTGTCCCCTCCTCTTTCCCACTCACTGTTGTGGATGCTATGCCTGGGTAATGCTCACTGGATGGGGTGATCAGTAAGACGTGGGGGTGCTTTAGGCAAATGGGTGTTTAGTAGTCACTGAATGTCTCAGAGACGCAGGGGAGGGGCTTGGCGTGTTTTGTGATGGCGCCATCTCTGCTGATGCCAGGAGATGAGAATTGGCAGTCATGTTGGTGTAGTGAATCCGATTCCAGCATCTGAACCCTCCCTGCTGGAAGGCCAGAATGGTACTCAGGCTGTATAGGGTGTCATGCTGTAGGTACTTTTCTTCAGTGTCTCCAAGAAGAATTGCTCATCCTCCAAAAAGTCCCGGTCCTGCAGGAATGTGCTAATGAAGTCAGGACATAGGGAACAGCCATTACGCTGCAAGCCCTCTCCCCTACTCCCCATTGTATGAAAAAATGGATCCAGAATGGACAGCTGAACAACTCCCATCTGAGATACTTCCCTTTTGGCTCTACCTCAGAGAGTAGGAAGATATCATCATTAATTCTTGGGTTAGAGCTTCCCACCCTTCCAGCCTCAACTCTGTAACTTTATCCTTTAGAAAATCACAGCAAATGAACCTCTCTGCAGCTTAATGGGAATGAAGCCACCACTAATTGTCCCAAAATTTGCTTCTCAAAGAAATGAGGGAGCCATGAGGGTGCAGAACATCTTGTGCACTCACCTTGTTAGCCAAGTGTTTCAGCATCACCAGTTTGGCATGCAAATGGGAAGGGCCCTGCCCTGCAGAAGGCTGACTGCATCCAGAAATGGTCATGGTAGGAGGGGTGACAGCTGAAAAAGGTCCATGGGAAACTATTAGAGAGGACAAGATTTCCTTCAGGAAGAGCAAGAAGTGCTGTTGGGAAGGAACAGGACAATTCTGTATATTCCTGTATATTCCTGACAGTAGTCAAGAAACTAAATGGATCCAAGACTTTTTCCTTATTAAGCTAACTGTGGATTGCCTAAATAGCTATTTCTCCTATATTTACTCTCCTAGAGATCAGTTTAGCAAGATATCCCTCACTTCTAGGACCAACTCACCCTTCAAGTTGGAAGAATTTAAGACCTGGATCGCAGGGGTTAGCCCTATGATGGGAGAGGGAAGATCCAATCGAAGGTGATCCAGCTGCCTCCTCTGTTGAGCCAAATTCAAATTCTCCTGTTTCCATTCCCAGAAAGAAAAATGAGGGAGCTATGAGGGTGCAGAACAGCTTATACAATTAAGGCAGAAAAAAACGAGGAGCCAAAGGTGGGAGGCAATTTGGCTAGAAAAGTATGGTACTAATTCTAGTGAGAAATGCTGTCCAGGCTGCCAGATGCCACTTTAATGTTAGGTTTTGGTTGGCTTTTTGTTTATAAGAGAAGGCTCAAATAGATTTGGGGGAGCTTGGAAAGATTACAGACATGGATGAATGTGAGGCACAAACAAAAGGCACCAATGAGATTCCCAGAAAGAGAGGAGGAGAGGTCTGCAGAAACAAGGAGAAGAGAGGATGCCTGCCTGGTGCAGCTGCTGCTCTTGCTGCCGGAGTTGTTCCTGCTGCTGCTGTACAAGCTGGAGCCGGGCCTGTTGTTCTGACTGCAGCTTATGAGCCTCCCGAAGGGCCCGCTCTCCCTCCTCATACTTCTGAGAGGCCACCTGCACATAGGACCAATGGGTGTGTCTCTTCCTGATGGTTCCCATTGCCCTGGGGCAGACCCACCTTCTTAGTGTCCCCTAGTGTCCCAGGTGGCATCTCCCTTGCTTCCCACCTTGTTCATGCTTTCAACTTCCTCAGCTCGGAGCTTGATGCGCAGGGCGGCTGCATTGACCTTCTCCTTCTCTAGCCTCAGTTCTTGCCGTTCCCGTTCCAGGATTTCCCACTCTCCGGCCAGCTGTTCCTCCCGAAGCCGCAGCTCACTTGCTCTGATCTTCAACTCTGCTTGTTCCTGCAAAGAGAACATTCTTTATTCTTTCCAATCAAAGCCTCAAACACCTTTTTCTATGGAGACAGGGGCACCCTAAGGGTCTCTCCTCCTGGTTCAGGACAACCCCTTATAGTCTTTTCCCAAGCTGGTCCAAGCTTAGAAAGCAATAATCTGTGGACCATGCATACTGATTATATTTAGCAAAGAGCCAAACTTTTCTGCTTATAATCAGTAGGGGCACAGATTGCCAAAAAGAAGGGCTGTCAAGTCACGATTAAAGCTCCGGTTACACATCAGCAGGGGTCAATCTATCTCCTCTGAGACTCCAGCTATTCTAGAAAATAACAGCACCAAGAGGAAGCTCCCTACCTTGGCCAGACTGACGATGGTACCCTCCCTCTGGCAGTCCACTTGAAGCACACGCTCCGCCTCGCGCTCCGCCCGCTCTTTACTTAGCTTTTGCTGGGCATAGAAATCAGCCCACTCTGCGGCCAGCCGCCGTCCCTCCTCCGCACACTTGTTCATGATTGACTTCTGCTCCTCCAATAAAGCATTCTGGATAACAAATAGGAGAAGTGGCGTAGGGGAAGACATCAGGGGCCCCTCTGGTCAGAAGGCCCTGGATTACCACTGCTCTGGCTGCTTGCTTACCTTGGCCTTCTCCAGCTCCGCCCGCTCCATGCTGAGCTGCTGGTTCATAACCTTCCTCTGCTCCTCCAGGGAGCGCTGTGTAGACTCTGCCTTGGACTGCTCAGCACTCACCCGCCAGCGTTCCTGTAGGAGACCCCCAAACTTGAGCTTTTAAGGAAAGTGCACCTTTCTTTGGAATACAAAATGATCTCTCCCCAGAAAAGAATGAGTCAGGCCACTGTCCAACCACTTTCTCAGGTCAGATGGTACATAGGATGATCATTGGAATGGGATTCCTTTGGACCAGTTTCCATTATGATGTTGGAATAAGGAAGAATAGCCTTATATTTCTGGCCTACTGTTATGTTGCCAACTGCACTGAGATTAACTTCCATAAAAGTAGTGACATATGAATTCTTCTGGAAATGCAAGAGGGTAAGGATATCTGGAGACCAGTATTATTCCTGTTCCTGTTCCTTCCCTCTTATCCCCATATTTTTGGTGACCCTCCATTAGTCAAGCAAAATTACTTTTGATTATTCAGTGCTTTTTGGCACATAAGAGGACTAGGTATCATCTCGCTCCCACCAAGGAGCCTGAAATCAAGTCAAGGAAATAACACTAATAGATATAAGGCAAAGAATAAGGAAAGACTATGGAGTTATATGATTAATTGTACAATTTGTGGTGATAAATGTGAGTTTTAATTCAGAGGACAGAAACATTGGAGTAATCGAGTAGACGAAGTAATTGAGAAGACTTAGAAAATGAGGCTTTAGGGGATGGATAGACTTTGGATAGAAGAGAAGAGGGAGGTCATTCTAGCTTCACAGAATGATGAAGTGGGAACAAACATGGCATATCTGTGAGAGGAGCAGAACCTAGTTTGATTTGAATAGAGGGAGAATGTATTGGAGAAATAAATAGGAAATAAGTTTAGATATAAAAGGGAGTGACAGATTATGGAGGGCATTGAAAACTAGGCAGAAAATTTAGATAAAAGTACTGGTTGGGACTACCTGCCAGCTAGGGAAGGCGGTAGGGGGAAGGAGGAGAAAATTGGGAACAAAAGGTTTTGCAAGGGTCAATGTTGAAAAATTACCAATGCACATGTTTTGTAAATAAAAAGCTTTAATAAAAAAAGATAAAAGTACTGGACTATATGATATGGATTCAAGATTCTCAAGCACAGAAATGACATAATGAAAATCTTGTTTATGATTGACCTAAAAGTGTATATACATAATGGACTAAAGCAGGGAGGGACAGGTCAGGGAAGCCAGCTAGGAGGCTGTTAATATCTAGACAAGAGGTAATGAATGCTTTAAAAGTAAGAATGGAAAAAAATAGATGGACACAAGATTCAAAAACTCACTTGCTCTAGGAGACGGCTCTGTTCATTTAGGCGGGCCTCCATCTTCCCAATAATCTCATGTAGCCTGTTCCTCTCATCTTCCATGTCACGCTGCTGCAGAGTTAACCTTTCCTGAAGAGCTGTAGGCAATGTCCCTGAGACAGTTACTGCTAGATACTGATTTCCCGATCAACTAATGGCACATCTCCCCTTATCCTCAGGTATTTTGGGTCAGATGTGATGGTGTGTGGAAACAGGAGAAAAGAGAGGACAAAGTAATAGAGTACCTTGAAGCTGCTTATCACGCTGACGGGCCCCTATCTCTAGCTCTTGGGAATTGGTAAGGTGAGTGGCTTCCACACGAGATGAGAGCTCATTAAGGTTACAGGAAAACTTCTCCATTTGTTCAATAACCCCATTGAGGGACCTGAGAGAGGTAAGGCAGGCTTTAGGCCACACAATCATGGCTGAACAGTGCTTATGGCACTGCTCCCCTGGGCACTCTCTGAGCAGGAGTGGGGCTTACCGGGTATGGGAAGTAGCACTTGTAACAGCATCAATTTCCCGGTCTTTCAGCCGCTTCAGTCTTTGAAGCTGTTCCTCATGGTCCTTTTGTATCTCTCGAATGGATGCCCTTCAAGCCAAAGAGAAAACCATGGGAATAAAGGAAGGGAAAGCTTCTGACTTAACTGCGCTAGGATCCATATATAAGTGACAGTGAAAAAGGTAGTTTGCTTGGAGAGAAGAGTGTATTTCTCTTTGCCCTTGTAATATATGCCTCAATGTCAGATACCTTCTAGTATTTATATAGCTTTTTAGCAAAGGTTACACTGCATAGAATTGAAAAACTAGGTGAAAAGGGTTGGAAATAGAGGAGGACAGCAAGATGATACACCCAAAGTATACTGATTTCGCTTTTGTAACCTCTCTTTAAAACACTCTCACTTCTATGGCTCCTTCTCTGATACTGGAGCAGGCCCTCATTCCCTCATGCAGCCGCCTGCTGATGATGTCGGCCTGCTTCAACTCTCTCCCCATTTTAGGCCATCCTTCATTCAATCACCAAAATGATTTTCCTGAAGCACAAGTCTGATCATGTCATCCTCCTCCTAAATAAACTTCAATGGCTTCCTATTGCTTCCAAAATGTTCTGTTTGACTTTCTTTAAAATTTTTTTTAAAGCTTTTTTATTTTCAAAATATAAGCAGAGATAATTTTCAACATTCCCCTTGCCAAACCTTATGTTCCAATTCTTTTTCTCCTTCCTTTTCCCCTACTCCAGATGGCAAGTAATCTCATATATATTAAACATGTGCAATTCTTCTATACATCTCTATAATTATCATGCTGCACAAGAAAAATCAGATCAAAAAGGGAAAAAAATAACAAAATGAAAGCAATGTGTCTGTCTGACTTTCAAAGCTCTTCTTAAACTTAGCCCCCTATTACTTACTCAGTCTTCCTAACACCTTAATCTCTTGACACATAACCTTCAATCCAGTGATACTGACATTCCATCTCTTATTTCCAGGCATTTTCTCTGGTTGTCTCACATGCCTAGAACATTTCCCTCCCCTGCTCCAATTACTGACTTCCCTGACTTCTTTCAGGTTCCAACTAAAATTCCATCTCTAATGGGAAATCTTCTCTAACCTCTTCTTTTTCTTAATTATTTCCTACTCATCTTGTATACAGTTTGCTTTATATACATCTCTAATGGGAAATCTTCTCTAACCTCTTCTTTTTCTTAATTATTTCCTACTCATCTTGTATACAGTTTGCTTTATATATGTTTGTGTACTGTCTCCCCAATTGTAAGGTCTATGAGAACAGTGACTATCTTTTATCTTTTTTGTATTTCCAACCCTTAGCTCATCACCTGGCCTGTAATAAGTGCTTAATAAAATTGCAAAACTGATTGTCCTTAAATGATTATGTCAAGCTCCTCTATTTCTTTTTTATCCTTTTCTTTTTTATTAAGAAAAACATTGATACCATCTAAGGTATAAATAGGATAAACTGCTTTTACAGTTTATGCTGGCAAAATAGCTGGAAGAATTGTGTGCATTCTGACATTTGGTTCTTGGCCCTTGTTCTTCTACTTGTGAGATTCCAGAATCAGTCTGGAGTTAGCATTATCCCAATGCCAACATACCAGAAGGAAAAAAGGTTAGTCTGTGAGTTCCTTGGGGACAAGGATTGTCTTTTGCTTTTCTTTTTATCCTCAATACAGTGCTTGGCTCATATTAGGATCTTACTGATTGAGTAGGAACCTAAGTATGTTACTTATCAGAAGCTGTTAACTTTGAGCTTTACTTTACTAGGAAGCAGCTTTCCAGATGCAAAGACAAAAGAATGCTGTAGCTTACACTTGAATTCTCCCTAGAGGGAGCCTTCTCTACATTCTCCATCCTAGGCCTGCCACTTACTTCTGTAAATTCTGAAGCCTCTCGATCTCCTGGTCTTTCTCTTGCTCAGCAGCAGCAAGGCGACGCTGATGTTGTGCCAGAAGCTCAGTTCGGGCCTTCTCGGCCTCCTGGCAGTGAGACAGATACTGAACTGTCAGCTCCTCATTCTCTCTCTGTAGTCGCTCTTCTCGCTGATGGTATGATGTTTCTAGTACCTTTACCCGGCTCCTAAAATAGCACAAGGTTGGCTAGATTGAAAAGAATAATAGCCTAGTACTCAGACTGGCATTTCAAGTCAAATAAGCACTTATGAAGTGTTTATTATGAAAACTTTTATTATGTTGTTTAGAAAATGTATTATTATAGTATATTTATATAATAAGAGATTTGAATCCAAATGTCACCCTGATCTTAATAACACTATAGTAATGATGGAGATGGCTATAAAGAATATTTTGGATCTGTTCACATTTATGTTTTGGGTCTATTTCATCCAGGTCTAGTTTGGGTTACACCAAAAACTTGTTTTGGGTTCCCTTTGTGTTTTGGCTTTGCCCAAATTTTACTGAATGTTTATTCTTACTGATATCTCAATTGACTTTTTTTCAAGCTGCCTTCTTTACTTCTTTGCTAAACCAGCTAAATGTGCTGATACCCTTGTTAGAACCCTATATAATGTAAACCTCCCAAAGTGTGGATGAAACTAAGCCACACCCTTTCTGGCTTTCTCTCCTCTGCCAAGTGACCAAATAAATTTCTTTCTAAAACTTTTTCAGGTTTTGGGGCTTATTCTTGGATAACATTATTATGTGCTGGGCATTATGTTTAAGTGCTGGGGGCACAAAGACAGGCAAAAATAATTCCTGCCCTCAAAAGTCTCATAATCTAATGGGGGGGAAAAGCTACAAACAATGGGGTAAAAGTAAGAACAATAGAACATAAAAGTGAAGCTAATCTTAGAGGAGAAGAACTAGCATTAAGGGGGACTATGAAAGACTTTGCAGAAGATGGGATATTAGCTGAGATTTGAAGAAAACAAGGAGGCAAAGACCTTAAGAGAGAGTATTCTAGGCATGGGGGAAATCTCTACAATTTTTTCTAAACACTGTCAACTTAGTCTACAGGATTAATACTGAGATCCCATCCAAAACTGGGCTGGGATTTCATAAAAAGAAATCTAGTGAGGCTTCTCAGGACTTGTGTACTTAGGTATACAATAGGAGGGAGATGAGCAGAACATAGGGGCACTTGGATACCTATGTGCATTCTCAATGAGCTCCAAGTCGGCCTGGTGCCGCTGCTGCAAACTTTCCAGCAAGATATGCTGCTGAGTTCTCTCCAGTTCCAGCTTCCGTACCTGGAGGATGTTGGATCAGGTAGGAGGAGGAAGAGGAGAGATGCTTTATTTCAAAGCCGTTGCTTTGTTTTTTTTTTTTTTTTTTTACAATTCTCCTGCTCTCTTGATGTTTGTACCCCACTGACTAATCCACTTAGATTCTTTCCCCAAAAGTCCACTCTTTTCTTGGCCCTCCAGCCTGCCCTTCACCTGGGTCTCCAGTTCAGACTGTCGGGTCTGACTTTTTAATAGCTCCTCTTGGAGTTCTGCTGTGCCACCCTGTAGCTGGGCCTGTGCAGCCAGGATCCTCCTCTGATACTCCCCTCCTGGCAGCAAACTCAGGGCCAGGCTCTCTGGAAGAAGGCCCTGCATGAATCAGAAGAAAACATCAGCAGGTTAGATGTGAAATAATAAAGAAAAACCTGGCCAGAGATAATTGCAATTCAATTCTCCAGCAACAGCCATTCCAGACTTGATCTGTGATTATAACAGTTTCTTTTGGAGAGAGTACTATCCATCAAAGCAAAGACACACCAATACTTGCAGCTACTATTTCCTTGGCAGCTCAACTAGCCGGGCTTGAAAAAGGACTCACTGTTTCACTCTGACCAAAATGAGAAGCTTTAGTCTCCTTCTCCATCCTCAGTAAAATGCTTTAGATCTCTAGATAGGTGGCAAGTCTTAGGGCCAGGATGAAAATTTCTTATATTGAACACTTCTATGGGATTCTAAGACCACTTAGATCAAAGGTTCTTAACCTGGTGTTTGTAAACTTGGATGGGAAAAAAAAAATTATTTTTTTACCAGCCTTTGGCTTCCTTTTAATACTAAGAATTTTACTTTCTTATATTTCCAAACATGATTCTGAGAAGGGATCCAAAGCCTTCATTAGATTGAGAAGTTGAGAACTCCCTGCTTTGGGTCAAAAGCTGCTACTTCTTTGAGGCCCTGAAAGCTCTACTCTTATCATAAGGGCTGCCCTCTAGGGATATGATGTATAAATCCTTTGCAGACTACAGCCACCTTCTGTCTAAAGGTTCCAGAGCTAGAGTTGACTGGCTGATTCAGGAAATGGGAACCTGGGAATGGGATTGGGGGAGTGGAAAGGTCTGAAAATGGAAGGATACTTTCAAAGTGAACTGGTAGAATAACTGTAGCCTTACTTCATGGTTAGCATTTATCTTCCCTATCAACTATGGCTCCATGCTAATATCCAGAAATATCTAGGATGGGAATTCTCAAAACACCAGGTGATGTTTCTTTCTTAGAAGATTTTTGTGGGAGAATTAATCAGGGTTAAGTGATTTGCCCAAGGCCACAGTGTCTGAGGCTGGATTTAAACTCAGACCTCCTGACTCTAAGGTTGATGCTCTTAATCTACTGTACCACCAAACTGCCCTTCTTAGAAGTTTCTAAAGGAAAACGTTAGTTTTTTAGTTAAAAGAATTTCCTTAGAAGAAAAAAGACCGAGCCAGTCTCTGAATACCTGTTACCCTACTCCTCTTACCTGTACGGGCATGGAAGTTCCTAATAGTTCTTGGGATCTCCGAAAATAAGCTGCAATGTCTGAAAAATGCAACAAGTGAAAAATAAGTAGCAGCTGGAAAAAAGAGATAAGAGGGCAGCTCTCTTGTGGATGTCCAGGGGAAAAACTAGCTTCAGGGAAGATTCATCAGGGGCCATTATTACAAAGGTAGTACTACAACTCATGGTTCAGGGGCCATACAGGAAAGAAAACCTACCAGTGCTGGGAGCTTCTCCAGGAAGAGTGTTTCTCTTTGGTTCAGCTGCAGGAAGTACAGGGGCAATCTGGGGATGGACATCAGTCTGGGGAACCCTAAGAGATATATGTAAAGAAAGGTAGAAAGAGGAGTTGAAACAGTACCTCTTCTGGGAAAGGGGAAGGAAAAAAAACCTATCCCTTTAAGGAACAAGGAAAAGAAAAAGAAACAAGGAGCTTCTTGGAGAGCCTTGAGAACCAGAGTGACAGAGGGGTGGGATTAGTTGTGTTGCTGGATTGGAGGGTGGAATGGGGGAAACAAAAGTTTGTTTTTCTTGAGTCCCCACTCACTTGGAAGTCTAGATAATTACTAGAGGCAATGTAAAGTAGTCTGGGTCAGTACCAAAGTTCCAAAGAAGTCACTGAGACCCTGGGGCAGTTCTCCTCCCAGCCCCAACTAGCTAAAGGGTCGAGTCTTGTGTGCAGACTTACCCACTGCCCCTGGGATGGGCAGATACAGCTTCTGGTGCTGTCCCTGGGGTTCCTCTGGCAGCTGTTGGCTCGGGCCCTTGAGTAGGTTGACTGAAAAAGGTCAAACCATAAAGTAAGGAACACTGGCCCTTCAGAAAACTCCCTATGGTTTTCCCTGTCCATTGTTTGGCCTTCCATTTCTTCATTAGTTACTTCCTTGGACTTCCTGGACTTTCCTCCTTCACCTTATTTCTGTGATGTGGCATGCACAGGGGGCAGCGAAAAGCATACAAACTATTAATATAAAGGAATGCAGGGGTACAAACTATATATACAATAGGTAAATCATATAATTATTTGTTGAGTCTCATGTAATTCAAATCAGGTGCAGCTGGTAGGTAGAGTCAAGAAAACCTGAGTTCAAAACCAGCCTCAGATACTCCCTGTGTGACTCTAAAAGGGAGTTACTTAACTGTTTGCATCAGCTTCCTCAATTGTAAAATGGATTCAATAATATTGACTGTTATTGTGAGAATCAACTAGAAGCTGTAAGGTGCTAAGCACTACATTAGTGCGTGCTATTCTGTGATTGGTTTCTTTGAGTCACTTTTCACCTCACAACCTCTGCTCCTTCCATCCAAGGTCTGAACTATTTCTTTCATCTCCAGCCTGAAAGATACAGGAGCCTTTTTGTTTAACCCTCAACTTCGGGTCAAAATTGTTCTCTCTGAAATCACCTAATCTCATTATGTGGTATGTCCCTGGGCCTCACTAAATTTCCCTAAATTTTCATCTCTTCTTTTCAAGGTACACAGCACCCTTCCCTCCTCAATTCATCATCTCTTTCTGCCTTCACAAGCTCTCCCTCCCAGCATCACCACCAAGGGTTTCCCTCTTAAGTCCCTTCAGGCAGTCTGGCTGATGATGATCTATATGTTTCCTCCTTGGATTTACTGCTTTAGCTAACCTGAGTTTACTCCCAAATCTATAAGGTTATTTCCCTCAACCCAAGGGAGTTTAGGCAGGAGTTATCTATTAGGAACTAAGCCTGCTGCCAAGACAGAGGACTCTTCAAGTTTCCTCTTCATATTTAGGAACAAGTTGCTACAGTGGCTCCATTGTCCCCTCTTCCTCTGCTTAAATAAAGCTCTAAAGATGAAAGGCCTTCTATGTATTTTCCCCAAGATTCTAGTTACAGATTCTTAAAAGAGGCATAGTATAAGGAAAAGGATCTGAAGTCAGTAGACCACAGCTGGCCCATGCTCCTGGGTTCCTACAGCCCCTGCCCTGGTGACTGATTCCCAGAGATAATTAGCTTGCAGTGTGCCAGCCCAGTTCCTTAAGATGCAATCCACAGGCTCTATATGTGTACCTGACAATGGGAAGATCTGATGTTTCAGTAGAGCTCAGGCCCTTAGAAGTCACAGACTGCTCCTCTTTAGCTAAAATCTGAGATTTTTTCCGAGATAAGGCATGGCTCAGCCAATCGTCGTCTTCTTTTTCCTCCAATGTTCCTCTCTTGGGAGATGGGTTGGGTTTGTGAGGGGTAGCTGTAGCATCAGTAGGCGGCCTCACCCCTGAGCCAGGCAGACTGGCTGGGGCAGAGGGCCGGGCTGCAGGGCTGGGTCCTGATGGTGTAGCCATTCCTAAGCCAGCCTTGCTGGATTCTTTGGTGGCAGATGGAAGGAGTGGGTCAAAGTCCTCATCCTTGAGGCCTAGCCAGTCAGCTCCTCCCTTCCCCAGATGAGCAGGGCTGGCTGTAGCTGGTGTGCTCTGTTTAGAGCATTGCTCTCCTTTGGAATTGGTGAGAGTTTCTGCTGAAAACCTGCTTCAAGTTAAGGGCATAAGGAAAGGCAGAAGAGAGAGGTCTGTCCCATGGCCTGCTCTGTTAATCATTGTCAAATACAGCCCAAGTTCAAATATCCAAAATAAATACTGATACCAGTGTAAGTCTCCTAACTACTAGGCTACTGCTCATTCTATTATACAAGGCTACATCTAGAACCCAGCTTCTTAAACTGTAGTTCATATCCCTATATAGATTTGTAACTATGTGGGGATCATGAAATTATGACTTATTAACAATTAATAATTTGTATACCTAATTTTATATACCTATATATCTAAAGTCCATGTTAAAATTTCTCAGGTGAAAAGGAATTGCGAGTAGAAAAAACTTAAGAAGCCCTATCTAGAGGACAATGATTTTGTTATGTCAACCTTCCATAAGCCTCTAGAGAATGCAACATAGTATTGTGTAGGGTTCTTAATCTTTTTTGTGGCATGGACCCCTTTGGAAATTTGATGAAGTTTATGGACCTCTTCTCAGACGCATGTCTTTAAAAACATAAAATCAAACATATGGTATTATACATGAAACATAGCTGTCAAAATATCCAAAAAAAAAGTTCACAGGCTTCAGATTATGTGTTACACATGACTGGTTGATACTGACAGAAGTAGCAAAGGCCTGAAGATGATTATTTCTCAGGGGATGCAATGCTCTGGTGGCCCACTCAGGCCCCCACCTACCTGACAGATTGCCGGCGAGACTGTCGGCTCTCACAGGAGGAGGCCATTGTGGGTTGATAGGCTCCAAAGGCAAAGTCATCATCTCCCCAGGGATCATCTTTGTCTGTGAAATAAGGAGGTTTTAGAAATGCCTGAAATGGTTCTCTCTGTCTAACTCCCTGTCTAACTAGTGGGTGTGGGACCACTCACCAGGTTGTTTCTGGTACTTCTTATCCAGCCTGAACTCCCGGTGCTCCCCAGTACCTGGTCTTTCCAGGAGCTTGGAGGCAGTTCCACGTCCTAGTAGCTCATCTAGTTTAGTGCGAGCAGGACGGGGACCATCCCTGAAATGGAAGAAGGATAGAGGCACAGGTACCTCAACAATATGAATCACTTCAAATAACTGTTCCCAGCCTCCAACTCCATGCCCTGTTCTCTCCTTTATACAAGAAAAAGCCATGCTGCATGGATGAGGGCCTTTCATCTCAGAAGAGCGTCTTACTGGACTCCCTTTTCCTGCTTCCGCTCTGTCTTAGGACTGTCTCCAAATCCAAGGGCAGTCATGAGGTCATCCCCATCATCAAACTTCAGCTCCTCTTTCTTTAGAATGGGGGTATCACCAGGAGTTGAAGAGAGAGAGGCACCTAAAAAACAGAACTCTGAGTGAGTAACAGCAGAGGCAGCACATGCCGGGTCGGACTACATGGGCCAGAGGCTGGGCTTTACACAAGGGGAGAGATAAGACCTGAGCTGGACCTTCAGGAAAGGAAAAAGGAAGGGAGAGCCAAGAGTGTTGCAAAGATTTGGAGATGACACTATGCATTCTGGATTCAGGAAACAAACAGAACAGGGCATCTGGAATGGGTGGATTCTCAAAAAGGTGGTTTCCAACCTATGGGCAAAGGATTCTCAGGAAGGCAAGGAATTACTGTAATAGTTGTCATTTTGAACTTAATTTGACCCCCACAAAATAAGCAGCATGATTCAATTTAAGAAATAAGTAAGGCTATCTTCTGTGCACTAATTAAATGAATCTGTATTATTTTTCAAACACTTCAGGGGCAGTTAGGTGGTGAAGTGGATAGAGCACTAGCCTTGAATTCAGGAGGACCCGAGTTCAAATCTGGTCTCAGACACTTAACACTTCCTAGCTGTGTGACCCTGGGCAAGTCACTTAACCCCAGCCTCAAGGAAAATAAATAAGTAAATTTTTCAAATACTTCTATCACTCAAGATATAGCTATAACTACAAAACACTTTAAAGAAATAAAAAAAATTTTTTTTAAATAATTAGAAGTACATTCAGTGTCTTGGCTGGGCCATGCCAATTTTATAAAAATGATGACATTATCTAAATAAATTTACATATTTACTGCTATACCAATCAGATTACTAAGGGGATACTTTCTGAACTAGAAAAATGTTTTGATGAATTTTGATTCACTTGAAGAATTGAAGCTTAGAAACTCAAGAGAAATAATGAAAATTAAATAGGAATAAAAGGAGGAATAGCACTTTCAGGATTCAAATTATACTGCAAAGCGGTAATTATCAAAACTATTTAGTATTAGCTAATAAATAAAAACAGAGGTCAGTAGAATGGACTAGATGAGAATGAACTAGAAACAAATGAACTCAATAACCTAGTATTCAATAATTATTTGGGAAAAGAACTCCCTGTTTGACAAAAATTGCTAAGAAATTTGGCAGAAACTAAGTTTAGAGCAATTTTTTACTCTAAGTAAGCTTAAATTGGACATACATGAAAGTTAAAGATTCTGCTATAAAAAATCTTGAGTTCAAATCTGTCTCTAGAAACTTACTAATTCTGTAACCCTGACTAAACCATTTAATCCTGCTTCCAAAAATAAATAAATGATAAAAGCCGTTCTTCAGTGGATTAGGATATGAACAAATGTACATAGATATTATTGTGATTAATAAAATCAACTCTGTTGAAAAACAAAAGAAACCTAATGAAATTCATGACACAATGGCTAAAAGTTTCTTGCTATAATAATAATAATTAAAAAAAGTAGCATCAGAGAAATATAGACTCATTGGATTAGTTTCTGACTCTCAGCTCTGGGTAATATCAAAGACAAAAAGTCCATACTAACCCAATCCTAACTTTCTGATTGGGTATAGCGAGATGCAGGCAAGATGGCAGGTATCCTGCTCACCAAATTCATCTCCCATTCTGACTGTAGAACTTGTCACAACTTTATGCTCACATGCCACATGCTCCTTCCATCCATGTTCTGAAAGGATATTACCTCTCTGTTCTGGTTAGATGTCCTCTTTCTTTGTTTAAGGTTTTGTTGGGATGGCTTCCTTCCCCAGGGTTGAGCAATTTTTTTAGTATGAGGAAAGCCTAGCCTGATACATTCTGGTACCAGCTAAACCATTCAACCAATCTTCCTAGCTCTCCCCTCACCTTGATTTTTAACCATGGCAGGGCTCTTTTCAGGAACTGTTTTATTCTCTTTCACAGCTGGCTTCTTGGCAGTTTCTTCTTCTTCATCAGAAAGAAGTCCTGCTAAGGGGTCCTCCAAATCTGTCATCCAGAAAACAAAGATGAGATCAAGTTTCAGCCTATGAAAAACGAGGTTTAATTGTGGAATTATGCCTTAGTCTTCCCTTAAGGTAAGATTTCCAGATGCTTAATAAATACAAATTTACAAATCCCAGCAAATTGTTGTTGATTGTTAAGAGGTGGTCCTCTAATCCTACTCTAATATAAACATACCATACTCTTTAGTACATGTTAAATCTGTGTAACTTGTAATTCTCAGCCCAGATGACAAAAAACAACTTTTGTAATGATTCATAGACATTTCTAGTTTGACAAGAAGCTCTAAAGTTTTCTATCCCTAAAATTTACCACCCACACAAAATGTGATTGCCCCTTTCTCCCACTGTGGTAGAAATAAGATCTTTGATCTAAGTCTTTAACCTTCATCATCTGTTACAAATTGTGACCTGCTTCAGGAAAGTAGGCAAATGCCAACTGCTAAGTCTGCTATATTTTTAAAACCAAGAGAGCCTTTGCAAGTATAACATAGAGACTTGTACCGTCAAAGGAAAACTTCCTGTACGGGCGCCCAGTGCTCCCAGTGGAAGGCATAGGCTTCTTTGTGGAAATATTATCTCCTGAAAGAAAAGTAAATGGGAAGTATTGTTATGCAGTTTTTGTTGATACTCATAGGCCCTCATAGATCTCATTGTCATTCAAATAGACATGGGTTTTTGGAAGGCAAGATATGAAAACGGTCATTTCTAAGATGAAATTCATTTCTTCCTAGGACATCGACAGAGTGACTTATGATCTATGAGAAGTAGGCACTCCATCCAATTGTAACAAGGCTTCTCCAGAACCACCTAGAGTCTGGAAGCTAATTCCATGGATCTGGAGACAAGAATCTCCAGTTGAACTAAGGATTTTAAAAAAAGGTCCATAATTTAATGTTCCATCTTAATCTAATTGGGTTTTCCAGGCCTTGCCCAACTAGGATAGTTACTAGAGTAGTCCTGGAAAGCAGAGAGGCTGTGCTGATATCCACTCATGGCTTTTGACATAGCTTTATGAGCCCAGGATAGAGGACAGCAGATTCTTCTAACAGCTTTTCCTTTTCACAAAATCTGTGTTCTGAACCAGTTAGATCAAAGAGCAAAGATTTAGAGCTGGAATGGACTTCCAGATGTCAATTAGTCCAGCTGCCTCATTTTATGAAGAACTTCTAAGTTACAGAGTGGGCAGTGGCTTGTTCAAAGTCACACAGGTACTGACAATTAGGATTTGAATCCAAGTACACTGAATTCAAAGCCACCATTTTTACCATGCTTCCTTCCTAGCTGTTCCTTTTCTTGCCTCTGTGTATTATATGGTTCCTAATATCAGTTGAAGTGAACTGAATTGAGTGTACAAAAACAATAAATTTTTAAACTTCTTCTAAATTTCTAATATTTACAATGGAGTCACTGAGTTAATTCTTACTCACCTCTCTCACTGGCTATTAGTTTTCCTGAAGGTCTAGGGAAATCATCAGAAAATTCCTCTTTTCCAGAATCTTTTGCAGTTGTTTTATTACTAGATAGGTTGGACTTCTTCAGGCCTAAGAGATCAGCATCCATGTCATCCATATCCTAGAAAATCAGGAGAGTAGGGAGGGATCCCCATTGGAGTACTATTGGTTTTCATTAGGCAAAGCAATCCTTATAATAGCTTTGGGAGTTATTAACCTTTTTAAAATGGGGCAAGAAAGATTTCAATTAGATGAATGAGCTATTATGATTTATGTTAAAACATGTTCCTAAGTCTCCAAGACTTTAAAAGTTTCTAGTCTCTTCTTAGCATCGAGACTCCCCATTTAGTGCTTCCATAGATTCTGGATTAGCTCTTTTTGGCTAGGTACTGAATAGGAAGAACTGCAAGCCTATTTTCACTGACTAGAGGGGATTAGTTGCTTGCAATTAATTTTAAAACTCTCTATTTGTATTGCAAATAGGAATCCAAATAGGTATATCATGACCTGAAGAGAAGAAAACCCTCAACAAAGATTCTAAAAGTGGACTCCTCAATGAAGAGATGCACAAGTTACTAGAAAAAGATAAACTTTGCTTGGCAGAAACAAGGCAGGTTATTAAACAGTTAAAAGGAAAGTGTGTGAAGTCTGGGTTAACCCACTGGAGGCCTCAGAATCAGGTGGAGTCAGGATAAGCAAAAGTCCTTCATCTTTAGGGGGAGAAGTGAAGGGGATCGACAAAGCTGCCACACTCTCTCCACTGACCTCCCTTCTCCTCGTCCTTCTCCAAAGTGACTCTGCCTTGTCTTATTCCACTTCCTAATCCCTCCTACGATTATCTGTATACACCAAAAGATCAAGCCAGCACTGAATAGTGAGAAGGGCCATTTTCCCAAGCATATGCTAATAGAGTATTGTCCAAGAGTTAATAAGCCTTAAGTGCTCAGTTGTCTGATTCCAGTGTACCTATTCAGAGTTTCAGCCCTTTGCAAAAGTGTATTTTTATTTTAATAATGTTATATTCTTGTAGGACATGGTGACTAGATGACAAGAAAACCTCAGGGAGTATGTACTAATTCATCTTTGAGAGTGAAGGATGCACTCCTAAGACGACAAAAATTCCAGGATGACCTGTACAGGTTTGTGTCCTCGGGACAACATTGTGAAAAAACAAAGGGAGCTAGAGAATTTTTTTAAAGAGTGGGACAGGAAAAGAAGATGTGATCAGAAGTTCAAAATTCCAAAGGATGGCACTCAGGGGACATCAACCCAAATAGCCAGTCAAATGGCTTGCACGAAGGGAATTTTTATTTGGAGCCAAAAAAAGTAAACCTCCAGCTGAGGCTAGAAAACATCCTAATTCCAAAGGTTTAGCCTGGGTCTGAATGTGGACAGTAGTTCTAAGGGTCAGGGCTATATAAGGGGGCTTGCTGAAGAAAAGGAAAATGAAAACAAGGAACACAGAAAGAAGTTATTTGATGTCTTTTATATTAGCCAAACTAACTGATGCCAGATTGCATAGTTGTAATTTACCTTAATTATCTAGTTTGAGCCCTTAAACTCATAAAGCTTACTTGTATACCTGAATAGAACAATATGCTCACTGCAATGGGCAAGGAAGAGGACATTAATTAACATGAGGAAACACTAGGATGCCAGTGAAGTAGTCTTTGGAGGAAACATAATTTTCCCTCCTTGTTTCCTGGATAGAAGCAGTGAAAAGTTACCTAGGGCAATTAGTACAGCTAACAGAGAGTCTACTACCTTGGGACTACCTCATTTCACCAAAGGCTTTCACCAACTGTTTCTTGGAGCTCCTGTCTTTACCAAAGTAATTACTAGGCTTTTGGTAACCTCCATTTTTGTAAAAGAAGGCCCTGACATTGGAAAGCCTCTCCAAATCAAGAGGGTCTATTTATACTTAAAGGTATAAATACCTAAAGGATTAATACCTGTGTCGTCAGTCTCAGCAGTTTTATTTTATTTTTACAGAAATCCCCTCAAAAAGTTAAAACTGAAGAAATATTTTTTAAAATGAAGCAAGAATCACTCCCCCCAAAAATCAGTGTAGTTCAAATTTTACTTTCCTTCCAAGACTAAGAAATGATGGAAATAGTTTATTACCTTCATAGACCGCAGCAAAGTCTGTGGATCTGCTTCTGACATATCAGAAAACTGCGCTCCCAGGGAAGGAAATATGTTGAAGGACATAATTAATATTAAAAAAAATCTAGCATATCACTCTACTCCTGCAAGGGAAGATAGGACATGGAGGGTCAAAGAGCCAAGTGAGATCCCAATAGGTCCTCTCTGAGGCTTAGCCACTATGATCTGAAGAAACTGGAGAGAAACATATAGCAAAGCATACAAGGAGATACAAGGACCTTGTAATATAGAGGATTTTCTATTCTTTCCAAATAAAAAGGTCATTACAATCACAAGGATTCAGAGGCTCTGTTAACTCCAATACTGGGCATGATTCTCAATCTCCATGGGAAGCATGCAGGAGGAATAAAATCCAAACAGACAACAGATTCATGAAATTCCACTGATTCGTTGAACTTTCAGTGGCAAATTTTTGGCTTTGGCTTTACTAAACAGGTTTGGAGTATTATTTTATTTTAAACATAAATTAGGCACTGTGAGGGGTTTAAAAGGTTTTCATAGTCACAACTTAGGTCACACTAGCCATCACACAAAGCTCCCTGGCCAACAGATACAGAAGAACAAATGGCAGTAACCTGGCTCTCTCACCTCAGCATCTGCACCTGCCTGGGCTGCCATGGTGCTGTAGAAATCATCTTCCAGAATGGATCTGGCAAGAGAATTGGAGAATTACAGACAGATTCCTCGACTGCAGCTTACAATTCTAAGAAAGGCAGAGAAGATGGAGCTGCAAAGAGCTTTCAACAATTTGTTCTTTATAAAAGTCAAATTTTTTTATGCTGGGGGGATTTTAGAGATTATATAGTCCAATTCTTAATGGATACTCTGGCAATCTAGTGAAGTCAATGGACACCTGAGAATAATTTTTTAAATGTATACAACTCAATGAATTAAAAAGAAAATTAATTATTATCGAAATAAGTTACTAAAATTAAAAAAAAAATCACAACTAAGTTTGTGGACCCAAGAACTCCTGATCTAGTCCAATATTCTTATCTGATAAAAGAACTCAAGGCTTAGAGAAATTAAGTCTTTTTTTGAGGTTATCTTGCTAAGTAGTAGTAGAAGTCAAACTAGAACAGATAGTCTCACTATTGTCATGATACTACAGTGAATTTATAAGTACAATCAGAAGAGAAAGGGGACAGTAGGGCCTGAAGTAAAATGAAGAGTAAGACAGAAGATAGTAAGGTCAAGCTGGCAGCAAGAAATGGAGATCTGTATTAACTCATTCTCACTTTTTTCGGGCCCTTGCAGAAAAACCCCGAGATGATCCTAGGCTGTCCCTGGGACTTGCAGTTAATTGGAGAGGCTTCTCAGGTGACATTGCTGAAAATAAACATCAGACAAGTTATATGACTGCCCCATGAAAAGGGCCCAGGGTCAAGAGAACAGAAATTTCTGTCACCTTTTACAAACCTTATACATGTGGGAGGACATGGTCACCACAGGCATATCCTACAGATGAAGTAACTATCCTTTTAAGTGCTGACTTTGTATATGTGGGAAAGGAAGAAAAAGGGAAGGAAGGAGGCATTATAACTAAAAAAATTAGCTCTTTGAGAGCCAATGTGGGGGTGAGGGTCTTCATCACTCACCTGACCTCATCTTGAGGAAATGCAGGACCTACAAACTGTAGAATATGATGATCAAATAAAGATTCCCTTTTCCTAACAGTCTGAGTGGTACAAGAGTCATTATCTATATCCCAAAGAAAATCTTACTTGAATTTGAAGGACTGGAATGTATTTCTTCCCCAATGAATTGGGATTTGGGCTTCTGGTGACTATATTCCAAATCCTTCTAATCCAGAAGGCCACATTCAGGCACACGACTGGTGATTAGAAATTTACTGAAATAATTCTAAATTGAATGTGGTTGGATGGGTTCTGGGGTAAAAGAGAAAAGAAAGAAAAAAAAGGAAGACTACCTTTTGAGGGAAGTACCAAGCCCAACCTAACCCAAAAAGAAAATTCAAGAAAGGAACATTTACTATCATCATCCAAGAGGTCGCCAAGCATATCATCAATCGAGCCTGGAACAGAAAAGGGCATATCATGAACTCAGAACAAGAATATAAGAATCAAATCAGACGCATCCTGACATTTAGTTAAAACTCCCATGTAACTCAGGACTGAGGCTTAGTCTTCCCCTTTGTTTCCTATAATTCTGCTATCAGTCAGACCGCCAAATGGATTCTCAAAATTAAATGCTTAGAGAATTGGGGAATTGTTAATATGGACCTGCATAATTAGGTTCTCTATTGCATGTGATTTCAAATCTTCTCTTTCCTAAGCCTCCCATAGGACCTCTTCAACGGAGGGTTTTGACATATATCTTGAGAAAAAAAAAAAAAAAAAAGAGGCCATTCATTATTAGTTCCCCTATTTTAGAGCTCAAAAGCCCTTGGCATCATTTTCTCTGCTCCTTAATTCTAGTCGCTGATGAAATGGTCTTTCCCTAGATCTTCCCCATCCTTACAAACTCTTGCTTGACCCTCATTGTTCTCCTCAAGTTCTTAGTTTATAATATCACTTTTTTCCAGATCCGAACTTTTGAAAGATTATCTATACTTATTGCCTGTATATCCTTTTCTCATCACTCAATTGAAACTGTTCTCTCCAAGTTATCAAAGATCAATGATCTTTTAATTGCCAAATTCGATGGGTCTTTTCACAATTCTTATCCTTATTGATTTGTCTGTGGCATATGAAACTCTGACTTCCTCCTTGATAATTTTCTCTAGGTTTTTGTGACCCTATTTTGTTCTCCTCCTGACTGAACCTCTCAGTCTCCTTTGCTAGATAATCAGTGATTTCCATCCCCAATTCAAAGTTTCCCTTAAAGCTGTCCTCTTCTCTATACAGTCTCTCATGATCTTGTC
The DNA here is from genome assembly GCF_048593235.1 of Sminthopsis crassicaudata. Classification (NCBI taxonomy): domain Eukaryota; kingdom Metazoa; phylum Chordata; class Mammalia; order Dasyuromorphia; family Dasyuridae; genus Sminthopsis; species Sminthopsis crassicaudata. Next base: position 336,797,547 of record NC_133620.1, read on the forward strand.
AGTTCCCAAAAATTCAATTATCATCTTTACACAGATGATTCCAGATCTAATATTTGGCCCTATAGCCATACTAGATCTGCACTCCATACCTATTTCACCAACTGTCTATAAGACATTTCCAATTAGATGTCCCATATTAGACTCATCAATAACTTTGCCTTTATACTCACCCCTAATCTGAACTTCTTTATTTGTCAATAACTGAAGTACAACCTAAAATCATTCTTAACTTCTTATTTTCCCTCATGACAATAATAATAATAATAGTTAGCATTTCAAAATAGCTCTTTAAATTAAGTTTGTATAACACTTTACAATTATTACTTCCATTTTATCCTCACAACAATCCTGGAAAATAGGTTGTTATCATTCCCATTTTACAGAAGAGAAAACTGTGGCATAGAGAAGCTAAGGGACTTGTTCAAGATCTTAATCTGGATTTGAACTCGTCTTTCTGAATCTACTGCACTAATACATAGCTGCCTAACTCATCCTTCATACATGAACATTACCAACACTTGTTGATTCTATTTCCACATAACCATTTCCTTCTTTCCATCATAGGGAATTCCAATTCTTTATGATGGAACTCTAGTCATTCTAGGAACAGGTGAGATATCTTTATTATCAATCATCCTTTACCTTTCAATTTCAAACTTCCTTAGCCCTTTAGGCAAAGGGAAAAATATTCGTTCTAAAAAAAAGTTTTCATATGTGAGTCTCTTCTTCCCTATTTCCCATCTCCTATCTCTATCCCACCCATACCACTGTAATGGTTTCATAGACAAGTCAGAGAATGTGCTTTTGTTGCATGGATCTTTCTTAACTCTGGATCTCCTCAGAAGTGCTCACTTCCCAATTTTTAATTTAAACATGAAGGCTAGTGAGGCAGGGTGAAGGAGTAGATCTCTAGCTATAATATCATGGCTCCTGCCAACTCTAAGAAAGACATAGTCAGAAAAACCTGGAAAGTCCTCCATGAACTCAAGCAAAGCGAAATGTATTATGTACAAAATAATAGCAATACTCTGAGATGATCAGTTGTGAATGACTTTACTATTCTCAGCAATACAATGGTCCATGAGTACCCTGAAAGCCTTACGATGAAAAATTCTATCTATACTCAAAGAAAGAACTGTGTCTGAAAACAGATTAAAGCATACTTTCTGAAGGGTTTTTTTTGTTTTGTTTTGTTTTGTTTTAGGGGGAAGACCTATGTTTTCTTTCACAATATGATTTTAATGGAAATATTTTGCATAAAAAAAAAAGAAAAAAAAGACATCAAAATGTCAAAGTTACTAAATAAGTGTCCTTTTTTGTCTCGTAGGGACTCACTTTTCAGGCCTTTCTTCATTTTTGTGGCCTAAATGAAAAAAAAAAGTCATATTAAAACAACTAAACAATAAGTAAATATACAATTTAGAAGACAAGAAGTTGGGATCAATCTTTTGGACTGAGGTAGCAGGAGAGGGATAGATCTAGGCTTTTCTTCAACACACTTAACTTTTTGTTGTATAACCACAGAGCAAGGAGGCAGCAGTGATATTAAGAAGATATTCTCAGATTGGCTAAATTGACAAACAAGGAAAATGATAAATGTTGGAAGGACAATAGGAAAATAGTAGGCAGTTGATACTTTAATATATTGTTGGTGGAGCAGTGAATTAGTCCATTTTGGAAAATACTTTGGAATTCTGCCCAAAAGGCTATTAAACTTGTATATACCCTTTGACCCAGTGATACTATTTACTTGGCCCCCCAAAATCAAAGAAAAAATGACACTAGATCCAACAGCAATTATAGCAACTTTTTGTGGTATCAAAGAATTAGAAACTGAGGGAATGCTTATCAATTAGGCAATGACTAAGTTATGATACATGACTATAATGGAATATTATAGTGCTGTTAAAAAATAGTTGAAAAGATGGTTTCAAAAAACCCAAGAAGTCTTATGTGAACCAATATAAAATGAAGTGAACAGAACAGCACAATTTATATAACAACAACAATATTGTAAAGACAAACAACTCTGAAAGTCTTAAGCCTTTGATCAATACAACCAACAATTCTAAAGGACACATGATGAAATCGGCTATCCACTTCCTGCTGGAGAGTTAATAGAACTGGCCTGCAGCTTGAAACTTTTTTTTGGATATAGTTAATATAGGTATTTGTTTTGCATAACTGTACACATTTGTAACTGATTTTGCTTCTTGGAGAGGAGCAGATTGCATGTTATCTAAAAATGATCTAAAAAAAGATGCCTTTACTATTTCTGTGTTTCTCCATTTGATTTTGAGAGTTTTATGCCCTAATACATGGTTAGATTTTGTGTAGGTTCCATGTACCACCAAGAAAAAGTATATTCCTTTATGTCCCCATTCAATTTTCTGCAAAGGTCTATCATACTTAGGTTTCTTAAAATGAGAATTTGGAACTGAAAATAAAATAAAATTGAATAAAAAGACCAGAGGCCTCACTATTATAAAGCTTTCTTATTTAGTTTCCTAGGATGACCACATTCTGTTAAAATAATCCTATATTCACTAGCCAACAAAGACCATTACAGGAACATTATGCGAACTAGCTGGTCTTTATGATATTTACTGCTTTCCAGAATTAAGCAAGCTAACATCCCATGCCAGTCTTTTTGCCCTAGTGTCTTGAACCTGTAACATGCAACTTTCTCCACCCCAAGAATTAGGGAAAATGTTTTCAAATTAACTACTAAAGGCTCAGAAACACTTGCTTAATAGCTTAATCAGAAGTATTGTGCCTCCCTTCCTCTGCTCCCATTCTACTTTTGGTACAGCTCTAGTTCCCTTTCTTTTAGTCTCCCTGCCTCTAAAGAGGAGATTCTTTGCCTCAATTGCAAACTTGCTTTAACCATTGAATGGGTATGTCCTAGGTCAAACTGACTCCTGGTGGAGACTTTAGGTCTTCCAAAGCCAAGTTCTCCCACGGCCTGCTCTCTATCTGGTACCTGGACCCAGATGGCTGGGGGGCAGGGAGAGGCGCATGGCCCTCCCCCACTTCAGTCCCATTCACTTGGACGTCATGGCATCACCTCCCTGATGTCATGGTTCTCAAGAGGGAAGGACAAACAACAAAAACATAAGAGTATCCCACGTACCATCTCAGGGCTCGGGGACTCCTGTCAGTAGGGTCTTTTTGTTACACAGTTCAGGTGGTTAGGTCTGTGACCACATCATGTTTAATCACCCCTAGTGAAAGAAATTGTTAGTATAGAAGATGTTCAAGAGTCAGTTCCATGTTCTGTGTGCATGACTATAAGCCCTTGGGACGTGGAGTTGAGAGAAAAGCTGTTTAAAAAGCAGTAACTGGCTGGGAGTAGTTTCCCCGGGCCCAGCTAGCTGATTTCTAATGTGCAGAGAGCCCACACACTTGGATGAGTAAAAAAGGGAAAACAGGAAGTGCTGGATGAAGGGAGGAAGCCTGGTACCCCGACCCTACTCCCCTTGGACCGGCCATCTCCGAGCCTCCCGGTGTGACGGGAATGCGTGTAGGGGCGCGACGCTGACACTGACCACTCTCTATTTTGTGGATGGCTCTTTGTACTTAGTCACTTCCGAGGAAGGAGCCATCCTCTTTCTCTGCTGATAGACGAAGGGGGAAAGCCATCCACAGGCGTCCTCTGCTACTGCCGGTCCCGGAGTCCCTACCTTTCTGCTGGAGTGCGTTTCCTTATCTGTTGTCTGGGACCTTCCGCATCTCTTCTCCTGTCAGACCTGGCTGGCTGGGGGTCATCTGTGTGATCTTTGGGACTGGTCTGTCTACCTTATTTAGTAATTTATTTATCCCTCGGTTCAAAAACTCGGAATGGGGGTGGGCAGGCCGCGGGATGCGGACTAGAGGAGGGCCTCTGGCTCACTGAGTGTTTCTTTTGTCGGTGGCTTTGGGGCAGGCATGGACTAGAATGGCAGGAGGAGTGGGGTGGCTCTCTGCCCAGCTGGAGGGACTATCCACACCGATGACATCACAGCTCCGTTAGCGTCCGGGCTGAGCATTCTGCTGGGCTCCAGAAGGTGGGAGTCACCAGGGGCCCCGGGGCACCCTCTGTCCCTCTAGTGGGCGGTATTCGGTCTCAGGGTCACCTCCTCCCCCGCCCCACGGAAAGGACCACGTCCAGGACCTCCTCTACAGCCCGGGCTCCGCCCCTGGCCCGCCCGCCATCCTCGCAGTTATCGCTCGCCGGTCCCCAGCGACCCCGACCTTCCTAACATATGCTACCCCAGAGTACCCTCCTCCCCTCAACCACCCACCAACACTCCTGGCTGGCCGCGGCCCCTCAGAGGGTCCCGGTTTCCTCTGCGGCAGCCTAGGTCCTCGGTGACTATAACTTCCACGGTTGGCCAGGCACCGCTCTCGCAAGGTACTCTGGGAAATAGTCCAAACGCCGCCTTAGGTTGCGAAGAGCAGGGAAAAACTACAGCCCCCAGAGTGCCACGCGCCACAAACGTTAGCGGGTCCAACTCCCCTTCTTCCTTGGAGTTACCGCAGCGGAAGGGGAAAAGGGAGGTTCTAAGAAGGGTGACTCCCCGGCATTTAAGTATTTAAATGTCATCCCCTCTGTCTCACGGAGAGAAGGGTTGTACTGCCACCCCGGGCAAGTCTCGAAACTAGAATGCAGTCACCCAATGAATAAGCGACACTTTATTATTTGTACTAATTACACACTTTTATTAACGTTATCAAATCTCACAAAAACCAAAAGACAGTATGGGTCGGCAAGAGAGAAGTGGCTCCATGCAGCCTGGTCATCAGGCCCTCGCTTCCTCTCCCCAGGGTCTGTCATCGTTGCGGGGCGAAGCCCTGGGCGAGTCCTACTCAGAAAGCCGCAGAATGTGTCCCCAACAATACACGAGAGCCTAGGCTGTATGGAGGGGTGGGGAGTGGAGGGGGGAATTACAATACTTGGAAAGGCGCCTGCGCACTGCTACTAGAATCACAGAACCTATTACAGGTGAGGAATCCGAGACCCCAAGGGAGTAAACAAGCTTAGGTTCTAGAGCTAATTAAGAGGCAGAGCTGGACTTAGAACCCAAGGCTCCCTTGCTGAAATAGTTAGAAACCATTTGACTGATTCCATGGCCTTAAATTTTTAGTATGATTGTATGCATTTGAAGAGACAACGTATTCAACAAGTATTCCATACTTTATACATCAAACTCTTGATTTGTGAAACAGGCAAAATGAAAATGAAAGGTAAGCACAGCAGCAAAGTTTTGTAATAGAGTTCAGACTATCTAAAGCCATTCTCTAACCCTCCAACTTTTCCCAATTATCTTAACATAATTTTAAATGACAGTACACCAGCATAAGGGAAACTTGTTTTCCTGGCTCATTGAGTTTAGAATTTACATTTCACCTGTTAAAGTTCAACTTACCTACCTAAAAGGTTTTCTTACATAGTTCATAGTGTTTACTGAGTTCATCCTAGAAGCAGTACTGGAAATATGAATATAAACTTGGCGAGATTAAGTTAAAAAACCAAACACCAAACCTAACCTTTCTTAGCTATTTTAAGTCCTTGTTTTACAAATTGATTTGGTTCCTAAAAATAAAATCTTCAACCTGATCATGAAACAAGAAATCAGGCAAAGCTATGGGAAGCTCTTCAGATTTGGGAATTCAAGTCTTCCAATTGCAGGTTTCCTAGTGTTATTATTCCAATCCAGTCCCACGTCTTTTGAGGATGGATCTGGGATTTCAAAAAGTATTATTAGTATGTGTTAAATACAGTTGTAAGAGCCTATTAGTATAAAAAAATCTGAAGCTCTCAGATATAAACAGAAAAACTGAAATACTGAAAAGGAGAGGGCTTTGGAATTAACTAGGCAAGAAACCAAATAGTTACAGGAACTTTCATCCTTAAATGCTCAAAATTATCGAAGCTCCCACTTAGAGCTCTTTCTCCTTAAAAAAAAAAAAGTCAAAATTTAATCTAGTAACTATTAACATTCAAAGGAACAGATGTATTTATAGATATATGAAAAATTCAAATTTATGACAAGGGAGCACCTGATTAAAGCTATTATGAAGTACTTGGATTCTTCATAGTGCTACATAACACTAAAGTACATTCTCTATGAATGAAGTTAAGCTGTTATTTAACAAGACTAGCTACTTTAAAGGGCAATACAAATACAAAGTCCTCTGAGATTACTCAAGCCAAAAAACAAATACCAAATAATACTCAATAAACAGGCATTATACAGAAAAACACAGAATTCAGATTCTAAAAATACCAATGGGGAAGATTAATCAGTAAATCAAAAAGTTACCTGAATTAATTTCACATTTAGTTTTAAATTTTCTATACTGATCAAGATAAAACATTTCCCCAAAAGGGGAAACATCAGTGTTATCTAACAAAAGCTAATTAAGTTTTGTAAAACTATTTAATTCAATCATTAAATGATTCATGTTTTTTAAATTAGGTTCTACTTTATTTGCTTTTAGTACTACTATTTGCACTTGAAGAGAATGAAAAGTTTGTTTTATAAAATTTAGTTTTTACTGAGACAGATTCCAAATTAATGAGATTTTGCATCTTAAATTAATTTTTAATTTAAAAAAAATATCCATTTGCATTGATTATATTGGTATAAAGCATCTGAATTTTAGTGAATTAAACAGTACAAAAAGTCCTGCCTGAGTTTGTTAAGAAATGAAACTTGACAAACTAGGTTTTTAGAGTCCTCCTGATATTTGCAATCTCCTCAAACTTGTTTATCATGATCACAGATCTGTTGTACAGAGTTTACAAAGTCTTATTCCCATCCACTTAATACTATCATTACACAAATACATCTTGGCACAATATATACAAGGATTATCATGGAAATAATGGTTCTGTATTGCAATATGAATAACATTAAACACCTTGATTTTTTTCCTTTTACTTTTTTTCCCCACTAACTCAGATCTTAGGTTACATTCCTGATTGACAGTAGAATAGTATTGCTTCCTAACTAGAACATAAGTGTGACAGAACTGTGATTAATTTTCTTCTTAGAAAGATAAAATTTGAGTCGTCAATAATATTTTTAAACGTGACTTTTTTTTTTTTTTTGCTGAGACATTTGGGGTTAAGTGACCTGCCCAGGGTCACACAATTAGGAAATATTAAGTGTCTGAGACCAGATTTGAACTCAGGTCCTCCTGACTAATGGGCTGGTGCTCTATTCACTGCACCAACTAGTTGCCCCATATGTGAGATTCTTAAACTAGCTGTTTTACCTGGGAAAATTTCATTAGTGTCATTCTTTAGTTTGCAAATTTGATTTAATATATTCTGAAGATTTCTTGGTTTTTATACAATCTAATATTCAAGTTAAGTAAAATTCAAGGATTATATTTCACCAGGCAACTGTCACAGAAAGATATATAAAATTAAGTGATTTTTGCGATTTTATATTATCACAAATCACAAAATTCAATTTCGCGCTACATCCTTAAATCTTTGTTACTGAAGATCTGTGCAAATGAGACTTTAATAGAAAGGGACTTTTTAGCACTTCAGATAAAGTTCCTTAAGAACACAAAGAAAAGAAAAACCACACTTGCACCAATGAGTGGCTAACCTATGTGGCTCTTCATTTCCTTTTCTTGTTTTTCCTGCCAGTGACTCAGGAGAGCTGTTCTCTCGCATTCAGAAAAGATTTGTTCCCCATGCATTTTGGCAGAGACCCAGCATCAATCACTACTGTATTTAGGGTATCATCGAGTCATTTTAACTTTGAAATGCTAACTTTATTATTCATCCTCACAGAGGTTAACACTGCTTCTCATTGGGAAGGATATAAATAGAAAAGCAGCTATAGTGCTCTTTAAGTTAAAATTAAATATATAAGCCAATTTCTAATCATACTAGGAAGGTACTGCCACAAAATGCTTAGGCTGGGAAATGCTGCTGGGGAGTGCAAATTTTTTATGTCTATAGTAATTATTTGTCAAAGAAGAAAATGAATAGGGTGGAGAAAAAGCCATTAGCCACAAAGCAATGGTTTTAACCTTTTAGATGGGCCTTCCCTCTCTATTCTAGTTCCTTAGCTCATACTTTTAAAGAAAGTCCCAATAGTAGAAGGATTATAAGAGTTGCAATACATTTGCAGGCAAGCCTGCAAATTGAGATTCTATTTGCACCTCAAAATATATCTTTTTCTCAAAAACACTTCACACTTAAAATATATTCAGTGATTAGCAGTTATAACTTGAAAAGTCAACTACTTAGTAGTTAAAAACTGCTAATTATCACAGAGGTCATGGACCACAGAAATTAGCAGCACTGTGAATAGAAGCCATACTATATTTTAAAAAAGCTTTTCTGAATGCTTAAAAAGTCTCTCTTACTATTAATTGCACTTAAGACACATCCATTTTTCTTTCAATTTCCCAAATATTTTCATTTTTCTTCATTTATAAAAAGAGGATGAGGGATCAATTTATTATTTGTTCTAAGGCTATCAGTATTTGATAAAGATTTCATTCAGGATATATGCATTCAGTGTAAAGGAAGGCAAAGCATGTATGCTTTCTGAAGCTGATGGAGTTGTACATCATAAACAGATTTCACAGCTTAGACTGCAGTGGCTTCAGGTATTTGTGATAAGATTCATGGACCTGCAGAGGAAAGGAAAAGAAAAAGTTACTGCTAGCATGACCTACTAGTTTTAAATTATTTGCTAATTTTCTTTTTTTCCTCCTTTTCTCTTTCTCTCTTTTTCTATCCTGTTGAAGCAATCAGTGTTAAATAATTTGCTCAGGGTGACAAAGCTAGAACGTGTAAGTGAATTTTTTATAATTTACAAAAGTGCGGCTATGAACATATTTCTACATACGGTGCTCTCTTCTTAATTTTGGGGGGGATATAAGTACCAGTGTCCCTGAGTCAAAGGGTAGGCACAATCTAATGATTTCTAGGGTATGGTTCTAAGTTGCTTTTCAAAATGGCTGGACACTTTGTAGCTCCAACAGTAATAGTACAGCTTTGAAAGCCCCTTCTATTCTCATCTTTTTTTCTTATTACCTTTTAGATTTTATTTTATTCTAGATCAATTTTGTTTTTATAAGCAAAGTGAACTAGTCGTAAAAAATACACGACAATAATGTAAATGGAAAGAATGATCACAAAACAGTTGAAATGGAAAATTTCATAATCATAAAGAATAAGTTTGGCCCCAAAGAAGAGATAGGGGTAAGACATTTATTTCCCTTCCTCCTATATAGAAGTTGGGGTCCTTAGGTGTGGAACACTACATATAATAACAGATTTCAAAATGGCTTTGCTAAATTTTCCCCCTCTTTAAAAAATTATTTGTTTCAAGGAATGATTCTTTGGGAATAAGTAATGGAAGAAATACATAGGGAAATCTAGGTCATATAAAAATGAAAGATATTAATCAAATCTCTTTTAACAAATTCTGCTTTTGCCAGTCCTTTAATTTAATTCAGTATGAATTTTTATTTCAGGTCTGTTTCTTGTAAAGAACATATCCCTGTATTCTGTTTTCTAATTATTTATCCTCTTCTGTTTTATGGGGGTTCATCCATTTGGATCCACAGTAAAAAACCTTTATATATTCTCTGCCTCTCTCACTCTTCTTTATAGAGAAGGTGATACAAGAGAAGGAATTTGATCACCATTACTAGTTTATAGTTTAAAAAAATGATATTGTTCCTTTCCCTTTCTAGACCAGATCCTGATAACTGATTTTTATATTTTCTTTCAATATTTCTAGTGATCTGCCCTCTGAAACTGAAGTTTATTCTGTTCTTCCCTTCTTGATGCTAATCCTCCTTATTGCCTCAGATTCCTATTCAGTTTTCTAATTTTCAAAGAGTCTGCTACCTGAACTCCGAATTTTTTTCCCCCCACCCAGACCTATTTCATTTTTTAATCTCAGGGTTTCTACCCAGTTTACCTGCATTAGTATTAGTTTGATGCCGCTGAACCACAGCTTTTGGCAGGTTTTTTTTTGTGCAATCCCTTTAAAATTTTTTTTTTTTTATTAAAACAAACAAACAAAAAACCCAAAATGAAAACCTGAGAATTTTCTTTGGGTTTTTTGATCACTATTCAATTTGGTCCTAAATCAAGATCATTTCTGGACTGTAAGTAGGAGAGTTGGACTCTTGTGTGCCCTTTCACAAGGCCATCTCAACCAAGACCCACTTTTCAGTTATTCCTTTCTATTGCCAACAAAAGATACACATAAATGCAAATTTGTAATGGAAAAGCAGATTGATCATGACTCGATAGTAAAAACAATGTAAAGTGAAAAAAAGGCTAATTCTCACCTGTGTTTTATTCAGTGGGGATTTCTTGGCCCATTCAAACATATTTTCATAGACATTGCCATCATAGCGGCCAAGTACAGAGCCAAGTGAAACATCTTGAAAGTCAAATGCATCCACCAAAGCAGCAGCATTGGGACGGATTATGGTCAGGAGCTCCTTCACCCGCTGGTTCACTTGGGTAAGCTGGGATTCTGTCAAAATCCCCCCCTGAAAGGAACACAAAGAATTTCATTAGTACTGATAACAATCTGCCATACAAATGACAAGAAACTGAAACTAATGGCTATAAGCTTAGGTCATGACGTTTTTCTGCCAAAGTTCAACATTAAGGTTTGAAAATTACTAACCTGTAGAAAGTCCCCAGAATTCTGACTGATTCCGTACAGTGCATATAATAGACACAAATTCTTCAGGACTGTTTGAATAGGTTTGTCATCAATTTTGGAGAGATTTCCAGAAAAGAGCTTTACTACTACATAGTGACAATGAGCCTAGATAAAAGGGGGAAAAAAAAATCAAACCCAAACAAAAAAGATGAAAATAACATATAAGAGGAGAGAGTACTTAAAAAATAATAAGTGAATGCAGGTTCTTTTGAACTTTTACAAGTAAATCACTGACCTCACTTGCCCGAACAAGGTCTACGGAGGTTAAGTTCCATGCTATCTCTTTGCTTTTTCTGTGCTTCAATTCAGCTTGAAGGTTCCTTGCTGCAGCTTCTACTAATCTGTTAGGAGAAAATATTTGATGTAGAAGAAATAGGTGGTACTATCAGCTCCCTCAATTTGTTGGCCTCTCTGACTATAAAAGCTTGTAGAAGATTGTATTTTATTTTTACTTTTTATCTTTTTTTTTTTTTTTTTTTTAAACAAGCATTTAGTATCTTATCTCTCCTTTCCTCTATTTCCATGCCCAATGGAACAACCACCTCCAATGCACAGTCCAGCAAAACAAATTTCTCCATTGGTTATATTCAAAATCCAAGTTTCATTCAGGATTTCGAGTCTGTCACTTCTCTAGTGAGAGGAATAAGTGGCATGATTCATCCTTAGATCTCTGAAGTCATGGTTTATGTCCTTAAAGTTTCTTTTCTTTATCATGATGTCACTACAAGTTGTTCTAGTTCTGCTCACTTGGCTTTGCATCAATTCATAGGTGTTCTTACTTTCATCTGAAACCATATATTTCTAATGGCACAATAATATTTAATTATATTCATTCCCAAATAGGTGGCTACTTTCTTGACTTCCGGTTTAAGGCTACTACAAAAAGAGCTGTTATAAACATTTTTGTACAAATGAGTCCTTTTCTTCTTTATTTAATCTCTTTGGAACATATACTCAGTAGTGCTGAGTTAAGGAGTATGAGAAGTTTTTCAAATTTTGGGGAACAGTTCAAATTGCTTTCTAGAATGGCTGGACCAGTCCACAGCTTCACTAACAATGCATTAATATGCCTATTTTCCCACAGCCCCTGCAACATGTTATTTTCCTCTTTTATCACTTTTGCCAATCTGATAGGTGCAAGTTACTTTATTTTGCATTTCCCTTATTAGTGATTTTCCATTTACTTATTGATAACTTGGATATCTTTCTTTGAAAACCATCCATTTGTGTCCTCTGACCATTTATCTATTGAGGAATGACTCAGTCTTATAAATTTGAATCAGTTCTTTATATATTTTGAATATTTTTCAGAGAAACTTACTGCAAAGATTTTCCCCCCAGATACCTTTTTTCCTACTAATTTTAATTGTATTAGATTTATATAAAAACTTTTCAATTTAATATTCAAAACTGCCCATTTTATTTTTTGTGATCTACTGTACTGTTCATGAGTCTAAGAATCATGCACCCTTCCTCTATCCAGAAATTTAAAAAGTAATTTCTTCTTTGTTCCTCTAATTTGCTTATGTCTTCTTGACTTCTTTGTAGTATTTGACACTGTAAGATCACTCATATCTCCTTGATAGTTTCTTTTCCCTAGGTTTTCATGTCACTCCTTTTTCTTGTTTCTCTTCCCAGCTGTTAGAGCACTCCTGCTCTGTCTCTTTAGTTGGATCATCCCCCAGCTCACACATGGTATCCATATAGGGCTCTATCTTGGGTCCTCTCTCCCTGCTATACTATTTCACTTGATTTAATTGTCTATAAGACATATGATGTCCTATAGACATCATAAAGTCAAACACTTTAAAAATATCTATTATTTTATCTCAAAATCCTTCATCCCTACCTTTCCTATTATTGCTTGAGAGCATGACAATCCTCCCAGTCCCCTCAGTCCCTAACCTAGATGTCATCCTTGATCCTTATTCTCAACTTTGAATGTCAATTTGTTGCTAAATTATGTCAACTCTACCTTCAAGATATTATACCTATTCTGTTCTCTCCTCTGACATGATACTACCCTGGGCAAACCCACTTTATTCCTAGATTACTACAATCACCTATTACTTGTCTCCCTGTTTCAAGTTTCTCCTCTATTCAGCTGTCAAACTGATCTTCTTATGCACAGGTCTCTCACTATGTCAAACACCCTGTCCCTCATTAAATAAATTCTAATATTTCTCTATTATCTCAAGGATTAAATATAAAATTTTATTTGCTTTTCAAAGTCTTTCATAATCTTGTCCCTACCTTTCCAGTCTTTTTACACCTTACTTTTCTCTATGTACTCTGTGATGTGATCCAGTGACACTGGCCAACTTGTTCTTTGTACCCTCCAAATCTCTCGATCCCTGGTACTTTCACTAGTTATCTGCTATGCCTGGAATGAATTCTCTCCTCATTTCTACTTCCTGGCTTCCTTGGCTTCTTTCAAGTCTTAAATCTCACCTTCTATAAGAAGCCTTTCCTGATCTTTAATTTTAGTGACTTCCCAATTTTATCTTTTCTATATGAATGTAGGGACTGTTTTTTTTTTTTGTTTTTTTTTTTTAATTACAGCTTTTTATTTTCAAAGCATATGCATGGATAATTTTTCAACACTGACCCTTGCAAAACCTTGTGTTCCAAATTTTTCCCTCCTTCCTCATCCCCTCCCTTAGATGGCAAGTAATCCAATATATGTTAAACATGTTAAATCCAATACACACACACACACACACACACACACACACACACACACATTTATACAATTATCTTGCTGTGCAAGAAAAATCAGATTAAAAAAGAAAAAAATGAGAAAGAAAACAAAATTCAAGCAAACAACAACAAAAAGAGTGAAAATGCTATGTTGTGATCCACATTCACTTCCCACAGTTCTTTCTCTGGGTGTAGATGGCTCTCTCAATCACAAGATCACTGAAATTAGCCTCAATCATCTCATTGTTGAGAAGAGGCATGTCTATCAGAATTGATCATCCTATAATCTTGCTGTTGCCATGTACAATGATCTCCTGGTTCTACTCATTTCATTTAGCATCAGTTCATGTAGGTCTCTCCAGGCCTCTCTGAAATCATCCTGCTGGTCGTTTCTTACAGAACAATAATATCCCATAACATTCATATGCCACAATTTATTCAGCCATTCTTCAACTGATGCACATCAGTTTCCAGTTTCTTGCCACTACAAAGAGAGCTGCCACAAACATTTTTGCACATGTGGATCCCTTTCTCTCCTTTAAGACCTCTTTATGTGTGTGGGGGTGGACAGATAGGTAGATAGAGCACTAGCCCAAAATCAGAAGGATCTGAGTTCAATTCTGGCCCCAGAGATTTAACATTTTCTAGCTGTGTGAACCTGGGGTAAGTCACTTAACCCCAACAGCCTCAGCAAAATGGGGAAAAAAAAAAAATCTCTTTTCGATATAAGCCCAACAGAAACATTGCTGGATCAAAGGGTGTGCACAGTTTGATAACTTTTTGAGCATAGTTCCAAATTGTTCTCCAGAACGGTTTGGATCTGTTTACAATTCCACCAACAATGTATCAGTGTCCCAGTTTTCCCACATCCCTTCCAACATTTGGTCATTATCTTTTCCTGTCATCTTAGCCAACCTGAGAGGTGTGTAGTGGTATCTCAGAATTGTCTTAATGTGCATTTCTCTGATCAATGGTGATTTGGAGCACTTTTTCATATGACTCAAAATGGTTTTAATTTGTTCATCTGAAAATTGTCTGTTTGTATACTTTGACCATTATCAACTGGAGAATGGCTTGAATTCCTATAAATTTTAGTTAATTCTCTATGTATTTCAGAAATGAAGCCTTTTTCAGAATCTTTAAATGTGAAAATGTTTTCCCAATTTATTGCTTCTGGTAGGGACAATTTTTTGCCCTTCCTTGTTTTATTAGTACCTAGCTATGTACCTGTCCTAGCAGAGGTGACTAATAAATACAAAATGATTAACCTCAAACTTGAAAACACCTATCTACTTGGAGTTTATCTTAATAAGACATAAGAGCAATATTTAAACTCACCGGGCTGCTCGACATTTATAGGCTTCTGCTAAGCTGTCTGGGCTGTTGATATCCACCATTGCTGGCCAAGCTGCCACTTGCTGTGGCTGGATGCGTTGACTAGGCAGGTCATTCAAGTAGGACACCATACCGCCCACCAACTTTCCTGAATGCACTTGCTCATAGCTTTTTATCAAAAACCTAAAAGTCATTAAGTATGTGAATATTGAGTTATATTGTTTTCAATGACACAAAGAGGGATAAAAAAAAAAAAACAACAAAAAACAAACAAAAACTAACTTATAGAACTTAGGACTGGAAAGGTGCTTGAAAGTCATCTAACTCAAATCCCTCATTCCAGAGAGGAAGGAGAAAGGTCTGGGCAGGTGACATGACTTGCTATGGTCCAGGAATCTGGAGTCACTTTGGGCTAAGAAGGCTGACAGGAGTCTTAAGTGTATACAGTTTAATCACAGTATAATAAGAGCATTCTTCCCTAAAGTCATACTTGAAAGCTTTCCTGTAGCATGGAAGTGATGCTAGATCCTCAAGGGGAGCACAAGCACTGGCCTACAAAGAGGGAAGGCTCAGGGACATAATTCTGCACTTATACTACAGGAAACATAAACTAATGGCTGTACACTTGCTTATAAATATAAATATGTATTCTTCCATTAAAATTCAGGATGTAGGCTTGAAAATTATCTGTAGAAAATCTCATGTATTCTGACTGATTTCATATGACATAAAACAGACGTGAAATTTTTTTTATGGTAATTTGTAAATGTGTTTGTCATTTAGTTTGGAAAGATTTCCTCAAGAGAGTTTTGTTACCATATAGTGTCGACACACCATTATTTTCACTCACTAACATTTCAGGACTAGCTTAAGCTCTGAGCGGTTTAAGAAGGTGACAAGATGATGAATCTCTTTGCTATAATAACTCCGAAAGACCCTTTCCTAAAGGGTTCCACTCTGTGTCCCCTAGAGGAAGCCCATAAGCCAATGACTGAGATTGTTTGAAGTTCTAAAGCAGAACAGGAAAAAATGTTAACCCATCTAGGACTCAAGATGGGAAGTTGCAGAAAGTATCTTTCAGAGATAGAAATTTATCAAAAGATGTGAACAGTGAATGCATGAACTCTTACCGAGCTGTTTGAAGCATCATCACAGTGTTTTCTCCTTCAAAGGTACAGGTGGGAGTGAAAGTGACATAGATGTTTGGGAGGCCACTGCAATGGGAGTATCCATGACCACCACAAGCCATCCGGCAGGCTTCAATACCAGAATTAGCTGTCCAAGAGGTGAAAGCCTTAAGCCCAGCTGTCAATGCATGAAGCTAAAGAGGAAAAAACATATTATCTATAAGAATATATGTGGCAAAAATGAGAAATGTGTTCAGTAAGTCAAACCATTTTTTTCCCTTTTTTGCTGAGGCCATTGGAGTTAAGTGACTTGCCCAAGGTCAAACTAGGAAGTATGAAATGTTAAGTGTCTGAGACCAGATTTGAACTCAGGTCCTCCTGGCTTTAGGACTGGTGCTCTATCCACTGAGCCCCCTAGCTGCCCTGTCAAACCAAATATTGACACTAACAGCAATAAAAAGGTTCCAAACTATTGGATGACATTCTAATTTCCAAATATGGTCACCCAATGGACTTGAACTCAAGTTCTTGTTATCTCTCCTAGTATAATAAATTCTTTATAATAGACTCCTTGGTATGTGATAGTTGCCAGTTAATCATTTGTACTCCTCTTTATTAAAGAATGAGCAAGTGGGTATAAAAAAATCCACAATACTAGCTTTAAAATAAACTTGCTAAAGAAAAATCCCCACATGCAAAACAAAGAAAAACATAACACTTAGGCCTTTGTTTTCTGAAATGTTAAGGAATGTTATTAGATCGGTTCCCTGTTCTAAGATCCTCGATTCTATCACTGTACTGGCTACACTATATTCCCTTTTCATTCTATTGAACTTGTTCAATTTTACAATATCATCTTCTCTCAAATTCCCTTTCTCTTTATCCTCTTGCTATATGTTTTGCTCTCAGACTCCATTCTTCCCACCATCAGAGTCTCTCCTATTCATATCTTAGAAGAAGTCATGGAACCCTATTTCTTGGGTTCACTAAATATTTGTTATCTAATCTTAACATGGAACTCTGGCTTCACTAAATATTTGTTATCTAATCTTAACTGGTTTTTACTGCAGCAAGGTAATCCTTCTAAATCCTCCTTCCTAATCCCATTCTTAAGAATGTCTATTTCAAACTATTTCATCTGTTTTTAAATCTTTCACAATAAGATAGTAGAGGGAGCAACTGATAACCTCGCATCATACTTCACTAGAAAACTTGAGGCCATTTATGTAGCAATTTCTCTTCTCCCTTTCTCACTTTTCTGACATTATACATGTCCTTCACAGCAATCTCTGGTGATGAAATAACACTACTACGTGCCAAGGCCAACCCCTTTGTAAGCACTTTTGAATAAATCTCTCCTTGTCTGCTTCAGCAAATGGCTCCACTATCATTTCCACTCTAGTTTCAATCTCTCTCTATCCCCACTGCCTAGAGACATATTCAAGCTTCCCCTCATCTTTAAAAAACAAAACAAAACAAAACAAAAAAACCAACCCTAATTTGCTCCCTTTTCCACCTACAGTTATTCTATATCTTTTCTCTCTCAGCTAAACTCCTTGAAAAAGACATATATATATATATATATATATATATATATATATATATATATATAGATATATATACACACACACACACACACACACACACACACACACACATATATATATATATATATATATACACACATATATATACCCGCACACACACATATACATACATACATACACACACACACACTCTGTTTCCAATTTCCTTCAATGAGTTACTCCAAAAGTTTTCAAGGATCTCTCTCTTTTAATTTCAATAGTATTTTATTTTTCCAATAACACATAAAAATAGTTTTCAACATACATTTTTGTAAGATTTTGAGTTACAAAAAAATTTTTTTCCCTATCCTCCCCTTCACTACTTCCATTCCAAGATAGCAAGCAGTCTGGTATAGGTTATACATGCATAACCATTTTAAACATATTTTCATATTAGTCATGGTGTGAAAAAAAAATCAGAACAAAAGAAAAAAACAGCAAACAAAAAAAGAGATGAAAGTAGTATGCTTCAATCCTTACTTAGTCTCCATAGCTTTCTCTCTGAATGAGGATGGCATTTTCCCTCTCAAGTCTAGTAAATTGTCTTGGATCTCTCTATTCCTGAGAAGAGCTAAGTTTATCACAGTTGATCATTGTATAATCTTGTTGCCATGAACAATATTCTCTTGGCATTCTCTTAGCTTTATTCACTTCACTTAGCATCAGTGCATGTAAGTCTCTCCAGGCCTCTCTGAAAATCATCCTGCTGATTGTTTCTTACAGAAAAATAATATTCCATAACATTCACATACCATAACTTATTCAGCCATTCCCCAAATATGGACACCTATCCAGTTTCCAATTCCCCGCCACCACAGAAACCTCTTTCTCTTTTTAAAGGAATAATGGATTTAATTTTTAAAAAGTGTACCATGAAGTGTGAATAATACTGGATTGAGTTAGAATCTTAGCTGGGCTGGTGACTCAGCAAGTCACTCAACTGATCCTGGCTTCACTTTCTTCACCTACATAATGAAGTTGTCAAAATGAGTTCCAAAGATCCTTCAATGTTCTCTTTCTTTTTTATTTTTGCTGAGGCAATTATGATTAAGTGACTTGCCCAGGATCACACTGCTAGTAAGTGTTAAGTATCTGACACTGGATTTTAACTCAGATCTTCTGACCCCAGGGTCAGTGCTCTATCCCTGCGCCATCTAGCTGCCCCCGCCCCAATCTTCTGATTCCCTGTCCAGCATCTCCATTTTACAGATGCAGACTGCAAGGACAAGAAGGTTCAGTACTTTTCCCAAGGTCCCCCACTGCATCCAGGGCTATCTCCCCAAGGCATCTGCTTCCAAATCTAATCTCTGAGGTTTCTTTCCTTTCACTTCCAAACATCTCCCATCTCTACCTCATTACACAGCACAATTTATCCTTTTTTCTTTCCTTCTTAGTGATCTATTATACTATATTCTCTTGCAAGTTTAGGACAGGTATGATAGGTGAAGAATAAGCTGTGAATGAACTGCAAGGACCAAACTGGCAGGATTCACTGTCCCCATTGAGAAATTCAAATTAGTTTTACTTTGTAATTGATTCTACATTGAATTGATTTCATGTTGTAATTGATTTTGTATCTAATTAAAATACTTTTGTATCTTTTGTCTTTTAGTTAAGTTCTGTTATTTAGTGTTCCCCTCTGAGCTAGTTTAAAAGTCAGTCTGACCAGTGACTCATTGTTTTATTAAATTAACTGTTATTATTTATTAAAAAGAAAGGATTTTCATTTTTTTATGCCATTAGCTTATGAGTAAATATCAAGACATCTGGTGTTATATTTAAGGGCTGAAGCTAGCTTTAAGAGCTATATTTTCCCTGAACTTTCATTGCATCGTTAAGGAAAGCCATTATCTCCCTAACAAACCTTCTAGAAGCCAGGGAGTCTTCTAACTGTGATCCACTGCAAAGATTGCAGCAGGATGCTAATGGACTGACTATATCAATCAGGATTTCTTAATGACAGAGGGAATCCACACTGTTCAGAAAATTCATTCACAATGTTCCTGCCCCCACAATGGTATCAGCCCTAGCCATAAATCTTATTATTTTTCATCTGTGATGCTCCCTGTTTTTTGTTAAGAAAGCCCCATCTTGTGGTCTTTGGTTACTGGGAAAGACCATTTACCCAATTTAGGCCTAACTAATAAAATGACCATGGTTGAACTTTCGTCTTTCAGCTTACCTTAATTATCAAAAGTGACACTTCTCTGGGGGAGCTAGGTGGCGTAGTAGATAGAGCACCAGCCTTGAATTCAGGAGGACCCTAGTTCAAATCTGGTCTCACTTAACACTTCCTAGCTGTGTGACCCTGGGCAAGTCACTTAACCCCAGCCTCAAAGAAAAAAAAAAAAAAAGAAAGTAACACTTCTCTAATAGCCACAGGGATGAAGATGTTCTGAAATCAGTGCAAGTGTTTGAGAGCCAATTAATGGCACTCTGGGTGCTCTGTGGTCCTGACCCTGGTGGTGGCTCTGGCCTTGGCCTCCAACTGGAGACTAGGAGTCAAAGGATACCTGGGATTCATCCCTTCTCGTTCCTGGTATCTCTAGCTATTTGAAGTGGGAAATTTCTATGGTGGTAGAAATGGAATTGTGCTCAGTGAACTTCTAAATACTTAATCAAAAAGTCTTTTCTCAAATCTACTTTTTTGCTACATTTGAAATTGTTGATCATATTTAATTCCTTCTTGGGCTTTGTGATGTTGTTCTGTTTTAGTTCTTCTTCCTATATCTTTTGCTGGATGTTTTCCATGTCCCACTCATTAAATGTGGGTGTCCTTTCAAGGTTCTCTCACTTCTATACTCTCATCAGCTTTCAAGGATTCAGATGATTTGCAGATCAATATCTATTTAGCATTGTCAATCTCTTGAGCACCAGTTCTGTAATACTAAATACCTATTGGACAGATTAAACTGAGATGTTCTATGCAAATCTCAAATTTGACATGTTCTTTTCCTTTTCTCTATCCAAAATCTTTTATCAAAGGCATCACTATTCTTTGAGTTATCCTGGTTTGCAACTTCAGTATTATCCTCATTATCCATATTCAACCAATTGTTTTAATTTAGCATTTCTTGTGAATGTCCTTTTCTTTTCTCTCATGAAGTCATTATCCTAGGTTTGATTGGCCTTAACTACTGCTATATCTTTTGATTGCTCTCTCCCTACTTTATGCTAAGGCAGCTAAGGCAACTGAACCTGGAGTCAAAAAGACCTACCTTTGTGAGTTCAAATCTGGCCTTTCTAGCTGTGTAACCCCAGGCAAGTCATTTAATCCTATTTATCCTATGTAACCATAGTAACCCTATGTCCTCATCTGTAAAATGAATTGGAGAAGAGCAAACCAGCTCAGAAAACCCTAAATGGGGTCATGAAGAGTCAGACATGACTGAAAAAGGACTGAGAACTCTATTATGCTCCTTAAAGAGCTGCTAAAATATTCTTTTTAAAAAGCATAAGCTCTGAGATACCACTACACACCTGTCAGATTGGCTAAGATGACAGGAAAAGAGAATGACAAATGTTGGAGGGGATGTGGAGAAACTGGGACTTTGATGCATTATTGGTGGAACTGTGAATGAATCCAACCATTCTGGAGAGCAGTTTGGAACTATACTCAAAAAGTTATCCAACTGTGCATACCCTTTGATCCAGCTGTGTTACTACTGGGATTATATCCCAAAGAGATCTTAAAGGAGGGAAAGGGACCCACATATGCAAAAATGTTTGTGGCAGCCCTCTTTGTAGTGGCTAGAAACTGGAAACTGAATGGATGCTCATCAACTGGAGAGGCTGAGTAAATTGTGGTATATGAATGTTATGGAATATTATTGTTCTGTAAGAAATGAACAACAGGATGAATATAGAGAGACTTGGAGAGACTTATATAAATTGATGCTAAGTGTAATGAGTAGAAGCAGGAGATCATTGTACACGGCAACAACAAGACTACATGGATGGTCAATTCTGATGGAAGCCACCACTCCCTCCAACCTTAGAACTTTCTCAGGCAATTATACCTGCTAGAAATTGACTCTCTTCTTTCTCCAACTCCGCTTCCACAGTAAACCATTTCAATCCTACAATGTCCTCTGCTTTTGAATGCCTTCCTCTGTTCTGCCATTTCCCCCATACCATATCTTAGTCTTGATTACTCCCATTTACCTAGTCTAACCCTACTCATCAATGCCAACTCGGCACTGAAAAGATCCAAATTAGTTCCAATTGATCACTGATGAACAGAACCAGCTACACCCAGCAAAAGAACACTGGGAAATGAGTGTGAACCACAACATATCATTTGCACTCTTTCTGTTGTTATTTGCTTGCATTTTTGTTTTTCTTCCCAGGTTATTTTTAACCTTTTCTAAACCAGATTTTTCTTGCGCAACAAGATAACGGTATAAATATATACACATATATTATGTTTAACATGTATGGGATTACCTGCCATCTAGGGGAGGGGGTAGAGGGAAGGAAGGGAAAAGTTGGAACAGAAGTTTTTTCAAGGGTCAGTGTTGAAAAATTACCCATGCATGTTTCGCCAATAAAAAGCTATAATAACAATAAGTAAAAAAC
Organism: Sminthopsis crassicaudata; assembly: GCF_048593235.1. Lineage (NCBI taxonomy): Eukaryota > Metazoa > Chordata > Mammalia > Dasyuromorphia > Dasyuridae > Sminthopsis > Sminthopsis crassicaudata. The sequence continues at coordinate 336,819,582 of NC_133620.1, forward strand.
AAAAAAATAAACATGAGCTGACTATGTCACTCTCCTCCTCAACTCAATAAATTCTAGTAGTTCATTGTTAACTTTTCCTTTGATGTCTTTTAAACAAGTTTTTTTCCACCCAAAATTGTAATGGCTGGAATTTAAAAACCCATATCTCCTTTCTGAAGGAGTTCAGCACCTAGCTCACCATTTTCCTCTCTTCCCCAACTCTTGCCATTATATTAGAAGATCTGACTATTCATGACTAGTTGATCAGTGGCATAGGTTAGGTTCACAGGGCAAGATAGTGAATAAAAATAGCAATCTAGTGTTTGACAAACCCAAAGATTCCAAATTTTGGGATAAGAATTCATTATTTGACAAAAACTGCTGGGAAAACTGGAAATTAGTATGGCAGAAACTAGGCATGGACCCACATTTAATACCACATACTAAGATAAGATCAAAATGGGTCCAAGATTTAGGCATAAAGAACGAAATCATAAATAAATTGGAGGAACATGGGATGGTTTACCTCTCAGACTTGTGGAGGAGGAAGGAGTTTGTGTCCAAGGGAGAACTAGAGACCATTATTGATCACAAAATAGAAAATTTTGATTATACCAAATTAAAAAGTTTCTGCACAAACAAAACTAATGCAAACAAAATTAGAAGGGAAGTAACAAATTGGGAAAACATTTTTACAGTTAAAGGTTCTGATAAAGGCCTCATCTCCAAAATATACAGAGAATTGACTTTAATTTATAAGAAATCAAGCCATACTCCAATTGATAAATGGTCAAAGGATATGAACAGACAATTTTCAGATGATGAAATTAAAACTATTTCCGCTCATATGAAAGAGTGTTCCAAATCACTATTGATCAGAGAAATGCAAATTAAGACAACTCTGAGATATCATTACACACCTGTCAGATTGGCTAAGATGACAGGAACAAATAACGATGAATGTTGGAGGGGCTGTGGGAAAACTGGGACACTGATGCATTGTTGGTGGAGTTGTGAAAGAATCCAACCATTCTGGAGAGCAATCTGGAATTATGCCCAAAAAGTTATCAAAATGTGCATACCCTTTGACCCAGCCATACTACTACTGGGCTTATATCCCAAGGAACTACTAAAGAAGGGAAAGGGCCCTGTATGTGCCAAAATGTTTGTGGCAGCCCTTTTCATAGTGGCTAGAAGCTGGAAGATGAATGGATGTCCATCAATTGGAGAATGGTTGGGTAAATTATGGTATATGAATGTTATGGAATATTATTGTTCTGTAAGAAATGACCAACAGGAGAAATACAGAGAGGCTTGGAGAGACTTACATCAACTGATGCTAAGTGAAACGAGCAGAACCAGAAGATCATTATACACTTCAACAATGATACTGTACGAGGATGTATGCTGATGGAAGTGGATATCTTCAACATAGAGAAGAGCTAATCCAATTCCAATTGATTAATTATGGACAGAATCAGCTACATCCAGAAAAGGAACACTGGGAAATGAGTGTAAACTGTTATTTTTACCTTCTGAATCCAATTTTTCCTGTGCAACAAAAAATTCGGTTCTACACACATATATTGTATCTAGAATATGTTGTAATATATTTAACATGTATAAGACTTCCTGCCATCTGGGGGAGGGGGTTGAGGGAGGAAGGGAAAAAATCTGAATAGAACTAAGTGCAAGGGATAATGTTGTAAAAATTACCCATGCATATGCACTGTCAAAAAAAAAATTATAATTATAAAATTAAATAAAAATTAAATTAAAAAAAAAAACTGAGAAAAAAAAAAAAAGATCTGACTATTCATGCAGATGTTCTCTCCAACTCCCTCATTTCTCACTTCTTCAACCACTTAATATCCATGACCTCTTCAAATTCTGTTTCTGCCACACAGAGGAATGCCACACTATATCTTGATATTATTCAGAGGTATTTCACTTTCCTAGATGGAATTATCTGATCATAATCCCTTATAGTTTTACTTTGTCCTATACATTACTATACATAACTTTTATACACTCTCATTGAGACCACCACTCCCTCCAACCTCAGAACTTTCTCAGGCAATTATCCTTGCAAGGAATTGATTCTCTTCTTTCTCCAACTCTGATTCCACTGTAAGCCATTTCAATCCTACAATATCCTCTGCTTTTGAATGCCTTCCTCTGTTGTTCTGCCATTTTCCCCATATCATATCTTAGTCTTGATTACTCCCATCTGCCTAGTCTAACCCTACTCATCAACTGTTTTTTGTTTGTTTTTTTTTTTTTATTAATTTTATAATTATAACATTTTTTTGACAGTACATATGCATAGGTAATTTTTTACAAATTATTCCTTGTACTCCCTTCTGTTCCGAATTTTTCCCCTCCTTCCCTCCACCCCCTCCCCTAGATGGCAGGCATTCCCATACATATTAAATATGCTATAGTATATCCTAGGTACAATATATATGTGCAGAACCGAATTTTGTTGTTGCAAAGGAAGATTTGGATTCGGAAGGTAAAAATAACCTGGGGGGGAAAAATAAAAAAATGCTAACAATTTACACTCATTTCCCAGTCTTCCTTCTTTGGGTGTAGCTGACTCTGTCCATCATTGATCAATTGGAATTGGATTAGCTCTTCTCTATGTTGAAGATATTCACTTTCATTAGAATACTGTTAAATGAAGCTGGAGGAAATGCTACAAACATGCTAACTAGTTACATTAAAAATCCATGCTATGCAATCTTTTTGTTTCTTTCTTCTTGTCAATCTCTTTGTCCTATCTTATTCTTCCTTTCCACAGAAGTTATTTCAAACTTTCTATTCCCTTAAGCTTTTCCATACCTGCTTTCCTCCCCACCTAGCTGAAGATCTTGCCTTTTACTTTACAGAAAAAACCAAAGCCATTCAACACATGTTCCCTCTAACCCCATTCTCTCCATTTCCTTTTTCTTCCCCCCCCCCCCCGAGGCTGGGTTAAATGACTTGCCCAGGGTCACACAGCTAGGAAGTGTTAAGTGTCTGAGACCAGATTTGAACTTGGATCCTCCTGAATTCAGGGCTGGTGCTCTATCCACTGCATCACCTAGCTGCCCCCCCATTTCCTTTCCTTTCCTCCTTTCCCTCAGTATCTTCTTCTTGACAAGGCCAATCATGATACTTATGCACTTGATCCCATATACCTCTCCAAAAATTTGAAACTTCAATCGTTCCCTTTTCTCACCTATAACTTCTCCCTATCACCCAGTTCCTTTCTAACACCTTCAAACATTCCCAAATCTCTATGCCCTTTAACAACCCTTTACTAGATCAGACAACTTCCTCAGGATAAAGGCTTTTCCCCTCATTCCTCAGTCACATGCCTTGAAAAGGCAGCTACACTCACTGTCCTCTCCTCTTACTCCTTAACCCTTTGCAATATGGCTTTCAATTTCAGTCAACTGAAATTACTTCCTCCAAAGACCTCCAATGAGTGCTCTACCACATCTGTGAAGTTTTCTTTTCAGTCCTAAGTCTTTTTGACCCAGCTACTGCATCTGCCATTGCTGACCATCCTTTCTCCTCTCAGTTTTTGTGACACTGCTCTGTCTTGGCTCAGCCCTTACTTGTGTGACCACTTTGATTCCGTCTCCTTTGCACTCAGGGGAGATTACTCTCTCCAAAACAGAAAACTGTTTTTCTCTCCATTTTTCAAACTGGACATTTCTATGCCCTTTGCACGACCCATTCCCCTCATGCCTAGAAAATACTCCTCCTTAACCTTGTCTCAGAATTCCTCTTTATATTATCACTGAATATATTTTCACATGTGCAGTATTTGCCATCTTGTCCATCAGGATGTACGCTCACAGAGGAAGGTATACTTCATTCTTTGGACTCATAGCCCCAGAACACTGCTTGGCACATAATAGAAGCTCAATAAATACTTTAAGAATTGGGTGATGGATTAATTTAAAGTTCCTCCCAACCTCTTCAGTCTTCTTACATTTTTACTTCCTCCAGAAATCTCTAGCTCACCAGACTTTCTTTCTGTTCTTTCCATATGATGCAAGTATTCTTTCCTGGTCCCTACAGCAGCTAAAGCCTTCCTTTCTAGATTCTGTTCCATCTATTCTGTATGTAACTATTTATATATGTTATATGTTATAAGTTAGCACTATGTTTGGCACTCCATTTCCTTAAAAAATGCTTGGTGAATGACTAAAGTATTTCTTTTAAGTTCATATAAGAAGTTTTGTATTTTTTGTTTTTTCAAAAGGTAAAACATTTCCTGGTTTAGGGAGAATTCAAGTTAGCAAAGGGAACCTTGCTTGTTTCATTCTTAATAAATTGTTTCTAACAGACACTGGTTAAATAAATACAATGTAGTAAGAAAGTTTCTTTCATATTATACAAACCCATACTATTCAAATCTTCATCTCTGAAATTCAATTTTAATCAGAAAAAAACAGTGTCTATCTTTTAGAAAGCGTCTGAAACTTTTATAGTTTTTATCAATCAGTCTACTTTGAATATTCTTAGAATTCTGGAGTTGGAAGATGCTTCAGATTCTACCTAGCTCAATCTATACCCAAACAGGAATCCTTTCTACATCATCTCTGACAAAATGTCCATCTACTTAATAACCTATAGGTCATTTAGTTACCTCCTGAAGTAACCCACTTTATTCCAGAATAGTTTTAATGATTAAAATGTTCTTCTTTTATTGTAAAGATAATGAACTATGAAAGATTTTGTAACTCTGATCAATATAATGACCTATCAGTTTCAAAGGACTCATGAACAATATGTTATCTCTATCTCTAAATAGAGGGAAAAAATGGACTCAAGAGTACATATTGAAGTATAATTTTTTGTTGTTTTTTTTTTTCAAATTTGTTTTTCTTATTTGTAATGGGCATTTTAATTTCTTAGTGAGGAAGGAAAGAACTGGGGGTTGGGAGAGAAACTGGAACTGATAATAAAATAAAACTGAATTAAACGTTCTTACTCATCTTGAAATTTGTGTCTCTACAGTTTCTAATCATTGATGTAAATTCTGCTCTTCAGGGCCTTAGTATTGAAACTAAGGCATGGGGGGCAGCTATGTGGCGCAGTGGATAGAGCACCAGTCTTGAATTCAGGAGGACCAGAGTTCAAATTTGGTCTCAGACACTTAACACTTCCTAGCTGTGTGACCCTGGGTAAGTCACTTAATCCCAGCCTAAAAAAAAACAAAAAACAAAAAAAAAACTAAGGCATGGTTTTCAGTTCATTCAGTATCCTCCTCTTGGGTAAATTTTTGCTTGTTAATATTTTCCCTAAAATGTGACTTCCAGAACGGAACATAATTCTCTCCATATAGTCTGACCAAGGTCGAATAAAGAACTATTAGTTCTCCTGTTAGAGACACCATCTTTCTATTAATACAACCTACACTTTCACCAGGATATACTTTAACCCAAGAATTACAAATTTTTATTTTTTGGCGGGGAGGGGCGCGTGAGGGAACTGGGATTGAATTGCACTATTTTAATTCTTATCAAATTTTACTTAATTAGGTGCTAGCCATCAATTATTGCTCTGAGACCTTTTTTGGTCCTGATTCTGTCATCTTATTCCTCCTAGCTTTATGTCTTCTAAAAATTGGAAAACATGTCATTCAGATCTAAGAAACTGATGAAAACAGTGAGATGCATGAGACAAGAACAGAATACTGGTGTATGAGGTTAGAGACCTAAGTTGAGACTGACTGCCATTCTTTGGATCTCCTATGCAAATCCATCTATGGAAATATATAGTTTTGTGTCACAGCCAAAATCCAGAGACAATTTATTAATATATAAGCATTTGACTTGGGATAGAGGATGAAAAGGGCATCTTGCATTGTATAGTTATTGTGAAACAAAAGATAAAATTGCACAGCAAAGTAAAAAAAGTACATAATTTAGGATTAGGATTTTTGATGTGCTTAAACATTATAATAGTGTCAATGTCACCTACCTTTGGAGAAATAATTTCTTAAAACCAATCACTGTCTTTTAACCTATTCCCTTTTAAAGATTTCCCTTTCAATCTAGTCAAAGATATATAAAAGATGCCTCTCTTAATTGGATCAAACAAGAAAACACACACACACACACACACACTCACACATATATGTATATATATACAGAGAGAGAGAGAGAGAGACAGACAGACACTATATTAGGTACTTCACTCCAATAACTTCAGACTGTCATAGTATTTTTTTCTGAACATTCTATAAAACAACTGAGGTCAGTGTTATAAGCTTCTACAAATTAAATTGTGTTATCATCCAACCTGTAACTCTTCCATTTGTCTACAAAGACAATGTGAGAGATTTTGTCAAAAGCCTTGCTGAAATTTATGGATAACACATCTAAGGTACTTTTCTTCTCATTTTAGTCAACCAGATCAAATAAATACCTCAGGCAGTTCACTAAGATTCCCTTGGCTGATATCCACATTAATTCGATGATAGGTTTCATTCATGTAGGCTCCCACAAATTGAAAGGCAAAGGCAGTGGCCAAGAGAGGAAAAAGTTTATATTGTTGGGTCTGAAAATCCAAAATCTGGGGTTCAGGATCACTAGAGCAAAATGAGAATAAGGAAAACATGTTTCACAGATAACTGACAATTTTTCTGATGTTCAGCTTTGATTTTTCTAATTTTTTTTTCCTATTCAAGCTAGGATAGCATATACTAAGATTCTAAGGAAGTAACAATTAACATAGTTTTAATAATGAATTTGTGGTTGACTAAATGAAACACATGGATTATACTTTTAGAAAAAGTAACTACATAGATACTTAATTTTAAGAAATAACTAAAGTCACTGACATTAAAAAGTCCCATTTTTCTTCCAATTACTTATAAAGGAGCTATACCCATTGGTAGCAACAGAAAGAGTATAAACTACTGTTTATCTCTCACAACAAAAAAGAACATTCAACTTTAAGTTAACTTCCTTTATCCAAAATTTATAGCAGTTAGTAGAAAAAGGAATTTTCAAGTTTTGTTCACTATTTCTTCATCTAGGGAGCTGAAAAGGTTTTCTTGCCAGTCTCACCTTCTCACACCAGTCTCCATGGTAAGAAAATGGTGTAACTTTCATTTTTCAACAGAGAAAATAGAGTTATTATTTACAGCAGTAAGAACAGGAGTATCAGCCTAAATCTTGGCATTGTCACATGATTTATGTATATGTAACTCATGGGAACCTTGCTATTCTGAATGGGCACAAACAAGGGCATATCATTGGCAGTGTCTACTTTTTAGACATCAATTACTCTTACCCTGGCTGGATTTCAGACTGATGCCTTACTAAGCTGTAACGGATGGCAATAGTGCAGGCTTTAGACAAAGAACGAGCTGCGTTTCCCACAAGGAAGGATCTGACAAATACCATGGTTCCATAAGTCAGTTTATTACTCAAAGGCTTTACATATGTGCCATCAGGTTTGACCTAACAGAAAAAATGGAATAAAATTAGCTTGGAGACCATTTTTCTTGTTAAAATCTGAATTGTAGTTTCAGCAAAACAGAATACATTCCTTAAAAAGTGATTTCGTTTTCATTATAAGTTAACAGAGTAGTAAAATTACGTTATTAATTAAAGAACAAAGATTTTCCTATCCTAATGGCAACTCACAACCAGAATTTTCAAAGCAACTACTGTTTTCCTCTTTTGTGTCTAATACCTGGGCGTACTTCATTAGCATGTTTTCCCGAGGAATTCGATAGTTGTCCATCTTTAGGTAACCATTATCCATTTCATCATAGCCAAATTTGGGCCCAATGTCTCCAACAATAATGCCTACAACAGAAGAAAAAAGGGGACAAGAAACACTGAAAAGCTAACTTTTGATATAAAAAGAAAATATATTGTGGTAAATCTACTTTTAGAAATAATTTCTTCCTAGTAAATGTTTTTAGGACTGGGGAGCAGGGGGCAAGGGAAAACATATCAAACTAAGAATAATAAACTCAAATTATGTTAGTTTATTCTTAAGCTAGATATAAGGCAACCCTAAAGCACTATTCTAATAACAGAAGGCTTCCTTCACTAGCAATGATTCTAGGTATTATTTCTAACTACAAAATAATAATCTAATAGTTCCCCCTAATGCTAATTATTTAGGTAGTCTTTTGAAAATCATGACTACTATCTAAGTAATGTATCTACAGTCTAGTTTCAACCTCCATCTGGGTATTTAAATATAAAATGAAATAAATGGCTTCAAAAGTTGACTACCAAGCACTAGGAATGCCTTTAGCAGAACAACCAAACTGGTTAATTTCGTTTCCTTCCTAGGTACCAAATAAACAGAATTTTACCTGGCAAAGGTTTGTGAGTTCCTATTTCACGAATAGGTACAATGAAGGCATGTAATCCATAGCACTCTCCCTTAGTGTAGAGCTGAGCCAGAACTATGGCATGATTTGAGGTTTTCCCAACTGCAATATTGAGACCAAGAATAAGCATAGTAAACAAAAGCTTTTTTAAGGCTTTTTATTTTCAAAATACATACATTTTCAACATTCACCCTTGCAAAAACCTTGTGTTCCAAATTCTCTTCCTGCTTTTCCCGTATCCCCATCCCTAGACAGCAAGTAATTCAATATATTAAACAAAAGATTCTTTAAAAAAAAAAAAAAAATCTCAACCAGTTAATTATCTTTTGAAGGTCAGAACTATGCTTGTAGGCTATACCACACAATTCCCAGAAATACTTTTCAAATGAGAGCATCAATACTGAACATTCAGAAACAGGATTCACCTCCACTCCAGTTTTTGCTACCATTAATTCCATTTTCCAGGACATTTTTGAATTGCCCTTTTCTTTTCTTTCTTTCTTTTTTTTTTTTCCCTGAAGCAATTGGGATTAAGTGACTTGCCTTGGGTCATATAGCCAGGAAGTGTTAAGTGGCTGAGGCCACATTTGAACTCAGGTCCTCCTGACTTCATGGCCAGTGTTCTATAAACTTCACCAAGCTGTCCCAGAATTGCCCTTTTCTAAAAAAGGAAATTCATTTGAAATTTTTCTTAAATTTTTGGACTGTTTCTAGAAATGCTTTTTCCTTTTTTTTCTGTCAAAATTTTAACTGATATCTGACTTTATGCAATTAGATCTATAAAACTGAACTTTTTACTACTGATTTCACTATAAGAAATATATTCAAAGGCGGGGGGGGATATGTCATTTGCTCAAAGATGTTCATATCAAAAATAGTGCAGTAGATAGAACACTGGCCCTGGACCCAAGTTCAAACCCAGTCTCAGACACTTAATACTAGCTGAGTGATCCTGGATGATTCACTTAATCCCAATTGCCTCTTTAAAAAAAAACACAACAAAGAAATAGGTCAAATATGCAACAATAAAGGAATGAACAGGCGAAGTATGGAATATTAACTATGAGGAACAATATCAGTTCACGGAAAGTTTATGTGAAAAAGGAGGAACACAAGATTATAGATATATTAGTTATGAAAAAAGATTTTATGTATATATATTACCTAATGATTAGTAACAAATTTGGAGTAATTAAATTCCTTTTCCATTTGTTCATATACATACACATTATAATATATCACCTTGATATCTGAAATAGAATCTTATAATAAATCTTAATTTCTGACTGTGAAAATGTATATAACATTACTTACGTCCACCAGGCCACCACTTAATAGAAGTAACAGTAGGGCTATTGAGAATAAACTCCTGTGTTTTAGGGTCATAAGTTGCTGTGGTTTCCAGGCCTCGAAGGTGAGTTCCTATGGAAAAGAAATAGTTAGTTTATAAAAAGCAAGGAGGAAATGAGAATAATGTGGAAATTCCTGAATTAAGAATTAGCTCAATTTCTCTGACTGCTAATTTTAAAAGCCCCTCATATAGATGAGCTAAGAAACAATGTGGTCAAGTAGATAGTTGGGGGGCCTTGTAGTCTGGAAGATGAATTTGGATTTTGTTTTTTTCAGATTTTTAACTATAAATCATTTAATCTTATACTGCCCCAGAAAACTAAGATTAAAAATACAAATAGCATAAGGAGTTTCCATTTTCCACAAAGGGATTCTTCTGCCACTTAAATCAGAAGGCCAACAACAATAAAAGCTGATGAGTACAAGTAATAAGCTTTCTATTGAATGCTCCAATGTATAGGCTTAATATTGTTTCTACATTAGCCTTATTATTAAGATACCACTTTGTTCAGATCACCTTAAGCTATACCCTATTTCTAAAAGTAGTATTTCCTACAAGATTACAATATATCACTGAATGAAATCATCTCAAAGGGGTTTTAACAGTTCTTTTTGACTGTTCTCAAAATTGGGTACATGCTTGTTTCAATTAACAAAATATCTATCATAATTATTCAGTATTTATGGCATTACAAAGAGTAACATCTGATGAAAGAAAAGACTAATAAAAATAATCACCGAGACAAAATATATGCAAAACAATGCTTTGGTTTTGCTTTTGACTTCCCATAGCTTACTTGGTACAAGATAATATCAACAATAAATGCTCACTGAGTGAAACAGGTATATCAAGATTGTAAATCAAGGATTTCATTTTAGGGTGTAATAGATTAAGGGTGGGGTGGAATGGAGAAGAGAAGCAAGAAAGGGCCAAGCAGAGACAGAAGGGATTCTATATGATGCACTCTTAAATTTCTGAAAGCAAAATAGCAAAGTATGCATCTTCTTTCAAGCTTTCAATGCTAGGCAGCCACTTGCCATTCTATAAATAAACCTGCCTTTTAGACTCACTGCTTCTCTAGAGAAACATCTGAACTATGAGCAAATACAAATGCATTTTTAAGTTAAAACAGACCCCATATTTTTTGAGAATAGCAGCAAATCTAGATAGTAGATACTGCCTAAAAATTAATGAACAAATAATTCAGAAGTTTCTAAAATTATGAGTAGTGTTAAGAAAAATCCACATTTTTCTACTCTTGAGAATTCTTTTTACTATTATAAAACTGCACATATATTGCCAACTCATAGCAAATATTATTTCTTTTACTGAAAAGCAGGCATTTTAAATTCCATCATCTTTTTTGCTTTATTTTTCTTTAAAAGGCACAGGCAAATCAACCAACCAGGAAAAGCCCTTCAAAAGAAAAGTATGAAAATATCTAATAAGCCAAGAGAGGTAATGACAAGATATGAGTAAATAAATGGACAATTTTCTATTGTGCAAATCTGAGATAACTCTGTCTCTAAGGCTATAGAGTTAAAGTGCTCTTGAATGAAAAAGAAAAAAGATTCTGTTTGAGTGGAAGAAAAAAAAAACTATATGTACTCAGCACAAACTTCAGGTAGTTTTCTGAAAACTTAGAGAAAAACGGAAGTTATAGTAAATGATGGTAGTTAATATCAAGTTAAAAGAGGAGTGTCAAGAGGAATAGCATTTACAATTAACAATGAAAAAAAAAAAGGAACAGAAAAGAAAAAAATAAGGAACTCTGCAGGATGTGAGAGCTAATACAAGGGAATATTGTCTCATGTAGTTTGTCTTTTGGCCTAGCAATTCTAAGATAAATGATTCAGATCTGTTCTGTAGGCAGCATGACAGTGAAAATAACACAGGGCTTCAGAGTCAGAAGATTGGGGAGCAAATTTGCTTCCCTTGTCACTTACACCAAGTCACTTAACCTAGCACGGGTTCTTAACGTTTATTTGTCATGAATGCCTGTAACATTAGTTAAGTGTTTATACTAGAGATGATTACAAGGCTTAAGGCACCAAAAAAAAATGACAAAACTGATGACAGAAAGACAAGTCATAGTGAAAAGTTGAAACACTAAGCTTCAATGGGTTTATAAATCCTTACAAATCCTAAGGACTGATTTTATACCTTTTATCTTTAAAAGGAAGGCAACCATAACTGAACCACGATAGAAATGTATAGTTAGCCAATCAGTGAGATCATGTAACCTTAGTTATTTCCACTGAACAAGGCTTAATTCTTTGCCAAGACAATACATACGAAAGCTTTGGACTTTGAAGTTGTTCTTCTTCCCTTAAGGTTTTTCCTACAAAAAGCCCAACCACCCCAGAGGAATGTACCATACCATGGCCCATTTCTGTCTGGGCATAAGTGCCAATAATCTCCAAGTTCCAGGATGGCATGAAGAAGCGTTCCTGCTGCTCCTGAGTTGCCTGGTGAAGTAATGTGGGCAGAAACATGCCCAAGTGAAGGTCCAGAGGCTCAGGACGCCCACGATGCACAAAGCTGTGAAGGCATGCCAACGATGGGCATTTGAGAGGCACAGATGCAAGAGATTCATCAATTTGGGAAGATAGATTAAAGAAAGGAGACAAAAAAGATCTTGTGTGAGAATTAAGTATGCAGATTTTAGCACAGATTTGGAGCATTGTCTATTTCTGTACCAATTTTGAAATGTAGGTTATTTTGATTTTTGTGAGCTTGTTACATAATACTTTCTAATACTTCTGAAACTAGAAACTATACAATTATTTTCCATGAGATGACTGGTTACTTATAGAAAAATAATTATCTCATGGATCAAGTGCCCATGCAATGAGAAAGATCCTTAAAGGAAATAAAAATTTTAGAACAGGTTGTCTTAAATTAGGAATCAATTCATATCGCTTTATATGGAGCAAAGAGCTGAATGAGAGAGTTTGGTACCATCTATGGTACCTTTAATGGCACTGATCTGCTCTGATCTTTGGGGTCAGACCTTTGAGGTGACCTTGGGGTTTATTAGTTGAAACTAATAAACAAAAGGAAGTTGAGTCATGCCTACCAAAAGCCAGTCATTTTAAAAATAGCTTTTCTATATTGGTATTTTTTCTTTTTAACTTTTTAACATAAAAGTCCCAGTACAGGTCTCTGATAAAATTCTGTTAATGTCACAATCTTAAAAAATCAAAACAAACCCCAATACTCTAACCATATTTTTTCAAAAAGATGTAATTATCCTCTGAGCTGACATAGAAACAGACAGTGCTCTTCATCCCAATTATTTACTCAGAAAATCAGTCATAGAGATCCAATTAAGGAAAGGATAAAACCTTTAAAGAGATAATGCACAGTAAATCTTCATTTATAATTATAACTTAGAACATTTAATTCAGTTAATTTCAAACTAATTTCCCAAGATTATTTCCATTAAAAATTTATAGGAATCCAAGAATGCTATGAAGTTTTTTTGTTTTTTGTTTTTTTTTTTTTAATATCACGTGCAGTCATGGTAAAAGTCACGGGTCCTTACAATTGGAAGGAATTCCATCAATATAACCCATAACAGAAAAGAATCTCAATTCAAATAGTCATTAGGTCTGAATAGACTAGTATTTTTATAAAATTGTTTGGGTATTCAAATTCTGCCATTTCTAGTTATAATTTTATCTTCATGAAACTTTCTTTATGCCATCCTAAAAAAATGTTTAATAATGACTTTAAAAGCTTTCCATTTTTAACAATTTCAAACAAGAAATGAACAAAAACTCTTCGGAAATTCTTTATTTAAAGAGGGCTCAAAGCTGTGTGGTCCTGGGCAAATCACTTATACCCAATCGCCTCGGCAAAAAGAGGGCTCAGAAATCTGAAAACCAACTTTTCCTTTCCCATTATCTTGGTTTCAACTTGGTTCCCATCTCTGTATGGTTTTGACTTCATGTCATCATTCCTTTCCCAATCCACTTGGAAAAATTTAGACTTAAAATAAAAGCTATCAATAAAATTTTATTTTTAATAGCTTTTTATTTATTAAAATATATGCAAAGATAGTTTTTCAATATTTACTCTTGCAAAACTTTGTGTTCTCCCTCCCTACTTCCCCCTCCCCTAGAAAGTAATTCAATATATATTAAACATATATTGTTATATGTTTATATATATATGTACATATATATGTTAAACAGTTCTTCTAAACATAATTCCATTGTTTATCATGCTGCACAAGAAAACTTAGATCAAAAAGGGAAAAAAAATGAGCAAACCACAGCAACAATAAAAAAAATGAAAATACTATGTTGTGATCTGCATTCAGTACTCTCTCGAATAGATGGTTCTCTCCATCACAATTCGATTGGAAACCTCTTAATCACCTCATGTGGAAAAGAGCTAAGTTCATAAAAGTTGATCACATCTTGCTGCTGTGTACAATGATCTTCTTTCTGCTTCTACTCACCACACTTAATTCATGCAACTCTTCTTTCCAGGCTTTTCTGAAATCATCCTGCTGGTCACTTCTTACATAACAATAATATTCCATAACATTCATATATCAGCCATTCTCCAATTGAGGGGCATCCACTCAGTTGCCAGTTCCTTGCCACTAAAAAAGGGGCTACCACAAACATTTTTGCATGTTTGGGTCCCTTTTTCTCTTTTAAGATCTCCTTGGAATATAGTAGAAACATGCTGGATCAAAGGGTATGCACAGCTTGATAGTCTTCTGAACATATTGCTGTCCAGAATAGCTAGATCAGTTCACAACTCTACTAACAATGTATTAGTATCCCAGTTTTCCCATACTCCTTCTAACATTTATCATTATCTTTTCCTATCATTTTAGCCAATCTGAGAGGTGTGAAATGATACCTCAGAATTAATTTGCATTTAAAAAATATGATGTAAAATAAAAAGAATTGTAAAAAATAGAAAAAACTTATTTATCACTTATCTATTCGAGGAATGACCATGGATTTTTAGATATGTGTCAATTACCTACACATAATCCAGAATTTAATATTTAATATTTTCATATTTTAACAGAACTGTTTTAATGCAAAAAAATTTCCCTCTATTTCATAAACACTGTTTTAATTTAGCTGTTTTGCTAGATACAAGCCTTTTCATTTTATATAATTTTAGTTGAACATCTTATCCATAGAAATCTCTTCTATCTCTCTTGTCTGTTTATGAATTCTTCCTCTAACTTGAGTTATGAAAAGTAAGACCTTTCATTCTATTGTCTTTATGTTTTAGTTTTAAAATTTTATTTTAATACATTTTTATTTATTTCATTAATTCAGAATTATTTAAAAAAATACACTACAGAGATAAAAAGGACTCAGGAGTGAAGTTGGTCTATTTATTGGTTCTTACAAGGATGAGCTTTTTTATTTCCTATCTTGAGGTGCAAGGTCCCTCCCTTATCACTCTACTAGCTGAGGATGATAAAGTTAACAGATTTCCTGGTCCTTCCACTGCATGCTTTTTCTTGATATGTTCCCCCTCCCTCATCATATAACCCATGTTAAAAAATAGTAGAAAACTTCTTTGGAGAGGAAAAATTAATAATATTAATGAACTCATTAAGCATGCTCACTCAGTGCTTACAGTTACCTTTCATCCACTTCTTGTTTTGGGGTGATTTTTATCAATTTGTCAGTTTAGTGGTTGTTTTGTTCAATTAGTTTGGGTCAGCTGATATGACTTTCGAGTTTTCACTATGACTCATCTTTCTGTCATCAGTTTTAGATCATTTAAATCTAGTAATACTGATACACTTCACTTGCATTTTCCTCATTATTTTCCTTGAAATTTGTCTTTGTTCCTTTATATTAATTATTATTTTGCCTCCTTACAAAATAGGAGGAAATATGTCATTGTACATAGAGGTCAAGTCTTGAGTTGGAATGTCCTAAGTTCAAGTGCAGAGAGAAATTAGCTGGGATCCCAAGCAAGTCATGAACCCTATCAATAACCTCCAAGATCCTTTCAGTGGTCCTCAAACTTTTTAAGTAGGGGGCCAGTTCACTGTCCTTCAGACTGCTGGAGTGCCTCACACTCTGTCTCCACTGCCTCAGCCCAGTGCCGGAAGTGTGCGTTGCTAACTCGAGTTTAGGTTGAATGTCACTTCGGGTCTGATTTTGCCATAGGCGGGCAGCATAAGTTCTCAGCAGGCCGCATCTGGCCCGCAGGCCGTAGTTTAGGACCCCTGTGTCTAGATGTAAGTTACAGAATGCTGCCTCATTTCTGTATTGGTAGTAAGAACTTCCTAAACCAGAGGAGGCATGAATTCACAATATTCCTGAATGTGACTTGAGCCAGATTAAAATATAATTGGAAAATATTTAACAAAATAAATTATAATAAAATAAAGATATTTCATTTTCAAACTAAGATTATATGTGGCCTGCAGATCTCCTTTATGTATAGATCAATGGCCCCATATCTCTTTGAGCTTAACACTACTATTCATTCAAATCCACTGAAATGACATCTTCAGTTATAATTATATTCAGTTACCAAGAAAGTAATCCTATCTGTAGGGTGACTCTAGGACTAACGTTTTTATTTTATTGGTGCAAGCCATTAAGAACACTAAAATCCCTCTCCAATTTCTTTATGTCTATAAAGAATATTCTGAAGTTGAATTTGTTTCAGAGAAAGTTAACTCAAAGATATTTTATGAATTTTGTAGTTACTACAAATGGATTTTTTTCTTCCTATCTTTATCTTCTGCTTGTTAGCAGTATATAGAAATGTTAATGATTTATGTGACTATTTGGTATTTTGCTGCTTAGCTGAAACTATTATTACAATGTTTTCATTAATTCTCTAGGATTTTCAAAGTCATCTACACTCTATAAAATAGGGATGAATCTGCTAATGTTTATTCTCTTCTTCTTTTGTCTTATGGCTATGGCTAACATTTCTAATAATCTGTCAAATAATAGTGGAGAAAAGAGGAAGCTTTGTTTCATGCCTAAAGTTAAAGAGCAAATCAACAATGAAGGTTTCTCCATTATAAAAAATTCTATTCTTTTGTTTTAGATAAGATGTTATGGACCAGAACTCTGAACTTGAAACAAGGATGCTTACAAGGTACTAAGTGGAATTGATGAGACAATGGTTATCTAGTTTAGCATGGTTCAGTATGATTGATTTAATCTTACAACAAATAATGGTTTCCTAGTGATATAATGATTGATTTATACTCAGTGTGGAGCATATAAGCAGGGATTGAGAGCCACAAGAGGACAAGTGCCCTAGAAGCTCTCAGAGCCAAGGAGACAGAAATTCATTTCACCTTCAGTCAAGCTCCTGGTGGCTGGCCTGGCCTCCTGCACTTCCCCCACTGAGACCAAGGCCGGTCTGAAAGGCTCTCCAGAAAGCTGCCCAGCCCCAGGAAGGAGATAATAAAGGATTTGGACTTTAACCCCTGGCGACTCTTGTGGTGATTACTGAACTGAAAAGAAGGCTCCTCCCAGAGATCCCAAGAAAACCGAACCAGAGGATGCTACAATAAATGTTTCTGAGTGATACTAAGAAAAGACTTTTCCATTTTGCTTGTTAGGATTTTTAACATGAATGCTCATTCTCTTTGATCTAGTAATCTCTCTATAGGGCTAATATTACAAGAAAGCAAGTAATAGAAAGATTCTCCATGGGTACCAAACTATTCACATCATCACTATTTAAAAATCACAACAACAACAAAAAAAATCAAATATTACACTACATAGGAAATAGCTGAACAAAATGTGGTACATTTATAACAAAAAGAACAATATGAACATTTTAGAAAAATATGGGAAGATTTATATGAACTTATACAGAGTAAAGAAAGATGAACCAAAAGACTATATATACAATAAGAAGTATATGAAATAATAATACAGAATAGAATTCAGGTCAAATACAATGACCAATGTTGGTTCTAGATGACTGAGACTCCTCCATTCCTTGAAAGTGAACTTTTAGGAGAACATAAATGGGCAACTAATTTGCCATTTTGACATGTATGACTTACATGAACTTAGCTGCAATATCTGATTCCCTTCAGTGTCTTCTTTCTTCCCGCAAGTTGAACAAAAAGACTTAATAGCCAAAAAAGGACTTCAACAATCTAACAAATGTTCTACTCCTTTATCTAGCCTAATTGATTGATTCCTTTCTGACTTCATACTACTAGCTATACTTACAAGGGCACATGTCTTCTCAATCTCCAAGTAGCTAATAATATACATTTTTCTTAGCTAGGACACTTTTCCCCCAGGAAAAGTGGTTACCTGCACTATAACGACCAGCTAGCTATCTTTTTTCTTTGTCTCATGTAACATATGAATACTACTAATCAAACTGTGAATGACACACATTTCTATCAACTACTGGTAAAGTGTGAATAAACTGGTAAAGTAATGAATAAACTGAAGTAAAATTGGTCTCTGATTCATATGTATTGGCTTACTGACAATGGCTAGTCAATGACCTAAAGAAAATTCATTAAGGGAAGATAAATTATAAAAGCAAAAATTTACATGTTCTGCCAATCACATGATTGGTTTTCTTTTGACTTTTTTACCATTAAAAAAGTATCATGAAAGTATTATAACAAACTGAAAGGAAATCTGGCAAGATAATCAACTAAACAAAACCTTCCCAATGGCATATATAGATGAAAATGGAAGAATACAGATAAAGTAAACATGGAAAAGATGAATAAATATTTTTATGTAAAACTGTGGAGTCAGCAAATCCAGGTTCTAACCCTGCAGCCTCTATGTTCTTATAAAGGAGGTCAGAATGACACTCAGTAAAGTAAATTTAAGCAAACCATCTGACTTAGACTAGGTGTATATGGAGAGGAAATTTGTATTGGAGATAGTACAACCATGAGGGCATTGAAAAAGATTCAAGATTGTTTGAAGCAGGGGAAGGTATCAAAGACACGAAAAAATCCTCAGACATTATTAAAACTATAAAAATATGAACAAGAGAATATCAATAACTACTACCTAGAGGCCCAGCCCCAAGCATATAAAACTCTTACAAGTGTTATCTATCTGTGAATTGAGGGGATCCTCAATAAGGATATCATTTTAAAGATTTCATGTCTCTAGGAGTTAGCACAAAAGTGCTTAGCCCACAGTAAGAAATGCTTGTGGACTGTCTAGCTCAACTAATGTCATTACTGTTTCTCATGCACCAAACTTGGCACATAGGAAGTACTTGATAAATGCTCTCTAAGTTACACTAGTCTAGCCCACCTGACCTTACTTTTGTTTTCACACACTGAATTCTATCTTCTACCTTTGTAACTTGACTTTGCTGTTCCTGCTGCTTGGAATGCTCTCCCCCCTCACCTCTACCAAATCCCTTACTTATTTTTTAGATTCAGGTCAAGCATTACTATATACATAAATATCTGATCCCTTAACTTTTTGTGTTCTCCCTCACTAAACTACCTTGAATCAGTCTACATATAATTATCTACATACATGCTGCATCCTCCAATAGAATGTAAGCTCTAGAGGTCAAGAACAGTTTCATTTTTATCTTTGCATCTCCATTGTCAGACACAGTATCTGGCACACGATAAAAAGTTAAATGTTTGTTAGCTGTAATAAATATATTCTAAAGAACTTACAGGGAATCTTTCTGATAATAACATACTATCTTATGCCTCAACTTATGTGATCAATAACCAGAGGATCAAGTAATGTTTTTTATCATTATGTCTAATAAAAACAATAGCTAACATTCATATAGCACCTACTTTCTATGCTTCAACAACCCAAAAAGTTAAAACAAAATTATCCATGTTTTTCTTTACCAATCACAGTATCTTTTAAAAACATTTCCCCCAAAATTTTAAAAACATTTTTATTTAAAGTTTTGAGTTCTTGGAAATTGAGTGGTTTTCCCACTCAATTATGTTATATGTTATATGAATGTAATGGAATATTATTCTTCTATAAGAAATGATGAGCAGGCTGATTTCAGAGAAGTTCAGAAAGACTTACACGAACTGATTCTGAGTGAAATCAGCACTTATTATTATACACAATAACAAGATTATGTGACGATCAACTGTGATGGACTTGGCTCTTTTTAACAACAAAACAATCCCAAAAGACATGAGGTGGAAAATGCTATCCACATCTAGAGAGAGAACTAGGGAGGCTGAATATGACATAGTGTTTTCTTTCTTCTTCTTCTTCTTTTTTTATTATAGCTTTTTATTTACAAGATATATACATGGGCAATTTTTCAGCATTGACAATTGCAAAACCTTTTGTTTCAATTTCTCCTCTCCTTCTTCCCACTCCCTCCCCCAAATGGCAGGTAGACCAATATATGTTAAATACAATATATGTATACAATGACATAGTGTTTTCACCTTTTTTTGTTGTTGTTGCTGCTATTGTTTCTTTGCTTGAAAGAAATCTGTTTTCTCTATTTTTTTTTTCTCTTTTCATCTGATTTTTATTGCACAACATGAAAACCGCACCATGGAAATGTTTAAATTAAATGTTTAAACGTGCTTAAAATAATTGGAGATATTTAATTTATATCTTGGAGAAGGGGAAAAAGGGAGGGAAAGAGAAAATTCGGAACATAAAAATTTTTTTAAATACTTTTTTATTTTCAAAATACATGTAAACAAAGTTTTCAACATTCACCCTTACAAACTGTGCTCCAAATTTTTCTTCCTCCCTTCCCCCCACCCCCTCCCCTAGAAAGAAGTAATCCAATATATGTTAAACATGTGCAATTCTTCTATACATGAAAAATCAGATCAAAAAGGAAAAAAAAGCAAGCAAACAACAATAAAAAAGCTGAAAATACTACGCTGTAATTCACATTCAGTTCCCACAGCCCTCTTTCTGGATGCAGATGGCTCTTTTCATCACGAATTTATTGAAATTGTTATGAATTACTTCATTGTTGAAAAGAGCCACATCCTTGGAAGTTGATCATCACACTATTTTGTTGTTGCTGGGTGCATAAAGTTTTACCTCAAAAAAAAGTTAAAACCTATCTTTACATGCATTTGGAAAAATAAATACTACTAGAAAAGAATAACCACAAAAAATAAAATTTTAAGTTCCAAATTCTATTCCTTTCTTCCTCCCCTTTCTTGTAAGGATAAGTAATCAGATAAAGGTTATATATGTGCAATTAGATAAAACATTTTCATATCAGTCATTTTGTACTCTAATAAAAGAAAAAAAAATCAAAGAAAGTAAAAAATAATAGCATGCTTCAGTCTGTATTCAATCAATCTGGAGTCATTTGGGATTGTCTTAGATCACTGTATTGCTGAGAATAGCTACTTCATTCACAGTTCTTCATCAAATAATATTTCTTGTCACTATATACAATGTTCTCCTGACTCTGTTCACTTTACTATGTCTCAATTTATGTAAGTCTTTCCAAGTTTTTCTGAAATCATCTTGCTTGTCATTTCTTATAGCACAATTCTATTACAATCATGTACCACGACTTGTTTAGTCATTCCCCAAGAGGTCAATTCCCTTTGCTTTCCAATTCTTAGCTACCACAAAAAGAACTGCTATAAATATTTTTGTATAAATAGCCTTTTTTTGGGGGGGGGGGTAAATCTTTGGGATATAGACCCAATGTCAAAGGATAATGCATACATTTATAGCTTTCGGGCACAGTTCCAAATTGCTCTCCAGAATGCCTGGATTAGTTCATAACTCTACCAACAATACATTAGTGTCCCAGTTTTCCCACATTATCATTTTCATTTTTTGTCAGAATAGCCACTGTGACAGGTTTGAGGTAATACCTCAAAGTTGTTTTAATTTGCATTTCTTTTATCAATAGTGATTTAGAGCATTTTTTCATTTGATTATAGCTTTGATTTCTTTGAAAACTGCCTATTAATATTCTTTGACCATTTGTCAACTGGAGAATGGCTTGCATTTTTATAAATTTGACCCAATTCTCTATATATTTGAGAAATGTGGCCTTTATCAGAGATATTTGTTGCAAAATCCTTCTGGCCCAGTTTTCTGCTTTCATTAATTAGTTTGGCACTAAATAAACAGATTACTTTAGAATGAATTGTCATTTTTATTACATTGACTTGGCCTACATATGAGCAGTTTTTCCAATTATTTTTACTTTTTTTCTTTTTGCTGAGACAGTTGGAGTTAAGTGACTTACCCAGGGTCACATTGCTAGAAATGTTAAGTTAAGAGGCCAGATTTGAAATCAGGTCCTCCTGACTTCAAGGTTGATGCTCTATCCCAGGGGTTCTCAAACTATGGCCCTCGGGCCAGATGCAGGGTGGGGGGAGGCAGGGGCTGAGGACGTTTTTTGCAGCCTGCTGGGTTATAGCAAATGGGCTGAGGGTCAGAGACAGAGTGTGAGTTTTTGTTTTTATTATAGTCGGGCCCTCCCACAGTCTGAGGGACAGTGAACTGGTCCCCTATTTAAAAAGTTTGAGGACTACTGCTTCTATCCACTGTAACCACCTAGCTGCCCCTAGTGTGTTTTTTTTTTAATAGTTTTTATTTACCTGATATATGCATGGATAATTTTACAACATTGACAATTGCCAAACCTTTTATTCTAATTTTTCCCCTCCTTCCCCCAGCCTCTATGGCAGATTGATCAATATATGTTAAATATATTAAAGTATAAATTAAATACAATATATGTGTACATGTTCAAATAGTTGTTTTGCTGTACAAAAAGAATTGGACTTTGAAATAGCGTACAATTAGCCTGTGAAGGAAATCCAAAATGCAGGCGGACAAAATTAGGATTGGGAATTCTATGTAGTGGTTCATAGTCATCTCCTAGAGTTCTTTTTCTGGGTGTAGCTGGTTCAGTTCATTACTGATTTGGTTCATCTCATTGCTAAAAATGGCCGCATCCATCAGAATTGATCATCATATAGTATTGTTGAAGTGTACAACGATCTCCTAGTCCTGCTCATTTCACTCAGCATCAGTTCATATAAGTCTCTCCAGGCCTTTCTGAAATTATCCTGTTGGTCATTTCTTACAGAAAAATAATATTCCATAATATTCATATACCATAATTTATTCAGCCAATCTCCAATTGATGGGTATCCATTCATTTTCCAGTTTCTGGCCACAAAGAGGGCTGCCACAAACATTCTTGCACATACAGGTCCCTTTCCCTTCTTTAAGATCTCTTTGGGATATAAGCCCAATAGTAACACTGCTGGGTCAAAGGGTATGCACAGTTTGATAACTTTTTGAACATAGTTCCAAATTGCTCTCCAGAATGGCTGGATGTATTCACAATTCCATCAACAATGTCCCTAGTGTTTTTAATATGAATGAATTTTATCAAAGGCTTTTTCTGCATCATTTAAGATACCCATATGATTTCTGTTGGTTTGTTGTTTGGTGTATTCAATTATGCTGATCTTGTTTTCCAAATACTGAATCAGCCCTGCATTCCTGATGTAAATCTCGCCTGGTCATAGTGTATCATCCTTATGATATACTACTATAAAATTTTTTTGCTAGTATTTTATTTAAATTTTTGTTTGAATATTCATTAGAGAAATTGGTCTATAACTTTCTTCTTCAGTTTTGGCTTTTCCTAATTGGGTTATCAGCACTATATTTGTGTCATAAAAGGAATTTGGTAGGATTCTGTTGATTAATTGTTCTTTAAACATTTGGTAAAGTCCATTTGGTCCTGGAAAATTTTTCTTAAGAATTTCATAGAAGACTTGTTCAATTTCTTTTTTGTAAGATTGGGTTATGTAAGTATTTTATTTCTTCTTCTGTTAATCTGGATTTCTTTTTTGTAAATATTCATGAATTTCATTTAGATTGTCAAATTTATTGGCATATTGTTGGGCAAAATAGTTTGTAACAGTTTCTTAACTTATTTTTCATTGGTGGTGAATGTTTTCTTTTTAAATCAAATTAACCAATAACATCTATTTTATTGGTTTTCTCATAAAACCAGTTTCTAGTTTTATTAGTTTAATGGGCTTCTAAACTTTCTATTTTATTCATCTCTTCTTTGACTTTCAAGATTTCCAATTTGGTGTTTAATTGGGGATTTTTAATTTGCTTTTTTCACTTTTTTTTAAGTTGCAAGCCAATTCTGTTTTTTCTCTATGTTACTGATGTAAGCAATTGAATATAAACTTTCTCCTAAGTACCATTCATAAATTCTCATTGTTATTTTCTTTAATGAAATTACTGTTTTTATGATTTGTTCTTTGACCTACTTTTTCTTTTTTTGGATTAGATTATTTAATTTCCAATTATTTTAAAACTCTTTTCACTGTATATTATTGAATGTAATTTTTATTGCATTATAAATCAAAAAGCATACTTTTACTATTTCTGCTTTTCTTCATATGGTTGTGGGGTTTTTATTGTCCATGGCCAATTTTTGTGCCATGAAAATCCTGGGAAAAAGGTATTATTCCTTTCTATTCCATTCAATTTTCTCTAGAGATCTATCATAACAAACTTACCCAGAATTTTATTCACCTCCTCAATTTCTTTCCTTTTTAAAAATTTATCTAGTTCTGAGGGGAAAGTTGAAGGTCCTTCTCTACTATAGTTTTATTATCTATTTCCTTCTGAAACTCATTAAACTTCTTCAAAAATTTTAAGTTATGACACTGGATACATGTACGTTTAATATTGATATGACTTCATTTTCTATGGTACATTTCTACAATACAGTTTCCTTTTTTGATCTTTTAATTAGATTCTAATTTTTTTAGTGCATCGTATGAAATGATAGCTACCTACTGCTATCTTTCTTAAGCTAAAACTTAAGAGATTTTGTAACAACTCTTTACTTTTAACCTGTATTTCTCTGCTTCAAATGTGTTTCTTATAAATTTTGATGAGAGTAAGGTTTAAGCTTTGTCACACACACAGACCCCCACCTTTTCCTTCCATTATAATAGCTTTTTCATGCCTCATTTATGTGGAATAATTTACCCTATTCAATCACACCCCTTCCTTCTTTTCCAGTGCAAATTTCCTTTACAACCCTTTATTATTTTCTGGGATATCATCCCATCAAAGTCACCTCATATCTATACTCTATGTCTACATATACTCCTTCTAGTTGCTCTTATAGTATTAAAATGGTTAAGAATACATATTATCTTGACATACAGAAATATAAACAGTTTAACCTTATTAAATTCTTCATGTTTTCTTTTTCTTGTTTCTTTTTTAGTTTCCTTTGAGTATTGAATTTAAAGATCAAATGTTTATTTAGCCCTAATCTTTTAATTAAAAATCTTGAAAGTATTCTATTTTGTAAAATATCCTTTTTCCCCTGAAAGATTATGCTCAATTTTGCTAAGCAGGTGATTCTTGGTTGTAATTCTAACTTCTTTGCTTTCCAACATATCCTATTCCAAGTACTTCAGTTCTTTAATGTGGAAGTGGCCAAATATTCTGTAATCCTGACTGTAGCTCTACAGTATTTGAATTGTTTCTTTTTGGTTGTTTACAATACTTTGTCCCTGATCTGTGAACTCTAGAATTTGGTTATGATGTTCCTGGGATTTTTTATTTTGGAATTTCTTTCAAGCAGTAATCTGTGGATTCTTTCAATTTTTATTTTTCCATCTGGTTCTAATATAACAAGGGAGTTTTCTTTGATAATCTTTTTTTTTCTTTTTAAAGTTTTTTATTTTAAAACATATGCATGGATAATTTTTCAGCATTGACCCTTGCATAGCCTTTTGTTTCAGATTTTCCCTTCCTTCTCCCCCACTCCCTCCCCTTAATGGTAAGCTATCCAATATATGTTATTCATATTAAAACATATGTTAAATTCAATATGTGTAAACATATTTATACAATTCTCTTGCTGCACAAGAAAAATCAGATTGAAAAGTAAAGAAAATGAGTAAGAAAACAATGTAAGTGAACAACAACAAAGAGAGTGAAAAAGTTATGTAGTGATCCACATTCAGTTACCACAGTCCTTTCTCTGGATGTAGATGGCTCTCTTCATCTCAAGATCACTGAAACTGGCATCAATTATCTCATTGTTGGAAAGAGTCACGTTCATCAGAATTGATTATAGTATAATATTGATGTTGCTGTGTACAAAGATCTCCTGGTTCTGCTCATTTCACTTAGCATCAGTTCATGTAAGTCTCTCCAGGCCTCTCTGAAATTATCCTGCTGATCATTTCTTACAGAACAATAATATTCTATAACATTCATATACCATAACTTGTTCAGCCATTCTCCAAATGATGGGCATCTATTCAATTTCCAGTTTCTTGCCACTACAAAAAGGGTTACTGCAAACATTGTGGCACATGTGAGTCCCTTTCCTTCCTTTTAAGATCTCTTTGGGATAAAATCCCAGCAGAAATACTGCTGGGTCAAAGGGGATGCACAGTTTGCTAACTTCTTGAGCATAAGTTCCAAATCATTCTCCAGAATGGCTAAATCTGTTCAGAATTCCACCAATAATGTCTCAGTTTCCCAGTTTTCCCACATCTCCTCCAACATTAGTCATTATCTCTTCCCGTCATCTGAGCTGATCTGAGGTGTGTAATGGTACTTCAGTTATTTTAATTTGCATTTCTCTGATTGTACCTTTTCATGATTTTAGATTAGAAATTGATTTTAATTTCTTCATCTGAAAATCGTCTGTTCATATCCTCTAACTAACTAACAAACTAACTAACTAACTAACTAACTAACTATATATATATATATATATATATATATATTTTTTTTTTTTTTTTTTTTTTTTTTTGGGCTGAGGCAATTGGGGTTAAGTAACTTGCCCAGGGTCACACAGCCAGGAAGTGTTAAGTGTCTGAGACTACATTTGAACTCAGTCCTCCTGACTTCAGGGCTGGTGCTCTATCTACTGTGCCCCCTAGCTGCCCTGACCATTTATCTTTGATAATTTCTTGAAAGATGATGTCCAGGCTTTTCTTTTCTTTTTTAAATTATGGCTTTCAGATAGTCCAATAATTCTTATATTATTTCTCCTAAATCAATTTTCCAGGTCAGTTGTTTTTCCAATGAGATTTTTTACTTTTTAAATTTTGACTTTTTTTTTTTTTTTTTTTTTTTTTTAGTATAGCAATTTTGATTTTGCTACTACCCAGAAAAAGTTAAGAGAATACGAACTGATTCTTGTGAAACCTAGTTCTTTGTCTAGTTGCTTTGCCTTAGATTTAGTGGAAAATACTTGGCTCTGGTTATCTGAGATTTTCTGTCACATCTATCAATGTATTAGCATTGGTATACTGACAGATAAGTTGACCATGACTCCTGAAGAAACTAAAAAATGGACTGTCAACTTGATTAGACATGTCAGTTATGATGAGGAGATTGACTATAAACTAGGCCATATGGTTATGAGTAACAAAGTAGTCTCTCCCTATTGGCAGGTACTAAAAAACCCAAGAACCTTTCTTTTTGAAACCAGATCCTAGAAATAAATACTGAGAAATTTAATCCAAATAACAAATTAAGGATTCTTAACTGAGCTACCACTCAGGACTCTAGATCAGGGGTGAGGAATCTTTTTTCTGTTAATGGCCATTTGGATACTTAAAATTCACAAATCAGAAAATTATCAACTAATGGAACAGTGAAGTTGTTGTGCCTAGCTTTCAGCTCAGAATCAACTATGGTTGATTATCTCATTTGATCCTCAGAAAAACCCACATGATATAATTATTATCATCCCTATTTTACAATTGAGGAAACAGGTAAATAGCAGTTAAGTAGCTTAACAAGATCATAAAGCTCTGTTCTGAGGCTAAATTTTAAACTGAACTCAGCTCTTCCTATTTCTAGACCTAGTTTTTTATCCACAGAGCCACTAATCAGGAGTGATCAACATTAGGACTCTTAACACTACAGACCTGAGTATTCATAAAGAGGAAGTAGAAATGGCACTGAATAAAACAAATACAGGAGAAGCAGACAGACTGGAGCAAGTTGAAAATTTCTTTAAATGACCAACTTTCCAAGCTGAGGTATTTCATAGAACAAAATCTTCAAGGTTATATTTTGCTCTAACAAATCAAAGGCCTTTTTATATACAACTGAAGTGAAGCTTAACAAACTCTGAAGCTAAGTAACATATTGTTCATGAGTTTGGCAAGTTAAGTGCAATATAAGTTAAGCTGTCCTTCATTAAAAAAAAAAAAAAAAAAAAAAAAAACTCTCAGATTTAGACAAATCAAACCACAAAACAAACAAGAAAGAAATTAAAAAAGTAAATAGAACATTAGAAAAACTAGGTATGATAGACCTTTGGAGAAAACTGAATGGCAATAGGAAGGAATATACTTTCTTCTCAGCAGTTCATGGATCCTATACAAAAATTGACCATATATTAGGACATAAAGATCTCAAAATTAAATGTAGGAAGGCAGAAATAATAAATGCCTTCTTCTCAGATCACAATGCAATAAAAGCTACATTCAGTAAAAAGTTAGGGGTAAATAGACCAAAAAGTAATTGGAAACTGAATAATCTCATCTTAAAGAATGACTGGGTGAAAGAGCAAATTATAGAAACAATTAACAATTTCACCCAAGATAATGATAATGATGAGACATCATATCAAAATCTTTGGGATGCAGCTAAAGCAGTAATAAGGGGAAATTTTATATCTTTAGAGGCTTATTTGAAGAAAATTGAGAAAGAGAAGATTAACGAATTGGGCTTACAACTTAAAAGGCTAGAAAAAGACCAAATTATAAACCCCCAACCAAAAATTAAACTCGAAATACAAAAATTAAAAGGAGAAATCAATAAAATTGAAAGTAAAAAAACTATTGAATTAATAAATAAAACCAAGAGTTGGTTTTATGAAAAAGCCAATAAAATAGATAAACCTTTGATCAAAAAAAAGAAAGAGGAAAATCAAATTGATAGTCTTACAAATGAAAAGGGGGATCTTTCCACCAATGAAGAGGAAATTAGAGAAATAATAAGGAGTTACTTTGCCCAACTTTATGCCAATAAATTTGATAACTTAAGTGAAATGGATGACTTCCTCCAAAAATATAGGCTCCCTAGATTAACAGAGGAGGAGATAAATTGCTTAAATAGTCCCATTTCAGAAAAAGAAATAGAACAAGCTATTAATCAACTCCTCAGGAAAAAATCCCCAGGGCCAGATGGATTCACATGTGAATTCTACCAAACATTTAAAGAACAATTAGCCCCAATGTTATATAAATTATTTGAAAAAATAGGGGATGAAGGAGTCCTACCAAATTCCTTTTATGACACAGACATGGTACTGATACCTAAACCTGGTAGATCGAAAACTGAGAAAGAAAATTATAGGCCAATCTCCTTAATGAATATTGATGCTAAAATCTTAAATAAGATATTAGCAAAAAGACTTCAGAAAATCATCTCCAAGATAATACACTATGATCAAGTAGGATTTATTCCAGGAATGCAGGGCTGGTTTAATATTAGGAAAACTATTAATATAATTGACCATATTAATAATCAAATTAATAAGAACCATATGATCATCTCAATAGATGCAGAAAAAGCATTTGACAAAATCCAACATCCATTCCTACTAAAAACTCTTGAGAGTATAGGAATAAATGGATTATTCCTTAGAATAATCAGGAGTATATATTTAAGACCGTCAGTAAGCATAATATGCAATAGAAATAAACTGCAACCTTTCCCAGTAAGATCAGGAGTGAAACAAGGTTGCCCACTATCACCATTACTATTCAATATAGTACTAGAAACGCTAGCCTCGGCAATAAGAGCCGAGAAAGAGATTCAAGGAATTAGAGTAGGAAATGAGGAAATTAAACTATCACTTTTTGCAGATGACATGATGGTATACTTAGAGAACCCCAAAGACTCTGCTAAAAAGCTACTAGAAATAATTCAAAATTTCAGCAAAGTGGCAGGATACAAAATAAATCCACATAAATCCTCGGCATTTTTATATATCACTAACAAAATGCAACAGCAAGAGATACAAAGAGAAATTCCATTCCAAACAAATGTTGAGAGTATAAAATATTTGGGAATCCATCTACCAAAGAAAAGTCAGGAATTATATGAGAAAAATTACAAAACACTTGCCACAAAAATAAAATCAGATTTAAATAATTGGAAAGACATTCAGTGCTCTTGGATAGGCCGAGCAAATATAATAAAGATGACAATACTCCCCAAACTAATTTATTTATTTAGTGCTATACCAATCAGACTCCCAAGAAACTATTTTAATGACCTAGAAAAAATAACAACAAAATTCATATGGAAGAATAAAAGGTCAAGAATTGCAAGGGAACTAATGAAAAAAAACTCAGAGGAAGGTGGTCTAAGTGTACCTGATCTAAAGCTATATTATATAGCAGCAGTCACCAAAACCATTTGGTATTGGCTAAGAAATAGACCGGTAGATCAGTGGAACAGATTAGATACAAAGGACAAAAAAGGGTACATCTATAGCAATCTAATCTTTGACAAACCCAAAGATTCCAACATTAGGGATAAAAATTCATTATTCGGAAAAAACTGTTGGGAAAACTGGAAATTAGTATGGCAGAAATTAGATATGGATCCACACTTAACACCATATACCAAGATAAGATCAAAATGGGTCCATGATTTAGGCATAAAGAGGGAGATAATAAATAGATTAGAGGAACAGAGGATAATCTACCTCTCAGACTTGTGGAGGAGGAAGGAATTTATGACCAGAGGAGAACTAGAGATCATTATTGATCACAAAATAGAAGATTTTGATTACATCAAACTAAAAAGTTTCTGTACAAATAATACTAATGCAAACAAGATTAGAAGGGAAGTAACAAACTGGGAAAATATTTTTAAAAACAAAGGTTCTGACAAAGGTCTCATTTCCAAAATATATAGAGAACTGACCATAATTTATAAGAAACCGAACCATTCTCCAATTGATAAATGGTCAAAGGATATGAACAGACAATTCTCAGAGGAAGAAATTGAAACTATATCCACTCACATGAAAGAGTGTTCCAAATAACTACTGATCAGAGAAATGCAAATTAAGACCACTCTGAGATACCACTACACACCTGTCAGATTGGCTAAGATGACAGGAACAAATAATGACAAATGTTGGAGGGGATGTGGGGAAATTGGGACACTAATACATTGCTGGTGGAGTTGTGAAAGAATCCAGCCATTCTGGAGAGCAATCTGGAATTATGCCCAAAAAGTTATCAAACTGTGCATACCCTTTGACCCAGCAGCGCTACTACTGGGATTATATCCCAAAGAAATACTAAAGAGCGGAAAGAAACATATATGTGCCAAAATGTTTGTGGCAGCTCTTTTTGTTGTAGCTAGAAACTGGAAGATGAATGGATGTCCATCAGTTGGAGAATGGTTGGGTAAATTGTGGTATATGAAGGTTATGGAATATTATTGCTCTGTAAGAAATGACCAGCAGGAGGAATACAGA
The DNA here is from genome assembly GCF_048593235.1 of Sminthopsis crassicaudata. NCBI lineage: Eukaryota > Metazoa > Chordata > Mammalia > Dasyuromorphia > Dasyuridae > Sminthopsis > Sminthopsis crassicaudata. The sequence goes on from NC_133620.1 coordinate 336,850,766, forward strand.
GAGGCCTGGAGAGACTTAAATCAACTGATGCTGAGTGAAATGAGCAGAACCAGAAGATCACTGTACACTTCAACAACAATACTGTATGAGGATGTATTCTGATGGAAGTGGAAATCTTCAACATAAAGAAGATCCAACTCACTTCCAGTTGATCAATGATGGACAGAGGTAGCTACACCCAGAGAAGAAACACTGGGAGGGGAATGTAAATTGTTAGCACTAATATCTGTCTGCCCAGGTTGCATGTACCTTCGGATTCTAATGTTTATTGTGCAACAAGAAAATGATATTCACACACATGTATTGTACCTAGACTATATTGTAACACATGTAAAATGTATGGTCTTGCCTGTCGTCGGGGGGAGGGAATAGAGAGAGGGGGGGTAATTTGGAAAAATGAATACAAGGGATAATATTATAAAATATATATATATAATAAAAAAAAAAAAAAAAAAAAAACGGAAGTGAGGCAGAGTTTTTCAGCCTCACTCTTTCTTCCACAGTCATCAAAATCCAGTGTAAGACAATAATCAAGAGAACTGGCAATGGCCCGGGATGGAGTGGATGGCCTTGGTGTCTTTGATGTCTGACCAAGCTCTAAGTGCTTCATGGCTGTTGGGACAAACTGTTCTCATCCACCCATTCTGCTGCCGGGAGAAGTGTTCACATGCTAGGGATAGATATCCCCCAATTCACTGAGAGGTTGGAGGCCTATCAGTTACCACACACTTCTTTTATCCCATCTGCTAAGAAGGGTAATTGAGGTATAGCTGATACATGATATAGCTTTTTGGAACCACAGATGAGAGTTGAGTGAGATATAAATAATCACCTATATTCTATCTGTTCAGATGTCTCTATTAATTGCATTTAACAATCTCTAACACATATCATTGATATCTTTTTAAAAGTTTCTCTGATGCCCATTAATTGGGAAATGGGTGAACAAATTGTGGCATGTGTATGTAACGGAATATTGTTCTAACAGAAATGATGAGCAGACATTTTTCATTAAAAATCAGGAAAAAACTTACATAAATTCATGCTGAGTGAAGTGAGCAGAACCAGGAGAAGACTGTACACACTAACAACAACATTGTGCAGATGATCAACTCTGAAAGACTTAGCTCTTTTCAGCAATACAATGATCTAGGACAATTCTAAAAGACTCATGATAGAAAATGCTATTCACATCCAGAGAAAGTACTATTGAATCTGAATGAAGATTGAAACATACTATATTCATTTTGTCATTGTTGTTGTTTTGTGGTTCCCCCCTTTTGTTCTGATTCTTCTTTCACAAGACTATTAATGTAAAAATATGTTTAATATGATTGTTCATGTATAATCTATATCAGATTGATTGCTGTTTTGGGAAGGGATGAGGGGAAGGAGGGAGAAAAAATAGAAATCAAAATTTTATAAAAGTAAATGTCAAAAACTAATACATTTTTTTTAAAAGAAAAAAAAAGTTTCTATGTATTGCCTTAGTGTAGCCAATCAGAACTTTCAATCAGAATACTTTCTTAGAGTGTATGGAGGTGTAAATAAAAATATCTTGGTATTTTACTAATTGAGCTGTGTTCAAATACATTTGTCTATATGCATCTGTTCCTTACTTTGTAAGGTAAAAGTCTCTTGACTAGCAATTGTCTTGGAGTTTTTTTTTCCCCTAAGTACACAATAAACAAAGGGTGCAGGTATGGTCTCAGATACAGAGATGCATTGTTTTCAAGGAGGACTTTCCTATGAATGTTTACAATACAGAGATTTTGCAGGAATAATGAAGCAGCAATATGAACAGAAAGTGACTCTGATCTTCTTGACTGCCTTTCTCATCCAGGGATTTTTCATCCAATGATTTTGAAATCTTTTCCTCATCACATCTACTCTACTAGATTAGTATGTCAATCTATTGTAAGAACTCAACACATGAATATCTGGAGTAACAAGAAAGAGAAAAGGAAATAGTATTTTAAAGGATATAGAAAGGCAGTTTTCCTGGGACACTGATGCATTGTTGGTGGAGTTGTGAAAGAATCCAACCATTCTGGAAAGCAATCTGGAACTATGCTCAAAAAGTTATAAAAACTGTGCATACCTCTTTGATCCAGCAGTGCTACTACTGGGCTTATATCCCAAAGAAATACTAAAGAAGAGAAAGGGACCTGTATGTGCCAAAATGTTTGTGGCAGCCCTTTTTGTAGTGGCTAGAAATTGGAAAATGAATGGATGCCCATAAATTGGAGAATGGTTGGGTAAATTATGGTATATGAATGTTATGGAATATTATTGTTCTGTAAGAAATGACTAGCAGGATGAATACAGAGAGGCTTGGAGAGACTTACATCAACTGATGCTGAGTGAAATGAGCAGAAGCAGGAGATCATTATACACTTCAACAATGATACTGTATGAGGATGTATTCTGATGGAAGTGGATATCTTCAACATAGAGAAGAGCTATCCAATTCCAACTGATCAATGATGGACAGAATCAGCTATACCCAGAGAAGAAATACTGGGAAATGAGTGTAAACTGTTAGCATTTTTTGTTTTTCTCCCTAGGTAATTTTTACCTTCCAAATCCAATTCTTCCTTTTGCAACAATGACAACAAAAAAAATTTGGTTCTGCACATATATATTGTATCTAGGATATACTATAACATATTTAATATGTATGGGAAAGCCTGCCATGTAGGGGAGGGGGTGGAGGGAAGGAGGGGAAAATTCGGAACAGAAGGGAGTACAAGGGATAATGTTGTAAAAAATTACCTATGCATATGTACTATCAAAAAATGTTATAATTATAAATTTTTTTTTTTTTCCTGAGGCTGGGGTTAAGTGACTTGCCCAGGGTCACACAGCTAGGAAGTATTAAGTGTCTGAGACCAAATTTGAACTCGGGTCCTCCTGAATTCAAGGCTGGTGCTCTATCCACTGCACCACCTAGCTGCCCCTATAATTATAAAATTAATAAAAAATTAAAAAAAAAAAAAAAAAAAAAGAAAGAGTTTTCAGATGAAGAAATTAAAACTATTTCTAGTAATATGAAAAAATGCTATAAATGACTATTGATTAGAGAAATGCATATTAAAACAACTCTGAGGTACCACTTTATACCTCTCAGATTGGGTGAGACTACAGGAAAAACCCAATGATAAATATTGGAGGGAATATGGGAAAACTGGAACACTAATACATTGTTGGTGGAGTTGTGAACTGATCTAACCATTCTGGAGAACAATTTAGAACTGTGCCCAAAGAGCTATCAAACTGTGTGTGCCCTTTGATCCATCAGTGTGTCTACTGGATCTGTATTCCAAAGAGATCATAAAAAAAGAAAAAGGACCCACATGTGCAAAGATGTTTATAATAGCCTTTTTTATAGTGGCAAGGAATTGGAAACTGAGTAGATGCCCATCAGTTGGAGAATGACTGAATAAGTTATGGTATATGAATGTAAAAGAATATTATTGTTCTGTAAGAAACAATCAGCAGAATGATTTCAGAAAGGCCTGAAGAGACTTACATGAACTGATTCTTAGTGGAGTAGAACTAGGAAAAACTATACACTGCAACAGCAAGATTATGTGATAGGCACGGCTCTTTTCTCCCCCCTCTCCAGAAGAAAGAAATATTTATTACCATAAAAATAGATTTTTTTTCCCAGAAAATATTCACTAATATCTAACAAATACAACTTATTTAAAGAACAACTTGTCTTATCAAAGGCACAATTGTTCTTTAGACACCACTGCTCTGGGGTTCCTCTCCATACTTTTGATAAAATGTTTCAGGAAATATCTTCCTTTTCTTTTTTTCCCCTCCAAAATCATCATCTCTTTTAAGAAATAATAATAGTTTTTTATTTTCCAAAAGACATGGAAAGATAGTTTTTAAGATTCATTTTTTAATTATAGCTTTTTATTTACAAGACATATGCATGAGTAATTTTTCAGCATTGACATTTACAAAACCTTTTGTTCCAATTTTTCCCCTCCTTCCCCCCCACCAGATAGCAGGTAGACCAATACATGTTAAATATAACATTCACCTTTGCAAAACCTTTTACTCCAAATTTTTCTCCCTCTCTTCCCCCTCCTCTAGAAAACAAGTAATCCAAGATCGGTTAAATATGTGCAATTGTTCTAAACTTATTTCCACATTTATCATTTTGCACAAGAAAAATCAGATCAAATGGGAAAAAAAATAAAGAAGCAAACAACACAAAGGTGAAAATACTATGTTGTTATCCATATTCAGGATAGCTCTCTCCATCACAAGTCTATTGGAATTGTCCTAAATCACCTCATTGTTGAAAAGAGGTTGGCTGATTTTTCTTGTGAAGCATAATATGAAAATATGTTTAGAAGAATTGCACGTTTAACCTATATCAAATTACTTTCTATCTAAGGAAGAAGGAAGAAAAATTTGGAACACAAGGATTTGCAAGGGTGAATGTTGAAAATTATCTTTTCATGTATTTTTTGGGGGGAGCTCTTATTATCAAAATAAATAAAATAAAAATAAAGAAGGCAGGCACCAAAAAAATAAAGTAAAAATAAAAAGCTACTAAAAATTATCTATTTTTCCTAGTCATGGAAGGCTACATATTTATATCTATTTTATAACCAGAGGATATCAGAGACATAATAGATATGCTATAAAATGCTTTAAAGCTTACACAACAAAACATAATAAAAATAACAAGAAGTGCAATAGAATATAAAAGTGGTAAATATAAATTATAAAAAAATTACCATTCAAAATAAATAAAGGACTGGAGCAAATATATTAGTTCAATATTTGGATTCCATTTAATAGGTAGCTACAGCAAGTAAGTTACAGAGACAAGAAATCATCATGTGGAGAAATGCACGGCCTAGCTAGCTAATGAAAATTATATTAAGACAGCTTTCAGGTAGCATTTCAAATAATAAATTAACAAATAAAAATTCTAAAGTCCAATCATGATGAAACTATCAGTAATTCATTGGCACTATAAAATCTGACTTAGTCTTTCTTAATAGTAAACTGGAAATATATAACAAAAATGATATAACCATAACCCCAGAAAATAAGTTTGTATAATGATAATCTTCACAATGCTACTCAGAAGAGTAAAAAACTGGAAAAAACCAAACATCAACACTAGGCTATGGCCAAGTAAACCATAATAATTAACATGGTGAAGTCTATTAAAACTATTAATAGAGACAAATAAATTGGCTAGACAAAGATATGAAATAATTTACGTGAAATAAAAGTTGTTTTTTTTTTTTAAAAGCAGAAAATGAACTGCTAACAGACTGGAAACAATTTTGAAGAGAACTAATAGAGCTTAATATTTATTAAGCTTTTTTCTTTAAGTTTACTTAAGACCATTAAAAAAAAAAAAAAAAAAGAGATGGCTTTAAAAAAAAAAAAAAAAAAAAAAAAGGAAAAAATAGAAAACAGGTTAAAGTTGATGAGGCTTTATGCAATCATTTTGTAGAAATACATACAAAAGCCAGAGGGGAAACACTTGCAATATTATTTTCACAAAACTCAAAAAAACAGCTTACAACTAGTTTTTATAAAGTACTAAATGTTTTTAGCTAGAATGATTCAAAAGACAGGCAACATAGTATGGATAAGAACACTTGAGTTGGAGCCAGATGACATGAGTTGCCTACTGACTGGCTAACAACCACCTCTGTGTTCCTGAGTTTTTAGCCATTTGACTACTCTCATTTTCACTTCTCATATATAATAAGAGGTTAGATTAAATGATCTCTTGAATTCCCTTCTCTTTTAGCTCCAAATTCTGTGAGATGATTCAAACATAACTGTTAACATCTTATGCTACCGGGGGCAGCTAGGTGGCGCAGTGGATAGAGCACCAGCCTTGAATTCAGAAGGACCTGAGTTCAAACCTGGTCTCAGACACTTAACACTTCCTAGCTGTGTGACCCTGGGCAAGTCACTTAACCCCAGCCTCAAAAAAAAAAAAAAAAATCTTATGCTACCATGGATGGTATGTATGGATCAGTTATTTTTAAAGAATTAGAATACTGTTAGCACAAACTATGGTGAATATAATTTTATTTTTAAAAAAAGATTAAAAATACGGATCATAACATTGTATTTTCACCTTTTTGGCTGTCTGCTTGTTTTTTGTTTACTTTCTCATTTTTTTCTTTTTGATCTCATTTTTCCTATGAAGCATGATAATTATGGAAATATGTATAGAAGTGCACATGTTTAACATATTGGATTACTTGGTGTCTAGGACAGGGGATGGGGATAAGGAAAGGAGAAAAAATTTAGAACACAAGATTTTGCAAGGGTGAATGTTGAAAACTACTTTTGTATATATTTTGAAAATAAAAAGCTATTATTTAAAAAAAGAAAAAGAAAAAAGAGAAAAATTTTTAAAAACCAAAAACAAACAAAAGATTCAAAAGCCACTCCAACATATTGCAGATTTGCTGGAAAAAACCTTAATGTTGGGAAAGACTGAAATCAAAAGGAAAAGGGGATGTCAGAGAATGAGAGAAATAAATAGTGTAATAGAAGTAACAAACCTGAGTATAGATAAATAGAATGAGTAGAAAAGAAAAGGTCCTAGCATGCTACAGGGGTCATGCAGAGTTAGTCAATTACTGAACAAGTAACAGATTATATCACCAAAAATAAAATAAATACAGAAAACAATATATCAAGTGAAGAGTAAAAAGGTATGCCAGAAGTCCCAGGGATGTGATGCACAAAGCAATTTATTAATTTGGCAATTCTTGAAAAAGTTGCTTGAACACACTGTAACCTTTATAATGATTTTAGTTGATTATTCAAAAACTTCAGACTAAACTTTTGAATAGTATCCAAATGTAAAATTTTTTCTATGTAAAACCCACTAACTGTCAAAAACAAGTGACAGAAAACAACAGTACTTTTCAGTGAAATAGAGAAACTCATTATGGTTTTGTCAAGTGTTAAACCCATTTCCATCTCCTAAAGTAAAAAACAATTCCAAATTAAAGAGGACATCAAATCAAAGTCACTTGATGTATACAGAAAACACAACATAGCTCCAAAAACTATATTTGGCAATTGCATCACCTCACACAAACTTTCTCCACTAATATAAAATGTCTCTTGGAATTGAGATTATGAATAGACTTCAAGGAAACATAAAAAACTGAGATTGGAAGACTGAATTCAGGGGATGTAAGCACAACTATAGATATCTTGGTTTCCTCCAAGCAAGACCCCCTGAACATAGACATCAAGGAAAAGGCTGTGGCTAAACATGTTAAGAAATTTACTGACATGATGAAATCAAAGTTTAATGAGAAGAAAATATTTAATACAATTAGCACCTACCCATTATCTGTCTTAATGTATGCTTTTAGAATTGCAAAATGGACTGCAACTTTTGGAAAACATATTAACAAAAACTTGCACAATATTAATGGAACATAGGATTCATCATTCCCCCCTTCCCCTCCTGCCCCCCCCACCCACTGGGGTTAAGTGACTTTCCCAGGGTCACACAGCTAGGAAGTGTTAAGTGTCTGAAACCACATTTGAACTCAGGTCCTCCTGAATTCAGGGCTGGTGCTCTATCCACTGTGCCACCTAGCTGCCCCCAGGATTCATCATTTTAAGATAGCTACAAAAAGATGAATGCTTCTTTGCTGAAAAGGAGGGAAAAGAACTGAGATGGAAATTCTTAAGAGCACATGACAAATAGGTTCAAAACGTTCAGAAACACTTTTGGAACAAGTAGATAGTATTTCCTCAAGTAATGGTGGTAAAAGTTGATCATGGGTTTTTGGATTTGTCTAATATAACTTAAAATGGTTTCTCTCTAGAAAGAATCTATGAAATGGTTAAGATCCAAAAATGAAATATAAAAGCCTTCCATAAATGACAGTCATATGAACATAACCAGCAAACAGTATGGTGAACAGGAAGCACTAAAGCAAATGGCTGAGTCATGTAGATTTGTTTCTGGAAACAAGAGGGGCTTTATGATGGCAATTCAGGAATAGGTCACTGCAGCTAGAAATTATAAAAAGGCTATTCTTAGGGAGGTGGGACTTAATAATCTATGTAGATTACATAAGGCAATAGTAGGAACTAAAGCACCCATCACTACTGGCCTTTAAAATTTAGTACCTAACATATCTAATAAGACAAGATCTGGTGATTAGATGCATATACCAGAAGCTTAATGGAATGACATAAATACAGACCTCAAAAACTAATGGAGATTTCAAGTAAACTACTAGAATTGAAACTATCATCATAGACCTATCCACAATTGGCTAGACATGACACTGGTCTATAAAAACTGGAGATCAACCTTTGTTTTTAATTTTTAAAAACTGTTGTTGGCAGAGCAGCTAGAATGCACATGGATAGAGCACCCGCCCTGGAGTCAGAAGGATCTGAGTTTAAATCCAGCCTCAAAAAACATATTAACACTTACTAGCTGTGTGACCCTGGGCAAAACACTTAGCCCTAATTGCCTCTAAAAACAAAAACAAAAACAAAATTGCTATTGATGATTGGATATGTGAGGAAAAGGGAGGGAGTGAGGAGCCAAGGAAAATACTACAATTGCAACCCGAGGTGATAAAAGACAGTAATGATCTTGACAGAAATAGGAGAATTCAGAAGTGTAGGGATGTTCTGGGAAAAAGAGAATGAGTCCGGTTTTGGATGTCCAAAAAAGAATTCATTCTCTTCTTCTCCAAAGCTCCCATTTTCTGAATTCTTCCTTAGTTGTCCTGGTCACTCAAGTTCACAAACCTGGTGTCATTCTCGAATCCTCTCACTACCCATATCCAGCCAGCTGCCCAATTTTGTTTATCTATCCCCAACATCTGTCAAAGAATCCTCTTTCTGACCTCTCACAGTCACCAGCCCTTACTCACCAGGACAACTAAAGGAGCTTCCTAGTGTAAATGCCTCAGGTCTTTCAACTTTCCAATTCAATTTCCAGAAAGATGGCAAAGTCATTTTCTTAAAGTAAAGTTCAATATATAACACCTCCCCACCTCTTAGTAAAAACTCTCATGGATCTCTATTATCTACCTGTCTGATACAAACTCCTATTTGGCATTTAAAACACTTCCCACTCTAGCCCCTTCCTAATTTTCCAGTCTTTTTACATAGTATTTTCCTTCACAATCCAGCCAAAGTGGCTTACTTGTTATTACTCATATATAAGATTCCATTTCCTATCTCTGAGTCTTTGAACTGGCTGTTCTCTATATCTCTCATCAGAGCCTTATCTCCTATAATAATCCCTTGTTTTCTTCAAGATTCTGCTGCAACACTATCTTCTGCAGGAGGCCTTTCTTGGTCCTACTACTTTCTTCTCCAAGGTTCCCTTGTATTTCATAGGTCTATACTCATATGATTGTATTGCTCTCACAACAGAATGCCAATTCCATGAAATTAAGGACTATCTTCTTTTTGTCTTTTATCTTCCCAGGGCTCAGCACAGTACCTGACACATAGTAAGAACTTAATAAATGCTTGTGGATTGTCTCCTCTCTCTGGGGCCTAACAAATAAGAGGGAAGATTTTCATTACTAGCATTCTACATCCTATTCAATCTCTGCATCCCTGACATAATAAAAAGCAGCTCTTATTGCTGAAACATCAGTATGAAGAATACGAAACAAAGCTGTTAAGGCATTGGATGGTGGAGAGAACTACAGGAATGACAGCAGAACCTGACCTCATATAAGGCAGATGTATCACCAGCACTTATTCTTACAAACTTCTCCACAAACTAGTTCAAGAAATAAGACTGAAGGATACTTGACAAATTATTAGAGATGAACAAGGTACTAAAGAAAAGAGTACACTTTTAAAGTCTAGATTTAAATAAGACTTCAATGAGTTTAATGCCAAGAATCACTATCAGCAAGAATCCCTGGATGGTTTCACTCATTGATCTCTAGATAAAGACTAACCGTGCCCCATCTCGGTCTGGGCGTAGGTGCCAATTATCTTGAGTCCTTTGGATGGAGGCAGCCATTTCTGTTGCTGAGCAGTGGTGCCCTGATTCAGCAAGGTAGGGATAAACATGGAGTAATTGAGGCCAACCGGTTCCACAAAATTGATCATATGTAGTCTACAGGAGAGAAAAGAAAAGGATCTCAGCCTAACTCTAGTAACTGCCTGAAAAGACTTTTTTCCTATATATTAACCTCTCTAAATAGTTCTCACCTATGAAGCCATAAATGTTACATCCTTCATCTTTCAAATTTTGTAATATTTTCCATACATACCACATTCACTGTTTTATAACTTGATGGACCTGCAAATGAAAACTCCTGGAGTACATTCTTTGGTAGCTCTGCTCTTAGTCTAGTTAGTAATTCAGGATGAGATTTCTTCTTAAAACTGCTTTTGATTAGTTCTTGAAAGTAAATCCTTCCTAGATAGCAACTGAAAAGTGTATTCTTATAGAAGATCAAAAGAGATTCCTCCAGAGAATTCACCTGTTTTTGGTGAACAACTGTTTTTACTTTTTCTTTGCTTAGGGAACCAAAGGTAGTGATGGGAATAGCTACATACTCAGATAAAGTATATTTGTTGCTGTTGTTCAGCAGTTATCTGACTCTTCATGACCCCATTAGGAGTTTTCTTGGCAAAAATATTGGAATGGTTTGCCAGATCATTTTATAGATGAGGAAACACAAGTAAACACAAGATCACACAACTAGTGTCTGAGACCAGATTTAAACACAGAAAGAGCTCTTCTGGACTCCAGGTCTTATACTCTAACCACTGCACCACCTAGCTGCACATAAAGTGTATTAGGACATAAAAATTCTTAGTAAAGTAAATAGTACAGCTAATATCTCACAAGTCTATCTTCAATGGTTTTGGAATTAAACACTAACATCATAAGACTAATTATATCTACCTGGAAATTGAATAACAATAAAATTCATCCTAACTATCACCTCATACAAAGTAATTTCTGAACCAAAAAACCAAATCACATAAATCAATTAACCTTTGTTAAAGAATACCAATACTAAAAAGAAGAGAGTAAATATACTGTCAATCTCCAATAAATTTAAAGAATTAAAACTGTAGAAATAGTATTTTAATGACTCCTGAATAAAGAAATAGCAGTGATTACTATTCCTGTTTTGAGGATTTCTTTTTTTTTTTTCCCCTGAGGCTATGGTTAAGTGACTTGCCCAGGGTCACACAGGTAGGAAGTGTTAAGTGTCTGAGACTAGATTTGAACTCCGGTCCTTCTGAATTCAGGACTGGTGCTCTATCCACTGCACCACCTAGCTGCCCCTTTTTTGAGGATTTCTTGAAGAGAAAAGAAATCAGATGGAATTCCTATTCACAGGAAGATATCAAGCCACTCCCCATTATTAGGGAAGGTAACAGGAATATGTCATCATTCTTCCTTATTTCTTCATGTGAAACAGTACACAAACTGATAGAATCATAAATAAAGGAAATGTAGATCGACTCCAGTTCTCTCAATTTAAAGAAACTAAGTGAAGCTTGAAGACCTGCCTATGGCCACACAGAGAAGCAAAGTTAAGATTCAAACAGAGCCATCAACCTTCAAAGCCACTGCTCATTCCACACCACCAAGCTGCTCAATCATCTGACAATTTCAATCACTTAAAGGAACTCCTACACTAATTCTACATTTCTCAATCCCAATAATTTGAATGAATTTAACTAAAGAGTTACATAAGTCTATTTGAACAACTAAATTCTGGATGTCAAATCCTGTTTTTGTGTCAACAAAGCAATAAAATGAGTTGCTTATTATAATGTATTAAATTAAAAATGCCTGAATACCAGTAAAGATCAAACTTGATTTGTGGGGAGAAAAGAAGGAAGAACAGGAATTAATTCCCTGCCAAAGTTATTTTAGTTAACACCAGCACAATTTCAAATTAAGTGATCTTAATATTGGAAAAGATCCTAGAGATCATCTAGTCCATGCCTTTAATACCATAAATATGGGAATTCCAGGCCAGTGATAATATTACTTCTCTAAGGTTACACAATTAATTAAATATCAGAGTTGTGAAAAATTGTCTTCTGATGCCAAATCAGCTAGAGGTTCTTCTTCAACAACTCCATAATTATAGACCCATAAGTCATTAAAATAAAAGGAACATTAAAAACATTGTCTAGAAAAGTTCAAATCTCAGTAATCCCTGGATAGATTTAGAGGACTCTTTCAGAAGGTCAAAGTATTCTTTAAGGGAAGAAATGAGTTGATTAGAACTTCAAATCACTTCTAAATTATAAATTATCTCACTCCATGCCACCTGATAAAGCTATAGTATAATCTACTCAAAGAATACCCATGAAGTATATTTGTGACTAAACTCTCCTGAATTCCTATTTTTTTTTTAAATTTCCTGACCACTTTTGATATATCTCAATCCAAATATAGATGAAATTATTTCAATATGCAATTTTTTTTAACTTAAATCCTGCCTAAGGCAAAGATTTTATGACTTCAGCTTAAATGTTTTTTTTCTGGGAGAAAATTTTGACATTATCGGAATTATTATGATGACTTCTTTAGAATGTTTTCAAGGTAAATTGTGATGTGATACAAAGAAGACTCAAATGGAATTCAGAAGATCTACCATATGTAAAGTACCTATGCATTAAGTAGGGGACAAATGTATCTAAATGTATCTAAGCAAAGTGTAGGTGGAGCTTTGCAACTTGTCTTTTGTTTTCCTTTTGGAGTAGGATCAGAATGTGTCTGGCACAGGTGACCAATGCTTTTCACATGTACCTGCTGCTATGAAGTTTATGTGACTTTAATTTGTCATCGTAGATATGTCATAGAGTTGTTTGATTTGGGGCAAGTCACTTGAATTTTCTCAGATTATCACTCATTAAATAAGAGAATTGAGGAAAATGATCTTCAAGATCTCTTCCAACTTAAGTTTCGGTAATTTCATAGGTCCTTCACTTTGCTCCCTTAGAAGATTTCTCAGCTATCAGTCTTGTCCCTCAAGGTTAATACAAGTTGTAAAAAATAAAGACATACAATGACATCTTAAAGTAACTAGTCAATATAGCGAGTACAAAAAGGAGAGCTTAAATAAACTATATTTTTCTATCAGTATTTTTTTTTTTTAAACATGGATTGTTTTGGGCATAAATATTTTCTTGATTGTTCAAAAATTGCTATGAAGGGGGAAATTCTTTCAGTATGAGACACTCATAAACCAAAGAAACTATAAACAATATTATCAAGTTTAAATATTCCTTATCCAGAATGAAAATAAAAACAAATTCCGGACAAAATGAAGAACACAGGAGTTCTAATAATAAAGTATATGTTTGGCATTTATCAGCTAATTAGAGTCTACATATAAAATGAATTCCATTTAAAAAACTACTAACTATAATAATGTTCAATTCTTAGGACACTTTCCATCAATTCCATCAGTGTATTAATGGGAAAATCATTAATTGATATTATGTAGATTAATATCAATTAATGATCTTCCCATTACACTTTTTTTCATGATTTTTGACAAGTTATTTATTACAGTTACAAAGGCTTATCTCACACCCTGCACCAAAATGAGATAAAATCTTCAAATTTCAGTTTCTCAAGAATGTTCTTGTTACCATGAGATGTTTCTGGGTTCACTACAAAAAAAAAAAATAAATTTTCAAATGGGACACAACTCTAAGAAACAAAAAGTGGTGAGCAAAGTGTACTTTTTTAAACAGATACCCAAGAGTAAGAACTGAAAAATCTCTTATCAATGGACAATTCTCTAAAGTTTAGATACTAGTATAAGATGACAGATAGATGGGGCAGCAGAATCCATAAACCTTTTACTTAAAGAGGAAAGAAAATAACCTCCCTGGACATTGAGTGACTAGTCCAAGGTCGGCAAGCAGTAGCGTGTCAGAGGCAGCAGTTGAGCCTAGGCCTCTAACTCCGCCAGAAATGATTCTGCCTCTGCAGAATAACAACGCAAAGGAAGGTGAGACTCTAGTTTGGGCCTCAGATCTATTACTTAGTCTGACAAAGCGGACTTTGCAGGTTCCCTTTTAACATTACTTAACATTTATCTATTTTGAACATGTTATCCTGATGTCTATGGAAAAAAAAAAAAAAAAAAAGCAAAGTTGGCTTCCTTTTCAATCCTATGCATTTGATTTTATGCTTTCAAAAATATTATTCAGATAATTCCAGAAGATATGACACCATAAAAAAAGGTTACAACCCTTGATCATTCTAGACTATTAAGAACTAGAAAAGCATAGACCCAATCACACATACACACAGACAGATTGAAGAGAATAAAAAATTAGAAAAGCCCCTTTTCCCACAGCAGTTGAAGCTCGCATTTCTGGACCATTCCAACACTTACCTTTTAAACCACAGGATCTCCTCTGGGTCGGCAATGCCGAAGTCTCGAATCTTCTTCACCATGGCGGCACTCTTTTTGACAGCTATCTCGTAGCGCTGGCTCCGGGAAAGGAAATTCAAGTCTTCATGCTTAAAGTCCGGATCGTTCAGAATCAAGTTTTCTGAAGTTCCCAGGGAGAGGAGGAGGAGAGAGATAATTCAGAAACATAACCATCTCCGCGGGAGACTGAGAGGCGTTTTTAAGCGCTAAACGCGGAATAAAAAAGACAGCGAGACAGCTCCCTAAAAGGTCACGGTTTAGTGGGGACGCCACATACAAACCCTACTGCGAACAGGATAAACTGGGGCGATCAACGCAGGAAAGGCACTAGACCCGGGGGGCTGGAAAGGCTGCGTGCAAGAGAGGGGCTTTAGAGGGGACTGAGGAGAAGCTGAAAGCCGATTAACGGCGAGCTCCCAACTCTTCCCTAGCAGCCACAGGGGCGAGCCCGACAACGGGGGATGGAACAGAGGGCAGAGCTCTTCCATCGCCACCGGCCGCCCTGAGCGCCCGAGGGCTCTCCGCCGCCCCGCACGGAAGCTCGCCCCTGCAGCAACCCCGCCCGCCGCTCTCACCGATCTCCCGGCGACGCCGGGTCCTCTCGGGGCCTCCATCCAGGATATAAGTAAGTTTCTCTGCGTCGAAGCTAGCAGCGTCCCGCTCCCTGCGCAAATCTGGGTTCATGGTGAGGGCAGTGATGGGGCGGAAGGCGATGGCGATCGGACGTCCACAGCTCTGACAGCCCGTTCACTCCCTCGCAAGGTTCTGTAGTGTCGGCCCGGACTAGGGCCGGCCCTTCCACTTGCAGCACCGCCCCGTGGGCCCTCGCCCCTCGGCACGTGATTGCGGCCCTGCACCCCGGGACTGGAGGGCCTTAATCCAGCGAGAGCGGAGCCAGGAGGAGGAGGCTGAGCTACCCCCTCTTTCACTCTAGGGATGAAAGCCGGGCTGTGGGCGGGACTTGAGGCAGAGAGCCTCCCATCTTGCCTCCGCCACGCAGGCCTGGACGTAAGGCAAAGCGTCATCCTGCCTCCCTCCTTCTGCCTTCCGCCTCTCCCCGAGGGCGGCTTTGCTCCCGTCACGTGATGTGCTCGCGTTCACGTGGGAACAATTCTCTTTTCTCTCCCCCCACATATCTACTCCCGCCGCCGAAGCTACGACTGCGGGTACCTTGGTCCAGGTGGGTGAGAATATAGGAGGGGGGAGGGAGAGGAAAGAGGGGGAGTGAGAAACTCCGCGCCTGCGCTTCAGAGCCTCACTCCTCGCCCGGTACCCGGAAGTCCGGGGAACGAGGCGTGACCGGAAGTCGGGGAGGAGCGGACCTTCTTACTGGAAAAGACGCTGTGACTTTTCGCTGCAGTTCGCTGCTCTTGCAGTGAGGAAGAAATTTTGTTTAAAAAATAAGTGGTGCTGTGAATTTTCTGAGCCCCCCACATTATGAATTCTCAGTTCGAGCTGTTCGATTCCTACTTGAGTCAGACCTAGAAGCCTTTGCAGAATCCACAGCGCCCCCCCCCCCCCCAGGGGCGTGAGGGAAGGGCACGGATAACGTACTTGCATCGGGGTTTGTGTCTCGTCTACCTCCTCAGTCTGGGATTTGACGTTTTGATGTCTGACTGACACATAGCTCAGGGCTAAGACACGGAGAAGAAAGTTAAAAGGGATTTAGAGCTGGTCATGGTTCGAGTCTCAGTGCTGCAGATCACTTAGTTTTCCCTGGTCTAAACTTTCCCACCTCTAAAATGAGGGGAACTGACAACTCCTAATCCTCCACAGCAACACTGTGCTGAAGGGATCAGGCTGAAATGCAGGGGGGAAATATTTATCAAAATAAAAATCTGGAGGAGGGATGTTGAAATACAAAGTGCAATCAATCCACTTAAAAAAGACTTGATAAAGTAGTCCAGCTGCAGTGTACAGTACAGGAATGGAAATAGAGGGAAAATGACAGGAAAGGTAGGTTGGAGCCAGATTCTAGAGGATCTTAAATAGCATTATAATAAATGCATACTTTTCCCAAAAAGGTCACAAAAGAGGGAAAAGGAACAATCTGTGCAGAAATGTTTGTAGCAGTAGTGATAAGGGACTGAAAATTGAGTGCATGCCCATCAGTTGGGAAATGGCTGAATAAATTCTTGTTCTTTAAGAAATGACCTGCAGGATAATACAGAGAGGCCTGGAGAAATTTACATGAATTGATGCTGAGTGAAATGAGCAGAACCAGGAGATCATTATACATGGCAACAACAAGATTATACAATGATCAATTCTGATGGACATGATTCTTTTCAACAAGGAGTTGATTCAGGCCAATTCCAATAGACTTGTGATGGAAAATGCCATTCACACAATGGCAGAGAATTGTGAAGTCTGAATGTGGACCAAAACATAGCATTTTCTTCCTTTTTTTTTTTTTTTTTTTTTTTTGTTGTTGTTTTTCTCTCCTGGTTTTTTCCCTTTTGGTCTGATTTTTCTTGTACAACATGACAAATATGGAAATATGTTTAAAAGAATTATACATATTTAACCTAAAAAAAAATGTATACTTTTATTCATTAGGCAGTAGCGAACACTTAAGATAATCTGTGTATTGGTATCCAAATGATAGGTAATGAAAACCTAAACTGGGGTTATTACAGGGAAATGAAAAAGTGGGAACAGATCTAAGAAATATTTTCAGGCAGAGGTGTAAGTTGTATTAGATCTAACAGATACCACTTAAGAATAGGTAAACAACTAAACTCAACACTCATTCCTAGGTAGCTTCTGTTCTACTCCTTTAAGAGAATTTAGATTTTTGTTTATTTGATATTTGTCCTGGGTGCAAAAATGTCTAGGTATGGCTCTGTTGCCAGGATAGAAACAACAGAGAAAATAAAGAGGCTTCTAGGAGTGTGTATAATAGAAATAGAGAAAGTAGATTTTTGAGGAAAAATGAGTTCAAATTTGGACATGTTAATCTTGAGTTATCAGCAGGACATTGAAGTGAAGAGGTTCAGCAAAAATTATAAATTCAGGCTTGGAATTCAAAGAGGAGGTTGATAATAACTATATCAATTTGTGAGTACATAGATATGAAAGTGGCTGAGATCCACAAGAAATAGAGTCTAAACCATTGGTCCTCAAACTTTAAATAGGGGGCCAGTTCCCTGTCCCTCAAACTGTGGGAGGGCCAGACTATAGTAAAAATAAAACTTCACACTCTGTCTCCACCCCTCTGCCCATTTGCCATAACAGCAGTAGGCATAAACATCCTCAGCAGGCTGCATCTGGCCTGAGGGTCATAATTTGAGAACCCCTGCAGAAGAGGCTAAAACTTTGAGAGATGTCTACATTTAGGAGACAGCTAGAAGAGGAGGACTCCATAAAACATTTTCAAAGAGCATGGAGTAGTTTACCTGTCAGATCTCTGGATAAGAAAAGAATCTATGATCAACCGAGATAGAGAGGATTACAAGATATAAAGATGGATAATTTCTTTTTTTTATTATTATTATATATATATATATATATATTTTCATAATATTATCCCTTGTATTCATTTTTCCAAATTATCCTCCCCCTCCCTCTACTCCCTCCCCCCGATGACAGGCAATCCCATACATTTTACATATGTTACAATATAACCTAGATACAATACATATGTGTAAATACTATTTTCTTGTTGCACAATAAGCATTAGATTCCGAAGGTACATGTAACCTGGGCAGACAGATATTAGTGCTAACAATTTACATTCACTTCCCATTGTTTCTTCTCTGGGTGTAGCTACCTCTGTCCATCATTGATCAACTGGAAGTGAGTTGGCTCTTCTTTATGTTGAAGATTTCTGCTTAAGATGGATAATTTCTTAAAAATAATAACTTTTTATTTTCAAAATACATGCAAAGATAATTTTCAACATTCACCATTGCAAAACCCTGTGTTTCAAAATTTTCTCTGTCACTTTGCCCATCTACCCCCCAAGACAGCAAATAATCCAAATTATGTTTAACACACAATTTTTCTGCATATATTTCAGTATTTATCATGCTGCACAAGAAAAATCAGATGAAAAAGGAAAAAAAAATGAGAAAAAAAGCAAGTAAACAACAACCAAAGAGGTGAAAAAACTATGTTGTCATCTACATACAGTCCCAACATACAGTATTTCTACATACAGACTTTCTGAATGCAGATGGCTCTCTCTATCACAAGTCTATTGAAATTAGCCTGAATCATCTTATTGTTGAAAAGAGCCATGTCCAGACTACCAAAAATATAGGCTTCCCAGATTAACAGAGGAAGAAGTAAATTGCTTAAATAGTCCCATTTCAGAAAAAGAAATTGAACAAGCTATTAATCAACTCCCTAAGAAAAAAATCTCCAGCACCAGATGGATTTACATGTGAATTCTACCAAACATTTAAAGAACAATTAGCCCTAATGTTATATAAACTATTTGAAAAAATAGGGAATGAAGGAGTCCTACCAAACTACTTTTATGACACAGACATGGTACTGATACCTAAACCAGGTAGGTTGAAAACTGAGAAATTAAACTATAGACCAATCTCCTTAATGAATATTGATGCTAAAATCTTAAATAAGATATTAGCAAAAAGACTACAGAAAATCATCCCTAGGATAATACATTTTTTTTTTTTTTTTTTTTTTAATTTTATTTTATAATTATAACATTTTTTGACAGTACATATGCATGGGTAATTTTTTACAACATTATCCCTTGCACTTACTTCTATTCAGATTTTTTCCCTTCCTCCCCCAAACCCCTCCCCCAGATGGCAAGCAGTCTTATATATGTTAAATATATTACAGTATAATTTAGATACAATATATGTGTGTAGAACCGAATTTTTTGTTGCACAGGAAGAATTGGATTCAGAAGGTAAAAATAACAGTTTACATTCATTTCCCATTGTTCCTTTTCTGGATGTAGCTGGTTCTTTCCATCATTAATCAATTGGAATTGGATTAGCTCTTCTCTATGTTGAAGAAATCCACTTCCATCCGCATACATCCTCGTACAGTATCATTGTTGAAGTGTATAATGATCTTCTGGTTCTGCTCGTTTCACTCAGCATCAGTTGATGTAAGTCTCTCCAAGCCTCTCTATATTTCTCCTGTTGGTCATTTCTTATAGAACAATAATATTCCATAACATTCATATACCATAGTTTACCCAACCATTCTCCAATTGATGGACATCCATTCATCTTCCAGCTTCTAGCCACTATGAAAAGGGCTGCCACAAACATTTTGGCACATACAGGACCCTTTCCCTTCTCTAGTAGTTCCTTGGGGTATAAGCCCAGTAGTAGTATGGCTGGGTCAAAGGGTATGCACATTTTGATAACTTTTTGGGCATAATTCCAGATTGCTTTCCAGAATGGTTGGATTCTTTCACAACTCCACCAACAATGCATCAGTGTCCCAGTTTTCCCACAGCCCCTCCAACATTCATCGTTATTTATTCCTGTCATCTTAGCCAATCTGACAGGTGTGTAATGATACCTCAGAGTTGTCTTAATTTGCATTTCTCTGATCAATAGTGATTTGGAACACTCTTTCATATGAGTGGAAATAGTTTTAATTTCATCATCTGAAAATTGTCTGTTCATATCCTTTGACCATTTATCAATTGGAGAATGGCTTGATTTCTTATAGATTAAAGTCAATTCTCTGTATATTTTGGAGATGAGGCCTTTATCAGAACCTTTAACTGTAAAAATTTTTTCCCAATTTGTTACTTCCCTTCTAATCTTGTTTGCATTAGTTTTGTTTGTGCAGAAACTTTTTAATTTGGTGTAATCAAAATGTTCTATTTTGTGATCAATAATGGTCTCTAGTTCTCCCTTGGACACAAACTCCTTCCTCCTCCACAAGTCCGAGAGGTAAACCATCCCATGTTCCTCCAATTTATTTATAATTTCGTTCTTTATGCCTAAATCTTGGACCCATTTTGATCTAATCTTAGTATGTGGTGTTAAATGTGGGTCCATGCCTAGTTTCTGCCATACTAATTTCCAGTTTTCCCAGCAGTTTTTGTCAAATAGTGAATTCTTATCCCAAAATTTGGGATCTTTGGGTTTGTCAAAGATTAGATTGCTATTTTTATTCACTATCTTGTCCTGTGAACCTAACCTATGCCACTGATCAACTAGTCTATTTCTTAGCCAATACCAAATGGTTTTGGTGACTGTTGCTTTATAATATAGCTTTAAATCAGGTACACTTAGACCACCTTCCTCTGACTTTTTTTTCATTAGTTCCCTTGCAATTCTCGACCTTTTATTCTTCCATATGAATTTTGTTGTTATTTTTTCTAGGTCATTAAAATAGTTTCTTGGGAGTCTGATTGGTATAGCACTAAATAAATAGATTAGTTTGGGGAGTATTGTCATCTTTATTATATTCGCTCGGCCTATCCAAGAACATTGAATGTCTTTCCAATTATTTAAATCTGACTTTATTTTTGTGGCAAGTGTTTTGTAATTTTGCTCATATAATTCCTGACTCTCCTTTGGTAGATAAATTCCCAAATATTTGATACTATCGACTGTTATTTTGAATGGAATTTCTCTTTGTATCTCTTGCTGTTGGATTGTGTTGGTAATGTATAAAAATCCTGAGGATTTATGTGGATTTATTTTGTATCCTGCGACTTTGCTAAAATTCTGAATTATTTCTAATAGCTTTTTAGCAGAGTCTTTGGGGTTCTCTAAGTATACCATCATGTCATCTGCGAAAAGTGACAATTTGATTTCTTCATTTCCTACTCTAATTCCTTGGATCTCTTTCTCGGCTCTTATTGCCAAGGCTAGAGTTTCTAGTACTATATTGAATAGTAATGGTGATAGTGGGCAACCTTGTTTCACTCCTGATCTAACAGGGAAAGGTTCTAGTTTATCACCATTACATATGATGTTTACTGAAGGTTTTAAATATATGCTCCTTATTATTTTAAGGAATAGTCCATTTATTCCTATACTCTCAAGCGTTTTTAGTAGGAATGGATGTTGGATTTTATCAAATGCCTTTTCTGCATCTATTGAGATGATCATATGGTTTTTATTAATTTGATTATTAATATGGTCAATTATACTAATAGTTTTCCTAATATTAAACCAGCCCTGCATTCCTGGTATAAATCCCACTTGGTCATAGTGTATTAGGATAATACATTATGATCAAGTAGGATTTATACCAGAAATGCAGGGCTGGTTTAATATTAGGAAAACTGTTAGTATAATTGGCCATATTAATAATCAAATTAATAAAAACCATATGATCATCTCAACAGATGCAGAAAAAGCATTTGATAAAATACAACATTCTTTCCTACTAAAAACACTTGAGAGTATAGGAATAAATGGACTTAAAATAGTCAGGAGCATATATTTAAAACTGTCAGTAAGCATCATATGTAATGGGGATAAACTGGAACCTTTCCCAATAAGATTAGGAGTGAAACAAGGTTGCCCACTATCACCATTACTATTCAATATTGTATTAGAAATGCTAGCCTCGGCAATAAAAGTCAAGAAAGAGATTAAAGGAATTAGAGTAGGTAGAACCCCAGAGATTCTAATAAAAAGTTATTAGAAAAGAGCCATGTCCAAAAGATGTATAATTTTGCTTACATTAAATTAAAAATGATTTTGCAAAAATAAAACCAATGCATTTAAGATTAGAAAAAAAAAAGCAGAAAGCTGGACAATAATTTTACAAGTTTTTCTTTAAAGGCTTCATTTCTCAAATATATAGAGAACTGAATCAAATTTATAAGAATACAAGTCATTAACCAATTGATAAATGGTCAAAAGATACAATAGGCAGATGAAGAAATCAAAGCTATCGATAATCATGAGAAAAATATTCTAGATCTGTATTGATTAGAGAAATGAGCAGAAAAAACTGTAAAAACTTATATGAACTGATGTAGAGTGATATCAGCAGAACCAAGAGAACATTGTACATGGTAACACTGACACTGTGTTGATCAACTGAATATCTTTGCTATTCTCAGTAATACAAAGATCCAAGACATTTCTGAAGGATTTATGATGAAAAATGCTGTCTACAGGGCAGCGAGGTGGTGCAGTGGATAGAGCACCAGCCCTGAAGTCAGGAAGACTTGAGTTCAAATGTGGTCTCAGACACTTAATACTTCCTAGCTGAGTGACCCTAGGCAAGTCACTTAACCCCAATTGCCTCAGGGGGGAAAAATGCTATCTTATCTCTAGAGAAAGACTTGATGGAGTCAGAATGCAGATTAAAGTAAATTATTTTTTCATTTTTTTTTTTTTCATTTTTTTGGTCCATGTTTTCTTTCAACAGGACTAATATGGGAATATGTTTTAAATGATTGCGCAGATATAATATATCAAATTGCTTGTTATCTCAGGGAGTGGGGGAAGAAAAGGGAAGAGGAAAGAATTTGGAGGGGTCAAAAAATTTTTTAATGGAAGTTATAAATTGTTTTTACATGTAATTAGGAAAAAAATCAAAATCTTGTTCTCGCAGAAGAGTAGGTGGAAAGTGCAGGTTTATGGAAGCTAAGACAGGAGAGCTTCAACAAAGAAGATTACAGAGAGGGAGAGAAAGAGATATATAGATATAGACAGAGACAGAGACATAGAGTGAACAGTATCAGTGTTACAAATATAGAAAGGTTGATGATAGAAAAAAAAAAAAAAACAGTCCATGGATATTATAATAAGGATGCTGTAATAATGAGGAAGAGATGTTGGAGGCTATTTCAAAACAAGAAAGATGAAGTTATATATTACAAAAGACAAATAACAGGTGGGTTCTACATAAATTACGTGGTAGAAAACATGCTAGAATTCAAGTTAAATTTGAATGTGTCTCTGATTTACTAGTGTGATTATAAGGAAATCACTTAACTACCTTAAACCTTAGTTTCCTTCTCTATAAAATATAGTCTAAGCATTCTTATAGTACCTGTAAGGTTAGTACTTATAGAAACTATGGGTTTGTCAGTTAACTTCTGAATCTCAATTTCCTCATGTATAAAATGGGGATTTTGAAATGCATTGTCATGATGTCTGGCCTTAGAAGTAGGAAGATCTGGCTTCAAGTTAGGCTTCTGAAACATACTAGAGTTTTAATCCCATGACTTCTCAGTATTCATGGTAACACTGTGATGTCATTGGTCCTCTTCCAAATAAAGAATGAACTACCGTACCATTTCTGGAAATTCTTTAAGATGTTAAATTACTGAGCTCCTGATCTATATTGAAGAGGGAGTTCCTCCAACTGGAATTCTCTATGCTAATGAAATCAAATCTTTAAGATTTTATATGTCTTTAGGACTTATATTACAGAGCTGTTATAAAGAAAGTGCTTTATAAACTTTTAAAGCACCATGTAAATGTCAGTTATGATGATGACTGATAATTGTCTCCCCCCTGGACTCTAAACTCTGATTGGGTAAGTATGATAGAACTTCACAGAATTTTCTAACTTGGCACTTGGCCCAGTGTTTTGCACAATGTAGGCAATTAATAAATACCTGTTGAATGACCGAACAAAGGAATAACTAGACAAGTAGGGCCTACAAGTAAATAAAATTGTCTTTTATTAAACCATCTATGGAACTGAACTTTTTAAAAAGAGTGAGGATTTACTGGGTTTTCAAAGATAGCACATGTTGTTTGACAGACTTCAAAGACCTGTGTTAATACCCTTGAATGGCATCTTGACAAAGTGGAGAGAGTGCTGGTTTCCTCTAGAACCAGGAAAACCTGAGTTCAGGGGCCCTATCTAATACACACTATCCCATGATCTCTCAATGCTTTGGGTAACTAAGATTATATATTGCAGAGAAGCACTGACTTGCATTGGAAGAGAATTACCTCCTACTTCTGGAATAAAATACAAGCCCAGTCTCTATCCTTAGGTAAATATCAATTATCGTCGTGATTATTTTATTGTTAAAGTGCTGTATAAGAAGTCAAGAGTAGAATATATGTTACATTTCTTCCTTAGGGCAGAAGCCTCTGCCCTCTCACCCATATATCCCTTTTATTTTGGTTGGCCTTTGCATAAGCTGGATGATGACATTTTGCAATTGTGCAATCTTGAAAATGCTCTTTATTTTTAGTAATGTGAATTTGGCATGGTTACTGTTAAGAAGATAAAAAAGTGAGTTGTTTATTCTCCTGGGCGTTTTTTAATGACTGGATCAAAGGTTGTGTCAGCTAATTTCATAAGAATATTATAATCCTGTTTCCTAGTGGATAGAATGTTGGTCCAGAATTCAGAATGTTTGCCTCAGTTTCCTCATCTGTAAAATGTGCTGGAGGTGAAAATGACAAACCACTCTAGTATCTTTGCCAAGAAAACCCCAAATGGGGCCAGGAAGAGTTGGACACTACAATATGACTAACAACAATCCTATTTCTTTTTACCATGCCCACTTTCTGACCTTGACAAGGAACAATGGAAAATTAATTCAGGATTTTTTTTCATTGAACTTCTCTTCCTATGATAGATATCTGATTCTTGGCTTAAAAAAATAACCAGTCCAGGGCACAGTTATTTTCATTAGAGGGCTCTTCATTTTGCCCTTTAATGATTCAATCTACAAAAATTTAGTTTACCACAACTATTGCCTAAAACAATACACACTATGCAGCCTTCCTGTGTTGATAAGAATGCCCTTCTGAAAGACATGTTATAATTGTATTTTTCTACCTGCTCAGTATAGAATAAAAGCTTTTTAAAAAATATATTTCTACCTTGATTTTTTTATATTTACCTTGGCCAGTGATTTAGTCCTGTTTTCTGAAGTTAACCAGCAAATCAGTGGCTTTATGGTCTTCCAAAACAACATTCTCCTTCATATACTTCTCATTTTTAATATTAGAGGTGACCTCAATAGCAGTGGCCTGAAAAAGGGAAATGTATGTTTTCTCAACTGAGTGATTCACTGTTAAACATGGCCCTCTGATAACATCTGAGAAAGATTCAGATCATCCTGGCCTCTGGGAGCTTAAAGCACACTGGGGGAAACAACCTGCCAAAAAAATCTATACAGAGTAAGTTATATACTGATAAAACTGATAAATAGGAAATAACTAACAGAGAAGGCACTGGAATTAAGAGGGTTTGGGGAAGGCTTCCTGTAGGAAGTCAGATTTTAGTTGGGATTTAAAAGGAAGTCTCTCTGTCCTAGTAGATCCCCACCTCAAAAAAGTAGGGAGGTGGATTTTTATCAGCCTATTTCAGAGTTGGGTCTAGGATAGACAGATTTGTCCATGGGGTTATTCCTCCTAAGAAGGTAGACATATATGCATGGGGGCACAGTTAGAACTGAGCTTGGGGTGGGCATAGGCAGCAGGGGTTATAATAAAGACAAAAATCACAGATCAGGGGGTGGAAGTAGTTGCCTAGTGGTCCTATCAGGTTATCCCTGGGCTAGCCTTGTTTTCCAAAGGGTATCATGGCCTATCAGGCTTGGTCACTGGGCCGTGTTCTGCATGGTTCTGTGGCAAAGAAAGGGGAATTCCAGATTCAGCAAGTAAACACTGCAAGTTCTGCATTTGTGTTGCTGTTGTGTCCAGCTTAAGGAATGCTCAGTTTGTCTCTTGCTTCTGATTCCTAGGTCAGTTTGGCCTCCTCTGGGTAGTAGGGGAGCTCGGGTAAATCAATGTAATTAGCAAAAATCATTAACTGCCTCAGTTTCACAATTTATTTCATTATCTGTTCTTGGGGTTCATTACTAGTTTTTTTAGTTACTTAGCAGGTTAGCCTTTTGTTTTTATGATCCTTGTGTTGATAGTTATAGTTAATAGTTATTGTGTTAATAATTATTTCATTCTTCATTAATTCACAATTCTTATGTTTTTCTGAATTTCTCATTTTTAAAAAAAAAAATTTATATCACCTTTATCTCCTAGTATATTCCTCCCCTTACCCAGGGAACAGTTCCTTTTTTTGGAGGAGAAGGGAGAGTATGCATGCACATTTATTTATTTATTTTGCAGTTTTCATTATGAATCATGTTGAGAGAGAAAAATCAGAAAAAAAGGGGGAAACCACAAGAGAGAGAAAAATAAAAACAGAAGGGGAAAAAAAGTGAATGTTGATTAACATTGACTTTCCATAGTTCTTTCTCAATATGCAGATGGCATTTTCCATCCAAAGTTTATTGGGATTACCTTGAATCACTGAACAGCTGAGAAGAACCAAGTCTATCATAGCTGATCATTGCTGTTACTGTGTACAATGTATTCCTGATTCTACTTGTTTTATTCAGCATCAGTTCATGTAAATCTTTCCAGGCCTTTCTATAGTCAGCTTGTTCATCATTTTTTATAGAACAATAATATTCTATAATTTTCATATATCACAATTTTTTCAACCATTCCCCAATTAATAGGCTTATTTTTCAATTCTTTGCCACCACAAAAAAAGCTACTACATTTTTGCATATGTGGGATCTTTTTCTTCTTTTATGATCTCCCTGGAATACAGGCCTAGTAGAGGCATTGCTGGATCAAAGCATATGCACAGTTTTATAACCCTTTGGGCATAGTTCCAAATGAGCAATTCCTTTTAACAAAGAATTTATAAAAAATTTTTTAAAAGCACTGAGAAGTTCTATGACCAAAACTCTTATATTTCAGAAGTTTGACTTGAAGCCAGCCACTATGACATTGCATTTCAAAATCCCCAGTTGATGACGTAGGTCAAAGAGGCAGATTCACAAAGCAATTTTGGGAGACAGAAAAAGGTACATTTTTAGAAAAGACAAAAGATGTTTAAACTGTTACTGAGATCTTTGGCATAGTTATTTAAACTGGACCAAAGAGAGCAATATTTCCTTTATTAATCAGTTAGTTAATTAGCTTCTACTAAGTGCCTTATTAAAGATAAAAAGAGATGGGTGAGTTCCTGGAACTATTCAAAGTACTATGAATTTTTTTTTTTTTTGTAATTGTAAAGTGAATGGGGGAAGGGAGTAATCAGTACATTCCGTGTCACACAGATAAAAGGGGGAAAAATAACAGATATAGCACAGAATGGAGTCAGTTATGTTCTCCCCAAATCTGTTTCTGATACTTTTTTTGTGAAGCCTTCCTTGACTCCCCCCTCCTTTCCATTAAAAAAGAAAGTGAATACAGTTTATCCTTGGAAATTCTACAGGCACTTTAAAACTTTCTTAAAGTGATTTTTATTAATACCTTTTGTTTTTATATTACTTGGATTTTTCCATCTATCTATTCCCGTTCTCTTCTCAGAGAACTAACCCTTGTAATGAAAACATTTAAAAAAAGAAAATAGGAAAAAAAAAATCAGCAAAACCAATCAATACATTGGAAACAAATCTGACATAATATACAGTGTTACTTGCTTTGTGGGCCCACTATACTTTTGTGATTCTTTTCCCCCAATTTCTTTGTGTTTAATTATCTGTGTACCAGTGGTAAATTTAGTGGCAAAGTAATCACTGCAATACAGAACAAGGAAGACCCGTGTTTGAATACCTGTGATAATAACAGCAAATATAAGTTATAAGGACAAATGAGTACAGTTATCCCTTCCACATAATGATTTTCCCTGTTGAAGTTTAGACAAATCTTGGTCAGCCTAAGAAATTAAATGGGAATTTTTTGAGAGTTTTACAGAAGCCACAGACAACACATGAAGGCCAGTTTCAAAACAAAGAAATGCATAAAATACAATGTATAGTATTGTATAATGTAGTCTGTGACCAAATACTTAATTCAAATTTTTCAATAAGATACTGTAAACACTCCATTAAAGAGAAAGGAAAAAAAAGCAGACTGGTACAGAAGTAGGGCCAAAAAAGTTTATGAAGATTTTTCAGATCGCAGGAGTGACATGGAAGAAAGGTATAACTAGCATATACAAAGCATTTTGCCAATCTTAAAGCATTATTTAAATGGGGTGGATTCTCTAACTTTGGGCATTTTTCTTTGTTTCTGAACTAATTCACTTCTGCTTTGCTTACAGAGCACAGCACCTTCTCTGATGAGGGCATGCCATGCTGGGGAGTCCTGTGCCAAGGTCTCCCATGTCATACAATCAATTCTAATTCTTGAAGAGTGTCCCTGTATCATTCTTTCTAACCTCCTTGTGAGCTCTTGCCCTGTGTGAGTTCTTCCTAAGAGTGTTTTTGACAAGTGTACATTTGGCATTTGACCAATGTGGCCAGCTCACGGGAGCTGAGCTCTGCAGTGGAGTGAGAATGCTTGGCAGTTTAGTACAAGAAAGGACCTCCTTATCCTACCAGGTGATCTTCAGAATCTTATCCGACTTGTGACAGGGCATTCCTAGCTAAATTGACCCTAACATAGTGTAGTCCTTTTGGTCTTCATCAAGAATACAAGATTACAACCAACCATTTAAATGTCAGCTGTTATTATGTTGGTCCCTAGGGATACTATGCCTTTAAGGAGCTTAATTTTGTTTGTGTTTTTTTGGGGGGTGGGGTGGGGTGGGAATTATTTTTTATTTTTACTTTTTTATTGAAGTTTTTTATTTTCAAAACATATGGAAGGATAATTTTTCCAACATTAACCATTGAAAAACCTTCTGTTCCAACTTTTTCCCTTTCCTCCCACTCACTCCCCTACATGACATGTAATCCAATATATGTTAAGCATGGCAAAAATATATATGTCAAATCCATCATATTTATACAATTATCTTGTTGCACAAGAAAAATCAGATCAAAAAGTAAAAAAAAAAAAAAAAAAAAAAAAAGAAAGAAAAAGAAAGAAAATAAAATTTAAGCAAGCAACAAAAAGAATGAAAACACTGTATTGTGATCCCACATTCAGTACTTACAGCCCTCTCTCTGGGTGCAGATGGCTCTCTTCATCACAAGATCATTGGAACTAGTCTGTATCCCCTCATTGTTGAAAAGAGCCTTGTCCATCAGAATTGATCATCATATAATCATGTTGCTGTGTACAATGATTTCCTGGTTCTGCTCATTTCACTCAGCATCTTTGCAAAGAAGGGAAGGAAGGAAAGCATTTTATACATGATAAATTTATGTACAAAATTTTTTCAGTTTAATATGAATTACTTATATTTCCCCCAACACCTTCCATCACTAGACAATCAACAAAATAATAAATCAAATCCATATTTATAGTGTGGGTCAGTTTCCAAAGTATAAATTGGCTCATGGTTGGAGCTGGCAGTACATTCCCAGAAGGAGGTGAATTTTCTCATCTCTTCTTTGGGGCCAAATTTGTTTGTTATAATTAGACATCATTTAGTCTGGGTTTTTTGTTCTTTTTTCCATTTACCTTGTTATCACTGTGTTTTTTGTTTTCTGTTTTTGTTTAGTGAATCTTAGATCAATTCATATAAGTTTTCTCATATTTCTCTAAATTCATAGTGTCTTACAAAGCAATAATATTTCATTACCATTATGTACTACTACAATTTGATCAGCGATTTCCAATTGATTGGTGATGACTTTGTTTTCAGGTCATTGCAGCTACAAAAAAATTCGCTATATATGTTTTGCTATACATGGGATCTTTCTGTCTTTGATCTCTTTGTGGTATATGTAATAGTATTTATGAATCAAAGAGCATTTTTTTTTTTTTTGTTAAACTTAATTCCAAATTATTTTCTAGAATGATTAGACTAATTCACAACTCTTGAGGGTAGAATTTAGATTCTCACAATGTCTAGGCAAGTAAGTAAATAAGTGATAATTTTTAAAATAATACATTTTATTGATGCTTTTTGTCTTACAAGTCACTGGGGGAAGGAGGAGACACCTTTCCTCTCTCACCACTACCCCTTGGGGCAAAGAGTAACAATTAATCTAATATGTCTGCTTCTGTAATATATATGAGCTCCTTTCAGAAATTAGGTCAGAAGTATTAGGAGGGCTTATTTCTAAAGGAAGAGAGTGGAGAATCTGAAAAGATTTACTGAGAGAAGAATGAAATAAGTCAGAAAGGTAGGATTATGGAGAGCTTAAAATATCAAGCAATTTTATGGAGGACTCACTGTAGGAAGAAGAGATGGTTTCATTGTAATAGTTTGGGTCTCAGATGATGAAGAACGGTGGCAGTTTTGCGATTGAAAAGAAGGAACAGATAAGAGCATGTAGGTAGAATAAATCAGAACTGAAAGATAACAGTGTTGGGGAAGCGAAAAGGGGAGAGGAAATTGAGGAGGGGAATGATTAGCTAATCACTAGAGTCAAAAGCTTTCAGGGAAATCTGGGAGGGTGAAGACTGACAAAAGGCCATGAATTTAGCAGTGGAGAGATCCCTGGTAATCTTGGAAAGGACTATTTCAAGAGAATGGTAGATTAGGAAGCTATATCCTTCGAGTGGTGGGGTGGTAGGGTAGTAGAGACAGAGAATATAGCCAAACCTTCCTAGGAATTTGGCAGTGAAAGAGAGGAAAAAGTTAATGGATCATC
The DNA here is from genome assembly GCF_048593235.1 of Sminthopsis crassicaudata. Lineage (NCBI taxonomy): Eukaryota > Metazoa > Chordata > Mammalia > Dasyuromorphia > Dasyuridae > Sminthopsis > Sminthopsis crassicaudata. The sequence goes on from NC_133620.1 coordinate 336,881,669, forward strand.
GGTTGAAGGAAAGCAAGATCCTAGGAAAATTTGTTTTGCGTGGGTTTTTTTTTTTTTTTTAGGTTATCCATATGCAATCATGTAAAACATTTCCATCTTAGTCATTTCCTATAAGAAGACTCAAATAAATGAAAAAGAATGAAAGAGTGAAAAACAACACGTTTCAGCCTATATTCAAACAATATCTGTTTTTTTGTCTGCAGATAGATAGTATGCTCTGTTAATTCTTTGGGATTTTCTTAGATCATTATATTGCTGAGAATCATTAAATTATTCACAGTTCTTCATTGTACAATATTGCTGTTTCTGTGTACAATGTTCTACTGATTCTGTTCACTTTGCATCAATTTATGGAAGTCTTTCCAGGGTTTGTTTGTTTGTTTGTTTTTTTCTCTAAAATCAGCCTGTTTGTCATATTTTATAGCACAATAATAGTCTATCACAATCATATACGACAACTTGTTTAGCCATTCTCCAATTGATAGGCAAGATTTTTAAGGACAGGAGAGACTTGAGTAGGTGTGTATGAAACAAGGAAGGAGCCAGTATGGGAGGGATTGAAGATAAGAAAGGGGAAAGGAATGATTGTTGGCCAAAAATATAAGAGGAAACAGGAGAGTATGGAATTAAAGACAAGACTGGGGAGGGATAGCGCTGACAAAGAGAAAGACAACCTCTTCCTTGAAGATTAGAGCACAGGAGAGGTTGAATAAATGTATATAAGCATTTGGAGGTATAGTTTGGGAAGAGGAGAGAGCTCATGGTTGATGGCCTCATTTTTTTTCTTAATAAAATAAAAGGAGGCAGTAGAGTAGAGAGAATTCTGATTTGAGCATCAGAGGATCTGGGTTTGAATCCTGGCTTAGTTATTTAGATTGGGTAATCTTAAAAAAAAATCACACAGCTTTTCTAGGCTCTATTTATTTATTTGTAAAATGAGAGCATTAGACCAAATAATGCTTAATAGCCCTACAGCTATTACTCTGTGATCTGAGAAAGGAAGGGATTGGGAGTACTTCCATTTTGGGATTATTATCTTGAGAAAGTTCCTCCGGGAACACCTCCAACTTCCTCATTTCACAGGTGGGAAAATGTTTCTAGGCCCAGGGAATTTAAGTTTTGACAGAATTTGAACTCTTACACAAAGGCATCCTAAAAATACTTGTTGGTGAAAATGAAACAAAACAAAGGGGACAAAGGTGAGAGAGCAATAGATTTCTGCAACACAGAAGAACTGTTACAGATGATGGATGGCCTAAAGGTCCCAACCCTTGTTCTGGTGGCAAAATATCACTCATTGGATCACTATGGTGACCCAGGCTTGAGGCAGTAGATAGCTCGGTTTGAAAAATGAGGGGAAAGAGTGTTGGAAATAACTCATAGGACCAAGAACTTTATGTGATTTAGAAAGCCTCAGCGACTTCCTGACTTTCTTATGTTTATGACAAGGGCACAACCATCCTCACAGTCAGCCAGATTTTACATCTTTAGAAGCTATCCTGGACTGATTCTTTCTCAGTCACCTCCCATCCCCCATCCTGTATTCTGTATTCAAATCCTACCACTGTCCGTGTGTGTGTGTGTGTATGTATATATGTATGTATGTATGTATAAAAGAGACAGAAACAGAGGAAGAAAAAAAGGGAGACAGACAGACTTACAGATACTTTTGGTCAGTCACTTAATCCCTTGAATTTGTTTCCTCATTTATATAGTAAGAGGATTAGACTAGATGATCTTTCAAGTTCCTTTGAGCTCTAAATCTGTCGTTTTATGACTCAATTGCCACATCTTGTGGGCTGTGTGTCTCCATAATATGTCTCCTATCTGGCCCCCCTTTCTCTGCTCACACACCCAGCATCCCAGCTCAAGCCTTTTTTACCTCTTGTCTGGATTTCTCAATCCAGATTCTAAACAGCTAGTATTTCCAAAGCACAGTTCTGACATTGTCATTCTGTCCCCACCTCCATCTCCAGGAAGCTTATTGTCTCTAGAATCAAATACCCATTCTTCTGTTTTGCTTTTTAAGCCTTTCATAAACTGGCTCAACCTGATGACATATTCCCCTTCATACCTATGGCCTGTGTTCCAGCCAAAGCGATCAATTTGATATTCTTCATCCACTTGATTTGAACAAGGTGCTATAGTGGAGGGAGTGCTAGGCTGGAGTCAGAAAGACCTGTATTTAAATACAGACTCAGACACTTACTAGTTCTGTCACTTTGAGCAAGGTACTTAATCTCTGTTTGCCTCAATTTCCTCATCTGTAAAACACCTGTCTCTCAGGATTGTTGTTAGGATCAAATTAGATGATAATTTATAAAACTCTTAGTACAGTGCCTGGCACTGGGGAAAGCACTATATAAATGTTGTTATTGTTATAATTGTTATTGGTTGTTTTATGTTTCAAGTTCAGAACTGGAAAATTAAATGATTTGTCCATAATCATCACATAGCCTATACATGTCAGAGGCAAGGTAGAACTTGAACCATGTTTTCCTGGTTCTGAAACTGGCTCTCTTTTTCTGTCAAACTGGTTGGTGTATTTGTTGTATAGTCATTTCAATTGGGTCTGATTCTTTGTGACCCCATTTGAAGTTTTCTAGGCAAAGATAGTGAAGCAACTTGCCATTTCCTTCTCCAGTTCATTTTACACATGAGGAAACTGAGGCAAACAATGAAGTGACTTGTCCAGAATCATACAGCTAGTAAGTGTCTGAGGCTGGAGACCTCCCGCTGATTCCAGATACATCTAGTTGTATTTGGCATATAGTGGTGCTCAATAAGTGCTCATTGAATTTCATTAAATGGACTGAGCCAAATACCAAAAGAGAAGTTGGGGAGGGCTCCAAGTGTTTAAAATTCATTCTCTCGTGGTTGTACTTGTGAGTCTTGGGCTTTTACAGCATTGTATCTTATATTTCCTTCAAATTAACTGGGTTCTTCAAAACCTATTTGGTTACAGGAGCTAAAGGATGCTCCCCAGAGCGGGAATCTATTACTTTCCTTGGGAGATCAGTGCTGGTGCAGTCCCAGAAGGAGAAACTGTGAGAACATTTGGCAGGTGAGTGTGGTTCTTACCTTTCCTTCTGTGCAAAATTTTTTTTTTAAGAATTTTTCTGTGAGATCTTAAAGGAGGGAAAGGAAAATGTTTGTATCAGCTCTTTTCATAGTGGCTAGAAACTGGAAGATGAATGGATGTCCATCAATTGGAGAATGGTTGGGTAAATTATGGTATATGAATGTTATGGAATATTATTGCTCTGTAAGAAATAACCAACAGGAGAAATACAGAGAGGCTTGGAGAGACTTACATCAACTGATGCTAAGTGAAACGAGCAGAACTAGGTGATCACTATATACTTCAACAATGATACTGTATGAGGATGTATTCTGATGGAAGTGGAGATCTTCAACATAAAGAAGATCCAACTCACTTCCAGTTGATCAATGATGGACAGAAACAACTACACACAGAGAAGGAACACTGGGAAGTGAATGTAAAATGTTAGCACTACTGTCTATCTACCCAGGTTACTTATACCTTTGGAATTCAATATTTAACGTGCAACAAGAAAATTGGATTTACACACATATATTGTATCTAGGTTATACTGTAACACATGTAAAATGTATGGGATTGCCTGTCATCTAGGGGAGGGAGTAGAGGGAGGGAGGGGAAAATTTGGAAAAAATGAATATAAGGGATAATGTTATAAAAAAATTACTCATGCATATATACTGTCAAAAATTTTATAATTATAAAATTAATTAAAAAAAATAAAGGAGGGAAAGGGACCTACATGTGCAAAAATGCTTGTGGCAGCCTCTTTGTAGTGGCAAGAAACTGGAAACTGAGTAGATAACCATCAATTGGAGGATGGCTGAATAAGTTATGGGATGTGAATGTTATGGAATACTATTGTTCTGTAAGAAACGACCAACAGAATGAATACAGAGAGGCCTGGAGACATTTACATGAACTGATGCTGAGCAGAACCGGGAGATCATTGTACATGACAACATCAGTATTATACAACAATCAATTCTGATGAACTTGACTCTTTCCAACAATGAGATGATTGAAACTAGTTCCAATGATATTGTAATAAAGAGAGCCATCTACTTCCAGAGAGAGGATTGTGGGAACTCAGTGAGGATCACAACATAGCATTTTTACTCTTTTTGTTATTGTTTCCTTGCATTTTGTTTTCTTACTCATTTTCTTTCCTTTTTGATCTGATCTTTCTTGTGCATCAAGAGAATTGTACAAATATGTTTATATATAGTTAATTTAACAGATATTTTAATATATAGGATTACTTGCCATCTAGGGGAGGGATGGGGAGAAGAAGGGGAAAATTAGAAACACAAGGCTATGCAAGGGTCAATGTTGAAAAATTATCCTTGCATATGTTTTAAAAATAAAAGGCTTTAATAATTTAAAAAAATAAAAAAGAATTCAGAACTTGGAAAAAAAAAAAAAAAGAATATCTCCGTGTAGCTGATAAGGGGCCTGAAGAAGGTGGTAACAATTTTCCTTTCACTAAATTTCAGGTTCCAGTATTATGATATGGTTCGGTCCAGAGTGACTTTGGTGGCTCAACGTGAATCAGTCCAGCATCAGGTCCATGTCTGCACCAAGCTGGTGGAGCCGTTCCAAGCCCAGCCAGGCTCCCTATACATGGTGCTAGGGGAGTACGACCAGAGCGATGGTGAGCACTGATGTTGGGAGGGGCACTGTGGGATCCTCTAAAGAGCCAGGGCTAACTGTGGCTCTGGTCCAACCTGAGCTCAACATTCTCTAAGAGCCGAGGCAGCCTTAGAGCTCAGACACTCCTCCATGTGATTGTGGGCAAAGTGGGGCTTGAAGGTGTTCCTAAGGTCTCAAGTTAGAAGCAAGGAAAGGAGATTATGCAGAGTGTGGGAGGAGAGGAAAAGGTATGGAGAAGAAGGGGGGAGAGGGTCCAAGAAAGGGGAGAAGTAAGGCAAGGAGAGAGGGTGGAAGAGGGGAATGGAGGTGGGGGGTGGGGGTGTAGGGAATAGAAAAGCTTCAAGCATTTTACAGGAATTGAGAATAAAAGTGGTCAGAAAAAGGAGCCTCCTTGTGTTTGTTTGCTAGCTCCTAGGACTTTGCTCCTTCTCCCGTGGAGAAACTAGGGTAATAGTGGTTTCTATGGACTTTGACATTCCAGGGATGTACTGAGGATCTGATTTTATCAAAAATAACAAGGACTCTGCCCCTCACTGCTTTACGTCATCTTACCCTTTGGCATACTGCTTTTCAACTAGGTGGAGGAGGGAAAGAACATATATACAGAGTACAATTTAAGTCAAGAATTTAATTAAATTGAAATGGCTTTTAATCTAATTTATAATCCTCTTTAAGTCTTCAAGCTGACAGATGTCCAGCTTCTACAGCTGACTTGTCAAGGATAGGGATAAGGGAGAATGATCTTTTGCAAAGATGAAATAATCGCAAACTTTGGGGCACTGCCCTCAAGTGTTACCTTGATCTTGTTCTGTATGTCAGCCATACGCACATGTCCCCACTGAGATCAGAGAACTCCAGGTGACCTCATGTGGGTTTTTCAGAGGAAGGGTGGAAAAGACAACAAATTAAAGTGAAATTTTAAAGATTATAGGCTTGGTGACCTTGGTGGTCAGAGAAGAGGAAAAATGCATACAAACATGAAGGCACACAAATGATCCCTGCCTTGCTAGTCAGGGGAGAGAAGGGCATGGTCCTTTCTGAGATCTGTTCTTTGAGATCTCAGATTTTTACTTTTAATTGACTGGTAGTATTGGAAAAGATACTGTTTAGAGAGCAGGTAGGGAGAGTGAAAAAGGACCAGGATTTTCTTTTCTTTTTTCTCCAATATTCTCATTTTATTTTACTTTTTTTTTTTTTTTTTTTTTTTTTTTTTTTTTTTTTTGCTTATAGGCTATTTTAATTTTTATTTATTAAAGTTTTTTTTTAAACATACACATGAATAATTCTTCGATATTAATCCTTGCAAAACCTTGGGGAAAAAAATTCCAAAAAATCAGAACACTTCAATTTCCCCCTTTTCCCCTCACCCCTCCCCTAGACGACAAGTGGTTCGGTAAATATTAAACATGATAGAAATATATGTTAAATCCAACGTATGCATATATTTTTATACAATTATCTTGCTGCATGAGAAAAATTCAATCAAACCAGGAAAAAAAAGAGAAAAAATAAAATGCAAGCAAACAATAACAAAAAGAGTGAAAATGCTATGTTGTGATCCACACTCACTTCCCACAGTCCTCTTTCTGGGTATAGATGGCTCTTCATCACAAGATCATTGGAACTAGAACAGGATTTTCTATGGTAGCTGAAGGCCAGAAGCAAAGTCAGTGCCATTGCTTGAATAAAGCAGTCACATATCAGTATCATGAAATATACATCAGTGGTCAAAAATAACCAATATGAGGAATTCAGAAAAATATGGGGACACTTGCAAAACGAGGAGAATCATCTAGATACAAAGACATAAATGAAAAGGTCTTGGATCTTTAAACAGAAGACTTCCTGGCCTTCTACCACAGGTAGACTCTCCACTGATACCATCCAATGACTGAGGAAAGTACTTGGTGGAAGTTTTCTTCCAACCCCACTCCTTCCTCCTCTGTAGCAATAATAGCACTTTAAAATTTGCCAAGCACTTCACAATAGTCCTGGGATGTAGATGCTGCTCTTATTCCCATATTATGGAGAAGGAAACTGAGACAGACAAAAGATCTAGCCCAGGAACTGTCTGAAGCAAGATTTGAACTCAGGTCTTCTTACTTAAGGTTTAATGTTGTGTAGCCACAGCAACATCTATCAATATGCTTAGCTGACTTAAGTGCTATCTGGGAAGGGTTCAAAGTCCCTGATATCATCAAGATTTCACAATACACATGGAGAACTTCCCACATACTACGTTGTTTTTGTTCTTCATTTGACCCCATTTGCAGTTCTTTTAGCAGAGATACTGGAATGGTTTGCCATTTCTTTCTCCCACTTATTTTACAGATGAGGAAACTGAGGCAAACTATAAAGTGGCTTGTCCCAAGTCACACACAGTAAGTGTCTGAAGTCACGTTTGAGCCCAGCTCTTCCTGAGTCCAGGTCTGGCATTCTATCCAGTGTACTACCTAGCTGCCCCTCCCCTCAACCCTACATACAAGGAAGTCTCTGATTCACTTAGACCCAACTTAATCCAGCCCAGCCAGCTTTTACCACTACCTGTGTTTTTATTTCCTGTATCTACTGTTCTTTTATTTCAGCTTTAAATGACAGTGATGTTTGGGATTTTTTCCCCCCTTTCATCAGTGTCTGTGATTCTCAAGAAATCCAGGTCCTTCCTGACTTGTCTCCCAACCCCACCCAACAGATTTCAAGAACATATCATATTCCTTCAAGATTCATGATACTCTACTCTGATTGCTTTTCACTCTCTTAAGAAGAGACTGTTCTGTCTGCAGATCTGAATTTCTTTTCTCTAGTCTAGAAAAACTCCCTCCAAAATATTAATAGCATATGAATATAGATATAGATAGATAAATATACATGCATATATAGGTATGTTTACTTGTATATATGTATGACAATATATGTATGTGTGTTATGAATATGTATGTACACATAATGTGTGTGTGTGTTAATTAATACTAACAATATACTTCCCTCTAAACAATCCCATAAAGAAGGCATTGTAAATATTATTTTTTACACTGGGGAAACATTGGGGAACAATTTATGTGCATAAAATATTATGTACAAATGTGGGGGGAAATGGGAAATCTGGCTTTAATATTTCTCAAGTGGGTGACTTTGAGTAAAACATTTCCCATTTTCCCCCACATTTGTACATAATATTGTGACTCCAAATCCAGTGGTTTTTTTTTTTTTTTTTTTTTTACTTTTTAATGATGTCCCTTTCTTAAATACCATAATCATTTCCTGGTGTATATTCTTTTCTCCTCTCCTCTTAAAAGAACCTTCTTTTATAACAGAGAAAAACAGGCAAGCAAAACCAATGAATACCAGGACTGAATTTGGGAAGGAAAGAATGAAGGAAAGGAAGAGAAAGGGGAAGGAAAAGGAAAAGATGGAAGGAAGAAAACATACAATGCATATTATGTGTCAGGCACTGTGCTAAGTGTTTTACAAATATCTTGTTTGATCCTCACAACCTCCCTGGAAGGTGAGTGCTATTCTTATCTCCATCTTAGACTTGAAGAAACTGAGGCAAGCACAGCTTAAGTAATTTGGCCAGAATCACATAGGTAAGAAATGTCAGAAGCTAGACTTAAACTCCAGGTTCTGTGCTCTATCCATTGTCCTACCTAATTACCATTTATACAATATTTGATATCTGTAAATACCTCCATCCACCCCCAAAACTGCCTTCCTCACTACTAGTAAGAATATCTTTTTTATTTGTCCTCTTGAATCAATGTTTGCATTTAATTCAAGTTGAGCTTCTTTTGAATGTGATTTATTTATATCATAATAGTCTTTATGTTTCTATTATCCTCCTGGTTTTGCAAGTCTTCCACAGTGCTCTGAATTTCTCATGTTTTTTCATTTTTTATCACTCAGGAATATTCTATGACACTAATATGTGACTACATTAAACTCCCTTCCCCGCCACCCTCCCGCCATGTGATGATGACTGTGCTCCTGGCCTTTGGCTGCCACAGAAAATCCCTGCCCTTTCCCCACTCCCTCTTTCTAAACAGCTGGCTCTCAAATCTCTTCCATCTGTCTTTTTTCTAATCAATGAATGCCCCACTTTCCTTTTCTTGCTGCCCCATCACCTTGTACCACTTCATAATTCTTCTTGTTCCCCAGACTCCTTAAACATATTCCATTCCTGTCTTCATGTTATTTGATCAGTCCTTCATATAATTTTCATGTCAGCTTGGAAGGCTCTGTCACTTTTCTATTGGGCATGATATTCACATTTCCCAAATATGTTTTACACTAAGTAAATTTTCTTTTATTTTTTTCCCTTTACACATAAACAATGGGAATTTTTATACAATTTAAATTGGGGGAAGAGGGTTTTCCCACAAGCCATAGAGAGAGAGAGAAGGGAGACATAATGATAAATTCACTAAAACTTACCAACATTCCTAAGAAAACACAAAAATAGAAAAACTTCAAAAATTCTGACACAAGCCATCAATATTAATAGTGTAAGAATGAAGACACTTGGGGTTTTTCCCTTATTCTCTTCCCACTAGACTAAGGTAGGTTATAGGAAAGCAGACTTCCAAGAGAAATTAGCAAATATCTTGTTCATTTGATCAGTGTTGAGAATAACTTGGAAGGCAGAATGCCATGGTGCAACATCATCTGTAAAATGGCATTAGTAATACTTGTAGCATTTACTTTATAAGATTATTGGGTGTGTAAGATAATGGGTGTAATAATGCAAAGTTCTTTGCATGCATTATTTCTCTAAATAATAGCAGTTATTTTTGGTGTCAAAGAAAAAACATTAACACTAACATGGTACTCTGCAGTTTTAAGTTCAAGTGTTTGGACAATATAATTTTTTTTTTTTTTTTTTTTTTGCCAGAAGGAAGGTTTATTTAGGAGAAGAGTTTACAGATACAAATAAATAGACACCAGGAATGGCAAATATGAAAGAGGTGGGAGACCTTATAGTTAATGAGGAAAAAAAGTTAGGAGAAAGCCACTGACTGGCTGGTTAGACTAACAAGTTAGCTAGGCTAAGGAGAAAGGCACCATTAAAAGGAAAGCACTATGAAGGAGAAAAAGAGATGGTATCTCTGGTGGGCTTAGAACTAGAGAATTTAGCAAAGATCTTTATCATAACCAGATCCTTTATAGCAGAAATATAGCTTCTCAGCTATAAAGGCAGAAAGGGTCAGAAAATGCACCTGGCATGTTTCAGGCCAGTTCCAATGTTCTTGTGATGGAGCCATCTGTACCTAGAGAAAGGACTGTGGGAGCTGAATGTGCATTACAACATAGTATTTTCACTATTTTTGTTGTTGTTTGCTTGCATTTTTTTGCTTTCTCTTTTTTTCCCTTTTTGATTTGATTCCCCTGCAGAATGATGATTGTGAAAATATGTATAGAAGAATTGCACATAATTAACATATATTGGATTACTTGCCATCCAGGGGAGGGGTTGGAGGAAAAGGAAGGAAAAAAATCTAGAACACAAGGTTTTGCAAAGGTGAATGTTAAAATTATGCATGTCTTTATTCTTTTTTTTTCCCCTGAAGAAATTGGGGTTAAGTGACTTGCCCAAGGTCACACAGCCAGGAATTGTTCCCTGTCTGAGGCCAGATTTGAATTCAGGTCCTCCTGATTTCAGGACTGGTACTCTATCCACTGTACCACCTAGCTGCCCCCATGCATGTTTTGAAAAAACAAAACAAAACAAAAAAACAACCCAGCTTTAATAACAAGAAAAATGGACCTGGCAGATCAGGTCCCAGACCTGTCCAAAGTCTGGGAAAAGCGACTTCTTTTTTGCATGCAATTATGATTGATGGAATTTACAACTCTCTTAACTTACAGTAATAAGACAGTCTGTGAAAGTTAAAGTTGTTGTGAATGTTGGACAATATAATTTAATGTTAAACTAATATTCAAACATTTCTGTCTTTTGGAAGGAGAGCGAGCCATATGTTTGTTTCTTTTCCCAAAGATAATTTTAGGTGACATTTATTATAATAATATTAAACAAGAAAAAGATATATTAAAACACAGTCTGGGTTAATATTCAAGAATAATTGAGAAACCAGGTCACTTCCTCCTGGAATAAACAAAAAGACCTCATTCCTTTCATTGGTTTCTTGATCCTTCCTCCTTTTTCTATTGGACACTCTTCAGAAGGGAAGGCTATGAAGTAAACAAAAAACAGGGTTAAGCTTGGTTATCATCCTTAATCCATTTCCCCAAGAGAAACATTTTGTCCTCAAATTTATTATTCATTTTTCAAGGATTTTGAGGAGGATTGTTTAGAGCAGAGAGGGAGCCTTTCTTAGTAATTCTAGATAAACTAAGAAGGAAGTTTTTAGTATGCTTCCACAATGGTATGGTCCAGTCACATAGCTCCTAAGTAAGGAAGTCCATGACTAGAACATAGATTCTAAATATTTCCTAAAGGGAACTAAATGGAAAGTGGATAGAGGGCTGGACTTGGAAGCATGAAAACCTGAGTTCAAATCTTGCTTCACACACTTAATAGCTTTCTGATTCTGAGCAAGTCAGTTAACCTCTACCATCCTTAGTTTTTCCCATCTGTAAAATGGAAATAGTGACACAATGGATAGAGTGCTACCCTTAGAGTTCAAATGTGACCTCAGACACTAGCATTATGATCTTGGGCAAGTTGCTTAAAATTGTGTGACTCAGTTTTTTCATCTGTAAAATGAACTGGAGAAGGAAATGACAAGCTACTCCAATATCTTTGCCAAGAAAACCCCAAATGGAGTCATGAAGATTCAGACATAACTGAAAAATGACTGGAAAACAACAAAATAGAGATGATAATAGCAATAGCTAGTTAAAAAAAAAAAAAAGTAATGACTTGAGTCTTCCTCCTTAGATTGCAAATCTAGTTATCTTTTCAGTACATCTCGTTTCCTCCCCAGGTAGATAATTAATATAGGCCATTTAGGGCCATGAATTTGCATTTCTCTAATCAATAGTGATTTGGAACACTCTTTCATATGAGTAGAAATAGTTTTAAATTCAACATCTGAAAATTGTTCATATCCTTTGACCATTTTTCAATTGGAGAATGGCTTGATTTCTTATAAATTAAAGTCAATTCTCTGTATATTTTGGAGATGAGGCCTTTATCTGAACCTTTAACTATAAAAATGTTTTCCCAATTTGTTACTTCTCTTCTAATTTTGTTTGCATTAGTTTTGTTTGTGCAAAAGCTTTTTAATTTGATGTAATCAAAATAATGATCTCTAGTTCTCCTTTGGTCACAAATTCCTTCTTCCTCCACAAGTCTGAGAGGTAAACTATCCTATGTTCCTCTAATTTATTTATGATCTCGTTCTTTATGCCTAAATCTTGGACCCATTTTGATCTTATCTTAGTATGTGGTGTTAAATGTGGGTCCATGCCTAGTTTCTGCCATACTAATTTCCAGTTTTCCCAGCAGTTTTTGTCAAATAATGAATTCTTATCCCAGTAGTTGGGATCTTTGTGTTTGTCAAACACTGGATTGCTATTTTTATTCACTATATTGCCCTGTGAACCTAACCTATTCCACTGATCAACTAGTCTATTTCTTAGCCAATACCAAATGGTTTTGGTGACTGTTACTTTATAATATAGTTCTAGATTAGGTACAGCTAGGCCATCTTCATTTAATTTTTTTTTCATTACTTCCCTTAAAATTCTAGACCTTTTGTTGTTCCATATGAATTCTGTTCTAGGTCATTAAAATAGTTTCTTGGGAGTCTGATTGGCATAGAACTAAATAAATAGATTAGTTTAGGAAGTATTGTCATCTTAATTATATTCACTCGGCCTATTCAAGAGCACTCAATGTCTTTCCAGTTATTTAAATCTGACTTTATTTTTCAACAATTTTTTAAAATAGTGGATTTATTATTTTTAGTTATTTTATTAATCAGCAACAAATGTAAACGTTTCAATATATAGTAAGGTTATATGAAAAAATGGAAATTCTGTTCTATACAAATTTAAAAAGATGTGATATATATGTATGCATATAAAAATATATACACACATATATAAATTTAATAAGATGGTACCACAATTTGCATCCCGTTGTGTACTTATTTTTTACTTATTTTTGTTTTTTACTCTGCATTTTAAAAATGTTTTTATTCATGCTTTTTTTTCTGTATTTGTTAATCTCCAATATCCTATCTTCCCTCTATTGTCAGTAAAAACTGTAAACAATCTGAATAGTGTATATGTGTACATATATAGGTGTATATATATGTGTGTGTATATACATATATGTATATGTATACACACGTTTATGAGCTAATTTTCAAAGTGCTTGAGATTAAAAAGAATATAATCCTATTAGATTGGTCTCAGGAATTTATAGAAGCAATAAAAGTAGCTGCTAATTTAATAAATATTTGGAGTCAGTGACTCCTTCTGTACATAATTGTGTAAAATGAGATCAAAATTATGATGATTAAGAAATAACCACCTCAATAAGAGACTTTTGAAATGTCTTTATAGGCTGTTTTACTCACAGGATAGGGATTTGGGACATCAAGGGAAAGGTTCAGTGGCCTGCTTTAAACATCTAAAACATTCGAGTGAACATTTCATTTGTTCCCCACGAGGCTCAGGGCAGCGGGGAGGCAAGTCTTGGGTTTTCCTTATACATTTTCATGAATCATTATCCTTGTTGTTCAAGGTCATATGTCTAGTTAGTAGAAAAATTGGGATCAAAACTTGTTCACTTATTTTAGTCATGTCTTCATGACCCACCTGGGGTTTTCTTGGCAGAGATACTGGAGTAGTTTGCCATTTTCTTCTCCAGGGATGGGGAAACTGAGACAGTTAAATGACTCCCAGAGTCACACATCTACTGTCTGAATCCACTTTAAACTCCTGGCTCCTAGGGCAGGCACTCTGTACACTGCACCACCTAGTGGCCATGATCAAAACTTAGGTGTCCTGATTTTCAATTTCCTACCCCTTTTAATGACAACTCAACTGGCCTCCCCGAGAATGGTGTTATGTTAGGCTTTGTGAACCTTGGAGTTCCACAACTAAAAGAAGTATCTTATTCAAAGAAGATAAATAACCAACCCCTATATTATTTTTTTGGAAATCTTGGATATATACATTTATATAATATTGTGTTTGGAGCAGTTGCTGTTTACTTTGAGTAGTAGCAGTGGTTTTTCTCACTTCAAACTCTGGAACTGTAGGGTTGGGAGAGAGGGAAGAGAATATCTTGGAACTCAAATGTAACAAAAAATAAATATTAAAAACACAAAAAAAGAAAAAAAATCTAACAGTCCATCCACATAACTCTCTTCACACAGCTTCCATTTTTCTTCTGTTTTGGAATATTTTTTTCCTTATATAGTTTGAATTAGATGGGAAGTGTTTGTCAGCAGACAACTTGAGTCTCTTAATTAGAGAAGAAAGTTATCATTCTTGGAAAGGCAGAATAATGCTAGCGTAAAGAAAGAGTTTTGAACCTGGGGTCAGAGAGCTCGAGTTCAGTTCTCATTTGTTGCTAGCTTTGTGATGACGGTAAGTCACTCCAATTTTCTGAGACTGTTTTCCCCTTCTGTCAAATGGAGATGATAGGTTGTTGTAAGTTAGTTTGCCATGAATTGTAAACTAACAGGTATTAAATATGAGTGATTATTACTATTATTATTATTATCCACCCCCATTTCCTATCCTCAAACCTTAGCAAAGACTAAAAGAAAAGAGGCATCCAGTACATAGTGAGCTATTAGTGTTCAAAGGTCTAATGTAAGTTTAATAACCCAGGTTCCAAAGTACACATTAAGAACTATGGAACAGCCCTTAGATAAGCTCAAACATTAGGCAGATTGGGAGAGGAGTGGATGCTGGAACCCCTCCTACCAAATAAACAATACAGAGAGATCTGACAGTACCCAAGAAACAAGTCATAGAGTCTCCTTGAGACCACTGACACATCCTTTGGGTCTCCTGTTACCCAGATCTGAGTGAGCTACAAGAAGCTCTCCCCACATTCAGGGGGGTCTTTGAGTCACCTCCCTCAGGGGTCCTGAAATGGGAGAGGAGAGATACTGGAAATAAATAGTAGCTTGAGGAGGGAGGAGCAGGGACAACCTCATGCCCCAAAGTCCTCAGGTTACCCTTTCCTTCCCAAAACACACGTCCCCTTTTTCCCCATTGTCTTATCCTGCCTACAGATCTCAATTTTTAATTTGAGGATAAAATATTTTTAGCATCTTATATGCTATTGATTCTCGCCCCCCCCCCCCCCCCTTGCTGCTTCCATCTTACTTTTCCATTGGCAAAATCTGAGAATAAAATGTAAATAAAATACGGGATATTGGTCAAGGTAGGAAGCTGCCAGGATGTAATGGCCATTCTCGTTGCTGTTTGTGTCTTTCAGATACGGTTTCCATGGTAAAAGCTCGTGTGCTGACCTGTGTGGAGGGGATAAACCTGCCGTTGTTAGAACAAGCCATCCAGAAGCAGAGGAAGTATCACCAGGAGAGGGAACATCAGCAAGGGAAGGGGAGCCAAGGACACGGGCAGGAGAGCAAGAATGACTCCTAACCTGGCTTGCACCCAAGCTTATACGGCCTGATAACAGATTAGTTAGTGTTTGCCTGGAGCAAAGGGGTTAGTCTGGCCCCTGTCCCTTATACTGGTTCCCAAGAAGATCAGTCCCCTTATTTAATACTGGAAGGAATCTCCAGAGGTCTGGGAGAACAGATACATGTCACTCCAGCAGTTATGTTTCTTTCCATCATGTTAGTGTCAAAACTGAGTGTAAGTGTCCAAGTACTTCTTTCCCCCAAGAACTTACTTGTTTTCCTGCACACTATTTTTTATTCTTGTTGTTGGTATGGGACAGTGGGATGTTTATGAAAGCAACATTTTTTTTTCCCTACAGCACTGGATATTTAATAATATTAATAAAATTGAGTTGTTTTTTTTTCTGTGTGTGATCTATGGCCAGATCCTTCCCATTTGTTTCCTTGGGGGTTTTGACCCCAAGTGGGTAAGTTTTTAAATTTGGTCACTGCTTCTACCCTCAGAGATTTACTCCAGGGAAATCTCTTAAATAAAGCTCAGCTTTAACAGTAACTTATTGTGAATTTAATAGACACCAAATGCATTGAGCATTTCCATATACAAAGCAGGACAGAAAAAAGATGATTGTGCACGTGGCTCAGCTATGGTTTATGACGGTTATTTCTGTCCGATGGGTACAGGACAACCTTCACGTGACTCACTATGGAAAAGACATAAGCTTCAAGGAACCAAGGAGCCCACGAACTGGCCTTTCAAATCTCCCAGACTATCAGACTAGGGGGCTGACAGACAGATGTTTCTCATTCCCGGCAGACTTGCAGTGCCAGAACAAGGCAGCAAAAACCCTTATTACTGATATAAAAACTGTCATAAAAGCACCGATTATCACTATTATTATTATCCAGCCCCAAACCTCAGTAGAGACTGAAAAAGAAAACATATCCAGAACATAGTGAGCTAAATGTAAAGCTGATAACCCCCTCCAGGATGCAGAAACGCTGCGGAGCCTTCTGGGGAGGAACTCTCCCTCTGGGAGCTCCGAATATAGGAATTATTTTAAAATTTGGAATTACCCGGAAGAAAACTCCCAGGAATTCTCTTCTCTGACTTGTGCCAGAAAGGCTGGGGAACGAGGATAAAGGGCTCCTGAGGTCACCACGTTCTGCCCTTGGGATTGGGGGTAGTAGGGAGGGAGAAGTCTGCCCCTCTCCCACTGCATTCTGGCTGGAAGTCCAAGGCAAAGGGAGGGGGCTCCTGCAGCCCCCAGACTCATTAAATGGTGGGGGTCTCAGCCAGGACTTTCTCATGTCCTAAGAGACCAGAGCGCGGAGCTGCTCTCTGGGCGGAGGTTCCTCTAATGGTCTCACCAGATTCCTTCAGGGAGGAAGAAGAAATGGCCGAGGGTGTCACAGTGATCCCCCTCCCTTTCCTCCTGGAGATTCTTGATTGGGTTCAAAGGACACCCCCCAAAAGTTGGGGTTCCAGGCAGTCACACGGGTTCGGACGAGGGCAAAGGTCCTTGTGATTCCACGGCCTGGTGAAGCAGGCAAAGTTCCAAAAGAATTTAGCAAAGAAGGAAGAAGATGGGGAAAGGGGGATGGGGGCCTCGTGTCACTCCGGCTCACTTTTTGTTTCGGCTTTTTACTTGCACCTAGTGCTCCCCATCCATCCTTGCGAAACTGTGCGCCCCGATTTGTCTGCCTCCCTTCCCCCACCCCTCCCTGAGACAGCAGACCTGTGTGAACCCTGCGGTTCTCGGCTGTGCGAGAAAGTCAGATCAGAAAGGGAAAAATGAGAGCAAAAAGCAGACAATAATCTAAAAGGAGAAGACTCTGTGTTGGGCCCCCAGGCCCGGGGTCAGAGCCGGCCGGCCTGGCGTGTGCTGGATTCTAGGCCGGGGCGCGGGGCCCCGGGGGGCAGGGAGCGAGCTCCCCAGGCGCCCTCTCTCCCCTCCCCCCTCCCCCCCTCCCCCGTGTGGACCGGCCGGAGTGGCCTCGCGGGCGTGGGGCCGTGGGGGCGCTCTTGGAAAACTTCCCAGACTTCCAGGTCGGGCCTGGTCCCCTGAAGGCAGCAGCGCTCATCTGTGTCCTTTGACCTCTGACCTCTGGAGCTGTTCCCAGGGTGCCCCGGAGGAAGCCTGAGCCAGTGTGGAGGTCGGGAGGTCAGGAGGTCCTGAGAGGACAGGAGGGACAGGAGGTTTGAGCCTCCCTGCTCTCCGTAGGGACCAGAAGCAGGGCAGGCAGGGGCGGGTGGGCTCGTCAGCAGGGCGGGAGACCCCAAGTGCCCGGGAGGCCCGGACGGAGGCTGGGAGGGGGAGGGGAGCAAGCAGGGAATGACCCCCCCCACCCCGGCCAGGGCCGCGCAGCCCCCCGCCCCCCCCACCCCCCAAGGCAGGCCGGGCCCTCCGGGCAACTGGGCAGCGGAGGGGGGCCGGGGCGGGCCGCAGGGGTGCTCAGGGCGGGCCCCGTGTCACCCAGGCAGCTCGGCTGGCATGGATGTGTTCCAGAAGGTGGAGAAGATTGGCGAGGGCACCTATGGGGTGGTGTACAAGGCCAGGAACAAGCAGACGGGGCAGCTGGTGGCCCTGAAGAAGATCCGTCTGGACTCGTGAGTGCTGGGGCAGTCTCTGGCCCGGGTCTGCCCCCCTCCTGGGGGCTCTGACCCCCCTCCCCCGGGGCCCTGACCCTCTCCCCCAGGGCCCCCCTCCCCCGGGGCCCTGACCCCCTCCCCCAGGGCCCCCCTCCCCCAGGGCTCTGACCCCCCTCCTCCAGAGCTCTGCCCCTCTACCCCCCAGGGCCCTGACTCCCCTCCCCCAGGGCCCCCCTCCCCCGGGGCCCTGACCCCCCTCCTCCAGAGCTCTGCCCCTCTGCCCCCCAGGGCCCTGACCCCCCTCCCCCAGGGCCCCCCTCCCCCGGGGCCCTGACCCCCCTCCTCCAGAGCTCTGCCCCTCTGCCCCCCAGGGCCCTGACCCCCCTCCCCCAGGGCCCTGACCCCCCCCCTCCCCCGGGGCCCTGACCCCCTCCCCCAGGGCCCCCCTCCCCCAGGGCTCTGACCCCCCTCCTCCAGAGCTCTGCCCCTCTACCCCCCAGGGCCCTGACTCCCCTCCCCCAGGGCCCTGACCCCTCTCCCCCAGGGCCCCCCTCCCCCGGGGCCCTGACCCCCCCTCCTCCAGAGCTCTGCCCCTCTACCCCCCAGGGCCCTGACTCCCCTCCCCCAGGGCCCCCCTCCCCCGGGGCCCTGACCCCCCTCCTCCAGAGCTCTGCCCCTCTGCCCCCCAGGGCCCTGACCCCCCTTCCCCAGGGCCCTGACCCCCCTTCCCCAGGGCCCCCCTCCCCCAGGGCCCTGACCCCCCACCCCAGGGCTCTGACCCCCCCCCCACCTCCCCCTCGCCGCCCTCCAGGGCCCTGACTCCCCTCCCCCAGGGCCCTGACTCCCCTCCCCCAGGGCCCTGACCCCCCTCCCCCAGGGCCCTGACCCCCCCCACCTCCCCCTCGCCGCCCTCCAGGGCCCTGACTCCCCTCCCCCAGGGCTCTGACCCCCCTCCCCCAGGGCCCTGACCCCCTCCTCCAGAGCTCTGCCCCTCTGCCCCCCAGGGCCCTGACCCCCCTCCCCCAGGGCCCTGACTTCCCCTCCCCCAGGGCCCTGACCCCCCTCCTCCAGAGCTCTGCCCCTCTGCCCCCCAGGGCCCTGACCCCCCTCCCCCAGGGCCCTGACCCCCCTTCCCCAGGGCCCCCCTCCCCCAGGGCCCTGACCCCCCACCCCAGGGCTCTGACCCCCCCCCACCTCCCCCTCGCCGCCCTCCAGGGCCCTGACTCCCCTCCCCCAGGGCCCTGACTCCCCTCCCCCAGGGCCCTGACCCCCCTCCCCCAGGGCCCTGACCCCCCCCCACCTCCCCCTCGCCGCCCTCCAGGGCCCTGACTCCCCTCCCCCAGGGCTCTGACCCCCCTCCCCCAGGGCCCTGACCCCCTCCTCCAGAGCTCTGCCCCTCTGCCCCCCAGGGCCCTGACCCCCCTCCCCCAGGGCCCTGACTTCCCCTCCCCCAGGGCCCTGACCCCCCTCCTCCAGAGCTCTGCCCCTCTGCCCCCCAGGGCCCTGACCCCCCTCCCCCAGGGCCCTGACTCCCCTCCCCCAGGGCCCTGACTCCCCTCCCCCAGGGCCCTGACCCCCCTCCCCCAGGGCTCTGACCCCCCTCCCCCAGGGCCCTGACCCCCCTCCCCCAGGGCCCTGACTCCCCTCCTCCAGAGCTCTGCCCCTCTGTCCCCCAGGGCCCTGACCCCCCTCCCCCAGGGCCCTGACCCCCCTCCCCCAGGGCTCTGACCCCCCTCCCCCAGGGCCCTGACCCCCCTCCCCCAGGGCTCTGACCCCCCCCACCTCCCCCTCGCCGCCCTCCAGGGCCCTGACTCCCCTCCCCCAGGGCCCTGACCCCCCTCCCCCAGGGCTCTGACCCCCCTCCCCCAGGGCCCTGACCCCCCTTCCCCCAGGGCCCTGACCCCCCTCCCCCAGGGCCCTGACCCCCCCTCCCCCAGGGCCCTGACCCCCCTCCCCCAGGGCCCTGACCCCCCCTCCCCCAGGGCCCTGACCCCCCTCCCCCAGGGCTCTGACCCCCCCCCACCTCCCCCTCGCCGCCCTCCAGGGCCCTGACTCCCCTCCCCCAGGGCCCTGACTCCCCTCCCCCAGGGCCCTGACCCCCCTCCCCCAGGGCCCTGACCCCCCCCACCTCCCCCTCGCTGCCCTCCAGGGCCCTGACTCCCCTCCCCCAGGGCTCTGACCCCCCTCCCCCAGGGCCCTGACCCCCTCCTCCAGAGCTCTGCCCCTCTGCCCCCCAGGGCCCTGACCCCCCTCCCCCAGGGCCCTGACTTCCCCTCCCCCAGGGCCCTGACCCCCCTCCTCCAGAGCTCTGCCCCTCTGCCCCCCAGGGCCCTGACCCCCCTCCCCCAGGGCCCTGACTCCCCTCCTCCAGAGCTCTGCCCCTCTGTCCCCCAGGGCCCTGACCCCCCTCCCCCAGGGCCCTGACCCCCCTCCCCCAGGGCTCTGACCCCCCCTCCCCCAGGGCCTTGACCCCCCCCCCCAGGGCCCTGACCCCCCACCCCAGGGCTCTGACCCCCCCACCTCCCCCTCGCCGCCCTCCAGGGCCCTGACTCCCCTCCCCCAGGGCCCTGACCCCCCTCCCCCAGGGCTCTGACCCCCCTCCCCCAGGGCCCTGACCCCCCCCTCCCCCAGGGCCCTGACCCCCCTCCCCCAGGGCTCTGACCCCCCTCCCCCAGGGCCCTGACCCCCTCCTCCAGAGCTCTGCCCCTCTGCCCCCCAGGGCCCTGACCCCCCCTCCCCCAGGGCCCTGACCCCCCTCCCCCAGGGCCCTGACCCCCCTCCTCCAGAGCTCTGCCCCTCTGCCCCCCAGGGCCCTGACCCCCCTCCCCCAGGGCCTTGACCCCCCTCCTCCAGAGCTCTGCCCCTCTGCCCCCCAGGGCCCTGACCCCCCCTCCCCCAGGGCCTTGACCCCCCTCCTCCAGAGCTCTGCCCCTCTGCCCCCCAGGGCCCTGACCCCCCTCCCCCAGGGCCCTGACCTCCCTCCCCCAGGGCCCTGACCCCCTCTCCCCCAGTGCTCTGACCCCCCACCCCCCAGGGCTCTGAGCTTCCGGCTGGACGGTGTTTGGGACAGCCAGGCCTCCCACCAGAAGGGGTCCCTGCGCTCCCGCGTCCAGTCTCACCCCTGCCACCCTCCCTTGCTACAGGGAGACCGAGGGTGTCCCAAGTACAGCCATTCGGGAGATCTCCCTTCTCAAAGAGCTTAAGCACCCCAATATTGTCAGGTAGGCCGCGGAGGGAGGGGGGCTGGGACGGGAGGGGTCCGGTTTTGTGACCGGAGACTCCCCGCAGGCTGCTGGACGTGGTGCACAGCGAGAAAAAGCTCTACCTGGTGTTTGAGTTCCTCAGCCAGGACCTGAAGAAGTACATGGACTCGGCTGCGGCCACGGAGCTCCCTCTGCACCTGGTCAAGGTACCCGCTGTGGGGGGGGGGACGGCGGCCCCCCACCCTCCGCCCGCTGACCAGCCTCTTCTCGCCCTGCTGCTCCAGAGCTACCTCTTCCAGCTGCTGCAGGGGGTGAACTTCTGCCACTCACACCGCGTCATCCACCGGGACCTGAAGCCCCAGAACCTGCTCATCAACGAGCTGGGGGCCATCAAGCTGGCCGACTTCGGGCTGGCCCGGGCCTTCGGCGTGCCCCTGAGGACCTACACCCACGAGGTAGATTGGGTCGGGGCAGGGCTCTTGTTGCGGGGGGCTGCAGGGCGCTCACGGGGCTCCCGCCCCTGCAGGTGGTGACCCTCTGGTACCGCGCCCCCGAGATCCTGCTGGGCTGCAAGTTCTACTCCACGGCCGTGGACGTCTGGAGCATTGGGTGCATCTTCGCAGAGATGGTAAAGGGGGGCAGAGAAGGGTGCCCAGGGCTGTGGGCCTAGTCTCTGGGGCTGAATGAATAGGGCCTGCCCCGGGCCACAGAATCTCCGGGCGGGCCCAGAGCCACTCTGGGCCGGTTCTGCTGGAGGGTTGGGCGCAGAAAAGGGACCGGGCCCTGGAGTTAGCAGGCTCCTCCCTGCAGGTGACACGCAGGGCCCTGTTTCCTGGTGATTCGGAAATCGACCAGCTGTTTCGGATTTTCCGGACCCTGGGCACGCCCAGCGAGGCCATGTGGCCGGGGGTCACCCAGCTGCCCGACTACAAGGGCAGCTTCCCCAAGTGGACCAGGAAGTCGACAGAGGAGATTGTCCCTGCCCTTGACCCAGAGGGCAAGGACCTGCTCATGGTAGGTGTTGAGGATGCGCCCCAGCGGGGCCCTGGTCCAGCCGAGTGGCACTTCAGTTTGCCCGGAGCTTTGTGTTGGGGACTTGTGACAGTCCTGTGAAGGAGGTGTATCATTCTCTTTCTTTTTACTGATGGGGAGGCCGTGGGGGCAGCAGCTAGGGCCAGTCTGGGCCACACGAGTCAGAATCTGAATCCTAGATTTCCTGGCACCAGATCCACCACTGGGCCTGTCTCCCCTTGCCAATGCTCACATTTAAAATTGCTCTTAACACTCATCTTGTGGAAAAATTGCCCTGAGTAGCAACATTGAATTCTTACCTTTTCATTCTTCCTCCAGAGTGCATGTGTCTTTGAGTTACACTATTGCCAGTCTGCACACGCTTATTGGTTACCAAGTTATTCTGTACACAGATCAGATGTTCTAATGTGTGGAAAATATTTTATAAACCTTAAAAGTACTGTATAAATGTCAGTTCTAATCATGCTGATGCATGCAGTTTCTATCTCCCCAACTCAACTATCAGTAACTCGCGGTTCCTTCTTCTGTGTAAAAACATTTATATGGAATGTTAAGCCACACGGCACCCCCCATCTCGGTTTACTCATCTGCAAAATGGGGAATATGATAGCAACCATGTCATAGACTAAGAGTTGGAAGGACCTCAGAAATCTAGATTAACCCCTTAAGTTTATTTATGATGAAGAAACTGAATGATGTAACCACTCTGAGCCTCAGTTTCCTCATCTGTGAAAAAATAATGGTAGCACCTACCTAACGGGTGTTCTGAGGCTCAAATGACAGTGGGTGTGAAATACTTGGCAAACCTTAAAGTAATGTATTTAGTAAATGTTATCACTTAGAACGGAGTCTGAGGAGAGCACTTTCTATACCCGTAAGACAAGACTCCAGGGAAACTGAGGCCGACAAGGGACTGAACCAGGCTTGAGCCAAAGAACCACCCTGGAGGCCTTACCTTCCTTTTCAGGCCTTCCCACCCCACGGGTTCACTATGACGTTCCCAGAGACACTGGCCTTTTGTTTTTATAAAGAGTTTGTCTCAACTTGAGCTGGGTAGAGAGCAGGAAAGCTCAGTGAGGAAGGGGAGGCTTGGTTGACCCACCCACAGTTGCCAGGAAGAGACTTGCTGGCTCAGCAGAATGGAGTGAAGGGTCTTCCTACAGATTCCAACATTTATTTCCAAAATAGATCACATCCCAACTGCTTCTAGTCCCTGGGGCTGAATGAATAGGGCCTGCCCCGGCCACTCTGGGCCGGTTCTGCTGGAGGGTTGGGCGCAGAAAAGGGACCAGGCCCTGGAGGTTAGCGGGCTCCTCCCCGCAGGTGACCTGTTTCTAGCAGGTTAATTTCTGCTTGATGTTCTCTTTACACAGATTTCCCCCAAAATAAATGCTGAAGATTTGTATACATTTATTTATACATTATGTTAGATATAATTTTATATATATCTCTTACATATATATATATATATATATATATATATATCTATGTATATGTGTGTGTGTGTATAGTCGGGATGGCCTTCTCCAGACTTCTCTGGGCCTAAATCTGTGCCCTCCTGGCTTTATGTTTCCTTGTCCTAACCCTTATTAACTTCACCACAGCCCTGGGTGATTGGAGAAGAAGGCAGAAAAGGCTCATTAACATGTTTTTCTCTTTCCTTTACAGCAGCTGCTGCAGTATGACCCAAACAGACGCATCTCAGCCAAGGCCGCTCTCACCCACCACTATTTCTCCTCTTGCAAGTCATGCTCGGCCCCACGTCAGTGCATGTTGGAGCATTTTTGCCGGTGAAGGGGACGGGCATCCAGCTTCTGCCCTCATCCCCCTCCTTCTCAGGCCCAGTACCCAAAGTCCCTTCTGCAGCTGCAGCTCTAGCCATCTGTCTCTAATGCTGGAGAGGAATTATAGGCGGGATGGACTTTGTGTCTGGGGACCGTGAAGGGCTAGGTTTGGACCAGTCCTCCTACCAGGTTAGTGAGAGTTCCCCTGTTCTTTGTTGGGTTTGACGGTGCCACTTCAGAGTGGAGGGCGCAGTTGCCTCAGAAGGGAGAGGTGAGAGAGCAGCTCCCTTGTCCCTAGGAACACTGGTGGGCGGTGCTCAGAGAAAGAGGGCCATTTTTATTTTATGCACTTTGCTTTTCTCTTTAGGAATTAACCTCTTAACTTCACAGATCTAGCCCAAACTTTACCTTCAAGTCAAGAATTCCAAGGTAGAAAGGACTTTGCTCCTCTGCTGTTCTTTTGGGGTTTAAACTGTTTAGGAAGGAGTTGAATTCCATTTAGAAGACGTAGAAGAGAGGGGAATTTTTCCATACGTGGTCAGTGGCAAGTATGCGAGTTGGGTGTGTTTTCAGCAGTTAACTGTTTATCCATAATGTAACTGCATTCATTTGGTCCTGGATTTCAGAATAAGAAATAAAAATGACATTTCTGATCTACATGGTGTCTGTCCCGTCAGTGGAAAGGGACCCCAGGGAAGGGAAAAGTCAATATGGCTCACTAGGAGACTGAAGGTAGTCCCTAGAACAGGGGTTCTTATCTTGAGATCCATGAATTGAAAAAAAAAACTTTATATTTTGCTAGCTATTTCAATGTAATTAATTTTCTTTGTGTTCCTAAGCATTTTATTTTATGCATGTAAAATGTTTTTTCCCAAGAAGGAACCTATACCATAGGCAAAAAGAGATTGAACTGTACAGAGCACAGATGGCAAGTAAAATGGGGAGAAGATATTCAGGGGAGGCAGGAGGCCACTGTCATTTCAATGGGGAAGAGTTCTGGATCTCATCCCATTGTACAAGTCGTCTTAGACCCAGAATGAGAGGCAGCAGAGCCGTCTCCTTCCACTGAGCGAGGAGACGGTTTCTCAGTTCTCAGCGGGTATCTCCACCCTCCCTGCCCCACCAGACAACTCCATCCCAAGTTTAGATCAATGACAGCTCAGCCACTGAGACGACAGGGGAGTTTATTGCATGCATTCGGTTGGAGAGGACAAAGTCATGCTGACTTCTGGGGCTGAGGAAATGTGGTTAGTCATCTAAGGTAGGGGAGCTCACATATAGAGACCACTCTTCATGATAAAACATTTAAACAGAGAGAGATCGGGGGAGGGTGTAAGGGATTTTATTTAGCTAAAAAAAGATCGGTGACCTCTAACCCGCGCCTTCCCACCTGCTCGACGTTCCCGTTAGCACAGAGCACGTGGCAGAGAAGGGGAGGCCGTGCGGAAAGAACAGTAATTGTCTTGGGTCGCAGGGAGGAGCAGGAGGCCGGTCATTGGGTCCCTCCGGCAGCGGGCCATGGCTTCCTTGTAACTCAGTCGCTCTTTGGAGATGGGGTCGACCAGTTCTTTTTCATAGCTGGATTCGTCCTGGAGGAGCTGAGCCAGCTCTTCGTTGATCATGCCGGCCAGTAAGGCCTGGGGGAGAGGCATGCGGCCCGTCCTCTTGGGGTCAATGAGCCCCCCTGTGAGGTGCTGAACCTGCAAGTGGGTCAGGGCGCTCTCGCGGGGCATCCAGCCCTTCTGGATGGCCTCGCCCACCGACAGCCTCTTCCTCGTGACGGGGTCCTCGATGCCGGTGAAGGCCTTCTGGGCATTGAGCAGCCTCTGGGTGGAAGTATTCTCAATGAGGCCCCGGTCCAGGGCCTTGTGCACAGAGTAGCGCTCCCGGGTCAGGAGGTCCACGATGCCCCCCGTGGCCGCCTGCGCCTCGAGCAGCTTCTGCCCGGTGAGGGCGTCCAGCATCTTTTTGCCCACAGCGGTCTTGATGTTGCACTTGTTGTCGGTGGCCGTGTCGTAGATGCCCGCGATGGGAAACGTGTCATCGCCCAGGCCGAGGGAGGAGCCGGGGCAGAAGATGCTGGTGGCTTGAGGGCCCGGAGAGGAGCTGGGGGACTTGGAGATGATGGAGCCTATGGAGAGCGGGGCAGACTTGGTCTCTCCAGCCACGAGGAGGGCGAACTCGGAGATGGGGATGTGGCCGTCCTTATAGAGGTGGTACTCCTCCTTGGTGATCCTCCTGCAGCGCAGGGCGTCCTCGATGGAGTACTGCTTCCCGCTCTTCCTGTCCAGCAGCAGGGACTCCTCCCCACACGGGGTCATGGTGGTGACCTCCTCCCAGTCACACTCCAGTTCCTGGAGTTGGATGTACTGTCCCCGATCGATGATGCCCCGCTTGTAGGCTTCGTATGGGGACATGTCCTTGCCCGAGTCTGGGTCCAGGATGGAGATCTTCGTGGAGAGGTTGGTCTCTCTCAGCTGGGTGTCCTGGCTCAACTCTTCCTGTTTCACTTTTAGCTGGAGGTCTCTGAGTGTCCTCTCCTTCTCATGGATCTGGTCCTTCTCCCGGAGAATGGCCTCCTCCAGCTGAGTGAGCTCCTGGCCCCGCTGGGCCTTCTTCTGCCGCTCGCTTTCTGACTTCTGGCTGAGCAGTTTGGACTCCTCCTGGAGGCAGAGCATCCTCTCCTGCTTCTGCCTCTCGAGCTCCCTCATCTCCTTCTCGAGCTGTGCTCGCTCCTGGCTGGCCTGGCTCCGGGCCTTCTGGAGGTCGGCCTCCTCCCGCGACCAGGTCTTCTGCAGCGCCTCGGCCCTCTCGAGCCTCTCCTGGAGCCTCTTCACGTCCTCCTCCCTGTTCTGTCGCGCAGCCCGGTCCTTGTTGAGCAGCTCCCAGACACGGGACCTCTCCGTTTCTAAGACCCGGTCCTTCTCCACCCGGATGACTTCTTTGTAGATGGTCTTTTCCTGGGACTTGGTCTTCTGGAGGACGTCGATTTTCACCTGCAGGCTTTTGCACTCCCGCTGTAAGTCCATCACCCGGTTCTTCTCGCCGTCCAGCTCCCGCCGCAGGGCCCCGGTGGACTTCTCCAGGTCCGGGTCCTTCTCCAGCTTAACCACTTCCTCCATGATGATTTTCTCTTGCACCGCCGGAGGCCGCTGCTCTATCTCCTGGATCCTCAGGCTCAGCTGCCGCAGTTCCTTCTCGATGGCTAGCTTTTTGTCACGGTCCTCTTGGAAGCTGAGCAGGTTCTCCTTCTCCTCCACTGTGGCCTGGAGCTGCTGCACCTCACGCTCCAGCTTCCGCCTGTTGGCCACTTCCTCGTCCAGGCTCCGGCTGAGACGGCTATGGTCCTCGTGGAGCTTCGGGTCCATCTGGGTGACCACCACTTCCTTGACCACCACCTTCTCCTCGGGTCTTCTTCTCTCCAACAGCAGGTACTTGTTCTGAAGCTCATAGACCACGTCTTCTGTGGTTCTCCTCTTCTGGACCGCGTCCCGCACCTCCCGCCGGAGACGCTCCACCTCCTTCTCCAGGACCGGGTCGCTCTCATAGCGAATCACTTCTTTGTTCACCATCTTCGTTTCGACCTTGGATCGCTCTCTTTTCCACTCATCCCGCTCCCCCTTCAGTCGGATGAGTTGCTCCTGAGACCGGCCACTGGTGTTGACCAGATCATTGAGCTGGGCCTTCAGCTGGTCAATCTCCCTGAGGAGCTCTGGGCTCTTCTCATGTTTCACCACCTCTTGGATCACTTCCTTGTATTCCACCACTGGCTTCTGGGCCCGGAGGAGGGTCAGCTCCGGTAGGGTTCCCTCCACCTCCTTCTCAATGGCACTTCTCTTGTTTGTGGTGTCCTGGAGCTCGGCCCTGAGCCGGGCAATCTCCTTCTTTGTCTCCGGATCCACCTGGAAGATCTCATTGACTCTCTCCTTGAACTCCACCTTGGGCTTCTGTTTTTCTACCATGCTGTACTTGCTGTGCAAGTCACTGAGCTCCCTGGTCAGCACCATGTTCTTCTTCTTCTCCTCCTCGATGAGGTTCCTGAGTTTGACGGACTCTTTAAGGAGTCCAGGGTCCTGCTCCACTTTCTTCACCTCTTTGACAATGACTTTGGGCTCCATGGAGCTGATCTGCTGCTCCAGCTCCTGGACTCGAGCCTGCAGCTTGACCGTTGTCTCCTCCGCCACTTTCCTGCGGCCGGCATCCTCCTCAATCTGCCGCTTCAGAGCCCAGGATGCCTTGACCATTTCAGGGTCTTTCTCCAGCTTGACCACCTCCTTCACCACTACCTTCTCTTTCACATTAGCCTCCTTCTGTTCCAGGGTCTTTAGTTCTTTCTTTAGTTGTTCCACTCGGGCAGAGACGACGGCGTTGTCTCCTCGAAGATGTTCAATCTCAGCATTGATCTGGGCTGCCTGGCTGTCCAGCGTGGGGTCCCTCTTGATTTGGGTGACTTCCTTGGTCAACAGGTGGGGCTGAATGTCGCTCTTCTCCTTTTCCAGCTGGGCTATTTTCTGGTTCACGACCTCCAGGTCAGCCTTCAGGCCGGCCCGCTTCTTGCCCTCCTCCTCCACCTGGTGTTTCATTTTGGACAGGCTGCTCTCGAGCTTGGGGTCCCTGTAGAACTCGACCACTTCCTTTTCCTCCAGCCTCTCCACAGGCTTCTGGGTCTTCAGCAGCAGCAGCTGCCTCCTCTGCTCCTGCAGCTCCTGCTGCACCCGGGCCACCCGCTGCCTCTCCTCCTCCAGCTGGGCCTTGAGCGCCCGGCTCTCTGACTCTCTGCTGGCCTGGGGCTGGTTCTCCAACCACTGTGTGGGGTGAGAAGTCAGCTGGGCAGCCTCACTGATTTCCTTCTGGGGAACAAGAAGGGGAAAGAGTGAGGGAAGAGGAGCCTGGCCTGCAACTCCTTCCCTTGGAGCCTTAGCGGAAGGCGCCAGCACATCATGGGGATGGAGGACGGCTGGCGTGCCCTCCAAATAGACTGGGTCTGGCCTGCCCCACCACCCGTCCAACCTTCCAAAAAGTGCAATCTTCAACTGATCCCCCATGCTATTCATGAACCCTCTGGAGGAGCCTCAGCCAATCGATCACAATAGGAAAAGAGGGATCTGTGCTGTATTCTCAAATGACAAGGAGCCCTGGGATCTTTTCCTTCTCCCTCTTCTGCTCCCCCATTTGGGCAGTGTGACTTTTCTGGGATAGGCTGGGCTTTCTGGGGGGGCCAGGGAGCCCAGAATGAAAGATCAGCCTGTGGCTTTGTGGAGGACCATGGGAAGGATCCCCACCTCTTTTTTCAGCCTACCTGCACCCAAATGTCAGGCTAGGGAGGCAAGACTACTGGGGGTCAGGAAGCACCCTGAATTGGCAGGGGCCACTCCTAGGGGCTATCACATTATCTCTGAATTGGGAGCCCTGGCAGTAAAGGGATCCCTAGGATCGTCTTGGTACCTTTTCCAGCGCCTTCTTGGCAAACTCCAGCTGACTCAGCTGCTGCTGCGTTTGGGCAGCAACCTCAGTATAACGGCTGATTAGGTCCTTCTGGAGTTGGGGAGGGAGGAAAACAGAGGATGGAGTCAGTTCTGAGTGGTTCCTTCTGGAAAGATGGGATTTATAATTCGGTGGGGGAACAGTGGGCTGGGGAGAAAGATGTGATCCGTCCTAACCTGGGCCTGGATGCTCTCCTGCAAAGGAGTGATTCGGGGTCTCTTGGGGGCAGATGCAGTCAGTGTGGGGTCCAGAGAACAACGGTACTTGTCTGTCTGCAGCTCATAATCCTGTAGAGAAGGAAGGGCACCTAGCAGTCGGAGCCACGAGGGCTGGGGAGGGCATCTTTTGGAGAAGAGAGAAGGGTGACGGACGGAGGAAGGAGGGAGAGGGGCGACAAAACTGAGGAAACACTTACTTGGAGAGCAGCTTGCAGGTCCTGGGACAAGTGGAATACGGTGTTTTTGTCTTTCTCTTTATTCTGGATTTCCTGGACCAGACGCTAGGACAGAAGAAAGAAAAAATGGGCCCTGGTCCGGAGGGGAGCTGCCTCCTGAGCCACGGAACCTCCCCGCCTCTCAGCACCTCTAGGGACCCGTGTGGGGCAACGAGCAGGGGGAGCGGGAGCAGCGTGTTTGGGGCACATCCCACCAGGGCCGGGCTAAGGGCCAGGAGCACTCTGTACACCCCCCACAGAACGCTGCCTGGGGCAGTGGGGGGGGATCACGAGTGCAGCCCTACGGTTTAGAGATGAGGAAGCGGGCCCAGAGGCTAAGGGCTCGCCTCAGAGAGTAAGCGGCGAAGGGAGGACTGGAAGGCAGACCCCCGACTCAGGGCCTGGGGCTCCCCTGATCCCCCGGCGGGATCTGGCGGAGGCCCGCCCCCAGAAGGCAGACTACCGGTGTCACACAGCTGTCCCGCGTCTGATCACCGGCCCGGCCTGTGCCTCCGACGCTCACACGGCCCGCCCAGGGCTCTCTCCTGGGGCTCTCTCAGGGTGGGTAAGGGAGGGAGGGAGGGAAAGGAGAGAACACGAGTGGGAAACTCGGCCTGCTGCTCCAGCATGGGGGATGGAAATCTCCAGCCCAGAGATCGCAGCGCCTGGGAAGAATTCCTGAGTGGGTCGGGTGGACCAGTGACCGTCCTCAGGGACCAGCATTTCCAGTTGTGGCCACGAGGGGGCAGCAGGTGCACACAGGCAGAGTCCGGGCCGGTGGGCCTGATTCAGCTGGCCCTCTCTCCATCCTCCTGGACCAGATTCAGCCTCCCTCTCTCCATCCTCCTCCCCTCTCCACCTCACGGATGAGGGACGGGGGAACCGAGGCCACGCAGGCCCAGGGCTCGCCCTGCCTCCTCTCTGCCTCCCGCTGGCTTCACCCGGAGCGTGGCCGCCTCCCTCGGAGGTCCAGGAGACAAGGCCGGGGGCCGGTGTCTCAGGCCAGGCCCGTGAAGGCCCCGCCGCGGAGAGCCCCCCAGCCCCCGGGCCCCCTCACCTTCTGGGCCTGCAGCTTGTAGGCGACCTGGCTGGGCCCGTCGGAGGGCCCCAGCTCGTGCCGGGGGAGGTGCTCCATCCAGGAGCGAAGGTTCTCGCTGCAGTTCCAGAGCTGCTGGTAGAGGAGGCTGGCGTCCTGCACCGCCTTCTCCCTGGGGAGGGGATGGAGACAAGGTGAGCTCTCGGGCTGAGCCTCTGGGGAGAACAAGGCCCCCTCCTGCCCCAGGGGAGCTGGGGCTCCTCCAGGCCCACCCAGGCTGGGAGACTAGGCCCAGGAGAAGTGTGCACGCCCTCACCGGAGGTCCAGCTGGTCGGCCGCGGCGTGGTAGCGGTCCGTGAGCCCCTGCACCCGGCGCCGCTGGCGGGGCAGCTCCGGGCAGAACTCCTGGAAGTTGTTCTGCAGCGCCCCGCAGCCGTGCTCCGTGGCCTTCAGCTCCCGGTGCAGGCCCAGGACGCAGGCCTGCTGCTCCAGCAGCTCCCGTCTCTGCCGCTGAAGGAGCAGAAGCAGGCTGAGCCCCGCCGCCCCCAGACCTTCCCCACCCGCTCCCCCGACCCGGAGTCTCGCTGCTCCCCAGGTGTCCCTCACCTGCAGCTGGCTGATCCGCTCCTGCAGGGCTCCGGAGCCCGCAGTGATGGGGGCCTCCTGCGCCAGGCCCAGCTCGAAGCCCTGAATCACCTGCTCCGACTCCCTGATCTGCTGTTCCAGAGCACGTGATGCTTTTGCCCTGGGAGAGAAGGGGGGAGAGGGGCCGAGACCCTGCTGCTTAGCCCCCAGCCCCTCCCCTCTTCCCTAATTCTCGCCTCCTGCGGCCTCCCACCCATGACCCCTGAGAGCACTCACTTCTCCCCGTAGAGGCTGCAGAGGACTTGCACGTCGCTGTATTTGTTCTTGACGTTGTTAAGAGTCACTGGCAGATGAAGAACCGCGGGTCCGGCTGGCTTGGAAGACAGGAGAGACTCGCACTCCTTCTGCGTGGCCTCCTTTTCAGCCTCCAGGCCCTGTAGCCTGCGGGTGACGTTCTGCAGGCAGAGGCATGGGCCTTTACAGTGGACCTGGAATTCTTACGTCTCCAGTGGGACTGTCACTCACTGCTCTACCGGCCAGGACCCCCCGGCCCTGGGGCTCCCCCTCGGCCTCCCGTTATCCAGGAGAATCAGACACTCGCTCAGGAGGTGATGAGGGGAGACTAGCCTCCACCTTCAAAAGCCTTAGGAAAGGAGTTGCAGGCCTGAGAACCAATTAATTCTGCTCAAATTGTGCTTCAGAGAACAAGTGGTCTGCTCTCATTAGAAGCGCTGACTCAGTCCTGGGTACCACTGCTCCAGAATGACACGGATAAGCTGAAGAATGTCTAGAGGGACAACCAGAGCACCAACCCCGCCCCATCTCTCATTCTCAACAAACAGCCTCACCTCCTACTTGAGGGAGAAGACCCAACTTGCCCGTTTGAATACTTTGAAACCCAACTCAATTGCTACTTTCTCTCCTCAAACTTCCTTCCTCCAGCTGGAGAGGGTCCATAGATTCCCCTCTCAAAGTTGGGTGACATTTCTCCTCTGCACTTAAATAACTGTCTAAATAATTATATTCAGTGTTTCCCAAAGACCTATTCTAAATTATTAAAAATGTGGGTTATTCTTTATAAGTCTAACTGTAATAAACATATATTTAGTCTTTTAGTCCCATGAAGTATATGACATGGCATTTGATCCTCCTGAACACCTCCCTCTTTCCTCCTCTCTTGACTTTCATGACATCAAAGTTGGAACTAAGATGGTACCTCAGGGCTTTGCTTCAGATCCCAACATGGTGGGAGGGGTGGTGTACTTTCCCACTATCTGCTCTTGAGCAGCTATCCAACTCACCACATGATGCATCACTTCTGATCCTTCTACTTCTCTGACCTTCGCTTCCTTTGACTCTTCTTTCTCCTCTAGATGTAGGTCCTGCCCTCAATCTTCCTCCTTTCTCTTCCTATGCTCTCTCTTGTGGGGCTCTCATCTGATTGCTCACCTTCAACTAACACTCAAGAGAAATAGCTCCCCCGCTCCCGTCACCCCCACCATAGGATTCTGTAGCTTCGGTCTTCTTGCAAGCTCCAATTCTGCTTTTCACAAGGGTTCTTAGCCTGGGGTTAATATTTCAGTGAGTCTCTGAACTTGAATGAGAATGTGTGTGTGTGTGTGTGTATGTGTGTGTGTGTGTGTATGTGTGTGTATGTGTGTGTATGTGTGTATGTGTGTGTATGTGTGTATGTGTGTGTATGTGTGTGTATGTGTGTATGTGTGTGTATGTGTGTATGTGTGTATGTGTGTGTATGTGTGTATGTGTGTATGTGTGTGTATATGTGTGTATGTGTGTGTATGTGTGTATGTGTGTGTATGTGTGTATGTGTGTATGTGTGTGTATGTGTGTATGTGTGTGTATGTGTGTATGTGTGTGTATGTGTGTGTATATGTGTGTATGTGTGTATGTGTGTGTATGTGTGTATGTGTGTGTATGTGTGTATGTGTGTGTATGTGTGTATGTGTGTATGTGTGTGTATGTGTGTATGTGTGTGTATGTGTGTGTATGTGTGTATGTGTGTGTATGTGTGTGTATGTGTGTATGTGTGTATGTGTGTGTATGTGTGTATGTGTGTGTATGTGTGTGTATGTGTGTATGTGTGTATGTGTGTGTATGTGTGTGTATGTGTGTATGTGTGTGTATGTGTGTGTATGTGTGTATGTGTGTGTATGTGTGTATGTGTGTGTATATGTGTGTATGTGTGTATGTGTGTATGTGTGTGTATGTGTGTATGTGTGTATGTGTGTGTATGTGTGTATGTGTGTGTATGTGTGTGTATGTGTGTATGTGTGTGTATGTGTGTATGTGTGTGTATGTGTGTGTATGTGTGTATGTGTGTATGTGTGTGTATGTGTGTATGTGTGTGTATGTGTGTATGTGTGTATGTGTGTGTATATGTGTGTATGTGTGTATGTGTGTATGTGTGTGTATGTGTGTATGTGTGTATGTGTGTGTATGTGTGTATGTGTGTATGTGTGTGTATGTGTGTATGTGTGTATGTGTGTGTATGTGTGTATGTGTGTATGTGTGTATGTGTGTATGTGTGTGTATGTGTGTATGTGTGTGTATGTGTGTATGTGTGTGTATGTGTGTATGTGTGTGTATGTGTGTGTATGTGTGTGTATGTGTGTATGTGTGTGTATGTGTGTATGTGTGTGTATGTGTGTGTATGTGTGTATATGTGTATATGTTCGTATGTGTGTATGTGTGTATGTGTGTATGTGTGTGTATGTGTGTATGTGTGTATGTGTGTATGTGTGTGTATGTGTGTATGTGTGTATGTGTGTATGTGTGTATGTGTGTGTATGTGTGTATGTGTGTATGTGTGTGTGTATGTGTGTATGTGTGTGTGTGTATGTGTGTGTATGTGTGTATGTGTGTGTGTATGTGTGTGTGTATGTGTGTATGTGTGTATGTGTGTATGTGTGTATGTGTGTATGTATGTGTGTATGTGTGTATGTGTGTATATGTGTGTATGTATGTGTGTGTATGTGTGTATATGTGTGTATGTGTGTGTATGTGTGTATGTGTGTGTATATGTGTGTATGTGTGTATATGTGTGTATGTATGTGTGTATATGTGTGTATGTATATGTGTGTATGTGTGTGTGTATGTGTGTATGTGTGTGTATGTGTGTATGTGTGTGTATGTGTGTGTATGTGTGTGTGTATGTGTATACACACACAAACCATTATTTTCACTAACTTTTGGTTTCCTTTGCCATCTACTGTATTTTATGCATTTAAAAATGCTATTTCCTGAACAGTCCATATTGGGGTACTGGTAAAATGTTTAACAACCAGTTCTCTCAAAACACATACGGATTAAGTTTAATCTGCATTAACATTTTTCTCCATCAGTTTCTTAAGTCTGGAAATCACAAAATGATAACTTAAGCCCCAATTTGTAGCATTTACTGATTTCTAAGGTATAAATGCTCATGCTGCAAATTTAACAACTGGCTCTCTAAAGGCAGTTCAAACTGACTTCAGCACACACCTGGGTCCATGATACAAAAGAGATTAAGAACCCTTGTTCTGACACTTCCTTAAACAAGACTCATCTTCTGCCATCAAGCCAATTCATCCTCCATAGTTTCCCATCTCTGTTAACAATGGCCATTAACCTGAAATCTGGTTGATTCATGATTTAACTCCTCCCATCCTCCCTACCTCCAGACACCAGATCTCGCCAATTCTATCACTAAAATATTTTTGACATTAGCTCCCTCTCTCCATTCTTTCCCCACTGTCTCTTATTGTAATAACAAGAGGTCTCCCCGAGTCCATAAATTAATGACAAAATAACATTCCTCAGTTGCCATTTCCAAATTCTCTAGTCCGCCATGCAAAGCTTCAAACAACCTTTCTAGCTTTCCCTTCCTTTACACATGCCTCATAGTCCCACCAAACAGACCACTTGCTTTTTCTGTTCATACTAAACTTGCAGTTTTTTACATAGGTGGTTTGTCAATTACCTGAAATCTCTCTTTTTGATATCTTCCTGTGGAAATCCTATTCATTTTTTCAAGGCCTCATTCAAATGTCAACTCCATGAAGCCTTCTCTGATTCCCCCAACCATTTCTCCTCTTCAACTCAAATAACACTTTCTCTGTTCTTCATTTATGGCACATTTTGCCTCTTAATGCACTTTGTATATATATATATATATATATATCATCTCCTCTACTAGACTGTGAGCTCTAGGAGAGAAAGGACTATGTCTCATTAGTCTCCCCTCCCCCAAGAACCTAGCATGGTGCCTTCCATATAGTAAGCATCGGTGGAATTAGTAGCTGATTTCCATCCCCTTGTCCCTCCAAGATAGGGCTCCAGAGCTTCACCCACCTCCTGGCTCCGGATGCGAGTGTTGAGGTCATCCAGGGGGGCACTGCGGTTCAGGGGGGCACGGACCCAGCCCAGGATCTCATGTTCTATCTGGTTCAGGTTACTATCCAACTGAGTCAGCTGGGTCAGCAGCTTCTGGGCTTGGGGATTGACCGGGGCAGTGCCTGAGGGAGCTGGTGGAGGGGATTAAGACAGACAAAGTTGGGTGAATGAGAACTTAACTCCCAGGACTCCCATCTCCCTATTCCTATTCCTCCTCCCTTCCATTCTCAAGGAAAAGTCACCACTGTGTGCATAAGTATGAACAGAACTCTATATTTAGCATAATAAAAAATGAAGAGAGAAAGAAGAGTCTCTGGAGAGATAAGAATCTCACCCCTTGTCTGTGTGGATGTGATACATCCCTACCCACAGGAACCACCGGGTTGTCCACAGGGAACAGAGAAGGGGGAATAAAGTAGACGAGGGGAGAATTCCCGGTGTCATGTTCAGATGGGGCCACTTTGGAAATTTGTTCCCTGGCTACATACATCTGTTCCTAGAATATTGTTTTGATTTTTCTTTTTTTTTTCTCAGCAGAATGGGAGTGGGATAGTGAGGGGCAAAAGGAAGAAAAAGAAAAGGCCATCGAATACTTTTTTTAAAATTGAGAGAAGGGAATAGAATAAAGGTCAGAAAAAAGCAGACAAGCAGGACAGATCTAAAAGCTATAACAGAACTTAAGGTACTTTTTTTTTTTTTTAAAGCAAGATGTATTTAGTATATTTAAAATTTCATATGTAACTCTCTTTTTCTATTCTACCATGTATATAGAAAATGTTCTCTTTGGTGATTGTTGAGGGTAGAATAAAAATAAATTAAAAGAAAAGTCATGTAGGTCCCAATATGTTGGTAAGTGTTTAAAAACCAGTTGTCTGGGGAAATAATACATTTTGAAGTTTAATCTGCCTTAATAACATTTTCCCCCAGCACTTTCCTAAGTCTAGACAGTCAAGAAATAATGAGTCAAGCTCTGAGTTTGCTAATTTCTGGAATGTTAATGCTCACAATCAAAATTTAACAGTGCGTTCTCAAACTCATGGGAGCCGGCTCCCGTGTATCTCCAGTGGTTCACTTAATCTAGAATCAGGAAGTTGTTGTTGAGCCATTTAGTCCTGTCTGACTCTTTGTGACCCCACAGACCACCCCATGCTAGTACTGTCCAGGGGATTTTCCTGACAAAGGAACTGGAGCAGTTTTCCCTTTCCTTTTCCAGTGAATTAAAGCAAATAGGATCGGGTGCCTGACTCAGAGTCACACAACTAGTAAATGCCTGAGATCATATTGGAACTCCTAGCACAGTTCCATCCACTGAACCACTTAGCTGCCTACAAAATCCAAATCCAGCCTCTGTTTGTCTCAGTCTCCTCATTTCTAAAAAACAAAAATGGGGATAATAGCACTGCATCTTAAGGTGGATGTGAAAACAAATAATTATATAAATGTAAATTCTAAAATATTCATAAATTCATAATTTACAATAAAATTTGTAAAATATAGAATTTATGATAAAATTTACAATGTACAAATATATAATAAATTTGTAAGCTATAATTTATGATAAAATTATAATTTATAAAATATACAATATCTATTAAAAAAACCTTTGCAAATCTTAAAACACGGTAGAAATGATGGAATCAAAAGAATTCCTATCTGCTTGAAGTCAGGTGTGATAAATCTAAAGGAAGTGACAATTCAGTTGAGTGAACAATTGTGAGTAGTTTTCAGTTAGAGAGTCAGGGGTGTTAAGGAAGGTGAGAGTTCTTGGATAAGACAGAGCCTGAATGTCCATACCCTCTGGCCTTCTTCCTCTGCCAGAAGGTGGACCCAGTTCCCTATTGCCAATGCTCCCCTCCTGTCCTAGGTCTCCCACTGCAGTCCCCATCCACCTTATATCCTCCATACGCTCATGGTAGCCCCATTGTCCCCCCTGCCCCTACCCTGCTTGCTGGCCGCACGAGCTCACTGGAACTGGTCATTGCATTGCGCTGGAAGTCCTTACATTTCTGCTTCAGCGCCTGCAGGTCACAATCCACCCTGGGAGAGGAAGGTAGATGAGAAGATTAGTCTCTCGAACCCTTTCTTCCCTTCCTCCTTCCTCAGTGCCCTTACGCAGGCTGGCAGGGCCCCCAATGTTGGCAAAATTCTAGCCTGACCAAAGGAAGACGGAAAGAACTGGAGGGGGGTCTACTAGGGTAGGCAAGCCTTCAGAGACCTAAGGAGCCCTTGGCTTGAGCCCAGTTTTGTGGGTCTGGAAAATGTTGTACCCACTTAGCCGGCCAAAGGGAAGCCATCAGGGGATGGGGAACAAATTGAGGTACAGAGAGACAATTGGATATATGCCACCGGACCCAGCCTTGAGGAGCAGGGGAAGACATGTTAAAGACAGGGGTCAGGGAGGTCCTAAGAAGCCACGGGGGCCACACCATACCTGCCGACCCTGGCCACGGCTTCTAGGTCAGGTGGGGGGATGCAGAAGCAGGCAGCCGGGGCTCTCTTGGACTCCCCACCAGGACCCTCCACCACCCAAGTATGGGGGTCACTGTTATCCTTCAGGGTGTACTTTTCTCCTCGAAATAGTTGCACCTGGAGGGGGAAGAGATATTTTTGTTTGTTTGTTCCAAGCGTGA
This sequence comes from Sminthopsis crassicaudata, assembly GCF_048593235.1. NCBI lineage: Eukaryota > Metazoa > Chordata > Mammalia > Dasyuromorphia > Dasyuridae > Sminthopsis > Sminthopsis crassicaudata. The sequence continues at coordinate 336,920,123 of NC_133620.1, forward strand.
ATCTGGAGCCCAGGTCCCTCAGACATGATGCTAGCTGCCATCTCAGTGTCTTTGCATGGCCTGTACCCCCACCTGGGATGCTCTGTCCTCTCATCTTTTCCCTTTATTTCAAACCGCATTCTGTGCAGGAGGCCTTTCCAGGCCCCGCTTGCTATGGATGTTTCCCCCCTCTGATCCATTTTCCTTCCCTTTGATTTTAATTTGGATAAACCTGCTTATTTATATGCTGGCTCTCCCATTACAGGGTGAGATCCTTAAAGGCTGGGTCAGTGTTTTTTTCTTTTTTATAGTTTTTTTTTTTAATTTTCAAAACACATGCATAGTTTTCAACATTCAGTCTCGCAAAACCTTGTGTCCAAATTTTTTCCCATCCCTTCCATCCACCCTCTCCCCTAGATGGCAAGTAATGCAATACATGTTAAACATGTTTTTGCCTTTTTTTCTATCCTTAGAATTTAACACAGTGCTCAACATGTAGTAAGCGCTTAATAAATACTTGCTGATTGACTGAAGCTGTTGCACTGTGCCAGGACAACCCCGGGACCTGCTATGATGGAGGCTTCTATGGATGTTGGCTGACAAAGTCAAGTGTGAGGCTGCAGGCAGACCCCCTTTAACATGGTACCTTAGGCTTTTTTTTTTCCACTAGAAGCTTTTCTCAATCCCTCTTAACTATAGTCTTTCCTCTGTTGATTATTTACTATCTGTTATTATTTTCTATTTATCTATTCATTTCTTCTGTTGATTAAATTTCTATATCTATATATCTATTTTCTGTTATCTATTTGTATACGTGGATTATGCTCTCAAGGAGCACGGACTATCTTTTGCCTTCCTAGTGTTGATGTGTTGCCTGGTATGCAGTAGGCACTTAATAAGTGTTTATTGACTGACTGACTGACAGGTGTAGAGCCAGCAACATTGCCCTTACGTCGCCAGAATCCCAGTCACAGATGCTGTCCACTTGGAGGGGCTTCACGAGATGTTTCCTTCGAAGAGGGAGGGGGAATATATCCTGGGCTTGTTTCTTCAGGTCTTTGACCGTCCTCTCCAATGTGTTTAGCTGCCTTTCTTCAGCCTGTGGGAGGAAGGGAGGGAAAGAGAAGCTTCTGGATGGGCCAGGAGCCTTCGGATTTGGAGAGGACGCCTCCCTGGCCCTTCTCTCCACGTCCCCCCAAAATGTCAACCCTGCTCCTGGGAGACCTCTCCATTTTCTCTGCTAATCCATCCTCTAGATTACCCTGGGCGCCTTCCAAGAGAGCCTACCGTGTAATGCCCCCTCAGCTCCTCTCATCCCCCTGCCCTGCTGATGGCCCCATGCGCGCCAGCCCACTCCACAAACCACCCCTGGGCCCCTCCAACGGGGTGCTCCGCGGGCATTGAGCACCCTCCGCACACTGGCCACAGCGCCAAAGCTAGGTCTGATCTCGCCTCCTCCGGCCCTTCCCAGGAGACGCCAGCCTATTCTCTAGGACCGAGTATAAAACCCCATGCTTGCCCTACTAGGCTCCCTTTCTGCCTTTCCACATTATTTTTACACATCACTCCCCTCTGCACAGGGGGCAGTGAGGATGCACAGTGCACAGGGCACTGAGCTTGGGAGTCCAGTCAAACTCAGGTACTTCCCAGCTGAGTGACCCTGGGCTAGTCACTTCATCCTATTTGCCTCAGTTTCCCCATCTGTAACGTGGGCTGAAGAAAGAAATGCCGGCCACTCCACTATCTTTGCTAGGCAAGCCCCAAATGGGGTCCAACCCTTCCAGACATGACTGATCCCAAAGAGGCTCCTAGCCTTCCCTCATCCAGTTCTATCTCCCATCTCTCTGCCTTCCTATCAGCCATCTCCGGCATGCATTTCCTCCTTAATTCCACCTCTTGGAATCCACGACTTCCTACACAAAACCTTCCTGATCCCCGCCTGCACCAGGAGCGGCCTCCCCTCCTCCCTCAGAAATGGCCTGGACATGTGTTCTGGGTGGGTTTGTGTGTACAGGTGTGTGTCTGTGTGTGCTCTAGGTGGGTGGGTATGGGGTTTGTGTGTACAGGTGTGTGTCTGTGTGTGCTCTAGGTGAATTTGTGTGTGCAGGTGTGTTTGTGTGTGTCTATGTGTGTGCACTGTGGGGTGTGTGCAGGTGTGTGTACGCACATACATGTGTTTGTGGGGGGATGGGCGTGAGGGGTGAGGATGAGTCTGGGTGCTCCCGCACACCCTGGGGAGTGATATTCCAGTATATTGCGGTGGGTATGGTGGCTCTCTGGGAGAGCCTTCCCTTTTCCTCTGTCGGGGTTACCCGTGGCCAGCTCTCCCTCTGACAGCTGCACCTCATAAACAAGTGGGTCGATCAGTTTACCTCAGGGTGCTCCGACCCCTCACTGTTATCAGTGATCCGGGGCAGGGAGGCTTTCTGTCTTGGTCCCGAGGGTGGCTGGGGGCTGCCTTACCTCCAACTGCCGAAGCCAGTCTGAAGTTGCCCCCGGAGCGTTCCCGTGGCCAGAGGGGCCCTTGGTGTTCAGAGCCGAGCCCACCTTCTTCAGCGTCTGGTCGACAGCATCCAAGTTATCTTGAAACTGAGGGTTGCCCAGAAGGCTGTCAATGCCCAGGGTCTTTAGGATCCTTCCCAATACCACCCATAAAAGCCTATCGTCTCTCTGGAAGGCTTAATGCCATTTAGGAATGGGAGCAACAGACAAAGAAGCCCTCCACCCATCAAACCCCTCCAAAACGTTTTTCCCCCTTCATATCCTAGCTAGCTAGCTTACAAAAATATATCCCCAAACCTCAATTCATGGAAACCCTCCAAAATGAGTCCATTAAGTTTTCTTGAGAAAACTTAAGGGTCCACTTGAAAGGGTGGGTCCACTTTCTAAAGTCCATGAGGAATAAACACAAAAATAGAAACTCTCAAAATGAAAGAGAGAAACAAAGCTAGAAAAAAAAATGCACAAGAGCATCTTTGATACAATCCTCATTTGTATCCTGAGAAAAGTGGTAACAGGTCACTAGAACTACCTGGCTAGATAGTCTGAGCTACCTGAGCTCAAATCCAGCCTCAGACACTAGCTGTAAACCTGGCAAATGTCTTAACCTCTGCTTGCCTCAGTTTCCTCAACTGTAAATGAGATCACGATAGCACCTACTTCTGGGGCGGTTGTGAAAATCAAGTGTGATGATTTTTGCTCAGCATTAGGACCAGTGTAGACATTTCGTAGATGCTTTCCCCCAACCTATACAATCCCTAAGTCACCGATGTGATTTTCTATGGCTCTAGGTAGCGAATGACATCTGCTGACTCTAATGAAGCTCACCTTAAAGTCATCACTCTGATGATCCTTGTCACAAGCCTCTGAATCAGATCTACATTAAACCCCAAGACACCCTGGAAGGATCTTTGTTTGGGGATAAGCTGAAGAGGAGCAGCGTCCACATCTGTGCTGTCACCCTTCTAGGGAGCTTGCAGTATGGAAAACTCTCCATTCCTGCAAATTGGCTGCTTTGTTGGGGGCCCTGAAAGGAGGGATGTCTTGCCAATGGCACAATCAATATTTGTCAGAGAAAAGAACTGAATTAAGGTCTTTCTGATTGTCAAGATCAGCCTTTCATCCATTGAGCAACAATAGCTCCCTGGAACTTGCTTTAAAAGAAAAATCACAATGATCTCGTCTTGTTTTCTTGTTCTTTCTGCCACTCTCAGAGGGGAGGGCAGCAAACAAAAAATTGTGGTAACAAAGCACCCCAGTCAGATGACTATTCTTTAACTGTGGTTTTATCTTTATTTCATGTTATCTAATTTTTGACTTGGAAATTTTTTAACAACTTAAACAATTTAAAATTCCGTGGTCCTCATATTCACTTTAAATTCATTTTGTTTGCAGGTAGATTTTTTTAAAAAATCCTAATTATTGGGATTTTTAATGTATCAAATATATCCCCTAGTTCTCTCTTTGCCAACCTTCAAAAGCCAAGCTGGAGATCTTACCCTGCGGTAGTCTTCTACACATTGCAACTGGCTCTCCTGACAGATGCATAGATTGAGGAAATTCTGCCATTCAGTCTTCAAGGCCTCCTGGTGAGCCTGGGGATACATACTGAAATCTAAGAATCCTGTGACTGCAGTAACCCCTACTCTGACTCTGACTACTTTTAAAGCAGAATTTTTCTTTTCTTTCCTGATCTCTTGAGATTTATTTTATTTTATTTATTAAAGCTTTTAAATTTTCTTTTTTTTAAGCTTTTTAATTTTCAAAAGATATGCATGGATAATTTTTCAGCATTAACCCTTGCAAAATCTTGTATTCCAATTTTCCACCTCTTTTTCTCCATCTCCTCCCTTAGATAGCAAGTAATCTAATATATGTTAAATAAGGTAAAATATATTTTAAATCTAATACATGCATACATATTTATACAATTATAATTATCTTGTAAATAATTTTTTAAAAAACTTTTTAAAAATAGTATTTTATTTTTCTAATTACATGAAAAGACAAATTTTAACATTCATTTAAAAATTTTGAATTCCACATTTCCTCTCTTCTTCCTTTACTTCTCCCCTCCCTAAGATGGTAAGCAATTTGATATAGGTTATATAGGTACACTCATGTAATACATATTTCCATACTAGTCATGTTGTGAAAGAATAAACAGGCAAAAAAAATTAAACTGAAAACAGTATGTAAAACAGGGCTTCTCAATATTTTCTTGCTTTGTTGGTATCACAGACCCCCTTAGGAGTCCAGTGCCAAACTTTCAGACTCCTTGGGTTTAAATAATTGAAGGAAATGCTAAATTTCATTTAGATGGTGGTTGAAAGACAATAAAGATGCAACATTTTCCCCATTCAAGTTCATAAATCCTTTGAAATCTATCCATAAGCCTCAGGAGGACCCCTAGATCTTATGATGTCCCTTTTCCACTTCTGCCTTTGTTTATCTGCCCTTTTATGTCTCTACCAAATATAATTCAAAATTCTTCAGTGGATATTCAAGATCCCTACTCTTCCAGTATTATGTTATAATGTTCCTCTCCATCTCTTCATGGTTTCCTGAAATGCATCCCATGCTTTCTTTCCTATATGTTTTAGCTTGTGCCATTCTCCATTTTCAGAATGTTCTTTATTCCCCTTCCCATCCAAGACATCTTACTCTATCTTTCAGTGTCTAATGAGTAGAAAAGGTGCAAAGAAGCGAGTGTAGACTTGACATCAGGAAAAACTTCCTAGGCATTAGAGCTGTCCAAACGTGGAGTGGACTGCCCCAAGAGGTGGTGGGTTCTCCTTCTCTGGAGGTCTTTGCACAGTTCCTACTTGGATGATACAGTTTTCACATCAAATGGTTTCAAATCACAGTCTCTCAGTCTCTGACAGCTCCCATCATGCTTGGATCCAAATACCCTAAAGATTGCCATCTTATACTTCAGACAACCTTTGCATCTCTACTCTTACTCTTTGGGTAAAGGGCCCACACTGACGTAGCTATTTCTATTTCATTTCATAGTGAGTTATGTTCACATTTGCAGGACAACTAGCTGGTATGGTGGCTAAAGTGCCAGGTCTGGAGTCAGGAAGATTCATGTTCCTGAGTTCAAATCTGGTTTCAGACACATACTAGTTGTGTAACTGTGGGCAGATTACTTAACCCCGTTTGTCTCAGTTTCCCCATCTGTAAAATGAGCAGGAGAAGAAAATGGCAAACCTCTCCAGTGTCTGTGCAAGAAAACATCCAATCTGGTTATAGAATTGAACATGACGAAAAATGGCTGAACAATAACAGGCCAGATTGTTGTTTCTCCCTTTAGACTATGAGTTCCTTGAAGTCAAGGGCTATTTTGCCTTTCAAATAACCCCATAAATATACATACATACATATATATACATACATGCAAATGCACACATATATGTATATATATGTATGTATAAATTCCCCACTCCTTAATCATGCACATTGTAAGGGCTTAATAAATGCTTGTTCTTTGATTGATTTTAAATTTAAGGTCAAGACCTAGTTTTATTTTATCTCTGGATCTCCTTTATTGCCTAACAGAACTTTGCTTGGAGCAGGCACCTACTGAGTCCCTGTCCCACTTTGTCTGTTCTCATTCATTTATTCATTCATTCCCACCTTCAGATTCTCTCCTCTAGCTTCTCCTTATGGGGCTCTTATGAGGGCCCTTTGGAGAGCCACAGTGAGTCTCCCTATATATGACTGTACCTATAAAACCTATATCAAATTGCTTACCATCTTAGGGAGGGAGGAGATAATGGAAGAATTTGAAACTAAACTTAAAATTTTTAAATTAATGTTTAATTGTCTTTTCATATAATTAGAAAAAATAAAATACTAAAATACACAGAACCCTACTGGGAACTTGGAGGTAAAGAGGTAAGAGATGGAAGTGGGCAGCCTGTCCTTGGGGCCCACGACATGTACTTCCTACCTGGATGGGCCCCACAGCTGGATGCTTGAGCTCCACCATACGCTCCCCATCATCCTCTAACTGGTTTACACATTGCTCCTGGATCAGCAGTTCCTGGCTCTTGAAGTGCTGGAAGGCAGACAAGGGTAGATGATGAGAGGAAAGGGGGAGGAAGTGTTACCCATCGAGGTCAGGGATAATTCCCCTAAGAAGTTGGATGGAACACTGCCCTACAAGGCTGCCTCCTTTGCCTATCTCTGTCCCAGATCCTCCAACTTTCACAAATCCAGTGATGAGCAGAGGAGTCCCTACCCATAACAATGACTAGGAAGGGGTGATCTTAGAGCCCTAAAATCTAAGAGCTGCTAAAGGACATTTGTGGTCCTTTCAGCAGCACAGAAACTGATCTGAGCATAGTAAGCTCCTTGAGGATGATAACTATTTTGTTTTTGTATCCTCAACAGCTAAGATAGAGCTTGGTACCCAGTAGATGATTAATAAAGATACAGATTGATTAATGGAACTGAATTAGAGAAATAGCTACTGTATTTCTTAAGTATTCTTATTTATTTTTAATGTTTATTACATATATTATATTATTATAGAATAATTATATTCTTATTAATTAATGAAAAATTACTAGAAGGCAGCTTCCTCTTTGAAGGGTCCAGGTGAGCTCCTTTCTTCATCATCCCCAATCCCCCACCAGTCACTTCACGGTATCCTTGGGGATATCTGTCCCTTCACTACCAAATGAATCGGGGTCCCCTTTGATATGGCTCATCACAAGCACATTTTGTAAAAAATAAGCCCCCAAGTGATTCCTGACCTCATATTCCTGGCGCACCCCAACGGGGTCCGCCATGTTGTCACTCCAGTCCTGCTGAAGGATGCGACGCTGCTGTTCAGCCAGGGCACCGAGCTGTCGGGTACAGTTCTGTAGGTGGGTGTAGAGGCTGCCTAGACTCTGCCCACGCCATGTGGCTGCCTTCTGCCTCAGGAATAAAGAAGATCCCATCAAGTCCCAAAAATAGAGATTCCAAAGAATAAACCCATATATAAAGAAATACTTAAAAATGTTGTCAGACTTGGGATCCACTCTGATCTATTACTCCACAATCCACTGTCATCACAGGTGGACCTTTGCTCTCTGCTCCCTACTGTCGGCTGCCTATCGTCCAGTCCAGATCAGCCCCTCGCCCCCACCACCAGTCTCCAGAGAGACCCCTCCCCAAGACCTATCCTTTTCTTTCCCGGCAGTCCTTGCTCTGTTCCTCCACCAGGGAGTATCCCCCTCTCACCAGTAGGTCTCGGTATTGATTCTTGATGGCTGCAGCATCCTGAGGTTAGTAGGGTGAAAAAAGAGATAAGGAAAATTATTGAGAGGCTAGCCCCAGGGCAGTGGGGATGGGGAGCAGGGAAGCACCTGCCCTCATCTACCTGAGAAGTATTCTCCAATCTGGGACCAGTTCTTATCCACGTGGCAACAGGTATCCTCAAGGAGATACTTCCCAGGTTTCAAGAACTTTACTATGTGAGATCTCAAAGATTCCTGAGGGGGACAGACAGCTAGTGGCCCAGAGCATAGAGCACTGATCATAGAGATAGGAGGACCTGAGTTCAAATACTGCCTTATATGCCTGACACTTACTAGTTATGAGATTCAGGGCAAGTCACTTATATCATTTCAATAACTTTAACATTATTTAAACTAACTTTAAAATAATTTTATAACTTAAAAAAAAGATTCCTGATATTCAGAAAATTCAGGATCACAGACCTAGACCCTTCAGGGGACTTTAGGGGCCATCAAGTTCAACTCTTCATTTTATAGATGAGGGAACTGAGACACATAGAGATTGAGTGTCACACAGGGTGTCACAGCTCAAAATTACTTGAGATGGGATGTGAACCTATTTGTTCCCTTTTTGCAATTCTGGGCTGTTTGGGATCATCTCTGAGTAGAGGGAGGATGGCCTAGGGGAGTCAGGGACCAAGTTTTCAGGGGTCATAGAATGTCACCGCCTCATTTACACAGGGCTCCCATCATGGGAGGTGAGGAGATGGAGTGAGCCCTGAAGGCTGGACCAGAATGTTGGAGGGAGGCTTCTGAGAGGGAGGGCTCACATACCGGGCCACTGAAGCAGCGAAGCTGCTGTCCATAAGCTTCGATCTCCCTCTGCAAGATGTTGTGCTCGGCGATTTGCTGCTCCAGTTCTGGCATGCCTGAGCCATATTGCCCCTCACAGATCTGCTTCTAGAGACAGAAACAGGGGCTGCGATTTAGATAGTGTCTAGGGAAGAGTTGGGGTAAGGTCCCTTCCAGCCAGGACAGGTCCTCTGTCTCTCCCTACAGGCTCTTGAATTTCTTTTTCTTTTTTCTTTTCTTTTCTTTCTTTCTTTCTTTTTTAAAAAAAGCTTTTTATTTTGAATTTTAGATACTCAGATCATCTGAAGTTTACATCTCTCTTTGATTTTTACAACCATCATCCATTTGAGGATGTTAAAAGTAAAATGAGCTAGGCTTGCACATTGCAGCCATCCCAGGCAAATCATCTATGGTGCTACAGGAAGAAAACAAGAACAAAAGTAACAATGAGACTACAAAAATTGGCTACATTTGGACACTGGAAAGATGGAGACCAGACTGAGTTGCTGTCTATAGCAAAGCTTCTTACACTGTGGGTTGTGACCCCCTATGAGGTCACATAAGTGAATGTAAGGATCATGAAAATTTGGCAGCAGTAAAAGGTACCAAATATTCTGCCAAGATTTAATTCTTTAGGTAAAATAAATTAACATCCATATTAGTATGCAAATTTGCTTTTATCTTTAATAAATGGTAAAATTATATTATACAAAATAATTGTTTTAAGATAAATTTCCTTAGGATTTATTATCAGTAAATGTTTGATTTGTATATCTATTTTATATATCTATATCCCTAGGATAGAGTAAAAATTTCTCAAGCAAAAAGTGGAAAAAGTTTAAGATGACCTTGTCTAGAACAGAGTTATTTCCCATCTCTGTCAAAGGCACCCTGTTCTCCCACTCAGCCAGGCATGAAGGCATGGATTGCTGGGAAAGAGCTAGAAGGGAGATGATCTAGTCCGGTCCTCTCATTTTACAGATGTAGAAACTGAGGTCCAAAAGAATTAAATGGTCACTTAAGAAGGAAGTAATAGAGCCAAGATTCAGATCCACGCCTTTTCACTCATCTTTGGCCATCTTTTTCTTCACCCACCTCCAATTAGTCATTAACTTCCATAAAATGAGATAATATTTGTCAAGTGCTTGGCCTGAGCCTCCATAAAAATGGAAATAATGACATCTATACTTTTTACCCCATGGGGCTATTGTGGAAAAGTATTCTGTAAACCTTAAAGTGCTATTTAAATTGTGAGTTATTATTATACTAGTAAGCATTAAACCAGAATGCTGGAATCTGGAACCCAAGCAATTGGTGTTTACACAGTTCTATGGTTAGCAAACCTCCTGCCCATGTAGGCTCTCTAAGGCAAGGGCCTCCTTTCCTTGTTTGTCTCACAGGATCCTATGAGTGCAGATCTAGGGCCAGAGGGACATTAAAAGCCAGAGTCCAACCCCTTCAGTTTATAGATAAGGATGAGGTACACAGAGGTTAGATCATTGCCACAACTAGTACATATCTAAGGCAAGGTTTGAACTTGTCTTCCTGCTTTCAAGTCCGGTGCACTAATATTAGACCACTTCAATTTCTTGTATTCCCAATATTCTTACCTGAATTCATCTCAGTGTGACTTATCACCAATCCCTTTCCTTCTCTGCCCTATTTTTGACACTCTTTCCTTGTGCTCACAGAAATCTAGCTCTCTGGGATTCCCTGCATCCTTGGTCACCTTCTTCAGGGAGACACGAAATGGGCCAGGAGAAAGAGCTGACATACCCTACTGTCAATTTCATATTTTCCTTTGTCCCATCTCCCTGCAGATGTTTCCTAATGGTTCACTTTATCCACCTGTATCATCCAGTCCAAGCCTTAGTTGCTGTGATCCACCAGGTTCTAGGTCACTATACTTTTCTTCTCTAAGGATTTCAGTTCTTCTCTCTCCCAATTCCTTGCTTACGGATTTCAAAATAGACTTCCTAGTTCCCCAACCTCCTTGAATTCTCTATCACCTGTATCCTTATTCTACCTCCTTTACCCAGAAGGGTAATTATACCATCAATCTCACAGAGTGCCAGCTCTGGAGTCAGGAAGACTCGCCTTCCTGAATCCAAAGCTGACTTCAGACACTAATTAACTGTGTGGTCCCGAGCAAGGTCTTTAACCCTGTTTGACTCATCTGTAAAATGAGCTGGAGAAGGAAATGGAAAATCATTTCAGTATCTTTGTCAAGAAAACCCCAAATAGGATCACATTGACTTGGATACAACTGAAACTGAACAGCAAAGGTAGAACTTGAATTGGGGTCTTACAGACTCCACAGCCAGAGATTGATCCACTGAGACACATAGTAATTTTTAAGTTACACAGAGGCAGAGAAATGATAACTCAATAGATGAAATTCTCCAAACAACATTAGATTATAAGCTCCTCGAGGACAGGGCTTGTCTTTTGACTCTTTTTTTTTTTTAATCCCTAATGCTTAGCACAGTGCCTGGCACAAAATAGGCACTTAATAAATATTTGTTGACTATTGACTGACCACAGAATATAAATGAAGAAAAAGACTTAGGAATTACCTGAAATTAGGGGTAGATAAATAGAGGGGAGAAAAAGGAGCCAGCAAAGGAAATTTAGAAAGAAGGGTCAAAGGAATAAAAGAAAAATTAAAATAGTTGATTATTACAGAAGCTATGGAGAAGTTAATAGAATAATCAATTAAACTACAAATTTGAGCAAACTTATATACAAGCATTTATTGCACTTATTGGGGGGCAGCACAATGTAATGTAAAGACCTAGACTTGCAGTTAAGGAAACTTGGGTTCAAATCTTGCACTTAAACACTAGTAGCATGACTCTGGACAAGCCATTTAACTAACCTCAGTTTCCTCATTTGTAAAATGGTGATTGTGCTCAATGGACTCTGAGGTTCCTTCTAGCTCCAGATTTATAATCCTATCACCTAAGGAGGGAATCTCTTCATGTTCCATTGCTACAGCCCAGCAGGCAATGTGCCTGGGATAGATGCTAAATTCTAACCAGTCCACTGCCCATTTACTTCATCTCCTAGACCCAAGGGTTATTAGAGATAGCTCTATCCAGTTCAGAAAGATGATTTTAAATTTTCAGCATTAGCATTCACACCTTGTAAACTGGCAAACACTACAAATCAGACCTTAATTTTTTGTTTTGTTGATTGTCTAGACTAAGAAAATGATGGAGAAAATGTTAATAAAACAATTAAACTGAAAAGTGTATTGTGCATTCTCCTACTCTCCCTCCCAGAAATCCAGTTGCAAGATATTTGCCAGTGTATCTTTCCATAACTGACCCAAAGCAAGAAACTCCTCTGCAACAAGGCTTTCCTCATCCAAATTTCTTGCTAATAAACATTTTGCAAGAAATCACACGGGAGGACAGCTAGGTGATACAGTGTATAGAATACTAGGAGTTAGGAGGACCTGAGTTCAAATCAGACTTCAGATATCTGACATTTACTAGCTTTGTGACCCTGGCTAAGTTGCTTAACCCTGATAATCTCACCAAACACAACAACAAAAGAGTCACTAAAACAGTGATGGAGTCTGTTGCAAATACTTATTATTTAATTTCAACTCATTGTTGTACCACATTCCTTCTTCCTTTTTTTTTTTTTAAAGCATTTTGTCTTTTAAAAAATTTTTAGCTTTTTATTTTCAAAATATATGCATAGATAATTTCCAACATTCATCCTTGCAAAACTTTGTGTTCCAAATTTTTTTTCCTCCCTTCGCTCCACTGTCTTCTTTAGACAGTAAGTAATCCAATATATGTTAGACATGTATAGTTCTTCTATTCATATTTCCACATTTATCGTGCTGCACTAAGAAAAATCAGATAAAAAAGGAAACAAACGAGAAAGAAAACAAAAAGCAAGCAAACCACAACAAAAAAGTGAAAATATTATATTGTGATCCACATTCAGTCCCTATAGTGCTCTCTCTGGATGCAGATGGTTCTCTCCATCACAAGTCCATTGACACATCCCCTTCTTTCTAGATGGAGTCTCTCTCATATTTCTATCAGTGGCTATTCCAAATTTCTGCTATTTTCTTTAGCCTTTAACAGTTCCCTCACCAAATTTCTTCTTTATTAAAAAAAATAAGACCATATGCTCTGAGTTTCTTCTTCCTTACTAATACCTTAAAGCCTCATTAACATTTTTCACCTGTCCTCTCCTATTTACTCTGGTTTCCAAGGAGCAGGCAGTCTCTCTTGTTGCTAGGGCTAATCCCTCTACATGGATCCCCATTTTTTAACCTTCCATCTGTTCCAAAAGTCTGCCCCACCTATCATAACTCTGTCATCTTCAATCTACTGGTTCCATCTGGACAGCCCATAATCATATTCATATCAATCCCATCATTAAAAATCCTTCATTTGATCTTGACATCCCTTTAAGCCATTACCCTATATTCATCTCCTCCCTTTCACTGCAACACTTATAGAAGAAGTATTCTACTCTTGCTGCCCCTGTACTCTTTCTTATTATTTAATTCTATTCTGAACTTAACAAACACCAAATAGAAACTACATATATAGTAGAAAGGAAAAAGAAGCTGGGATATGATTCCGCTAGGCAGCAAGGTGGATAGAGTGGATAGAGTACTAGATCTGCAGCTAGGAAGACCGGAGTTCAAATTTTACCTGAGACACTTACTTGCTGTGTGACCCTGGCCAAGTCACTTAACTTAATCCACTGGAGGAGGAAATGACAAATCACTCTAGTACCTTTGTCAAGAAAATCCCATGGATGGGATTAGCATGATAAGGTCCATGGGGTTATGAATAACTGAATAACAAGAACATGAAACTGCAGATCTCAAATTAAAATGGATTGTAGACTTAGCTTTTCTTTATAATTATATATAATAAATTCAACCTGCAGAGTTGTCCTGCTTATGCTTCTTTCTGCCCTTCTTTTTGTTCTCTTCTTTGTATTAAAAAAAAAAAAAAGATTCCTTTTTTCCCCATTTCCCCTTCCCTTACTTCCCTTCCCTTCTTCTCTTCTCCCCTCTTGTCCTGTTCTTATTTCCTCACTTCTCCCCTTTCCTCCTCTCCTCTTTTCGGTCTTCTCCTCAGTTCTCTATTCTCTTCTTCTCTCTTTTCCCCCTTTCCCCTTTTCCTCTCTCCTCCCCTTTCCTTCCCTCCCTTCTCCTCCCCTCTTCTTTTCCATACTTTATGCACATTCCCCCCTTTATCCATAATACCTTCCTCTTCTCAAACTGGAAAAAAAAGAAAACAAAGTTATTTTTAAAAAATTCATCATAAAGCAAGATAAATTCTCACATAAGTTCTGCTTTTCTCACAACTCACTCACTTTTCAACTCATTTTGATCTAGTTGTTGATCCTCTCCCACTCTCCCGAAACTATAATCTCCAAAGTTTAGCTGCCAAACCGGACTTCCTTTTCTCACCTCATCCTTCTTGACCACTCCTTCCTCTTGGATACTTCTGTGGCATCACTCCCTCCTCATTCCTCTTCTTTGCACCTCAAGCTCACTTTTCAGTCTCCCCTTCCAGATCACCATCCATCTCCTACCTATCCCACAGATAGGTGCCAGACTAATTAGAAAAGTATCACCATTTTTTCCCTTTTTCTTCTGTTTCTCTCTCTCTGTCTCTCTCTGTCTCTCTCTGTCTCTCTCTCTCTCTATCTCTCATGGTTTCTTCCCTTTCTTCTGATTCTTTTCTTTTCTCTTCCAACATGATTCATAAAGGAAGGTCTATTTTAAAAAAAATTGATGTACAGATATAATCAGAAAAATAAAGAAAAAAGTTTTTTTAAAATTATGCTAGTTAATAAAAAATCTTGTCTATTGTATTGTATATTTACCTTTCTTTCCTTTTCTTCTTACATTTCATCTCCCCTCCACTCTTGATCAAGCCCTTATCATTCAAATCTGGACTATAGTGATACTTTTCTAATTAGTCTTCCCAATTATTTCTCCTTTTTTTCAAACCATTATCTGCAGAACTGCCAAAATGCTTTCTGAAAGCACATACATACCTGACCATGTCAGTCCTGTGTTAGAAAAAAAATGTTCAATTAATGTCATTAGGATAAAATACAAACTCCTGTCCCTTTCATTTCTGACCATCTTCTACCCAGTTTTCCACAGTCTGGCACTCATCTATATATTTTTAAATGTATTTAAAAAGAAAAGACTTTAAAAATACATTTAAAGTAAGTTTTTTTCTTATTGCTACTTTGAATAAAAATATCAGTATGTGCATACAAAGAATAGGAAGAGAATTGTACAGAAATCTGTGAATTTCCATTGTGTGTACATATAGCATATTAGTTAGAAAAGTGTCCTGTTTGTGTTTCCCTTTAAATTACTTTCTGATATATAAACTGATACAAAGTGAAGTGAGCAGAAACAGTAGAACATTGTACACAGTAACAGCACTATTGTATGATGATCATCTATGAATGAGTTAGTTATTTCAACAATACAATGCTCGAAAGGACTCATGATGAAATATGCTATCCACCTCCAGAAAAGGAACTAACCGATGGAATCTGAATGCAAATGGAAGTACCCTATTTTTCACTTAATGTATTTTCCCTGCTTTTTTTTTTCCCTTTTGAGCATATAAAACCTATGTTAATATATTGGATCACTTGCCATCTAAAGGAGGGAGTGAAAAAATTAGAATACAAGGTTTTGTGAGGGTGAATCTTGAAACTTATCCATGTATCTTCTTTGACAATAAAAAACTTTAATTAAAAAAAAAAGAAAATTTAAATTTTGCCTGATATTCACAGTTTATTACAATCTGGTATCATTTTATTTTTTTGTATTTATCTCACATTACTTCCCCTAAACATACCCTATGGTTGGAATTGGAATATTCTAATAAAATTGAAATATTCATTAAAAAAAACAAAAAAATAAAATTTATGTTAAATTGTTTATTATCTTAGGGAGGAGAGGAAGAAATGAGAGAGAAAATGTAGAACTCATTTCTAAAAGATGAATGCTAAAAATTCTCTTTGTGTAACTGGAGAAAAATAAAATATTATTTAAAAAATGACATAAGCTTCCTTCTGTTCCATTCAGTGTACTTTAAAATACTGCTTCATTAATATTCTCATCATTCTTTTTCTTCCTGCTTCACTTTCATTACTCCTTCCTTTTTTTATCTCAAATTCCTCCACAATTTTTAAAAAATTACCTTATTGTCAATAATAATCAATACATAGTTAAGCAAGATAATCCACACACTGTTTCCAAAAAATATCCTTCACCTCCCTGTAAGACTATCTTCCTTTTCAACCTTTCAACCTTTACATTACTTCCCTTTATGAATACTTTATGACGTGCTGGTAAATGTTTAACAATCAGCTCTCTGGGGAAAAACAAGCAGTACTTACACTACACTTTTAAGTTTAATCTGTATTATTAGCATTTTTTCCATCATTTTCTCAAGGCTAGCCAATCCACAAAACCACAAATTAAGCCTTGCTTTGTAGTCTTTGCTGATTTCCAGGTGTCAGTATTCAAAATGAAAATTAAATCATCTGTCACATTTCTGCATTATCCAGCCCGACTGGTCTGGTAGCTAGTCCCTGAACCAACACTCTAAATCCCATCTCTGTGCCACAGAAGCTGTCCTTCGTGGCAGGAATTCACTCCACCCTGACTTTTTCCTCATTAGCCTCCTTAAAGGTCACTGGGACATCGAGGTGGTATGGTGGGTAGAGTGCCAACTCTGGAGTCAGGAAGACTCAGGTTCAAAGCTGACTTCAGACACTTACTAGCTGTGTGATACTGGACAACTCATTTAACCCCGTTTGCCTCAGTTTCCTCATCTGTAAAATGAGCTAGAGAAGTAAAGGGCAAACTACTGCAGTATTTTCACCAAGAAAACTCCAAATAGCATCACAGAGAATCAGACACAACTTATGTGAATGAATAAAAAAAGTCATCTTCTTTGTAAAGTCTTCTGTGATTTACCCTTTTCTTCCTCAAAATGCCTTGTATTAGACTTATTTGTATACATGTTTTATCCCACCCATCCCTTTCTTTTCTTTAAAGTATAAACTCCTTGGCAGCAGGGATTATTACTTTTTGTCTATATCCAGAACATATAGTACAGTGTTTGTCATATTAAAAAATATGATAAATATATTAATTATTTAATAATTTATAATAAACACATTTATTTAATATATAATTTATATATAATACATACATATTCATATGTACATATTATACATACATTTATAATATGCATGTAATTTATAATTAATTAAATAGAAATAAATAATGTAATAAATATATTATTAAGTTAAATAAATAAATTCACTAGACCATTAAAAAGTAGGTACTCAATAGATACTTAGTGTAAAGATTGTGTCCAGGTGATGGATAAACTGGATGATTCCCAATCATAACTAGTATTTCTAAAGCACTTTACCACTGATAAAACACTCTACATGTATAATTTCATTCAATTCACACAAAGGAAGTGCTTTATTTTTCTCTTTTTACAGAGGAAGAAACTGAGGAAATGCTTTGCTTAGGGTCACAAGGCATGTATCTGAGGTTGGATTTGAATTCAGGTGTTCTTGAGTCCAAGCCCTGCACCATGGAGCCTCTTTTGTAGCCAGAGTACCCTGGGGATACTGAGACACGGGAAGGCAGAGCATCCTAGAAGCCAGGAGCTAGGACTTCTGAGGGAGGAGGAGCCACTCTTACCTGCTTCTGCTCCAGCACCCGAGCCCAGTCAACTTTTGGTGTTATATCAGAAGGCAGCACAATCTTTTCATAGAGCTCGCGGTACTCGGCACATTCCTGGGTCACTCGTTCATGCAGTTGCTTGATGCTGTCAATGGAGGAGATGGGCACGGTGGTCAGTACAAAGGCAAAGGACATCAGGTGACCTTTCCTAACTGGCTTCCCTCCTCACCCCTAAGAACCACAAGTATCCAGGAGAGCAGTCTGGAACTCAGCCCAAAGAGCTTTCAAATTGTGCACATCCTTTGACCCAGCAGCGCCATTACTGGATTTGTATCCCAAGGAAATATAAATAAAATAAAGAAATCTTTATTTAAAAAATAAATAAATAAAATAAAATAAATGAGAGAAAATGTGCAAAAATATTTGTAGCAGCCCTTTTGTGGCAGCCAAAAATTGGAAAATAAGTAGATGCCCATCAATTATGGAATGACTGAACAAGTTGTGGTACATGAAGGTAATGATACATTACTGTTCTATAAAAAATGATGAACAAGCTGATTTTAGAAAGGTCTGGAAAGATTTACATGAACTGATGCTGAGTAAAACAAGCAGAACCAGGAAGACATTGTACACAATAACAGCATGAATGTGAGATGATCAACTATGAAAGGCTTGGTTCTTCTCCGTGGCTCAGGGATCCAGGGCAATCCCAACAAACTTTGGACAGAAAATGCCATCTGCACCCAGAAATAGAACTCTGGAGATTGAATGTAAATCAACACATGCTATGTTCTCCTCCTCCTCCTCCTCCTCCTCCTCCTCCTCCTCCTCCTCCTCCTCCTCCTCCTCCTCCTCCTCCTCCTCCTCTTCCTCCTCCTCCTCCTTTTCCTCCTCCTCCTCCTCCTCCTCCTCCTCCTCCTCCTCCTCCTCCTCCTCCTCCTCCTCCTCCTCCTCCTCCTCCTCCTCCTCCTCCTCCTCCTCCTCCTCCTCCTCCTCCTCCTCCTCCTCTTCTTCTTCTTCTTCTTCTTCTTCTTCTTCTTCTTCTTCTTCTTCTTCTTCTTCTTCTTCTTCTTTTTTTAATTTCTCCCATGGCTTTTCCCTTTTGCTCTGATTTTTTTTCTCCCCCCAAAAAAGTAATATGTATTAAAAAAAAAAAAAAAAAAAAAAAAACGCAAGGACTGGTGTTTCTGCCCCACCTTCTCCTTTTCCCTTTCTCAGGGCCACAGCCCCACTCCCCTTAGCTCACTCACTCTTTCTCAATCTCAGCCGCTTGTGGATGCTTCATTCTCTTGGCTTTGTCCATGTCCAGGAATAGGTCCTTCAGCAACATCTCAGCTTCCTTCAGGTCCCGACCGGTCTCCTCTTGGTACTGGAGGGCTTGGTTCTGTTCACTGTTTGTCCTGTCCTGTGGATACACATTTTTGTGCTCAGGCTATCTCTGCCATCCTTTCCCCAGGCTACCATTCTGTCCCTGGCTGCCGCTGCCAACTTAAGTCCACGCCAGCTACCCTGATGCCCATTGCCAGTGGCTTCTAGAGACAACTTGTAGATGGAAAAACAAACAAGCACATCCATCTCCTTAGTATGCAAATTT
This sequence comes from Sminthopsis crassicaudata, assembly GCF_048593235.1. Lineage (NCBI taxonomy): Eukaryota > Metazoa > Chordata > Mammalia > Dasyuromorphia > Dasyuridae > Sminthopsis > Sminthopsis crassicaudata. Next base: position 336,939,006 of record NC_133620.1, read on the forward strand.
GCTTTCCTCTTCAATAAGTGGTAAAATTGTGTGTATACCAAAGAACTGTTTTAAAATACATTTCTTTATGATTTATTATACCTTTTACAATTTGCATACCTTTTTATATACCTATGAACCCAAGGCCATGTAAAAATTTCTTAGGCAAGAAGAGGCCATGATTAGAGAGTTTAAGAAGTCCTGATTTAATCCTGCCTTCCTCATTACTGTACAATGAGCCGGAGAAAGAAATTGTATTATCTGTGGCAAGAAAACCTTATGTATGTGTATATATGCATGTGGATTACACATACATACATAATCATAAACTGAAGCAGTTAATGGTCCGGGCTCATAGAGTTAGCAAGTATATGAGACCAAATTTGCACTCATCTCCCTGACTCCAGGCTCAATTCTCTTTCCACTTCACTACCCAGCCTGGTTCACGAGAAGCATTTAATAAATGGCTTGTTAAGGAATGGAGGATGGTGGACTAGACACTCTTTAAGGTTCCGAAATCTAGGATCTCCTGTCCTCTTAATCTACTGGAGAAGAGACATATTTGTATGTTCAGACTGAGCAGAGCCATGGGAGAAAGGCTCTCTCCTTCCCCAGACTTCCAAGAAGTCTCTGTCTGGATCTCTCCTTTATGTACAGCTGTGTCTTATTTTGCTAGAAAGTAAGCTTCTTGAAGGCAGTTAATGAGGGATATGACTTTGAGGCAGCTCTCTAGCCACAACCACTTACACATATTACTTTCTTTTTTTAAATAATAGTTTTTTATTTTTTAAAATATATGCAAAGATAGTTTTCAACATTCACCCTTGCAAAACCTTGTGATCCAGATTTTTCTCCTTCCCTCCCCATTTCCTTCCTCCCCCACAGAGCAAGTAATCCAATATAGGTTACACATGTGCAATTCTTCTAAACATGTTTCCACATCTATAATGCAGTACTGTTTGCTAATGGATAATTAGGAATGCTCTAATACATATCTCCCCCCCCCCCCCCCATACATGTCCTCACTTTTTCTCTAACCTCCCTCAAGCCCTTGCCCCATTTAGACTGTCCGGGTCTCACCAGCTTCAGTCTCCTCTGGGTCTCCAGGATGTCCCTCTCCACTTGGTCTGCATTGGCTTGCATGCGTGTGATGAGTTGTGCTAATTCTTGGGTGGAGGCCCTTGGGGAAATCAGGAAGAGAAAGAGGATAAATACTTTGGGGATTGAAGGAATTTGTTTTGCTTAATTATGGATATTTGTTATGAGGATTTCTCTTTTTTTTTCCTTTTTTCCTTCTTTTCCCCTCCTCCCATCTTTTTTTTTATTCTCTTTCTCCCTTCTTCCTTCTTTCCCTATCTTCCTTTTTTCCCATTTCCTCATTTTTTCTTACCTTCCTTCTTTCTTTCCTTTCTCCCTTCCTTCTTCTCTTCTACTCTCCCTCCTTCTCCTTTTCCTTCCTTCCTTCTTTTATTTCTCTCTTCCTCCCTTTTTTCTCCCTCCTTCCCTTCCTCCCTCCCTTCCTTTTTTTTTTTTTTTTTTTAAGCAACTGTGGATGGGAGGGAAAGAAAAATAAATGCTTATTAATTAAAAATAATTTTAAAAAACTTTAAATCTTTTGGGGAGATATTAACCCTTCCATTTCCAACTGCACCAACATAGGCAGAGTTCATTCACAGTTGGCCAAATCATTGGACAGAAACAGTGGGTCAAATCATTGTTGGCCCCTAGTTGGGGACTAATAGCTTAGCTTAGGTACACGTTCCACTTTAAGGGAGCCGAGGCTGGCCTGATATAATCTTGTCTGATCCCTTCCTGGTCTGGAACCCCATTATCTTTCCTTTACCACCACAACCTGAGTGACTCATTTTACCTCCTAGAGGCTCAACAAACAAGATTTCCAACTCTCTGCAGGGACCCTAGAGCAGGGGAGTAAGCTACAGCTCCCTTAGCTTTCCCCATCCTGGGACCAGCAGAGCAGGACCTCACCCAGATTCCTCCTACTTCCCTGGGTGGGAGGGAGAGGTAGAGAATGAGTCACTGACTCAATTTAACACCTGGTGGGTCCTTCTGGGATGTCCAGCTGGGCTTCCTCAGGTGTTTCATTATTGAGCCCCCCTTCTCAATCATCTCGGAGCTTTCTCTAGACTTAAAATCCACCTCCCAAAGTTCTTTTTTGGTGCACTCCTATGAAGGACAATGCAGTGGTAGTCTGGGGCCCTGGATGCCTTTCTCAGCATCCTAACCTTGTAGGGGATCTCTGCTGGCTTGAAGGGAGTTGTTCCTCTCTGGGCAGTGGTAGCACCAAGGGGGCAGACAGGACTTTCTAGTAGTCTTATCTAAGACTTTTTGTTTAATCTAGATAGACTCCTGACTCCTGGAGAAGTTGCCCTGATCTTATCCATATAATGAGCCTTTCATCTGGACGAGTCATCTTGGGGCCTCTGCCTGTTCTGAGACTCAGAGACAGTTTGTCACCTTGAAGTAAAGTAAAAAAAGGGAGAGTTCAGAGAGCTCTGGGAGCAGGATCCAAGAGCCCCGCTTGACTACTTATTGTTGAGAAGTTCCAAAAGCTCCACTATTATTTTCTGACTGATTCACAAGAATCTGAGGCAGATATTTTTAATTTGGAGTCCACAAACACCCCACCTTGCAAAACATCTGAGATAGATTTCAGGGCATCCATGACCTTGGGTGGGAAAAAATTGCATCTTTATTTTTACAAATCTTTTGTTTCTTTTGTAATCTTATTTTTTTATTGTCTGCATTTAAAGGATCATCCCAAGAAGGGCCCACAAAATTCACTACACTGCCAAAGGGGTCCATGGTACAAAAAAGGTTTAGAATCCCTGGTCTAAAAGAACCACACAGAGTTGAAAGCTTTTGCTCAGAGCAACCCCTAGCTAGCTAAGAACACCCTCTCCAAACCCTATTTCCCTGGCTTTAGTATGCCCTACTAAAGGATGTTTGGAAAGGATGTTTCACATTCTCACCCACCCTGAGGGACTTTTGATGAGCTGGGAGGAGGAGAATAGTTAAGGATCAGCTCAGAATGGAGGGTCCCTCTCAAAGGTTTGGAATGGAAAGAAACCATTATACAACCTAACTGGAGATTAGAAAAACATGTTACATCATTTCCAATATCTCTTCAAACTTGGATTTCTCCTCTTTTACCATCCACAGGAGAAACTCAAGCTGGTTCCCAAGCTCCAGCCTTATGGTTCTCAGCAATGGCCTAAAGATCATGTTTCAGAGTATCTCTTCTGGGGTCTTGATTCTGTGTGTTCTATATCTTCCCCTAGGTGTTAACACAATGCCAGGGGTTCTTTACCTGGTGTCTAGAAACTTATTTTTTAAATATTTTGATAACTGTATCGTAATTTGTTTCCAATAAAATTATAACATAATGCAATAATATAAAACCAATATAATTGGTTTTCCCCATAATCCTTTGCATTTTATTTTTATTTTTTTATTTTATTTTAAACATTATCTTGAGAAAGGGTCCATAGTCTTCACTAGGACCAAAGGAGTACAGGCCCCAGAAAAGATGAAATGTTCCTCAGCTCCATGTCTTTGGCCTTGCTGGACATAACCCCTTCTTCTGAGATTCTCTTTGGGCATATACTCCTAGGGTGGCTAAGAATTTGGCAGGCAGATACTCTAAGCACATTAAATATAGAAAGATCTTATATATCCTAAAATAATTATTGTATCATTTTTTGGTGTGGAAACAGAAAGCTAGAAGTAAAGCAGGAACCTACGGACTACAGCAGTGGTTTTCAAAGTGTGGTCCAGAGAACTGGGGATCTCTGAAACTCTTTCAAAGGGTCTACAAGTTAAAATTAGTTTTTTATTTCTAATATTGAAAATATCTATAAATATAACCTGCAGTAATTTTTTTCCTCCTGAGGTAACTGGGGTTAAGTGACTTGCCCAGGGTCACACAGGTAGGGAGTGTTGAGTGTCTGAGACCAGATTTGTTCTCAGGTCCTCCTGACTTCAGGGCTGGTGCTCTATCCACTGCACCACCTAGCTGTTCCCAGTAATTTTTTTTTTTTTTTTTTTTTTTGGAGGCTGGGGTTAAGTGACTTGCCCAGGGTCACACAGCTAGGAAGTGTTAAGTGTCTGAGACCAGATTTGAACTAGGGTCCTCCTGACTTCAAGGCTGGTGCTCTATCCACTGCGCCACCGAGCTACCCCCCCCACCAGTAATTTTTAATAGTATAAAGACACTGAGAATAAAAGTTTGAGAGCTATTTGCCTCGGGAATGATCTATAATGAAATAATAGTGCCCCTTTACGAAAATATAAATAGAAAGAATTCAGAGATGTAAGAAAAGACATACGGATTGATGGAGAGGGAAAGGATCTGAATGAAGAAAACAATACACACAATGATCACATTATAAATAGAAAGAACCATATAATGGAACTGGACTCACTATAATTTAATTATAATGACTGAGCCAGCCCTGGAGAAGAGTTGTAAAAATGTGCCTCTCTCCCTTCATTTGCAGAGGTGGAGAACTGTGGACAGGGAATATTGCATCAACCCTGGGATTCGGTTACGTGTTGCTTAGTTTGACAGGGCTGGTCTTTCTTTTCAACTTTTGCTATAGAGATTGGGATAGGGGAGACAGAGGGGAGGGGTATATTCAGAAATGAGCGTGCTATAAAAACGAGAGATTAATTGTAAAAGATTAATTTGTGATCAGGGACAGGCCTACCTCTACCCACACTTTTTCGGGGGGAAAGGGGGTTGAAGGTGGATGGATTTCTTTACACTCTAGGGAAACTGAGAGAGCTGGAGCCAGGCGGATTCTCCTAGGCTGGTCTTCCTAGAGGACCCTCACTCACGCCTCTGAGTCCCATCTTGAGGGACAAGGGAAAGTTTCTGAGCCCAGTCTGACAGCTTTTCTCGGCTGTGCGGCTTGAAAGGAGCCCACTGGCTGCCCCGTGGAATCCCACCAGCCCCCACGCTGGTACCGCAGACGGACACAACTCCCTCTACCTTCGCCCACTAGGGGCCGGAGCTCCGAGACAAAACAGATTCCCTGCGCCAAGAGCCTTTTGGCCTCGGGGACTAGAGATACCTGAGCTGGGCTAGGTCCTGGGGCCGGCCACTTGCAAGTTGGTGGGGGCCCATCCTCAGCAGCGCGCCCCCGCTCCCCTCCCCGCCCCCTGCCCAAATACATCCCCGGCTAGCCGGCCCCTCCTCACCTGGCGTGCTTGCCGGGGGAGCCCTTAGGAGAGCCCTTGGAGACCCCCTTCCCAGGGGAGCCTTTGCTTAGCCCTTTGAACATGGTGCTGGAGTCAGGCTCGGTGGCGGCTCGGACACGGGCTCAGGCTGCAGCCGAGTGGGTCCCGGGGCTTCTGGCCGGTTTTGTGCAGGGCGGAGGATCTGGCCCGGGAAGAATAGTTTCTGGGAGGCTCCTCCCTGCAGGTGAGCGGGCCGGGAGCTCGCACTCACACTCAGACTAACACAACCAGTTTAGGAGGGAAGTACAGCCCGGAGGGTGTGGCGGCAGAGCCTGCCCGACTCCCGGAGAATGTTTGGACTTGTTCCACCTCCACACACCCAGAGAAGGAGAAAGCCACCCAGAGATCGAGGAGGAGGGGTGCCCGGAGATTCCGCTGAAAGCGGGGGGGTGTTCAGGTGCGGCAAGCCAAGTCCGGCCGGAAGGAAGAGGGATCCCGTCGGGACAATGCACCGGAGAGACGGACGGGCGGAGATGAACCCCGACTTTTCCTCCCCGCATCGGTTCTCGGAGGGGTGCGCCCGATATGTGCACACCATGCCCCTCAACTTAGCATGAGAACCAGATGGAAAGATCCGGGGCCCTCTCTTTTCCCATAAACTACCAAATAGCCGGCACATGCCCCCAGCTCCTCTCTTCATAATTACCCAAGTATCATTTAAGTAAATTTAGAGTTTAAGACGTCTAGAGTCCGTCCCTAACTCGGAAAGAAATACCCAGAGTTCACAGCTCCAGAGCTGACCTCAGAGGAGACTTAATCCAACCCCCACATCTTTCAGATGGAGAAACCTAAGGTTCTGTTCATTGTCAAGGGCAGATTAAAAAAAAAAAATTAATCCCAGAGGGCCAAGGGGCGTTTGCCCAGTATCCCGGGAGTTAGTGTGCATTTGTTACATCTTCTGGAAAGAAAAGGGACAGGCAGCACCCGGAGTCCTTGGAAAGGCTACTTAGTGGCCAGGCCTGCGGGGATGTTCCCGTAGAACCTTGCAGGGGTCATCGGTCCAACCCTTATCAAATCTCCCTCCAATATCCCTAACAAATGATCATCCAGCCTCTGATGGGAGACCTCCGTAATGGGGAGCCCCATTCCCCCAGAGGGCAACCTACGCTTTCGGGCACCCTGCAGACTGTTAGGAATTTTGAGCGGAAACCAGTATCTCCCATCTGGGTTCATCGTTCTGCCCTTTGGGACCAATCAGAGCATGTCAAAGCCCTCTTCCTTGGGGCATCCCTTCTTGTATTTGAAGATGGAGTTTTCTCGGGAGGTTGTCCCTCCCCTAAGCTGACACAGAGCCAGCCTGGGACCTTTAAAAGGTTCCAAGTTTTCCTCTGGGGAGCCATAAACTTCCACCCTGACTGCACCACAACAATCTCCATCCTTAGACTTTCTTAACATCCAAGGACCAGTCCTGAAAACAGGGCTTCGGGCTCCAAAGCAGAAAAAAAAATGCCTCACAGGTTCTCCTGGAGATCCCTGTGTCTATTTCCTTACGGCTCAGCCAAACACAGATATTCTCATTGAACACCAGGAATCAGGCCGTAGGGATGGCTCTTATAAGCTTTAAGCTTTGCAAAGTGTTCTGGTATATTATTTCATTTTTCACCACAACACCAGGAGGTAGATACTATTATTATCCTCATTTTACATCTGAGTAAACTAAGGCAGGTAGTACACTTGCTGTATTGAACTGATTTCTTACTGACTTTCAAGTTCAGCACTGTTTACAATTCCTAGTTGTCCTGGGTTATTCGGTAAAGGGGAAAACAGGCAGTTGGTGGACAACAGTTCTCTTGCCTGTTGTTCAGTCATTTTAGTCATGTCCAACTCTTCATGACCCCATTTGCGGTTTGTGGCTTGCCATTTATTTCTCTAGCTCCTTTTATAGATGGATAAGGTAAAGTGACTTGCCCAGGGTCACACAGCTAGGAAGTGTCCCAGGTTTGAACTCAGATCTTCCTGGCTCCAGGCCCAGTGCTCTAATCTGTGCAGAACCACCTGGCTGTCCCTGGTATTTCAGGAAGAATGGTGTCCAGGAACCCTACCTTATTAATGTTACAGTCTTAGTTCCAAAGGAACCCCACAATCTTAGTGTAGTTTCTAAAAAGAATGGTTCAGAAGCTAGTAGCTCCTGTGGGGAAGAGAGGCTCCAGCTCTGCTACTCACTCATGTTGTGACTGTGGACGTGACATCATTTTTCTGGGCTTTGGTTTCCTTATTTTCAAAATGAGGGGTTGGAAAGAGAGAGCATAGCTTCATATACAGAGAACTGGTCTTGGAGAGAAGATCTGGGCTTGGGGCTTGCCTGTGACTCAAACTTGCTGTGTGACCTCAGGCAAATCATTCAATAGATCAGTCATCCAAGGAACTCCCCGACTATAAATTGCAGGCTGGGTGCCAATTTGCATTAGTAGAGGAGGTTTTCTAACTGGGATCACTATAACAGGCCCCATAACCAGTTCTTCTTCCCCACCTCCCACCCCCGAGAAAAGATCTCTAAGGTCCCATCCAATCATAACATTTTGATTCTATGAATTGCACTGAAGAGGATCTGATGGTCCATGTTTCTAAGAAGAAACAAGGGGATGATGTTTATGTCAATTGAGAAGACAGATCTATAAAGATTTAGCATTTATATAACACTTAAGTTTGCAAAGAGTTATACATGTATTATCTCATTTGAAGAAAGTTTTACATTGTAGGAATTTATTTTGCTTGACTGCATATTTATTACAAGGATTTTTTTTTATTTCACTAAAGGAAGGTGGGTTAGAATTAGGATAAGAAAGAAATGAGAGAAAATAAATTTTTATTAATGAAAAAAATGTAAATAGAATTTAAAAATGAAAAAAAAAAAGTCTTCACATTTCTTTCAAAGGGTAAAATGCCCCATCTTCCTGACTAAAGAACAGATCCGTGACTAAAAGTCAAGTCCCAGATTTTGTTGACAAGTGGACCACTACATATTTTAGGTGGTTCAGGTAGCAGCCAATTTGAAAGTCTTTCAGTGCTATGCAAGAAACTGAAAACATAAGGGCCTATGAACATAGCTAGATACAGCCAAATAAAAATGTGTATAATACTTGCCAAATTTCATATGTTTTAATGTATTATTTATGTATTTTAGTGGGTTAAAAAATACTGGATAAAACAATGAAATTCACTTGCAAAAACAGATATACAAGAATATGAAGGAGAATTATGCCAAAGAAATGCTAATGAAGGGGGATTTGTACTGCAGTGCCATCCCTCTGAGATTGCCCCCATTTATCCTGTTGATATCTTCTTTGTATACAGCAGTTTGAGTGTAGTTCCCCCTCAATAGACAGTGTGAACACCTTAAGAGCAGGTTTTGCCTTTTTTATATTCCCAGTGTTCATCTGGCTTCCAGGAAGTGCTTATTAAATGCTAGTTGACTGACCTACTCTAAAGTGATACTTATCAAAATTATCTAGTTCTGAATTTTAAAAAAATTAGTAAAATGCTTTAATGGAATATAACAGAAAATCCAGAATTAGAACAAAATACTGATGTTGGACTCCAAAATTAAAAACAGTTTAGGGGAAAATCATAATTCAATAAAAATCAGTGGGAAAAATTGGAAAGAAGTTTGGCAAAAATGTATTTAGATCCACTTTATATAGTATATCGACCCTCATCCTCTATAGCATAGTAAATTCTAGCTGATATTAAAATAAACTTCAATGTATCTCTTTTAGATCTAAACATCTTATTTTTAAAAAGATAAGTAAGAAAGAAGATAGGCACTTGAGTAGAATTTTTATAAAATGAAAACTCTGGCATTTATCAAATTTGAATAGAAAGTGACTACATACTTATACCTACATATATACATATTTATATACATAAACATATATATTCACACATATGCAAATATATCTGTGTATTGAATCTTGCAAAAATTGTCATTTGTGTCACAATGATCAATGATGCTAAGGCACAAAAACCTCAGAAAGAAATATATATAAACAGCAATATTAAACACATTCTTTATTGATGATAAAACACTAAAAATGTGAATAAAAGGCATTTGAAGAAAGTATTCTAATTAAATGGAGACTAAGTAATTTAATCCTAAAGAATGGGTGGGTCAAAGTACAAGAAGCAATAGATAATTATATTAAAAAAAAAAACAATGAGACACCATATCAAAATTTTTGTGATAAAGAGAAAGCAATTTTAGGAGAAAATATGTATCTCTAAATATCTTCATGAAATTGTTCTGAATTTTTTTTAATAAATTAAAAACTTCAAAGAAGAAAACATTCCAAAAACTGAGGAAATAAATTAAAATCAAAAACCTTGAACTGATAAAACTGGGAGCTTTAAAAAAACTGACTAAATAATAATAATAAATTTAGCTTATCTGATTTATTTTTAATTATGGAAAACCAAATTGCCAATGTCAAAAATTAATAAGGAGGATTCACAACAATTGAAGAAGGAATAATGGAAGTATAGCAACTATTTTGCCTAATCATATGACAATAAAACTGATAACTTAAAAGAAATGTATAAATATTTATCAAAAAATGAAATACCTAGATAAACAGAACCAGAAATAAAGAATTCGAATAACCCAATCTCATAAAAAATTGAATAAACAAAAAAAGTAACTTCCAAAGTGGAAAAAGACCAACCAAGGACTAAAGGGGTTTACAAACTAATCCTGTCATATATTCAAAGAACAATTAATTATAATAGTATGGACTTTTTGCTGTTGTTACCAAGGTATCTCATTAAAACTCTTCTATGAAACAAATATGTTCCTACTACTTAAACCATGCTGAGATAAATCAGAAAGAGAAAATTATAGACAATATCCCAAATAAACATAAATGAAAAAAATAATAACAAAGACACTATAGCAATTAAAAAGATTAGGTATCATGACCACATTGGATTTATAATAGCACTGGAGATAGCTAAGCATTAGGGAAATTGAAAACATAATAGACTACCTTAATAACAAGAACATCAAAGCAACATCTAGTGAACATTATAATCAGGCAGAATGACATTTAATAGAGACTCCATATCCAGCAGAATAATGTCTAGCAGAGATTATGCAGCTAAACTGACAAAAACTGGCAGAGATTATGCATTCAATTAAGCCATGTCCAATAGAACATGCTTCTGTCAAGTAGCAAAGAGTGAAGACTATAAGTGCCTGGTGTGTAAGCAGGCCACTATCATTACTAGAAGACATCAATTTCTTATAGCATCAGACATGTGGATTATTCTTTTTCTCTCATTGGTACTTTCTAAGTGTATTTCCCTTCATATGAGTATTCTTCACACATCCACTGTGTAATTTTGGGGGTGTGCCTTAAGGTGCAACATACTGCTTACTTCTTCCTATAGTGTGATTAGTTGTTCTTTTAATTACTTAGATCAGCAATTCTTAACCTGGGATCTATAGCTTTCCAAGAGGTCCATGACTAGATTTCAGGGCTTCTATGGAATTGGTTGGGAAACACATTACATATTTATTTTTCAATAACCTCTTTTTGAAATTTAGCTTTTCCTACAATTGTAAAATTTTTAAAAAATATTCTGAGAAGAGTCACAGACTTCACCAGACATCCAAAGGGGTCCATCTCACACACACACACACACACATACACACAAAGTATTGATTTAAATATACATTTAATATTGATATTATTTCATAATCTATGTTGTCTTTAAACATTATGTCTTTTGTTTCATTTGTTTTAACATTATCTCTGTTTTATTTTAATGTTGCCTTGTCTGAGTTTATGAAGGTTATTACTTCTTTTTTGGATCCATCTTGATGAGATGCAGATTCTGCTTTAGTCCCTCATTTAAACTGTGTAAATCTTTACATTTAAGTGTTTTTTGTAAACAAGTATTGGTGGGTTTTGTTTTCTGATACATTCTGCCACCCTCTTCCCTTTTGTGGGTAAATTATTTTGTCTCACTTTTTACTTAAGCCTTGTCATTGAACGGGTGACAAACTGAGACCTGAAGAAGACCTTAATTTAGAAAGTCAAGGTCACCTCCTGCATTGGCCATCACCTTGACTTTTGTCCTACAACTGGACTTGGATGATTCTGGAAGAGAGAGCAAAGCTAATGAGTTGATGCAGCTCTGCCTCATTTAAATCCAATTTAGGAGCAAGACAAGATATTAAATTCATGATGTCCCTGGTCTTCGACATTAAAGGACAAACAACAATAAATTAATGCCATTAATTTTCTTTTAAAAATTTTTATTAAAGCTTTTTATTTACAAAACATGCATGGGTAATTTTTCAACTCTTTTAAAATTTTTTTAAAAATTAATTTTATAATTATAACTTTTTTTTGACAGTACATATGCATGGGTAATTTTTTACAACATTATCCCTTGTACTCCCTTCTGTTCTGAATTTTCTCCTCCTTACCTCCACCGCCTCTTCTAGATGGCAGGCATTCCCATACATATTAAATATGTTATAGTATATCCTAGATACAATATATGTGTGCAGAACCGAATTTTTTTTCTTGTTATTACAAAGGAAGAATTGGATTCAGAAGGTAAAAATAACCTGGGAAGAAAAACAAAAATGCAAACAGTTTACACTCATTTCCCAGTGTTCCTTCTCTGGGTGTGGCTGATTCTGTCCATCATTGATCAATTGGATTTGAATTAGATCTTTTTGTTGAAGATATCCACTTCCATCAGAATACATCCTCATACAGTATTGTTGTTGAAGTGTATAATGATCTTCTGGTTCTGCTCATTTCATTCAGCATCAGTTGATGCAAGTTTCTCCAAGCCTCTCTGTATTTCTCCTGTTGGTCATTTCTTACAGAGCAATAATATTCCATAACCTTCATATACCATAATTTACCCAACCATTCTCCAATTGATGGACATCCATTCATTTTCCAGTTTCTGGCCGCTACAAAAAGGGCTGCCACAAATCAAAATTGACTCTTGCAAAACTTTCTGTTCCAAATTTTCCCCTCCTTCCCCCCACATCCTCCAGATGGCAGATAGTCCAATACATGTTAAATATGTTAAAATGTATGTTAAGTCCAATATGTGTATACATATTTATAGTTATCTTGCTGCACAAGAAAAATCGGATCAAGAAGGGAAAAAAACCTGAGAAGGAAAACAAAATGCAAATAAATAACAACAGAAAGAGTGAAAATGCTATGCTGTGCTCCACACTCTGTTCCCATGGTTCTTTCTCTGGGTGTAGATGACTATCTTCATCGCTGAACAAATGGAACTGGCCTGAATCATCTCATTGTTGAAAAGAGCCACATTCATCAGAGTTGATCATTGTATAATCTTCTTGTTGCCCTGTATAATGATCTCCTGGTTCTGCTCTTTTCACTTAGCATCAGTTCATGTAAGTCTCTCCACGCCTTTCTGAAATCATCCTGGTGGTCATTTCTTATAGAACAATACTCTCCTATAACATTCCTATATCACAATTTATTCAGCCATTCTCCATTTGATGGGCATCCACTCAGTTTCCAGTTTCTGGCCACCACAAAGAAGGCTGCCACAAACATTTGGGCACATGTGGGTCCCTTTCCCTTCTTTAAGATCTCTTTGGGATATAAGCCCAGTAGAAACACTGCTGGGTCAAAGGGTATGCACAGTTGGATAACTTTTTGAGGATAGTCCCACATTGCTTTCCAGAATGTCTGGATGTATTCACAGTTCCACCAACAATGTATCTGTTTTCCCACATCCCCTTTAACATTCATCATTATCTTTTCCTGTCATCTCAGCCAATCTGACAGGTGTGTAGTAGTATCTCAGAGTTAATTTGCATTTCTCTGATCAATAGTGATTTGGAACACCTTTTCATGTGGCTACAAATAGTTTCAATTTCTTCATTTGAAAATTGTTCATATCCTTTGACCATTTATCAAATGGAGAATGAATGCCATAAATTTTCAACAATTTGGGTGGTTAGATTTGTTTTTAACTCCATTATGTCATATTTCTTCTCTTTTCCCCCTACTTCCTCTTTATAGGGAACAAGAAAAGGAGAAAGAAAAAGAATGATCCTTCTACAGTTGGATCCATTTAGTTAGAACCCTCTCAGGCCAAACCTCTTTTCTCCCCTTTTTCACTAAATCCCAAACTCCTCCTCTTCCTCCTCCTTTTTGCTCCTTCTCCCTCCTCCCCTGTTCTTTGTAATCAGTCCTTCATAGTAGAAGGTTTGTTTTCGTTTTGTTTTTGCCTTTGACTATTTACTCTGACTTCATCCATTCCTTAAAGTCTTCTCTTCTGTCTTGTCTCCCTCTTCATTTACATTTCCCCTTCACTTTTCCCCTGTCTCAATCAGAAAGGAGCTACGTTCCTGAGATGTCTGCACTTTCTATACATTTTATACTGTATGTAATCTTTATACTTATATATTCTTCTCTCATTGCAAACTCTATGGAAAGGAAACCCAACTTCTCTCCGTTCCTAGTCCAATGAATGTGAGCTCTTTGAAGGCAGATTGTCTTGTTTTTCCATTTGCATCTCCAGAATTTAGCACACAGAATAGAGATTAGATTCTGAGTTCTCTAGCATAAAGGAATCACAAACTAGGAAAATTCCTTCTATCAGTGAAGGTTGGCATCTTCTCAAAAACTTGGTCTTTGGGTCTATAGGACTGAGAGCATAAATGATTCATTTAGGGTCACACACCCAGTTTCTTTCTTTCTTTCTTTCTTTTTTTTTTTCTCATCTTTTCAATCTGATGAATGTGAAGTGGAACCTCAGAATTTTTAAAATTGGAATTTCTCTTATTAAAGCATTTTGCCCCATACAGTTGTTCCTAGTTTGTTGCTCTGTTTATAAACACTTCTTAAATAATTTATTAATTTCCCATAAATCTTGAATACCAGACTTTTATTATCAAAAATTTCTGCAAAAAGTATCCATTTTATTTTTTCCTATTAATATTATTTTTGTTTTACTCAAACTTTGCAATTTTATATAATCAGAATTGTCCATTTTCTTTGATGATTCCCCCCCAATTTCTTTTTTCTCTATGCTATCACCTTTTATATTTATGTTGTATATGCATTTGGAGTTTATACCATGTGGTATAAGTTGTTGATCTAGCTCTAATTTCTGCCAGATTTCCCAACAAATTTTGTCAATAACAGGTCCTTGAGTTTATTGAGTTATATGGCAGTAGGTTTGATTGCTACCATGTCTTTTTTACTTAATCTGTTCCATTGGTTAGCTTTTAACTAGTACCAAGTAGTTTTGAAGATTACTTTATAGTATAGCTTGAGATCTGGAGGCTAGATTTTCATTCCTTCCTTTTTCATATGTCTTAATATTCTTGACAGTCTAAACAAAGTTTGTTATTTTGTCTAATTCTATAAAGCAACTCTATGGCATTTAATTGATATTTCATTATATCTGTAAGCTAATGTATTCTTATATTTATTATATTGGCATGAATCAAGAATTAATATTTAATTATGTCTTCCTTTATTTCTGCAAAAACTATGTTTAAAAGTCTCTAGAACAAAGTGGTATTGTATTCTCAGATATTTTATAATCCCATATCTTTAATGGTAGGTTTTATTAGTAGATAATCACTGTCCCAAAGCCCATTGGTATGGCACTCTCTCCTTACTGGTGTACAGTTGTGGGAGAATGCACCCCAGGTTTTGGGGGGGAATGTTTAATACCAGCTGTTCTTACCTCATGAACATGTAAACCTCATGAGCAGAAGTTTGGTCACCAGGACCAATGCTACAACACCCAGAGCCTCATTTTTTCTGCCAAAGCCAGCATCTCTATTGTACTTCTTCCCTCCAAACAATGAGAAGGAAGATGAGGAGAAACTAAACTTTGTCCTCTTACCTCTCCAAGTTATATTCCTTCCCTCAGAGTTACAGAACAAGACTGCCTCTCAGAAAACAGTGGTGTCTGTCTGGGACTAGAATTCTTAGAGTTCAATCAAATTTCAGATATTCATTCTCTCAGAGTTAGGAGAAGCCTGACCTGTCCCTCTAAGATATAGCCCACCTTTTGTTTGTGGGACAAACCCAGAAAGTTCGACCTTGACATAAGGCTTCATTTTTGGAATGTAGCTCTCCTTGGCAGGGATTGATACCTGGCTAGCATTTTCTTTTTTTTTAATTATAGCTTTTTATTTACCAGATATATGCATGGGTAATTTTTCAGCATTAACAATTGCCAAACCTTTTGTTCCAACTTTTCCCCTCCTTCCCAGGTTGACCAATACATGTTAAATATGTTAAAGTATAAATTAAATATAATATATGTATACATGTCCAAACAGTTATTTTGCTTTATAAGAAGAATTGGACTTTGAGATAGTGTACAATTAGTCTGTCAAGGAAATAAAAAATGCAGGTGGACAGAACTAGAGGAATTGGGAATGCTATGTAGTGGTTCATAGTCATCTCCCAGAATTCTTTCACTGGGTGTAGCTGGTTCAGTTCATTACTGCTTTACTGGAACTGATTTGTTTCATCTCATTGTTGAAGATGGTCACATCCATCAGAAGTGATCATCATATAGTATTGTTGTTGGAGTATATAATAATCCAGGATTGCATTTTTCTTGGCAGAGATCAGTACCTGATTGGTATTGAGGATCACAGTCTCATTCATCATATATTTTATAGTCTCCACCATTAGAATGTAAGCTTCTTCAGCCTTTGAGTATCTTCATTTCATGACAAATTAACTGGAACAAACTAAGTGTTTAATTGGTTGACTTTTCTCTAGTTTGGTTATCAGGACCAAATTTGTTTTATAGAAACATTTTATGTAGATGTCTTCCTTCCTTATTTTTGAAAACTCTTTATGTAATATTGGAATGGTTTAAGTGTTTGATAAGAGTATATTTGTAACTCTATCTGGATCTGATTTTCCTTCATTTGGAGCTTGTTTTCTAAGATTGAATGCTCAAATCATCTATTTCTTATTCTGTTAAATTTTTTTATTTTTGTAAGTATTCCTCTATGTCTAAGTTTTGTTGCCATGTAAGTAGACAACATACTTTCTAACAGTTTTATTTATATTTCATTTATTGCAATTTCACCTTTTCCATTTTTTTAAATTTTAGTAACTTGGTGTTTGTTTCATTTTTCTTAATTAAATGAATTAAATCGAGAAGGGGAGTTTACTTACCAGAGGGGTAAAAAATACAAAAATGGATGACTACTGTTCACTTCTCAGGATCTAAATGAGCACAAGTGTTACTGTCAGAGGAATCTAAAAAGACTGACTAATGATTTGTGAAACCTGGCGCTAGAATCTGGCAGCCATAGGGGCATGTTATATTTTTCTCATGTGCCATTGAGCTCGAGGTGAAGAGTGGGCCAGGTCAGTAGTAGCAGGCCAGGGTGTTGGGGCTCAGGAGTCACGCACTCCTAACAAGGGTTGCTCTAAGTGAAAGTGGCCTGAATACATTTGCTGGGTCGGCCGTGGCAGCCTGCTGAGCCTCAATGGGCTAACACCTGTGGGATGTCCCAGCTAAGAGTGTGTGTGTCCCAGTGAGGAGACGGGAAACACTGCCAGTACACGTTCACA
This sequence comes from Sminthopsis crassicaudata, assembly GCF_048593235.1. Lineage (NCBI taxonomy): Eukaryota > Metazoa > Chordata > Mammalia > Dasyuromorphia > Dasyuridae > Sminthopsis > Sminthopsis crassicaudata. The sequence continues at coordinate 336,955,808 of NC_133620.1, forward strand.
CGTATGTCTAAGTGTCCGTGCCAAGATGCGTATCTATGTGTGTGTGTACATATATATCTTGTAAATCTAATCAAAGTATCTTTAAACAAAAAAAACAGGGGGAAACTTCCTGTTTGTGCCGGGCACTGTGCTAAGCACTTCACACCTATTTTCTCATCCTCACAATCCTTGGAGAAGGTGCTATTGTGACCCTCATTTTACAGATGAGATAACACACCCCGATTCATACAGCTCACAGCAATGTATCCAGAATCCTAAAGCTGGTGTCGGAAGCTGGATTCGAACTCAGTTCTTCCTGACACCAGGCCCAGCATTCTGCTACACCACCTGGCTGCATCATTAGGAAAGGAAGAATAACAAAACTGCCAGAAGTTTACAGCCCAAATCCAAGTGTACAGGATGTGGATCAGGGCAGCCCTTGACATTTGGCCAACAACTGCTGGCCCATGGATTTAGGCAACTGATGGGGCTGGGGAACTTCCATTGATTGGCTGCCAGCTGAGGCTCTCAAGCCTATAAAAATAAAGGTAACCCCACTCTGCCATGGGCGCAGGAGTGGCTCTGGTGGGTCTTCACTCTAAGGACTCGCTTTTCACTCATTCCCTTGCCCTCCTAGTCACTTCAGCAAGACAGGGAGATTTTCCTCCTCCTACACCCATTAAGAATGGCATCATCCAACATGAGGAAGGGGAATTCAGAGCCATCACAGCTCTAGAACAGATGTAAGACAGCCCTGTTCTTGGTGGGTGGGTGATCAGGAAAGGCATCAGTCTTGCAGCAAACCAGATTCTAAGGAAAGGGATAACGAGGGAAAGAGGAGGCAAAGGCGTACAATGGAGTGTGCACTATGGAGAACAGTCCTGGAGACCCAATGTCGATGAGACACAGATCCAAGTGTGGGCGAGGTTTATATCACAAGGTCAAAAATTTAAGGGGCCAGGTGGTGAAAGGCTTTAACAGCGGAGCCGCTAAGGCTGGAGTGCGGGATGGCACTCTGATCAGGGCAACGGCAGCACCACTTCCCATCGGACTCCATGGGGATGGTAGAACTTACAGCTTAGCTTACGTTAGTATGAGGATTTATTCCTGTTCTGTTAACTCGCTTTCAGACTCACCCACGTGGCCCAGACAGGTACCTTTATTGTCTAAGTGGAGGCTGTCAAAGTGGAAGGGTCAGCTACCTTTCAGACATATTCCTTCTTCCCTGGCCCCGGTGCTGGGCATTAGTGTGCTAATGACCAAGTACTGGCTTTCCCTGAAGAAGGGTAAGAGGTGGAACAGGGGAGATCTAGTACAAAGGTTGTAAAGCCTTGCTGAAGATAAAAAGATTGCATTCATGTCTCATTATCCCTTCCAGGAAATTGATATTTATAGCAGACAAAGGTAAATACTATTACTGCTATAATAACAGAAGTATCAAGCTCCTAGAATGCTCATAACAGGAACCTTAAACATACTATATAGCCTGTTGCCATGTAGGAAAATTATTCTCTATGTAGGGATAAAGGTTGCTAATGACCATGTATTTCCCTAAAAGATTATTTCCTCTGAACCTTTTAGGGTATCTGCTCCTTCAGCACACTGGACCACCAAGTATGAGAAGCTCCATGTGGAGGAAGCTCTTTAGATGACCCAAAGGATTTTGGGAAAAGAACAAGTGTACTATTTAAGAATTTAAGAATGCTCCAAATCATTACTGAAGAAATGTGAATTAAGCCAGTGACTCCTCAGTCCCATCTCATACCCATCAAACTGACAAAGTTAACAAAGGAGGAAAATGTTAGATGTTGGAGGGGCTGTGGAAAAACAGGCCCGTTAGTGCACAACTGGTGAAACTGTAAATTGGTCCTCCTCTTCTGGAAAGCAATTTGGAACTATGCCCTCAATAAAGTTAATAAACTTTGACTTGGCGCTAGCTTTATACTCAAAAGAGATTAAAGAGAGGAAAAAGGCCTAGATGTACAAAAATACTTATAGAAAATGATTATGGTAATATTGTAATGGAATAATACCATGTTGTGAAAAATCACAAAAGGGATTTGGAAAAACTTGTATGGATTCATGGAAAGGGAGCAAAATCAGGAGAACAATGTGTACAATGAAACATTTAAAAGATAAAACTTTTGAAAGACTGAAAAACCACCCATCAATGCCATTGCCATGATTTCAAAGGACAAATGATAAAGCATGCTACTTATTTTCTGACAGGGAGATGGACTCAGTATACAGAATGAGAAACATTTTTGGACATAGCCAATATGACTGTTGCACATTTGATAGGTTTTTTTCCCCTATTTTTTTTTTTTTTTTTGGCGGGGGGAAGGAGAAAGAGTAGGAGAGAAAACATCTGTTGATTTGAAAAAATTTTTACAATTAGAGAAAAATAATTTGCCCAGGTAGGAGTTAATTGGGCGTCATCCTCCTGGAAGTGTCAAAAAAAAAAAAAAAAAAAAAAAGAATCTGAAAGGCAGCTTTAGGGAGGATAACTTTGGAATGTTCATTGGCTTTGGGCCTGCCAGGAAAATAGTATAGGTAAATCTAGTACTGCCCTGGGAAAACCAGAGGATAAAGCCCAATAAATTCTGGTGTTCCCAAAGACTTCTCAGCAACTAGAACTGAGAAAAACTGTCATGTTGCTCTGTACCTTTTAACCTTAGATAGGAATCTAAATCCAGCTGGACAGAGGGAATGAGGAGGTAAACTAGGAGAGGGAGGAGAAAGAAAAAAAAAAGACAAGTCTACAATGCTATAAGCACATTCTCCTTTCATGGGTTGAGAGAGGTACTATTTCCACTAAAAGTAAGCATGCATACACAGACTGGACCTTCTGGCATTACTGAACCATAAATGGCTTGCACAAAAGCCACCAGTAGCTTACTAAAAGTGAAAAGCCAGAGCATTTCGGAGGTGGCTCCTTTCTTGTTCCCTATTTAAATTAGGCTTCTCCCTCTCATCCACAAGAAAAAAGAACACTTTAACTCTGGAAAATTCATAGTAGTTGTCTGAAAATTCCAGGAAAATCACATTTTTTCTTAGCCTCAGTGCCTCTCTGAGGTCTGCAGTCCAGACTTTGCTAGTTATAGAATTTTCATGAGCTTTCTAGGTTCTCTAGGCCTATCCTGTTACCATTGCCACTAAGATTACTATGTGGCTATCCCAAACCTGAAGACTGAAATGGACAAAAGACTGGCCCCCTCATCCCTCGGTCAAGGGGCCTCAGGCTTATAGGAAAATGTTGCTTAGACTAAAATTAAGGGAAGTGGGGGCAGCTAGGTGGCGCAGTGGAGAGCACCAGCCTTAAATTCAGGAGGACCCGAGTTCAAATCTGATCTCAGACACTTAACACTGCCTAGCTGTGTGACCCTGGGCAAGTCACTTAACCCCAGTCTCAGAAAAAGAAAAAAACAAAACAAAAAACAAACAAAAAAAAAAAATAAGGGAAGTGCTATGTTCAGACTGGGCCCCATCCCCTGGGTCATGAGACTCTAGACTTTCCGAGAAGTAGGTGTCTACATTGCAAAAAGGTTCCGTTGTGTGCTCACTCTCGTCCAGACACTTCCCCATTGTAAATGAGAAACTGTGTCAGCGATTCCCAAAATTTGTAACCCCAAGGCTGTACCAGGATGTGGCAAACAGGCTTAAAAGTGTACCTCACTAAAGGTTCGGGGCTGATCTCTACTAGCCTGTCTAGGGGGGTCAGTTGCCAGCCGGCTAATAAATGATGCTTTAAATTAAATAATCTGGTCAGAGCTGTCTATCTCCTCTCTGTCCATTTCATTGGAGGTCTCACTGGGATAAGCCTTTGGCTCAGTTTGACAGCCAGTCCCTCTCCCTGGAGGGTGAAAGATCCAAGGGGGTGGCCACCGAGAGACCTTCCTCGGCCCCAGTTTCTAGAAATCTCTTTCTGCCGACCAGGTGATTGAGACCCAAATTTTTGAATTCAGTTCAAAATTGGCACAGAGCATCCTGAAAGCCAGTTCTGGTTAATAAGATCTTGAGGGGCCCCTGCAGCTGCCTGGTCTGGTGAGTACTCCTGAAATAAGTGGCTAAGTTGGACACAACAGCAAAGCCCTTGTTGACCTCCACAGGATGCTGTGTGATGGTCCGGTCTAATCTGGTTCCCTGGTAATATGTGTTCCGTGTTCTGTCTGTGTGTGATTAGTCTGTCTGTTCTGTTGGTTGCAATCTGTGTCCTGGGTGTTCTGTGTGATTTGTCTCCCTGTTCTGTTGGTTGTGGTTCTTGCCCTGTGTTTCCTGTCTATTGGTTGAAGAGCCCTGTTAAAGATTTAAGATAAAATTGCCCATTTTTAATCTGTTGCACTAATTCATAAGCAAAAACAACAGACTTAAAAAAAATGTAAAAGGTGAAAATAGAGCTCTGCATGTATCTGTGTGTATGTTTGTTTGCTTTGCATTTTGTTCTGTGTTAAAAATTAACAACTTTGTAAGAGATAAGAATTCAGTCTCTGTGTTGCTGAATTGTTTGAAGTGGAATTCATTCAGAGAAGTAATTCTTTCAAGAATGGCTCAGGCAAGGAAAGAAATTTAAAGGAAAAAAAAAACCTTCCTCTCTCTTTCTCTCTGTCTCTGGCTAACTGCAGTAGTCTTGTGGGGAAAAGTGAGAAAAGGGACAGAAAAGAAAAAAATAAAAACATAAATTGAAAGGGATTTGAAAGTTTGGAAAGTTAAAAAAACTATAGAAGAGCAGTGTGCTAATGTTTAAAGAAAAGAAGTTTGAAAGGAATATCTAGGCATTCTCTGTGAAGGCAGAGAAATGCACTAAGTGGGCTTGGAAGTTTAGGGAAGCTCCGTTTGGATTTTGGGAGGAAAAAATGTTCAAGATGAAACAAACTCCTCTCTGAGAGTCCTGGAAAAGCCCCTAGTCTGTTTTGCTGGTTTAAAAGCTTTATTAAGTTTTAAGAGCAATGATTAAGAAATTTGGGAATTGGTTATTTGAAAAGTTGCTTGTGATTTTAAACTTTTTAATCTGTTGTACTAATTTGTAAGAAAGTGGCACTTGGCCATTTTAAACTGACAGGAAAGTTTTTTTCCTTAAAGCAGTTTTCAGAGCCTGCTAGAGTAGAGGGTAATAAAACATTATCTGATTCAAACTCAGGAAGAAAAAACAAACAAACAAACATTTGATTAGGAATATTGGGGATGATTCTGAAATTATGGGAAATATAATTTTGCTATTGCCTTTGCATGCTAGATTTGTTTATTCTGAGTATAAGATCTTGGAATTTGTTTGAATATTGATACCTCTATTACTAAAGAGAAAGGGAAAGAGAAATACAATTCGAGCTCTGCCTGGACAGATAAGAAAGATACTAATTGTGGTCAAACACTCAGGGAGAAGGAAAAAAAAAAAGAGGAAGTTTGGTTTGATTCAGTTTATTTGTTAACATTGTAAGTTATGTTTTATGGAGTTATCTAGCTATTCACTATATTGTGAATCTTAAAAGTTTTGAAGAGAACTGGAAAGAAGGCAGGTGACTTATGAAGGATTGATTTGTAGGAACAATTAAAGATTTGCATAATTTTAGGAAGTAAGAGAAAGATTTTTGGCAGCAGAAAGAAGTGGGGGAGACAGCAACTCACCCACCTCCCACTCTTCCTGCTACTTTAGAAAGTTGTTAGACTTGAAGGGGTTCTCAAACTACAGCCCGAGGGCCAGATGCTATGGACTAAGGATAACAAATGGGCTGAGGGGCGAAGACAAAGTGTGAGTTTTTGTTTTTACTACAATCTGACCCTCCAACAATCTGAGGGACAGTGAACTGGCCCCTATTTAAAAAGTTTGAGGACCACTGTGTTAGAGACTGGCAAGTATGTAGCATGAGAGATGGAGAAAGTTGGGAAACTACTTGGGAGGAAACTTGATATTGGGAGAAAGTAGAGAAACTGATGGGCTAAATCTTGAGAAGGATTCTCGGGTAAGAAATTGAGTGGGAAACCTGAAGAAATTTTTGTTCAGGAGTGCAGGAGTGGGGGAAGAGTGACCACATGAAATCCTCTCCTCCCCTCACCCCCCCTAAGTGTGTTCCTGCTATTTTTTTTTTTTAAATCTAGTTACTGCCAGTGCAGCAAACTGTGATTTAAAGGGACAGACTTACTTTTAGGTTAATTGACTGACTATTTGTTTCTTGATACATAATGATTTTGTTGTCTGAGGAATATGGTCATAAATGTGATCCATATTTGGTAGGATTATTTCTAAAAGTTTAATTGCTATTTTTAAGAATCAGATTCTCTTATGTGGTATTTGGACATTCTCTATAAGTTTTAAATTGATTGTATTGTACTGGGCCATCCTGAGGTTATTTAAAGAGCCTGTAAAAATAATAGTTTATTTTTTTCTTTGTTCTTCTGAAAATGTTTTTGGTTATGGAAAATATGCACTTTGGAATATTTCTCTATGTACTGGGTTCTTTAAAAAGCAAACTGATTTGCATGTATAATGTTCACTTATGTAACATCTACTTCGATATGATAATTGTTTAAGTTGTGAACTTATTGGGACAGGTTTCTTACTGTTATCACTATAAGGTTAATGGAATCTGTTATTGGAGTAGAATTTCTTGGGCTTATAGTTACTTAGTTAATGCTAGTTGGGAGTTTTAAAGCTCCACTCTGACAGGTAGTGGGACATTTGATTGGAATAAAACTGGGTTAAAGCTAAAGTTTATCCTGTATGTGATGAAGGTTGAGTTTTGACTGCTTATGTTATGCTATAGTTATGTTCTTGCAATTTTTCTTCCTGTAACTGATCTTTAAGGTCAGAGCAATGGTCAATAGAATTGTTAATGCAACTCATGATGCTTGTTTTCAGTCTGATTATATGTAATCATTGTATCCTAAATGGTCATCTGTCTATTATTGGGTATTTGTGTTTTTTTTTGTTTTTGTTTTTTTTTTTTTTGAGGTTTCTAACTGATAAGAGGGCAATTAACAGCAATCTGTGAGAACTAACCGCTGTTAAGACTTGAGACTACAGCTGGTGCCTGTCTTGTAAAGCAGTCATCTCTTCACATAGGAAGCTGCAGGCTCTTCACATTTTGCAGCAGTCTGGTGGACCAGTCTTTTTATCTCAGACTGTTCTAACCTTTATTTGTAAGATTTATGTCAAATCACAGATATCGACTTGCTTCTGGGACCCAGATCAGCTTTGACTGTCAGCATGGCACATTCACCCTCCGCATGGACTGAGAGCTACCGACCATCTTCGCCAGGACGAAGTTTGACTGAGAAGCTTTGTCCCCTCACACCTGATGGACTGAAGTAGGGGACTTTGGGAATGGTTGATGACTGTTAGACCTTGATTGGGTCATCTGTTACTGTGTGTTTACAATTTGGGATTTGTTAAATCTGTGTAACTATTGATGTTATGTTTGAGGGATTTTTAGGAAACAGTCTGTTATGTATAGGGCTTTTGATTCACTCTTGGGATTTTTATGTGGAATGGTCATTTGATAATTCCTTTCCATGAAGAAAAAAGGGAGGATGAGATAGAACATTGGGGAAACTGGTATATTTTTGCCTTAGGCACTTCTACCCCACCCTCTAAATCACTAGTTCAGATGCTTTAGCTTTGGAACCCCTTATTGTCAGAATTGCCTTGGCAGATTCAGTTCTTGGGATTATTTTTTAGAAACAACCAGAAATCAGATACCTGTCTTAGGACTGGCAGTCTCTCTGATCTGTTTTTCCAGTCCTATAACCCCAGTTCCTTAGTATTTCATCAATATCAAAAGTGATAATCAGGCATCTAAAAGTTTGGGGTTTGCCTGCCTGGATGGTCTAACTGCATAATCCGCTCTGCAATCTGATCCTTTCTGCAGCTCTGTCTGTTCCTCTGGGTGGGGACAGGTGAAGCTACTCCAAGCCTCACCCTTCTCCCCTGGAGAGGTTTGCCCCTCTGAATGGGCCTTGAGCCCTGCTGCTTACAGATAAGCAGAGACTGAGTTAAGTGCACAAATGACTGCAGATCACCTAACTCGCAGTGAACTGTCCATCTCAAACTGGATTCTCTGGCTGAGATGGGGCCCCAACTGCAGAGGACCTGACATGCTTGCAACAAGGGAGCCTTTGTACAGCTGCTAACTCTGGGGTTATCAAGGAGAGACCTGTCCTTGCATTTTTTTTCTAGTTTTATTTTGGTTTATTCAGGAAAGAGAATGTGGAATGTTGTGTCACAGTCCTCTTTAATTGTCCTGACTCAGTTTCCCTAATTGGTTCTGCCTCAGTCCCCTTAGTTGCAAACCTCCCCTCTGGTTCATTGAAGACTGAGGGCCACTTGCTCTAAGATTATAAATTGTTAATGGGAGACTCCAGATAAGGGGGAGTTCAGACTTCCTGGCTCCTATCAGAATGTCCAGTGTCAGAACCAGATTGAGAGTCTGTTCCCATTATCAATGTTCTGGCCCCGCCTCTGCCTTGGTCTACTCCTGTAGCTGAGCCAAGTGTCTCTACATGTCATTGAGAACTCACATTCACCACTGGGTACTTTGAGATGAGAGTCCTGTCCAGTCAATCAAACTCTCCAATTAATAGAATCTTGGGAGCTCTCTGACTCTATCTTGCCTCAGTTTCTCCGGCCCTACATTTGCCCTCTTAGCTCCCAAGTGGATGCAGACATTAGGGAGTCTCATCACCCATTTAGAAAAACCAGTGGATGGAGGTTGTACAGAACTGCCGTGGGTCAAATTTGCTGTTCATGAAGCAGGGAGGTTTGTGTATGGCCCTAGGAGAATCTTGTTGTTTCTATGTAAATCGCTCAGGTGTAATTAGGGAGTCTTTGGCTTCCCTGTGAAAGGGGTTAGATGACCGTGAGGCTGTTCTCCAGGCTGCGCTGCCTTGGTACCAATAGCTCCATAGCTGGTCCCTTTGGGCTGACCACTCTCCTCTCGGGAATTGCGAGCCTGTCCTTCTGTTCTTACTCCTTCTCCTCATAGCCCCCTGTGTTATTAAGTGCCTTGTGACCTATGTCCAGGACCATATACAGGCTGTCAAGTTATTTACCCTGTGGATGACCTGTTCCCCTATGGCCTCAGATGAGTCACAAGTCTGACCACAGAAATGGAGGGGTGAAATGGACAAAAGACTGGCCCCTTGAGGGAGGCCTCAGGCTTATAGGAAAATGTTGCTTACACTCAGTTAAGGGAAGTGCTATGTTCAGACTGGGCCCCATCCCCCGGTTCATGAGACCCTAGACTTTCCGAGAAGTAGGTGTCTACATTGTAAAAAGGTTCCGTTGTGTGCTCACTCTCATCCAGATACTTCCCCATTGTAAACGAGAAACTGTGTCAGTGACTCCCAAAATTTGTAACTGCAAGGCTGTACCAGGATGTGGCAAATGGGCTTAAAAGTGTACCTCACTAAAGGTTCGGGGCTGATCTCTACTAGCCTGTCTAGGGGGGGTCAGTCGCTGGCCAGCTAATAAATGATGCTTCAAATTGATAATCTGGTCAGAGCTGTCTATCTCCTGTCCATTTCAAGACAAAACATCAAACTTCCAGGATCAAGGGAACTTTGTCCTGGCCTCTTTTCTACTCCTTGTCTTGAAGGGCAAAGGTTGAAGTTCAAGCATCTGGAAACTTTATTATGCAAAAGTCAAATTGCTTTAAAAAAAAAAAAAAAAAAAAAAAAAAAAGAGCTCCAATAATAATCATATCAAGAAACCACAGTCGCTCCAAGGTAACTAACTCTACCTGAGATGGAGAGAAAATTTAAGCTCATAAAGCCCTAAGATCTATGGACTTACTTTTCTCTCTCAGAAGCACTGCTTCTTGCCAAAATGTCTTTGGGAGGAATGAGACCCCCACCCCCATCCCCAGGGCAACACTGGCCTACTTTTAAATCAAGGTCATAAACACTAGCCATACATTCTACAAAATCACAAACCAGTTTGCCATAATATGGGACAACTGATAAAAAGCAAAACCAGCTCATTGGTAGCATTTGAGAAACTCTGATTATAATTCTGGATAGCTTAATATCAAGGAAAATTAGGGGCAGCTAGGTGGCGCAGTGGCTAGAGCACCAGCCCTGAAATCAGGAGGACCTGAGTTCAAATTTGACCTCAGACACTTAACATTTCCTGTGTGACTCTGGGCAAGTCACTTAACCCCAATTGCCTCAGCAAAAAAAAAAAAAAAAAAAAAATTCCCATGATTGTGGCGATCAAGCTAGAACCCTGGATATGCTGGAGTCAGGATAAGCAAAAGTCTTTATTCTAGGTCTTTAGTGGTAGAAGTGAAGAGAGTGGACTCATAGGATCTCTGTGGACCTCACCTCTTCATCTCTCTAGCCGGTGACCCTGGCTAGTCTCACTCCACCTCCTAGTCCCTCCCACAATTCTCTGTATACACCAAATGATTGGGCCAGCATAGGATAGCTGTAATCATGTTTAATTCAGACCTCCATACTGTTTGATCCCTAGCAGTGTCAGGCTGGGCACCTCAGCGCTCATTAATGTACTGACAATAACCAGTTTTCATGCCTTTTAGTGACTGAAATGCATATTAGCCATAATTGTGCAGAACAAATATGGTCTCCCCTGTATCAAAAAGGCTTCTCAGATTTTTCCTATTTCCATGAAAGGGACTCTGGAAGTTTCCAATCTATTCTTTTTGTTTTGAAAATGGAAACATTTTAGAGATGAATCTGTTTTTTTATTCCTTTGCAGCTATAACTAGTATATGTCTTTTGTATTTTTGGATATTTTCCTAAGCATCTGGTATTTCAAGTTTTTCAAGTTAATGTTCCTTGAATTTGTTTAATACACTATAGAAATTTTTCAATTAGCTTGAGGGCTTTTTTTTGGGAGGCAACTGGGGTTAAATGACTTGCCCAGGGTCACAAAAGTAGTATTTATCCAAGGAACTTAGGTCATCCTGACTTCAGGATTGGTACTCTATCCATTGCGTCATCTACTTACTCAATTAGACATTTTTTTTTCTCATTTGGTTTTTAAATAAAATTTATAATTTAAAATTTCTTTCTAATGAAGATGCTAGAAATTACCATAGTGAGCAAGCAAAAATTGAGGTAGTTTTCTTTTTTGGAAGAATAATAGTCATTAGTTTTCAGAACAGACAAAACCTTCATGTTCAGGCATGATGTCTTTTGCTTCTTGAAAACCTTCATGCTCAGCTGTGGTCTTTTAAGATATGAAATTTAAAAGCAGAAGTATTCAAGTAGCTCCTGTCCCCAATAATTTGCTGAAAGCTGGACAATTTAGTGCTTCACAGCTAATGGAGAAAAGCACAAGTGTCCCATTTGGGCAACCAGGAAGAGAACTCAACCAGATCAATGTTTTATTTTAAATAGGGAAACAAAGAACTCTCATTTGATTTAATGTAAAATTGGAAAAGGAGACAGGAAATTAAAACAATGTACATGAAAGGAGGAAAAAGCCAGGAGGCACAGCAGCTGGAGAGGGGCTGAGCCAATCTATCAACTGACTCAATTCAACATTTTCTTAAACAGAACATTTTCTAAACAGAAACAGAAAGACACTTTGGGATAAATTACTATCTGCGCCAAATGATGTGTTTAAAATTTCATTACTTGATAAATTAAAATTAAGAGACAGCAGTTAACATCTGCTTCTTCAGATTAAATCTTGCTTGCTTGGGAACCCTGTTCCCTTTCACTCTAATTGGACACCTAACAGATTTAATTAAAATGAAAATTAACAAGGACCGTTTAAAAAATACAAAAGTAGACTAAATTATTTCTTTTCCCCCCTTATTCCCCACTCATTTTCTCACTTTGGGAGACAGGTTCTTGATGGGTCAAATCTTACTGTTGCTGGTAAGAGTAGTTAGAAGACAATGAATCAAAGGAACATGAAAGTCACCCATTTGAGACAAAAAGCATGTCAAATTCATAATATCAGAAAATTTCATTCCCCACTTCCTATCCCAATGGAAGTATTTTGTTTGGTTTCTAAAATGTCATTGTATAAAACAGTCCAGGGATCAATGAGTAGCTTGTGCAGAATCCTGATCCTGAATCCATTCACAACAAAGACAATCATAGGAACAACTTGATTGCATCTGATGACCAGGAGATGTACATACATTTACACTTGGCTGTCTTAGCCTCTTATAACAAATCTGTTTGATATCCAGTGACCCTATGTGAAAGGCTGACTAGGCTATCTGGAGAGAATGCTCCTGTGCTAAATCTATTTTTTTGACTGTCTTTAAATACTAAACACAGCAGCATAAACCCTTGCCATTGGCTCATTAAAAATTCTAATCCTTGTGACAAAATTCCATTCAGTGCAACTTACTGTGACATTAAGAGGTAAAGGAGAAATTCTGGTGTGAATGCTGAAATGGACAAGGCAAGAAACTCCATTTTAAAATGGAAGGGTAATACAAATACAACAGTAAGTTGTCTCTAGAAATACCAGGATAGAAGTTTTCTTTTTAAAGATGGCTCCTCTAATATATCCCTATTTAGCATTGTCAATAGCAAAATTATCAGGTAGGCTTTGATAGGGCAGACACACAATAAAGTATCACCCCAGAAAGAAAAATCAAGGTAGTAGCAAGGTTTAATCTCAGGAAGATACCACTAAACATTAAATTAGGTTATATAAAAATGTATTATGGTGTCCTCTACCTTTGCTTTTTAATACAAGGATTGGTTTCATCATTTCAGAACATATTTCCTTTAAAAATAAAGATCCTTTCTTATACTACAGCTCTTTATAACTGAGTTAGGAGTGAGAAGTAAGGCAGGACCAACATTTTATACATTTTCATAGTAATGATAAATGTTATCCAAGGATTCTAGATGCTCAACAATTATCCCAATAGGAAGGATAGTTTGGTTTAAAATCCATTTTACTAATGGGAAAAATATGATTCTAGGTGTGGTCCATGACTGGTATATACTCTCCCTGAATGCACTGCTGATTGAAATATAAGTTCCAAGAGTCTGATGGGACAGAATTGTATTGCCCCCTACCCAGATCTTAAGGGAGACAATAAATTCACACACTGATCAGGAAAAGAATATGGTTTCCCTCTAACACATTGATTACGTATGCAAGTGCATACACACAGAGGACATAGGGAAGATGTTAAGATCCCCACCCTGGGCAATTTCAGACCTGAATTTAATATTCTGAAGCTTTCTCACAATACAGAGTAAGAATCTAAATCTCCCATTGCAGAAGATTAATTAGCTCCTGAATCCAAAAATGCCCTTAATATATCCAGTCAGGCCACTCTTGGTCTTCTGTTCCACCTTGTCCTCTAGGGGTGGGAAAGCCACGTGGTTGAGGGCCAGATCAAAGAACAAGGGCTTGCAAGGGATGGGTTTGAATCCTGGTGGAAAGTGAACGAGGTTGGCTTGCTTGCTGACGAGAGAAGGATCCAGGTAAAAAGTGTCAAATCGTTCAACAAGAGGCTGAAATCAAACAAAAATTAAACCCTGGATGTTATTATGGATAGCAACTGGTACCCCACATTTAAGTAGCCTAAAGCAAAGGACTTCAAAGTGAGGCTCCTGGCCTAAACTTAAGAAGTCTAAAAAAACCCACTGAGGATGGAAGGATAGTTTAATATCCAAACCCTCCCTTAACAACCAATCTGATAAATTGCATCTACCCTTCACCAATTATCACCCAACTATTCTTTCCCTATACTGTAAAATCAGGTAGTCTCTCCCCTTCTGTAAAGTGGAGGGTCAGCCTGAAGGGCAATTATAGCCTTACCAGACACTACAGAGCTGCCATTGGGAAAACTCCTCCCTCTATCCACAATGCCCTTTTCCTGTCCTCCTATATCACTTTACAGCTTAGCAGGCTGTGGGGCAATACAAGGTAATTTGAAAAGGATAAACAGACATAACTGGGTTATGATCAACACTGCAGATCTCATTACATTATCCCCAATCCCACCTCTCTTCCAAACTTTCCCATTCCCTATTTCTGTTGAAGGCATCAATCTTCTTTTAGTCCTATAAATCCACATCCTTGGCACCATCCATGATTCCTCACTTTCATTCACCCACATAGTCAAGAAACTGCAAAATCTTTACAGTATCTCTCCTACCTCCCCCCACTCCCCATACACCCTTCTCCATTCACACAATTAGGGCTGTAGGCCTTATCACCTGTTGCTTATCATTACTATAAAATATCCTATTTGGATTCCCTGCTTCAAACTGTTCTTCTAAAGCAGCGGTTCTCAAACTATGCCCTGTGGGTCAGATGTGGCCCGCTGAGGATGTTTATGCGGCCCGACGGGTTATGGCAAATGGGCTGGGGGGTGGAGACAGAGTGTGAGTTTTTGTTTTTATTGTAGTCCGGCCCTCCAACAATGTGAGGTGGGGGTGGGTGTCTGTGTGTGTCCATCCCTTCTGCACTCTATAGCCCAGTTATAGTGGCTTTCCTGTTGCCCCTCATGTTCAAACATAAACACAACTAAAATATCCAAAACTGGATAGAAAACTAGAGCATGACATCATCCATTGAATAGAATTATGTAAAGAAAGAACAGATTTGTATTGAAAATGTTCTACTGAGTTGAAATCAGAGACAATTTGCTTTTGCTTATTGTTTTTGCTTTGTGTGTGGGAAATGTGAAAGTTGTTCTGTACACTTACTATATTGAATGGTCTTCTGAACAATTTTCACATTTCTCCCTACTTAGTTAGTTCCATACTACGATGAACCAATCAATAAGTATTAAGCATCTACTATGTACCAGGTATTGTATTAATTCTCTTTCAACTAAAAGGAAAAAAAAAATTTCCTCTCATGAAAACTGGTAAGAATCAAATTAACTGAATAATATTAGCAAGTTTACTCTATTCCCTAGGAAATCAGAGATTTTTTTGAAAATAATGAAGCACATTCAATAGCATTGTTCACTATAATATCAATTAGGAATTTATGAAAAAAAAAAAAAAAAAACAAACCCACAATAATATGATTATTTTAATAAACAAGTTTCTGTACTGATAAAATTTTTAAAATATAGCTATTCTTTGTCACATTCCTTTAAATTTCTATCTTTATTTCTTATAATGTATATTAATACAGATATGTAATTTATAAACAAAGGTGCATATATTGGAAATGCATGCTCAAGTTTGTTTTACTGCTAAGTATGTGCAACTAAAAAAAAAAAAAAAAAAAAGCTTGGAGACCACTGGTATAGAGACTTAATAAATGTGCATTACAGAAATGATATTTCAGAGGACTTTTGGGGAAATGTGACAAAATGACATCTCACAAACTAGTATTATTTAGTAAGTAACGTTTCATAATTTTGGACTCTCACTGTTCCTCCCAGAATGTCAAAGTATAGACTTACCTTATTGTCCTTGATTTGGGAAGGACATTCTGCTTCATGAGGGTCATTTGTATCTGAAAGATTCAGAAGGAAACAATAAAACATTAAAATGCATGTGTTATATATGCAAGACAGATCCAACACATTTATGCGTAATATGAACTAAGACAGTTTATAGTCCTAAATCCCAAGATAAGAGGCTATCTTCTATGTAAGAGGTTTTGACCCCATTTTCTGATAGTTAGACATGTAGGGAATACATAGCCAAGATATTAAGCTTTTGATAATCTAGGACCCCCATCTACTTCTAGGAGAGATAAAGACAAAACTTGAAAATATACTTAGTCTAAGATAAACTAGCATTTCATTGGGAAAAAAAGTATTAGACTTATCTTTGTATCTCCTCCATATCCAATATAGTAGGAAGGATTTGACTCCCTAGCCTAACCCAGCTAGTTGAAATCACAGAAAGTAGGGGTACCCAGAAGAGGTAACCAGCAACTAATTTGCTAACAAGATTCAAAAACATGTCTACATGTCCTGAAGGAATTATCTGAAGCAACTGGCAGGGCAAGCAGCCAGCTACTGGACAGAAGACTAGGTATATCTGTAAAGGGCTAGAACTGAGCAATGCACTTGGATAATGAAGCATGTGAGACTAATTGCCAATTGGACAGTTCCCTATTAACTTGTTTGAAGGTTGACCCTCCCCAGCTATTCTGTGCTGACTTGATTGGTGGGACAAAGAGGGGAAGTGATGTGTGTGGGAGGAGTAGGAGGAGGAAGAGGAATTGAGACGAGATGCTGAGTCAGTCTCTCTTCCCAAGATCCCAACATAGGAAGACAGGATCCCTTTTGGCAAGGGACTTCCAGAGAGACTCGTCAATGCTTTCAATGCGCTAAAGTAGGCCATCTGAAAGCTCAATGTTGGCACAGAGACAGAGTGAGAAAACAGGCTGGGAGAACAAGACCCAAAACCCCATGTCCAAAATGCAACAGAGGACTCCATTGGCCATCAGAGTGTAGACTGATTCAGGAAAACGGGATGAGGGGCCCAGCTCCAGGGCCCAAGCAAAAAACACTTGGGGCATGATGGCAGCTGATGCCACACCCAGAGAGTGCCTCCAAGTCCAATACTCAGACATGACCAATCAGCCAGGAAGCCATCTGATGGGAGAAAGGGATTACATAATCAGTCAGCCAGGAAGCAACATGATGGGAGAAAGGGACTACAATTAGGGAGGATAGAGTTGTATGCAGCTGGGACAACTGAGATACCCCCTGGAGAGGTGAAATCTATTCCTCTCCAGCCTATGGATCCCTTGCCTCCGACAGTAGGCTTGACCATTTCACCTCCTGAGAGTACTTACAAGACAGTGTTCATTCATACACTGATGTGGGAAACTGGAGAACGTGTAGCTAATATCCCAGTCACTAACACAGGTAGACAATGTGTGACATCAACCAGGGGAAGTAGTAGCATCGGGTTTATTGATACAGACCCCTAATAAGCAATCTGGTGACAGTCACGTTCTGACTCCAAGCAGCAAAACCCAGGAATATACTGGACAGCAGCTGTGACAGCTGACCGACCTATGCTCACCATCTATATAAATGGCATAGCATTAGAAGTACTGGTGGACACAGGCGCAGATCACACAGTCATTAGAGGTGCCAACTGGCCCAGTCACTGACCAAAGACTAAGGGAGACACCTACATGTCTTGGAGGATTAATAGCAGCTAAAGTTAGTGCTACCCCTTTAAGATGGGTATTTGAAAGTGAAACAGGAGCGTTTACTCCTTTTATAGTTGAAAAAATCCCCATCAATCTAAGGGGAAGAGACATTTTACAACAATTAGGGTTAAAAATGAGTACTTCGGTTTTTTAGGCAGGGCTGCTGTTGAAGCCCTGCCAACACTTTCACTTGTTCCTATCCAATGGAAAACTGATACACCAGTGTGGATAGAACAATGGCCCTTAGGTAGCGATAAAATTCAGGCCTTACTAGACATAGTAGAGGAACAACTTGACCAAGGACACTTACAACCTTCTCTAAGTCCTTGGAATTCCCCAATAGTTGTTGTAAAAAAGAAATCTGGAAAATGGAGGATGTTGACTGATTTGAGAAAGGTAAATGAACAGATGGAAACTATGGGAACTCTTCAACCTGGACTTCCATCTCCTACTCAATTGCCTAGAGAATGGCCTCTGTGGGTTATAGACATTAAAGATTGTTTCTATTTTATCCCTCTAGATAAGGAGGATATGAAAAGATTTGCCTTTTCAGTGCCCAGCATTAAATTAGCTGAGTCTTATAAGATATATGAATGGACACTTTTGCCACAGGGAATGAAAAACAGCCCTACTATGTGTCAAATGTATGTTGCTGCTGCTGCTCTTACTCCAGTAAGAAAAGCATTTCCAAAAGTAATGTTATTACATTACATGGATGATACATTGGGATGTGTACCTGAGGAACAAATGTTAGAAGCATGTCTACAAAAAACCATAGAAACACTAAGGAATTATAAATTGCACATAGCTTCAGAAAAGATTCAATATATAGGATATGAAGTATACCCTAAGGTGCTTACAGTACAAAAACTCTCCTTAAGAACAGAAAAGCTAAACACCTTAAATGACTTCCAGAAATTGATAGGAGATATCCAATGGATGCGTCCAGTGTTAGGTTTAACTACCTGTCAATTGCAACCATTATATGACATTTTAAGGGGAGACAGTGCTTTAAATTCACCACACCAGCTTACAAAAGAAGCACAAGAGGCTTTGAGAGAAGTTGAACTAGCTATTTATCCAATGTGGTTGAAAGAGTAACTCAAAAACCCTTGGAAATATCAGTTTTTGCTACACAAGAGGCACCCACAGCAGTCCTTCATCAAGGAGACAGTGTGATAGAGTGGGTGAACCTCCCAGCACAAACAGAACAAAGCCTTACCCAGTGCTTGTGGCTAGAATTTTATTAAAGGCCATTAAGCAAGCAGTACAATTATCTGGGATAAGACCTGACAAGATATACACCTTTTATGCTAATGCAGAAGTTAATGTGTGTGGTGAAACCATCCCAGAGTGGCAAATTTTATTAGCCCTGGCTCCAAATTTTACACACAGGTCTCCATTAAAGATAACCAGACTGTTACATAATTAGCGATGGATTCTTGAAGAAAAGGTTTCTAAAGCTCCTCTTAAAGGACCAACTATCTTTACAGATGCATCCAAACATAATATTTGCGCTGTATATTCTCGTGACTTAATTATAAAGAGAGTAATCAGAACTCCTTTTCAGTCCACTCAGCAGAATGAATTATATGCAATCATTCTAGCTCTTGCTTATTATCCTGGAGACATAATATTCAAAGGCAGATAGCCTTCTAACCATGTTGGCCAGTACTCCTTTATTTCAAGAAGCACAAGAATTTCATTTTAAATATCATCAGGCTGCCGGAGCTTTACATTTACAATTTGGAATAGCAAAAGAAGCTAGGAGCATAGTAAAAGCCTGTACAGCTTGCCTTCCTTTCCATGCTCCTACACTCCCTCCAGGGAAGAACCCTCGTGGTTTGAGACCTAATGAAATTTGGCAAATGGATGTGACCCATTATAAATCTTTTGGTCATCTGTCTTTTATCCACGTCGTGGCAGACACCTTTTCAGGATTCACATTTGCAATGCCAGCAGCAAAAGAGACAAAAGAGTGGTCACTGAATTCTTTATACAAGCATTTGCAATTATGGGTGTGCCACAAGCAATAAAAACAGACAATGGACCTGCATATACGTCTAAACATTTTGCACACTTTTGTGCACAGTATAAGATTTTACATACCCCCTGCATACCCTTTAATCCTCAAGGGCAGGCAATAGTAGAGAGAAGAAACAGAGATATTAAGACATTCCTACAAAAACAAAAGAAAGGGGGAGCAATGGGTAACCCTAGAGAACTTCTAAATTTAGTTCTCTATACGATTAATTCTAGCCCTTTACATATATCCTTATAGGTTTTAGAGTCCAAATACTGAAGAGTCTTAACAGTTTTTCTGAAGAGTCATCAAATCAAGGCAGGAAGGAGAGAGACAAGCTCTCCAGAGAGAAAAACATAAAAAGGCAATATTCCAAGCAGAAGGTATCTTCAAAGGCTTAGGTCTCTGGCAGCAGAAAAGAAAATAGACTGGATTCAAGTAACAACTGGTCCTAGCAGTCAATAGCCAACCTGCAGAAAGCCAACCCAAGAAGTCCAACTAAACCAGAAGGAAGCAGCATCTTAGTGGATGTTTTTGCTTTGAGCTAATTGCCTTTCCTGGTTGGCTTACTGATAGAAGCTCATGAGTTCCAGGTTTAGGAGAGTAGACCTGAGAAAGCAGTTATCTTTCTGGACCTAACCTGCAAGTTCGAATTGATAGGAATACCTTGGGTTATAACACTAGCAAAATAAGTAGTTTAATAAGTTTGTTAAATGAAAGAAATAAATCAGCGTAACAACTTTTCTTCTTAATCCCTTTAAGTTAGGGGTCCTTAGCCTAGGGTCCAGGCTTGTTTTTTTTTGTTTTAATTTTTAAAAAAATATTCTGATAACTGTTTTCCAATATAATTAGTTTTCTTTGTATCTTGAGGCAACTAGATGGTAGAGTGGACAGAGTGTAGGACTTGGAGCTCTGTGACCCTAGGCAAGTTGCTTAACTTTTGTTGGCTTTGGTTTAATAGCATAATAATAACAACAGCATCTTCCTCCTAGGGTTGTTGTAAGGATCAAATGAGGTAATATTGACAGGCTAGACAAATGCTGCTAATACTATTGTTAATTATACAGGTAAAAGCATTTTTTATTCAGAGAAGGGTCTAGGACCAAAAAAAAAAAAAAAAAAAAAGTTAAAAAACGTGCTTTTAAATCATATGGCTTGGGGAGAATTCTGGTTAGATGGTCGAGTAGATCAGAAATTTTCAAGCTCTCCAGATTCTTCCCACAAACAAATCAAAATTTTATCTCAGGGCAAACACAGACTGGTGAAAAACAGAGTCAAGACCCTCCTGTGACAACCTGAGAAGATCGAAAACAGACCCTTGACTGAGGTTTGGCTGGTGTGAAGTATAAACACCTCCTGGCCAGCTCCACTGAAATTGGACCCAGCTAGCTGGGTCAGGAGGCAGTCTCAGACCAACAAAGGGACTTTCACCTCCAGGATAGGATGGGGAAGTGAGATCTGAGTCCAGGAATATTGAAGAACATTTGCTGACAAGGGCATTAAGCCCAGGTGTATGGTCCTGGACAAAAAGCAACCACCACAGGCAGGTTAAGTGCGGAAGCAGTGGGTCTGGGCAGCTGCTTGCTAGGCACTTATTAGGAGGGTGGAGTTCTTGGTTTGGGCTTCTAGATCAAAGGAGAGAGCTGAAGGAAGACCTGGAATCAGAAGCACCATACCTTTCACTCCAGGAAGAGATACAAAGAGAAATTCCATTTAAAATAACCATAGAAAGGATAAAATATTTGGGAGTCTATCTGCTGAGGGAGGGTCAGGAACTATAGGAGCAAAACTACAAAACACTTTCCACACAAATAAAGTCAGATCTAGCCAATTGGAAAAATATTAAGTGTTCTTGGCTAAGTCAAGCAAATATAATAAAGATGACAATACTACCTAAACTAATCTATTTATATACCAATCAAACTCCCAAGAAACTATTTTACTGACCTAGAAAAAATAACAACAAAATTCACCTGGAAGAACCAAAGGTCAAGAATTTCGAAGGAATTAATGAAGAGAAAAGCAAATGAAGGTGGCCTAGTTGTACCAGATCTAAAACTATATTATAAAGCAGTCATTAAAACCATTTGGTACTGGATAAGAAATAGATATGTGATCAGTGGAATAGGTTAGGTTCACAGAACAAAATAGTCAATAACTATAGCAATCTGGTATTTGACAAACCCAAAGACCCCAGCTTTTGGGATAAGAATTCACTATTTACAAAAACTGCTGGGAAAATTGGAAACTAGTTATGGCAAAGAGTAGATAGTTTATCTCTCAAATCTGTGGAGGAGTAAGGAATTTGTGATCAAAGAAGAACTAGAGATCATTATTGATCATAAAACAGATAATTTTGAACACATCAAGTTAAAAAGTTTTTATAAAAATAAAACTAATGCAGGTAAGATTAGAAAGGAAGCAATAAACTGAGAAAATATGTTTACATCCAAAGGATCTGATAAAGGCCTCATTTCTAAAATATATAGAGAATTGACTGAAATTTATAACAAGCCATTCTCCAAATGATAAATGGTCAAAGGATATGAACAGACAATTTTCAAATGAAGAAATTGAAACTATTTGTAGTCACATGAAAAGATGCTCCAAGTCACTATTGATCAGAGAAATGCAAATCAAGACACCTCTCAGATACCACTACATACCTCTCAGAGAGGCCTGGAGAGACTTATATGAACTGATGCTGAGTGAAATAAGAAGAGTCAGGAGATCATTATACATGGGGGGGGGGGGGGGGGGGGGCCGGGAAGGGAAGGGGAAGATAAGGGAGGAAGTTAAATATTAGCAAGGCATGCTAGTAGGTAGAAGTAAAGTAGAAGAATTAGCAAGGATAGGAAGGAAACAAGAGATATACACAAGCACAATGGTCAAGAATAGAATTTATTAGAAAAAAGTAGGGATAGTTATCATTTATCACAGACAAAGTCTAACATTAAAAAAGATTCAATCAAAAGAGAAAAATTTATATTATATGTAAACCACATTAATATTGTTTTACCTGTATATACATTACATACATATATATATATATACATACACATATATATGTCTATATGCACACACACACACACACACACACACACACACACACACACACACACACACATATATCCATGCTTAAGTATAGCCTGCTTGAGGAAGGAAGAGAAGGGAGCTGAAAGGGGAAAAAAGAATAAAGGAAAAAGTGCAGAAGAACAGAGAACAAATGAAAACCTACAAAGAAGTTCTGAATATAATGTTTTATTATTATATAAGCTTTTTTGAAATGGAAATTTGTTACATTTTTTTCCTCTCATGTTTTGCACTTTTTTCCCCCTTTCTATTTTGTATAAGTTTTAAATAAATAAATATATTTTAAAAATCATCTGGTTTAGTGCTCAACAGAGAACAGTCAAGGATTAGAACATTCAAATGTTTCAAAGAATCACCAGAGAGAAATTGTTAAGCTATAACTTTCTAAAAGCAGCTTAGAGGAAGAACAAGGAAGTGATGTTTGATATGATACACTTTGGAAAGAAAAGGGACAGGAAAAGAAGAGTACAGACTTTTCAATATAATCTTTGATAAGTACAGAGCTTACCTAAGATAGCAGCTGCCTGTAGAGAGTATTTTTCTGATTTCACCTGAGTAATCAACTCCTGGACATCAGGTAGTTCCTATAACATTTTAGAAAACATTTTTCTATGGTGAGAAGAAGGTCATCAAAACAGGCCAGAATGGGTACTACTTAGAAATAACATCATTTAGGTTTGGTTTTTTTTTCATTTAATATCTTTAAAGAACTTTACTCTGTTCCTATAAATAACTTCAAATTCTTTCACATGGGGGAGACCAATTCAATTGGATTTTTCTTCTTGTCTCATTTTTTTTTTTTTTTTTTGGTTTTAGAAATAGGACAGATATAATGAGGCCCAGAGTAAAGCAGATCCATTAAACTGTCCCTAGTTATGCTTCTTATTCTCAAACTCCAAACTTCCAATCACCTTTTTCTAACCTATTCTATATAATATTGTTGGTTTAGCCTTCCTAAAACACTATGTTTAATGTGGTTCAAAAGACAATCAGGAAACTATAAATTCTTTATCGGGACATTATATGTTCAAATTCCTCCACCTGGCATGGGCATGCCCATTTTCTCTCTTTAATGTTATCTCCTATTATTCCTCAACAGTCTAGCTAAGCCAATCTCCTTTCTGCCAAACAGACATATTAAAATTATTCCCATCTGGCTGCTTCTATCCATAGACAACACCCTCAAAATCCCATTTCCTTTAAGAAGTCTTCCTATTTCAGCTCACATTTAATTCATTTCTTCCCCCCCACCCCCAACTTAATAGTATTTTATTTTTTTCAATTATATGTAAAAAGAATCTTCAACATTTACTTTTATAAGATTTTGATTTTTATTCTCTCATCTTGCTCCTCTTCCCTACCCAAGATAACACCAAACTCAATTCTTCCTCCACTGGTCTGTACAACAAACTTAACATATAATATACTGTCCTTTAAAGTTCAAAAACAGTTTCCTGTATATGGGGAAAGAAAAATCCTCATCTATTAAAATAATGAATTTCTTGAAGATTATTCTCTATTTTTAATCTATCTATAGCTATCCACAGAGATATAGATATAAATATATTTTATTTCTGTTTGCTACTCAGAACTAAGTATGATTCTGGGCATACCAAAAATGTGTAGTGTTTCCTGGTTTGCTGAAGTAGTTGTACAATATACTGTAAGAACATCATAATCACCTCTGTAAAGTTGCAGAACATTATAAATCACTTTCTGTCACAAACTGAGTGAAAATTTTCATTGATTTACATTGTTTTAAAGGATTCAGAGCTAGAACAGCTAATATCATACCTAGCGGTAAAGCTTTCAGACTGCTGAACTTGGCATTATTTTAATCAGAAAAATGGACTTTTCCTTCTATAGCCCCTGTTCTCTCAGAGCTCAGGAACCTGAAACCCAAGAATAGCTCTGCCACAGAGTCACAAGTCTGCGGCCCATAAAGACTTACCAGTCAAGTCCAGCTTAAAAAAAGGATTCCAATTACTTTATCCCTAGCAGCTAAAGGCATAGTAGTGTTGGACCTGGAATCAGGACAACCTGAGTTCAAATCTGACTTCAGACAGTAATTGTGTGACCTTAGGCTAGTCTGCCTCAGTTTCCTTATCTTTAAAATGAGAATAATTAACACTTTTCCTCCTTGAGTTGTTATAAGGATCAAATGAGATAATACTGTAATGTGCTTAATGTAATACACAGCACATAGTAAGAGTTTCAGAAATGTTCGCCATCATCATGATCATCTCCCCATAAAAAGCCCCAATGAATAATGTATCTCCAACCTTTAGGCTGTTTTGAGAGGTTCCTGCTTGAGACTGCACTTCACTGGCATATTTTAGGACTCGATCATACAGGACCAGAGCTTCACTCCATTTTTTCACCAGTACATAAGATTGAGCAATGAAGAAACACCTGGTGGGAAACAAATCACAGCAATATAAAGCAATATGTTACTTAAGTCCACAGTTTTCCCAAATGTTCAAGTTAAATTTTAACCAAGGTAACAACTATTTTAGTATTTATTAGCATAAAGATTATTTAAAAAAAAGGGTCTTCAGATTTCAGATATTTAAGTTTGCTGCACTGACCCACATATACTTAAATCATATCTGTAATGCTGATTTCCTGCTTTTAAAACTATTGGCTGAACAAGTAAAAGAGGGTGTTCCTCTGGAGTAGACAAGCAGTACAGGAACATTCCTTTCTCCCAGTCAAAAAGACTGATAACTGGACCTTCTCAGGATAACCTGAGGAGTCACCACCTTGGACAAATTATACTAATAAAAGGATCACTGATATTAAATTCTGCCTTTAGAGAGCAAAGGCTCATTCACATCTTAGTATGAATTTAATCTGATCATTAGGGGCAGCTAGATGGTAGCTTCAGATGGCCCTAAAGTCAGAAAGACCCGAGTTCAAATGTGGCCTCAGATACCTAACACTTATTAGCTGTGTGATTTAACTGGTCAAGCCACTTAGCTCCAACTGCCTCACTTAATAGTAAAAAAATAATAATAATAATGATAATAACATCAGATCACTAACTAGTGAATGTAGTTGAGTTTTCAGGACATGAGAATTTTGACTGGAGTTAAAAAGAAGGGAACGTTTTAGACTGATTGGAGGGCTATGCACAGAGGATACAGGATAAAGGACTGAAAAAAAGAAATAAAGAGAAGTTCAGAAAGGGAAGTCAAAGAATGGTAAAGATAAACTTTGCAATTTTGCATGGAGAAAGGGATTAGTCTATTCATTCTCAAATTAAGTATCAAGAATAGCTTGAAAGGCTTCAAATCTTGTTTTCCCTAATTCAGCTTAATATTTCCCTATATAGTCCTTTTTTCTACTTTTCTGGAAATAGGAGGAAGAGAGAAAAGGAGACTAAGAGAATATGTGAACATAGACTGTCCCCTCAATTATTAGTGAAGTATGGCACTATGATAAAAAAAAAATGGACCATTTGTAATAAATTCCTATGAAAAGAAATGGTTAATTAAAAAACAAAAATGTTCTATTCTAGTTACTGGGCAAATCACTGCAGTGGTTTGTAATGTTCTGTTGTCTCCTGAAACTGCCAATCGCTCTCTGGGAGGAGATCTGTGGTCTCAATTCAGTCCCAGACTAGACTCTTCTTCCTCCAGACAGCCATCCCAACTCTGTCCTAGAGTAGACTCACTCCTTGCTCAATGTGGTCTTCTTTTATCCTCCCAGAGGATGGGCATGTGAGAACTCAAGGGCTTGTGAGAAAATTACTTCAACCAATGAACTTGCTCCTTTTAAAGGTTGTGTAAACTCCTTTTTATATGTAAACTCCTCCTCAGAAGTTCAAAGGGGTAAACTCCCCTTAAAGGAACCAAAGGTGTGAACTAGAGAATTGTTAAGTACTGACTTAGCACTTAGTAAGAACCTAACATCTCCCCCTTTCTTTTGATAAGGTGGTCATGACCTTGAAACATAAATCCATCAATATGGGAGGTATTACACATAATTACATCAATTACATAAATACATAGTAACATAACACATGCTACAAGTGATGTAACAAATAACATGATCATAAATTGAGAATTTATAAATGTCCATAAGTCCATTGTCCATTAGTCTCATCTTGTGTTAGAAAATCCAATGATTCCTGTTGGTTTTAAAGTTCTTTAACAGTCTTCTTATTATCCATGCTCTTTCAGTGTCAGATGTTTCTTAGATTTTCTCCTTTGTTTTGAGGTCTTTCTCTTTTTCTGTCTCTCTCTGATGGACAAGGTGAATACGACTCGGCACCCATCTGATTCCTTCTCCATCTGAAGAAATACAAGCAAACCCTCTCCCCCAGGCAGTTAACCTACTGGTCCCTTCCATTCACCACTTTCTGAGTCTCTCCACATCACCTGGTGACTATCTAAGGACAGTGGAGCGGCTTGCACTGGACACTACCCTTCTGGTGGGTTATAAAACCTGTCTGCCAGAGCCAGTGCATCTTTGTCAAAAATTGGAAAATTAATGGTATAGAGAACTAAATTTAGAAGTTCTCTAGGATTACCTGTGGCTCCCCCTTTCTTTTGTTTTTGGAGGAATGTCTTAATGTCTCTGTTTCTTCTCTCTACTATTGCCTGACCTTGTGGACTAAAAGGTATGCCAGTGGTGTGTAAAATCTTATACTGTGCACAAAAGTGCGCAAAATGTTTAGTACTATATGCAGGTCCATTTTCTGTTTTTATTTCTTGTGGCACACCCATAATTGCAAATGCTTGGATAAGGAATTCAGTGACCACTCGGGCTGTCTCTTTTGCTGTTGGCATTGCAAAAGTGAATCCTGAAAAGGTATCTACCACCACATGGATAAAAGACAATCGACCAAAAGATTTATAATGGGTCACATCCATATGCCAGATTTCATTGGATCTCAAACCACGAGGATTCTTCCCTAGAGGGAGTGTAGGAGCATGGAAAGGAAGGCAAGCTGTACAGCTTTTTACTATGCTCCTAGCTTCCTCTCTTGTTATTCCAAATTGTAAATGTAAAGCTCAAGCAGCCTGATGATATTTAGAATGAGATTCTTGAGCTTCCTGAAATAAAGGACTACTGGCTAACATAGTTAGAAGGCTATCTTATCTGCCTTTGAATTTCCATCAAAAATAGGATCTGGAAGTCCACTATGTGAGTGGACATGCAAAATATAAAGCTTGCCTGAATGCTTTCTCACTTGCTCTTGAAGTTCCTTAAAGAGCAGATAAATATTAGAGGCTGCCAATTTTATTTGGGCTGTGGCAATTCTTTGTACTACACCTACTGAATAGGCTGAATCAGTAATTATATTTACGTCTCCTGGGTAATAAGTAAGAGCTAGCATGATAGCAAATAATTCATTCTGTTGAGTGGACTGAAAAGGAGTCCTGACTACTCTCTTTATGGTTAAATCATGAGAGTATACAGCACAAATATTTTCTTTGGAGGCATCTGTAAAGATTGGTGGTCCTTTAAGAGGAATCTTAGAAACCTTTTCTTCAAAAATTCATCACCAATTATGTAGTAGCCGGGGTTATCTTTAAGGAGACTCATGTGCAAAATTTGGAGCTGTGGCCAGTAAAATTTGCCATTCTGGGATGGTCTCACAGCATACATTAATTTGTGCTTCTGTATAGAATATGTGTATTTTTTCAGGACTTATCCCAGATAATTGTACTACTCTCTTAATAGCCTTTAATAAAATTCTAGCCACAAGCACTGGGTAAGGAGTAAGGCTTTGTTCTGGTTGTGCTGGGAGGTTCATCCACTCAATCACACTGTCTCCTTGATGAAGGACTTCTGTGGGTGCCTCCTTTGTAGCAAAAACTGATATTTCCAAGGGTTGTTGAGTGACTCTTTCAACCACATTGGATAAATAGCCAGTTCAACTTCTCTCAAAGCCTCTTGTGCTTCTTTTGTAAGCTGATGTGGTGAATTTAAAGCACTGTCTCCCCTTAAAATGTCATAGAGAGGTTGCAGCTGATTGGTAGTTAAACCTAACCCTGGATGCATCCATTGGATATCTCCTATTAATTATTAGAAATCATTTAAGGTGTCCTACTTCTCTATTCTTAAAGAAAGCTTTTGTACTGTGAGTGTCTTAGTATATTTCATATCCTAAATGTTGAAAAGGAGCATGTCTTTGAATTTTTTCTGTAGCTATATGCAGTTTGTAGTACTTTAGTGTTTCCATGGTCTTTTATAGACATGCTTCTAACATTTGTCCCTCAGGTGCACATCCCAAAATATCATCCATATAATGTAACAATATTACTTTTGGAAATGCTTTTCTTACTGGAGCAAGAGCAGCAGCAATATACATTTGGCACATAGTAGGGCTGTTTTTCATTCCCTGTGGCAAAAGTGTCCATTCATATCTTTTATAAGGCTCAGCCAAATTAACACTAGGCATTGAAAAAGCAAATCTTTTCATATCCTCCTTATCTAGAGGGATAAAATAGAAACAATCCTTAATGTCTATAACCCAAAGAGGCCATTCTCTTGGCAACTGAGTAGGAGATGGAAGTCCAGGCTGAAGAGTTCCCATAGTTTCCATCTGTTCATTTACTCTTCTTAGATCAGTTAACAACCTCCATTTTCCAGATTTCTTTTTCACCACAAATATTGGGGAATTCCAAGGACTTAGAGAAGGCCACAAGTGTACTTGGTCAAGTCGTTCTTGCATTATATCTAATAAGGCCTGAATTTTATCATTTCTTAAGGGCCACTGTTCTACCCACACTGGTGAATCAGTCTTCCACTGAATAGGAACCAGTGAAAGTGCAGATAGGCCTTCAACAGCAGCCCTGCCTAAAAAGCCAAAGTGCTTGTTTGTAATCCTATCTGCTGTAAAATGTCTCTCCCCCACAGATTGATGGGGATTTTTTCAACTATGAAAGGAGTAAAAACTCCTGTTTCACCTTCAAATATCCATTTCAAAGGCATAGCACTAACTTCTGCTGCTATTGCTCCTCCTATCCCAGATATGTAGGTGTCTGCCTTAATCTTTGGCCAGTGACTAGGCCAATTGGCACCTCTAATGACTGTGTGATCTGCATCTGTGTCTACCAATCCTTCAAATGGTATTCCATTTATATAAATAGTAAGCATAGGTCTGTCAGCTGTTACAGCTGCTGTCCAATATATTCCTGGATTTTGTTCATTGTAGTCAGAACATGGGCGACAGTCACCAGATTGCTTATTAGGGGTATGTAACAATAAGCCTGATGCTACTACTTCTCCTGGTTGATAAATCACACGTTGTCTACCTGTATTAGTGACTGGGATATTAGCTACACGTTCTCCAGTTTCCCACATCAGTGTATGGATGGACACTGTTTTGTAAGCACTCTCAGAAGATGAAATGGTCAAGCCTACTTTGCCTACAATGGAGGCAAAGGATCCATAGGTGCCAAATTGTCAAGGTCCGGGCTAGTTTCTCTGAAGAGCTCAGAATAAGTCCTTGTCAGTATAAGCAAAAGTCCTTGCCCCACATTGGGCGCCAAAAATGTAATGTTCTGTTGTCTCCAGAAACTGCCGATCACTCTCTGGGAGGAGATCTGTGGTCTCAACTCAATCCCAGACTAGACTCTTCTTCCTCCAGAGAGCCATCCCAACTCTGTCCTAGAGTAGACTTACTCCTGGCTCAATGTTGTCTTCTTTTATCCTCCCAGAGAATGGGCATATGAGAACTCCAGGGCTTGTGGGAAAATTACTTCAACCAATGAATTTGCTCCTTTTTAAAGGTTGTGTAAACTCCTTTTTGTTAGGTTCTTACTAAGTGCTAAGTTGGTACTTGACAATTCTCTAGTTCCAGCCTTTACTGGGAGTTTTACTTGTGAATTCCTGGGGAAGAACTTGCATGCTTAGAAGGAGCAAGTTCATTGGTTGAAGTAATTTTTCCCAGAAGCCCTTGCATTATCCCATAATATCCCATTATGCCCCCTTGGGGCATTCTTCTTCCTGTATTTATCACTGTCCCTACCTACTATCTAGAGAAACCACAGCCAAGGGAACAGGCTTGGCGGAATCAGCGGGGAAAGAAGACCCTGTTGAGCTTGATTCTAGTCTGGCACAGTGAAGAGACATGAGAGGTGTAGAATAAGTGAGAGGTTCCCGGGGCCCCGTCCCTGGGTTCCCCAGGTTGGCGGGTGTCGTCGTCTTCCCCCCCTCCCCCCCGCCATTGTGAGCCGGCCTTCTGGGTCACTGGTGAAATACCACTACTCTGATTGTTTTTTTTTCACTGACCCGGTGGGGGGGCGAGCCCCGAGGGGCTCTTGCTTCTGGTGCCAAGCGCCCAGATGCTTGGCTTGCCGGGTGGGACCTGCTCTGGGGACAGTGTCAGGTGGGGAGTTTGACTGGGTAGCAATTTACCTACATGACATCTGGGAGATTTTAGTGAAAACAGTATGTAACAGTGTGTAACGTGCTGTTGTCTCCAGAAGCTGCCGATCACTCTCTGGGAGGAGATCTGCTGTGTCAACTCAAATCTCTCAGACAGATTCTTCTTCCTGTAGAGAGCCGACTTCCCTTCCTGCAGAGAGCAGCCTCAAGTCTCCTCCAGACAAAACTCTCTCTTTCCTCCAGAGCTGCCC
This sequence comes from Sminthopsis crassicaudata, assembly GCF_048593235.1. Taxonomy (NCBI): domain Eukaryota; kingdom Metazoa; phylum Chordata; class Mammalia; order Dasyuromorphia; family Dasyuridae; genus Sminthopsis; species Sminthopsis crassicaudata. The sequence continues at coordinate 336,986,574 of NC_133620.1, forward strand.
TCTTTTATGCCCAGAGAATGGGCGTGGGATAATGCAAGGGCTTCTGGGAAAAATTACTTCAACCAATGAACTTGCTCCTCCTAAGCATGCAAGCTCTTCCCCAGGAATTCACAAGTAAAACTCCCAGTAAAGGCTGGAACTAGAGAATTGTCAAGTACCAACTTAGCACTTAGTAAGAACCTAACACCTTTTCATATGTAAGCTCCTCCTCAGAAGTTCAAAGGGGTAAACTCCCCTTAAAGACTGGAACCAAAGGTGTGAACTAGAGAATTGTTAAGTACCGACTTAGCACTTAGTAAGAACCTAACGGTTTATCAATTTACTTATAGAAAGCAATATGTTTCCAATTCTCACATGTTACCTGTAAATGAAACTACTACAATTTTCTTGCGGTGAAATTAACTTCCTTTGTTATAAAAATAAGCACCCAAGGGTGGTATTTGAAGTTACCTGTAAGCCTTGTATACCAGTGTCTTGAGTCCTATCTCTTTTTTGAAAACTTTGTCCTCCTCTAAGCCAGGCAACTGGAGCAGTTCCACCAGATTCTGCTCAAAAGGAAAAGAGCTCAAATTTAGTTTTTAGGAGAAGGAATAGTAGAAGAGACAGAAGAAACAATGTGGACTCATTGTTACGTTAAATACCAATATTCTCAGCAGAACCTTTCAGATGGGATTTAGTGATAAAATATATTATGCCCTCTCTTCCCTTTTTACCCAAAGAAATCCAGAGAAAATGTAGCATAGTGAAAAGAGCACTCAACTTGTTTCATTTATTCGTTTCAGTTTGAATCTTCTCAGTTCCCCCTTTCTCACCCATTAAACGGGCAAGAAATGATTCCCCAGTGGAGATTGCTATACCTGATGTTTTAGCACAGAAGAAATCATGAGTTTGTGCCAATCCTCAAAATACCCTACCCCTAAAAGATCCCAAATCAACTTTGATCTTTCATATGTTAGCCATTCTTTTATTCCCCAAAAAAATCTATGCTAGGAGAAACTGGCATATTTCATTCTCCTGAATGCCCCTGCCAGACCATCACTCATATTTCAATCATTCAATAATCTCTCCTTTGATGTTCACAACATCCCTATAACTCTCCCTGTACAGATCTTTGTTGCAGGCTGACCTTCAGGCTACCCTCTCTCATTTCTCAATTACTTTAGTACTTAGTTTATAATCTTCTCCACCCCATACCTACCCTTATCCTGGATAATTTTAATATTCATATACTGATGTCTCTGATCATTTTATGCTTCCAGTTCACTGACCTATTAAGTTCCCATAGGAGCACACTTTTAAATAACACTTTTTTTAATTTTTTCATTAATTGGCACTTAATTTTTTCCAATTTTATGTAAAGATAGTTTTCAACATTCATTTTTATAAGATTTTGTGTTTGAAAATTTTCTCTCTGATCTACCTCTTCCCCTTCCCAGAGAGCAAGCAATCTGATAGAACTTATACAATCACATCAATCATATTTCCATATTAGTCATGTTGTGAAAGAAAAATCAGAACAAAAGGGAAAAAGAAAGGGAAAAAACCAACAACTCCATAGGGAAAATAATATATTCTGATCTGCATTCATACTTTACAATTCTTTCTCTGGATGTGGATAACATTTCCATAATGAGTCTTTTGGAATTGTCTTGAATCATTTCACTGCTGTGAAGTTAGCTAAGTCTATCATAACTGATCATTTCACACTATTATTTTTATCTAAAAATCTTCTACTTCTAGTGTTTGAATTTAGAAATTGCCCCTAGGTCAAAATCTCTTTTCAACAATCCCACTATCTTATTAAATCTACCCTTCATCTTCATCATGTTCTATATTTTTTCTTGTTCTTCCAGACCTTTTGGTTTCATTTCCCTCCCTCCCTCCCTCCCTCCCTCCAACTCTTGACTCTATAGTAACAGTCCAACAAAGAAGGCACTGTCTTCCATCCTGAATTCCTTCACTCCTGGTTTTACCACTGTCCTCACCCTGGAACATTTCTAACATCTGCTCAGGTTCCCCCCCCCCCCCCCCATGGCATTCTGCTAATTGAGTTCATTAAAATCCATGTCATCTATTTTACTACCCAGATGCTTATTAGCTAGGTGACTCTGGCTAAGGCACTTAACCCCATTTGCCTCAAGTCCTCATCTGTAAAATGAATTGGAAAGGAGAAAAGCAAACCATTCCAGTATTATTGCCAAGAAAACCCCAAATGGGGGTCATGAAAAGTTAGATATCATTGTAAAACAACTGAACTACAAAGATTAGAATGTAAGTTCCATAAGAACATGGACTTTGGAGACCTGTTTTACCTTTCTATTTGTATTCCTAGAGCTTGACACAGTACTTTGCAGAAAGTAAATGCTTTTTTATTCATTCATACTACAGCCTTAAAACAAACAAGCCTGATTTATTTGACCTGCCTCTCCCCTTGTTCTATCTTCTCCCTTTCACTACTAAACTAATAGAAAGAGAAATCTCAGAAACAGTTGGTATCTTGTCTCATAACTTCCTCATTTTATATTCACTTTATTTGCAAATGGAGGTTTCAGGCTGTCCTTTGAAGAATATTTAGAATATATTCTAAAGCCACATCTGGAATCTGTCTCCTTTGTTCCTCTACTCACATGACCACCACCCTAATTCACCCTTCATCATCTCTTGCCTAAACTATTATAATGGTCTAATTAGCTATTCAAATCTTTCCCCTCTTCAACCTGTCCTTGATAAAATCATCTTTCTAAAGCTCGTGCCTAAGTTACTCTCCTGCTCAAAGACTTTCAATGGCTCTGTTATACTTTGGATAAAACCAAAGTCCTCAAACTGGTATTCAAGGCCCTCCACATCTGCATCCTACTGAACTCTTCACAATCTTATTTTTCATTGCCACTACTCTCATACTTGTATGTTCTAGCCATGTTGCCAAAATAGCTCTATCTCCTCACACCTCTGAGCATTTGCAATAGCTATACTCCATATCCAGAAAGTACTTTTTTCTTTTTTTGCTGAGGCAATTGGGGTTAAGTGACTTGTCCAGGGTCACACAGTTAGGAAGTGTTAAGTGTCTGAGGTCAGATTTGAACTTAGGTCCTCCTGACTTCAGGGCTGGTGCTCTCTCCACTGCACCACCTAGCTGCCCCGAAAGTGCTTTTTTCTTATTCTTGTCTTCCTTTAGATATCCAGGCTACCCTCCAGTTGGATTGCTCTCTCCCTCTTCAAAATATTCTCAGAGCATCCCTTTACCTTCATTATCTTCCCATTCCTAGTAAATGTTATGTTCCCAAAGAATAAGGACTAATCCATGTCTGTCTTTGTATCCTAAATATCTTATCCATAGTAACCACATAATTATTTATTAATTCTAATTAAGTGTTACTTGAACACTTCTGCTAAAAATGTTTACCCCCCCTCATCTGAAGATTGGCATTTGCTTCCTAGATCTTTCATTTGGGACTTACATGCTGCCTTGTACTGTTATATGTACATGTTATGATGAGTTGGAGAAGAGGGGTCCTTTGAGTCCACTTACCAGCTAGTGACCATGGGACCTAAGTCCCACCTTCATTATCTGTAATTTTGGATAATACTTACAGAGCTGTAGTGTGAAAAGCACTTTGTATACCTTAAAGTCCTAATTATCTTTTCAATGAGAAGTTATGTTGTGTGAAGGTAGTGACCACAGCTTATCTCCCTCTGGATCTCCTCTAGCATCTTGTAGGGTGTCTTACATCTAGTAAGAATTTAATAAATATTTGCCACTTGGCTGGAGCTCATCATGTAACAAGTTATCTGCTGGCAGGCCCTTTCATACTGTTTTTTTTTTTGTCCAACAAACCCAGAGAACCCCTGAAGATCAGGGCCTTTCCTCCCCTATCTCAAAAGTCACCTGGAGGATGATGTCATAGAGACGAATCAGGTCCTGGGGCCGGGGAGAGCGCTTGCTGTCATCTTCTGGTTGCTGCTGCAGCAGTGCCTTCTGCAGACCCTTTGCCATGCTTTCGTTACGTTTGATTGCAGTAGACAGCTTGATGAAAGTCAGGTAGCTAGAAGGCACCATACAACAGCTCAGGTTATGCTCAGTGAAGATCATTCAGTAGTTCACATAAATGCCATTGCTGCGAAACTTGGTATTAAGGAAAAGAAACGGAATGGAAAGAAGAAGGATTGTGAATATTTCCTATTCACCAGACATAAGCCAAATGCAGTGGTTTTAAAAAGTGCTAAGTTTCCCAGTCAAAGGGATAGAAGAGAAGCTTCCAAAAGTAGCAAACTGCTCTGCCCCAATTTCAGAAACACCTACCTGTGTAGGTATTGCAAATTAGAAACTTTCCCAGACTCTCCATCAAGGCTGTTCTCTCTTTGTTTCTGCAAAAATTAGAAAAAAATTATTAGGTAAAATATTTGTTCCCAATCTTACTAGAAAGACCATAAGATCACAACTGTAATCCTTTTTTGGCTGTATTGACCACACTCAACAAGATGATTTACAAACACTGAATTGCAGGCATAACAGGGTCTAGTTAACTATAGTAGGTCTAATATTAATCAGAAAAAAAAAAAAAAACCAAAACAAAAAAACATTTGGCCACTCAGTTGTTATGGACACTTGTCAATCAACCCTATTCTACTTTCACTTCTCTTCATCTTCCATCTATATTCCAAAGCTAGCCATCTCACAATGCACTCATTTAGCATCCTAGAATGCCTCATTTATATTCTAACATAATGACATTACTAAATCCCAAACTTAGGTAACTTCATTATCTGATTTCCCAGGCTGCTAAATATTATTGAAAGGAGATCATGAACTCTGGCCAGCTGGCTCCACTACAAAAACCACACTATCTAACCTGAAATGGACTCTCATTATTGCTTTGAAACCAAATTTTCTCCTGATTTTCTATTGCTTCCCCAGAGATGTATGTTTTGGACACATCATTTAATCTCTGATCTTCATTTTCTGAATCTGTAAAATGAAGAACTTGTCCCTCTCAAAAATCTTTTCTAATCTCAAAATTCTAACCAAGAGATCTAGGATATTCTATGGAAACTTCAGATTCCAACACTTCTTTCTACCTTCATCCATCTCTCTTCTAATCTTTCCCTTCACTGTATATATTCTCGATGCCTCCCTAGATTATCTCTTCTAGGTAAGGTCCTAGAAAATCCTTACTATACCAATTTCTTATTTCCTTGTCTCATTTTCTTGTATATTTTTCAATCTCTTTTTCTTTCTGAACCCAGATATACTCAGATTTCCTCTTTATCAAAACAAACAAATCTTTCACCAAACATTCTTTTTTTTTTTTTCCCCCTTGAGTCAGCATTCCATCTGCTTTCTTCCATTCACTGACACTAACTTGTCAATCTTTGTAATCAGGTTTCTATCCCCACCAATTCTACTATTACCTCTCTCAGGTAACCAATAATTTCTATAAGACAATCAAGAGCCTTTTCTCACATAACATTTCTTTTGTATTTGATACTAATGAACACCCCTCCTTTCTTTCCCTTACTGCACTGAGCTGGCTGGCTAATATAGTACTACATTTGGCATCAGAGAAAACCATGGACAAGGCACACAACTTTTTAGAACCTTAATTTCCTCCTCTATAGAATGAAGATGATAATAATAGCACCTGTCTTAGAGGACTGTTGTGAGGTTCAAGTGATACATCTATATCTATCTAAAATATATATATATATATATATATATATATATATATATATATATATATATATATATATATATATATATATATATATGCACATGTATATATATATGCATATGTATATAGACAAATAGAAAGATAGATATAATATGTAGAAAGCACTTCATAAACCATAAGAGTAGGCTATTATTGGTCAGTCAATAAGTGCTTACTACATGCTAGGCACTATGCTAAGGATTAAGAACACAAAGAAAGGCAATCCTGTTCCTATATTCAAGAAGCTCATATTCTAATGGGGGAGGCAATACTAAATAATCACATACATGTTGTACATATAAGATACATACACAGTAGATGAATGCTAATCTCAAAGAAAAGGTACTAGCATCAAGGTGAACTGAAAAGGTCCTGTAGAAAGTGAAATATAGGCCAAGATAGCAGAGAAAGGGCAGGAAGTTGCCATAATTTACAGATCAGCAATTAAGGCCCTGTGGTTTCAGCAAGCCAGTGGCACAGCCAACTAGTCTAGATCAGGGGATTCCGGTATAATTTTGAACCCCCAGCACTGGAAGCCCCAGTGCAGAAAAGCCAGTGACCAGCTCCCTATCCCCTGTTCAAGAAGCTTGAGACAGTTTCCCCTGTACCCCAGGAACAGAGTCCAATTTTCAAAGTCATGAAATAGTCTGGAAAATGAGCAAAAAACAAACAAAAAAGCTCTGACCATAGAAAGCTACGGCAACAGAGAAGATAAAAACACAAATTCAGAAGATGACAACAATGTATAATAAACCCCCACAGGCAAAGTCTCAAAGAGAACTACAAATTAGTATCAGGACCAAAAAGTCCTATTGGAGGAACTAAAAAAATAATTTTGAAAATCAAATAAGAGAGGCAGAAGAAAAACTGGGAAAAGAGAGTTATGTAAGAGAATCATGAAAAAGAGTAAACAGCTTAGAGAAAGCAAACTTCTTATAAGTAGAAATTGGCCAAATGGAAAAGGAGGTACAAAAGCTAATGGAAGAAAAAAAATTCCTTAACAGTTAGAATCGGGCAAGTGAAACATAATGATTCTATGAGACAAAGAATTAAACAAAATCAAAAGAATGAAAAAATGTAAAATACTTCACTGGAAAAGCAATGAACTGGAAAAGTGATCCAGGAAAGATAATTTAAGAATTTTTCAACTACCTGAAAGTCATGATAAAAAAGGTAGGATATAATTATTATACTATTATCAGGCTATAAATTTCTTGACAGCCAAGAACAGTTTTTTTTTTTTTTTTTTTGGGGGGGGGGGCGTTATTTGAATCCTTGGAACTTAGCTCAATGTCCATCATATAGGAGGTACCTAATAAACCATTAATGACTATTGATTACTATCATTTTCAACATTGAGGGAAACAAGAAAGATAAACAAGACAGTTTCCAATAGGGTCAATGATTTACAAATAAATAACCAAAATACAAAATTAAATGACAGACTGAGTCTTCTTTCTCTTGCATTCTCAATGTAGACGTTTCTCCTGGGCTCCATCCTTAGTCTTTTCTTCTGTGTTTGTACTTACTCCTGGGTGATCTCATGTACTCTATGACACTGACTACTGCCTCTCTTCTGATAACTTCCAAGTCCTTATTTCCAACTACTATCTCTCTCTTGATCTTTTCAGATTCCAAAATACTTACTGGTTGTCTCTACTTCGATGTACCACTGGTACTGAAATACAACATATCTTAAACTAAAATTATCCAAATCCTCACAAAACAAAATCCTGATTCAAAAAAATGATTTCCCCTTAAACTACTTTGATCAATGGCACCATCATTATTCCAGTCACCCAAGCTTGAAACACTTGTTTCATCTAATCAGTAATTTTAAACTTGATGAGTAATCCTTTAATTCTATCTCTGAAATGCCTCTCACATCTATCCTCTCATTTATTTACATTGCCATCATTTTAGTTCAGTCTCTCATTACCTCTCAGCTGGACTACTGTAATAAGCTCCTAACAAGTATTCCTGCCTTTAGTGTCTTCCACTGCTAATTCATGTTTCAGAGCTTTGAAAAATTTATTATTCTTAAGCACATCTCAACATGTTTAAAAAAAAAAAAAAAAGTATCATTGTTCTTCTGCTATCAACTTAATGAAATCCAAGCTACAAAGCCCAGCATTCTACAATGTGCACTTTAAGCTATATTTCAACTAATCCTCTTTGTGTGTTCTACATCTCAAGTTGTCTTCTATTTCTTAGATGACATGGACTTCCTTTTCTCCATATTCTTCTAAGCGCTAAATGTCTTCCCCCCATCACCTCAACCAACTTTTCTATTTGAAATATTAAGTAATTAATTTATATAGATATATAAGAACAGGAAACATTCTCTAATAGGTAAACTGGTCAAAAGATATGAAAAGACATTTGCTATTGATACCTATATGAAAGAATCCTCCAAATCACTAATAATAAAAGAAATGAAAAATAAAGCAACTCTGAGGTTCCAACTTTTACCTGTAAATTCTGGAATATATTATTAAAGTGTTCCTTTGTGAGTATGACAAGGTTGATAAACTGGTAGGTCACTGTGAGATGGATGGGTTTGGAAGTGGATTGGATCTAAGTTGCAATTTGATTAATGGACTGATGTCAACTTTAAAAGCATTCTCTAGTAGAGTGTCCTCTGGTCTATTAATTTTTACTAATGACTCAGATAAACGTCTAGATACATGTTCCTCAAATGTTTAGATGACACAAAGCTGTGAGGGATAGCTATGATAACAAAAACAGATCCAGGATTCAAAAGGGTTAAAATACAACAAATATAATTAGATAAAATTTAATAACAATAAATATGGGAAATATGGCTAGGCAAAACTGCATCTCTGTGGGGGGGAGGAGATCTAGGATTTTTGGCAAACTACAAATTCATCGTTAAGACAGTAGCATAACAAGACAGCCAAAAAAGTAAATGCAATCTTAAGGATGTATTAAAAGGAACTTTGTGACTAGAACAAATCAGTGATAGTACTATGCTATACTAGGCAGATTGCATCAGGAATATTGTGTTCACTTATGGGGTGCTAAGTAGGGCACTGAAAAATGGGGGAAGGGGTAAGGTTATAGGTGAAAATGCAGAAAATAAACATTTAAGATAAGTTTGAGAGATAGGTAATTGACCGATAAGATTGAGAATTCATGTAAAGGAGTAGTTAAAGGAGCTAGAGCTAGAAGATTTGTTTTGCTTCATTACAGGCTGGAGTGTGCAGAGATCAGAGACAAGAAGTTCAGTAAATTATTGTAGGTGAACATTTTTAAGAATCAACAGGATGGTAGGGCCAAGATGCCACAGAAAGAAGCAATGCAAATAGGTTCCCATCCACAACTCTTCCAAAAAGATACATAAATTGCACCATTTTGATGCAAAGATCCAGAAGTATACAGACACTGGGGTCAGGCAAGAAGCACTATGGAGTACTCTAACACCTGGGAAGAGGTTATATAAAAGCAAAAAAAAAAAAAAGGAAGTCCCAGACCTATACAGGGTGCTGCCAACAGAAACAGGTGCCTAGTCCTCAGTCCTAGATACAGAGTGGAATAAGAAAAGGACTTATGTACTGTTCAACAACATTACTGTCTTTCCTAGGTCCTGAACAATGTACCAGAAGCTAGCAGCAGAAAATGTTGTGTGATTCAGACCAGGGTCTCACTGTCAGCATCAAGCCCAGTCTGCAAAGGAATAACCAAGGCAGATGGTAAGAGAGTCTACAATTTTGACGTTTTGAAGTGACAGTGTTTAATAAAGGCAGATTCTAGCAGATGTCTACTCTTGCAGAGACCCAAATCCAGGTTAATAACTTGCAGATTTTGCCTTGAATCAGCTCCCTCTGGGAACATGGAGGTCTACAAGACCTCAGATTGTCCCTGAAACCCAGGAATAACATAAAATCAATACCCCAAGAAAGCAGTAAGAATCAGCCCAGTCTTTCCCTCCAGAAATGCATGGCAGAGCCCTAACATCAAGTCCCAAGTCAGGGAATAAGCTAGAAGAATGGACAAACCAAAAAAGAAGCATATTAAATTTAAGAGCTCTTATATAACGTGGCAGGAATGCTCAATACATAAAGGTAGAAGAAAGTTATTCCAAAACATTTACAAATAATGTCTTAAAGAAAACATCATCTAGGTACAAACTGTATTAGAATTCCTAAAAAAGACGAAGCAAGAGCTAAAGGGGGCAAAAAGAATTTTAAAAACATAGTTATAAATGGAGTTAAGAGTAACTGAGAAAGAATTGAAAAAGAAATGAGAACTTTGGAAGAAAGAATTAGAAAGAGAATTGAAAGCTTAGCTTAAGAAGTACAAAACCTTGCCCAAGCAACTAACTTCCTGAAAATTCAATGGACTAAATAGAAAGTAATGACTTCATGAGGTAACAAGATATATTAATATAAAATCAAAAGACTGGAAAGGTAGAAGGAAAATTTAAGGTACTGTATAGCATAAATAATTGACTTAGAAAATAGAAAAAAAAAAAAATTAAAGAATCAATGAACTATCTGAATGCCATGACCAAAAAAGGAACTTAGACATCCCAGATATTTCAAAAATCTTCTAAGAAAACGTCCAGATCACTTAGAATCAGAGGTCAAAATAAAACTAGAAAGAATTCATTAATTACTTTCTGAAAGAAACTCCAAAATGAAAATTTTCATAAACATCATTATTAAAATTTGGAACTTCTAGCTCAAAATAAAAATAATGCAAGTAGCAAGAAAGAAAGCATTCAAGTATCAAAGAACACAAATCAGTATCACATACAATTTAGCAGCTACTATTATAATGGAGCAGAGAGCTTGGAATGCAATATTCCAGAAAGCAATAACTTACCCAGCAAAACATTGAGTATAATAAGGGAAGAATGAATCTTTAATTAAAAAGAGGACTTTCAAGCATTCAAGCATTTCAAGACCAGAGCTGTAGAAAAACTTTGAAGTTCCAAGATATAAATTAAGAGTAAAAAGGTAAACAAGAATAAACAATGATAAATGACTAAACAAAGATAAACTGCTTACCTACAAATATGAGATGATGCAAGTGTCCCTTCTGAATCCTACCATCATCAGAGTTCAAAAAGGAAATTCAATTAGGCATGTCTTGGTATTATTAAGTTATGTCTTGATGATCAAAAGAAAAAAATGGAAGCAAGGAATGGATAAGGGAACAGAGTGAAGGAGTGAAGAGAGAAGGAAAGGTTAGAGAATATTGTTTTAAATAGGAAGTATGTACTAGGAGATACCTATACAAACCAGGAAGCAACCTCACTTTTATGTGAAATGATTAAAAGAATAAATACATACATGTGCATGTGTGTATTCTTGGTAAGAATTGGTAAGAAATAAATTTTGCATACAGGAAAATAAAAGGGAAACTGGCATAAGGATGGGGGAGAGGAGGATGGTTGAGAATAAACTCTAAGGATGTGCAAGAAAACCCTTATAGCCCTTTTTGAGATGGTAAAGTATGGGAATCTGAACTATACGATTGTGATAGAACATTTTTGTGCTGAACTCTTAATCAGTGTAATGATCAACCAGGATTCCAGAGGACTAATGTTGAAACATGCTATACATCTCCTGACAAAGTGAACAGCTCAGAATAAATTAGACAATTTTTTTTTTTTTGACCTGGCCAATGCAGAAATTTGTTTTGATCAACTACATACTTATAATGAGTTTTGTTTCTCTCATGCTTTCAAATGGACAGGGATAGGAGGATGAGACAAGAAGACACATCTTTGTTGATTAAAACATTTTTTTAATAAAAGAAAAGGGGGCAGCTAGGTGGTGCAGTGGATAGAGCACCAGCCCTGAATTCAAGAGGACCAGAGTTCAAATCTGATCTCAGACATTTAACACTTCCTAGCCGTGTGACCCTGGGCAAGTCACTTAACCCCAGCTTCAGAAAAAGAAAAAAAAAATGAAAAGAAAAAATTATAGCTGTTGAGATTTTAAGCTTAACTGATTAGGAAAAACATGATACTTTTACACATTCAGAGCTAGAAATAGTAAGAGTACATGTGTACTAGGATAAATGAATATTCTAGACAAAGAAATATATAGTATGTTGCATGTACTACGAGTTCAATATAGGAGTACATATTAAGAGGGTCTTCTGTTACTAACTATTTTACCTGATCTGGCTTCAGCTCTTCCCGGACAGCTTGGATAGTATCCCGACATTCACTAAGTAAGGACTCAAACAGACGTTCCTTGGTTTCTTCACTTTCAGCCTAAATAAAAAGGTAGCAGACACAAACATAAGCTTTTGAAGACAATCGCAATACTTAATAATCAGAGAAAAAAATAGCTTCAGAATTCTGTATTAATTCACACAAACATTAGGGCAACTAGAAATGTCATTTCAACTGGTACTTTTTAATATTATATACAATTTATTTTCTCATTGTTACTATTTGCCTTGAAATGGTTATATATGTGAAAAGGTGAATAAATAGACTGAAGTTTACAGGGAACTTGCTGGATAAGCTCAGTGTAACTTCCCTTCCATGTGCCTGCAAAGTATTTTCTTTTTTTTTTTTTTTTTTTAAATTTTTTATTATTATATATATATATTTTATAATATTATCCCTTGTATTCATTTTTCCAAATTATCCCCTCCTCCCTCTATTCCCTCCCCCCGATGACAGGCAATCCCATACATTTTACATGTGTTACAATATAGTCTAGGTACAATACATGTGTGCAAATATCATTTTCTTGTTGCACAATAAACATTAGAATCCGAAGATACATGCAACCTGGGCAGACAAATATTAGCTGCAAAGTATTTTCAACAAAATATTTTATAACTATATGTCAAGGGTTCCTACTGTAGACTGAAGAAGTTTATCATTGATTCTTTCTTGCCCCTGCCATAGACTATACCAAGTGACTAAATATTGCCAGCACAATCACTCATTTCTAATACAGCTTAATATGCCCAAATGTTTTAGAATTCTTTTTAGGTCTCAATAAGAGAAAAAGTATTATCAATAGGCAAAGTTATATTCTTCTTGAACATAAAAATTAAGCAGATTAGAAATATCTGTTGGCCAACTATGTGGACACAGATGATGATTAGGGGAGCATTCTCAGCAGCTCTGTTGGACATGCAGCCTGGCTGAACACCTATAAGGCAAATGAAAAAGTGCTTCATTAAATGAACCTGTGCCAAACCACATTACTATTCTAAAGAACCTGACTGAGCAGATAGGAATGAAAAGAAAGGAACAAGAAGCTGGGCTTGTATTACTGGCAGACCTGCTGTGAAATGAAAAGAAACAACATTCCATTACAGTATTTGACTTCCCACAGAAACTAGACATAAAATCTTTTAAAATTATTTGACATTCAAATGACCTCCTACAAACATTTCCACAGAAAAAAAAGAGGGCAGTCTGTTCATTTAAAAAATGGGAGAAATGAAAACATTATTCTTTTAAGAATAAGGTTTATTTTAGAGTCGCTAATTAAAAAAAAAAAAGACATAAATATAAAAATGTTTCACCTACTTAAAACTCACTAGAGAAATAAAAGAAGAACTAGGCCATCTTTCTAAACCTAGTGGCCCACTAGAATGCATCCTACTTATTTAAATCTACAAGGCAAACAGTCAAAGTTGGATAAGAGAAGCATTGAAGAATTACAACTTGTACATTATGCATTTTATTTCAAACTACAGAGCTGACAAAGTACTTCCAATTCTTAATTCATCCCAATGACCAAATGTTTCCAACTAAAATGTTTCCTGGAAGTATGGAGGGCTTGTAGTAGGTTTTTGGGTTTGTTTGTTTTTTTGAGGCAATTGGGATTAAGTGACTTGCCCAGGATCATACACCCTAGTAGATGTTAAGTGCTTGAGGGCAAATTTGAACTCAGGTCCTACTGTCTCCAGGACCAGAGCTCTATCCCCTGTGCCATCGATCTGCTCCTCTTATAACTGTTTTTAATGCATTATTAATGGGTTAATTTTGTTGCTGTTCAGTCATTTCAGTCATCCAACTCTTTGTGATCCAAATATTTGGGGGTTTTCTAGCAAAGCTACAGGAGTGGTTTGCATTTCTATCTCCAATTCATTTTTTAGATGAGAAGACTGAGGCAAACAGGGTTAAATGACTTGACCAGAGTCAGATGTCTGAGGCTGAATTTAACTCAGAAATTCCTGATTTCAGGTCTAGCGCTCCATTTACTGTGCCATTTAGTTGCCCTTAGAATTGCTAAATAAATAAATAAATAATGAAAAGGTATAATATTGGCAGGGCATATGAAAGGTTTCACCAGTTCACATATTACAAAAAAGTATGTTAACACATCATTTTAAAAAGATCTAAGTCCTCGTAAACCTCCCTCACTTCTTTGAAGAGTTATAAAATGAGATGGATGTTTCTGATGTATTGGTCACTTTTTTTTTTTTTTTTAAAGGATAGTCCTAGAGAAAGAGGAGGGTAGAGAGATAAATCAGCAAATGGAGATGATGTAAAATCAGAGATACCAATAAAAAGCTGTTTATTTTAAAAATAGGTGTTATAGGTTGGGGAGAAAGGTATGAGAGGTGCGGTGGGAGAAAAGTTAAGTTTTGTTTTACCAGCTTAACAAGAACATCCTCTGTGCTTGTATCAACAAGAGACTAGGGCAGGGCTCAGAAGTAAAAATTCAGATTAAATGTTTTCGTTGCCAACTGTCATCTAATAATCCCTTTGAATAAGTAAAGACATAAGGTGATTTTGACTGCTTAAGCAAAATTCTAAGCTTCAATGAATGTTTAATGGTAGTCTTAAAGGCAGATGAGAAAAATGAGAGGTAATTGACTAGTTGTATTTTCAAAACACCTACACATAAGATGAATCAGAGACTACTATTTCTGAGAGGTGCTAACGATTTTGTTAGGGCAGGGAAGGGCAAGACAGAACTGTCTATTAAACAGGAAGTCTTACCTTTATTAGGGATCTTTCGCTACTTTTTGTAAATTTATTTTCAAGATCAAGGGTACCAATCAAAGGACAACAGAGCAAAATAAATAAAGGGGGTATCCTGTCACTATTTTTTAAAAGTAACTATAACTGAGCACCATTTAAGCCTAGGTCTTCCAAAAGTCAAGTAACAGACTGACCAGTGGCAAAACAAAGATAGCCTCATGGTCTTGCTGGTCCATTTCTCCAAGCGAGAGAGATGCAACATGGACAAGCTGGTGACATAGACAGGAAAACCAAAGATCTAGGTTTTATGTGAAAAACCCTAAAAAAATCAATTCTAGTTAGTCAAACACTCCAAGATGTGCTTTTCTACAGCTCAAGATCATTTTCTAGGCTTTTTTTTTCTTTTTAAAAGCTGGTCAATAAAAAGACAAATCAAAGAACGTGCCCTTGGATCAGAGACTACCTCTGGTTTCTAAAGCACATTTCGTTCCTAGTTTGTTTTCCTTGATCCACTGAAGTTGCTGAAAGGTGGTAAGATAAAGAAGTACTAAAACAAAGCAAGTCTGACTGCATTCTGAGCACTACCCACAGAATCAGACAGTGTAGCATTTAGAGGAGGGAGAGGGAAGAAAAATAAGAGTGGGAGAAACAAAAGACAGTTTTACCCAAAGTATTAAAAATAAAAGAACTGGTAGGGATGAGCTTAAGCTTTCATACTAGAAAAACTTTTTAAAAAAAGACTCCTTGTTCTCTTCTTAATCTAAATAAGATAACTGAAGGTAAAGAATGTTTCAAACATAGCCCCATAATATTACAACTTTTTTTGTGTGTTCTGTCTACCCAAATTATTTTTTTCCTTTTTTTCTCTTAAATACAATGCTGATGATTTGCACATTATAAGTATTAAAAAAAATAGGCTTCAGATTCTAAAGGAGCTGAGAGAGCTAGCCCAACTCTCACTTTTATGCAGATGAGGAAACTGAATCTCAGGGAAAAACTTGTCCTAAAACACAATGGTAGAAAAAAGACAGAGTTGGGATATAAATCTATAATCCCAATCAGTTGCTTATATTAAGCTAAGGTTTTGTTTTTTAAACCAAGACCTATGATTTCAACAGCATGGGGAACTCCTGGTATCTTTAAAATTAAGAGTTTCTTGAGGGCGCTGAGAGATTAAGAGGTTTGTTTGCACAGGAGCAGGAGGCTAAAGGCAGGATTTGAAACCAGGTTTTCTTGACTCTAAGCCTATTTCTGTACCCAGGGCGCTAAGGAGCTGATTAAAAAAAAAAAAAAAAAAAAAAAAAAAGTTCAGTCAAATTTCCTATACCTTCTATAACCTGATACTATTCTGAGTTGGTTAGAACATTAATATCAAGGCAATGCAAGGAACTCACAGGAAGATTTAATTTTCTTATATTTTACTTCTTAAAAAGTTAGAGAGACAAAAACTCTAGAAAGATTATTTTAAAAATAGGATAAAAATAAATAAAAATAATATAAAAACAACAAAAGTATTTTTTGGCTAAGCCCTCAATTAACAAGAAATCTTATTTAACTAAAATACAATTTATAAGCTCTTAACTATTGTTTAACTGAACTTTCTCTTAAATTTGAATTTACTTTGATTCAAATTTTAAGAGGTGCCCCTTGATTCCGCAATAGTAGGATTTGGCTGATGAGGATGCTAATTCAACTATTTTCACTTGATTTTTCTTGTGGAACATTACAACTGGCAATGTTTAGAAGTGCACATGCTTAACCTATATTGGATTGCTTGTTGTCTTTGGGGGGAAGGGCAAAGAGGAGGGAGAAAAAAAGAAACATTTGAAACAAAGTTTTGCAGAAGTGAATGCTGAAAATTATCTTTGCACATATTAGAAAAATAAAATACTATTTTTTAAAAAGGGTGCTTCAGTGGGAAAGAGGGGAGCTGCCACAAGACTAAAGAACAAACACCCCATATTTTCAAAAATGGAAAGAAACAAGTCTACAAACTATAGTCTTTCAGTCACTAGGAAAATTCTAAAATGCATCATTAGAGAGAGGGTTGTTGAACATCTAGAAGGGAAACAATGATTACAAGGAGCCAGCATGGGCTTCATACAGAATAGGTCATTTCCTCTTTGAAAGGATTATTAAACTAGAAAATGAGGGGAAATGGTGTTTGGATATAGCCTAACTGTGTCTTAGCAAAATTTCTGAGAAAGTGTCTTATATTATTTTTCTGGAGAAAATGGAGAAGCATGGATTAAACAATAACGTATTTTTGGATTTAAAATTGGTTGAATGGGGAACTCAGAATAGTTGTTTATAATTCATTGTCAATGTGAAAGGTCTCTGGTGCAATAATTGCACTTGTCAACGACCTGAATAAAGCATAGATGGCATGCTCATTACGTATGAAGATAACATAAAGTTGGGAGGAAAACAAAACAGTGGACAATATAATTAGGATTCAAAAAAATCTTGACTGTCTACGGTCCTGAGATTAATCTAGTAACACGAAATCCAACAGAGCTGTCAAGTATTACACTGGAGTACAAAGAATAGAGTTAGAATGCAACTTTTCTTAAAAAAAAGTCTGGGAGTTTTAATGGATTGTAAGTCCAAGAATTACCAGGGTCATGTAGTAATAAAAAAAAAAAGCTAATGCAATATTAAATATTGCATAAAAATAAAAATATTAAAAAACATTGTTTCCAGGAAAAAGATATTGACAATTCCACTATATCCCTTCTTTATCCTTTGCCTATTACAACACCCCTACTTAACTAGGCTACTAATCTTTGTCTCTCCTAAATTGTAAGTTTCATTGATCTCTGTGCTCTGCTATGACAACAAACTTAACTGAATTAACTTTAAATTTAAAGTTACTCATGGATGACATACATGAATTCTGCAAAGGAAGGGTGCCTATACACAATTTATGTTCACTATCACAGCCTGACTCTGAAAGAAAGTATTCTGCCACAACCAAGACAGGAGAGTTACCCAAGATTCTCCAGTGCTCTTGTTTCACTTTTGTTCCTAGAGTCTCTGATTAAGCATATGACAAGAGACATAGCAGATGTGGATAAGAAGTACAATGGAAATATGCTTTCTGATGAAAGATTAAATAAGATTTCTCAACACAAAAAATTCTGTACAAATAGGTGGCTCTAGACATTGTCTTTTCTACTCCTTCACTAATCATTCAGTAGCATCTAGTAATATATGCATTGCTCTTAAAGAAGTATGATTTATCCCAGACAAAACCTACGGTTTAGCACACCTACCCTAAACATTATCAGCTTTACCCAAACCAGGTTCAACAGAGGATAAATGATCTTGGGAGACTTTAATTATATAATGGTAGCAATCATCACTATGTAACATTACCTTCTAATATAAAGGGCAACCTATGAAGAAAGACAAATAGCATGGTTATAACAGGAAAATATTCTGGTTTGAATATACTTTCAAAGAACAGAGAAAAGAGAGACTAATTTTTCCAAGAAACAAAAGGATAAATGTTACAAAGGGAAAATACCTCCATTGCTCCTTTAGGCAAAAGGAAGAAACAAACAGGGAGCCACTGCACCATCTACTGGACACAGGACACAGGCAAACTGAGAGATTACCTAGTACAACATCTACATTTTATCTTACAGAAAATAGAAGTAAAATGGCTTTCTCAAGGTCCCACAGACCATTAGACTCTCCTTCACCTTTCCTATTTTTAGTCTAAATATAACTGACCAATTACTTGTTTCAATGAATACTAGGATTCTCAGCTAAAGATGAAATCTACAAGATTACCGATTATCCTCAATATCAATGACATAGGATATCCTATAATTAATAAATATATCTTTTCCACTTTTAAGTAAGGGTTATACACAAAAAACTGGAAACAGTGAGTATCCATTAACTGGGGAAAGGCATATATTATGTGATTTATGAACAAAGTACAATATTACTTCAATATAAGAAATTATGACTATGAGCAATTCAAAGAAACATGAGGAAGACTTGCTTATTAGCCTTCAGAAGTAAGTAAAGCAAATCAGAGAACATACTTAAGAATTAAATGTAAATGAAAACACTACTGAATTCAGTAGTGAATTGATTCAGTAAAGGGGACTAAGGGAGCAGAATGCTACAAAAACTATGAATGTAGTTACTTTGTTGTTGTTGTTTTTTTAAACTTCCTGTCATTACTGTTGTTACAAAGGAAAGATTCACAGAATAACAATGTAAGAATGGCAAGGTATTTTAGTATCTATCTAAACAATACTCGATAGGATTTTCTACCATAATGTACCAATTCAAATAATCATCTGCTTGGAATTCGAGGAAATGCATTCTCTCAAGGCAGCCCATTTCACTTATTTGACAGCTCAAATTCTTAAGGTTTTCCTGACAGATTCAATGTGAAGGATGGTAATGTTGGGAATTAACTTTAGTATAATAAATTAGGCATCAATAAAACTTTTTTTAAAAATGACATTGCTGATTTTATTTAAGAATATGGTTCTTGATCTTTTATCTCATTTTTGGAAATCTGATTTCCTCCCACAACATAAAACTACAAGCTTTATACAAATAATTCCTAAATCTCTATTTCTAGATATGACCTCACTTTGAGTGTCAGACCTACTTCTCTCAATTAACCAATGAACATTTTTACTGGAATGCTTCACTAGACCCTCAAATGCTACATATTCAAGCAAAGTTTATTTTCTTTTTTTTTTTTTTTGCTGAGGCAATTGGGGTTAAGTGACTGCCCATGATCACAGTTAGGAAGTATGAAGTGTCTGAGATCACATTTGAACTCAGGTTCTCCTGACTTCTATCCACTGCACCACTTAGTTGGCCCATTTATTATCTTTTCTACACTTCTGGTTCCTCCTAATTTCAATACTGTAATCTCCAATTTCTGATCTTAGTGTATCTCTGATTATTCCTTTGTCTTTTACCTTTCGTTTTCTTTTTCTTCTTCTTTTTTGGATTTTTTTGTTTTTGTTTTTATGAGGCTAGGGTTAAGTGACTTGCCCAGGGTCACACAGCTAGGAAGTGCTAAGTGTCTGAGACCAGATTTGAACTTGGGTCCTCCTGAATTCAGGGCTGGTGCTCTAACCACTACGCCACCTAGCTGCCCTCTACCTTTCATTTTCAATTAGCTACCAAACTCATAATGATTTTATCTCTATAGTATCTTTTTCATTTGTTCCCTGTTTCTAGTATGGTCATTCTAATAATGACTCTCATAATAATCTTGGTAGATTATTTCAAAATGCTCCAATTTGTCTTCCCATTCTAATCAATCCTTTTCTTCTTTTTTTTTAAATTCCAAATTTAATCACCAAAAGGTGGAACAGGGAACATTTGCTCTCTTTCAATGCACACAGTAGAATATAAAAAAGATTTTTCTATTAAACCACGATTCTTCATGTCACACTAGTTCTTCTCATCTTCCTCCTTTCTATATTAGTATATTCCTTTTATCTTCCCTTCTTCAAATTTTAATACAACCACCAATCCAGACCTGAAGACCTTTTTTTCTTATGTGAACCTTCCTCAATATCCTTTGAAGATATTACAGTTCTGAAGGGACATTTAGTTTTTTCTCCCTTTAATCAAATCTTAGCACTTTATCATCATATGATTTTTTTCAATTTGTCAAATAAATGCACGTCCCAAAATTTCTCTGAATTCTTGTATGTGCATTTCAAAATTCCTCCTCAATTCAATTAAAGGTCAATTTTGTGCTGTAGAATTCTGCTCCATTTGGAAGGGGAAGTTTTTCTGGGTTTTCTTTTAGAACCATGTCTTTTAAGTTCTCTTATTATTAACAGAAACTGCCAACTTTTTTATATGATCCTGACTGGGGTATCCGATACTCGAATGGTTTCTATCTGGATATTTGCAGTATTGTTTCTTTGATGTGAGACCTCTGTTTTTGATTTGGCATTTTTTCCCAGAAAATTATCAGTATTAATTATATTGGGTTGGGAAAAGGGAGGGAAGAAAATTTGGAATACAAGGTTTTACAAAGATAAATGTTGAAAACTACCTTAGCGGGGGCAGCTAGGTGGCGCAGGGGATAGAGCACTAGCCTTAAATTTAGGAGGCCTCGAGTTCAAATCTGGTCTCAGACACTTAACACTTCCTAGCTGTGTGACCCTGGGCATATCACTTAACCCCAGCCTTTAAAAAGAAAAGAAAAGAAAACTACCTTGGCATGCATTTTGAAAATAAAAAGCTATTATCAAAATTAAAAAAAAAAAGATTATCAATGGACTCTTCCTAATTTCACATTGCCTGATGATTCTAATAGATGAGTTTTTATTTATTATTATTTCTTGATATATAATGTCTAGGTTTTAAAAATAATTAATTTTCAGAGACTACAGTGCTTCTTAAATTATCTTTTTAATCTATTGTCCAGATTAATATTTTTATGTTAAATGTCCTATATTTTCTTCTATTTTTCTAAATCTTTTATTTTTTTCTTTAATATTTTCTTAATATTTCTTTATGGAGTCACTGACTTCTTTTTTAATCTATTTTAGGTTTCAAAAAAAATCTGTTACTTTGGGAAACTTTACCAGAACTTCCTCTTCCAAGCTATTTATTCTTCTTTTGATTTTTTTTCTTCAAGAGTTTTTCTTGAATTTTTTAGTTTTTGCTTCATTCATTCAAATATGGACATAGTCCTTATGGAAAGATATGTTTTTCTTTCTGACTGTAGTTACTATACTATTACTCTCATCTTTTTGGTAATCTTTAGATTTACCATAATTCTAGATGCTCATAAGTATTTTCTTTGATTTATTCATCTTTCTAGCATTAGTTCCTGAATTAAAGTTTTCCCCAAAGCCAGGGATTGAGGTGATTAAGCCTGATTGGGGCCAGCCCTAATTTACTGAGTCCTTTGGTTTTTGTGCCTTTACAACTCTTTGGCATCTATGGAAGGGTTACTAGCGACTTTGGCACTCCTGAGAAATGGGGTGTTCTGATCTGGGTACTGCTTCTAGGCACTTTCTTTGGAAATCCAATCCATACTTTATACTGGTACTAGACTATTTTCTTGAAAGATTACTAAGTCAACTGAATAAGGGCAAATTCCTGTGCCTGGTATTTCAAACTCTTTACAATAAAGCACTATCTTTCCTTTCCAGCTTTACCTTAAACTGATCCTCTTCCTTTATTTTATACTCTAATCACACTAGACTATTGTCACCAAAAGAAAGTGAGATATACAGGAGTAAATGATTTGACCAAAATTAAGAAGTATCTGTCTACCGCTCCACCTACCTGCCCCAAAAAGTTTAAGAGAATGCATATATAAAAAAAAACTATTGTATAATGCATAAATCTTTTATCTATTGTTATCTTGTACATTCTGATTTCTATTTTGTTGTTCCCCACCTCGTCCTTCCTATTAGAATGTAAGCGCTCCTTGACAGCAGCATCTATTGGCTTTTTCTTTGTACTGAATACAGTGCCTGAGACACAGGAAATGCTTAATAAGTGTTTGTTGATTAAAATGACCTTTATATATAACAATGATTCATTCCCCTCCTCCTTCCCCCAAAAAGAAAAAAAAAACAAAACTGGAACTTTCATTTTTACCTGATTAATGGCTGCTTCATTGTCAGCTAACCCCAGTAAGAAGATCCTCACTTTGTCAATTTTTACTGGAACAGTTCTCCCTCTCCACTCTACTTCACTCATAGTAGCTGCCTGCTTGGCTCGAGTCTGGGTGATCAATGACTAGGAATTGGGAGGAAAAAAAAAAAAAAGCAGTTTAGTTTTTGATATAAGGGGCAACAAATTCTGTTGTTTATCCTTTGTTCCTGAAAAGGACCATGACTTCAGGAAGATAATGCTATGACTTGCAAGTGAATTGGATTTAAGTGAGAAAGGGCTGTGCAAAATCACAAGTCTCACTCTTGCCTGCAGAACTATATAGGTCCAGTGGGCAGATGCAGAACAGGACAAATGAAGATGGCATACCTTGGTCTTTTTAAATTAAAGTCTTTTTTTGTTTCATTTTGACTAAGACAATGCCCATTCAGTAAATAAGACCAGGAAAGAAATCAGGCAAAGAATTTCTTTTTTTTTTTTTTAACTTACTAAAAAACAAAAAAATAATAAAACAATCTAGGAGGGGAAGATACTCAGCACTTCTGGCCAAAATAGAAACTGCTATTTTATATATTTACTTTTAGCCATTAGTAAGAGACAACAGGTGATATATAAATGGAGTACACTGCTTGTGTTAGGTACCAATCTATACATTTTAAAAACATGTTTGGATGCATTAATAAAGTACCAACTTGAGGTACACACAAAGTACTTAGCTTATAAAAAATTTAAGTATTAAAAAAAAAACAAATATACAGTTAATTACCTCCAATTTCTCAGCCAGAAGACCCTCAGTACCACCAGACCTCAGTCTCATCTGCATCAATTCACTAATAGCTGATTGGTCCCCTAAGAGAAAGAAAGAATTGAAGATCTCCAAAGTTCTACTCAATCGTTTCAATGACTCTCTAGATTCAAAGAGATTTTAAAAGGATTTTATATAAGCTCCACTAAATGTTAAATATATTTAAATGTTTCAAGAAACAAAACTGATCACCAATCTAAAGGATTACTCTTTTAAAAAGCATGAACTTGAATGAAATAATCAGTAATGCTTTAAAAATGAACATATCACTCAGTACACAGACATTATTCAGAATGATATAAAATTGTAACAACAAAGAGAATGAAATTTTCTTTTGTATCCACTACATTTATATTAGAATGACAATTTGTTAGTGCTGAAGAGAAAATTTTAAGTAAATTCCAAAAGCCACCAGAATTGAATTATTACTATTCTTGCTGATGGGCCTCAAGTTAAAATAGTTAATTCTACTTTAATACTTTGCTTACCAATATTATAGGCACAATAGCGAATGTTGGGTGAAATTTCTTCCACTCGTTGATTATATAATACAGCCTGTTCCTCAGTAAAAGCACTAGCTAGCTTTTCATAGATGGTTCTGGGGGAAAGAGAAAGTTATATTTAAATGACTATTATTAGTCTGATACTGAAAAAATTTTTTTTCCAATAACTAGGTTAAAAACTATAGAAACACATTTAGAAAGCTATAAATTCATGGCAAAAGTCTTTGTATCAACATAGCAAAATTGGCAAACTATACTCAAAATGATCTGAGTGTTCATCAGAATGAATGTTCCCTCCAAAAATGCTGCTTACAATCTATTCATTCCTTCATCTCTTGTACAACTTGTGTCCATGTGCTCCCATAAGTTCACTACACAGAGTGCATATAATGTACTAGAACCCTTCTTTCTCCTTTTCTAGACACAGCATGGATACTAGTAAAGAACATTAATGTCCACAGGCTGTCCCTCACTCTTGCCACATGAACACAGGTTGTCTCTTGCTCTTGCCGATATAATCATCCTATCTTTTTTGGAAATACATTTCTCTGATGACATCCTTTTCTCAATTTCTTCTTTATAAGGTGATATAGGCTGCTTATTTCCACAGTGAATGTACTATAAAAATCACAGCTCCAAAGAAAAGTAAACCACTCCAACAGCTGTAAAACTAAGCACAGAACTAGAAACAAAATTATGTATCCAATTTAATTATACCTAACTAGAACTAAAAAAAGCTTAAGGAAAGGAATACTCACTTGCATTTGTTAAAAGCCTCCATTGCTGCCTTCCACTCCTGGTGTTCAAAGCGCAGCATTCCTGTTAGGTAAGCCATGTAAGCCTAAAAATGTTCAGAGAATTAAGTTTAACTTCATTAATATGTTTCACAAAATCAGTGTTGGAAGTGAATGTCTATCTATTTACTTATTAATACAAAAATTGGCATCAATCACTCATTCTTTATTAAATCAAAAATATAATCCAAAGAGGTTATGAAACCTCAAACATTTGTCTTGACTAGATGGCATTTATTTTCCAATTTAACAATTCTGTTATCTTTATGGGAAGACTTTAAAAAAGTTAGCTTACAACTAACTGGCTAGAATGAGGTCTGCAGTCACCTAAGACAACTATGAAATGGAAATGTTTATTCTCTCCTTCTTTCTCTCAAAAAAGAAAAAGTAGCTTCATAGCTTCTTATTCATTTGTCAGAATGTTGAAAGAAAAAGGCTTTCTATAACCAGCTGAAAAGAAGGTACTGTCTCTAAGAAGTCAGTTATTTAGGTGGTCATCAAAAACAAGAAACTCTACATATCTTTCTAAAAAAGCCTAAACAAGTAGTTGCTCCCAAATGTCAGTTTATAACATGTAAAACTCTTTTGTTTTGTTCATATAAAACATGAAAAACAATCAAAAACCAATAGTTATCCTCTTCTCTACTCAATAAAGTAAAATTGGATGTTGACATTAACCTGAGCCTCTAGTTTAGTCTTGGCATCCACCCTATTACTCTCACACAAGCGTTCCAACTCCTCAGCATGCTTCACAGCTTTTCGAAGTCGAGATAACAAATGAAACCGTTTTCGAGGTTCAGTATTTGCTTCTTGTTTAAGTTGCATGGCATAGCTCCAGGCTCTTTCAGCATCCATCAAAATCAAAAGCAAGTATCTAGACAGAAGAAAAGTTAAGAGAAAAAAGGGAAAATTAGAGAGAAAATGAGGCATGGATATCAGGTTTAAATACATTACCCCAGAGTCCCCTTCTTAGATCTTTATACTTTCCCTTCAGAAAATTCATCTACCTTTATAGCTCTAAGCCACTGAGTGCCAAATTTCTTTAGTCCTGACTACATATGCTCCAGTTAGATCTCTTTATTTACTTTACCAGAAATTTTCCTTGGGATACTATCACTCTCTAAAACATAACATAACTAATATGCAAATCATCTTTTCCCTCAAACTAACGTCTTCTAACCTTTTCTCCATTGATAAAATTACAATATAGTCAAAATTTACCACAGTTTTCATTCACAGAAGTTAGCAAGAAATTATTTATTAAGTATCTAATGTGTGTCCAGAGTATTCTGTTAGTCAAGAGAGGAATATACAAAACTTAGATAAGACAGTGCCTCCCTTCCAAGACTAAATACAATTTTCCCTATCTGTATCTTATTTATGCATAATTTTTGGCATGCTATCTCACCCATTGTATTGTGAAGTCCTTGAAAACAGGGACTGTTTATTTGCCCTTTTTTGTATCTCTAGCACTTAACACATATTACACTGAACAAATTAACTGACTTGACATTTGTAATATAGTCCAACAGAGACAGGACAGACACAAAAATATAACACAAATCCATTAGAGATGTACAAACAATTGCTACTTGATGTCAAAAAGAGGAAAACGTTCAGACAAGAGATTGTTTCAGTTACTCTTGAAAACTAAATAGGAATTCAATAGGCAAAGCTGAAGAAGGGTGAAAAACATTCTTCTCCGAGGAAACATTGAGGGCAACAAAATGGAGGCAGGAATATACAAAACATGCCTACATGTACAGAAGAATCCACAATCTCAAAATCATGAACTTCAAGATGGAAAATGGTATGAAGCAAATAAAGCTGATGGCAGATTGTGGAGGGACTTGAGTACTTGGCAAGAGTCACCTTCACGTAATAGACAACAGGGAACCAATGAAAGTTTTTGAGCTGGAGAAGCACAACCAGATGAGAGAGTCTAGAACCTTTAATTTTATACAAGGCACAGAGATTTAATAAAGTTAAATGATTTGCATTAAAAAAGATAAGGCTGATTGCATTGTGAAGAATGGATCAAAAGGTGGTTGGAGATGCCGAACAAAAAGGAGAGGGTAAAAGGTCTAAAGCAAGGCTATTTTCCATATTAGTAAAACAATGAAGTGGATAGTCCCTCTTTCCAAAAACTAATCATTCAGACATTCACATTTTTTAACATATGATAAAATGAGACAAATATAGAGGCGGAAGAGTAGCAAATGTGTTCAAACTATAAAGTTTTGTCTTAGTAAATGTGGTTTTAATGAAATTGTGACATGCCAACCAGAATTAATATGTCTCTCCCACTATTTGAAGGCGACTAGTATGATTCTTAAAAAGAGACAACAATAGCTTGATACTACAATTTAGATGTTAAGCTTGGGTTTCATTCAACACTGAAAATCATTGTTATTAGAGAAAATATTGAGAAAATAAAATCCTTTTCTATGTTTAAAAAAAAAAACAAAGAAAGGCTATTTGTTAACTATCTAATGGGGGCAAGATGTATAGGAGGGAATGACTGCTAGATCAAGAACCCTGAAGAGGTCTAAAGAGAAGAGATTAAGGATAAAGATAAATGAATTGGCTTTATGGAAGAACAAGGATATTTAGTCTTCTATGACTGTAATAGAGAAGTAAAGTGAGAAAGGTTGCTGAACATTTTTGAGGATGGGAGAATCTGAGGGAGTTCCCTTTAGATTCTCAATCTCATGGAACAGAAACTAATGTTAAGTAATGAGGCAATAGGCTTGACGACTTTATAAGAGCAGAAAGTCTGAAACAATCATTGTGCATAATGAGCTGGAGAATACTTGATGGAGTGGATAGGTTGTTAAGTGGCAGTAAAAGCCAGCTGACATTATCTACTGTAAATTTATAGTGGGTAAAATTAGTCTGACTTCATGACTTTCTATAGAATCACTCAGCAGTTTATGAGAACTGAAGAAACTGGGTAATAGCTATTACCTAGGAACAATGAAAGCAAGTTAAGAATAAAGTAAGAGTTAATAGAGTGATTCTAAGTAGTAAACTAGTGAAATAAACTAATAGACTACATAGTCAAGGCTGAATGGGGAATGAAGTCAAAACGAAGGAAAAGGACCTGAAAAGTAGGGAAGGAATCAAAAGACAGTAGGTTCTGATACACACAACCATTAAGTTTTGCTGGAACTCTGTCTTCCCAGAAATCCCAGTCAGGATCACTAAACGTCTTTATTCTTTTTATGGTCAAGGTCAGGGGATTAGGTCTAGCAATCTCACACACACCTTCTTCCCTCAAACGCCATTAGAGACTGAGAGTGAGCGTCTCAATTTCCTCTTCCTCCTCCCACACACGTCACTTCCCCCTCTTTGTCCCACCAATCAAGTCAGCACAGAATAGCTGGGGAGGGTCAACCTTCAAACAAGTTAATAGGGAACCTTCCAATTGGCAATTAGTCTCACGTGCTTCATTATCCAAGTGCATTTGCTCAGTTCTAGCCCTTTACAAAGTTTAGCATGAGTGAATGAGAAACAGGACAAGCTGTTGTGGTTAGAAAATAAAATTTAAAAATTCTCAAAATCCAGAAGTGGTATATTCCTATGAAATGGTGAGATCCGAAACGTGATCATGACGACATGTAAATGAAGCTAAATGAAGAAGCAGGAATTTGGATCTGAATAACTGCATTGGTCAAGATTTTAGAGAGAGTCATCAGATGAATACTGAAGTCCTAAAGGATGATAAGGAAAGAATAGCTCATCATCCATATCATTCATAAATGACGTACTAAATTCATTCAGAAAGTTGGGAGAATAATCTAAAGATCAGTAGTTGATGACAAGGTGGGAGAAATGGAGTTCTTTTGGAGAAAACAGTTATTGAAGGATGATGGAAGAGAAATGTGGAAGTGATAATAAGGAGCAGGATGTATTCCCATCCTCCTGAGTCTGAGTGAGCAGATGAAGATCTCTACAATGAAATAGGTCTAAAGCATTTAGCTTCAGAGAAAACCAGACTTTATATGAAATAAGGAGGTAAAAGAAAATGATTGATAATTTAAAGAATAAAGGGGAAATTTGCTGAGTGAGAATAGAGGAAAAGTCCCCACATTCTAGAGGCTAATCAAAACAGGGACACAGAGTTGTTGCCAAGTCATTTTCAATTGTATATGACTCTTTATGACTCCATTTGGAGTTTTCTTGGCAGAGATACTGGAGTGGTTGGCCATGTCTTTCTCTAGGTCATTTTACAGATGAGTAAACTGAGGCAAACAGGGTTAAATGAATTGCCCAGGGTCACACAATTAGGAAATGTTGAGGACAGATTTAAATATAGGTATTCCTCATTCTAGGCTAAGCATTATATCTACTTCACCACCTAGCTGACACAAGTTTAGGTGGAAGTAACACATTACGCATTTTGCATCTATGGTACTAGGCAGAAGAGTAACTGGTGCTGGGGAGAAAATATTAAGAATGAAATAATCCCTATTTCCACTAACACAATAAAAAAAAAAAACACATACATATGTGTGTACATATATATAATGAACAAAAATAAATATATACAAAGCAATTAAACAGAGGGCAATTTTGAAAGGAAGGCAATAGCAGCTGGAGAGATCATCAGGAAAGTCTTTATGCAGATGATACTTGAGGTCTATCTTAGAGGAAGAGAGGGACTCTATGAGGCAGAAGTAAGAGGAGTAAGTTCTAGGTGTGCTGGACAGTCAAGCAAAGGCACAGAGATAGGACAAAAAGAGAGAAGGCTAATTTGGCTGGACCAAAAAATAGTAGAGGGGAAGTTAAGATAGGTTTGGGTGAGGTAGTGAAGACTCTAAAAACTAAAATGAGCTTACATTTTATATCAGAGACAATAGGAAGCCATTGCAGTTGCCTAAAAGGAAGAATAGGCAAATCATATGGTCAGATATGATTTAAAGGAAAATTATTTTGACAACAATGTCTAGTATAGATCTGAATGAGGAAAGAACTGAAGCAGGGAAACAATTAGATGGTGATTGCAATAATATAATCAAGAGGTGATGAGGGCCTAAACTAAGATGACAGTTGTTTGAATAGAGAAGTGAGAGGCAAGAAATGTTGCAGAGACAGAAATAGCAAAAATTTGACAGATGATTTGACATGAGTCCAAGATAATGTCAAATTTTAAATCTAGAAGACTAGAAGAATCTTAGTATCTATGACATAAAAAGGAAAGATCTGGGAGAAAAATGACTTCAGTTTCAAACAAGTTGAACTTACAATGTACAATATCAAGTCTGAAATGTTAAAAGGCAGATAGGGATATGGGATAGAAGTTCCAGGGAGAAATTGGAGCTAAAATATACAGTACTGTGAGTCACTGAATAGAAATGATAATTAAACACAAAAGAGCTAATGAGACCAACAAAAAAGAGTATACAGAGTGAAAAGAGAAAAGAGCCTAGGATAGAATCTTGGAAAACACCCACAATTAAGGGGAATGATATAGATGATGAGCCAGCAAAGAAGACCCAAGAGAGATGAGACAGGTAGGAAAATCAGAAGAGACTAGACTCATGAAAACCCAGAGAGAAAAAATAGTGCCCAGGAGGAAAGGGTGAACAAGATTGTCAAATGCAATAGGTGACTGAGACTGAGAGAAGATTGTTATTTTAAGAGATTATTGGTAAATCTGGACAGAACAGTTTCACTTGAGTGATGAGATTGGAAACCAGACTACAAGGGATTTTCAGAAGTAAAGAAGAGAAAATAGACTTGGAAGTAGACTTTTTTTTTTTTTTTTTTTTTTTTTTTTTAAGAAACTTGGTTTAAAAAGGAAGAGGAGATAAAAGATATTAGCTTGAGGAGTTGGTAAGGTAAAGTTTAAGTTGTTTTTGTTTTTTTGTTTTTTTTTTAAGAGATATGAAACTTGGGCATCTTTAAAGGTAGATAGGAAGACATCAAAAAAAAAAAAAAAAAAAAGAGAAATTAAAAGACTTGAGAAAATGGACAAATGGGGTACAACCCACAAGGAGATGGGATCAAGTATACATGTGTAGAAGTTGGCCTTGTCAAGGAAGAAAACATCTCTTTGTCAGAGAACACAAGGGGAAAGCAAATGATATCAATGAGCTCTGAAATGAAGAGAATGGGATCAGATGAAGCATACTCAAATAGCCTCAGTTTTCTCAGTAAAATCAGAGGCAAGATCCTCAGCTGGGAGGAGGGAGAAGTATGGGAAGATAGAAAAGGTCTGGAATAGCTTCTCTGAAGAATGAGATAGGAAATCAGAGAGGAATAAAAAGTGAAGGGCCAGTTGAAGCTGAATAACATGAAGCATTTGATGACAGAATTGATATAAAAATGAAGTTCCTTTCTAGAATTCCAGGAAAATGAATGCTTTTAAGATACTCTTACTAGTAATGTGTCACTGAGAGTAGCATGGTACTGACAACTTATGGAAGTCCAAAAAGGACTAACATGCACAACTTTCTCTAAATAACTTAGAAAATTTTGTATGTATTTTGTTCTTGAACAAGTAGCTATGCTTTGATCTATTTGATCTTTGAATCTTAATTAAAAAAAAAAAAAAAGCCTGACAAATATTTACCATCCATCCTATCAATTAGAAATAAAGATTTAGAAAGAAATAACAAATTTCAAACCACTTAATACCTGTTGTCAGATAGGAGCTCTTCAGTTACTTTTTTCCCCGTGAATTTATGTCTATTCCCCATCTTAAAGTTGAGTGTTTTTCGGAGACGTCTTTGCCTACGGGAACAATAGCCCCTACAAGAAATCACAAAGAATTGATCTTGGTTAAACAAGACAAGACAGCAGAATTTCTATTTGTTTTTATGTTAATAACAATATTCTCATATGGTTAGAGAATGGACCTAAATCATTTTGATATTGCTATTATATTTATTATATATCAACTAACTTCAACATTCATTAAATTATATAAGGCACTTAGCTACATATTGTATAACATACAAAGAAACATACAGCATTAGACACTGTCCTCCAAAGATCTTATATGTAATTAAGGAAACAAAGCATAGACAAATAACTGGCAACATATAAATGCCAAATATAATTCAAGCATTCAAGAGAAAGTACATTTACTTATAATCTGCCTTTTTAACATAATAGCTTGTATTTATATACTGCTTCACAGTATGCAAGGCACTTCACATACATTAGCTCATTATATCCTCATAATATAGGTGATATAGGTGCTATTAATACCCATTTTACAGATGTGGAAACTTGAAACTCAAAGAAGTTAACTGACTGTCCAGAGTCGCATGGCTAAGTTAATGTTTGAAGGATGATTTAAATCCAGGTCGTCCTGACTTCAAGATGAACATTCTATCGACTTTGCCACACTGCTCTAAAATATAGACTCTTTAAATTCATATTCCTTGACAGATAATAAGATACATCTAATTAACATAATATAATAAGACAAATTCTAATATAATTTCTGTTTCCAATGTAAAAACCAAAAATTTGCTACAAATAAACTTTAGTGATGCCCTTAACATTTACCTCATGTATAATATTCAAAATACCTCAAAGCACTATATTTTATTAAAATAACTTGAAAGCATAATCCTGTCAATTCAGCAACTGGAAATAGTGCAGTGTGGTAGACAAAGTACTGAATTTAGTACTTTGAGATTTGATTTTTAATGGAGATTTTAAATTTAATCTGGACTGTAGTATACACCCTGTGTGACAAGTTAATCTTTGAGCTTCTCTTTCGTCATCTATAAAAAGGAGATAATAATACCTATCTTACCTCACTAACCATGAAAAACTATATAAACATATTATTGCTGCAACGGTTTTAATTTTAGGAAATCTCCTAATAAATGAATCTAATTCCATCAGGCTGAATGGGTAAAGCTCTTTTCACTAGATTTAGATATCAGGGCTAAATTTTCAAAATTAACAGTTTTTGGGACACTGATACATTGTTGGTGGAGTTGTGAAAGAATCCGGCCATTCTGGAGAGCAATCTGGAATTATGCCCAAAAAGTTATCAAACTGTGCATACCCTTTGACCCAGCATTGCTGTTATTGGGATTATATCCCAAAGAAATACTAAAGAGCGGAAAGGGACCTGTATGTGCCAAAATGTTTGTAGCAGCTCTTTTTGTTATAGCTAGAAACTGGAAGTTGAATGGATGTCCATCAATTGGAGAATGGTTGGGTAAATTGTGGTATATGAAGGTTATGGAATATTATTGCTCTGTAAGAAATGACCAGCAGGAGGAATACAGAAAGGCTTGGAAAGACTTAAATCAACTGTTGCTGAGTGAAATGAGCAGAACCAGATCACTGTACACTTCAACAACAATACTGTATGAGGATGTATTCTGATGGAAGTGGAAATCTTCAACATAAAGAAGATCCAACTCACTTCCAGTTGATCAATGATGGACAGAAATAACTACACCCAGAGAAGGAACACTGGGAAGTGAATGTAAATTATTAGCCCTACTGTCTATCTACCCAGGTTACTTATACCTTCGGAAGCTAATAATTAATGTGCAACAAGAAAATGGTATTTACACACATATATTGTATCTAGGTTATATTGTAACACATGTAAAATGTATGGGATTACCTGTCGTCGGGGGGAGAGAGTGGAGGGAGGGAGGGGATAATTTGGAAAAATGAATTAAAAAAACAAAAACAAAAACAAAAAAAACCTCCAAGTCAAAAAAAACAAAAAACAAAATTAACAGTTTTGGGGCAGTGCAATACATATTTTGAAAAATAAACATTGGCATATTAAAATAACACACATTTTCTATCAACATAGTTATATCCACAGGACTTCAATATACTAACCTGTATCTCTGAAAATCTCCATGCCGTAAACCATGTTGTTGCTGGGATTCCTTAATAATTTGAAGGACTGGAGCTAAGATTAAGGAAAAGCTTACAATGATACATTCCAAACAATCTGTCCCTGTTACCTATTTATAAAAATTATTTTATGTCATTTTTGACACAGAAAAAAAAAAAAGGAAAGTGTAATGTAATATCCCCACACTTGAGGTTCAAAAAATTAACTGAACAAGTATAAGAAAGGTCATCTTTTTTTTTTTTTTTTTTTTTTTTTTTTGTATTAAAGCTTGTTATTTACAAAGCATATGCTTGGGTAATTTTTCCAACAGTGACCCTTGCAAAACCTTTTGTTCCAAATTTTCCCCACCTTCTTCCCACCTCCTCCCCTAGCTCCATATTACATGTTAAATATGTTGAAATACATCTTAAGTCTAATATATGTATATATATTTATACAGTTATTTTACTGCACAAGAAAAATCAGATCAAGAAGGAAGGAAAAGAAAAACTGAGAAAGAAAACAAAATGCAAGCAAATAACAACAGAGAGCATAGAAATATGTTGTGGTCCACACTCATTTCCCATAGTTCTCTCTCTGGGTGCAGATGGCTCTCTTCATCACTAAGCAATTGGAACTTATTTGAATAATCTCATTATTGAAGACAGCCACATCCCTCAGAATTGATCGTCTTTTAGTTTTGTTGCAGTGTACAATGATCTCCTGGTTCTGTTCATTTCACTTAGCTTAAATTCATGTAAGTCTCTCCAGGCCTCTCTGAAATCATCCTATTGATCATTTCTTACAGAACAATAATATTCCATAACATCCATATACCATAATTTATTCAGCCATTCTTCAACATTCAGCCACTCAGTTTCCAGTTTCTTGCCACTACAAAGAGGGCTACTGTAAACATTTTTGTACATGTGGGTCCCTTTCCCTCCTTTAAGATCTCTTTGGGATATATTACCAATAGAAACACTGCTGGGTCAAAGGGTATGCACAATTTGATAACTTTTTGAGTATACTTCCAAATTGCTCTCCAGAATGGCTGGATCTGTTCACAGTTCCACCAATAATGTATCCATGTCACAGTTTCCCACAACCCCTCCAACATTCGCCATTATCTTTTCCTGTCATTTTAGTCAATCTGACAGGAATGTAGTGGTATCTCAGAGTTGTCTTAATTTGCATTTCTCAGATCAACAGGGATTTGGAACACCTTTTCATGTGACTACAAATAGTTTCAATTTCTTCATCTGAAAATTGTTTCATATCCTTTGATCATTTATCAATTGGAGAATGGCTTGAATTCTTACAAATTTGAGTCAATTCTCTAATATTTTAGAAATGAGACCTTTATCAGATCCTTTGGATGTAAAAGTGTTTTCCAAGTTTATTGCTTCCCTTCTAATCTTGTCTGTATTGGTTTATATAATATAATCAAAATTATCTATTTTGTGATCAATAATGGTCTCTAGTTCTTCTTGGGTTACAAATTCCTTCCTCCTCCACAAATCTGAGATTTAAACTATCCTACCTTCTTCTAATTTGTTGATAATATCGTTATTTATATCTAGATATGAACCCATTTCAACCTTAACTTGGTATATGGAATTGGGTGGTGGGGGGTCTATGCCTACTTTCTGCCAAATTAGTTTCCAATTTTCCCAGCAGTTTTTGTCAAATAGTGAATTCTTATCCCAAAAGCTGGGGCCTTAAAGTTTGTCAAATACCAGATTGCTATAGTCATTGACTATTTTGTTCTGTGAACCTAACCTGTTCCACTTATCAACTTCTCTATTTCTTAACCGAGAGGTCTTCTTAAATGTCATTATTTTTATATATGAAAAAGAATCAGAAATTTTAGCTGTCTGCAAGCCAAAAAGGAGTTTACCTTTGGCTTCATAATCAGAAGTCTAGTGTCCAAAATAAGGAAGAAAAAAATAACATTGGTACTCTATGTAAGTCATATTATTCTTTAAAATCCTGGGTACTAGTACATTTTAATAAGGATATTTACAAAGATGAGAAGCAGTTTGACACAATAATGGGAAAAATACTATCTCTGACCCATAATAGCCACATAACCATGGACAAGTCACTTTATAATGCTCCACGCCAGACATATGAGTTACTGCTCTACATAGATAAAAAGTTTCAAAAGTGGGTGTTCCCAAACTGATGAAATCCAGACACTAAAAAAGTGATAATAAAACTTAGTTCTATCTGTCTTGTGATGAAGAGAGCCATCTGCACCCAGAGAGAAGACTATGGGAAACCGAGAGTGGATCACAACATAGCATTTTCACCATTTTTATTGTTGTTTGCTTGCAATTTGTTTTCCTTCTCATTTTTTTTCCCTTTTTGATATGATTTTTCTTGAACAGCATGATAATTGTGGAAATATGTATAAAATAATGTTTAACATATTGGATTACTTGCCATCTAGGAGAGGGGGAAGGGAAGGAAAAATAAATTTGGAACACAAGGTTTTGCAAAGACGAATGTTGAAAATTATCTATGCATATGTTTTGAAAACAAAAAGCTTTAATACACACACACACACACACACACACACACACACACACACACACACACACACACACACAAACAAATGCACAAATAAATAAATATATAAATAAAAGGGAGGGAGAACTTAGGCTTCAAAACCATGTCATAGGAGCTATAGTTGCAGTTATAGAGAAACTTCCACTAAACAAAGGAGGTAGTATAGACTGGAATTGAAGTCAAACAACTCTCATTAAGTAATTTTTTACTTCTTTTAGACCAACAAGACAGTGGAAAAAGAAAGGGAAATCTAGTCAAATGACCTCAAATATTTTCAGTAAAATATAAAGCAAAGTTCTTAGCTGATGAAATGGGAGGAGGGGGAGCCATAAGATGTTTGAGTAGGGATAAAAAGGTTTGGAAGAGCCACTGAAGTGAAAGGGATATTGAGTTCATTAAGGATGTATGAGAGGATTGCCTTGAAGTAACAAGGTTATATAAGAAATCTGTAAATAAAAATCAGCACAATTTCATGGTTTTCTTTAGCTTCAGCAGCTGTATTAGGGCAAAGACTGCTGCTATTGATGGCAGTAATGCAGAATAATATAAGGCTAAGGATTAGCAGGGAAAGATCAACAATACAAGAGGACAAGAGAACTGAATAGCATAGATTTGAAGAGGTTAAGATGAGGAAGGGAGAAAGAATATAGTTAGTACAGAAGTAATGATCTCAGAATGAACTGAGAGAGTCAAGGTACTGAGGACCATGGTGCAGATGAAGAACAGGATTTATATGCAAGGCGCAAGGAGAGATAGAATGACAATTGACTATAATCGGATAATGGAATTTCAGCATTCAGGAAAACGAAAATGGTACATTTGTGGGAGATGGCAAAATAAAAGATATGACTATCTGTATGTGTGGCTGAAGTGGAGTAGAGAAGCAAGGCTTGTGAAATGCATTTAGAAACTGAAATTTGGGTGTTTGAGGAAGTATCGACATATATGTTGAAGTCTCCCCAATAATAGGGCAAGAGTTGAGAATAAAGACTGTGAATAAAGGCACTGAACTGAGGAAAGAAAAGGGAAATGTCTTAAGAGACAACAGTCACCAATGACAGAACAATATATATGGTATGAACAAACCTTAAAGGAGAAAGAGTGAAAGAATGATGGTGGTAAAGGAAAAACCTGAAGGTGGCAATGGAGTGCAAGGAGTATCTCAATATCTGTAAGTGGGGAAAAAGTCAAACGAGAAACCATGTCATCAGGAGAGAGGCAAGTCTCAATAAGAGCCAGAAAATGGATGGAACTGGGAAAGGAAAAGATGTAAAATCAAAGTTTATTATCTATTCCAGAGACCATAGTTGAAGAGATAGACAGTTTTGGAGTGAGACACTGCACAGTAGGTGGGGTGGGGGAAATAGGAATAAGAGATTGAACAGTGGAAGACAGAAAACATGCTTATGAATGACAATCTTATCTCCTGAATTCTGACTCCACATCAACTAGAAGTGGGACATTTCCAACAAGCTGTTCCATGGCATCTCAAACTCAGAGGTCTAAAACAGGACTCATCATCTTTCCCCTCAAATTCGGCTATTCTGTTGAATACACTATCAGCGTTCCAATCAACCAGGTTTAAAATTTTCAACTGTCCTTTCCCCAAGACATATACACGTCTTATAAATTCTACATCTGCAATATAATTCTTGTCCATTCTTTTCTATTTAGTTGCTACCACCACCTCTCAATTATATCACAATAACTCCCCCCCCCCCCCCCCCCCCCCGCCCTGAGCCTGGGGTTAAGTGACTTGCCCAGGGTCACACAGCTAGGAAGTGTTAAGTGTCTGAGAGCAGATTTGAACTCTGGTCCTCCTGAATTCAAGGCTGGTGCTCTATCCACTGCGCCACCTAGCTGCCCCCATATATATCACAATAACTTAATTGCACTAGATGACCTCTCTGATCCTCCACATAACTACCAAAATGGTTTTCCTAAACCAATGTCCTGATCATGTTACCTTCCCTCCTTCCTACTCCCAAGAAATTCCTATTGCCACTAGGATAATATACAAACTCCTCTGACTGGCTTCTATAACCATTCACAACTGGCTCTAACTTTTCTGTGCCGATTTCATATTGCTGTCTATATTCTACCCAGACTGATCTTTTTTGCTGGATATTCCATATCTCATCTTCAGGCCTTTACATGGGATATCCCCCATGTCTATAATGCATTCCCTTCTCACTACTGCCTCTGAAAATCCCTTGCTTTCTTCAAAGCTCACCTCAAATATCACTTCCCATGAGCCTGTCCTGTTTGCTCAGTTGCCAGTATTCTTATTTGTCTATATCCAAAAAGAAGTGTATATACTCTTACTTGTATATATGGTTTTTGAGCCCAATTGAATACACATTCCTTGAAGGCAAAGACTATTGGTTTTTGCCTGTGTCTCTCAGGATCTAGCATGGTGCATGACACAGAACAGGTGCTCAAGTAAAATTTGCTGAACGAATTCCCCATTCTTGCCATGCCCTTTTCTTTTCCTTCGTTTTTGTCACATTGCCATACCCCCATAAAGGCCCTTCTTTCAAGGCACAATTTAGGTAACATATCTTTCTTGCTGCCTTACTAGACAGCACTCTCCAAAGTTCCCTCATCTTTTTTTCCTCAGATTTCTCTTTTACACCTTCAATCCCCTCTGTACAAGTTAGTGGTAAACCTGTCTTCAATCCTCTTCTTATCCCCATCATATTTTAGACTCCTTGTATGCAAGGTCTAAATCATATTTATTTTATAACCCTAGTATAGTACTTTGCAAATAGTACTAGTTTGTAGATGTTTGCTGAATTTACTTTAATTAGAACTGTTCAAAAACAGAATGGAAGTGCCTCATAAGATACTGAATCAGCTGTTGCTGGAAGTCACAAGATCATAGATTTGGGACTAGAAGGGAGCTCAGCAGTCAAACAGAGGAAAGTCCCTTGTCAAAGATCAAAATCAAAATGATCACAGATTTAAAGATGGAAGGAACATTAAAAGCGACCTACTCTCATCTCTTTATTTTACAGATGAGTTTGTTTAAGTAACTTGACTAGTCGGTGAGGGCCATGGTTTGAACACTGGAAGATGGGACGATTAATTTATCTATAGAAGTTGGCCTAGATGATCTCTGAGATCTTTCTCAATCCAAAGATTCTATAAAATAATGAATACAAGTGACCCAGCAGATTTTTATTTCTATTAAATATTCCTACTACAAATAACTTTGCTCATTCTGTCCATTCTCTTTAACTTTAATACTCAAAAGAGTAATGCTACTGAAATGCTACTTTATAGTCTAAAATACTCCTTGTTTTACACACTTTCCAAAATAGCTTAAATATGGAATTTTTGCATATTTAAACAATGTGAAGAGGATCCTGAACAAAACCCAAACATATCTAACTTTCCACTAGACTCAGTATTGTATGCATTAGGATAAGGTCAAAAATTTAGAACTCAAAGGGACCAAATTGATTTTACAAATGAGAGAACCAAATGAAATGTTTAAGTGACTTGTCCAAGGTTGTATAGGTAGTAAGAAACAAAATTGAGGTATGATCTTTGTAATTTTTTTTTACAGACTATTTCCCCGGCACGAATGACTCTAAATTCTTGACACACATACACACACACACACACACACACACACACATGATCAATTTTTTTCAGACTATTTCCCCGGCACGAATGACTCTATTCTTGAACACTGGTGAATCAATTTAACTGTATACTGTCCTCCTCTCTTCAATCCCTAGTCTCCTTATCATATTGTCAATTATGCCCAATCAAGCCTCAGTCCTGGATCACTCCCATCATACCTCACCTTTGCTCCTACGCATATGATACTGAAGGAGGAGGAGGTGGAGAAAATTTTGCAATAGTTCTGTTACACAACCTCAATTAGCCCTTCAATACTCCTATGCAATTCAACTATACCTCCTTTATTAACTCTATCTTACTCTCCAAATTTCATTATCTCTCCTTAAACCTTTCATAGTTTCCTCTCTCCCATTCTTTGTACTTGAGAACCTAGACTCGTATTTTACAGAAAAATTGAGGTCATTCTCCATGAACTTCCTTTTCCTCATTACCTACCACTCAGATGCCTTCTACCATTATTTTCTCCTTTACCCCTGTTGCACATAAAGTGGGCTAATTCCTTAGAAAGGCCAACCCATCTACTTGTTCATGTGATCCATCCCATTTCCTCCAGTAGATTGTACTTTGACCTATTTTCAATTTTTCCTTCTCTTATGTCATTTCCTACTGCCTACAAACATGCCTGTTTCCCCATCCTGAAAAAAATCCTCACTTGAACTTATCGTTACCATCCTATATATCTTCTGCCCTTTATAGGTAAACTTCTTGAAAAAGCATCTATAATAGGTGCCTCCACTCTCTCTCCTTTCATTCAGTTCTCAAGTACTTAAAATTCAACTTCTAATCTCATCATTCCACCAAAACTACTCTCTCCAAAGTTACTGGTGATCTTTTAGTTGCCAAATCCAAGTCCCTTTTCTAAATCTTCATTCTCCTTGATTTTGCAGCATTTGCCATCTTTACTTACTGTCTTCTGGTTGCCCCACCTATTTGATTACTGTTTCCCTTGCTGGATCTCCTCCAGATCATGCCTTCTAACTGTAGGCATCCTTAGGGTTCTATTTAGGACCCTCTTTTCTTTCTCTCTATATAACCTCACTTGGTGATCTCCTCATATCTATGGATTTAATTACTATCTCTACTACGATGATTCTTAACTCTACCTTTCCAGCCCCAGTCTATTGAGCTCCATCTTTCCAGCTCCAAATGCTTTCCAGACTTCTTTAACTGGATGTTCTGAAGACATTTTAAATTCAATGTCCAAAAGCCCTCTTTCCCCCTAAACCCTCTCTGCCCTCTACCCCTATCTTCCAAACTACTGTAGAGGGCAATAGTATCCTTCCAGATCCTCAGGTTTGCAACCTAAGAGTCATCCTGGATTCCTATCTCTCATGTTGCCAAGGCCTGTCAATTTTATCTTTATTAACATCTCTCAACTATGTCCCCTTCTCTTTCCTTTTACCATTCTCTTTGCAGGCCCTTATTACCTCATATCTGGTTTACTGCAATAGCCTCCTGCTGAGTAAGCTTTCCTCAAGTCTCTCCCCATTCCAGCCAGATTCTATTCAGCCACTATAGAGATTTTTCCTAAAGCACATGTCTGACCAATTCACTCCCCTACTCCTGCAGCTTCCTATTGCCTCCAAAAGCAAATACAAAATCTTCTGTTTGGCATTCAAAGCCTATCATCACCTAGCACCCTCCTGCCTTTCCCTTCTTCTTACACCTGACTCCTGGACACTCCAGTGACACTAGTCTCTTGGCTGTTCCATCAACAAGAAACTTATCTCTGGATGTCCCACACGACTGGAATGTTCTCCATCTTCTGCTCTGACTTGCTCCCTGGGTTCCTTTAAGTCCCAACTAAAATCCCATCTTCTAAAAGAAGCCTTCCCCAACCCCCTAAGTTCCAGTATTTTCTCTCAGTCATTTATTTTCTATTTGTCTTGAATATAGCTTCCTTTGTACTTGTTTGTTTTTATGATATCTCCCCTATTAGACTGTAAGCTCCTTGAGGGCAGGGACTGACTATCTTTTGCCTCTTTTTGTATCTCTAGTACTTATCCCATTGCCTGGTACACATTTAAGTAGACACTTAAATGACCTATTAGACTGATGCTTGGTGTCAGTAATATCCAGTTGTGTCTGCTGCCATTAATTTGATATCCAATTTCTTCAAGCGGATCCTTATGTTATAATGATTTGACCTCTATCTTCCATTTATATTTTTCTCCCAATTGGGAAGCTGACTCAATTCAAGGAATCACACTATAAATAACTACAATATCCAACTTTTCCCTCTTTAAAAAGATCTCTCTCAATAATCCTTTTTAACTGAATTAAAAATGTCCAAATATTTGGGTTTATGCATTGACTTTTCCCTAATCTCATTTCACATTTTTCAAAAAATTCCCTCAATCCCCACAAATCCAAGTAATTATAGATACATTCTAATAGAATCTTAAAAATGAAGAGAAAAAAAGCAAAACCCACCAGGGAAAGATGCTTATCTCACCAGAAGATTTAGGGGGTTTCAGATTCAATTAATTTGAAGTTCCTAATACTATCTCCACATAACTTTCATTTAATTTTAAAAAAGGACAAAGGGCGTTAGTTCCCATCTGCACTGCATGGCGGAGATGCTGCCCTCACACCATATGCTAACTGTCTGTTACCACACGAAGTAGAGAAATGGTTACTTTTTCAGACAGTTCATAAAGAGCTAACAGCCCATATTAATGTGCTTCAAGGAAAACCGGAAAATGTTTTTTCTGCCAAGAACATCTGAGCTCTCCCCCTCCTTCAGAAGAATCACAAACTATCCCTTCAGAAGGCTTTACAAACTTTGGTCAAGAGCTTGTCTGCAGCAGCTCCGACACACCCTAGAAAGCACCAAACGCTGCCTCAATTTCAGGGGAGCGGGATCGAGCCAATCCAGCCCCACGGCCCGAGCCGGTTCCGGGGGACAAAGCTTGCTGAGCCAGGACGAAGTGGGCAACATCTCGGCCGTGCTAGTCAGTGAGCCGGGGCTGCAAAGGCAGAAGCCAGAGATCTGTAGGTACTGAGGTGCTCTCCTCCGCGAGAGGAGCAGAAAAGGGACAAGCTATACCCGCGGCCTCGTCTCCCCTCCGGAGGCGGGGGAGGGAGAAAAAGGGGACTCAGGGACACCCCCACACCTTCCCCGCTCCCAGCTATC
This sequence comes from Sminthopsis crassicaudata, assembly GCF_048593235.1. Classification (NCBI taxonomy): domain Eukaryota; kingdom Metazoa; phylum Chordata; class Mammalia; order Dasyuromorphia; family Dasyuridae; genus Sminthopsis; species Sminthopsis crassicaudata. The sequence continues at coordinate 337,029,142 of NC_133620.1, forward strand.
TCCTCACCTCCCACCCCCACGATCGCGCACCGAGAGAGGCGAGAGAAAGGTGACAGCAGAAAGGAAGGCCCAGATCGGGGGAGACGAAGAGGCCTTTGGGCTCTTCCTGCAGAGCCCAGGTTCCCCTCGCACCTCCTTCCCCGCCCCCCGGCCCGCCGGAGAGACACGTCGTCACTGCGGCCCGGGCCCGGCGAAGCCCACGCCACCCAGGATACTCTCCAGGCCCAGGCTGTCTCCGAACCGTCGGTTCCCCTTCGACCCAGCAGGAGGAAGCTCATTTTCCTTGTTCTCCTCTCCGCCGCCGCGTCCCCCGCTGCCGCCGCCGCTGCCACCGCCGCCGCCGCCGCTCGGAACCTGCTTCTCCGCTGCCATCTAGCCGCTCTGCCGCAAAGCAGGACGGGAAAGAGGAGGCGAGGAGTGGGAATCGGATCCTCCGGGGCCGGCAGATGCGGGGCTGACGGGATCGCGGCGGACCGGATGGGGGAGGGCGCGGCGTAACACTGTAAAATGAACTGAGGCTGTTGCTGCAGCCTCTACCCCGCGCAGGCGCTGTGCTTCCAGACGGAGCTCCTAGAGGGCGCGCCGCACGCGGCTGATCCAGGCGAGGGGCAGTGCGCGCTCCCAGCTCCCAACCTTCCTCCCACCCCCAAATCACGCCTACGCTGACCGGGAGTTTCCAGTTATTCATTCAGTCGTCCACTTTCTTTTGTTTGTTTGTTTGTTTATATACTCGTTTTTCAGTCGTTTCGGAATCCTCGTGACTCCTTTTGAAGTTTTCTTGTCAAAGATAACTGGACTGGTTCACCATTTCCTTCTCCAGCCCATTTTACAGATGAGGAAACTGAGACAAACAATTTTAGGTTTCAGTGACTTGCCCATAAACTTGATGTGGAGAATCACTTTCTTTGTACTTTATCTTTTATGCATTTACCTTTTCTCAGGCTTTTCCCTATGCCTGGAATTTCATCTGTATTTTACAGGAAGAAAAGCATCTAGAGTAGGAAGATGCCTCAAGGGGAGTTTATTCCGAGAAACTGAGGCCCAAGGAAATTAAGGGATTTGACCAAAGTCACCCTGAAAATAAACATCAGAAGCAGGATTGACCCAAAGGTCTCCTCTCCACCTGTTGAATTGTAACCCATTATTTAAAGCTCAACTCAAATGCTCCCCTCTCCAAGAAGCCGTTCTGGGTGCTGTCAGCCAGGAACTTCCCCTGTCCCTAAGGAATTTTACTTTGCCTGTCTCTATGAATGACCTTATTACGTACTGGCCTCTTCCCATAAGAGCAGAGCTCTAAAAGTAAGAGAATAAGTCTTTGGTTTTATTTAAAGTGTCAGCCTCGAGTGAAATGAACAGAACCAGAAGATCGCTGTACACTTCAGTGCTGTATGAAGATGTATTCTGATGGAAGTGGAAATCTTCAACATAAAGAAGATCCAACTCACTTCCAGTTGATCAATGATGGACAGAAATAACTACACCCAGAGAAGGAACACTGGGAAGTGAATGTAAATTGTTAGCACTACTGTCTATCTACCCAGGTTACTTACACCTTCGGAATCTAATACTTAACGTGCAACAAGAAAACTGGATTTACACACATATATTGTATCTAGGTTATACTGTAACACATGTAAAATGTATGGGATCGTCTGTCATCTAGGGGAGGGAGTAGAGGGAAGGAGGGGAAAATTTGGAAAAATTAATACAAGGGATAACATTATTTTTAAAAATTACTCATGCATATATACTGTGGGAAAAAATTATAAAAATAAAAAATAAAAAAAAATAAAGTGTCAGCCTCACTTTTTCTTCCAGTCATCAAAATCCAATGGCAAGTCTAAAGTCAAGGTAACTGGGGATGGCCCCATATTCAGAGGATGATCTTGATATCTTCAGTGTCTGACCAAGCTCTCATCTCTAAATGCAGCTGCCTTCGTGGCCATTGGAAAAAATTGCTATCATCCATCCATTCTGCTTCGAGAAGACTTAGGGTAAACATTCCCCTAACTACTGATGCAGTTGAAGCTTTTCAGTTACCCACTATCTTATTTATCTGCTGAGATGGTTTACCAGAGTGTGGCTACTGCCCATCTTACAGCTTCTTGAAGCCACAGGTGAGGATGATGTGACAGGTGGACCCCAAAAGTGGATAAGCAGCCCTGAAAACGACTTAGCAAGCCCTCAAACAAGAGGTGCTAGTTCTCCCTGAACATACAACACACCCCAGAGAAAGCCAAAAGATATTAAAATAGAGGGTAGTAGTACCCGTAAAATAAGGGTATTGAATTAGATAACCTCTCTGATTGCTTCCAGCTCAACATCCACACTCCTTGATCCCATGAGTCTTGTTATTAAGGAGAGACTTAACTTTGTGCCCAGGGCAAATTTAATTAGGAGGTGGCAGCAACTGGAGCTATGCAGAGGACAACCAGTCTCACTAGGAGATGGAGTAAAAAGTTCATTCTGTATTCCCTTAGAGATCGGGGGATTGTGAGAGGTGGGCAGACACATTTATAGAGCCCTAAAATAGTAGCTTGAGAGTGGTTGCTCTAGTAGCATGAACAATTATATGAGGTACAAGGACTGGTTGCAGGGAGGAGATGCCTCTTCATCTTACAGCCCTGGATACAAACACTCTGTAGATTACTTCTCTACTGGGGAGTTAAAAATATAACTAATGTAATGCATTGTCCCTTTAAGGCCCTTTAATCATATGGAGCATTCTACCAAAGAAAAGGTCAGAAAAAGTAATCTTTCATAAGGAAAATATTTAAACCAATTGAAAAAGATGTAAGAAATGACTACTGTAATTACTCTGAACATTTTGATGCCTTAAAGGAATAAGAAATGCACTTTAGTAGCAGTTATTAAAATGAAAAAATACACATTATCAGCTATGTTCTGAATAAATAGATTTCATGAAGTATTTTTTTTTTGTTGCTTTTTGTTTTGAATAAATTACTATTTATTGATAGCATGCTGTAGAACACTGTATCACAAAGGGCTATAACATTTACCAAAAAATATTTGGGGGTTAAGAGAAGAAATAGAAAGCATAACTAAAGAAAAAAAAATATATGTTCTGAGAGCCAGGAAATTTTCTGGGCTATGGTGTCTACTAGATAATATCAGAATCTTCGTTATTTACAGTGAAGAGTGACTACGAGATTTTGATGCTTGCTTCACTTAAATTTCTATTCTTCTTTGTGATTGCAGTGAGATTGCTTAAGTTTCCCCTCCTGGAACAAGGAAGGTTAGGAGGAAATGACAGTTAATCAATCCATTTTTGTTTATTGGAATTTTTTTTCTATTTCATAAATTTTGTTTGTCAAAGAGTTATTTTCTTTTTTCTATTTTGCCAAAACTAATTTTTTAAGGAGTGATTTTCTTCAGACAATTTCTGTGTTTCCTTTTCTAAAGTTTTCATTTCTTTTTTCTGTTTTTCTGTTAACTCTCTTTTAAAATTCTTTTTGAATTCTTCAAGTGAATCTTTTGAGTTGGAGAGCAACTCACATCACACGTTGAGGCTTTATCTGGAGGTGTTTTGCCTTTAATGTCTTCAGGGTTTGAGGTCTGTTCTTCCCTCTCTCCATAATAACTATGTATGGTCATGGCTCTTTTTGCTTTTTTGCTCATTTTTAAAGGTTGAGATCTGCTCTTAGAGCAAAGAGGAGATTGCTCCCAAGCTTCCTCTATAACAGTAGCTTTATACTGCCCTGTGGCCAATGTTGCTGAGAAGAGATTTTCTTCCCTGCTGAGTGGGAATGGCCAAGTCCCACTTTATTCTGGGATTTAGTGGCTCACTATTTGCCTTCTGTATTTGTGCTGGACGTTTCACAGCTAACTTGCTGATCCACTAGCTTCTGAACCAACACAGAATAACCAGTGCTGCTGTATTTTGGCTAAGAACCTCCCACTAAAATCCCTTGGCATGTGGAGGTCTCTCTGCCTTGGGCCTCCCTGCACTGGGCCTGTGCTCGACCATTTCCCCCATACCCAATTGAGACAGACCTTTTCTGAAATTCTTCCAAAATATCTTCTGCCCTTTAAGCAGTTTTGAACAGAAAATGAACTGCTATGAAAATATAAAAACTATATCACTTTATAAAAGATGTAACATGATTCCTCACTTTTATGTGAATACCTTGATAGCTTAAAGAAGAGCAAAATAAGGACTTTTACTTATTAAAATCTGGAAAATATGAGTATAAAGAAATAGTTTTAAAGATACAAAAGACCATTTTGGACCTTGCTAAGGTATTTATAGATTTTTAGATACTAGGTACTATAGTTTCTCAGCTCATTTATATATTATTGTTTTATTAGTTAAAGGTAGTGTAACAGTTAAAATTAAGATAGACTAAAGCACAGAATTGCAGATCATTTACCAATGAATAGGATCTTAACTTCTTCAACAAAGTTAAGACTAAATGATAATTTAGGGGAGTTTCAGAACAAAGGGGCAGGTAGGTATCCCAGTGGATAGAATGCCAGGCCTGCCATCAAGGAGATTTGAATTCAAGTCTAGCTTCAGATATTTGCTAGGCACTTAACATTGATTGCCTCAGTTTCCTCATCTGTAAAATGAACTGGAGACAAAAGTGGCAAATCACTCCTATGTCTTTGCCAAGAATAATGAAGAGTATGACTGACATAACACAACTCTAAAAGAACAAAGAACAGAATTTTATAGGTGAGGAACAAGTTACAATTGATGAAAAAAGTTTGACATGATAAATGGAGAAATCAAAATGATTGGTTATAGAGATGAAGCATGGGGGACAATGTGACTGATTGAAAACTGGTGATGAGAGACTAACAACAACCTCTTCCTAGGGGAATGTCTAGGAAATGTTCATTGTTTGAATCTACATGCCAGGTTAGAGATAGTGGACCAGAGTTGAGTGACAAACTAGGTATCCTTGAAGGATAGCTTGATAGTATTAAAAAATAGATAAGAAAAGACTTGCATGAACTGGTACTGAGTGAAATTAAGCAGAACAAGGAGAACTCTATAGACAGTAACCACAATATTATGTGATGATCAACTGTGATAGACTTGGCTCTTCTCAGCAATACAACGAAACAATAGACTTGGGATGGAAAATGCCATCCACATTCAGAGAGAGAACCATGGAGACTAAATGCTGATCGAAGCATACTATTTTCACATTTTTTATTTGTTTACTTTTTCTCTTTCATGGTTTTCCCCTTTTGTTCTGATTTTTCTTTTACAATATGATTAACATGAAAATATGTTTAAAATGATTGTACATATACAAACCTATGCCAGATTACTTGCTGTTTTGGGAAGGGGAGAGATAAAGGAGGGAGGAAGAACAGTATTTGGAATTCAGAGTCTTACAAAAATGAATGTTGGAAACTATCTTTATATTTAATTGGAAAAATAAAATACTATTGAGAAAAAGAAAAAGAAAAAAAAAACTAGACCAGAATCTCTAGTGTCTACCTGCTTCCTTTAAGGTTAATAGATTTCTTTGACAACAGACTAGAACATTAACAAGAGAACTAGATTTAAAAGCTTAACATTTTAAAAGCTCGCTAATTTCTGAACTAAGCTCAGAGGCAAAGAACCATAATTTTGGACAAAATAAATTAATTATTAAATAGGATCAGTTTTTTAAAAAGATACAGAAAGATATGACCAGCAGGATGAATACAGAGAAGCTTGGAGAGACTTACATGAACTGATGCTAAGTGAAATGAGTAGAACAAGGGGATCATTATCCACTTCAACAATGATACTATATGAGGATGTATTCTGATGGAAGTGGCTATCTTTGACAAAGAGAAGATCTAATTCAGTTCCAATTGATCAATGGTGGACAGAATCAGCTACAACCAGAAAAGGAACCCTGGGAAATGAGTGTAAACTGTTTGCATTTTTGTATTTCTTCCCAGGTTATTTTTTACCTTCTGAATCCAATTCTCCCTGTGCAACAAGAGAACTGTTCGGTCCTATAAACATATATTGTATCTAGGATATAATATAACATATTTAACATGTATAAGACTGCTTGCCATCTAGGACAGGGGGTGGAGGGAAGGAAGGGAAAAGTCGGAACAGAAGTGAGTGCAAGCAATAATGTAAAAAATTACCCAAGCATATGTTCTATCAATAAAAAGTTATAATAAAAAATACAGAATCAATCTAATTGTCTCAATATAAAACTAAAAAAAAAATTTTTTATAAAGGAGAAATATAATTAACCAAATATTGAGGGATAATTTTTAAATGGACTATTGATTTAATGGGGGAAATTTGGTGAATTGTTACTTTTTAAGTAAAAGGGGAGTCACTGAGAGTCAGAACACTATCATTTAAACCACTGAATTACAAGGGAATTACATGAGAGGAAACTTCGAAAAATAACAACACCAGCCATGTGTCAAGAAGGCTTCAGATGCTAGTTCATGTAGAGGTGATTGGAGACTTTAGTTTAAGTTATTGCTCTTCCATACCATCTAAAGCTTAAGGGATGTGAAGCTTTTCAGAAGGAGTTTTTCTTATCATACCCCTATGAGATAGAATAGTAGAAAGGGAAAAGATAGGTACTGCTGGTGCTTTGCTGTATAAGGAGAGCTTTCTAAGCTAATATGTCCTATCCTGAGAAATCAACCTGTGCAGTTTGCTGAGACCTCTGTTCTGATTAGACAATGTAGTATCAGAGTAAATGAATATCTAAATCTAAATCTAAAATTTAGGGAAAATCTAAAGAGTAGAGATGAAGATGGGGCAATCTGGTTGAGAAGATAGGATAGGATGGGATCAAGAGTATGTGTAGAAGGCTTTGACAGATATTAACAAACATTTTCTTATACAAAGAACAAATATTTTATATATGACACTATGAATTTTTATCACCTACATCTTGATTTTTCTTTTAATGTATGTATTAATTTTAGTTCCAACACTTCTTTATTTATTTTTTTTAATTTATTTTTTCCTTTTTTTTAATTTAGTTTTTTAATTTTATAATTATAATTTTTTGACAGTACATATGCATGAGTAATTTTTTTTACAACATTATCCCTTGTATTCATTTTTCCAAATTTTCCCCTCCTTTCCTCTACTCCCTCCCCTAGATGACAGGTAATCCCATACATTTTACATGTGTTACAGTATAAATCCAATTTTCTTGTTGCACATTAAGTATTAGATTCCGAAGGTATAAGTAACCTGGGTAGATAGACAGTAGTGCTAACAATTTACATTCACTTCCCAGTGTTCCTTCTCTGGGTGTAGTTGTTTCTGTCTATCATTGATCAACTGGAAGTGAGTTGGATCTTCTTTATGTTGAAGATATCCACTTCCATCAGAATACATCCTCATACAGTATTGTTGAAGTGTATAGTGATCTTCTGGTTCTATTCATTTCACACAGCATCAGTTCATGTAAGTCTTTCCAAACCTCTCTGAATTCATCCTGCTTGTCATTTCTTATAGAGCAATAATATTCCATAACTTTCATATACCATAATTTACCCAACCATTCTCCAATTGATGGACATCCATTCATCTTCCAGTTTCTAGCCACTACAAAAAGGGCTGCCACAAACATTTTGGCACATACAGGTCCCTTTCCCCTCTTTAGTATTTCTTTGGGATATAAGCCCAGTAGTAACACTGCTGGATCAAAGGGTATACACAGTTTGATAACTTTTTGGGCATAGTTCCAAATTGCTCTCCAGAATGGCTGGATTCTTTCACAACTTCACCAACAATGCATCAGTGTCCCAGTTTTCCCACATCCCCTCCAACATTCATTATTATTTGTTCCTGTCATCTTAGCCAATCTGACAGGTGTATAGTGGTATCTCAGAGTTGTCTTAATTTGCATTTCTCTGATCAGTAGTGATTTGGTAGTTCCAATACTTCTATGATTTATCTGTATCTAATCTTCTGCTCATCTTCTGCGTATTTTTAAATATCTCACTGATGCTCTCTTAAGTATCTTCATCTTTTTTTGGGGGGGGGTGAGGGGATTACTGTCACTACCCCAATCTTCCTCCCATAAGTCTCCCCAACATTCTCCCCCAAAAAGAAGCCTTTCATTGTTATAAATAAGTACTGTCAAACAATACAATTAACATACATTTTTCATGCACGAAAATGCTTGCCTTTAGTCCATTACTTCTCTGCCAAAAGGTGGCAATCTTTTAAAAAGGTTGAACCTAAGTTCAAATTGGGTCTCAGACACTTCCTAGTTTTGTGAACCTGGACAAAGTCACTTAACCCCAATTGCCTTAGCTAATAAGAATAATAACTTCATATTTTTCAAAATACAAAAATTATTTTAAACATTCACCATTGCAAAACTTTGTGTTCATATTTTTCTTTCCCTCCCCTCCACTTTCTCCCCTAGACAGAGAGTAATTCAATATAGATTAAACATGTGCAGTTCTTCTAAACATATTTCTACATTTATCATGCTGCACAAGAAAAATCAGATAAAAAATGAGAGAAAAAAACAAGCAATCAAACAACAATAACAACAAAAATACTAGGTTGTGATCCATATTCAGTCCCCATGGTTCTTTCTCTCCATTACAAGTCTATTGGAATTGGTCGGAATCACCTCATTGTGTTTCTAACTATTTCCTCTTCAATTTTACTTTTTTTCTCTTGATCCTTTGATCCACCTGTTTTCCTCTTAAGTGTATTGCATTTCTACACCAATGGTCCTTTTACTTAATGATGCAAAGATAGAATGGATCAGATTATAATCCTGTGAAGCTCAAAAGGTTGGGGAGTTATTGGTTTCCTTAGCAACTACAGTAACTAGCAGAGATCAAGAGAGACTATAACAGCAGTAGCTGAGCCTATCAAGAAGTCAGTCTTACAACTCTGAGATACCATACACACCTGCCAGATTGGCTAGAATGACAGGGAAAGATAATGCAGAATGTTGGAGAGGATATGGGGAAATTAGGACACTGACACATTGTTGGTGGAACTGTGAATATATCCAGCTATTCTGGAGAGTGATTTGGAACTATGCTCAAAAAGTTCTCTAAAATTGTGCATACCCTTTGATCCAGCAGTATTACTACTGGGCTTATATCCCAAAGAGATCTTAAAGAAGGGAAAGGGACCTGTATATGCCAGAATGTTTGTGGCAGCCCTCTTTGTAGTGGACAGAAACTGGAAACTGAGTGGATGCCCACCAATTGGAAAAATAACTGAATAAATTGTGGTTTATGAATATTATGGAATATTATTGTTCTGTAAGAAATGACCAGCAGGATGATTTCAAAAAGACCTGCAATGACTTACATAAACTGATGCTGAGTGAAATGAGCAGGACCAGGAGATCATGATATACTTCAACAACAATACTATATGATGATCAATTCTGATGGATGTGGCCATCTTCAACAATGAGATGAACCAAATCAGTTCCAATAATAATGAATTGAACCAGCTACAACTAGGGAAAGAACTCTGGGAGATGACTATGAACCACTACATAGAATTCCCAATCCCTCTATTTTTGTCTGCCTGCATTTTTTATTTCCTTCATAGGATAATTTTACACTATTTCAAAGTCTTTTTGTACAATAAAATAACTGTATGGACAAGTATGTATATATTGTATTTAACTTATACTTTAACATATTTAATATGTATTGGTCAACCTGCCATCTGGGAGAGGGGGGAGAAAGGAGGGGGAAAGTTGGAACAAACGGTTTTGCAATTGTCAATGCTGAAAAATTACCCATGCATATATCTTGTAAATAAAAAGCTATTAAAAAAAAAAAAAAAAAGAAGCCAGTCTTAAAAATGGATCTGCTTGACCCAACCCAGAAGCAGATTGATCTTTCAACTGAGACACTGCATCTACAAGAAACCAACTTAGTTGGAAAAGAGAGAAACTTCTTCATTAGTAACACTACATTCAGAAGTGAACTTTGAGAGAATGAAAGGTCTTCCAGAATTGAGTCATGAGGTACCCTTCTATCGAACACATAGTGTGTCTCAGTACTGCTGTACTTCAAATTTGAGCTCATTCCGCTCAGGGATATTGTGTCTGAGTAGAAGGAAGAGTTTCTCTTAGGGTGTGGGTTGCAGGAATGTTTAGGACCAACCACTTTAAACTTGACCCCACTCTCCCTATGGATGGAGTGGTTACAAATCTCACTTTTGGCAACATTTTTGCAATCTCTCTTTATGCTATGGTTTCTTGGTAAATATTCCTTCACAAAAGCTAATTGATGGAGAAAGAAGGAAAGGAAAGAGAAAAGTATAACTGGAGGGAAAAAAAGAAGGCAGGAAATGCAGAGTTAGTAATTTTAACTATGAATGTGAATGGGATAAACTTTCCCTAAAAAAGGGAAGCAGATAGCAGACTGGACTAAAAGCCAGAATCCTACAATTTGTTGTTTACAAGTAACCCATTTAAAGCAGAGTGATATTTTCAGAGTAAAGGTAAAAGGCTTGAGCAGAATGTATTTTTTTTTTAGAATTTTTTTTCCATAGTATATATGCATGAGTAATTAAATTTTGGAGCAGAATGTATTATGCTTTACTAAAGTAAAAAAAAGCAGAGATAGCAATCCTGATCTCAAATTAAACAAAAGCAAAATAGATCTAATTAAAAGAGATAAGGAAGGAAACTACATCTTAGTTTAGGTACCATAGATAATGAAGTAATATCAATACTAAGCTGTAATGTTCTTCTTTAAATTATAATTGTTCTCTGTGAGCAGGTTTCCTGGGGAGCTTCTGGAGCCAGCCTTAGTTTCAATTCAGTTCAATAATCCCAAAATGAAACCAGGAGTTAAAATCCTTTACTGTCTCTTTCCAAATATTATCTCCAGATCCTTTATTTTTCTCCTTCAAGTCTTGTCTCCTTCACTTGGGGCGCGGCTAGCTTTCTTAGAGGCCTATCTTTCATCTTGGTTCTCGGATGAGCTCTTGTCAGAATGTCTCCATCCAGCTTCAGGCTCTCATCTTCCCAATGTCTCCAGCCAGCATAAAGGTAGAAGTGGGAATGAATCAGACTCCGCCTCCGAGTAGGATTGTGGGCTTCTGTGTTGTGAATCTCTCAAAGTCCTCTTTGGCCCTGAATCTCCGGAAGTCCTCTCCTCCGAAGTCCCCTCCTCCGAAAGTCCCCAGAAGTTCTCCCGGGAAGTCCTCTCCTTGACTGAATCCTGGCTCTCCATCTCCTCCCAGTGAGCTTGTCCTTTTATGTGCTCTCTAAAGGTGTGAGTCTAATGTGTGGACCAATGAGCGAACTCCTTTAAAGGTGTAAACTCCTTTAAAGGTTTGAACTCCTTTAAAGGTGTAAACTAAGTACATAAATACCTTGTAAGAATTCTAACACTAAACATATATGCACCAAGTGGTATAGCATCCATATTCCTAGAAGAGAAGGTAAGAGAGCTACAAGAAGAATTAGCAAAAGTGAGGGATCTCAATCTTGCTCTCTCAAAACTAGATAAATCGAACCACAAAATAAATAAGAAAGAAGTTAAGGAGGTAAATAGAATTCTAGAAAAATTAGGTATAATGGACCTTTGGAGAAAATTGAATGGAGACAGAAAAGAATACACTTTTTTCTCAGCAGTACATGGAGCCTATACAAAAACTGACCATGTATTAGGGCATATAAACCTCAAAATCAAATGTAGAAAGTAAATGCATTTTTTTCAGATTATGATGCAATGAAAATTACATGCAATAAAAGGCCAGGGGAAAATAGACCAAAAATTATTTGGAAACTAAATAATCCAATCCTAAAGAATAAGTGGATGAAACAACAAATCATAGACACAATCGATAATTTCATCTAAGAGAATGACAATAATGAGACAATATACCAAAATTTATGGGATGCAGCCAAAGCAGTTCTTAGGGAACATTTTATATCTCTAGATGCTTTCTTTCATAGAATAGAGAAGCTTAGGCTTGCAACTTAAAAAATCCAACAAAATAAATAAACCTTTAGTTAATTCGATTAGAAAAAGGAAAGGAAAAAAAAACAAACAAATACTAGTATCAAAAATAAAAAGGGAGAACTTTCCACCAATGAAGAGGAAATTAGAGCAATAACTAGGAGTTATTTTGCTCAATTATATGTCAATAAATCTGATAATAAAAAAATTAAAAATCTGATAATCTAAGTGAAATGGAGGAATACTTATAAAAATACAGATTGCCCCAATTAACAAACAAGGAAAAAATAATTTAAATAGTCCCATTTTAGAAAAAAGAACTAGAACAAACTATTAATCAACTCCCTAAGAAAAAAATCTCCAGGGCCAGATGGATGTACATGTGAATTCTACCAAACATTTAAAGAACAATCAATTTCCTATGCAAAATATTTTTAAAAATAGGGAAAGAAGGAGTTCTACCAAATTCCTTTTATGACACAAACATGGTGCCAATACTGAAACCAAGTAGGGTCAAAACAGAGAAAGAAAACTATACATCAATTTCCCTAAGGAATATTGATGCAAAAATCTTAAATAAAATATTAGTAAAGAGATTACAGCAAGTCATCCCCAGGATAATACACTATGGCCAAATAAGATTTATACCAGGAATGCAGGACTGGTTCAGTATTAGGAAAACTACTAGCATAATTGACTATATTGATAACCAAACTAACAAAAGTCATATGATTATTTCAATAGATGCAAAAGAAACATTTGCCAAAATACAACATTTATTTTTATTAAAAACACTAGAGAGTATAGGAATAAATGAAGTTTTCCTTAAAATGATCAATAGTACTATTTAAAACCATCAGCAAGCATCATATGTAATGGAGGCAAATTAGAACAATTCCCAATAAGATCAGGGGTGAAACAAAGTTGTCCACTATCACCATCATTATTCAATATTATATTGGAAATTTTAGCTTTGGCAATAAGAAAAGAAAAAGAGACGAAAGGAATTAGAGTGGGTAATGAGGAAACCAAATTATCACACTTTACAGATGATAGGATGGTATACTTAGAGAATCCTAGAGAATCAACTAAAAAACTACTAGAAACAACTTACAATTCTAGAAAAGTTTTAGGGTACAAATAAATCCACAGAAATCATAAGCACTTTTATATATTACCAACAAAGTCCAGCAGCAAGAGATAGAAAGAAAAATTCCATTTAAAATAACTGAAGATAACATAAAATATTTGGCAATCTACCTGCCAAGGCAAAGTCAGTAATTATATGAACAGAACATAACTACAAAACACTTTCCACACAAATAAAGTCAGATCTAATCAATTGGAAAAATATCAAGTGCTCATGGGTGGGCTGAATGAATATAATAAAAATGACAATGCTACCTAAATTAATCTACTTATTCAGTGCTGTACCAATCAAATTCCCAAGAAATTATTTTACAGATCTAGAAAAAATAATAACAAAATTCATCTGGAAAAACAAAAGGTCAAGAATTCCAAGGGAATTAATGAAAAAAATTGCAAATGAAGGTAGCTTAGCTATACTAGACTTAAAACTATATTATAAAGCAGTGGTCATTAAAACCATTTGGCACTGGCTAAGAAATAGAGTAATCCATCAGTGGAATAGATTAGGTTCACAGGACAAAATAGCCAATGACTATAGTAATCTAGTGTTTGGCAAACCCAAAGGTCCCAGCTTTTGAGATAAGAACTCACTATGTGACAAAAACTTCTGGGAAAATTGGAAATTAGTATGACAGAAACTAGGCATTGATCCATACCTAATACCGTATATTAAAATAAGGTCTAAATGAGTTCATAATTTAGACATACAGAGTGATATTATAAGCAAATTAGAACAAAGAATAGTTTACCTCTCAGATCTGTGCAGAAGGAAAGAATTTCTGGCCAAAAAAGAATTGGAGTTCATTTATTGAACATAAAATAGATAATTTTGATTATATTAAATTTAAAAGTTTTTGTACAAACAAAACCAATACAGACAAGATTAGAAGGGAAGCAATAAACTGGGAAAACATTTTTACATTCAAGGATTCTGATAAAGTCCTCATTTCTAAAGTACATAGACAATTGACTCAAATTTCTAAGAATTAAAGCCATTCTCCAATTGATATTTGACATTTCAAAGGACATGAATAATTTTCACATGAAGAAATTAAAACCATTTCTAGTCATATGAAAAGGTGCTCTAAATCACTATTGATCAGAGAAATGCAAATTAAGATATTTCTGAGGTACCACTATATACATTTCAGATTGGCTAAGATGACCGGAAAAGATAATGATAAATGTTGGAGAGAATGTGGGAAAACCGGGACACTAATACATTATTGGTGGAACTGTGAATGGATCCAACCATTCTGGAGAGCAATTTGAAGCTATGCCCAAACTGTGCATACCCTTTGATCCAGCAGTGTCTCTACTGGGCTTATATCCCAAAGAAATCTTAAAGAAAGGAAAGGGACCCGCAAAAATGTTTGTGGCAGCCCACTTTGTGGTGGCAAAAAACTGGAAACTGAGTAGATGCCCATCAGTTGGGGAATGGCTGAATAGCTTATGGTATATGAATACTATGGAATTATTGTTCTGTAAGAAATGACCAATAGGATGATTTCAGAGAGGCCTGGAGAGACTTACATGAACTGATGCTAAGTGAAATGAGCAGAACCAGGAGATCATTGTACATGGCAACAAGATTATACAATGATCAATTCTGATGGATGTGGCTTTTCTCAACAGCGAGATGTTTCAGACCAGTTCCATTGATGAAGAGAGCCATCCATACCCAGAGAGAGGATTGTGGGATCTGAACGTGGTTCACAACATAGCATTATCACTCTTTTTTGTTGTTGCTTGCTTACATTTTATTTTCTTTCTAATTTTTTCCTTTTTGATCTGATTTTTCTTGTGTAGCAAGATAACTGTATAAATATGTATGCATATATTGGATTTAACATATTTTTTTTATCATGTTTAACATATATCAGATTACTTGCTATCTAGGGGAAGGAGTAGAGGGAAGGGGGAGAAAATTTGGAACACAAGGGTTTGCAAGGATTAATGTTGAAAAGTTATCCATGAATAAGTTTTGAAAATAAAAAGTTTTAAAAGTAAAAAAAAAAAATTTTAAAGCTAATTGATGTCAATTGGTTGATTAATATTGAGAATAACATACTAGATAGGGGCTCATGAGCATCAGCATTAGAAGACAGCCCTCAGACTTATTCCTAGAATTCTGAAGGGAGAAATAGTGAACCATCCCTTGAAGTTCCAATTTGCTAATGTGAGTAGGTATTGAAAGAATGAATCTTGGTGGAGGTGGTACAACACCCATATCCTCAATTATACTGGAAACCCTACACATAATATTAACTAAATACAAACATAGTCAATAGATTTCATGATAACCTCAAATAAAGAGGTGTATGTTCTGCATTTTTGGATAGTTGGTTAGGTTTCAGTGAAATTGGAAGGTGGACAATGAGAATGACATCTTTGTCCTTTACTGTATCATTCTTTGTCCTTTTAGTAGTGATTAAAAAAAAGAATCTGTGCCAAACAACCCCCATTTTTAATTCCTCTCAAATAAATGAGATATATTCATGATTTTTGATTCCTATAAGGGTTACCTGTCCATTACTAAGGATAATAATTTCTTCAACCTCACTGATCATGAGAAAAATCTTTAATTTCAGGATGATGATCCTTGTATTCTAAAAGCAGAAAAGGAGGGTAATGTGGAAACATGAAAGTTTGTCTCTTTCTGTTATTACTCCAGGTCTTAACATTACTGAAAAAAAGGGGAGACTATAAGCAGATTAGAGATTGTTAACTTAATATATTGTAGAAAATTATTTTTTCTTATAAGAATCCTTTCTGCCTTTAGGCAGAACAATAAAAAGTACCTGCTCAGCATACTGCTTATTTTTCCATTTAATTTGTGATATTCTTTCCTGGAATGTTCCACTGGCACCCTATTCTGCCTTACTCATATTTGTCTTTCAATTCTCTACCATCTTATTTATCCTGCATCTTCTCAATTCAGTGTAAGTCACTGAGTACTTCTGTATGTACTCAAATAATGTAGATATAACACCTAATGGAATGTCTATAGTCTGATTTTTTTCCTCATGGCCACAAGAAAGAGAGCTTTGCCTTGAATAAGCTTAGAAATCTAGAGCACTGAGTCAATTCTACAATTCAATAGCCATTGACTAGAGCTGGACCAATTTACTGGGACAACAGTAATAATTAATGACAATTATATCATTTCAAGGCTTAGAAAGCACTTTTCCTCACAACAGACCTGTGAGATAGCAATGCAAATTTAAAAAAAAGTTTTTATTGATATTTTATGTCTTACATCATTAGAGTTATCCAAAACTATTCCCTTCCCAGAGAAAAATTCCCTATAGCAAATAATATTTTTAGAGAAAAAACCCCAGCAAATTGATTAATACATTGAAGAAATCTAAAAACATGTGCAATGTATAACAAACATGGAACTCCATACTCACAAAAAGGTAGTTTGGAGATGTCTTTTCATATCTTTTCATTGAAGTCCAATTTTACATTCACTTTTGATTGTTATATGTGTAGTTCTTTCCACTTACAATATTGCATTTATTGTGTATGTTGTTTTCGTTGATCAGTTTGCTTCACTCTGCATCAATGCATACAGATCTTTTCATGTTTCTGTTTTCATTACACATTATTTCTTATGGCACAATAATGTTCCATACATTTATATACTACAATTCTTAGTTATTACAAAATATGTTGCTCTAAATATTTTAGAATATATGGGAACTTTCTTTTATTAATGGATTCCTTGGAGTATAAACCCAGTAATGGAGTCTCTGGTTCAAAGAGCATGGAAATTTTAATCACTTTATTTACACAATTTCAAAAATACTTTCCAAAATGGATTAATTATCTTACGATTCCACTAATGATATATTAATGTGCTCTTTCTTCCATAACCCCTCCAACATTGACTTTTTTTTTTAGTCATTTTTGCCATTGGCAGGTTGTGTATTGATTGTTTTGGTTAATATTTGTCTCATTATTAGTGGTTTGGAACATCCTTTCATATAGTTGCAAATACTTTACAATTCATTTGAGTAATATTTGCTCATTTTCTTTGATTATTTATGTATTGGGGAATGGGACAAAGCAGATTTTTAAATCCTCATTTTATAGATGAGGAAGTTGAATTTCATAAAGATTATCTACAAACTCTGAACCTAAATCCGCTGACTTCAAGACTAATGTTCTTTCTACTACCTTTCAGTGACTTGCCTGATGCTCCAATTTTCAAGAGATCAGAAACAAACATTCAGAGCTCTTCATTAAAGAGGAACAACTCAGAAAATAGCTATCCCTCTCACCTAGCTCTTTGTAGTTTGATGATTAGATCATCAAAGGCAGCAACTGACATGCTGGGTATCTTCTCCAAATCAGGAAGAGAGAAAGTAAAAGAGATTTCTACAATTGAATCAGTACTCTTTATTTTACACCCAAAGAAAATGAGTCACAGAAAAAAAAAAAAGTGATTTGCCTAGTCTTACAGATTGTACAAAAAAAATCTGATTCAATCCCATATCATCTGATCTCTCTCTCTCTCTCTCTCTCTCTCTCTCTCTCTCTCTCTCTCTCTCTCTCTCTCTCTCTCTCTCTCTCTCTCTCTCTCTCTCTCTCTCTCTCTTTCTCTCTCTCTCTCTCTCTCTCTCTCTTCTCTCTCTCTCTCTCTCTCACACACACACACACACACTGAAAAAAAAGAAAAAATACAAAGGTGAAAAATGAGTTGGGTTTTTTTGAGAAGTAATAAAAAAGGAAGGATAAAAGAGAGTTTGAAATGAAGGGAGAGGCAGAAAAGAAACTAATAAAAGTTCACCTACTTATCACTGAATTGATAGAACCAAGTCTACAATAGTTGATCATCACACAATCTTGCTGTTGTTGTATACAATGTTTTCTTAGCTCTGCTTGATTCACTCAACATCATTTCATGTAAGTCTTTACAGATTATTCTGAAATCAGCCTGTTCATTATTTCTTATAGAACAATAATGTTCCATTACATTCACACACCATAACTTTTTCAGCCATTCTGCAATTGATGGGCATCTATTCATTTTCCAATTTTTTGCCACCACAAAAAATAGTAGCTATAAATATTTTTGCACATGTGGATTATTTTCTCTCTTTTATGATCTGTTTGGAATACAGACCCAGTAATAGCACTGCTGGATCAAGGGCATGTACAGTTTTTTAGTCCTTTGGGCATAGTTCCAAGTTGCTCTCCAGAATGGCTGGATCAGTTCAAAACTCTACCAACAATGCACTAGTGTCCCAGTTTCCCCAAATTACCCCCTCTAACATTTATTATGATCTTTTACTATTAGTTTAGCCAATCTGATAGATATGAGGAGGTACCTCAGAATTATTTTAATTTGCATTTCTCTAATCAATAGTGATTTATAGCCTTTTTACAATATGACTATAGATGGCTTTAAATTTTTCATCAGAAAATTATTCATGTCCTTTGACCATTTATCAGTTGGGAAATGTCTTGTATTCTTATAAATCTGACTGATTTTTCCATATAACTTAGTGAGACAGACACTGGCAGCTTTCTGCTTCCCTTCTAATCTTGGCTGCATTGGTTTTGTTTATGCAAACCCTTTTTAGTTTAATATAATCAAAATTATCCATTTTGCATTTCATAATGTTCTCTATTTCTCGTTTGGTCATGAATTCTCCCTTCTTTAAAGATCTGGCGGATATTCCTTCCTCTCCTAATTTGCTTATAGTATCACCCTTTATGTTCAAATCATATATCCATTTCAACTTTATTTTGGTATAAGTTAACCTACTTGTGAACATGGACACATGAACAAACCCTTTTCCAAAGCCATGTCCCATCTTCCAGGCTTAGATTCAGAAAGAGAAAGGCCCATTTAAGGGAGAGGGAACTAACATTTCCTTAATACTTACTATGTGCCAGGCACTTTACAAATTTCTTATTTGATCTTCATATCAAATCTCTGAGGTAGCTGTTATGATCATTCCCATTTACAGTTATGGATGGGAACCAAGGTAAAAGTATGTATGTCCAGGGTCACACAGCTAGTAAGTGTACTTACTAGCCTCCTGTAGGAGACCACATTTGAACTCAGGTCTTCCTGATTCTGTGTCCAGCATCCCATAAGTCACCTAGCTGTCCTATTAATGCATCAGTTCTCTTTCCTTGGGTGTTCACTTGGGTGTTCAGGGGCCTTCTATTGGCTATTTTTAATCATTTTTCATCAAAGAGCATTTTTCATACCTGAGTTGTTGGGAGCTGGAGGGCAGGAACTCCTACAGACAGACTAAGCAGACCACTAAAGAAACAACTCACCTTACAACCCAGACAAGAGGAGGTAGTGAAAGTGGGAGATCTAGCTGTGGATAGGGACTTGTGGTTTCTGCTCTGTTGGCTCCGAATTTCTTCCTGCTGGCATTTCCCTTGAGAAACCCTTCAGTATAAAATCTGAGACTGGTGTCTCCTTTATATTGAAGACCCCTGAATGGGGAGGAGAAAAGTGACATAGCCCTTTGACTGCAGTAAGTAACCCCAACTCATATCCACCTCCCTTGAGGTAGTGAGAAACATCGCTCTGTAGGGATAGTTTCATCAGTGCCAAATCTCCTTGGAGACCAGGGGGTCACTCCTTGGTTTTCCAGCTTCCCCACTCAGCCTTCGGTTCCCCTGGGACAAAGCCGGCTTCCTTTGCTCCTCCCCTTCCCCCCAGTCGCATCCCCCGATTGCCTCCATCCTTTCCTCCAGGGCTGGAGCTGCGGTGGGGCTTCCGAAGCAGCCGGGCTGTGGAGGTGTTAGGGTATTATTGTATGAGAAATAGCGGCAATTTGGGGCTCGGAGTTAGCTCGAAGGAGCGGCAATAGCTGGTCACTCCAGGACAGGGAGCAGAATGGAACGAGGTGTGGACGGATTTTTAAGTTTCCCCTGCAACACGAATGCTTCGGCTGCCCTGGAAAACGCCAGTGATGTGAGCGGCAACTGGGAGGGTTGGCAGCCCGAGGCAATCATCGTACCAGTGCTTTTCGCTCTCATCTTCCTCGTGGGCACGGTGGGGAACACTCTGGTCCTAGCTGTGCTGCTGCGCAGCGGCCAAATGAATAGCACCACCAATCTGTTCATTCTCAACTTGGGTGTAGCGGATCTCTGTTTCATCGTTTGCTGCGTACCCTTCCAAGCGACCATCTACACCCTGGACGGGTGGGTGTTCGGCGCTCTGCTTTGCAAGGCAGTTCACTTTCTCATCTTCCTCACTATGTACGCCAGCAGTTTCACATTGGCTACCGTCTCTCTAGATAGGTGAGTAATAGCGGTTGCGGGAAAATAGTGGAAGAGATTTCAAGAGCTTTCCTCCTTCTTGAACCCCGTCTCCGGGAGGTCGAGGACCAAGACGGAGTAGGTGGAAGGGGAAAAAAAATAGAAATAGGGAGGGCGAATACAGAGGAAGGAGGAGAAACCAGAGTTAGGAAGGCAAGGAGGAGAAAGCAGAAAGAAAGATTAGGTTTAGAATAGATAAGTATCTGGGTCTGGGTTTAAGAGTCATAGTTCAGGCAATACGCTGCTTAAAAGAACCCCTAGTGGTCTCCATAGGTGGAAGACCAAGGTTGGTGCAAAAGAAGGCACAGCTCCGGAGCAGCTGGTGAACTTCAAGTGTGTTCGTAATTCTTTAATTTAGTCTGTGGCCCTGAACCTCTTTCAAAAAGTCCTTAGAACCGGGACTGGCTGGAGCTGTGGGTTGCCTCACAAGATAATGAGAAGAGAGGGCATATTCTTCACCAAGTTTCTGGGGGTGTTGGTTACCCGGAGCTATGCTGTGGGCTGAGTGAGGGAGCAGCATGGAGGGACTTAGGGGCTTCTCTTAATATCCTGGTAGGAGGCTGAAATAGAACTAGAACCTTTTCTGAAAAATGGATCAAAGGAAAGGGAAAAGGGGATTGAAAAGGGAGAAAAGGTTGCAGAGAACCAGGAATTCTTGACGAGGAAATCCAGTCCGAGGCTCAAATATTCTTCCCTCTCCTCGGGTCCTCAACTTTCCTTAGGATAGGTTCCCAGAAATATCCGCTTGCTACCATGGCATATATAGTTCAATTACAACAAAACCCAGATAGTTACGGGTCCATTTAGGACTCCAGCTTCAATGGGAGTTTCACTAGACGTTAGCAGAGTGCCGCTGTTCAGAAGACTTAGAATTATAGGCGGCTGCCTCAGATATCTCGGTAATTGGGACATTCTATGGATTTTGGAACTTATCAGTTGATTGGAAGAACTGGAACATGGGTTCCATTTTTTATTCCCCTTCTACAGTGCGAAATGCTTCCTTTTTTTGTAAACTTGGGGAAAATTATGTAACAAGTCACTTGTTCTAGTCAGCTATATTGGTCCATTTCCTCTAAGGGGACCTTCAAATAATTCATAATCAATCAGTCTGAATGGATTTGTCTTGTGTGTCTTTGGGAACAATATGTAGAAATAAGAATTCCCCTCACCTTCAAGTCCATGACCATGCTCCCCACCCTCACCCCCATACTTCATCAGCCCCCTACACTGACTTCTCTCTTTATCCTCGGAAGGTATCTGGCTATCCGCTACCCATTGCACTCCCGAGAGTTGCGGACTCCCCGGAATGGGCTGGTAGCCATAGGCCTCATCTGGACACTGGCGCTGATTTTCTCGGGACCCTACCTCAGCTACTATAGTCAATCAGAACTGGACAACCTGACCGTGTGCCATCCCGCCTGGAGCGCACAGCGACGTCGAACCATGGACGTCTGTACCTTTGTCTTCAGCTACCTGCTGCCGGTTCTCGTGCTTAGCCTGACCTACATTCGAACCCTGCGCTATCTCTGGAGGACTGTTGATCCAGTGGCCGCCACTCTTTCCGTATCCAAGCGCTCTAAGCGGAAAGTGACTCGTATGATAGTCATTGTGGCTACGCTCTTCTGCCTATGTTGGCTGCCCCATCACGCCCTCATCCTCTCCGTCTGGTTTGGCCACTTCCCTCTCACTCGAGCTAACTATGTGCTGCGCATTCTCTCCCATCTAGTTTCTTATGCCAACTCCTGCGTCAATCCCATTGTGTATGCACTCGTCTCCAAACACTTCCGAAAGGGCTTCCGCAAAATCTGTGAGGGGCTATTGTGCCGAGCTCCTCAGCTCGTCTCCCATCGTGTAAGAGTTGCCCCAAATAGCTCTTGTCAGGGCAACCTGCTGGTTCATGACTCTGTAGCTATGATACCTGTTTGCAAAGTGGCTGATCCTACCATTCTGGTTCCTGAACATCCTCCGAGAGATTCAGTTTTGAACCCTTTACCCAGCCCATCCTGGAGAGTAGAGAGCGAGCGAAGGCTCCCTTTGCCCTGTACCTCCTCTTCAATGCGATAAGAACTGAATCTGTAGAACAGAGAGTTTAAGAATGTGATTTGAAGCAACATTGTTCCATGATCAACTGGGATAGACTTGGCTCCTCTCAGCCAGGCAATGATCGAAGACTGTTCCAAGGGTTTTATGATGGAAGATGCTGTCCCATATCCGGAGTAAGAACTATGGAGTCTGCAGATCAAAGAATAGTTTTCACTTTCTCTTTCTTTCTCATGGTTTTCCTCGCTTGTTCTAATTCTTCTTTCACAGAATAGCTAATGTAAAAATGTTTAACATGATTGTACATGTATCACCTATATCAAATTGCTTGTTGTCTTAAGGATGGGGGAGGGAATTTGAAGAGAAAAAATTTGGAGCTCAAAATTTTATAAAAATCAATGTTGAAAACTATCCTTAAATTAATTGGAAAAATATTATTAAGCATGGGGGGATGCTCTTTAGTAGGGGGACTGACTGGGAGGGAGCAGTTAAGAGATATTGGTTTTGGTGTTAAATTAAGCGCTCAAACTGCCTCAATGTTATATATTCCTCCTTTGTCAACGTGGGGGGAGGCCAGACTCTGGAATTAGGGACGGCATAGAAGGAAACCCGGGAATTATAGAGGTTTGCCCATCATCGCACTATCATTTTGTTGAAATAATTCCTTTCCTCAACCGATGAGGTTCGGGAACTTTGGAACTGAGATGTCAGCAATTGTCTGGGACCTAAGAAATCAGGCGTCTGGGCAGCCTGTAAAATCGAAAACAAAAAAAAAAAAAAAAAAAAATGAGTAGCTGCCAGGAAGTTCCGGGGTGGAAGAGCTGGACTAGAGGCCACTTCAGGCACTTGGTGGGTCTCTAATAGAGTTAGCTGAGGACAAGTAGTGCCCTTAGGTTAACAGATAAAACGGGTACTCCCTAGCGGAAATCCTGCTTGCACTGGCTAACCACAACCTTTCCCTCCAGCTATTGGAAATCATTGGGCAGGCTCATTTAAGATTATTCCAAATAAGTCTCAGGCCAAGAGGTGTTCGACTCTAGATCATTTTCAGCAATCCCTTTTCTCCCCAGGGTTTGGAAAGTTTCATGTGAAGCCCAGGTCTGCAAAGTCTGTGCTGATCTGGAGTGAAAGCTGTGAGTAGTCCTAATGTAGGCACTGCATTACTAAAGAACCATGGTTAGAAGCGGCGATACCGAGGCTTGCTTTCTGCCTTTGCAACTCGGAACTCCTTGGCTACTAGTGCCCTCCTCTCTCAGAACGTCGTTTATAGGAAGGATATGCACGCTTGCCAATAATATTTAAACCACATCCAACCCTTTTTTCTACCAGGGATATCCCTGCGGCTCCATGGAGCAGAAGGCAAAAAATGTGAGTACCTCAGTTCCTGAACACTATATTAGGCCCAGGTGAAGGGGAGGGTAGCTGGGGAGTTTAGGCTTAGGGACAGGTGCAGGGGCGGGCGTGACTGGCTCTGGGCTTTGTTTTCGGCTATTTGCGGAACTGAGGGAGGGCAGATGAGCCCAAATATCCTTTGCACTGGACAGCGAGCTATTGGACCCAAGTAAGAGCAAGTGCGGCTCTGGAGCTAAGGGCAGGGGGCGACCAAATTGACGTCAAGTGGTCTTGACGTCAATTGATCTAGTCCGGATCAGTTTTAACTTATCCCTTAGTGCCTTTGCAGAGCCTTCCTGATGGCGATTCTGCAGCTGCTGCTTGAGCTCTCCCTCCTTGGGTCCGGTATGATTAAGTCCAATACCCCTTCTTCCCGACCCTTCTCCCCAGAGTAGAACTATCCTTGCTAGGGATATAATCCGACCCTCTGTCACTAGTTCTCCAACTACATTCTGAGGAAATGGGAGGGATCAGGTATTTGGGGTGGCCAGGTTAACACCATCAAGCCTCTCTCCCCCTCCCCGCCCCGCCCCCCCCCCCCCCCCCCCCCCCCGTCTTCACCTTCTATTTCCACAGCCTGGATGCCCCTAGCTTGCCTAGACTCGCTCTTGGCGACTGAGGTCAGTCCTCAGATCCCGGATAATGGGAGTGCGCCTCTGCTCGTTGACGTGCATGTGTTTGTGTCCAATGTCTTCGATGTGGTGAGGAGGGCCGTAACACTGGGAGGGAGGGTGCCAAGAGCCTAGGATGTGTTCTGACTTGTAGCCTCCTTGCCCCTGAAGTGATGATGCTGCCCTTTCCTCCCCTCTCCCTAACAGAACATCTTGCAGTATACAGTGTCCTCCGCACTGCTGTTGAGACTGGTGAGAATGGGTAACATGGTGGGGGACGTGGACCCATTAACAGGGAGAGGAAGGGGCGGAAGGAGGCTATCTTGGTTGCTGGATTGCGGTTTAGGACGCAAATCAGGAGCGCAGGCTTACAGCCAGCCACTTTACTGTCTTTGCTAATAATAGGACTTCTGCCACCTCAAGGAGAACAGGAGGTGGGCAGCTCAGCCTTACCCCTCTTTTTTAGTCGTGGTTTGACCCTCACCTGTCGTGGCATGAGAGTGCAGACCCACGGAATTCCATCACTTTGCCCTCAAACTTGCTGTGGACCCCCGATCTTACCATCCGAGAAGGGTGAGTTGGGATACGTGTCCCCAGGCTATTCCTGGCTCTTCTCCAAAATCTCCCAGGGCAGATCCCTAGTCTGTTTCAAAAGCCTGTCATCTATGCTTAGCGAAATGTCGGTTGTGACTTCCAAGGAGCATATATGGAGGGGAGAACAAGGCCATTAGATTTCCCCCATCTTCCAACCTATTGCTTCGAGTCAGGATGGAAGCTGCCAAAAGGAGAGCCTGGCATTCTGGTGTTGGGTTCCTTTCCCTAGTCTCTCTGTAGAATGGAGGGAGCACAATCCACGGGCACGGGTAAGCAGAAAGGGTTTCGTGGAGCTCTACACCGCGGTCACCACCAAGACGAACTGCGACTTTGAACTTCTCCGCTTCCCCAGTGACAAAAGCGACTGCAACCTCAGTTTCTATGCTTTCAGCAACACAGGTATAGGGAAGTGGATGGGAGGTACAAGAACGAGTCCCAGAGAATTCACTCTTGTACTATTCTCACTGAGCCTCTCAGTTTGAGTTCTTCAGCCTTGAACTGTATTTTCCTTGATTTGTTTCCCTGGGTTGTGCTTAAGACTTCACAACTAAAAACAACTCCCCTGTTTAGCTCCCCAACATCAATCTACTCAAAACTTTTCATTTGACTCGGGATCAGTTCTCATGTTCTGCCTAGTAGCAAAATCATGTTCTTGTTAGCTTCACATCTACCTAGAGGTTTGGTATTCACCTGTGTTCCATTATCCTCCTAGTCATTTCCATCCCCCCACCCCTTTCCCTGTCAGAGTTTTAAACTTTAAAGGCCATTAACTGTTCCATGCTCTCTGTCCTCCCATCCTCGTTTTTTTTGTTTTTGTTTTTTTGTTTTGTTTTGTTTTCTGTGAAAAGCAAAAGCATTGCCTTGTTAAGAGTAACAGGACAGTATGGAGATCTTTGATATCATTTTTTAAAAGAAATCATTCCAGTACTATGGATTAGGATGATAACATAATGGTCATTCAAAATAATTGTAATAGCTTCAACAACAAAAACCCTTTTAAGTAATTATATTAGTTGCTAACATTTACATAGCATTTTTAAGTTTGCAAAGCATTTTACATGTTATCTCTATTGATCAGCAGCACTGTGAGGTAGGTGCTATTACCATCCCCATTTTACAGATACCCTCTTAAAAAAAGGGGTGATTCTTGTAACTCCTATTCTCTATAGAGCTTTTCCTTAATGTCCATGATCTTGGGTCATTTCCACTTGTGTTCTCAAACTCTTAATCTTTCAAAGCAAGGGCCTATTAGGACCTAGGGATAAGCCATTCCCTTCCTCATGGTTTACCATTCCTTCTTTTCCCAAATCCCATACAGTTGAAGAGTTGGCATTTCATCCCCATGCAGTAAATGAGATTGTGAGTGTGAAACGGGAATATATGGTTCGAGGCTTAAAAGCTCAGGTCCCAGACCAGCAGCTGGTACCTTGCTTCCAGGTGACGGTGAGTAAGAGTATTTACAAAGCTAGGGGAGGGGGAGAAGAGGGAAGTAGAATGACAGTGGGACCATTCCTTTAGTATACACTGAGGAACTTAATGGCTGTACCGGTCAGGAGTACCTGGGAAGAGCAAAGTATAAGGGGAGAGAAGCTTGAGTCATTTACCAGGGGCAGGTGCTTTAGAGTTTCTTGAAAAACTCTTTTTCTTCCCCTAGCTAAGCCTAGAGAATACGGCTGTAAAGACAACAATGGCCTTGGTGGTACCAGGGGTGGCAATACTCCTGGCAGATATATGTGGCAGCCTCCTGCCTCTGAAGGCTACTGAGCGTATCTCTTACAAGGTGACACTGCTGCTTGGCTACCTGGTCTTCCATTCGTCTTTGGTGCAGGCCCTTCCCAGCTCTTCCTCCTGTAATCCTCTCCTGAGTAAGTCCCTTCATCAGCACGAATGGGAATTCCACTTCTCTGATGTCCCAGCTCATCCCTACCTCCTTTCCTTCCTTACTCCACTGTCTGTGGCTTCTTGTTCTCACAGGTAATCTCATCTACCTGAGAACTAAACTATAATATCTATGAGACTGCATCATCAATCCCTTTGTTGTCCTTGCCCAATCTCTAACAAGTCTCATCCAGAGATTCTTTTCTATCAGGAAGAGAAGATTGTTGCAACTATTTAAGCTCAATATAAAGAAACTTCTTAACAAAGACACATCTAAGAAAGAACAGGCTGCTTCAGATAGTGGCTCTCCTTCGCTAGGTATCTTCAAGGTTAGGCTGGATGATCACTCATTAGGGGAAATTATAGAAGGAATTCTTTTTGTCAGAAACAATTAGACTGGGTGTTTCTGAGATTTTAATCCCTTCTGATTCTGCTCTTTCTCCTTCCAGTTTCCTACTTCACAGTGCTACTGATATTACTATCCCTCAGCACCATGGAGACCGTGCTGATGTCTGGCTTGCTGGCTCGAGGCAACTTCAGCCCAAAAAGCAGGCCAAACCCAGCTTCAAGAGAAGTGTTAGACACTGCCAACCCAAAGCCCAGATCTGAAGGTAGGCAAAAGCAATCCATCAAAGAGAAAAAAAAAGCCTTAGAATCATATTTTGGGAACAGTCCTTGAGCCCTACCCCAGTCAAAGCAGGAAAGTCTAGCACCTCTAGTTTTCCTTAAAATGAAACAAATACTACTTTTTTCTGAAATACTGGTTCTCTTTCTAGTAATGAAGTAGACTATATCTGGACTGCTGAGTTTAGTGGGAAAGCACTTGATATCCTTGGGTGCCAGAGAGAACTCACTTCTGAGGTAATACCTAAACCAGTTTCCCTAAGGAAGCTCTTAAAATAATACCTGAGGGCTTTCTTGTCTGGATACAAACACCTAGCTTCAGAAAGACATCTGTGGCAGTGATTTTTTACTCAGATATGTGATTTTTGTTCCTGGAAAGTGATTTAACTCTGGAACCTCCTCCTCCTTTACCAAAAAAAGAACAGTCTGATCCCTTGTATTCAGCATCTTTGTTTCAGGGGAGGGTGTTGCCATATGAAGGGCAACTCTCACTTTGTGTTTCTCCCACAGAGTCCCAAAGGAGAGTTGAGGGGCCAAGGAAGACTTGGGTTGAGGCTATGGACCATATCTTCTTGCTGATATATGCAATCATCCTCGGATGCAGTCAAATCATTTTTGTCATAGTTTGGGTCTGGTGGGAATGCAAGTCTGACCCACCTCCTGCTACAGATATTCCCCATGGGGGAAAACCTAAGATCTAAAGGGATAACACCAGAAATTGGATTCAAGATTCTCAAGAATTAAGAATCTAGACAAATAGAGCTCAGTTTTCCAAAGCTGAGATCAAGGTTATATGACAAGGTCAACTCTAACTCACTAGTCAGGAATATCCCTGGCCCCTTCCCTCTGTCAGCATGCCAACACTAGAGAAATAAACCATTCTGTTGAAGACTGCATGTAGCTCCATGCTCTTGGGACTGTTCTCTTCAGGGCAGGCTTGGGTACCCCAAAGACCTCCATAGCTTTTCTTCTGCCCATTTCTCTGTAAGCCTTGGACCACATCTAGCTATCTAGGTAGGCTGAAAAGGAGCATCTGACTCAGGTGGCTGGATTAAACAACTTATCACATGTTGGGGGTAGGTCATACATTTCCATTCCTGCCTTCCCTCTCAAAAGGGCCTTTGTAAAAACTCTCCCAACCCCAGTTTCCATGGCTTTTTTTTTTTTTTTTTTTTTTTTTTTTTTTTTTTTGTCTAGACTCCTTTCTCTCCAAAGAAGAGCTCTCTAGTGTGGTCACATTAGCAACAGTATCCTTGATACTACCCGACTATTTTTCCACCCCCACCTCTTCATCCCTTTGTGTCCAGATTATCTGCCTGATCCTGAAGCATGAGGTTATTTATACTATGGCAAAGAGAAGACAAAAACACTATGCACAATGAGAGAGGTTCAGTCCATAGAGTACACGGGGGGAAACTATATGGAAGAAATGGGTTTGTTTTATGTCCTCTTGCTAGGGGGAAAGCAGTATGGTACTGACAGAAAGAATAAAGAGATAGGCTTCCTCTAATGTCCTAGAGTGCTCATGATAATTAAAGGAGAATGGAGAAATGGAGAGTAAGGATGATACCTGTCACCTCTTAATGCTTATTGCTAAGGTGAGGGAAAAGGGTGGAAAGCACTCCTTCTGATCCAAGGCTATAGAGGCTATGCCTTGGGATCACAACCCTCTCTCTTCCCCTAAATGCTCTTGACTCAGAACTCAAGGAAAGGTCAATTAGGCAGGATGACCTTTACTTTATCCCTCAGCCACACTTAAAAGTGAGGACTGGGATTCTACCAAAGCCACTAGAGATGGGATATTCTCCCCATACATCAAGCCTACAACAGGCAGCTAGTACTCTGCTACCCTTTGTCTGCCTTCTATCCTCCTTCCCCCAGAGATAACAGAACCATGATGGGAAAAAGAAGGGTCATGGGCCCAATTAAAGCAGGGCTGTCAGAAGGAAGCAGAAATGGAGAATGAGAACTCTAAAGAGAGGTCCCTGCTCCAAAGGACTTCAAACTCACTCAGTCAAAGAGCAGTATGAACCCTGGTTTATCTATCTGATAAAGGGGATAAGGCCTGCTGGGCATTACGGAGATGCCACAGTAACATGGCAGAATCAGGCTGAAGTGTCAAACAGGCGCTCGATCATGTCTGCCACCTGCTCCACGCGGTACTTGATGTACTTCTCAGGATTCTTGGTGAAGGGCACGCTGGCATACCTGCCCAGGCATAGGATAATCAAGAAGGGAAAGGGCTGCTGTAGAGCTCCACCCCCAATCTAGGATTTCAGGATTCCCAGCTGGAAATTTCTGGCTTTCGGGTTTAGCACAGTGGTGTGCTCACCAAAAGTCCCAGGGCAGAAGGTAGGGACAATGATTTTCCAATCCCAGCCCATCTCCCTATTCCCTTTTGTGGGGACACAAGCTGAATGGGCTAAATAAGAATACAAAGCTTCAGCTAGGAAGATTGGGGCGTAGAAGAGGAAATAAAGAGGTCCTACCTGTGTAGGAAGGCCCCATAATTCTCTTTGACAATGGTTTTCTGAGCTTGGCGGATCTTGTCTCTCTGCTCAGTGTCTGGAATGGCCCAGGCCTTCTGGATCTTGCAGAGCTCCTCGAGGCCATCATTGAAGCCCTGCAGGGAATATGGAAAGAGGAATCAACTGAAAAATGGTACAGTGACCATATGATTTTTAAGTTCATATAGCAGCACCCGCTGAAAAAGGAGAGGGTTGGGTTATTGCCCACCT
This sequence comes from Sminthopsis crassicaudata, assembly GCF_048593235.1. Lineage (NCBI taxonomy): Eukaryota > Metazoa > Chordata > Mammalia > Dasyuromorphia > Dasyuridae > Sminthopsis > Sminthopsis crassicaudata. The sequence goes on from NC_133620.1 coordinate 337,059,386, forward strand.
TAAAGCGCTCCTTGATCATCTGCCGTTCCTTGTCCCGGAGCTAGAGAAGAGAGAAAACAGATAAATTTGTTTCACTGTGAAAACAGACTATCTTCCCTGTCCAATTTGATCACTCCCCAAATAATCAGTCCTCAACTTCCTTCTTAGTTCAGGTTCTCATCCTAATGAAAACTCTTAAGAATTCATTACTTAATTATAATTTATTACAACAAAAACATAAGGAAACATGTCATCTTGTAATGTCCCCTTGGTATCTTTTGTTCTGATCTGGTTCATGCCATGCTCTGTCCAACTAATGATTGATCAGGGTGGATCTAAACATTGGGGATCACATTGTTTTATTCTTAGGAGCAAACAAAGAGATTAAAATTCACTAATCTTTGCATCAAATATCTCTGATAAGGATTTGGTATCTAAAATACACAGAACTCAAACACAAATATATAAGACCAGAAGTCTTTCCCCATTGAGTAAGTGGTCAAATAATACATACAATTCTCAAAAGAACAGTTGCAAATGATTAGCATAGGAAAAGTTGTTCCAAATCACTAACAAATGCAAATCAAAATCACTAAAGTTTTGCTTCACCACCAGCAAAGTGGCAAAGATGAAAAAATGGGAATAGTTAATGTTGAAAGGATTGTGGAGATAAGTATACTAAAACTAATTGCTCATGGAGCTGTAAATTAGTATAGCCATTTTGGAGTTTGGAATTATACTGAGAAAGTAACTAAAATATCCACCTAGAAGTCCCATTGCTAGACAGAACCCCACGAAAGTCAAAGACAGAAAAATCCAATATATACCTAAATATTTAGAGCAATACTTTTTGTAGTGGCAAAAAACTGGAAACAAAGTAATGTTCATCAATTGGGAATAAAGAATCAAATTGTGTTATATAAAAACAAAGGAAAAATGGCAAACTGGTGCAAAGCGAGAGAAGCCAAACTAAAGCTATCTCCACAAGGACCTCAATAAATTTAAGTGGAAAGAACAAGAGAAGCATTAAGATGATACATGGTCTACAAGAAGTGGGGAACCACAGGAGTGGAACACTGCATGTGCAAACAGGCTCTGTATTTTTTTCCCTCCTCTTTTTTAATTGCTTATTACAAGCAATGGGAAGGTGAGAAGGTATATTTGTAAATCAAAGTGATTTTAAAGGCACACAATCAAAAAATAGCCAAAAAAAAAGTTAAAAGAAACAAAAATAAGTGAAATATATTGATCCAGGTTAAGCAGACCCTAGGCATCTAGGTACCACAATATGAGTCAAATGAGGGTTGGTATAATTTTTCTGCTCAGGAGCCATACCTTGGGCTGCACTGCATTAGTCACTCATGCTGCTTCTAGATATTCTTCCCAGAATTCTCTCTGGGAGAAATGTTCCAGTTCAACCATACAGCCTCAATCACATGCCTATTTTACATTCTAGCCTGGGGGGAAAATCCCTTTAAGTTTCTGTGCAGAGAGATGAAGTACTCCCTGATTAGCATACATTTTCTCTCTTACTTACCTTGACTCCTGGTTGGAATACAGGTAAGTTCTTTTCAGAAATGTAGTCAGTTACCTTTAGCCAACTGTCAAGACACAAGAGAAGGAATAAATACTAAGAGAAGGGCATAGAGAAATAGACTCATAGCCCTTAGTCTTTTTTTTCCTGATTTAAAAATCAGGTATATGTGGAGAAAATGTAAAAGTGGAGTTGCTAGGAGGGAAAATGATGTCTTTTCATTTTTTTTTTCCTTTAATTTTGGTTCAAACAAAACTAAAAAGCAATTTTGGGGCTTTTTTTTCCTCTTGGAACTACAAAAAATAAGGAACATAAAATGTTCAACAAATACTAGAGAATATGATTCTAAATTATAGCCAATTAAAATAGCCAAATATTTAAGAAAAGCCTTGGATAAATTATCCTGGAAGACAGCAGAGAACAGAGCTGTCTGGCTTGCCAGACATAGACCTGCCAGGAGACAGGAGAAAGAGAAGAAGGAAAGGAAAAAGGGACATAAAGAAAAGGTGAAAGAGGAAGGAGAGACAGAATGAGACAGAGGCTCAGAAAATTCATTGACTCAACCTTTGTATTTCTCTTTCTCATCTCTGCTACCCTGTGTATTTCTCTATCTTAATTATCTCTAATATGATCTGTATGTTAGTAAACTTTGTGTAATGCTTTGTTAGGCACTTGGGCTATAAATTACTCCAGCCCTTTGAAATTCTAATTAGCTACTTTATTTCTGTTCACAGTTCTTCAACTACTCCTATTCTTAAAGCTTTAGAGGTTCAGTTCTAAGCAAAAGTCAAAAAACATGAGTCTATTTGGCCACAGAGGGAATATTCTCAAAGTTTCAACATTAGAAGTCAATCTAGTATCATCTCAAAGTGTGATGAAACCAAGTATTGAGTCAGAACCGAGAGGCTCCACTTCAGAGCAGCTGTAGAATTCCCATATGCTGCCCTAGCATAAAAGTTAAATAGGAAGTGTGAAGAATCATGGTACAGAACAGCACAGAAAAGAATGGGGGAGTAGGTAGTGGGGGAGATAATTTCTCTGACCTGCGCTGGTATGTCTGGATCTGCTGTTCAATGTGCTCTCGATAGGAACGCTCAGCTGTCTTCTGGGTCACTGCAACTAGGTGGATGAGTTCGGACCTTTAGAGCAAAGGGAGAAAGGGACTACTTTAGCTGCTGTCCCATGAAGCCTTATTACAATAGCTAGAAAGTAATCTTTTATTATTATTGTTATTTATACACACACACACACAATATACATAATATTATATGTATAATATACAGGCAGGAAAAACTAAAGTCAACTTGGGGACCCAGTTGAGAATTTGAGAGAAAAACCTTCAACAAAATCAACTCTGTCCAATAGAGGCTTTTCCTCCTCCTCACTTGTTATGTACAGTAAAAGCTTCAAAAACCTTAAAGAAGAAAAAAAACCCCAGGAAGATTAAGGGCTAGAGGGACCACACATGAGAGCATGGAAAAGGGCAGAGCCATGTGAATGGTGCCTGGGTAGGGGGAAGGGAGATACTTACTTCTCCAGGGACTTGAGGATGTAGTTGTAGTTATTGTGCAGGAAGATGGCCCTTAGAGCTGGGTCTTCATAAACCTTGGATTTACTGAGTAGGTTTAGCTGCAGGTTACCGAGAACTTTACCTAAAAAGAAAGGGATAGGGCCAAACTTGGAGGGCCTGACAACAAGTCAGGGGACTCACAAACCAAATCCTTGCCCATGATTCCCCAGCAAGGTCAGGCTAGTGCAGCCCTGCTTCCTGTCATATTTTAGACCTTGCTATACTGAGAATTATCATTTATCTGGCTTCTTTTAGGCTTTGGAATAAGAAATCAGGGTGCAACCTGAACAGGTGAAGGGTGTACAAGGGAAGGAGAGGCCTACAAGGCCAAAGGCCCAGGAGCTGATGGGAACTGAGGAGGTCGGCAGAACACTCACAGATGTAGGTGCTTAGTAGCCGCTTGCTGAATTCAGAGTTATAACTGGTGGCAGAGGAGCTCGTCTCTGTAAAAAGAAAAGCCTTGGATAAATTATCCTGGAAGACAGCAGAGAACAGAGCTGTCTGGCTTGCCAGACATGGACCTGCCAGTTTGCAAGGGTCAGGGAAGAACTTCAAAGGAAGGAAGGGAGATCTCAAGCTGGTCTAAGTCTTCTCTGCTCTACTGAGCCCTTTATCAGGGATGGTGGGGAAAGAACTGAGTTCTGGAAACAGATATGCTGGTACATCCAGAGAATATGGCAAGTGTAAATGCTGGCAAAGCAAGGATGTAAAAATAACTTCTCTCTGGACAAAGTAAGACAGGTCTACTCATCCCGCTAGAACTGGATCCCAATGGACAAGACTAGAAAAGGGTTCCTTTCTTCCTCCCCACTGTGCCTTCCTCATATCCCCTTCTTCATCCAATCCCCCTTTCAGATATCATAAAGTTCAGGGTCTAGGAGAATAAGGGTAGGAAGTGGTGAGGTCGCAGGTAGATGAGAATGTGAATGTAGTTACTGGACAGGGGAAAGACAGCAAGGTTGCTATTGGGATGAATTCCAACCCAAACCAACTATGAAAGAAGGAATTTAATCTTAATGCGTAGAACTTCCCCATAAGAGACTTGAGACCCTCCCCCCTCCAACTTCCACCCACAACCTCAATAACCACCCCAAACTCTGTCCTGTTGATCAGTTCAGAATTCCAATTGCCCCTACAGGGAGGAAAAGGGATGAGGAGCCAGATTCCCACTGCTTACCTCGGGGGTCTAAAGGAATATTGTATGTGTCCCCCAGGACTACGAAGTTAGAGGCAGAGTGGATAGAAAAGGGAGACGAAGGAAAAAGGAAAGAGAAAACAGAAAGATGCAAAGTGCAAAAAAAAAAAATTAGGTTAGAAACAGTGATCTCATCCAGAGAAGCAAGCAGACATTCATTACCTCAACACAGACAGGGCAGAATATACTCTCTGCAACCAGGGAATAAAATGGAACTTCACACAGCTCCACTCCTAGAAAACTGAGAATGGGGAGATTCCTGGGAGTATGGGAAAGACCCTCAAAAGCTTCCTTACCACCCCTGCCTCCCAAGCCATGTCATGACATGTCTTTAACCTGGTTCTGGCTTGGGGGGCCTGGAAATAGATGCTGAGGGAAACACATCTCTTTAGGCACTGAAAGGGCAAACTGTCTAAAGCTGTTATAAGCAGAACAGGTGGATAAGACAGAGGGAAGAGTAAGGAGAAGAGGTGGAAAAAACATGGAGGCAGGCAGGACCATATGAAACCCTCTGAGGAAATGTGATTGTTACTGCTAAAAGCCAAGAAAATTATAGCAGTATCAGGACAGGACACTCAGTCACTCTTCCCAGTCCACAACCTTCCAGGCTCTTCTGGCTTCCCATTCCTCATTAAAACTGCTTAATTGTGCCTTTCAGAATTTTTCATATTGTATAAATTTTGAGCAAACACCCCCCCTGCTCTTTCCCTCAACCCAGAGATGCCTAGAGATGAAAGCCCCCTGGTGGACAGAGCCCGAGGGCAAGAGCACCCAGCAGGAGAGCTGTGGCGCAGTGAGACTCCTCAACTGAAAATGGTACCTTGTGAGGCCAGCATGGCGCCAGCTGTTTCCTGGAAGTCTAGAAGCTGCTGAAGAAAGAGGATGGCCTAAACAGAGAGAGAATAGGGTCAGAAAAAAAGGTCAGACTGATAAGAGTTCAAAATCCTGCCTGCCTAGCTGCTCCATCCCCCATGTCTAGGAAAGGGCAGTTACTGCTCCCCTCACAAGACTAACCAAGATGAGTACTGGCCGAAGGCTGCAGAGCCCAGGACCCCTCCTCCCTGGGGCCTGCCGTGCAAAGGGACAGCAATGAGCTGTTAAAGAGACCTAGCCCTGCATAATACTCCACAAAGGCAGGACCCTCCAAGCCAAACGTTCAGAATGTCCCAGCATCAGACTCGATCCTCAACCACAAGGGTTATCCCAGCATCACCTACATTGCTTGTGAGCTCATGCACAGTGCCATCCTTGGGCATGTTGTACTCCTTGTCGGGGTCATTCTGTGAAAATAAGAATTCCACCATGTGAAATTCCACCATGCAATTAGGAGGGGCTGAGACCTCCTCGGACGGCTTCCCCTAGCAGTTTTCCCTCCCTTCTCTTGCTTCCTGGGCCTGCTGGTAGATGGTGACCAGGCCTGCAAGAGCTGGGAAAGTCTACCTCACTTCCTCGAAATGGGGCTCTGAAGCCCCAACCAGGAAAAAGGGCAGGGAAATGTTAGACAAAGATTTGCTAGCTCCATAAGGGTTTCAAAAAGGGGTCTGGAAGCCAGTCCTGAGGAAAAAAGGAAAATATCTGGAGGCATGTTCCAAGCTGGCAGCAGAGAACCACACCTCCCTCTGTCTTCACCTAATTCTGTAACATCTCTCCTTCACCTTTGAGCTCAGCTGAACTCTCTCCACACAAGGTCATTCAGATGTCCCCAGCCAACTTCCCACTCAGGACTTCTGCCTTGGTCCAGAAGGAAAGGTACCTTGATGTTATCCGCAAAGTCCTCCAGGGCCTTGGCACCAGTGGTCTCCATAGAGGTGATGAGTCCTGGCAGCTTGTTTTTGGTGCTGGCAGCTGTGCCCTGTGGGGATACAATCAGGAAGTGCCCATTGCCCTCCAGCAGCAGTTCTGGGGAAGCCTGGCTCAGCTAATTGCTCCTCACTCCACCCTAATTCCCTCTGGGCTCGGATGGCATTTATACTTTTCCTGTCTGTACAGGCTCCCACATGCCCAGGGCTATACAGAAAATGGGTGGAAAACTGAAAAAATGGAATGGAGGATAGGGAAAGGTTAGCAAAATAGAGCAGAAAGAATGTTGGTTTTAGAATTAGAAGATGTGGATTCAAATCCCAGTTATGACACACTCAAGTAATGGTATGACCCTGGACTAGTTAGCTCATATTGAGCCTCAAATTCCTCATCTGTAAAATGGGATAGTAAAAACTTCAGCTACTTGCAATTAGGGTTGTTGGGAAAATCAAATGACATATATAAGTACTTAAAAAAAAAAAACTCCCAAATTCTATCTGATATAATAAACCTGTATCAGACATTCATGTGCCAGAAACCATACTAGGTTCTAGGGACATGAAGATTAAAGAAAATAGTCCCTGCCCTAAAGAAGTTTATATTCTTTTGGGATGGGGAACAACATATGCAGACAGAAGTCAATGCAAATAAAAAAAAATAAAATAGACACAAAGTTTTTTTGCGAAGTGTGGGGATGGGAGTGGAATGCTAACTAACAAGTAGGGAGTTCAGGAGAGATCTTATGGTAGGGGACGGACACATATGACTGAAAGGTATTCCAAGAGGTGCCTTCTTACACCTTCCTCCCCTTCTCACACCGATCTAGTGATGAAGATCCTGGCTGTTCCTCACAGGACACTGGTCTATTACCTGTTTCCCCATGCCAAAGGGCTCCCCATCCCTGGCTTCCTTCTGGTCTCAACTAAAGTCCCACCTTCTGCAAGAAGCCTTCTCTAGGCTTCCTTAATTATTAGTGTCTTGCTGCTAAGATAAGCTCAAAGTCATCCTGTATTATCTTGTTTGTATACAGTTGCTTTCACATTGTATCCCTTATTACACTGTGAGCTCCTTGAGTGCTGGGACTGGGATTTTTTGCCTTTGTCTCCCCAGACCAGCACCTAGTAGGCACTTAATATATGTTGTTCACTTGGCTTATAAGTGTATATGGAGAAGATTTAAAGGAAAAGAAACATGGAGAAGCAAAACTGAGGTTGAGTGTGAGATTCCTGCTTTTCTTGCTTTCCCTCCATAATCATCTCCTTGCCACATACTTGAAGTACTTGATCAAACTCGGGCTTGGTTTGTTTGAGGTGTCGTAGGATGGGGAAGACTGTGAGCACAGCTGAATAATCATGTCGGATGATGGCCTTCCGAGCAACTGACACAATGTTCTCTCCCTCCATCATCAGTCCATCCAATGCGTCCTAAGAGGAAGAGGCCAGAGGGAGGCAATTCAGCAGGGTTCACTGAAGAAAGTCAAGTATCCAGATAGGAAGGAGACAGGTAAAGTGGGAAGTGAGACACATGCTGTTGGGGACTGGGGCTGGGTGCCATACTTCCAAGGCACGGGAAGTACGGAATTCAACATAGGTTCTCTAAGGGTTCAACAATGGCTGGGGTATATAAAGAACTATGAAAAACAACCCCATTACAAGCTTCAGAAAATCTAGACAAGTTTCTGTCCATAAGTAAGCATGAATGAGACTGGTAAACAGGGACCCAGAAGAGTCATGTAGAAGCAAAGCTAGGACCTGGATGAGGGAGTCAAAGGTCTTTTTTTGATGATGTTCAGGGATGATATCCGTCAGCAGTTGGTACTCGCTCTGTGCCAACTTAACAAAGGCACTGACGCAGTGGATGTATGCATCAATTTCCATATCCAGCATGTCATCTCTCCCTGTGGGAATAGCATGGCCCATGAGCCACTGGCATGGGGAGCAACTTCTTTCCAGCCCAGGGTTCACTCTGGAGTGTGAGTTACTCCCTTCCCCACCCCAGGCCTTTTGCCTGCTGCCCAGACCAGCAACATGAAGAATGAAGTCAACCTGCCCCCTATATCTGGAAAATATATGGATATTGGGTGTAAGGGAACCAAAAAATTGGGGAGCTTCATTTCTTTCCTGTTAACCCTGACCATAGACTGAAGCATATATATCTAGAACATCTACATCCTATAAAGGTACAGAAAGGAAGAGATTCCGCAATATCCTTTTTCAGAAAGGCAAGACTGGGTCCTACCCAGCTGCCAAGTGCTAAGGACCATGAATGGTCTTGGCCAGGGGTGGCAAAATTCATTACAGGGGAATTGCACACATTCTTTTTTCTTACTCAAGAAATAGTGTTTTTTCCCATAGGCTGATCTCCTCCTAGCAGTTACCAGGAGGACAAGCTTCAGGAAGAGCACTAGCATGGCTTCTCCCAGCAACACTATTACAAGAGATGGCAAACATATTGCCCCCAATAAGCCAAGTGGCCAAAACCTGACAAAATATACCTACCCTCCAATCAAATATAATGGAGAGGATAGGATCTTCTGAAGCTAGAAACTCAAGGGAGGAGAGAAGGGATCCCAATATTAGCAACCAGCAAGAGCAACAGCAGCATGGCCCAGGGATAAGCCCTGGGCACTCAGAGCTGGGAGAGGGAGGCAGAAGTCTATAGGACTCAGGGTTAGGACAGCTGACAGACCCAAGGGATTATGGTCATATTGAGAATGGCTGCCATCCTGCTCTATTCCTGCCGCCCAGTCTCCCCGTAGCTCTGGCTTCTTCTCCAACTCCATCCCAGGTCACTGAGAAGTATCTTTCCACTCTCCTGAGGCAGTGGTACCCCCATCTGGAGGGTGGCAAACAAGAACTACAGCCAAAGAGAGAGGACAGTAAAGGATAAAGGCCATCAAAAGCCAAGGGGTTCAGCCAAGATGTTGGCTGGGAGATGCTGCAAAGGAAGCTGTCGGCAGCTGGTTATGTGGGTGTGCCACAGTACTCACCGGCCAATGGCCCGTGCTTGTCGTTCAGGGCCTCGGACAGATGCTTAACTCGGAAATCATGCTCGTGACCTAGCGATGTTGGCCGCACAAACACAAGCAGCGGTTTATCCAGGGGACTGAGTGAGCTGTCTCTTAGGGGTAGGAACCCCTCAGTCTCCAGCAGAGCAACACTTGATAGGGGGATGGGGAACAGGGAGACTTGGGAAAAGGCTCTGAGCCCCTCCTATGTCTCAAATTACCATTGGAACAGCCTTTTCAAGCCTGACCAGCAGTGCCCCATGGAATCCCCTCTAATAGTTAAGTCTTTCCTATATCCCTCCTAGCCTGGAGGCTAAGAGGGAAAATCCGAGCATGAGGAAAAAGGGAGTTAGAGAAAGTGGAGGCACTCTTAACCCCTAAGCCTAAGGGAACTACTTTGTCTCTATCCCACAAGTCCTTTATAAACATAGTAAGAGGAAACTTCTCTGCTATCCAATAATGTTGCTGCTAGTTGATTAGGCACACAATTCTTCTTGGTGCTACCCTGGCAGAGGGACCCCCATTTCTGTGATAGAGTCAATTCTGCTAAGAGCATCTTACCAGGTGGAAGTGGGGAGAGAAGCCCTATCCAGTGATCTGGTCCCATGCAACTGTGTTTATCATTCACCTCCCAAAGGGGCCTGGGGTAGTGTAGTCCTGCATTGCCAATCTGAATGTGAAAGGGCTGCTCCACTGGCAGAGAATTTTTTCTTGAGTTCAAACAGAAGGAAATAGGAACAGACAGGGAGGGAAAGGGCAGGGTGTCCTCCGGGAGGGCAGAGCTGCCGTCAGCCAGACAGGTCTAGACCAAATGTCAGGAAAAATGACACCATGCCAGCTGAAGCCAGTGTAATGCCAGTCTACTGCAATTCCCACCCATGTTCCCCTCTTATCATTACTACAGAAAGAAGGGTTGCCTCCAAAGCCCAGGGAAGGGTTGGGGGCCCCAGAATGGTCGGAGGCTCTGCCCTACCACATGAATAGGATACATAGTGAAGGAGTGGGTAGAAAGGAGACGGAAATACAGGGTGATTACCTTCCAGAGGAATGAGGTTAGAACCCCCCTTTTTCCCATCTAGACCATGCTGAGAATACTGTTTCAGAAGGTTCTGAGCCTTACGAATCGTCCCTGTCACCAGAGCCACACAGAGAGAAGACAAGAAGACCTAGGAAATGAGTGAGAGAAAACAGCAGCAGCCCTCCACCAGTCCCAAAGGCCCACAACACCCAGCCTGACAACAGTAAGCATGCCCAGGACACACCTTCACCCAGAGTGTTCCTGCCATTTCCTAAAGGTGGCATCTTAGGGGTATGAGATAAGGGAAGGAAACTCTTTGTCCCAAAATCAAGCCCCCAAAGTCTTAGGAGCAGACATTATTTAAAGTGTCTCTTGATCCTAGATCCTTCTGAAACTGGGTAAATTTTAGGAGGCAAAGCAGGCAAGGGAGAGAATCTGGGCAGAACTCCATCATGAGAGACAGAGAACAAGATGCCACTCACTGTGACTCTTTAACTAGAGCAGGCCCAGTGCTTGGAAGAGTAGTGTTACTGAGGAGCTGCTCTCTTGCCCACCTGCACTAGAGATAGTCAGCTGGGAGAGAACCATGTGGGCCAGATCTCCCAGAGGAGGCCTTCCTGAAAATCTGGAGTAGGCTCTACTTGAAGCCAGCAGAGCCGTGGCTTAATCCCCCACACTCTAGAGAGAGTTCTGTGAGCATGCTCAGTGCTAGTCCTCAAGATTCAAACAGAAAAAGGGAAGCAGAATCTAGGAGTTAGTGAAAAGGGTTCAAGCATCCTTGGAATAAGAAAGGCCAAGGTCGAAGGCAGAGAGGCCCAAAGACCAACCTAGCACTGGCCATGGACCTCCCTGGAGCAGCAAGTCACTGAAACTGCCCAAAGAAACTTGGAAAAAACCTGGAAGCCAAGAGAGGACCAAAACAGAAGCCACAACCTGGGAAGAGAAAGGGGGTCCTGAGAAGTGGGGTACACATTCTTGGCACGGGAGAAAAAAAAACACAACAGTTAGTGTCGGGTTAAAACAACACAAACAATATCATGAAGCCAGCAGTTTCCTGGGTCAGACATTGCTGTGTGAACAAGACACTCCAAAAAGAAAACTTTGGAAAAGTCAAATAAAATGTTAAAATGAACAAAGCAAACTGATGAACAAAACATGGATATGAGTAGGTGAGGAAGGAGAAAGGTTCAACTCCTATTTCTTAGATATTTCTCTTCTTTCTCCCCTGCAGACTTTTCTTCCTCTTTGCCAACTTTGACATCCTATACTCTGGAATCAGAAAGCACATGTGATGGGCTCCTAGGTACTGACCACTCCCCCATTCAGGGATGTTTAGAACAACTCGGCAATACCCTTAGTTATTAAAAGATCAACTCTGCTGCCTTTGCTCAAAGTCTATTGCCTTAGATCCTCCTCCTCAACAAATAGTCATACTGATGAGCCAGTCAGAATCAAGTCCAGAACCCAGAAGCAAAACAACTAACTGGGAAATAAACTGAAATGTTAATATGGACCAGGAAACTGGAAACTCATTAGAGATCCACCAAGTCTAGCAGGCTCAGAGGACACAGCTGGCCATCTCTGTTCCTTGCTCCAGCTCCTCGGAAGCCGGGCACATAGTTCGTTCCACAAGTGTGGTACCAGTGATTGCTGTCTCATGACCTTTCTGCCTCCTTTCCTCACAGTTTAGAACAGCTCTTGGGTACTACTACTTGGGATCTTGGGTATGCTCTGGAGTTTCTCCTCTCAAACTACAAACAAGTCAAGAGCAGGTTATATTCCCATTCTGGTAATGGAGCCATGTCACTACTTCCTGCGAAAGTCTGTCTCTAAGAAGGATGGAAAGCTATCCAGAATAAGTAAAATCAGGGTTCTAAGAGTCTGATAAAGAACGAGAGCAAAACACACTGGGGGTGGAGTGGGGAGGCAAAGACAGAGGATACAAGTGACCTAGAGGCCTGGGATTTCATATCCCCAACTAAATCTATCTTTGTGGGGGAAAAGAAGGGAGATGTGACTTCTGCATGAGAGGCCTGGCTCCAATGCTGTCAAAGACATGGTTGCAATACTTCATTAGTACATTGTTTAACTGCTTGCAGCAGATACCCTGAGAGGTTGTCCTGGGACAGCTATATGGTAGGAAGGGAGGGAAGCAGGGACTTGCAAGCTTGAAGTACCAAGCTGCAACTTCCTAATTTTTCAGATCAAAACCTGGGCATTGATTGCCATGCACCAGTTTACTCATTTTATACTGAACAACAAGTATTGTAAAACTGAAGAAGAAGAATCTCTCTCTCAAGTGTGAGAACTGAGCCTCTCACACTCAGTATGGAGGTAAGGTCAATAAGAAGTGAGATTGGGGGATGGGTTGAAGTCTTAGGCTAAGCAACAAACTTGTAACACACAAAGTTCTTGTGAGAGTAGCATTTTCTAAAACTTAAAATACTATATAAATGGGAGATATTGCTATTATTTCAAAATTTACTGTGGTAGGAATGATTAAGAAAGGCTTCCTGGTCAGAAATGACAAGGCTTGGCACAGCATTGATTTCCTGGAATGTAGATGGCTTAGGACACAGAGATGATAAGAGAAAAAGAGGGGAAAAAAACAAAATAGTAAACTGACCCCTTAAGATACCAGTGATTTCATATGCTAGTCCTTCCCTAACTTTTTTCCTGGAATCCTGCAGGACAAAGAACTGACTTTGAGATGTACACTAAAGGAAACTCAGTTTCTTCCCAAGGGGAATTCAGTATGCTCTGTTCCCAAGAGCATCTTGATGGAATGATAGCTCCAATGATATTCAGAGAGAATTGCCCAGCTTCAGAAATGACAGCATTCCTAAAAACACCAAGTAGATGATGGGGGGGGGGGGGGGAGGGAGAGAAGGAGGAAGGCAGCCCAATAACTCATGTTGTGTTCTACTCTCTTTTATAGTTTCTAAGATTCTCTGGATTCCCAGAGATCTTCTGGCTTCTGCTCTGAAGAAGAATTATGTAAAACCAAGTACTTCAGGGTGGGAGTAGGAGGGTATAGAGGAGGCTCTCACCCTTTTGCTCCATCTTAAGTATACAGACACCTGCTTTTTTCCTTAGGTACTTAGGAGCCACCACAAAGACAATCTCCCTACGGCTGTTGTAGCAACTAAGTCACCTCTCCTAGCCAACACCACTGAAGGAGGAATTCATATCCTGGTAGAGTAGGGAAGTTGAAGCCTTGTCCTCTTAGAAGAGTCATAATTAGGGGCTCACCTGGCCGTTTGACTGGTTTTTTGGTGGGTGTGTCTTTCCTCTTATTGGGAATAGCAGGAGAGTAAGGAACACCAGAAGAGGAGCTGCTTTTCCGAAAGTGTTCTTTCAGGCCCTTGATTGAGCGGTCCAGCTGACTGGAACGGATCTGATAGTAAACATTCATGAAATCTGAGGAGAGAGAGAGAGCAAACAGGCACAGTGTTTAGGGACCCTGCTAAAGGTTTTTTTTAATACAGTATCTGCCTACCTTCCTGGCCAGATGGCCAAATCTCTCAAGGTCATCCTGCTTCTCAGATGGCCCACACAGCCCCAAATACAGAGCCAGTGACTTCAGCCTCCCAATGCAGAAAGATCTGCAGCAGGGTCTGGACAGGCTCCCTCACCTTGGTTCCTCCCATACTCCACCAGCCAGCGAGAAATCCGAATCACGTCTTGGAGCACACTCTCAGAGAGGTGCTCCAGGGTCATGTCATCCTGAGCCTCCATTTCATCATCCCCACTAATCAGGTCCAGGATGAGCACAGGGGAGACGACCTTACTGTGCCGAGTCATCAAACTTCGGAATTCAGACTCCAGGGACTCTTTTCCACGCTCAAACAGGAACTTCTACAAGGAAGAGGAGAGTGTTGAATTCCCTAGGGTAAAGTGAGCCATATTCATTTCTGTATGGAGGCCTTCACAAACGCCATTTGTGTTCTTTCCCCATCACTCTGCAAATCAAGTCTTTGTGCAGCTCCCTCCCTCACTACAGAGAGCATCACACTGACTCAGACATGACATCCACCCTGCTCAGATGCCTTCTGCTATGAAAAAACATGGTTCCTCAGGTTCCATTTACATACAAAAAGACAGATATAGCAGGGAATCAATAATGTTCTCAAGGCTGGCTGTTAATTTACATTTGCCGTTATGTTATTTTATTCATATTCTTACAAATGGATTTATATTGTTTCCTGGAAAGCCCTTTGAGGGCAAGGACCAAATCTCTGCTTTTCTGAGTGCTTCTCCATCCCTCCACCAGAACTACTACAGCAATATCTGAGTGTCAATACTGACAAAATCCTAAAAGACATAGTGAAAGCTCCTCTTGACCAGTGGTGTCAAACTCAAACAGAAAAGGGGATCCTGTGGTTATGTATCACTTAGAAAAACTACATGTATTATCTATTTTTTATTATATTTGTATTTTGTAAAACACTTTCCAATTATATTTTGACTTTTTTTTGCGGGAGAGGGGAGACAAATTTGATACCTTTGTTCTACATCGTACACAAAGACTGTATAAAAGCATGAAAGACTTCAGAAAAGACCCAGAGGTTGATGGCTGGAATTTGGAAGGAAAGTCTGAGAACTTGAGTGAGAAAAAAAAATACATCTTTATTTTCACTAACCTCTGAATAAAATTTAGCATTTCCTTCAATTATAAATGGCAACAAAACATTCCAAGGAAGGGTTTTCTAGGCTTCATTAGGAGAAGGGTCTATTACATCAAAAAAAAAATTAAGAACCCTTGATCTGGAACAAATCTTCCTTCATTTAATTAATAAGGAGACTGAACTCCAAAACAGTTAAATGACTTGACTAAATTCACATAGACAGAAAAATAAAGCCAACATTATAACTCGGATCTGTGAGTTCAACTTCGTGTTCTTTCAGGAGAAAAAAATCACTCAGAAGACATAGAATGGTTGTAAACTGTATCCTGGGAAAGTGAAAGAGAGGGGAGAAGGAGCCTATGATGGTAAAACTAGGGATTTTTCAAAGGCAGTGTTACCTGTTTGCCAACTTGCTAGATACAGGAACTCTATACAGTATAACCAAAACATACTTTTGACTGACATTTTAAATTTTAAGTTACTTCTGCATCTGATATTTTAATTTGTCACGAAGGAACTTCCTATTTGGGAGGAAAAGATACAGGAGAAGATATAGCTCCCCAATCCCAGATTCTCTATTGCCTTTTTTTTTTTTTTTTAAGTAAAAGAAATGACATGGGGGGACAGAGACTCAAAAACTGATAAAAATATAGATATATTTAAATAGCAAACAATTCAGCAACAGGAACAAGATACACAATTTTAATTATGGGTTTTAAGATTTTCTTTCATTCTGCTACATCCTGGCTCAAACTTTCTGTGTATACTATTTCACTAATGAACTCATCCTTCTCAATTTCTGGGCCTTTGCTAAGCCCTTAGGACAGGACTATTTTCTTCTCATATTTCTTGATTAATACTAGTGGACTGAACAGAGAGAAGCCCTCTTACCACACGGTTCAGCTCTGGACTGTCAGGGTTGTTGTCCTGAAAATACTCCACTGCCTTCTGGATTTTGGCCATGCACCCCAGGTACTCCTCCAGCCTTCCTGTAGGGCTATAAAAATAAAGTGTCATAGTCAGTTGGGGAAAGTGGTTATGGATACTTCGTAACACTCAGCAGTCCTGATACTCAGGAGTTCCTGTAGCATAAAAGCAAAGACTGTGCTCTACTGGATTTAAGAAGGAGATTCAAAATATATTGTGAGAAGGGACTCAATATTGTGGATACTCTCATAAATATGGCCCAGATTCTTTGATCCAGATAGGAATAATAGCGTGGAAAGCTGCGTTTGGCTCACCCTTCCCTAATTATCTTCTCTGTGTCACTGGCCACATGGTAGTAGCTGATAACATGGTCTAGACAGGAAAGAGTCTTCTCCACATTCTCTTGTAATCTCTGTAAATTCTCAGTTTGCTTATGCACAGGGATGATGGAGTTCTCAAGCTTCATAAGCCGGCTCTCAAAAGATGATAGGATAGAAACCTGCAGAAAGAGAGGAAGCTTGAAGCCCGATCATGGCATATAATGCTTTAAAGCATTTCATAGTACTTTCCTCACAACAAACTCACAAGGCCAGCAATGCAAGTATCATTAGATTGTCTTAGGTTAGATCATAGGTATCATGATAGTAATTTGGTAGAAAAATGCTGAATTTGGAACTAAGATTTAAGTTTGAAATCCTGCTGTCAAATTTACTACCTGTATGAACTTGGACAAATGATCTACTTTACTTTTTTATAAGAGTATTGGAGTCAATCTCTAAGATCCCCTCTAGCTCTAAATCCTTTGCAGTTTTAAAGACTATTTCCCCTTCCTAATTTAATAGCTCCAACCTCCAATAAAAGCAAACCCAACTTCTTTATGTGCTCTTTATTCTCTTCAAGCATCTGCAGAAACTGTTTCTTGTTCCTGGAAATAACGTCTCCTACTCTTTAAACTCACTTTATTCTGCCCCTTCTAATCAAGTTTGTCTCGACTGTTGCCACATAAAACATTTGCTCTAAAAATATGTACGTCTTTATGTATGTGTACAGGAATAAAGCAAGTCAGCCAGTCGATAAACATTTATTAAGTGTCTCCCACGTATGTGCCAGGCGGGGAAGCCAAGGGGAGGAAATTCCCTCTACCAAAGCAGATAAGCACCTTTTCTGCAATTTGCATCTTAGAGAATTGTCTAGAACGGCAAAAGGCTGGGTGACTTTATTTTCAGTATCAAGATCAGCTCTCTAGGCAAGACGCTCCACTACTCCTTATCCCCTTTTAGAAGACAAGCTCACTCTCCAGATTCTCTAGGGCCCAGTACGAGGTGTAACTCGCAGGTGGGTGCCCCATCAGTATTTATTAAACACACCTGACAAGACACTGGTAAGGAAAGCACCACCTAAGAAAGAATGACCAACTCCTGGGTCAAGAGGTGCAACAGGTGAGAGGAGGCTGCCCCCGGAGGCGCCCATTCTGACCGAGTCAAAAAAGAGGGGGAAAGTACGGGATCAGAGAATCATGTGATTATAAGGGGCACAGAAAGCCAAAACTGCCTCGGGCCTCGGGGTTCAAGGAGCCCGACCCCTCAGTTACAGAGGGGGAAACTGAGGCTCCATAGGCACCGCTGGGAATCGCACGAGCTTTATTCGTCTCTCTAGTTATCTATCCGGGTAAGCTCCTCGAGGGCAGGCGCTGAGTCTCACTCCCAACGTTTAGCGGGGAGCCGGGCACACCACAGGCCGAGCGGTCTGGCTCGGGAGGCCGGGGCCTTTGGGAGGGCCGCACACTCACCATGTTCTTGGTGAGCTGGTCGCTCTTCTCCAGGCTGTCTCGGATGAAGGAGAGCGTCTCCTCCTCCTGGCGGACGGACGGATGGATGACAGAGAAGGGCGGGCATCAGTCACCGGCGGGGCGGGCAGGCGGGGCCGGGGAGAACGGCAAGGAGGGGAGGAGACCCCCTCCCCCTCGGGCCGCGGGTCCGGGCTGTCACCGCTCCCGCCCACCTCTCCTCTCCCCGGGGGCCCTCCCCCCTCCGCGCCCCCACTCCTCTAACCCCCACGTCGTTTTCCTCCCGCCGCCTCGGCCCTACCTGCTTCAATTTGTCCTCTATCTCCCGCCGCCGAACGGAAGCCTCCTGCGGGGGAATCATTGCCGCCCGGAGCGGGACCGGCCTCGGAGATCAGAGATCTCCGCCAGCCTGAGCCCCTCACTCCATCGGCCCTTTCCGGAGAGGTCTTCCTCGGCCACCGTCCCCGGCACACCCACTTCCGCCCGGCGCGCGCTCTTTGCCGGCCCACTATAACCCGAGATGGTGCTGAGACTACGCATGCGCGTCCTGCTCCTCCCCACCCTACATCCCTGCGATTGCACACGCGCACAATTTCGCTGCTGGGATAATAACTTTGCGTGATGGGGGTGAGAGTCCTTAGGATATAAAATAGTTGTTGTTGTTGTTGTTGTTTTTAACAGCTAAATCGTCTTTCGAAGAGAAAAACATTTTTGCATGAAATATCTCTGATAAGGTTTGGTTTTCCAAGATCTCTTAGGAGCCAGCAGGGGTCGCCATGGAGGCCAGAGTTTAGCTGAGGAGGACGGAAAGGGGCGGGGCAAAATCTCTGCTGTCTCTGCTTGGGGGTGGCCGTCTCCCTTTGGTATCCTGGGTGGGGGTGGGGTAGGTCAGATCGTCTCTGCAGGTGGCAATTGTTTAGCGTCAGCCGCTTGAGTTCCGAGCTAACCTGCTGCAAACCTTGACTTGCAGAAGCAAAAGCAAAATCTTTGGGAAGTTAGTTTTTTTTAACCTTTAAAAATAAAAAGTACTTGCGGCAGCTAGGTGGCGCTGTGGATAAAGCACCCCCTGAAGTCAGGAGGACCTGACACTTAACACTTCCTAGCTGTGTGACCCTGGGCAGGTCACTGAACCCCAACTGCCTCAAGAAAAAAAAATTAAAAAAAAATTAAAAGCACTAATAAAAGCCTAACAGTTCACCAAGAGCCCATACCACCTCAGGTCACTGAACCAAAGAAGCTTCGATTTATAAAATATTATATGTTGAGGGGGCAGCTAGGTGGCGCAGTGGATAGAGCACCAGCCTTGAAGTCAGGAGTTCAAATATGATCTCAGACACTTAACACTTCCTAGCTGTGTGACCCTGGGCAAGTCACTTAACCCCAGCCTCAGGGGGAAAAAAAAATTATATGTTGAGATAGAATCTCTGATTTGTAAAAATGATGTGCTGCGGAGGCCACTGCTAGTCTCCTCATCTGTACTCTTTCTGGATGCCCTCGATATACAGCCGACACAATACAGATGGATTTTCTATAAAAAGATATCAGAATAAGTAAGAACATTTGAAAGAATGTCAATAAATTTTTTTTTAAATATGCCTGTTAGCATCGCTAGCACAAGAAGACAAAGTTGAGGAGGGGAAATGAAAACTTTTGGTACTTTTCCTCAATTATTATTATTTTTTTATTACTAAAGCTTTTTATTTACAAAACATAGGCATGGGTAGTTTTTCAACATTGACCCTTACAAAACCTTCTGTTCCAAATTATCCCCTCCTTCCCCCCCCTTCCCCTAGATGGCAGGTAGTCAATACATGTTAACTATATTAAAATATATGTTAAATACAATATATGTATTCATATTTATGCAGTCATCTTGCTGTATCAAGAAAATCTGGGGATGGCAGACTCTCTCCTGCTTTTACTTTGAAGGTATTTTTAAGGGTTTGTTTGGGGTTTTTTGGTTGGTGGATGAGAGGCTTTGGAGCCAAGGGGCAAGCGTGGAGAGTGAACACTGTCCTGTAATATAGAACTATTATTATTATTATTTTTTTTTTTGGTAAGTGGATTTCTTTCAGAATTCTTTCCCAACGCAAATTTACATTGACATAAAGCAAAAATTGTCTGTGGTTTGATAGCAAAGTGTGTAGAGGGAAATAAATGTAAGAAAATTGGAAAGGTCCCCGTCTTTCCTGGGGTATGTTCTGAAGATATTTAAATGACAAATTTTATGTTTAATCTTAAAGGTAATAGGGAATTACTGAAAGTTATTGAGTAAGAAGGTTTTCAGGATTAGACCACTTTGGCAGCTGAGGGGGAGACAGGTTAAATGGAGAAAGACCCCGCCAGTTAGAAAGCTTGAACCATGGTCAAAGTGAGAGGGATGACTATCTGAAAGGTTAAAAGGATGTAAATGAGAGAAGTTCTAAGGACTAAATGACATCCGTTGTTATATGTAAAGCGGATAGACGCAAGAGCTGAGAATGATAATGAGGTTGTGAGCCTGAATGACTTGGAAGATTTGTGGTAAAGAGCAAGAAGTTTTGGGGAAACGACCATGAATTTTGGATGTACTGAGTCTGAGACACCTCAGCATCAAATCTGAGGCACTTAATTCACAATGTCTAAAATGTATTTGATAATGCAGAACAAGACCTCGGAAGAAAATTAGGCCTGGATATATAGATCTAAAAATCATATGTTTCAGCAACAAGATGAGTTCAAATTTAAGCTCAAGTATCTATTAGCACCGAACCCTGTCTGCCTCAGTGTTCTCAATCTGTAAAATGAATTGGAGAAGAAAATGGCAATTCCCTTCAGTATTTTTGCCCAGATAATAGCATGGACAATGTTGGTGAGTTATGGTCCACGGGATCATAAAGAGTTGGACATGACTGAAATAGCTGAACTGCAACAATAAAATGTCTGGGAAAGAGAGAGAAAATCGCTTTCATATGTTCAACTACATTTTAGCAATTTGAGCATGTGTCTCAGATATTTCAAGGACACTTACCACTTTTCAACAACAGATGAAGAAAGTGGGCAGAGATGTAAGTTATATGGAAGTTACTGGTAATTTAGATGACTTTTTTGTCTTTGGGAAGACAGTGGAAGGACACAGAGAGAATGAAAGTATTAATGAAAATGGATGTAAAATTGTTAATTGAAATGTGCTAGAGCTTCTGTTAAGTATGCGGGTCATATGTTATTTTACCAATGAGTGGACCAAAGAAAATAATTCAGCCTATTTATGGAAACTTTGTTATTTAAGGACTATCCTATTATTTGATGATTTGTTATTGAAACTTTGTTTACAAGCAAACCGCTATTGTGAAGCCACTGACTAACTGAATTCATGTAAATATGGCTGAAAAGACTTGGGAATAGAAGAGGGGGGGGAGAAATGCCAAATTGCCCCAAAATCAACAAAGCCATTTGGAGATAAATGAACAGATAATTGTGAGCAGACTGTCATCTGCTTTCCTCATACACCTGTTAGAGATCTATGCAGATCTAAGCAAATCTTTTGTCTTGCACACAGATGGCAACCTGGAGGCCTTGGGAATAGTCTTATGTTAAAATTGTGATGATTACCAGAAATCACTTGTATTTACCAGAAGGGGTTTGTCGTTGTTATGTATTGTGTCTTACTTTTAGTGAGCCGATTTGGATTTTTCTTGGCAAAGACATTGGAGTGGTTTGCTATTTTCTTCTCCAGCTCATTATACAAATAAGTAAACTAAGGCACACAGAATGAAGTGACTGGCCCAGAGTTGCACAGCTAGCAAATATCTTGGGCTAGATTTGAACTTAGGAAGATGAGTCTTCTTGATTTCAGGCCAGGTACTCTAATCACTGTGCCACCTAGATGTGGCATTCCATCAGGAATGATTTGACTGACAGCAATAATCAAAATCCCATTTAAAAGTTAGAATTTTAGCTTTGAAACAAGCCACAACTGAAATGTTCAGAGACTACAAATGGAATAAAAATTTCAAGTAGGTATCAGCAACAGTCACTGACATATTCTCATTATTATATTTATGAAACATACCGGGGATTTAAATATAAAAATTGAGTCAATCAGAGAATTTATATACTATTGGGGGGAAACATGTAGGATAATAGTCATCATGTAAAGGTATTTCAATCTGGGAAATCACAAATTAGTGGGTGAAGTTGTAGAGTTTAAAAACAAAACAAAACAAAACACATTTTCCCCAAGAATTACAGAATAGTTTGAGTATTGATCCCAGAGGTAGAGGTAGAAAGAATAGGATAGGAGGTTAGGAGGAGCAGAAGGCATGAAGATGACCAATGAGCAGCATATTGGGTTGATAATTATCATTTGTCCCTGCAGGAGCTGGAGTGAAGATGGGAAGCTGAGGGTGGGTGGAGTACAGTAACATGGTATATCAATGACTGAAAAGCCTTTTTCTTATATCAGGGATTGGGTTGGAAGGTATTTGACTGAGGAAGAGAATTAGTTACTCCTTTTTTCCCAGGTCGCTACTCTAGTTGTGGTCATGTCATTCATTCCCAGGTTTGACCTTCAGATATTATTATGGATTTGACATTTTCCTATGTCAGTCTTCTCACTGTCTCTCATGAAGGATGAGATCTTTTTAAACCTAGTTTGGGAGATACGATGGAAGGGAGGGGGAGTTGCCTGAATATGCTGTCTTATATTGAGCTGACAATTGTTCACGTATCAAATCTCCCTGAGAAAATTGCAGGCTTATTTTTTGTCTAGGATAGTTTGGATTCACTTAATCTCTGATTTTGCTGAGCTATAACAATATGTATCTATAAGATATTTTTTGTTCTGTTCAAGTGCTCGAATAACAGTCCTAGTGACCAGACAAAGAATCTTTCTCTGTTCCTCTTATTTACCTGGCCAATAATAGCCTCCGCTCATTCTTCAGGGACACAATGAATGTTATCTTAGAGAAATTGCTTTCTTTTTAAAAAATTAAATGGCAAATGTAGAAAGTAAAGAGACTCTTAAAGAAATAAAAATTGAATATATAGGCTTTGTGACAGAGCCAGAGTGGTAAGAAAGATAGACATACATACATGATTTCATTCTTGGTTTTCCTCCCTTTCCTATCTCCATGAGATGGTAAGTAATCTGATAATAAGTTCTGTGAATTCAGACTTGTAAAACATTTCCATATTAGTCATTGTGGAAGAAAATTCAAACAAACAAAAAGAATAAAGAAAGTGAAAGAAGTATGTTTTGATTTGCATTAGGACTCCACCAATTCTGCCTCTCAAGGTGAATCATAAGTCCTTTGGGATCATTGTATTGCAGAGAATAGCTAAGTCATTCACAGCTATTCATCTTATAATATTGCTTTTACTGTGTACAATGCTCTTCTTTATGTCTATAATTTCAGCCTCTATGAAGCTTTCTTTGCATCTCTTGATATAATCATATAGCTTTGGAAGGTTTTGTTTCTAATATTTATGTTAATTGCTTTCCTAATCTTGAGCCATCCTTGCATCTCTGGTATAAATGCAACTTAA
This sequence comes from Sminthopsis crassicaudata, assembly GCF_048593235.1. Lineage (NCBI taxonomy): Eukaryota > Metazoa > Chordata > Mammalia > Dasyuromorphia > Dasyuridae > Sminthopsis > Sminthopsis crassicaudata. Next base: position 337,082,356 of record NC_133620.1, read on the forward strand.
TCATAGTGAAAATATTCTTGAAAAGAAATTATTGTGATTTTTGTTGGGATTTAATTTAAAAATTTTGAATGAATACTCAATAATATTTGATCTAAGATTATCTTTGGTTTTTTTTTTTCTTCCTTAATTTTGGAAATCACTCCATTTGTTTTTATAAAAGGGGAGCTTTCTTTTTCAGTTTTTGAGAATTAGTTTAGGAATTAATTATTTAAAATCGATAGAATTCTCCTCTATATCCAGAATGAAGTTGGGATTTTTTCTTCTTTCTCCCTTTGATAATTCTTTGTTTTAATATTGAATTATTTCCTTGGTCTTCCACATATTTATTCTCCTCCCCATGGACTATGCTATCTCTTCTCTGGGTACATTCTATTCTTCTGGTTGCCAGCTGCCATAGGACTCTTTTGTTAGAGAATTTGTTTTTCTTGACCATATATATTTTTAAGTAGGGCTTTATTTTTCTTTCTTTTTAAATTGGGGGTGAGAAAGAAAAAATATTTATTCATTGAAAAGTATAATAAAATGGGAAAAAAAGAGAAAGTGGTCTCCCAATGAGTTAGTTTTCCCCAGATTAAATTCATTATAGAGTCTCCATCTTCTTTTGCATATATACACTTTTTTTTCTCAAGTACTTTTCAGTGGTTTTCCCTCCACTTTCCCAATTTCACTCTCTGCTTTTCTACTGCCTCTAACATTCTCTTGTAGCCTCTTTCTTGTTAATAGCTTTGTTTGTTCCGCACAGACTTGAAAAGGATATAGAATCCATTTCCTAATGCTTGAAACTTTACTTTCCCCATTTATACAATCCATTTATATTCTGCAATTATGTCTGACAAAAGGTTTACTTGAAGGATGATTGTAGGATTTAGTCCATGGTATTCCAATTCTGTTCTTTCACTTTAACATTTATTTCTTTAAATTTCTTTTTCATCTTTATCTCCTTAGGAGCTTTTTCATCTCAATAATTTTATTGTTATTTGTATCCAGGTCAGTCTTTCTTTATAATAACTTCTAAACATAGTGTAATTGATTTTATTATTTATTCTTTCCTTAAAAATTGTGCTTATTTACACTTTTCTTGTATTCCAGTTGTTTATGCTATTTGTAAATTGAATCCCCTGTGCATTTGTTTGGGGGGGGGGGGAGAATTGCCTCCAACATCCCTTTTGTTGAGTGAATATAATTTTTTTGTTGATTTGGCTCAGGTTTGTAGGATGTCATTTTGGATTGCAGCTTGAACTCCTTGACTTTTCAATCTATAGTAATACATTCCTTTCTGCAGATTCTAGTGTATAAGAAATAATTTCGTGATATCTAAATTTTCTTTATTTTTGAACATGGATTGTATATATATATGTGTGTATTTGACCTGTATACATTTTCTGATATGATATGAAAGTCAGCACTTCCATGTCAGGCTGGCTTGCAATCTTATCTATAAGGTTATCTTGCCTTGAACTCCAATAATGCCTCCAGCTCCTGAAAATGAGGACAAACAACAAAGAACAGAAGCAGATACTCTAGGGCTCATTTTTTGGGTCCAGGAAAAAATGAAAGGAAACAGGAAGAAAAGTTTAATTCCTGTGGTCCACTCTGAGTACACAGATAAGAATTAATGAAAAGAGCAGCAAGCAGAAAGTGGAAGGAGGAGAAGGTAGCAGACAAAAGATAAATTGTTTCAATTTCAGAGATATAACAATAAAAGATGCAATTCCTACCCATGTAGTAAAGGACCTAGTAGGCTTTATGTCCCAAACTGGACACACTCAAAAGTCCCCTCAATGGAGTTCCATAGTAGAATTAGGCATATCCACAGAAGCCTAGTTTACACAGTTTTTTATATAGCAGTGCCTTAAGATTTGCAAAACCCTTTACATGTGCAAAAAAGTCTTCTCATCCACTATATTTGCTTGTCATTCTGTCATGTTATCTGGTGGGACTTTTGAAAGAAGACATGGGATTTTGCAGATTTGTTATCTCTTTGGTAAAGTGTGTCAATTTAACTATAGGAAGAAATGTGATGGCGACTACCTAGACTATGTTAGCTAGGTAGCTTGCTTAGAGTTAACCTGTAGAAGTAGCTAACAGTCAGATTTGCCAATGATTCACTTCAGAAACACAATGAATATCCAGCTAGCCAGAATATGGTGAGGGACCTTTAATCAACTGAAACTTGATAGCATATTTCTACAAATAATCTCTGGGTATACTTATTCTTGTGATAAAAACCGAGGACAGAATAAAAAGAATTCAAAAAATATATATTAGTAGGAGTATTTTGCTCTGCTACTTTGGGATTTACTGTTACTTTTTCATTTTTCATTATAGTAAATGCATTTAGCTAAGAGTTAAATAAGTGATTGATTCACGTAGGTTGGGGGCATGAACCAAAAGAATTATATTATTTTTTCAGAAATAATACATTAAAATCTTCAGGGCCAGATAGATTTACAAGTGAATTCTACCAAACATTTAAAGAACAATTAGAGTATCTAGATGTTACAGTGAAGAGGACATGAGTTCAAATCCAGCCTCAGGCACTTAACACTTACAAGCTGTGGGACCCTAGGCAAGTTATTTAACTCCAACTGCCATTCTCCCTTTCCCCCTCAACCTCCCCCCTAATTAATTCCAATACTCAATAAACTAAAAAATAGGAGAAAAAGAAGTCTCACCATATTCCTTTTATGACATAGATACGGTGCTGATACCTAAAACAGGAAGGGTCAAAACAGAGAAAGATAATTATAGACCAATTTCCCTAAGGAATATCGATGTAAAAATCTTAAATAAAATATTAGCAAGATCACAGCAACTTATCACCAGGATAATAACACTGTGATCGAATGGTATTTATATTAGGAATGTGGGGCTGGTTCAATATCAGGAAAATTACTAGCACAATTGACAATCTAACTAACAGAAATCACATCATTATCTCAGTAGATGCAGAAAAATCTGACAAAATACAACATTCATTCTTACTGAAAACACTAGAAAACATAGGAACAAATGGAATTTTCCTTAAAATGATAAGTAGCAGCTATTTAAAAACATTTGTAATAGGGATAAGCTATATTTCCAATAAGATTGGGGTTAAACAAGGTTGTCAATTATCACCCCTATTATTGAATATTGTATGTACTTAATGTTAGCTTTAGCAATAAGAAAAGAAAAAGAAATAGAAAGAATTAGAATAGGTAATGAGGAAACAAAACTATCCTTTTTTGCAGAAGATATGATGGTATATTTAGAGAGTTGGCTAAAAAATACTAGAAACAATGAACAACTTTAGCAAAGTTTCAGAATATAAAATAAGCCTACACAAATCACCAGCATTTCTATATGATATCAATAAAGCCCAGCAGCAAGAAATAGAAAGAGAAATTCCATAACAGTAGGTAATATAAAATATTTGGGAGTCTACCTGCCAAGACAAAGCCAAGAACTATATAATTACAATTACAAAACACTTTTCACACAAAGTTAGATCTAAACAAGTGGAAGAATATCAAGTGCTCATGAATAGGCAAAGCTAATATAATAAATTCTACCTAACTTAATCTACTTATTCAGTGCCATACTAATTAAACTGCCAATATATTTCTTTATAAAGCTAGAAAAAAATAACAAAATTCATCTGGAAGAACAAAAGATCAAGAATATCAAGGCAATTTATGAAAAAAAAATGCAAAGGAAGGTGGCCTAGCTGTACCAGACCTAAAACTATATTATACAGTGATGGTCATTTAGTATTGGTTAAGAAATAGAGTAGTGGATCAGTGGAATCATTAAGTTCATAAGACACAATAGTCAATGATTTTAGTAATCTAGTGTTTGATAAACCCAAAGACGCTAGCTTCTGGCATAAGAACTCACTATTTGACAAAAATTCCTGGAAAAACTGGAAAATAGTATGGCAGAAACTAGGCATTGACCAACATCTCACATCTTGTACCAAGATAAGATCCAAATGGGATCACAATTTAGACATAAAGAATGATACTATAAGCAAATTAGGAGAACAAGAGATAGTCTACCTCTTGTAGAAGAGGCCAAAGAAGAACTAAAGATTATTGTGAAATGCAAAATGGATAATTCTGATTACATTAAATTAAAACATTTTTGTGCAAACAAATCTAATGCAGCCAAAATTAGAAGGGAAGCACAAAGCTGGGAAAAATTTGTATAGCCAGTGTTTTTGATAAAGACCTCATTGATTCAAATTTATAAGAATATAATGGTTGAAGGATGTGAGCAGATAATTTTCAGATGAAGAAATTAAAACCATTTTAGTCATATGGAAAAAGTGCTTTAAATCACTATTAAAGAAAAGCAAATTAAGACAACTCTGAGGCATCATTTCACACCTCTCAGATTGGCCAAGATGACAAGAAAAGATAATGATGAATGTTGGAGGGGATGTCAGAAAAGTGGGATACTAATACATTGTTGGTGGAGTTGTGAAATGATATAACCATTCTGGAGAACAATTTGGAAATATGCCCAAAAGGCTATCAAACTGTGCATTCCCTTTGATCCAGCACTGTCTACATTGGGCCTGTATCCCAAAAAGAACACAAAAGAGGGAAGGGGACCTACATGTGCAAAAATGTTTATAGCAGTCCTTTCTGTAGTAACAGGGAACTGGAAATTGAGATGTCCATTGGTTGGGGAATGGCGAAATAAATTATGGTATATGAATATAATGGAATATTTTTGCTTTATAAGAAATAATTAGCAGGCTGATTTCAGAGAAGTCTGAAAAGATTTACATGAACTGATACTAAGGAAAGTGAGCAGAACCAAGAGAACCTTGTATACAATAACATCAAGACCCTGTGATGATCAACTGTAATAGACTTGTCTCTTTTTAATAATGAAATAATTCAAGGCAATTCCACTATAATTGTGATGGAAAGTACCATCCACATTCAGAAAGAGAATTCTGAAGACTGAATGTGGATCAAAACATAGTATTTTCACCTTTTGTTGTTGTCGTTTGTTTGCTTTCCCCTCCTTTTTCGCATTTTCTTTTCTCTTTTGATCTGATTTTTTTTTTGCTCAACATGACAAATATGGAAATATCTTTAAAAGAATTACACATATTTAACCTATATCAGATTGTTTGCTGTCTTGAGGGGGTAATGGGGAAGAGGGAGAAGGACAAAATTTGGAACACAAGGTTTTGTGAAGGTGAATGCTGAAAACTATTTGAAAAAATAAAATACCATTAAAAATAAGATAAAATTACTATTAAAAAAAAGAAGGAAGCCATTTTCCTAGACTCTGAACACAGAACCTGGAGAACTATGTAAGGCTTGGTGGTTTTTTGGTCCAATAGCCAATTGCACAGATCCAATTCAAAGAGAACCAACATAGTTCAAACTTTGATTGCCACCTGGTGGTTTGCAAAGATATAACAACTTCTAAGATGTTTTCAATCAACACTGCCCACATGGGACCCAAATGTATGGAACTATGAAAGAACTAAAAAAATTCTACATTCATTGTCAGTGGAACATGTTGTGAGGAACAGATATTCCACATATATTATCTTATTTGAACCTACAATAGTCCTATGAAGTAAGTAACATTTTTTTTTGTTTGTTTTGCTGTCATTCAGTTGATGCTGAAGTGTTTTGACATTTCCTTTTCCAACTCATTTTACAGGTAAAGAAACATAGACGAACAAACTTAAGTGATTTGCCCAGGGTCACCCAGCTAGTAAGTGTCTGATGAATTTTCCTTACCCCAGGCCTGGTAGTCTATCCACTGTGCTACCTGATTACCCCAGCACAACCTATAAATGAGGAAACTTAAGTGGCTTTGCTCAAGACTATAGGTAAGTGCTAGATGTGGGAAATTAACCTAGATTTTCCCTGAATGTTTTCACCATTGCACACGGCCCCTCAATGATTTAAAATTTACAAAGCATTTTTCCATATAGTCTCTTACAAGGGAAGTAGTTTAAATATTATTACCCTCATTTTACAGATGAAAACACCAAGGGCAAACTTTCCCATTGTTATACAGTTTGCAAGAGTCATAGTGTATATTTAATGTAAGCCAACTTCGTTGACTTCAAGCCCAGTTCTCTTTCCATCATATTACATCTTCTGTATTAGGACAAATTAAAAAAAAGATTAAATAGAAAACAGTACATCAGCCCAAAGAATTTGGTTGAAAAGTGGTGGGAGGGAAAATATTGGAATTCCTCAAATGACTATACAGGGAATATGTAGTCCCTCTCCAGTCCCCTCTCCAGAGTTAAATCCAGAGACCCCAGAATTCTGTAGATGCAAATCCTATGGAGCCACCAGGGGGCCTTGGGCACCAATCTACAATTCTCAAATGGCACCCAAGGAGTTAAGGCCTTAATAGTTTCCTAGACCTTAGGAATGATTCAGAATAGAGACAGACAAACTGACACAGTTGAAACAATAGAGAAGGTAGAAGGAAAAGGAAAAGGGAAGGGAAAAAGTCTAAAGAAAAATAGAACCCGTAGAGAGAGGAAAAAGTTGTAGACTCTTTCCTTTTACAGATAAGAAGAAAATGGGAATAGGTTGGAAAAGGGGAGATAGAAGAGAAAAAGAAAGAAAGGAGGAGAGGACAGAAAGAGAAAGAAGGTGGGAAAGAGAAGCAGTGGAGTGAAGGAAAAAAGCATGTGTATTAGAGAGGAGAAAGAGGAAAGAAAGGAGAAGACAGAAAAAGGAGGAGAGAGAAAAGATAAGAAGAAGAGGAAAAAATGGTTGAAAGCAAATAAGAGAAAGAAGGTAATAGGGAAAGGAGAGAGAAGGAGAAGGAGCGGGGGAAAGACAGGAGGGAGAAAAAAATAGAGGAAAGGTTAAACAGGAAGACACAAGAAGTAAGAGAAAGAAAGGGGACAAAAATGTAGAGAAAGTTGTTGGGGAAGAATAAGTGAGAAAAGATAAGGAGAGAGGAAAGGGTGTATAAGTGTGTAAGAGGGAAGGAGGGATGGGGCAGGGGGAAGGGCAGCTTCCTGAAGCACTATATCTGTGAAACCAGATTGAAAACATCTTTGCTTTGGACCAACTTAAAGGTGTTTGTTTCTTACCCAGTGTTTAATCTTTGTTTGAGTTCCTTTTTTTTTTGACTCCTATTCCATCCCTTCCCCTCTCCAACCCTCCTCAGTCCCATTTTCCTAAAATGATCCTGAAAATTCATGGACGGTCCTCCCCCTTCTCACATACCTCCTTCCTCAGAAAGGATGGGGCAGGAGGGGAGATTTTGCACAGGGGGTGCTGGGCAGAGAGTGCCAGGCAGAGGAGGTGGCTAGGACAGACCCACAATGATGTCATGCTGCTGGCACCAGCCACATTTTTGGTTCTGGGGCTCCTAGCAACCAAGAATGTTGCTTCCAGCAGGGAACTGCCCTTTTCAGAGGACAATGTCTGGTCAAAGCTTACTTGGTCATCAGCCCCTGGCTTTGCTAGCTGTTTGTAAAGCTCTGAGCCGAGAGCTAGATTAGCTAGCTCCAACTCTGCCCTCCTCTCTAGCTACTGCAGTTGGTCTGCCTACTCAGAAAGAAGGGGCTTGGGCCCTGGGGAAAGTGGGTAGTGGGTGGTGAGAAACCCCCTCAGACAAGGACAGAGCAGAAAGAAAAGCAAAGTCTTTCTATAGCATAATGCAAGGCTTGGGATCAGGCTGAGCTAGTCCTGTAAACTCCTGGTCCTAGGGTTGGAAGTAGATGAGCTAAATCCGGATCAAAATCTCACCCTGGTCCAGCTAGATAAAGGGGATGGATGAGCAAGAAGCATCTTTTCCTCCTCCCTTTCCCCTTCTTTCTTAGGTCCTTTTGCTCCCTCGGCCAAACCTTGAAATGAGGGAAGCCATAGGGATATCTGGCTCTGGGGAGTCTCTGGAACAAGTCAGCATTTTCCCGGAACATACCTTGCTCATGGGATCTGTGGGTTTCTTTGCAGAGAGTTCCCTAGTGACTCCTGGAGGGCAGGGAGAAGGTAAGGGACAAAAAGTAGAATAGCAAAAAATTCCTACAGTAACACTGAGAGTATGGGGAGGGATAATCAGGAAGGTCTCCAAAAGACAGAACTAGGAGCAAATTGTCTGCAAACATCTCAGTTGGTTGTTGTTGTTTTAACTTATCTCATTTCTCTATCTGGTTTAGACCCTAATTTATGTTAAGGCTTATCTACACCCTGACCACAACCCTTCCTCTTGACTGCTATTCCTTTCCTGGAGGAGGTCCTATCTGTTTCTACCCCTTCCCTATTTCTGGTATCTTTTATGTCTGAAGAAGTTTCATAGTTGAAGTGGTTATCTCCTTGCTCAGAGATGGGAACTTAATCAGACCTCCCTAGTGAGACTCCTTCTTTCTATAAAACTCCTGCCCTGATCCTGGAATATCTTGAGTTTCCCTATTAATATAGAGTGAAAATGGATACAGGAATGCCATTTGAAGGTTGGTTTAATGATGTACCAAGTCATGAGAGTAGTATCTTGCAAGACAATTGTGAGCCCCATTTTTACTCAAATCCATTCTGCATTCAGCCACTAAAGTGATTTTGCTAAAGCGAAAGTCTTACTATGTCTCACCCTCCACCCCACTTAATGAACTGCAGTGGCTCTCTATTGCCTCCGGGGTCAAATACAAAACTCTCTGTCTGACATTCTTCATATCCTAGCTATCTTTTACCTTTCCAGTGCTCTTAGACTTTAATTCCCCAGGTATATTCTTTGATCCAGTAACACTGCTCTCCTGGCTCCACTTCTTTGCTCTGTGCATTTTGTCTGGCTGTCTCCCATGCCTGGAATACTCTTCCTTCTGTGTTCAAGCTACTGACCTTCCTGTCTTTCTTTAAGTCCCATTTAAAATCCTATCTTTTACTGGAAGCCTTTCCTAATCTCTCTTAATTCAGTGCCTTCCCTCTGTTAATTATTTCTTGTTTATCTTACACATAACTTGTTCTGTCTATATATTTTCTTACATTTTGTCTTTCCTATTAGATTGTAGGAGGAAGGCAGAAATTATCTTTTGCCTTTTTAAAAACATCTCTAGTATTTAGCACAGTGCCTGGTATATAATAAATGTTTTTATTTGTTTATACTTATTTTTTTATTTCAGTTTTATTTTATTTTTAGTTGCAAATTTTCTCCCTCCCCCATCTAATCTTAGGATATCTCTACCTCTATCTATCTATCTATCTATCTATCTATCTATCTATCTCTGTGTATGATGTATACATATACACACATATATTAGTGTTAGTGTGTCTATAGAGGATTAGTTAGGTGGTACTTGGATAGAGTAATGAATATGGAGTCAGGTAAACTAGCATTTGAATTCTATCTCACACACTTAGACAGTGAATATAAAACTTACTAGTTATGTGACCCTAGATTTGCCACTTAACCTCTGCATGCCTCAGTTTCATTATTTCTAAAAATGGGTATTATAATAGCATCTACTTTCCACAATTGTTGTAAAGATCAAATGAGATAATCATTATAAAGTAAGAAATTCCATTTAAATGTTAGTTATTATTATTATTATCATTATTAAATTTCTAAAGGACAACAACCAGCTTATGTAAGATTTTCCTTGTTCTATGTTATACAGCAGAAGTAGAGATTGGATCTAATGAAGTTAGTAGTGTAAATAATAAGATTTATTTCATTAGTCTTTTAATTTTGTGGTTTTTCAATTGTTTTCAGTCATGTCAGACTTTTTGTGATCCCATTTGGGATTTTCTTGGCAAAGATACTGTAGCAGTTTTCCATGTCCTTTTCCAGCTCACTTAACAGAGGAGAAAACTGAGGTAAATAGATTAAATGATTTACCCAGGGTCACACAGATAGTAAGTATCTGATTCAGGAAGACCCAAGGATTAGCACGCTCTATTAAGTCACCTTTTTGCCCCAGGGTTTTAATAAAGTTTCCAAAATACTGATGATAATGTAGACTAGAGCTTAATCCCCCCCTTTCCCTGGAAGGAGGCTCCAGGTTCAATGCAACCCAAAGCAACCTTTCCTTGATGTCCTATAGGGGAAGGAAGACCTTCCCAAAATCAGCCAGAGTAGATTTCCTACTTACCAGGCTACTAACCAGCCTATGAACTAACCAAATTTCTATAGTGTTTAAGATTTACTAAGTAAAATTTCACCTATCACAGAGCACTGTGAGATATATATATATATATATATATATATATATATATATATATATATATATATATATGTATTTTTAATAGATGTTCTAGATTGGGAAACCGAGTCTCAGAGAAATTCAATGTACTGTGTCACACAATAATAAATGTTGAGGCAAAGTCAGGTTTCTCTGACTTTTAGTCCAATACACTTTCCTCCCCTTCTCATTGTGCAATATTTACTTTTTTTTTTTTTTGTAGAACAATTGTTCATAACCAATGATTAATAAATGCTTGTTGACTGATATGTTCTAACACTTAATCCTATTTGCCTCAGTTTCCTCATCTGTAAAATGAGCTGGATAGGAAATGGAAAATGACTCCAGTATCTTTGTTAAGAGTAACCTAAATGGAATCAGGGAAAATTGGACACAATTTGAAATGATTGAACAACAAAAAAGGAGTGGGATGTAGAACAACCACTCAGTGATAACGTAGTGCACAGGGCACTGCATCTGGAGTCAGAAAATCCTAGTTCAAATCCAGCTTGAGATACTAGCTGTGTGACGCTGGGCAAACCTCATTTCATCTGTAAATTGGGGATAATAATGGCAACTACTGTCCAGGGTTGTTGTGAGAAAAAAAAAATGCTCTATAAAACTCAAAATGTTAATAAATTCTAGCTATTATAATAGTAAGGCATTATTATAAGTCAGGCAGCCAATAAACATTTATTGGGAAAGCTAAGTGGTATAGTAGGTAGAGCACCAGAACTGGTGTCAAGAAGGCTTATCTTCCTGAGTTCAGATCTAGTCTCAGATACTCGATAGCTGTGTGACTTTGGTCAAGTCACTTAATCTTGTTTGCCTCAGTTTCCTTATCTGCAAAATGAGCCAGAGAAGGAAATGGAGAACCACTTAAGTATCTTTTCCAAGAAAATCCCGTACAAGATCATGAAGGGTTAGACATGACTTAAACTATTCAACAGTAACAAGAAAAGTGCCTACTATGTGCCAGGCACTATGCTAAATTCTGGAGATACAAAAAGAAGTAAGAGACAGTCTCTGCCCTCAACTTGCTTACAATCTAAGAAAGGAGACAACAAACAATTAAGTACAATTAAGTGGAGGATAAATAGGAAATTACTTTATAAGGTTGTTGCTGAAGTGAGTATGTGAAAGGGAGTAAAGTTTAAGAAGACTGGGAAGAATTTAGGTTCTGAAAAGATTTAAAAGCTAAATAAAGAATTTTATATTTGGGGAGGGAAGGGGGAGCCTCTGGAGTTTATTCATTTATTTAATTTCTAAAGGAGGCTCAGATTACATATGATACACAAGATTAATGTTATTTGAATTATAAGGAAATAAATGTTTAAAAAAATCTTTCAAAAGGTTTCTTAAGTATCTGTTATAATTATAAATTTATAAAAAGCTGTTACCTCTGGAGTTTATTGGTGGGTAATCTGGCAGGATTATTTCCACCATCTGCTATCTTCACTTCTATTCAAGTGCTATTGAACAGAACTGGAGAACATGTTAATAGAAAGTAAAGCATTTCTCAACACTCCTGTGGAGGTGGAAGGTTCATAGTTTTGCACATTGCACATATATTCAGAACTTTTCAATGTATTAATTAATTATGTTGATTTTTTCATCTTTTCTTTTTTCTTTAGAAAAAAATTTGTTATATGTTATTTGTTATATGACTAAACTATATATTATATATTTTCTGGGAGTGGCAAGAGGAAGAATACTGAAAAAAACTATGATGATATTAAAAAGGTCAATAAAAATATTTTTAAAAATGAATTTAAAAAATAAAACAAAGCACCCTAAATAACTCTGTTTCCTGATTTCTTAAAAACCTTTTTTTTTGGAAGGAGTTGTTTGAATTATTCTGAGGGAAAAGACATTTGTCAAATAAAAGTACCCTAGCTCTTTCAGGTGTAGAACCTTATGGGGGGGAATAATTCTCAGAATTTGAGTGATGGAATTAGGAAAGCTTGGAAGGGGTCAAATAGGACTATGTCTAAAAGCAATCCATCCTTATTCTGTAAGTCTTCTGGAGGAGGGATCTAAATAAAGAAACAAAAAAAAATCACTTTCTCATCCCCCTTCCTCTTTCCTAGGATAGTGCTAATTTGTCATAGACACCAAAGAGGGAGGTGGGACACCAAACCCCAATAAACAGGTTAATGAAACCTGAGCTATTGTTTCAGTGATCCATTCTAGGATTCAATAATGCCTGAGGATGGGACCAGAAATTGAAAGCAAAAAAACAAAACAAAAACAAACAAAAAAGTAATGATGGCCATCTTAGATGTCCTTCACAATAAAACGAGTGCTCTCATCAGAGACAATGATATAGGCAGGCCCATTAGGAAGAAAACTATGTTTTGTAAGAGCTTTGATGGTGGCTATCATTGCAATGATAATGCTGTATCCTGAATACTTACCAATTGCAGCAATGGCAAGCTATTTGCTCTAAGATGGGGGAAGAGGGACAGTATAATTAATTTGCCAAATTTAAGGCAAATCAAGAATCACTTGGGATCATATAGTCTTGATCTTTCAGAGGTAAATGTTATGGCTGACACAATGAGCACCATTGAACAGAAGTAGCTGCTTTCTCCATATTTAAGGGGATCATCTAGTCCCATGGCTACCATAACATCATATCACAGCCAGCTTGCTTACAATCTTCAATCTCCATTACTTTTATAAAGGTATCAAACTGGTTATTTAGTTCAATAGAGGTCATCTGATAGTTGTGAGAAGCACTAACATGCCCACAAACAGAAGCATATGTGGGAGGCATAAATAAAACTCCTCCATTGATCTTTACCCCAAATGGGAGAACTCTTAATTGTTCAGTACTTTTTTATTTGGGCTTCAAATCGCTCATGAAGACTCATGATTACCACCCAGAATTCAAAATACTACTCTTGAGGTAGTCTATTCTACTTCTGGATAGTTCTAAATGTTAGAAAGTTTTCTTTGTGTTTAGAGCCCAAATTTCATTTCTATAACTTCCACTCATGCCATATGGTCCTGCTATCTGGGGCCAAATAGAATGAGACTATTCCTTTTCCCTATGTGGCAATTTTTCAAATATTTAGAGACAGCTGATTATCATGTCTTTATCCATGAGTCTGCTCTAGACTAAACCCATCCATTTCCTTCAGTGTCCTTAGACATCTTAGTCTAAAGGCCCTTTCCCACCTTGGTTGTTTTCTTGTGGATACTTTCTACCTTATCAATATCTTTTTGTTTAAACTGTGTTACCCAGGATTTTATATAGTACTTCAAACGAGTTAGTACAAGAACAGAATACAATAGATCTGTCATCTCTATTTTTGGAAGTTAAGTCCCTTTAGATTTCATGAGCTCTTTTTGGCTGCCTCATAATACTAGTGACTCATACTGAATTTGCAGTCCATTAAAATCCCTAGGTTTTTTTCAGAAATGCTATATATTTGTGTCTCTCCCAACTCATTACCTGTGAAGTTGGTATTTTATACTTTAGTACAAGAGTTTGTTTATTCTTATTGAATTTCATTCTCACAGCAATACAACTGTGACCTAGAAAGGTATCTTCTATCTGAACAACAGTGTCCCTTCCTCTTATGGTATTACCTGCCCCTTCCTTCTCCCCTTTCAAGCATATGAAAACTTCCCCTGGCAGAATGGGTGGATGAGAACAATTTGTTCCAGTGGCCAGGAAGGTGCCTAAAGCAGGCATTGTACATTACTTAGAACTTGATCAGCCTTCAAAGATACCAAGGTCAACCACTGCATTCCATGTTACTGCCAGTCATCTTGATTTTGTTCTGCCATTGGACTTTGATGACTCTGGAAGAGACAGTAAGACATGACATTGTGCAACTCTGTCTCACTTAAATCCAATTCATGTAAAAGTCATCACCTGTGACGTTAAACTGGCAATTACGCTATTATTATACCAAATGACCCTCAGAGAATCCATATACCTATATATGAAATATATATATATGTATTCTATTCTATATTCTATATTCATAGAATACCTTATAACCCCAGTGAAAATGAATGTATCCTTATGGACTCATTGTGGGTCATTTGGTATAATAAAGTAACTTGGTTGCTAGTATCTAGAATTCCCTAATATACATGGTACCTCCTCTTCCCATTTCTAAGATGCCATGGCTTGTGCATATTGAGTCTGGTCTCCTGGTGATTCTGAGTCTTTTGGGAATTTCAATCTTTATCCAACATTATTTATCCTAAGTCTATATACAAAAATCTGGACATATACAAAAATAGGACTTTCAAATGGGGATCTAGATTTTTGAGGTAGCCTAAGTTTGAGCAGAACAAAAGACCCTTATTCTTTATACTATGATAGTTTTATTCTTATCATATAACTTCCTCATAGACTGATGATTAATTATCTTTTTACTCCAATGTTTCAAGAGCCACATCCAAAGTTCATTAATAGAGAGGCTGTTACTAGCTATCTCCCATAATCTCCAGAAGATTTGTTTGATTTGCCCAAACAGTTACTGGGAAAGTCCCAATCTCCTGCTAAAATTTCTTTAATTGATCATCCAGGCCCATATGGTGGTGTGGTGGAGGCAGATAGCTATAAAACTGAGGCAATTCAAGTGGGACTTACCCAATAGGGAAAGAGGGTCTAATGGCTTCTGACACAGGTTGATCCTGTAGAATGGAGATCTGCTGGTGGGATGAAGTTGGATTCAGTCTACCCAACCTATGTCTCTTAGGAATTTTGTCCATTCCTTTGTTGATCCTTATTAAGACATTGGCTGCAGAAGGAATTCAGATTTATGGGGTTGGCAGGCAGAACTCTCTAGGGTCTGCAACAAAAAAGAGATGAAGAGTACCCATCTGGAGCCTCTAATGGATTTAACTGGTTTTTCAACAGAAAATCTTTTGTGAATTTCCCAAACCCAAGGAACTCTGGAGAAGCTCCTCATCGGTCCCATTAGACCACACTCTCAGCAACCATTGTTCTAATGGCTAATTAGATTGCTATTTAAACTTCTGCAACCTTCCAAGTTTCTTGGTAGTTAAAACCCTCCTTCCTTCCAAGGCCCCAATGGAAGAAATCACCCCACTGGGGGTAGTAATAAAGTAAGATGAAGCTCTCTTAGCACTAGGGAGGGTTCCCAGTTCTCATTCTTACTCCTGCTCCCATTCTTTTTCCTGATAAAATCTAATATCAAGGGATCCATCCCATTTTCCTTCTAGACATCTGGTTTAAAGGCCATGCTTCCTACTTGTAGACTATTAGTCCTTACCCCAGTCAGCATGGCCCTTTTCAACTGTGCTTTTACTAAGTTCAGAAATTGGCAGGGTCTTTAAAAAAGCAAAGGCTTCTTCCCGTTTGTAGCTGAAAGTGTAAAAACAATTTATTTTCAAAACTAGCAAAGCAGCTTTCTAAAATCTTTAGCAAGAGGCAGTAATGCAGAGGCAGTAGTTGTTCTGCTATGTTTACTCTTTTTATCAAGTTCTTTAAGCACATTATTGGGCTAATTCTATAGGATCAGTGGAGGGCCCCCTTCTTTTTCCATTGAGAGGGCTCTCAATATGTGACTAGAATTAAAGTAGCCTTAAGGTACCAGATTTCCATATTTGGCTGTCTAGCCCCACTTAAGACACTTTAACCAGGACAGCAACCATGCTACCTATACAGTAGTGCTGACTAATCCCAAATGTTCTGGGCCAGACTAAACTAAGTCCAGTAATTCAGACTTGGGACTACATCAATGAAAGTCTTGTGAACCATGATATTCTATAAGAATGCATTAACTTTCTAATACTGCTGCTGCTGCTATTGTTCATTTCAGTCATATCTGACACTTTGTGAGCCCATTAGGGGGGTTTTGGCAAAGATAATGGAGTGGTTAGCCATAACTTTCCCCAGCTCATTTTGTGGATGAGATACTGAGGCAAACAGGGGAAATTAACTTGTCCAGGGTCACACAGCTAGAAAAATGTTTGAAGCCAGATTTGAATTCAAGAAAATGAGACTTTAGGACTCCAAGCTCAGCACCCTGTCTACTACACTAGCTGTGTTCCATATTTTATTCCAATAACATTTACTAATTATTCATTCAAATAGATACTTCTCCACAAACTGGGCTCTTTATACCTAGAGCAACAAGAAAGCCATGTAAATGATTCAAACCCTGGTACCTTGGGACTAACCAAATCCCAAGGATGGCCTTCTTGCTTCTTAAAGGAAAAACAGCCCAGCTAACATTAGACAATTTTATTTCCTACAACAGCAATAAATGAAAGCCACTTATTTCTAGTTCTATGGAACTTAACCAAAAGGTATCTGTACTAAAATAGTGAGCTTAAACTCTCAAAGTATCTGCTACTACTATTTCTTGTGTCCTGGATATAGCACCACATCATTCCATTCTTCACTGCATATTTTAGTTCCTATCTTCTTAAACTGTGGTTCACAACCCTATATGTGATCTCATAACTGAATATGGGGGTTCTGAAATTATGATTTGAATTATGATTAAATGTTTGATTTGCATGCCTGTTTTATATACCTGTATACCCAGTAGCAGTAAAAATTTCTCAGGTGAATAAAGGTTATCAGTGGAAAAAGTTCAAGAAGTCTTGCTCTAATGTAGTGGTAACCTTAGTCCATTTTCTATTATTCCACCCAGAGAATGGTTTATAAGATTTAAAAACATCAAATTACAAGATTTAAAAATTTCACCTTAAATTTGTGACTAAAGAAGAAATGGAACTCATCATTGAATACTAAATAAATAATTTTGATTATATTAAGTTAAAAAGTTTTTGTATAAACAAGACTAATGCAGACAAGATTAGAAGGGAAGTAATAAATTGGGAAAACATTTTTATATTTAAGGGTTCTGATAAAGGCCTTATTTCTAAAATATATAGAGAATTGACTGAAATTTATAAAAATTCAAGCCATTCTCCAATTGATAAATGGTCAAAGGATATAAACAGACAATTTTCAGATGAAGAAATTAAAACCATTTCTAGTTATATGAAAAGTTGTTCTAAATCACTATTTATCAGAGAAATGCAAATTAAGACAACTCTGAAATACCATTATGCACCTCTCAAATTGGCTAAGATGACAGGAAAAGATAATGATGAATGTTAGAGGGGATGTGGGAAAACTGGGACACTGATAACATTGTTGGTGGAATTGTGAACAGATTTAGCCATTCTGGAGAATGATTTGGAACTATGCTCAAAAAGTGATCAAACTGTGCATCCCCTTTGATCCAGCAGCATTACTACTGGGCTTATATCCCAATGAGATCTAGAAGGAGGGAAAGGGACCCACATGCACAACAATGATGTTGGCAGCCCTTTTTGTAGTGTCTAGAAACTAGAAACTGAGTGGATGCTCATCAATTGGAGAATGGCTGAATAAATTATGGTATAAGAATGTTATGGAATATTATTGTTCTATAAGGATAGGAGGATGATTTCAGGAAGGCTTGGAGAGACTTACATGAACTGATGCTGAGTGAAATGAGCAGAACCAGGAAATCATTGTATACAGCAATATTAGTATTATAGGATGATCAATTCTGATGAACATGACTCTTTCCAATAATGAGATGATTGATGACAAGTCCAGTGATCTTGTGATGAAGAGAGCTGTCTATATTCAGAAAGGACTGTGGGAACTGAGTTGGATAAATTACAATATAGAATTTTCACTCTTTTTTAAATTGTTTTCTTGCATTTTGTTTTCTTTCTTATTTTTCCTTTTTAATCTGATTTTTCTTGTGCAGTAAGATTAATGTAGAAATATGTTGGATTTAACATATATTTTAACATGTTTAACATATATTGGATTACTTGCCATCTAGGAGAGGAGGTGGGGGAAAGGAGGGGAAAACTCGGAAGAGAAGGCTTTGCAAGGGTCAATATTGAAAAAATTATCCATGCATATGTTTTGAAAATAAAAAGCTTTATAAAAAAAGCTTTTTATAAAGAAAAAATAACCCCCCCAAAAAACCCATCTTAGCTAATATAGAGTGCATACTTATATCACATGGAGAGTGGGATTATACTGAAAACATTTTCTACATGGTCCCAAATTAATGGACAAATATGGCATCACTATTGGATGAATCCATGTTTTGACTCATGAGTCCAAAAGGTTGAAGATTATTTGTAAAAAATCAGATAATAAGGGCCCAAATAGGATAGTGGAAAGGGAAAAGAAGGGAGGGGGTAAATCCATAAGACATTTCAAGAGAAGTAACAATAAGACCCAACTGCCATGCTTCCCCAGAACACCTTTCTCCAACTTGGCTTCAAAACAGACTGATATTTTTCTCTCCAGGACATCCCCAATCAATTAAGAATTTCTTTAGCTAGGCCCCTGGAGAAGGTTCATGTGTCCAGATTGTAATACCAAATCTACTCTCAGGAATGGCTCCTCAGTAACAGGAGGCTTTTAATTCTCTATACTACTAAGAAGTAGTATAGAGAGAGAAGAGAAGAAAGTATGAGTAAAAACCCTGTGGGACTTCTACAGTTAGAGGACATGGTATGGGTGAGGATACAGCAAGAGGCAGAAAAGAAGTAATCTTCTAGGTAGGAGGAGAATCAGGAGAGAGAGATGCCCTGAAAACCTAGAGAGACAAGAGTATCAGGGAGGGAAGAGGGATAGCTGGTAACAAGAAGGGTCAAGAAGAAGGAAAATTGAGAAAATTCATTGAATTAGAAAATTAAGAGATTATCGGGAACTTCAGAAAGAGAAACATTGGAGGAATAATGAGTCAGAGGCCAGAACGTGGAGAACCTATTATAGATGGCCTTTTCAAGGGATTTAGTCACAAAGACAATAAGAGTCACAGGATGATGGCAAGGATGGAAGGATCAAGGGAGAGGATGGGGGAGAAATGGGTTTGTTTGTAGGCAGTAGGTAGTAGCCAGTAAGGGATGTAAATGAAGGAGTGGGGATGACAAGAGGGGCAATTTGTCAGAGGAGATGAGATAGAACAAGTAGCAAGTAAAGAGTAAGGTCACTTCATCATGTGAGACAGAAGTGAAAGAGGGGAGGGTGACAGAAGTCACCTTTGTGATAAGAAACTGACCTTTTATATATTACTCACAAAGAACATTTTATCTTCTACCTCCATATCTTTGTAATGGACATCCTTCATTTTTATAATACTTTCTCTCTTTCCCTCTGCCTTATGGAATCTTTCTCTTATTTCAAAGCTCAAACTTAAACTCCATCTCTATATGAAACTTTCCCTGATTCCTCCAAAAACTGCTGCTAACTCTTCCAAATTACCTTTCTGTATGTTTGTATGGGTAGTTAGGTGGCACAATGGATAGAGTACCAGGCTTAGAATCAGAAAGATTCATCTTACTGAGTTCAAGTCCAGCCTCAGTTACCTACTAGCTGTGTGACCCTGAACAAGTCACTTAACAAAATTTGCCTCAGTTTCTTTATCTGTAAAATTAGCTGGAAGAAAAAATGGTAAACTACTCTGGTATCTTTGCCAAGAAAACTCCAAATGGAATCAGGAAGAGTTGGACACAATTCAGCAACATTGTCTTTATTCTTTATTCTCTTTATATTTATTTTGTATATCTTTACATATACTGAATACTTGTAGACCTTATTAGGATGTAAGCTCCTTAACATCAGGGATTATTTCATTTTTGTATTTATATCCCACAACTTTGCACAGTACCAAGCACATAGTAGGTGCTTAATTATTATTTACTGATTGAATGATAGTATAAGAAGCACCCAGTAAACATTTGCTAATCAAATTAAGGGGAACCATGCTGGGGACATGGAAAAGATTTATAATTTTGAACACATTTAAGTTAAGGTGAGAGTGATGATGATGAAGAGCAAGAGATACAGAAATGCTTTGAAGAACTCAGCATAATTCTTCAAATAAACATTTATGAATCTATGTTCATATAAAAACATACACTCTGATAAAGTGGTACCTTCAATGAAAAGGTGTAATTGGGTGAGATTAGTAAGAAATGTATTGAAAAATATATTAGGAATAAGAAATAAGAGAGACCAAAGATTTATAGATCTATACAAATGCCTTCTACCTCTATGTTATGAATAATTTCTTTTGGAAAAAAAATTGGTAGATAGTGGACATAGAAAACACTGAATAAAATAACAAAAAGTCAAGGTGGTTATATTTTAAAAGAGCAAGAACAATTTCTTACTAATATGGGAGATGTTCTTGCATCAGCTACCTGTGTATAATTGGAACATTGATTTTTTAGAGCAAAGATCAAGATTAGTACAAAAAATTTTTTTTCTTTTTCTTTTTTTTTCCCCTGAGGCTGGGGTTAAGTGACTTGCCCAGGGTCACACAGCTAGGAAGTGTTAAGTGTCTGAGGCCAGATTTGAACTCGATGGTCCTCCTGAATTCAAAGCTGGTGCTCTATCCACTGCACCACCTAGCTGTCCCCAATTAGTACAAAATTAAGAAAAAAGAATGTTAAAAAGAGAAGAGAAAAATTTATGCCACTGAAACCACTCAACCTGACCTTTTCAAACAAGTTACCAGTAATGAAAAATGAGTAAACAAGAGAAAGGCTATTGACACAAGATTTTTTTTTTTAAATTTTATAATTATAAAAATTTTTGTCAGTACATATGCATGAGTAATTATTTTTTATAACATTATCCCTTGTATTCATTTTACCAAATTTTCCCCTCCCTCCCTTTATTCTCTCCCCTAGATTTCAGGCAATCCTATACATATTACATGTGTTACAGTATAACCTAGATACAATATATGTGTGTAAATCCAATTTTCTTGTTGCATATTAAGAATTGGATTCCAAAGGTATAAGTAACCTGGGTAGATAGACAGTAGTGATAACAGTTTACATTCACTTCCCAGTGTTCCTTCTCTGGGTGTAGTTGTTTCTGTTCATCATTGATCAACTGGAAGTGAGTTGGATCTTCTTTATGTTGAAGATATCCACTTCCATCAGAATACATCCTCATACAGTATCATTGTTGAAGTGTATAATGATCCCTTAGTTCTGCTCTTTTCACTCAGCATCAGTTCATGTAAGTCTTTCCAAACCTCTCTGTATTCCTCCTGCTGGTCATTTCTTACAGAGCAATAATATTCCATAACATTCATATACCACAATTTACCCAACCATTCTCCAATTGATGGGCATTGATTTTCTAGTTTTTAGCCACTACAAAAAGAGCTGCCACAAACATTTTGGCACATACAGGTCCCTTTCCCCTCTTTGGTATTTCTTTGGGATATAAGCCCAGTAGTAGCACTGTTGGATCAAAGGGTATGCACAGTTTGATAACTTTTTGGGCATAGTTCCAGACTGTTCTCCAAAATGGTCGGATTCTTTCACAACTCCACCAATAATGTATCAGTGCCCCAGTTTTCCCACAGCCCCTCCAACATTCATCATTATTTGTTCCTGTCATCTTAGCCAATCTGACAGGTGTGTAGTGGTATCTCAGAGTTCATTGACCCAAGATTTAAGCAAGTTAGTTACCTTAAGGAATCCCAGAATAGACTAAAAAGCACCTTAGTTGGCAAACATTTGATTTACTTTTCAAATGGAGAGGGCTAAAGGTGGCTTAGAATATAAACTTGTTTGTAAAAACTTCTAAAAAGGATATAGGAAGATTATGAGCACCATAGATTCATAAAGCAGATAGAAACAGTGAATGGCAAAAATAAAAACAAAAATCAAAAAATAACAGATTGCAGAAAGCTTGAAGGAAAGCCTAACCAAGCAAAGTAATCCTCAGACCATTTAAGGAAATGGAAGGAGGGCCAACAAAAAAAAGAGAAGGAGAAAAGATTAGCTCAAGTTTTAATGACAAATAATTTTTCATTTTGATAACAAATGGAATATAGAGATTTGTGCTGGGGGCAACAAAATTATGAGGATATAGAGGGATTGATTTGCAAGGTATTTGGAAAAAGAGATGTCCAAGGAATGTTTTAACCTTTTACTTACAAAAAAAAAAAAGGTGATTGAGCAACAATTACCTATCTAATTGGGGAATGACTGAATAAGTTATGGTATATGAATGTAATGGAATACTATTGTGGTATAAGAAATAATAAACAAGCATATTTCAGAAAAAAACCTGGAAAGACTTACATAAACTGATGCTAAATGAAGTGAGCAAAATCAGAAGAACATTGTACTCAGTAACATCATTGTTTGATAGTCAACTATATTAGACTTACCTCTTCTCAGAAATACAATGATCCAAGACAATTCCAATAGAATTGAGATGGAAAATGCTCTCTGAATCCAGAGAAAGAACTCTGGAGTATGCAAATTGAAGCATACTGTTTTCACATTTTTAAAAATTTCTCATAGTTTTTCCCTTTTGTTTTTATTTTTCTTTCACAACATGAGTAATATGGAAATATTTTTAAATGTACATCACAGCAGCAAGAAGATTGTGTGATGATCAACTATGACAGACTTGATTTTCCTTAGCAATTGAGTGATCCAAGGCAATCCCAATAAATTTTGGATGGAACACACCATTCACATCCAGAGAAAGATGTATGCAGACTTTATGTGGATCAATGCACACGATTTTCACCATTTTTTCCTTCTTTTTTTTCCTAATGATTTTTCCCTTTTGTTCTGACTTTTCTCTTCTAACTTGACTCATATGGAAATATAAAAACCTGTCTCATATCTAAAAAATGAATGTACATGTATAACTTAAAAAAATAAAAATTGACCAAATGGGGAGAAATATAAAAAATTAATTATACATATATAACCTATATTAGATTGCTTACTCTCTTGGGGAGGGAAAAATATTTGGAATACAAAATCTTACAGAAATGAATGTTGAAAACTACCTTTATATGTATTTGGAAAAATAAAATACAATGGAGAAAAAAAAGAAGTATCAGAAAAAGCAGTTTGTGGAAAGCAGGGGTTTAGCTGGGACTTAAAGAAAGTTGGAAAAGCATAAAGATGAAAATAATATGGGAGATAATTCTAAGCATGAAAGACAGTGTGAAAATGCGTAATCAGGAGATGAGAGTGTCTTGTGTAAGGAAGTCAGTGTTACTGGATTGAAGAGTATATAAAGAGGAACAGGTATAAGGTAGTTGGAAAGTCGGAAGGGTACAGGTTTTGAAAGTCTTTGAACATTTTATATTTGATCCTGGAGGTAATGGTAAACTCTGAAATTTATTGAAAATAGAAGTGAGATGGTCAGAACTGCATTTTAGAAAGATCAATTCAACAGGAGAATAAAGGACGTTATTAGAGAGGGAAAGCTTTGAGTCAAGGAGACCAATCAGCAGCCTACTGTACCATTTGTAGTCTTAAAATCAGGGAAGAGAAGATTTATAGGAGAGATGTTGTGAAATTAGAATTTTCAGAACTGGAGAACTGATTGGATATGATGGGTGAGAGAAAGTAAGGAATTGAGTTTGTGAGACTGGGGTGATTGAAAGGATGTTGATATCCTGGACAATAGGGAAGTTGGGAAGAAGGGATGATTGGTCCTGGGGGAATGGTAGTGGTGAAGAGGATGAGTTCAGTTCTATACATGTTCAGTTTGATATATCTAATAGAAACTTTAAATATTTTTATTTATTTCTTTAACGTTTTTCCTTTTAAGAGTGCTCTTCTCAACAATGTGCTGGTCTAAGACCAATAGACTAGGAATGGAAAACACCATCCATATCCAGAGAGAGAATTATGGTGTCTGAATATGGATTAAAGCACAATTTTTTCACCCTGATTTTTCTTTTTTTTTTTTAATTTTTTATTCATTTTTCCAAATTATCCCCTCCCTCCCTCCACTCCCTCCCCCCGATGGCAGGTAATCCCATACATTTTACATGTGTTACAATATAACCTAGATACAATATATGTGTGTAAATACCATTTTCTTGTTGCACATTAATTATTAGCTTCCGAAGGTATAAGTAACCTGGGTAGATAGACAGTAGTGCTAACAATTTACATTCGCTTCCCAGTGTCCCTTCTCTGGGTATAGTTATTTCTGTCCATCATTGATCAACTGGAAGTGAGTTGAATCTTCTTTATGTTGAAGATATCCACTTCCATCAGAATACATCCTCATACAGTATTGTTGTTGAAGTGTATAGTGATCTTCTGGTTCTGCTCATTTCACTCAGCAACAGTTGATGTAAGTCTCTCCAAACCTCTCTGTATTCCTCCTGCTGGTCATTTCTTACAGAGCAATAATATTCCATAACCTTCATATACCACAATTTACCCAACCATTCTCCAATTGATGGACATCCATTCAACTTCCAGTTTCTAGCTATAACAAAAAGAGCTGCCACAAACATTTTGGCACATACAGGTCCCTTTCCACTCTTTAGTATTTCTTTGGGATATAATCCCAATAACAGCAATGCTGGGTCAAAGGGTATGCACAGTTTGACAACTTTTTGGGCATAGTTCCAAATTGCTCTCCAGAATGGCTGGATTCTTTCACAACTCTACCAACAATGTATCAGTGTCCCAGTTTTCCCACATCCCCTCCAACATTCATCATTATTTGTTCCTATCATCTTAGCCAATCTGACAGGTGTGTAGTGGTATCTCAGAGTTGTCTTAATTTGCATTTCTCTGATCAGTAGTGATTTGGAACACTCTTTCATGTGAGTAGAAATAGTTTCAATTTCATCATCTGAGAATTGTCTGTTCATATCCCTTGACCATTTATCAATTGGAGAATGGTTTGGCACCCTGATTTTTCTTGACAGATATGGAAATATGTTTAAAAACATTGCACATGTTTAACCTCTATCATCTCGCTTTCTGTGTTGGGGAGGAACAAAGTAAGGGAAGAGGGAGAAAATTCTGGAATGCAAAATCTTACAAAAATTAATGTTGGAAAATATTTTTACATCTATTTGGAAAGATAAAATATTATTGAGGACTCCTTTGTCTTTTATTCCAAATAATTTATTTAATATTAGGATTAGTTATTCTTTAAACATTTGTAGAATTCCCTTCTAAATATATCTAGTCCTGATATTTTTTCTTTAGGAAGCCTAATTGTGTTTTATAGATAGACTTCTTAAAGAGTTTACCATAAAATGGAGGAGAGATATAGGATGATGATTGGTGAAGATGGACAAAACAAAGGAAAGGTTTTGGAGCAAGGAGGAATCATGGGTATGTTTAGAGGCAGTAGGGAAGCAACCTATAGAAAAGAAGCGATGGAAGAAAAATGAGAAAATGGGGAGATGAAGATAAGATGGAATGGGATCACTTGCACATATTTGTCATAGCAAGAAGAAGGATTATCTTTGTGAGAGCAGGGACAAAGGAAGAGAGAACAGTAGAAGGCATCTGAGTGATATGAGATAAAGAAGAAGGGGAAAGGAGCTCCTGGAAATCTTTTCAGTGAAATATGAGGCAAGGCTGTCTACTGAGAAAGTGGGGGAAGTAGAAGGTGGAGGTAAACTAAGGTATGAGAAAGGATAAAAGGGCCAAAAATGGTCGTTATGAGGGCTGAGACAGGATGCTATAAAAGGATTGCCTTGTAGCAGTGAGAGTCCAGGGGGGTTAGGTAATAAATATACAGGGGTTCCAATCAGCATGATTTTGTGACTTTATTAAACTCTGTTCAGCAGCACCTGAGTAGATAGTGGATGGTGGAAAGGTGAGACATTGTGGGACAAGACAGGATATGGGCACAAGTGATTTAAGAGACAAAGACAGTATACATTTGAACTGACTCACCAAGCAGTCAAAATGGGGAAGAATGGAGCCAGTGCAGGAATGATAGCCTGAGAAAGAACTGGGGGATGATGGAATTGGAGGACACAGAGAGGATGAAGAATAGGATTTGGGACTACAAATCTGAGAGAAAGGTAAAATGACAAGAGTAATAAGAGAAATTATCTCTGGGGTTTGTCTTTCTTATCCTAAAGGAAGTCCCTAAAAACTCTCACGCAGGAAAATGACATTAGCTTCCTAGAGATAAGGTTCTCTTTCTATATATAGTCTTCTTCCAACCTCATTACCCTCTATCTTTAGGGTTTGGTTATTCCATAGATCAGTAAATAACTCTGGAGGAGAGAGTGAGGCTGATGACTTTGTAAAGGCTCTGTACAATCACATTTATGCACAAGTCAAGATATCACATGGTTATTTTTTGGTCCTCTTCGAAAATAAAGGAATATCACCACTCCCACCACCACTAACAATAATATAGCTCAGTAACAGAACCAGATTCCTAGAGGATCTGAATGCTGGGCAGGGAACTTCTGTCTGAGAATATTTTGCCTGTCTGAAGTCAAAGGATCTGTGTTAAAATCCCAACTCATTTGCTTCCTACCTCTATGATCTTGGACAAGTTACTTAACCTCTCTTTCTAGACCTCAATTTTTTTTCATTTTTAAAATAAGATTATAGCAGTTGACTTCTAATGTTTCTTTAAACTCCAAATTGATAAGCCTATTAATCTACTGACAGGATTGATTCTTAAATTCTCCAAATTATTCATGCATTTTAGGAAGAATATTTTGGCATTTGGACAGAGGATGGGTTGGAGAGGAGAAAGAATAGAAGTAGAAGAAACATTGGAATGCTATTGCAATAGTCTTGGCAAGAGGTAATGAGAGTCTGAACTAGTGGAATGGATAGAGTGGACAGAAAAGGGAATGGATATGAGAGATGAAGATGGTGGAAGAACCAGTAAGACTTGGCAACTGATTGTATACAAAGGATGAGAGAGAATGTTGAGTGGAGGGTAACTTGCTGGTTGTAACTTGAATGGCTGAAAGGATGGTGGTGATCTCAACAGAAATTTTAAAAATCTGGCAAAATAGGTAAAAAACCAGAAAATATAGGGAAAATACTTTATGAAGTGGTTGTGAAACTCAAATGCAATAATATACCTGAAAGGACTTTGTAGTACTATAGTTTACATGCAATTTTAAGCTCTTATCATTGTCAGTGATCTTTAGATTAGCACTTAGTGAGGATGATGTGTAGTCAGAAAGGATTGGCCACTGAACTAAGAAGAATTGCCCCCCTCCCCCAATAGACTTTGAAGGAAATAACTTTGCTTTCTGTCACTTCTTTTCTCCTTCCTTTCCTTCCTTTTCCTTTCCCTCTTTTTTCCTTCCTTCCTTTCTTCTCTTCTTCTCTCCTTTTTTCTCCCCACCTCCCTCCCTCCTTCTTGACTATCTTTTTTCCTTCCTTCCTACGTCCTTTCTTCTTTCTTTTATTCCCTCCTTCTTCCTTTTTTCCTTCCTTTTTCCCCCTCATTCCTTTTATTCCTTCCTTCTTCCTCTCCCTTTTTCCTCCCTCCTTCTCTCTCCCCTCCTCCATTCATCTTTCTTCCCTTCCTCTCTTTTTTCCTTTCTCCTTCTCTTCTTCTTTTTCTTTCTTTTCCTTCCTTCCTTCTTCCTCCTTTCTCCCTTCTTTTCTTCTCTCCCTTCTCTTTCTCCATCCTTCTCTTCCTTCCACTTTCTCTTCCTCCCATCTTCCTTTTCCCTTCCTCCTTTCTTCCTTTCCTTCCCTCCTTTCTTCCTAATCCTTTCCTCTTTCTCTTCATCCGTTCCTTCTTTTCTTCCACCCTTTATTCCTTCTTCTTTCCCTTCCTCCTTCTCTCCATCTTTCTTTCTTTCTCCTTTTCCTTCCCTGTCCTTTTCTTTCTCCTCTTTTCCCCTCCTCTCTGCTAACTTATATAGAAATTTAAAGTCTGCCATACATTTTACACGCATTCTCTTTCTTGAGTCTCAAACAATGCTATGAAGTATGTACTGCAGGTTTATCTCCATTTCATTGAAGAAGAAATTTAGGGTTAGAGAGATTAAATAATTCCTCCCCTCTTTGGTAAACTTTCACCTTTCCTAGGGACTGATATACTCTTCCTGACATATAGTGCTACCTTAGGGTCGAGACTCCAGCAAGAAAAAAGTTCTCAACTTGCCAAAGCCTCAAGCAAACCCCTTCCTAAGGTGAGGTCATCTCTATTCTTACAATAAAATTCTCTGTACTTACAATATTTCTCTACATTTTAGGATTTTTGGCAGAAAAATGATGCAGGGTTACTCGAGAATCATGCATTCTGTCCTTCTATCGAGTCCCAGTTCTCTAGATTTATGATATTACCTTGGTTGGATTGCATCTTCCCAATGAAAAAAGAACTTGAATTTAACAAAATGTCTTCCAGCTCCAAAGCCACAATTCTTCTCTGAACTTGCATGGACAGAATTAAAGACATATTTTTCAAAGAATTCCTTTGGCCCTCCATCACAGCTGACTCACTGTTGCCTCTTCTGGAATCTAGAGCCTCCTTGAGGGGAAGAGAACTAGGGGAATATGAAGCTTTTCCTCCAACCTCTTTAGTCCATGGTTCCATATCTAGCTCTTCTTTCCTCTTCCTTTTTCTCTTAGCAAAACATCTGCCATTTAGTAAATGGGTTAATCAACACACATTATTGGAGCATTATTCCTTCTGTGTCCAAGTCTAAGAGTATAGCTTAGTAAATAACTTTGTAAGCAAAAAGCATCAATTACCAGTGATACCAAAGACTGGGGGAGTTCATTTCAGTGATAATGAATTGGCTCTTTAAAGAGCTTTCCACAGAACTTCATAAGTTATTTCATCTGATCCTCATGACACTCTGAAGTAGGTGCTGTTATTTCCATTTTACAAATGAGGAAACTGAGGCTGGGAGAATTTGAGTGATTTGGTTAAGGTCACACAGCTGAATTAGAACTAATATTAGCTTGACTGTATGTCCAGTGCTCTCTCCACAAATGTTCCCCGTCCTCCCTCCTAGTTAAGAAGCCTTCATCAATGCAAGACAAAGTCCTTGTTTGTGGGCAACAATGATATAAGTGTATTCGTTGTATTTCTTTGCAGGAATTTCATACCTGGGCTGAGGTATGAAATAATAAGCCATTTATGGAACAATAAGCCAAAGGCACAAACTATACTCTAGCACATAGCACAATGCTCAATTAATGTTTGTTGACACTGATGGGGATGGTGAATGAGAACAGGGAAAAATGATTTTCAAAGATCCAGGAATGAAGCAGGAGGGGAGAAAGTGTTTCAGAAAAAAAGGCCTACAGTTGGTGGGTGGGGGCAGCAAGGACTGGCTAGGCAGGTAGGGGACAGGGAAAAAAATTGATTGTCGCCTTTCTCAGTTTCAACATAATTCTTTCTGCAAACAGTAGCCCTGGCAGTATGCCCAGCCCAGCCCAATCCTGGAAGCTTCAGGTAGCTTCAAGAGGCCTTAGGATTTGGGGGTGGGGGTATGGAAGTAAGTAAAGTCAGTGGGAATTATATACCTCCCCTTCAATCCTTTCTCCATGTAGTTCTAATCTTCCTTGGGGATACATCTGTGGCTGCTTCTTGAAGTGTGTCTGGTTTGTCCAGGATGAATAGCCTTTACCTATCGCCATCCCTTCTCCCCAGATAGGGTTTCAGAACTAGTGTGAGAGAGCCAGGAGACAGCAGAGCCCTTCCCCCACATTCCAGTATGAGAGCACTGGGGAGGGGGCCTCAGGGAGTTAGGTCAGGTCTAGGAATGGAGGCTCAGGCTAATAACCTGAGGAGGAATGACCTTCAGACTAAATCACATTCTTCTGGGTTAATATGTGCCCATTGCATCCCCCCTCCTCCAGCACTCCCTTCTATCCATGTGGAGGCCCTGTTTAATTAGAAAATTTTGTTTTTATTTAACAGCATCCTCTGTTAACAATGGCTGCCCTCTATTCTTTCCCAAGATACATTCAGTTTCCCAGAGAAAGTTCAGATCCCAGCCCACCTGATTCAGCATCACTGACCTGAATAGCGTTGGAGCCCTGGAATTAGGGAGGGAGAGACAATTCAAAAAGGGGCAATGTAGGAAGTTCACCAGTTTATTTTCAAATCTGCTCTCATGAGGACCCATGCTTCAGATACCCCACTGCCTGAATAGTTTCTAACCTTCCATCTCCTACTACCATCCCCCACCCTCATCCTCATCTAATTTTTCTTCTTCCTCCAAAGCCTCCCTGCGTCACCCAGACCTCTGGGCAGCTGCTGCCTCCTCCTTCCATTGTTAGAGCAGACCTACTCTTCTCATCCATCCCCTACTCTCAGGCAGGCCTGGACTTGCCCCATGGGGTCAGTCTCACCCCCATCACCATGGAGGCCACATACACCTGTTTATCTCCTTGTTCTAAGTGAAGGTACATGTCTTATCTGGGTAGGAGCATGTGAGAGAGAGGGTGAAAAAGGGATCATTTTGCTTCTATTCCTTCTTTCCCCTCCCCCCCATGTCACATGCCTACTTAGCCTGAAAACTTGGTGATCTCCTGAACTTCAGTGAATTTAATTGTCCCTATGCTGATGATTCCCAGGTCTATAAATCCCAGACCCAGATTTCTCCTGATCCTCGGGTTCCATCATAAATTGCTTAGGAGACAATTTGAACTGCATGTTGTGTAGACATATATCAAACTCACTCAGTGTGTCCAACACAGATCTCACAGTCTTTCCACCCAAACCCATCCTTCTACCCTATGATTATACAAGACCCAAGATTTAGGATCTCCCAACATCTTTTTCTCTTTACTCTCATTCACCCTATCTATAAAACCACTTGCCAAATCTGATTTCCATCCCCAAATCTTTCACAACTCTCCTCCTCTCTCCACTCTCATGATCATCCCATCTGGTTCAAAGTGTTATTACTTCTCATCTGGACAGTGGTATTCTTTTTCTAACGGCTCTTCCTATTTCAGTTCTTTTCATGCTCCAGTCAGTAAAGTGAAGTCCAGTGGATGGCGTGTAGTAGTAGCTACACTTGGGTAAAACTGTCTCTGCAAACAGAGTAAACCATTTTTTTAAAAAGTCAATTAGGGTTAAGTGACTTGCCTAGGGCTATACAGATAGTAAGTGTCTGAAGCTGGTGCTTTATCCACTGTATCCCTATCTGCTCCCAACTTATGTACCTGATATATTTTATGTCTCTGTACAAGTCATCCCTGATGTTGCCCTGCCTCTTATTGACTCTGACTTTCTTAAAACACTACTATCTCCAAGAGTATTCTCCCTTTTGTAACCTGTCTCCAGCTACTAGCTTTTCCCTGTTTCTCATACGTATTTGTGTATATATATATATATATATATATATATATATATATATATATATATATGTATATATATGCTTTTTCTCCATTTGAATATAAGCTTCTTGAGCAACTAGATGGAGCAGTGGCTAGAGCACTGGCTCTGGGGGACCCGAGTTCAAATCCAACCTAAACCACTTAACACTTATTAGCTATGTGACCCTGGAAAGTCACTTAACCCAATTGCATATATATATACACACACATATATATATATATATATGTATATATATATATATATATACATATATACACATATATTTGCATCTTTCAATCAGGGATCAATTTTTTTTTTTGCCTTTTCTTTGTAGTCTCAGGGTTAAATACAATGCCCATCCTATAGAAAGCCTTTGTGTGTACTCTTTACACAAATGGATAACTATGTTGTAAGCTTTGGTACTTAGCACCCAGTGACTTCTTCCTCAGGGCGTCTTAATTCCAAGCTGTATCTGAAGGGTGCCATATTGTAAGGATTTGGTCCTTGTGACCCTAGTCAAAAGCACAGTACAGAAAAAAAAGCATGCATATGGGGAAAATTAGGGGGTTTTAAAGATATTAACAGATATCTAAAGCATCAATTACTCCTTTGAAAGAACTGTTCTTAAGTACAGTCCAGGGGCTCTAGGAGAACCAGCCTGGGAACTGAGAATGGACAGAAGGAGAGGAGAAATTGATCCAGGAATGGAAGAATCAATCTCAGCAGTCCCAGCTTGCCTCCTGCTCATGAATAAGCCATGTAGTTAGTCCTGGGATGCTCCAACACTTGAATTCAGAGGCCCCAACACGGACCCTCATGGCAAGGCCTTCCAGAAGTCAAAACTGAGTACCAGGCCTGGATTTGGAAAAGGCCCAGATGCAAGGGGCAGCTAGGAAGTGTTCTACAGTGCCCAGAGCTCTGGACCTGGAATCTTCCCGGGTTCAAATCTGACCTCAGTGATCCTGGGCAAGTCCTTAACCCTGTTAGCTTTGGTTTCCTCATCTGTAAAATGAGCCAGGGAAGGAAATGGCAACCACTTGAGTATTCTTGCCCAGAAAAACCCTATTGGTCATGAGGAGTCAGCCTCAACCGAATAACAACTACGACTCTGTGCCAGTCACTGTGCTGATACTTATCTCAATTTGATCCTCACCACGGTCCTGGAAGGAAACTGAGACTAAGTGAAGCTGGTTTTGAACCAGGGCCGTCCTGAGTCTGTGGGCTGTGGTAGTTACCCTGAGATTGTGGAAGGGTCAGGAAGCTGAGGTGGTGACCAGCCCAGGCCCACCTGGGAGCCCTGGGATCGGGCACGGTCAGCAAGAGCTGACCAGGCTGGCTTCCTGCCCAGGGGAATGCTGTCTGCAAGTACCAGGGTGTCTATGGAATCAGGACACACAGGGCTGTCGGTGTCAGGGTGTCTATGGGATCAGGATGCACAAGGCTGTCGGTGTCGTGGTCTCAGCATTGATTTTGTGAAAGTGGGCTGGGGAGCAGCTGTCAGTGGGGATGCCTTAGTCTGAAAGGAAGTGGATCCGTAGCCTCCCAACCTGTGTGCCTCAGTTTCCATGGAAAACATTGGCTCAGGATGTTTAATGGGCCCTGGCAATGAGACTGACAGGCTCTCCATCAATTGTGGAAGCTCCAGTTCTCACTGGGGGGGGGGGTGGAGAATGGTGAGGGGGAGGGCCCAGAGCCTGTTCCATTGAAGCCTTAGTCCTTTTTTCTCGCATATTGGAGAAGGGGGATGGAGAGGTGGCAGGTAGCGGGCAGCGGGCTAAAGGCCCAGGCCCAGGGCCTGACTGACTCTGCTGGGCAAGCCCAGGCAGGCCAGCTCAGTGGGGAGTCGGGGTTCTGGCTGACCTGGGCACACAGGAAGCCTTTGTATGCCAGGGGGAGGATCCCAAGGCGGGGATCTCTCATCTTTCCTGGGAGGCCTGCTGCTTTCCCCCGTTATGGGATACTGGAGGGGTTCTCACAATCAGAGGGGCCACTTATACCTGGGCTTTGCAGTGAAAGGCTTTCTGCCCCTATTCTCTTCTGGAGATGAGTTCGCCAATTCACCTGGCCTTGTAGGTAGTTCTGTATAAATCCCAGAGCTCAAGTCCTGCAGAGAGGCTTAGGAGGTGGAGGAGGGGACGTTCCAGCCCGAGTACCCCACTCCCTCCCCACTCTCCAAAGCTCAGCTTTCCCATAGGAAAAGGTATATATATATATATGTGTGTGTGTGGGGGGGGGAGATTTACTGCTCCTCAAGGCCCTAGTTAGTAGAGAAGTCTTCCCAGACCTCCCTACCCAAATAGGTCGTTAAAAAAACCAAAAAACCCACACCCCAAAACACTTTTCAGAAGAAGCCCAGAACCCTTCCCCACCTTTATTACCCCAAAAAGAAAAGGGCGGTATCTGTTTTCAGTTCTTTTATTGTAAATAACTTTCCATGAAAAAGGTTAAATTGTCCCCGATGGGTAGGTGTGGGGCTGCTGTCCACTGGGACCCAGGCTGAGACAGGGCCCCTGCAACAGCCCCATCTCTGGGGAGCTGTAGGGACCCTCCCCTCCCCAACACCCAATTCCTATACCCCAGCCCTCGGAGCTCTAGTTCGTGACTCCACTGGGTCAGGGGGTCCCATTCCCAGTTAAATCAGCCTATTCTCTCTTAGCTACAGCTACAATCACTACATTAGTTTGCTCCCCAGCCCTGCAGCTCAGCTGCCCCCAATCCCCCCCAGGAAGGGGGGACTTGCCTGTTTATCCCAAATGCCTCCTGGACAGGGTTCAAGCCTCTGATTCAGAAAAGTCTACAATCTGTACCCTTTGTCCTGCCTCAAGGGTTTGGGGCCCAAATTAAAAAGGACACTGCTGGACTCCCCTAGCCTCGGAGAGTATATATCTCTTTCCCCTTCAGTCCAAGACCCGCCCTCTTTCCCCTTATTCTGGCTCCATGGTTCATGGCCTCTCCTTGCATACTAGCCTTCCCCTGGCTCCGAAGTCACATCCCCATCCCCAGGAAGGCCTTGCTTGGGAGAAGCCTCCAGGGATTTAATTTGCTTTCAGCTAATTAGCATCTTGTTGTACCTGGGAACTTTCCCTGGATAGAGACCTGGGGAAGAGGGCAAGAGACAGAGGCAGAGATGCACACGGAGAAAGAGAGGAGGCAGAGGGGCCATTCAGGCCTCAGGGCCTGCTTGCTGGAGGCAACGGGGTACCTGGGTACAGCAACACTGTGTGTAAGGGATTCCTGGTCCCTCTGAGTTCTCATTGGGCTTGGGTCCCAGGGGCAACCTTGCCTTAGGGGCAGCAGGGGTCTGAAAGTTGTCCCATCCTCAGAAGCCCTGTCTAGCCCCTGCCTGGGAGGAGGAGGCACGTCCTTGAGGCTCCTGTTTTGGGGGAGTTATGTCCAGAGGTGTGGGGAGGGGGGGTCCCAGCCTTTTTACAAGAAGGCACCCACACTGGCCCACTCGTTCAGGTCGACAGCTAGGGTGGCATCCCCAGCCTCAAAGAGGGGCTCGGGGGGCAGGCAGCTCCCGTGGCTCTCATCCCAGGGATGTTGCAGGAAGGATGTGGCCAAGAAGGTCTCATCAAAGTCCAGTCCATCGGTGGCTGGCTCAGTCGAGGGGCCCCAGGTGGCAGGACAGTCGATGTGGTGCCCGTGGACCGTCAGGTCAACGTTGTTGCGGTTGGCTGGGCTCAG
This sequence comes from Sminthopsis crassicaudata, assembly GCF_048593235.1. NCBI lineage: Eukaryota > Metazoa > Chordata > Mammalia > Dasyuromorphia > Dasyuridae > Sminthopsis > Sminthopsis crassicaudata. The sequence goes on from NC_133620.1 coordinate 337,117,314, forward strand.
CGGAGGGCTCAGATCCAGGGCCTCCAGGGCACCCAGCTCCCCACCCAGCGTGCCGGCATCAAAGATGGCCTCCCAATCGAAGTCTCCCTTGAGAGGCTCCAGCTCCCCCTGCTCCTCCTGGCTCAGCAGAGTGGTGCTAGTGGGCCGGGGCGCCTTGGCTACCCGCTTGGGCAGGGGCTGCTTGCGCTTGTGCCCAGGCCGCACCTCACCTGCCCCCCAGCCCGTCTCACCGCCCGTGGCCTCCTCGAACTCTCTCAACAGCTGCTGAGCCTCAGGGTTGACAGCCAGGGGCGCAGCCCAGGTGCCCGGCTCAGGCTCTTGGGGGGTTTGGCGGGCAAAGGCCGGGTGGATATGGACAGGAGGCAGCCGCCGCTTCTTGAAGGCACCGCTCAGTAGCCGCTCTGCGTACTGGGGGTCAATGCGCCAGAAGCCACCCTTGCCTGGCTCATCCTTCTCCCGAGGCACTTTGATGAAGCACTTGTTCAGGGACAGGTTGTGGCGGATGGAATTCTGGGCAGAGAGAAGGGTTAAGGGTCAGTGGAGGAGGAGGAAAGGGAGACAGACCCATGTGGGCCCAGGAGAGCCAGGGGAGGGGAGCGGACACCTTCCCTTTGTGCTGCGGGCTCTAGAAGGCCACAGATCCAGGAAAGGGGAGCCCTCTGGCTTGACTCACTGGCTCCCAGCTCCCAGACCCCAGCTGTGGGACATTGGGAGCTGGGACACTGTTGGGGGCTTTTGTTTCCTGTTGCTGGGATATCTGCCTACTCAGCCATCTGAGCTCTGAGCCACAGGGTGGCTCTGAGTGCCACCCGCCTCCAATCCCACTCCCTCCCTTCTCCCCCTGTTGTTGGCCCTTGGCCAAAACCTTCAGCTCCCCCAGGGCCTGGACCTGCTGTCACCCTCTGCTTAGGGCTGGCAGGACTGCTGCTGTTTATGGAGCTTGGAGGCTGGGAGAATGAAGACATAGCTGCTCTACAGACAGTATGTGTGCATATATGTGGGGAGGGGTGGAGGCAAGGCCAGGACCCAGGAACTTAACACTATTTGCTATGAGGCTGGCCCAGGGCCTTAGCTTCCCCAACCCTTTCTCTCCCACCCACCAGCCTCAGTTGATTATTATCCAGCTAGAAACATAGCTCTCATTCTTGGTACCCCAAGCCTCTCCAGGGAATAGAGTTGGGGCTCTGCCCTTCCACCTCTCCCATCTTGTTAAAGCTTGGGTTCTTTAGACAGCAATTGCCTGGAAGTCAGGGTTCAAACTACAGCCAAGTGGGAATGGCTTGGGAGTGGGTATTTGTTGTTTGCCTCCCATCACTCCCACTTTACCATCTACTTTCTCCCAGACTTGGGAATGTCAACATTGCTTTTAGGGTGGGAAGGGATTGGGTTCCTTTGGAACCTTGCATCTAAGGCCCTAACTTTGCCAAGAGTCTTTGGTTCCCCCCTCCATAAAGCCGATCAGGTGTGTCCCTTAAATCATGGGGATCCATATAGGGAAGCAGGATCTGGGCCCTGCCTCTGTTGGAAAGTGGGATGTCACAGTCACCGGGAATCTCCGAGATGGAAGGGAACTCAGAAGCCACCTATTTCCACATGAGAGACCCTCCCCCCAAGCCCCCATCTCTATCACATCCCAGACAAGGAGCAGGACTCATCTAGTTTACATTTGAACACCTCCAATGCCAGGGAAACTCACTACTACCCTTTAAAGCCAGCTCATTCCACTTCCCAACAGTGGGTGAGCAGTGCCGTCCTGGCAAGGCTGTTTACAGGCCAAGCTGGGTTATGTCAAGTTCCAGAGCCTTGGAACAGTTAATAAGAGTCACAGGCTAGATCCCCTGTGGGGAGCATCTGGCCCAGGTAATTGCCCCCCCAGGGAGAGTAGGAAGAGAGAAAGGGGAGGAGCTGAGTCAGGAAACTGGGGAGAGGCCTCCAGGGGGGGTCTGCAGCTACAGGAAGAGCACACACACATTCACACAGCCAGGAAGGGTGCATACACATCCATCCCAGAGAAGAGTCCTAGCTGCTGGTCACACCTGAACAAACAACCTTGGCCAAGAGTAGCTTGTCAGTTTCAGAATGGGGACGAGGGGAAGGGAGGGGACAAAAAGCTGTTGGTTAGGACTGGGGATTCTTCAACCTCAGGGTTTAAGTTCTTGGAATGCTCAGACACTCATGTGACCTTGAAACAAGGTTCTAGGGCCTTGGACAAAACTTCTGTCCATCCTTGGAATAATCCTCCCTGAGGCCCCCTCCTTCATTTCTCCCCCCTCCCAACTCTTCCTATTAAATCCATCAATCATTGGGCAAAGTTCACACTTCCCATGTTCTTCTCTAAGGAGGCACTGTTTGGGGGTATGTTTCTTCTCCTGGTCCAATTTCCCTACCACTAACACCCACGCAGGACCGCAATGTTCTTAGTTCTGATCTGTGGGCAAACCGACCTTCCAAACATCTAGAGCAAGGATCCAAGCCCGACTCAGATAACTGTGGGAGGACTGCACACTTCAAGGTGTCCTGACTAGGAGGAAGGAGGGTCCCCCGCTCTGAATTCGGGAAGAGGAGGGAGGGGGGGTGTCCGATGAAGGATGGAGGCTGAGCTGGGTAGAGTCCCTGGCACAGAGGAGAATGGGGGAGGAGATGGTCCCTGCCTGCGTGTCCTTCCTACCTGCCATGTGGGGTCAGCATGGCGGAAGTAGCAGAAGTTATCAGTGATCCACTTGTAGATGGCGGAAAGCGTGATCTTGGTTGCCTTGCTGGCCTGCATGGCCATGCAAATGAGCGTGGCGTAGGAGTAGGGTGGCTTCACGTGGGGGTTGGTGGCATAGTCCACGTCGTCGGGGGGTGGGGCCTGTAGCCCAGCAGGAGCGCTCCGAGAAGTGCAGGAGGAGGTGGGCTTGCCTGGGGTGTGTGGCTGTCCCAGGCAGGCGGGATCTGCAGCCAAGGGCGAGCCAGGGGCTGCTGAGCCTGGCACCTGGTGGTAGCCGTGGGGGTCAGGACCCCCGGGGGGCAGGGAGGGGGCCTTGGCGTTGAGGATGGAGAATTCCTGCAGCCACTGTAGGCTAGTCAGGCTGTCATCCAGGCCGCTGGGTTCCTCCAGACCCCCCTCCTCCACCACCCCCGCTCCGGAGAGACGCAGCCAATTCTCTGCCATGTCTGGGGGGCCTCCCCGCGGGTGGGCTCAACATCCAAGTGCTGAGCTCGGGCCGGTTCTGCCGAGTCCTCTGGCCCGGTGACCGCAGCTCCGCTTACAGGGTCTCCTGGGTGGCGGTGGCGCTGCTTAGATCCATCTCGAGGCTGCCTCCAGGAAACACGTCGGGCGGGTCAAGCCTGGGAAGTGGGTGGGTGGGGGGACAGAGCTGAGGGAACGAACTACACCGAGGGAGAGGCGGGAGCCAGGCCCGGGGGGGCGGGGGAGTTGTGTTAAATCGCCCTGTCAGGGGGGACAGAGGTGGGGAGGGGGTGGGGGCAGGGCTAGAGGAGGATCTCCGAGGTCTCGGGCTGAGAAGAAGAAGGCGAGACAGGGGCACGTCGGTCGGGATGGGTCCGGCCACAACTTCGGAAAGCCCGCCCCGTAGTTCTCGCCTTCTCTTTTCCGCCCAGAAGCGCTCTAGGGTGGACTTTCCTAGCCCAAAAGGTTCGGGGGCAGGCAGTGCGGGCCTCCTGAGCTTCCCCGCTCTCTTAGAAGAGCGGGGCATCCAGTGGGCTCTCCCCCACCCACGGCAGGAACGGTGGAGGGGAGCAGGGAGCCGGGGCTGCGGGAGGGAGGCAGAAAAATTAGAAGTCAAGCCGGGGAAGCCACAGGGACAGCTAAGGGCTCGAGCAGAGGCAGCCGCGATCCCCCAAATCCGTGGGGGCGTCAGCTCGTGGGACGAGGAAGCCTGCTCAGGACTGGCTGCCCCCTCTGGCCCCTGCCCCAGTCCTCCCGCCCGCCTTCTTCCCTCTTTATTTTTTCCCTCCCCGCTCCCGCCCCTTACCTGGCTCAGAGCGCGGCCCCGGCCCGAGGAAGGTTCTGGAAGGAAAGGGCCCCCCCACCCCGCCCCCCGCCACTCTCCGCCCCCAGCTCGTGGCCCCGCCAGCGCCCCTCGTCCCACCCCCCCCTCCCGGCTGCGCTTCTCTGAGCACTGGCGGCCCTGGGACCGGCATTAAGTAGCTGCTCGGGAAGGCTTCTCTCGCTACCATGGCGACGCCCCACCCCTATAAACAGCTTCTGCCTCGGCCATTGGTCCGCGCGTCTCCAAGGAGACCGCGGGCACTTGCCACTCTCAACCCCGCTAACTCGCTTCGAACTCCGTACGGCTCCGCGGTCCTCACCCCGCCCCCCTCGCTCCCGGCATTCCCGCGCCCAGCTCTGTGGGCCGCGCGCTGAGCGCTGGAGACCCGCGCAGCTCCCAGCTCCGCGCCTGTGTTCCCGGGAGGCCGCTCTACCATTTCGCCGGTTGCCCCCTGTCCCCGCCCTGCTTGACTGGAGGTTGATGAACTCCAAACTACGTGAGGCTCCCCGGGATTGCGCCCCGGGCGCGGGCTCGGGGTCTCCCGGTGCACGCTCGGTGAAGTCCCCTGCAGCCCTCCCGCTCCTCGGTTCTCTTTCCGTGCCCGGCCCCGATTCCCAGCGCCACGCTCGCTGGCCGTGCGCCCGGTGCCCGCCTGGGGCCAAGCAAACGGGAGGACAGGCCGCGGGCGGGCCTCTCCTTGCCTGTCCGAGCGGTTAGGGAAAGGCGCTCTTCTCCCCGTCCCCGCTCCTTATGTCAGTGGAAAGGGGCGCAGGCCGGCAAGCGCCCGGAGCAAGGTGAGGAGTCTCTGCTGGGGGCAGAGAGCGCCCGCTCCCCTGCACGCCTCCGGCCGCGCTCGGCCCACGGTCCTTGCAGTAATTACGGAAGGCCTCAGTGTGCTCCGAAGCGCTCTAGTTTTCATCCCACAGGCCTGCACAGGGAGAACCGGGTCATGGGGGGAGGGGAGCTGTTGCCCAGGAAGTTGGTGTGGAGGCTCTGGGAAAGGCATGTCGACTCCCACCAAGAAGCGCCCCCCCCCCCCCCACCTCGCCCTCCTACTCTTCGGCGTCTCCTACCTCCACTCCGGGGACTCTAATGACTGCGGGGCGTTTTGGAGAAAGCTGCACCAAACCTCCCACCAGCAGGCCAGATTCTCAGCTGCCCTTCCTCTGTAAACAGTTTTATTCACTTTTGAGAACCATGCAGCAATCCATAAACCATTGCTTTGCGGAGGAGGCACCTGTAGCATACCTATGTGTGCCCCAGGGGACACGGTCCCCCACAGTATACACACACACACACACACACACACACACACACGTGCAAAATTCCAGGAACCATACCACTTTTGCCCCGGGCCCAGCGTCACTGAAATAAGAGACTTTCTTTGTTATGAAAGTGCTCCACATGCACAAAGCTCCCAGAATGGGGGATTCCAGGTGGAGGAGAAGTGGGTTGGGAAGTGGGAAGAGGAAGAAATGTCAGGGTGAACAAATCAACATCATCCCGTCCCTGGAAATAACAGGATGGGAACAGAATGAGGCCTGAGCAAGGGAGTGATTAGCTGCCCATGCTACTGGAGACCCGGCCCCCCAGCCCCCTCCGGAGCTGCTGCAGAAGAGGGAGGTGGTGGTCCTCTGGGCGTACTACTTCAGCTGCCTCTCCCCCTCCCCTCTTAGACACAGTGGCTTTATCCCTGGTGTGTTTCCTTAGCCTGACTGATAGGGACAAAATAGACAAGGGCGATGTTTGGGAGAGGGGTGATAAGCTGCCTCATGTCTTAATAAGATGGGTTTTGTCAGATCCCCTCGATCGGGATAACCACCTGCCAGGTATCTAAATAGGCGAGGAAAGGGGGAACTATCTGAGAAAGAAGGGGCTAAGGAGCTGTTTCCAGCACATTTACACATCTGCAGTGGGGGGTGGGGAAGCCGTTTTGAAACAAGGACAGGATTACCACTGCCTTCTCCCAGGGACACAGCCTCAGTTTCTTGCTTTGCTGCTTGAGACAGAGATGATGAGCTGTAGGTTCTGACACCCCAGCACCAAGACACAGGTCATCAGTAAAAGGAATGAGGATATTTATTTTGGTTGAAGGTTCCTGGCTGTTTTAGCTATTAACTGTTGTCTCCATTCTCCCATCTCCTCCCCCAAGCATCCTGTTTAACACTACCCAGTGACCACCAGAAGTAGCTCTGTATGCTCACCGACGGAATCACCCAGATTATACAGGCCCAAGGAAAGAGATTATTGCTTAACTATGCTTGCTTTAATTTTTTTGCTTCAGGAAAGAGAACAAATGTGGGGCAGGTAAGGGACCATATACCAGCCAGTCCACTTGTATTGGGGTCTTTTGGAGGATGATAAGAATTAAAGATTCAAAACACGGCCTTAGTGATTAGGCTTCTGAGTTGTCAAGCCATAGCCAGGAATATGAGAAGAAAAACAAAACTTGTTTGGAAGTACACCTGGGTAGGTAGGTGCCTTATACCTCAGAGGATGTACAGTCAGACCATTAGGTTGAACACTATGGGGCAACTCCTGGGGGGAGGGGAGAAGGTAGAGGGGAGCTGAGGCTTTTCTTAGGGTCCTAGGTCTTTCAAGCTTGGACTTGCATAGGCTTTCCAGCACAGGAGTACAAGAGGGCTCCTCCTGGAAAAGAAATATTCCTCAAGGGCATTATTATATGTCACTGGAAGCTTCACTTTTTCACATTCCCTGCCTGTTCTCCCCCTACAACAAGATCCTATAATCCCTCTTTGAAATGCTGTAAATCAAACAGTATCCCAACTCCTCCAAATAACCCTGATGGGGAGTAGGAATGATACCTGATTTAGAGGCTCACCTTTTTGGCTCAGGATTTTATTATATTCACTTAAGTTTCAAAGCACCTCATTTGACCTGAACTGTACTCTGATCCATGTTCTACATAGTAACAGATCTGCTCCTCCACAGTACCTCTTACTATTAGCTAAGACAAAGCAGGAAGGACTGTAAGGGGGAAGGAAGCCCTGGAGGTGGAGGAGGCCTGCTCACTCCCTTCATGTAGCTCAGAGAGTTCACTGAGACCACACGCCCTCCCTCCTCTTCCCCACCCTCCCACAAGGTGAGGCTCTACTTCAGACCCTCCCTCCTCATCACTGAGAACCCTGGTCCTTATGCACATGTCTGGAAGGAAGATGGCCACCTTCATCCATGTATATTGTTCAGGGTACAAATAGTTGAGAACTTAAGTGTTAAGATTCCCCATAAAGGGAGCAAGTCTTATCTACAAAGCAGAGCACATAAGAGGCAAAAACTAGACTTTTATGGAAAGAAAAACTCAACCAACCCATTAAATGCCACTTTTCAGAGTAGGTGGAGGAACTACTTCAGAGTTGTTTAGAATAGGATGCCTGCTTTTCTCTGCCATGGATGAGGGCTAACCCAAAAGGAGAGTTGCCAAGGTCGTTTAATTGTGCTGGAGGTCAGATAATGCAACAGGTAAAGGAAAGCAAAGCAGCCAGTTTTCCAAGCCCTCCTGCTGTAACCCTAAAGAGAAAAAAGAAGACGATACAGCCAGCTCCCAGCCTGCTGCTCTACCTTATAGGGGAGATGGGGCAGAAGTCTCTGAAAAGGCAATGATGAACCATAGTTCATCAACTTGACTTTAGTCCAGATAGAGGGATTTCCAGTCTGTTCCAAGTGGAGATCCAGGGAGTAGGAGAGGCTGGGCAAGGTGTAGAATGACCTCGACATCCAGTTTTACACACAAAATATAAAAAGTCATCACAGGTCTTAGTGGGAATACCCAGGAGGTCAGCAGTCCAGTGGGGGGACACATTGGAATGTGAGGATGGAAAAAAGAGCCCTGTGACAGGGGCTAGGACTCTTCAGACGGCCATGGAACCCCTTACATAAGACTTGTTCTCAGGGTCCTCCGGGGCTGCTTGATGACAAATGCCAGCACTGGTTATTCCTGCAACTGATAGCATTGTTGTCCACTTGCCAGGTGCCTGGGGGAAAGAAAAGGAGAGTTACCAGTGGCTTTGGCTGGTCCAGAAGATTTTTTTCCAACATGGGTAGCACTGGAGTGTAGCACTGAGGGGTACAGGGCATTACCTGAAACTCCAATTATTGGAACAATGGAAGTGTGCCCCTTACAATTTATAGGACAACAGGGATTGAAAGAGAGGCAGGGAAAATCAGAGTTAAGAAAGAAGCCAGGTGTAGGGTGTACCCCCTATGGGAATGGTCTCTGTTATTGTCCCTGGGGAAGAAGCTGACAGGGATATAGAAAAACTGCTCCGTTTGGTACATTTAAGCCCAGATTCCCTGTAATAACAATAATCTGATATTGAAAAAAATATCTTTTTGTGGGTCAGAGAAATGAAACTTCTGTGTGTAGAGATTTTCTTTCATGGCAGGAAGGATGAGAGGAGAGTGAGAGGTGTATGTTAATTTGGGTCTGAGATGGTATTGTTTGCAAAGAAGACACCTGTAGGGAAGGAAGTATAAGTAGCCATGGAGGGTGTCAGAGACAGGATGGTGTCAGTGAGTTCTTGCAGGAAGACAGCTTAATGGCTTCCAGTGTTCCCACTGACATGGCTTTGCTTTACACCCCTCTGAGAACAGCCTAGAGCCTGCTGTTCCCGAAATGGTGTGCTCCCCATCCCTCCACTGAGGCAGTTCTGGGGACACCTGCCTACCAAACCTAGCTGAGTAGAGGGTCACTGATTTGGGGCAGAAAACCTAAGGCAGGAAGATCACTGGGCTCAGGAGGACTAGCCCTGTGACCATAAGCAAGACCCTTAATCTCTGGGAACCTCAGGGATTTTGTTTGTTTGGACTTCATTCCTCCCAAGAAGGAAACTCTCCCCAACAATGTAAATCCAAACCTTCTTTCAAATTCCCCCCCCCCCCCAACTTTTTATTGAATTGAGATGTGGGAGATAGGCTGGGGAGGTCAGGGCACAGAAAGAATGTGACTGGTTCAAGATCACAGTGACAATATGTGTCAAAGACAGAAGTTAAAATACAGGTTTTCCTACTCTAGGGCCAGGTCTTTAGCTGCTATGCTAAGTTGCTTTTTCTTTATGCTTCTCCCCTCCTTACTATAACATTCTATCTATGTTATATATTTAACATATATATATATATATATATATATATATATATATATATATATATGTATATATATATATATATATATATGTATATATATAGTTAATTAGGTGTTGTCTCCCTCATTGGAATTTAAGCTCCTTGAGGAAAGGGACTTTTCCCCCCTTTTGTATCCCTTAGCACAATACCTGGCACATAGTAAGTGCTAAATAGATGCTTGTTTACTGACTGATTGATGCTGCCTCAGTTTACTTATTTATAAAAGGGGAGAGGGAAGAATATCTCATCTATCTCAAAGGATTGTGAGGTCAAAATTAGATTATGTATGTAAAAAGGCTTTATAAATGTTAATGGAACTGAAATTTAAAAGGGGACTGTGATGTCTGATTTTGGGGTGATGCCAAAAAATCCAGGCTATGTGATTGTAAAGGAGAAAGTATTTCTAGCTAGGGAACGTAGGATTGGGCTATAGACTTTTAGGGGCAGCTGTGATCCATTTCAATCCAGGAGAAAAATAGTTTTATTTCTCACAAAGGCAATGTTGTGCAGTGGACACTGAATAGCCTCTGAACTAGGAAGAACCAGGTTCATTGATCCACACTGGCTCAGTGACCCCGAGCAAGTCACAACTTCTCAGTGCTCTAAGCAGTGCTCAAGGCTTGAAGTGTGATCTGTTTAAAGTTTCCCTGTATTAATGGAATCATACATCTAGCCCAATTTCCCACAGAATTTCATGATTCAGTGTTGATTCTAAAATGTTCTGTGACTTGGGCTGATGGATCCCATGGGAAGAGAGGAGGAAGCAAAGGAAATCCTTAAGGATTCTTCACAGCTGGATTTGGGGATCTTTGTTTCCTGGAGGACTAAAGACTGGGTGTTAAGGATGTATGTGTTGTGTACATCCCTAGCTAGGTGGCAGGACAAGAACAGGACATACTGCCTTTTGAGAAGCTTGAAAGCCCAACAATGAGTTAGTTATTAGTTATGCTTGTTCAGATATATGACTTGGTGGATTTCATACCTATTCCTCAATGTTTATGGGGCAGGATTCCGGAACCTCGGCTGTTCAGTAGGAAAGACCAAAAGCAAATGGTAAACATGAGAGAAGACACACAAGCATGCACAAAATAAAAATACCAGCAGTAACACCACCACCACATCATGAGAGGCTTGGGATCAGAGACTATAGAGGAAGAGACCACTTAGTTGAAATTGGGTATCTTCAAGAGCCTGACTGACAAATTCCACTCTTTGAACAGGCCCTTAAAAAACCATAGCTGGGGTTTTCCTGGGGAAAGGAAGAGGGAAAGGGGGGGGGGGGGGTCGGGAGAGGAAAGGCAAGATTTTATAGTGGTATTAAAGAATTAAGAATTAGGGTTGAAAATCATGATATCTGTCTTCTTCAGCCCTTCATTATACCCTAATATGATGAGGAAAAATTTACTGGGACCAGTGCAGCATCTCCCCTTCTGAAAAGGATTCTGCAAAGCCCACCATTAATTTCCCGAGTGACTTTCTCCTTAAATTCATCCATATGGAGGGACACTGACTGAAATTAAGCCTGGGAGGTTGATAAAGAATTTCCTTAAGAAAGGGAGTGATCATTTTTGTCTGGCTGACATTCCTTTCCTTTAGCCCATCACAGAGTAGGAAGAATGGCAAAAAAGGTAACCAGGGCTGCTTACCATCCTTAGAAGTGGGAGGACAAAGCGACCTCTAGAGGTGGACTTGGGAGGCACACTTAAGGAAGCAGGTTCCTTTTGTCACACACATATAAGTTTTTAAAACTTTGGCCTCTACAAATTCACCAACTGAATTAAGTTTAAAGGCTCCAGAAAGATGTGGGACTAGGCTTGAGCCCCAGAATACATATGATTCTTTTGTATAACTTCTTTCAAAAGAAAAACAAAACATCTAATATTTCTTTTTGGTATCCACAATAGATGATCTGATATGACTGTCAACTCCAGGGACAGGAAGTCCAAGAAGTGGCTGGCAAACAGTAAGCATTTGCTAAATGCTCTTTGATTAGTCAAGAAAGGTTTATTTCAGTTCTTTCTGCTCTTCTCTAAGTCTGTGGCATAGTGATTTTTATTGAAAATAAAACAGACCGAAATCTGCCTCTGCCTCTGTCTCTTTCCATAAAGACATTGCCCCAAATTCCAGTTCCTAGCTGGATTCTGGGTAGATTGTCAGCTGTTACCTGACCTCTAACCTGCTGCCTCTTTAATTATCCATCAAATCCCTCAGCACCACATCTAGCTAGTATAATCTTTCTGTTCTTAATCCTATTACCATTCATGCTTTTTCTACTTAGTTTTTGCCAAGGCTACTTTCAGACAAAATCTCAGAACACATGCCCAAAACCACCCTCAGTGAGAGATTATTCAAGAGTTGGGTTTAAATTCTGCCAAGAGAGGCTTAGAATGGATCAGGCTACTGAAAAAATTATCTTAAAAAGTATAGGAGAGGTGACTGATAGCAGAACCATGAACTCATGAACTCATCTCTTCTAGAGCAGAGTTGTCAATTCCCTCAAAACTCCCCATGCCATGAAAGAACCAGATTAAAATATAATTAGGAAATGTTTAGCAAAATAAATAAAATACAACACAATGTTAATTTATGGTTTTTCTAAATTAATAAACAGCTCACAGGGCTCTTTATCTGAATTTGATACGACTGATCTAGAATACCTGTGTTTGGGAAAGAGTGATTTGAGTATCCCCTTTTGACAGAGCATTTTAAGTGCTGTCAGAAGGTCTTACTCCCCTTCTGCCCTCTCTGAAAAAAATAACATCTGCTTTAAGGGAAGGGTGGATGGACTTGAACAGACAAAGGAATGATCAGGAAGCAGGTGCTGCTTTGATGAAGGAGATGCCCTGTCTGTCTGGGCTTACAAATAGCCAAGCTATCAAACATATGTCCCAGCCATAAGAAGAGCTCTTATAACTGGTCATGAAGAGATCCAATTTATTTCACAATTTATTCCACACTGATTAGCTGATCATGAAGAAATCCAATTTATTTCACACTGATTTCCCCTGAGATTAGCTTCTCCAATCATCAATCCAGTCACCTCATACACAACGTTCCAGACATGTCCCTGCCCCTTCTGGGCAGAATAAGTAGAGAAATGTGGTCCTCCTCTCTTCCATATCTCCCATAATGGTACAAGGGAAATCTTTGGTTGGGACCCCATAGGCTTTTCAAATACTGAGCATGCAGATTTTAAAGAGGTTTAACCCAGCCCCTTCCTAATGACTGACTGTGATTTATCTTTATGTCCTTAAAACTGTGAAACTGACTTAATCCTAAAGAATATCCTTTGGCAATTGCCCTCATCATAAGGGACTCTGAGAGTGAATGACTTCTTTCTGGGAAGGTTTGTGTCTGATAGCCTTTCACTAATCTCACAAGTGGAATAAATGTAACAATGCAGGTTGGTTGGAAAAGGGTTTTGGGAGGGGAAGAGGAAGCCCCGGAGAAAGCTCAATTTGCACCAGAGTTGTTGGCTAAGAAACTCTCCCTTAAAAATGGAAAGTTAAACTGCATCCTTTGAAGGGAAGCAGGACTTCTTATATTGGTTGCCAAAGACCTCAGTTTAAAGCCAGGCAGGATGGTCAGTGCTTGATTTACAAATTGACTGACCAAAGAAAGCAATGGAGAACAAGCTTCCCCATGGTATAGAATTCTCACAAATCAACTATTTACTTCTTTTAAATTGTTTTTTATAAAAATTCAACAGGAATGGAGTTAACTGACCCCAAATATTTTTCTTGGGGATAGGGAGAGATGGCCTCAATATAAGTCTAGGCCAATTATTAAAATCCCTTATATAATAAAAGGAGCACCAATAAAGCTGTGCATATCCAGCAACCCTGGTGTAAGGGACTGAGCACAGCCAAAAAGGACAGTGTTGGCACAGAGTGAACATGAACTTCATACCGACTGAATCCAGGTAAAATAAATGTTTTAAAATAAACAAATCAGACAGACAGATCAGAACTTGGCAAAAAGACAAAAACAAATGGACAGACAGAAGCAAGTTAATAAGCGGAAAGGCAGGAGGTGTATTTTGGGTCCCTCACAGCACCAGTTCTAAATTAACTAAGGGATCAACCACTTAGTTCAATGTTCCTCCATAATGTTTTTTGTTGTGGCTTTGTTTTGTTTTAGCAGATGCTTCCCAAGAATAGTATAGGAGAAGCAGATGAAATGACATTATCTCAGTAAATAATAGGCTAAACTCAATGGGAAATTACTTAAAAGCTTTTTTGAAAGTCTGATGAGTGTTTCTGCTGGAAGATCTTTTCTCCTCTGTATATTTAACTGCAAAGAGCTAGCATGGTTTTTTAATCATTTTTTCCTCCTAGTTTGATGGAGAGTGGCAATTCACTGGAGAGGTTCCCTTTTCTATTACTTCAATTGCTTCATAGAGTAAGTGAAGCACTGGACTCATGAGGATATCCAAATAATTTGGATAGATAAGCATAGCCCAACAGTTTGAAAGAATCTTTATAGAAGGAGATTTCATAGGTCACAAACAACAATGCAATGGAAAGATCGGCCTCTGGGGAAAAGCCAACATGTGGGTTCATGGACCATCTAGAAAGGGGAAGTGTTTACCAAGACTACTTGGGCAATCCCTAGTGCTAAAAAAATTGGTTCAAGGAATATTTAAATGGCTTTGCAGGGCAGAGTAGTGAAAGTCCGGGTTGAAAACATGATGAGAAAGGCTCCCATCTGAAGGGTTATTCTATTTTAAGTTAATTATCTCCAGAAGGAAGGAGCCACAAATTGATCAAATTTCTGGGATTCCAGGTTAGAGCAATCGATCTTTGTTGCAAGGGCCATGGAAGTCAGGGTACAATGAAATTTAAGAAAGCAGCACTCTGACTTCCCCTTCCATCAAACAATATACTCTTAAGATTCAAATCCAGCAGGCAACAATGAAGCCGATAACTCGGAGTTCTCTGAATCATAAAGTGAATCCCTGATTTTAAAAGTACTTTTTCAGTTTCCTTCTTAAGAATTTACCTACGCTGGTTTTGGGGAATCCAGCTGGGATAAAAAAAAAAAAAAAAGTCATTGCTTAGAGTTTCTTGCTACTGTTGGATTAAAAATCTTATGGATCCCTGACATGAAGTTTTAAAGTGAGGGGTCATAGGTACAAATTGATAAACTCTACCTCTTTTTCTTTTAGCCTGGGGGTGAGCACCTTTTACTTAAAAGAGAGGTTGCTCATTGTCAAAAGGTTTAAGGACTCTCCTGGACCTTGCTGCTGCCTTGCCTGTTCCCAGCACCTTAGTGCACACCCCATGCCTTCTTTTCTAGGAAACTGCAGGATAGGAGATGGGTGTGTAAAGGGTGAGAGCAAAGGTAGAGAGCAGGAGGTGGGGGGTGTTTCCTCCCAAGTTCATGTTCAGCAGACTGCCACTCACCGGGTAAGCAGACCTCAGAGCACAGCTTATTGTCGAGTGTTTTCACCACTGCGATGTCAATGTCATTGTTATTGTCACACTCCATACCTAGGAATGCGCAAGTCCTCTGGCCTGTAATGGAGTTAATGCAGTTAGAGAGGCGCTGTGATTTTCTTTGCTTTACTGTCTTTTAAAACAAAAATCTTAAAGATGGAGACAAAAAAATCAAATTATATATTAAAAAAAGACAATAACTAAGTGGGTAAAGAGTGGACAATAAAGGAGTCACATTGTGTAGGGGTGTGAGTGTCTCTGTTCTCAAAGCTTCCTTCCCTGTCTTCCCAACCAGCTTCTTCTCATTTCTTGTTCAGTAACTTCAGATTACTGAGGAGGAGGGCAAAGGAATACCCAGGGATTTTGAAGAGAACAACTAGGAAGTGCAGTAAATATGCAGGTAAAAGGCAGACAAGAGAATAGCTGGGAAAAGCTAAAGAAAGCAACTGGGAAAGTTACCCCCTGCTCATGCTTGTGTCTGTCTCTGGTCCGTGTCAGATGCGTTTATGACCATAGGGGAGTGGGTTCTGCAAAATGAGTAAATAATAAAAGCAAAAATTAAAGATTCCAGGTTCCACTATTTTGCATGTCAAATCCAAATTGCCACATTAACAAAATTAAGATTTTGCGGATGAATATTTGTTTGTTTTGTCATTTGGAACATCATTTAAAGGACTGACCAGAAACCTACAGACATGTAAGGGGGCAAGGGGAGTTATAGCAGTCATTGTTTAAAGCCCCCCTATTCCTTGGTGAAAAGGAGAAAGGAAATCATGAGCTGCCAAATGGACTATAGGATATCAAGAAGAAACATAACCCTGCCCTTTGGAACAACCAGAAATGTGGCAACCCTACAATGTAGAGGAAGATGACAAATTTACGAAAAGCTAAGATTTTAAGCAAGTCTGTTTTAGAATGAACAAGCGATACTTGAGTAACCTGAGGTCCTACTAACATAGTCTGAGTTCATGGTTTGTCTCTCTGGCTGGTGTGCAAAGGGTGATGAGAGGCACAGCTCTAAGCAATGGTCACCAGTCTGCCTGGGACACTCTTGGGCTGGGCTGGCTGTGTGCATGCACACCCTGTGAAGTTTTCCAAGCAGTGGCCAGCACTCAAGCAAAAGCAACCAGGATGATGGCGGCTAAGGTCTACAGCCAGGCTGGGGGTGGGGCTGGCTTAGCCTGGCAGGTGCTTTGATCTATCCCCTTTTTTCATGACACATTTCATGGAGAGAATAGATTCTCAACCCCAGGATTCTGGGTGTTTATTTTTGCTTCAGATCCTTCCCATCTGGTCCATCCTTTTTTACTAACCACTAAGCTAATTTTTAGTGGGGTAGAGGGGAGGGAGGAGGAAAGAATGCCATTTCTATTCCAAGAAAAGAGCATTAAAAGTCTCAAATGTTGTTAATGAATATCATTGCAGACACATTTTTGCAGACACATGCCTACATAATTTTGTTAAAACTTGTGCCCCTCTTTCTTGGAAATTCTCTTAAATCATCACCTACAACTTCTCAAGATCTTTCTTTTATCGGAAGGAGAGCAATCTTCTAAATTAAAATGAATCAAACTAAGGTCCTCTCCCTGAGTTAGAGAAATTATTGGAAGGCACTATTACTGTTTCTACCACAGAAAGTCAGCCCTAACTGGTCCTCTGACATTTGGTTGAGAAGCTACTAGGGGAGAAACTGATTGGGCAACTGTCCAGAAACCTCTGGAGATTACAACAACACACAAAACCATGATCTGCCTGAAGTCTAGCATCCTTAGACTAAATAAATTTTTCTTTCCTTCCTTCCTTCCTTCCTTCCTTCATTCCTTTTTACCTGCCTTCCTCCTTTTAGTCTTCCCAGAAAAGTTAGGAAGATACACTGGGATCCTCCTTTCTTTCTGCTGTCTTTCATATATTGCATTCACAACTTTCTTTTCATCAATCATACAACTAAATCATGCCACCAAAACAATGGTCCTCTTTTCTCTGCCTTTACATCACTAGGGAAAACAAGAAAAAGGAAAGCAAAGAGCCAGTCTGTTACCATCTTCTTGTGTAGATGATCCATCCTCTTCTTCCAACACATCGTTCCCCTAGGACACAGCAAAGAAGCTATGAATATTGAAAGAATAAGCTATGAACCCAGACCAATATAAACCTCTCCAAATCCCTGCACTTACCATAATAAAACAGCTGACAAAAAACCAAGGAGCCCCCATATTATTGGTATGATTGAGGTTGCAATACCACCCTTAAACCTGTTAAGTCTCCTGTTCCACTCTTACTATGTTTTGCTCCCTATCACAGAGCAGCTGGTCTGAACACAATTTTTCTTTATTCTCACTAGATAGTATCCCTAAATCCCCAATCAGCTGCTACCCTTTGTGGAAAGGTCAATACCAACAGGCTTCCTCCCACCCTATTCATCTGGATCCTTGTAATGCCTTGATGGAGAGTCTATCGCTCAGGAATTTCTCTCACTCTGCTCAAGGCTCCTCATGCACTGCCTTCTGGCCATGCACCCCGTCATGTACCATTCTCCCTTTTGTGTTGACTGGGGAAATTCTGCTTAGTAAGACACAGTTACTATATGGGTTTGGCTCAGATTAATTTCACATCAATGTGCCTTATAGAAAAGGGATTTTTTGTTGGGAGTTCTTATAATGAGTCTTTTTCTCTCCTGGATTAAAATTACAAGAGCAGCAAATGAAATACAAGATAAATGACGGGATTATACAAAGCTCTGGCTTAGGAACTTCTAAAAAGCTCACATCCCATCCAAAATCTAAAGAATGAAGATCTGGTTCAATGGAAAGGTCTACAGCAGGGGTTCTTAAACTACGGCCTGTGGGCCAGATGTGGCCACTGAGGACGTTTATGCAGCCCACCTGGTTATGGCAAATGGGCTGAGGAGCGGAGAGAGATTGTGAGTTTTTGTTTTTACTATAGTTCGGCCCTCCAACAGTCTGAGGGACAGTGAACTGGCCCCTACTTAAAAAGTTTGAGGACCACTGGTCTATAGGAATCCTAATGGGTAATCAACTGTGATCAAAGCTTGGGATTCTGCAACAAAGTCACCTCTTTGGAGTCTCCATCCTATTATACATGTGAAAGTACAAAGATGAGTAGTTTCCTGGATAACATGACTCTCATCATATCTTGCTTCTCTACTGAGTCTGAACATAGCAGCAGCTCCTAAGATTAGATTGAAGTTCATCTTCAAAGCCTTAAACTATAGGAAAGAGGGCACTGCTGTTTAGCATGTTACCTCTGCATCCTGCTCTTCTGGTGGGACACCAACAAAGTCAGTATCTGGAGATTCAACAGGCATCAACTGCAAAATAAAACGGGTATTCACCAACCTCTTCTTGCTCTATTCCAAGAACTGTGGAAAGCTGAATGTCCAAGGGTGCTTCAGTTACAAAGTGGGAGATACAAGATAAAGGCTGAAGAAATTTCAGACAGAAGACAGTAGCATATGAGGGGTCTTTGCATGAAGCTACTTGTAACTTTGCCACTCCACAGCATTGTTCTCATATTGTTAACAGGGTTCTGTAGAGTTCTCTCAGACCCTGTCTCATCTTTCTCTCTCCACCCAAATCTGCATCTTGGAATCTCTACTTCCTTTTAAGTTATAACTAAGTCTTATTTCCTACAGGAGGCTTCTCGGGTGTCCCAAGGTGTTAAATATTGAGTACCCTATCAAAATTACTTTGAATTTATTTTGTATACCTGCAATTCCCTCCCACAGAATGTAAGAACTGCCTTTGTAATTGTTGCCTTTGTATCACCAATTAATAAATACTTATTGTACTGAGTCACCGAATCTTTTTTGGGGGTAAGAATAGACCCCACTTATCTCAAACTGTGGTTAGTTTGAGAAGCAATGGTGATTCCAGAGGTTTTCTTCTTACCTCTCCTTCTTCTGATGGGGCTCCACTGGCGGCAAGTGGGGAAGGGAGAGCGTCTCCTTCTTCTTCAGTGCCGGGGGCAATATAGGAACCAGACATAGAGGAGACTGTGTCAGTGCTGATCTGAGAGTTCTGACTTTGAGAAGAGGCTATGGACATGACAGATTGTGCCAGGCTACTGCTGACAGGGTCTGCAGAGAGAACAGTTAAGAGAAGTACAAGCTATCTTAGTTACAATGGGTACAGAAGGGAAAAGAAATGGATCCTGACAGTTTAAAGCAAACAAATAAAAAAAGAGGAAATCTTACTTATTCCCTAGGCAGCAAACACTCTCTGCTTAACTGAACTGTGTTGGAATAGGGGTTTACTGAGCTTTTTTGCCTTTTAGAACTCAGAATTTATTCTCAGGAATTAAAGAGAGAAGACTAGAAGAAAAGGAGGCTGCCAGTGTTAAATCAGAACCTTGTTCATGGAAGAATGTTTAGGGTCTTGGACTTGGAGTCAGAAAGTCCCAAGTTCAAATCCTGAATCAGATATTTACTAGTTGTATGACCATGGGAAAGTCATTTAATATTTCTACGTTTCAGTTTCCTCATTTGTAAAATAAAGGGTTTGGACTTAATGGCCTTTAATGTCCCTTCCGATTTTAAATTTCTATAATACTATGAACTAGGATTATTAGTGTGTTTTGAGTTTTGTTGTTGTTTAAAAGAAAGAGATCCTTTTCCTCAAGGCTTAGAATTAAAATTAGTGTTAAAGTTAAAACAAACAAAAAAACACATTAGTTCTCCTGGTCCTCTCAGACAGAAATCAAAAGGCGGAAATTGGCTCCCTGGCTGCCCAGGAAACAATGTAGCTGCTTTCACTAAGCATTCTCATCACAGCATGTGTGTGTGTGTGTGTGTGTGTGTGTGTGTGTGTGTGTGTGTGTCTAGGAAAGAGGAAACCAGCAGCTAGGAAGCTGAGGCTGTCTGAAAAAGGAGGTAACAGGTAACATTAGTGCTAGTGTTTCTTTTGTCATCACCTCTCTTCAGCCTTAGCTTGGAATGACAACTCCCTCCCAAGGGATGAGGGAAAACCCCCATCATCCCAGCCTGCTTAGGGCACAACATCTGCTGGGACTGTACACAGCTCTGGCTCAAGTGACACAGGTCACCTAGCAGCTGTCACATGGGGGAACACTTGGCTTTCGTGATTATGGAGTTCTTCCATTCTGAAAAGGGGAGTCTGCACAATAGGATAGGTGGCTCTGCTCTCCAAAAACTGCCTCTGCCATGAGCCCCCAGAAGAAATGGAGCCGAAAGAAGAAGGGCGTGTTTCTGAGTCAGGGCATGTGTGGGAGGAGGCAGGAGGGTTGTGGGTCCTTAGAAGTGGGTGCTGTGTCCCAGGAGAGCAGAGAGCAGAGTGCCCGTCACCTCTTCAAGCTGATGGGGAGACTGCCTGTGGGAGAGCTGCATTTCGGACTCGCTGCAGGACTGCTCATCGTCTTCTTTGTGCAACACGGATGAATTCTGGGAGATGGACCTGGGTAAGTTTAAAGGAGATATTTGTGACCCAAAGATACACCTGAAGAAACAAAGTCTGCCTGCACTCCAGCCAGCCAAGCTCTGTACCCAGAAGAGGAGTGGGTGACACCTGTCAGAGGAGGACAAAGCTGTGGCCTGAGAACATCATGTGTCCTGAGATTAGCGCTGACTCCACTGATGCTGTCACGGTCACACGTGCTCCATGCAAATCCACTCTTGGGAGGCTCCAGGGTAGACATGCCCTCCCCCACTCTGCCATAAACACCTTGTCAACACTAACGACCAGTACAATTCACTTTTTAAAACTGTTATAAACTTGTGTGTCATTATTACTCTGATCTAGACTGCCTTGGAACATCAATACCACCAATTTCTTAGGCCTTCGGCCCCAGCATGTTCTCAGAAGAGTGTGCAGAGAGCCCTCCAGCATACATTTTTGTTTCCCAACACTACTACCCCCTTTTGCTTCTGTGTCTGAATCTCATATAATCAGTGGTAGTGCTTTAGTCCCTTCCTTAATGTTTTGATGGCAACTAAGCTGTTTTGAGGGTTGTTAAATTCTAGAAAAGTCTCAGAAGATCAGTCCACTGTCACTGGGCAGGTGAGAAAAGCATTGGAAGAGCTTGATCAACGTGATGATTAATCCTGGCTCCACAGAGCTGATGGGAAAACGTATCTCTTCAGTAGAGAGATGGCAGAATGAAGCCAGTACTGTCAGACATGTCCCTGTGACAATCTGGGTGGTTTAACTGT
This sequence comes from Sminthopsis crassicaudata, assembly GCF_048593235.1. Lineage (NCBI taxonomy): Eukaryota > Metazoa > Chordata > Mammalia > Dasyuromorphia > Dasyuridae > Sminthopsis > Sminthopsis crassicaudata. The sequence continues at coordinate 337,138,070 of NC_133620.1, forward strand.
ATACTTTCTCGTTACCAGGGAGAGTTCAAATCCTGCTTGGGACATTCATTTGCTGTGAGACTCCACCCAAGTCAGTTTGCCTCAGTTTCCTCATCTGTAAAATGGAGATAATAATAGCATCTATCTTACAAGGTAGCTGAAGGATTAACTGAGATAATATGCTTAAGTGCTCTGAAATCTTTAAAAGAATACAGAAATGCTATTATTATGATTGTAATTATGATTATGAATATTAAGAAATATTATTGGTGTTTTTTAAAAGCACTGGTAAAGCACTAAAATAAAAAAGGAACTGAATGAACACCCATCACTTCCAGTATCTTAGGGTGTTAATAGCGAGCACTGACTACTCACTTGGAGAGACTGTTCTTGAGCTTGAGTTCTTGGCTGCTGCAGTCAGAGAGGTGATCAAGAGGGGAGACGGTTCGGACTGGGGGTAGATGCCCGTCACTACCATAAGAAGGCAACATTCCTGACAGGTGGGTGTCTCCAAGCACATGAAGTGGGGGAGCAGCTGGAGATGGAGTGAGGGGCCCATTTAAGGCCTCCAGCAGAGATACCACTTCGTAACCCAAGGGAATGTTCTCTGAAGACTAGGAGAACCAGAGACAGGTTGTTAAATGCTGAAAATAGCAGGCATATAGCAGGTAAATAGACATCCTTGTTTAAAAATAAATTCTAGTTTCATGACTTTTATTTCTGGCTCCATATGAAAGGTTCCTTCCAGATTTTTTTGAGGGTTTAATGAAAATAATTTCAATACTAGTAAGGGAGAAGAGATCCATATGCCAAACAGCTTCAGGAAGAGAGGCCTATATATATGTAGTAATTCTACTTGAACCCTTAATTTTAAGAGAGAGAGAGTTTTTAAGTAAAAAGAAAGAGGTAAAATAGTTGAGAGAATGCCTTCTAAACCTCTGTCTTTCACTATAAAGCTCTGTTATAGTAATTTATCTTTCTAAACATTATTATATCCAACTATGAAATGGGAGAAAGATAAGCACTCACTTTTTAGAGGATTGAGAAGAAAATAGTACTGAATTACAAAAAAATTATCATTTATCTGCCCTACCTCTTCCCATGATTAATTCCAGAGTTAGGGCTCTATGAAGTGGTATTTGCCATCAAAAATGAGAAGATAAGTGTCCATGAAGGAAAGTGGTTATATTTATTATGATACTCAAATGATGATTTTGCTGTCTTCAAAACAACTTAATTTTGATGGGCTTATTCAAAGAATACGTTAAGACATATCAGGGTGTAATTTAACTGCTTTAGTATCAGAATGATAATAAAGAAAAGAACAGCAGAAATCATAAGTCAGCAAGGATCCTTTAAAAGCAATGGTCCTCAAACTTTTAATATAGGGGGCCAGTTCACTGTCCCTCAGACTGTTAGAGGGCCGGACTATAGTAAAAACAAAAGCTCATACTCTGGCTCCGCCCTTCAGCCCATTTACCATAATCTGGCTGGCTGCATAAACATCCTCAGTGGGCTGCATCTGGCCCTCGGGCAGTAGTTTGAGAACCCCTCCTCTAAAGCATCTGTTTCCCAGTCTTAGAAAATCTGACAAGGACTCCTGCTTTAGATTGTGGCCCAACTTACTGAGTGTTCTTCAGAGTCAGATGTTTGGGAAGAGATGATGGGGTTAAAGTTGGTTGGGGACAAAGGACCCAATTTCTTCCTCATAGCCCGGATCTGAAGCAGAGCCCGAAATGCTGTAATGAGGTAATATGACCAGTTAGGATGTCTAGACAGTGGAGAAGTCATGTGGGAGGAAATAGATGCTCAACCACCCCGAGAAAACATTCTCCTTGCCCTTTTCCCAAGGGTTCCATGTATTTGCTATATCCCAGATGCAGCTTATACATCAAATTGTTTTGTCCCCAGGTGCTAATGATACTTTTCCCTTCATCCTCATGACTTACGCAGTCGGCAGATGGGGCAATTGTTGGCTTGGTAGCGAAGGGTGTCTGCACAGGTGTTACAGAGACAGAGGTGGCGGCAGGGTAAAATCAAGGTATCCCGGACATCCGAGAGGCAAACCACACACTCAGCACTGTTATCATTTACTTCATCCTCTGCCACCTGGCCAAGAGGGATAAAACTACTGAGCTGAGAGCACAAGGACTTTGATTTCACATACCTTGCTGGCAAGACCGTAAAGGAGGGGAAGTGCGTAAGTCCACTACCAGCACCCCTCTTCAAACTAATGTAATCGTGAGAAAAATTTAAATCTATAAACAAGAGGAGCTTGTGCAGCTTGTGGTCCCTTTATGAGGTGCAGACCTCTTTGTATCATGAAGCAAACAGCGTGACTGGCTGACCAAATAAGATGAGCATGCATTTGGGAACTTTCCAAGAACTCTAGCATCTGGCCAGTCTAGCAGAGGGAGAAGTTCAATTTAGAGTTTGCCAGAGAGTTTGAGTCAGAAGTGTAGGAAAAAAACAGTCACCTGAGAGGGAACTGCTGTTTGATAAGGGAGGGAAAATGCCACCTCTAGGCCCAAGTTTTTAGCTTGAGTTATTAAGCTCCTACTTCTTGGAAAATGTGACTTCTGTTCTTGGGCATTAAGCTTTACCTTAGAATCCTGTGTGTTGTACTTGTTTTCAATCCCATAGATTTCTTGAAGGAGGTAACTGACCCCATCCACCTGGAAACCACAAGGAGAAAAATTCAAAGTGACAATATTTATGAAAAATGAATGAGTTCTATTACAGCAGAAGAAAAAAGTTTTTTCCCCCCTATTAAAGATCACTGATTCTTAGAGGGAAAAAATCCATACTCTATAAATTAATTCAGCAAAGTTTTTCCTTTGATGAATTATTTTATCCCCTATATTCAAGAAGGAAACCCCCCCACATATTCAAAATATCCAAGAAGTCTCTGCTTCCCATATTCTATCTACACTGTCATGATCCATCCTCTCATCTAACATTTGGCCAAAATCATCCTCTATGAGGCCCTTTTTAAAAACCTCAATTACCAAGGATGTCCAGCTAGGTTGTATTGACAAAGTGGTTCCACTTCCTACCACTTTAATGACTAACAATTCATACCTGCCCCATTTAATCTCTATAACCCCAGGGGCTGGCCTGAAACGTTTTCATTCCCCAGCTGGTCAATATTTACTTCCACTTTGGTTGACTTGAGGCAAAATTATGAAGTAAATTCATGGTATACTGGGAAGATTATCAAACTTGTAGGCAGGAAACACTGGTCATAATCTTTGCTCTATCACTTAATAAAAACATAATTACTCAAGTCATCTTTCTCTGAGTCTTAGTTTCCTCATATGTAAAATAAGGTATTGTTATCTGCCGAGAATCTTTCACATGCCTGGCATTCAAGGTTTTCTTTGATTTGATTTGATTTCTACTCATCCTCTCCAACACATTTCATACTACCACCCAGAGCAACAGCTCTAGCCAAACTGGTCATGTCCACTGCATTCAGTTAAGATCAATTCAACAAACCTTCATCTAAAACTTGATCTTAGTTGTCCTTTTAGAAAGAATTAGAAACTAAGTCACACTAAAATATTCTTAACTAACTAAGCTTCAATGTATTTCATTCCTTGAAGTATTTGCATTTTTACACAGGGAAAATGCTTAACTCAAAGAAAAGACTCTCTAATGATTTAGTTTCAACTTACTAGACCGATAGGAGAATGGGAAGTTGGGGCTTCTTTCTCTTTCAGATGTACATGGAGTTCTATTTGTTGAGCTTATAGGTAAGGGATCTTAATAAGCAATAAATATTTTATTTTTGAGCACTTGTATTAAGATGGAAACAATTCTCAGGTTGACAGTTCTCAGTTCCTGTCCCACAGAGAAATTTTCCTCACTTATTGAAACTGTCTTCTTGCCACTGGAATCAAAAACGGCTTGAAGTTTTGCTCTTCTCTCCCTTTCCACATATAGCCCCTTACTTCCCAAAGCCCAAAGAAGAAAGCTCTTCCAATCCTTCCATTTTCTAAATTCTTGTCTTAGACCCAATAATTCTGAGTTCATAAAGATGCTAAAAATCAGAATCTCTTTTAGGTCAGCTTTAACATCCAAGAACCTGAATCTACCTCCCCTATCTTTGTTCCCATTTGGTGAAGAGGTCTAACAACAGGTCCTGGAGTTCAAACACTTACCACTTGCTTCTGTTTCAGGGGCTTTACGCAGAAAGTGCCATCTGTGTGCTGAAATGAAAAGACAATTATCGTGACAGAGAAGAGAAGGCAAAAACAGGCTAATCAATCTAGCATTTAAACAAAGACCTGTTCTGTGTCATGTACTGTACTAAGTTCTGAGAACCCAAATACAAAGATTGAAATTACCCTGACTTGAGGAATTTACATTCTAGCGAGAAGAGATGCCATGTTTTTAAGTATATTAAGAATAAATACAGGGATGAAGGCTTTCTTGTGATTTCTTTAGTATTGGTAACCATCAGCACCTTTTCTAAAACCTTAAAAGCGTCTTAAAAAAAATCAAACACTGATAGATCATATGATTTTGGGGGGGGGTCATACAACCAATCTATGTTAGAGCCAGGACTTGAACCCAGGTCTTTCTGACTAAAGTCAGCTTTCTATCCACTACAACACTCATTAAGATTAAATATATACAGAATAAATAGAAAACAAACAATAAAGAATTTATAAATACAAAGCAGCTGCTCCTTTATTTACTCTTGCATATTCAATTCAATACATTCATATGAAGGCTATACAAATATAATGAAAAATTCATCATAATGTAAAAAAATCCAGAAAAACATGGAAATAACTAGATGAACTGATATAAAATGAAGTAAATAGGATGAAAACAATATGACTAGTAATAATGTACTACAATGTAAATGGGAAAAAACAAAAAACCCTAAACTGAATGCTCTGTAATTAAAATGACCAAGTTTGGCCTTGGAGAAGAACTGAGAAAATGTACCAGCCTCCTTCTCTGCAAAGGAGCCCTGAATGTGGAAGATGACATGTACTGTTAGACATGATGTGGTGCTTAGTTCTATTGAGCAGTTTTTCTCCCCAACAGTCTTTCTTTTAAAATCTTTGTTATAAAGGTAACAAAAGCTTGGGGAGGAGGAAAGAAGGAATGTGTTTAGAAATGAAATTAGTATATAAATTAAATATATCAATAAAATGAAATTAAAATCCCAAATATGAGGGACCTGTTATTCTAAGACACTGTTTCAGACACTTGAGATATAAGGACAAAAATGAAATAGTCAATAAAACATAAAAACAGAGCCAGCCCCAGAGTTAGGTCTACTGGACCTCAGCTAGCCTGGACACTGGCCTTCTTTGTGGAGGGGCAAGAAAATAGATTATTAATACTTAATTCAAGAAGAGGAGAACTCTTGCTGGTTTACTTACTCACCTTTTCAAATGTAGCGAGAAGTACATGGCAGTGTCCAAAATGCTCTGCAAGACACAAAAATATAAAGAGAAGGAAGAAAAACCACATTCCACACCCTGACATCTCTATCTCACTAATGATGCTCCCAACCCAGAACTTTCTAGGTAATCATTGGGGGGGGGAGTGAGAGAGAGACTAATATATGACACTACAAGTCACATCAATCTAAGGACCTTTAAAAAAATTCTGACAGTAAAGATGAAGAAAACTCTGTTTGATTGCATGATTTAAAAAATGCATGCTACTCTAGGGCAGCAGCAGCTGTGGCGGCCAGCACCTACCACAAGAGAGCACTCACTATACATAGAAAGAGAGTCCACGTCCCATCGTACCATCACCTTCATCCACTACAGCATGGACAACCATTGGGTAGATTTCTCGATCCAGGTCAAAACCCAGCTGCAAAGTGAGCACAACAAAGAAATACACAGATTGAGGAGTTGAGACACTTAAGTGTACTTGTCAGATGCAACATTAGGCCAAACACTCTTACAATATATCATAAAGGGACATCCCATCTAGAAGCCTTCAGCATCATCATTCAGGACTGTTCTCCAAGGACTCAATATAGCCTTAATTGCACAAGTCAATTTAGCTATTTTAAAAAGAGCTCTTTTAAAAATTTCTTTTGGATTTAAGCCCCACTAAGTATATTTATGTCTTAATACATACATATATATGTGTGTGTATACATATATATATATATGTATACACACATACATATATCTATATAACATACAATGTGTCAAGTGTCAGAAATACAAAGACAGAAATGCATTAATCCCTGCCCTCAAGGTTTTTATTAAGTGAGACTACATGTACAAATAAGGATATATAAAATCTATACAAGGTAAATTTTTAGGAGGGAGGAAGGGCACTATCAAGTGGAGGGAATTGGGAAAAGCTTCATTTAGAAGATGGTACTTGAACAAAGTTTTGAGGAAAACAGGATTCTCAGAGGCAGAGGTGAAGTGGGAGAGCATTCCAGGCATAGAGGAGTTTCAGTACAAAGACACAGAAGTGGGAAACAAACTGTTCTGTGTGAGGAACAGCAAAGTCTGTTTGGCCATTATTCACTCAGTCAACATTCATTAAGTGCCTACTTTGTGCCTAGCACTGTGCTAAACTGGGATAAGAAAAAGAGGTAAAATATGGTCCCTGACTTTAAGAAACTTACAATCTAAGAGACTACTGAGTCCATAGGTAAGGAGTTATGTATGGAATTGGGTTTTGATCAATGGGAGTGACTTGATCAGATATGCACTTTAGGAAAATCTTTTGGGCAGTTCTGTGAAGTATGGATTGGAAAGGAGACAGATTTGAGGGGGGGGGGGAAGACAAATTAAGAGTTACTGCGTAGGCTAAGTAAGAAGTGCAAGGGCCTGAGTCAACATAAATAAAGAAAGGGAATATGTGTGAAATGTTGTGGAAATGGAAACGACAAGATTTAGCAACTGACTGATGTGAGGAGTGAAAGGGGATGAAGATTTAGATATAACACACTGGAACTGACAACCTGGATGATTGGAATAACTGTGGTGCTCTATTCAAGGAAGTCTGAAAGAAGAATGGGTTTGGGGAAAAGATACATTAATTCAGTTCTGAACATGCTAAGTTTGAGATGCTTTTTGAAAACCCAGTTTGAAATTTCCACGATGCATCCTACCAATCTAGAATTTAGGAGACTAGGACCTAATAGAGATATAAATAGAGAAGATAATTATACCAATGATAGCTGCTATGGACCACTCTTGAGAAAATGTAGAGAGAGAAAGGAAGACCACCCTGAATAGGAGTGTGAAGATAAAGCCAGAATTAAGGGTGTGAGATGGATAATGAGCCTGCAAAAGAGACAGAAAATATGATCAGACAGAGAGAAGCAGAACCAAGAGAGATCAGTGTCATAAAGACCCAGTGAGTCTCTAGAGAATATCTAGGGAAAAAAATGTCAAATTCTATAAAGAAGTGATGAAGGAAGAGGATGCAGAAACGGTCATAACACTGGTAATTCTGGAAGGAGTTGTTTCAGTTGAGTGATGAGATTGGAAGGTAGGCTACAGAGATTTGCAAAATGAGAGGAGAGGAAATTGAGATAATTTGTATAAGTATATAGATTTTTCTAGAAGTTTGGCTAAGAAATGGAAGAAAAATAAAAAATGATGGCTTGAGAAGATCAAAGGTCTGGTGAAGGATTTTTCAGGCTTGGACAAGACATGTATTTTTAAGTAGTAGGGGGAGAACTAATAGATATAAGAGATTTAAGATCTAAAAGGATTGTTGGGGATAATTTACTGGAGAAGATGGGCTGGCATAAAATGTATGAAAAGAGGTTGAACTTAGAGAAGACAGACACAAAGTAAAGGAAGGAAGAATGAGGAATGATTCTAGAGATTTTAAAATACAGAGAAGGGGAAAAAAGGGTTCATGGCAAAATGTTTCTATTTTCTCAGCAGAAAGAGAGAGGACAGTATGGTAAGTGGGGAGAAAAGAAGAAATTTGAAATAGTTTTTGTGGAAATGGGAAAGAGTATTAATCAGGGAGGAATGAAAGGACTGTCTTGCTATGGTGAGGGCCCAGTGAGATTAGATTACTTAAATCTGTACTGGACCCACTTGGTTCAGGGCCTCATTTCCTCCAGCTTCATTCAACAATGCATGGTTAGGAGAGGAGGCAGGGAGGCCAAGGTTGGGCTGGAATCTGACAAAACAAGAATAGTGATAGTTCAAGAGATCTGAAAAGAGACAGGCTGGAGTTGAACTGTTAATTACAGGGTTGAGACAAAGAAATAATAAAGTGAGGTTAGAGTCTGGGACATGGCCTGGAAAGGTAATGAGGGATGGAGAATTTAAAAGTTGTGAGGATGAAGAATAGGTTGAAAAGAAATGAGAAAGACATAGGGAAACTGTCTGGAAAGGAGAAGGAAGTGGATATGAGGAGAAATTTTGATCATATAAAAAATAAAATAAAAGCTTTATTTTATTTTTTAAAGGAAAGACATAGGGAGAGATGGAATGAAAGGAAATTATGATACAATAAAAGGATATTATATATATATATATATATATATGTATATATATATATATATATATATATATATATATATATATATATATATATATATATATATATCTTCAGGTAACAGAATCAAATGCATCCAATGGCATGAGCAAAGCTGGAATGTTTGAAACTTTTTCTTGCTTCTATATGCCTTACCTGCAGAAGCCAATGCTCAAGTTGGCTCTTGAGTACTCAGGAGTCTCCATTAGGAAATGCTATCCCCATATTCTCCCCCATGGTTCATATCCCCAAGACAAGAGACAGCTTACCTCCTCTTCAGCCCACTCAGACGGATCAACAGCATGAGAGGGCAGGCAGAATTGCTGACACACTCCTCTCTTATAGTGCACAGTCTCTGACTGAAGGCTGGTGTCTTTTGGGATGTAGCTATAGATCAGAGGGGGGGGGTCAAAGTTAGCATCTTGCTCAGACATAGTTGAAATTTCTCTCTCTTTCATTTTGGTTTTTAATGATATTTAGTCCCAACCCATGGTACTTAAAGGACAGAACCTGCTTTATCACAAGTTTCCTTTGCCTTCGCTGGTTATGCCATAGAATTTTCTCCTTAACCTGTATGCCCTCAGAAAGAATGATTAAGTGTCTAACATCATCTAGATGACATAAGAAGTCATACTGCTATTTTGCACTGAACCAAGATAGTACTGAAAAAGGTAAAAAAAAATTAAAGAGCAGGTCTGCCTTTAGGAAGTAGATCTTGGCCAGGAAGTAAAATGCCTTACAAGTAATAGTAGAGGATCTGGGCTATTTAACTGGTCTACATCCCTTTTTACCTGGCTATGCCATTCTGGAATTCTTCAGTGGCTTGATAGTAGATGGTGATTGCCACCCGGGCATCAGTGTCAAATGTGAACTCTACGTTGTAGTGGACTTTGGCTTTGCTGACCTCTTCTCCAGGGGTTTTTACTTCCTCGGTGCACCTAAAAGACCTCAGAGAATGAGAACCCAGACCCCAGAAAAGAATGTGGGGCCCCAGGCCTCCTAAGTTGTAGGCCAGAATTCACAGAATGGCCAGATACTTTAATTTTCTCTTTATCCATTCAATAAATAAACCCATGTGCAACTATAAAAACAATCAAAATTTTTAAAAATTAAATTCAACAGGGATAAACATAAAAGGATCCCTGATTTGCTAGTGTGGGTATTGCCACCATTCTAGGCTTTCACAGATGGACTGGTGAATTGTTGCTGGGGCTAAACTTACAGAAGCTGATCTTTTGACAAAAAGCATACAGTCTACTGCTATATCCATATTGAATGTCTTTCCATCTTGCCAGAAGATATGGAGAACATGGTCTCAGTTAGCATTATATCTAAAAACCTAAGTTATCCTTATACAAAGTGAGAAATCTGAATAAAATGCTGAATCAAATATAAAGCCCAACACATAGGTTCAAAATTCAGCTTCATAAATATAAGGTTAAGGGAGAAGAGGTTAAGCAATAGAATTAATTTTATTTTTATTGTAATAGAAGGAATTAATAGTTGGCCATGATAACTAAAAGAAGTAATCATATCTTAGCCTGCATTGCCATAAGCTTAATGCTCAACAGAAGGAAGGTAACAGGTTAGGCCACATCTGGAACACTGTTTTTGGCTGTGGAAACATTTTATTTAAAACTTCTTTAATTATAAAAGTCACAATCCATGGAAAAAATAAATACATATATGAAATAAGAAACAAAATTTTATAACATCCTCCTTTACCCTCAACCTTTAGTAAGGAATAATCAAAAGAATTAAAAAAAAAAACTAGCAAGCAAATTCAATGTTCTGTTCCAAGTCTGCCTGAAATTCTGCCACATCTGGCTTGGTTTCTTTTGTTCTTTTCTTTTCTTTTTCTTATATAGTTGTAGAAAATGTCTAGTCCTGAGAATTTCACACAACAGCAACCTTATATGAAAGAACTAGACATTTCCCTACAGAATTCACTATTATTAATTTTATGATACCATAATATTCTACTATATAGAATACCATGATTTAGGACCTGGTGAGGAGACTGCCTCAGGAACAGAAAGTGCATTCTTCTCTTCGCCTAAGCTCTACCACTATCCTATCTGGATAGAAATGACAACTTGGGACTGTGGGTGCCCTCTTCAGTCCCTACTCCTTGCTTGACCTCTTAAAAGGAAAATATCTCTGGGCACTGCAAAGAGCCTTCTAGCCTTCTACTAACTCCTTCTCCCCTGGATGACAAGGACCCAGAAGAAGCTTTTTCTTTTGGGTTGCAAACCCAGACCTCCACCCCTCCCCAAGAAAAGGCAGCTGGTATCCAAAGTAGAGATTTCTGGGTTTTGTCCCCAACACCAAAAACAAAACAATTCATTTCACAGTGTTAAGGATGACAATGTGACCCTATAGTTAACCAGTTTCTCAAAAAAAAGAAATATTCCAGCAAATGTCTAAAAATCATCCCAAACAGAATAACAAAGTAAACCAAAGAGAAAAACAAGTTAGAACCTTCATTCAATTCAAAACTTCAGAAAAAGATGCAGCAGTGCTTGAGAAAGGGAGTTAGTTATATACTAAGAATGTTAGCCCCAAAGCCAGTAAATGGACCTGAAGCCTACAAGTGCTGGGGGTGAGACTGTCCCTGAGAAAATGTGGAGTAAACAGCAGAAGATATCAAACAAAATCAATAAATATGATGTAAATAAAAAGAAGTCTAAAAGGCAGATAAAAATGAATAACTTCACTAGAAGAACAAAGGAAAAAGAAGAAAGGAAAAAAAGGACAAGAATGGCAGGATAAGTGAAATAATAATTAAAAAATTAAATTAGAATTGAAATAAGCAATTTGGAAGAAAAAATTATAAGGAGAATTAATTAACACAGAAGGGAGAAAGCTTTATGCAAGTAAATATCCTAAAAAAGAGAATATTGTAATTAGAATGCAATGATTCCACATGTAAGAAGAAATATTAGAATAAAGTAAAAAGATTGAAAAAAATTAGAAAATATAAGTCATTGACTATTAAAAACAACTGACATGTAAAACAGGTCAATGAGAGATAAGTTAAGAATCACTGGACTCTGATTAAAAAAAAAAAACAATACCCAAACATTTTCAAGAAATCATAAAACTGGGCAGTAAACTGCCCAGAGGCAATGTTAAAAAATAAAGAATCCATTAATACCCTCTTGAAAGAAAACCCAAATTGAAAATATCCAGGAATGTTAAAACCAAAATTCATAGCTTTCTGGTCAAATAAAAAGAATAATTAAGTACAATATTTTTAAACTGTGTAAAATAATGGGGAGATCCTGTCAAAATCCTTTTATAAGACAAACATCTTTCTGAAACCTAACCAAGAAGAGATAAAATAGAGAAAGAAAACAACAGAACACGACTGCAAGAACAATGCAAGAACAGTGAATAAAATATTAGCAAAAATCTAGATCTTAAGTTACAAAATTATCACCACACATAAGCATTTCTACATTCAAAGAAGATTATAAAGAGAATTGTATATGAAATCATGAATCTATTACCGCTTTTCCAAAAAGATATATTAAATCATTATAGTACTACTAACAACTCTTTGTTTGCATTTCCAATCTCTTCTATGTATTTCATAAATGTTTTTCATTGACTTTCTTTTCTCCTTTTTTTATATCACCTCTCCACCTTTCTCTACAACTTCTTCTTATCCTTCCCAATAAAACATTTTTTTTCCAGCAAATGTGTATAGTAAAGCAACAAAACTTAAATCTCTCTCTCATTTGAAAATGTATGTTTCATTTTGTATTATCTAGCATCTCTCAACCAAAAGGCTAGACTCAACACTGGTCTTTTGAAGTCATGACTAGCCACAAAGTGCATAAGTTTTTCAAAAATCTTATTCTTTGCAATGTTGTCATAAAAATGAATTTTTCATGATTCTTCAGTTAAGAAATACAGTAAATAGAGCACTGGGCTTGAAATTAGGAAGACACATTCTTATGAGTTCAGACACTTATTAGCTGTGTGATAGTAGATAAATCACTTAACTTTGTTTGCCTTAGTTCCTCATCTGTAATATGATCTGGATAAGGAACCACTCTAGTATCTCTGCCAAGAAAATTCCAAATGGGATCATGAAGAGTTAGACATAATTAAAACAACTCAACAATAATAATTCCTGATTCTGCTCAGGCAGAACCTCAACCCTGAGGTAGCTAGATAGTGCAGTGGATAGAAATCTGGGCCTGAAGTCAGGAATACCTAAGTTCAAATTCAGCCTCAAATACTTACTAGCTGTGTGACCCTGTGTAAATAACGACCTCTGTCTCAGTTTCCTCATCTGTAAAATGGGAATAATAATAGTACCTACTTCAAAGGACTATTGTGAGAATCAAATAAGATAATATTTGCAAAGCGCTTAACTATAAGTGCCTGTAACTATAGCACTATATAGAACTAGCATTATAAATTCTTATTTCCTATTTTTTCCTCTATTCCCTTCACTTTGCCCAGTTCATACAAATCTGTCCAGATTTCCATACAAAATTATATCTTTTGTCATTTCTTACAGCACAGTATTATGCTATTACATCCAAATTTAATAATATATTCAGCTATTTCCCAATTGTTGGTCACTCAGTTTGTACCCAATGCTTCATCACAACAAAAAGTGCTGCTATGCCATCAATATCAGCATTTGAATCAAATAATTGGTCAAAAGATCAATCATGATTCTAGAATACCAATAATCAATGAGAACATACATTTTCAGGTATTGCTAACATGGGAATATATGTTGCTTAATTATGCATATTTGTTATAAAGATTTTTTTTTCCTTTTTGAAATTTGGGGCAGGAAAGGATTGGCAAAAAAAGAAATAAGAAGAAAAAAAAGGGACATTTAAACAATTTTTAAAAGTGTGCAGAGTACAAAAGGAAAATCAGAAGAAAAAAGAGAAGCAGGACTGCTTTGAAAGTTATAATTGAATTTTAAAATTTATCTTAAAAGGAAAAGCTATACATTTTAGAGATTTGCTGCTTCAAATATAATATTCTTATTTTTTCTACTTTGTATATATAAATGCTATTTTTTATTTTTCTTTCTTTGGGGGGACAGATGGAAGAGTGTTAAATTCAACAGTCTCCTAATTCCCAAAGTCACAGTTTAGTGAGTTTGGATATAGTTGCAAATTGTTTTCTGGGACCATTTCAGAGCTCCAGAAAGAATACTGCCTCCTAATGCTCTCCCCAACAATTATAACTTTACTTTTCTGTCATCTTTGTCAACATAATGGGCAGGAAGTAGAACCTCATATTGCTACAACAAATTTAAAAAATTATGTACATTCACAAAATTAGATTTGTACAAAGATTTCAATGTTGCTTCAAGATGAGAAAAACTTTGAACATTACAAACTATATTAATAACAACAAATACATGATTATATCAACAGATTACAAAAACTTTTCAACAAAATGTAATACCCATTTATATTAAAAACAATGGAATAAAATGACCATTTCTTAACATAGTAAATAGCATTTATTTTAAACCAAGAGCAAACATTATCAATATAATTGAGATATATTTCTGAGGCCTTTCCAATAAGATCAGATGTAAAAGTGTCCACTACTATTATTTTATATAGTTTTAGAAATTTTAGCTAAAAAACTACCTCCAAAGAGAATTGATAGAATCTGATGGCAGATTGAAGCAAAAAAAAATTTCATTTTTTTTTTCTAGATTTTTTTTTCAGGCAGCATTGTTAGTATGGAAATGTTTTATATGATTTCCCATGTATAAATGATATCACATTTCTTGCCTACTTACTGGGTAGAGAGGGGCATGAGGGAGAGAGAAAATTTAGAACTCAAAATTTAAAAAAAGAATGTTAAAAATAAATAAAAATTATTTTAAAAAGAAAGGTTAGTTATAGTAATAAAATAAGGAAATTAAGGGAATAGGAATAGTCGAAGAGGAAATAAAACAACTGCTTTTGTAGATGATTTGGTTTACTTAGAGAATTCTAAACATTAAACTAAAATTAAATGAAGCAATAACTTCAGTAAAGTGGCAAAATATAAATAAATATGCAGAAATCATCAGCCTTTTGTATATTACCAACAAAAACTAGCAGGAAGAGATAATTAGAAGGGAAATAATAGAGAGACAGAAAAATACTTCTAAAATAATTACAGAATTTATAAACTATCTTGAAGACTTCCTACACATATAGGAAATTTATGAATACAACAACAAAACATTTTTCCAGAAATAGACAGATGTAAATAATTGAAAAGGTATTAATTATTAATGCTTAGGCTGTGCCAATATAATAAAAATAAGAGTACTACCTAAATTAATTTGCAGATTTAGTACCATACTAAGACTTTTTTATAGAACTAGAAAAAAATAATAATGAAATTTGTTTGGAAGAAAAAAAAAAGATCAAGAATCTCAAGGGAAATAGTTGAAAAATGTTGGAAGGAAGGGGTTTTGGCCTCAACAAAGTTTTTGCTTTATTACCAAGGAATAATCATCAAAAAATAATGGCATTGGTTAAAATAAGTAGAAAAGATAAACACTGGACAAATTAACTTAAGACCCAAAAGCAATTGAGCATAGTGTTTTTTTTTTTTTTTGTTTTTTTTTTTAATTCAAGGACTGAAACTACTGGGGTATGCACTCAACAATGTATTCAACAAAAACTACTGGGAAAATAAAAAAGCTATCTGACAAAAATTAGGCTTAGGCCAACATCTCATACCATATGTCAAAATAAATTCCAAATGGAAATAAAATCTAAATATAAAAGAAACATATAATAGGTGAAATAGAGGATCAGAGAAAGAGACACTTTTATAACTACTGATAAAGAAAGTTAAACAACAAATAAAGAAATTCAGAGATGACAAAATGGAAAATTTTGATTAAAAAATTTTAAAGTCACATATAAAATCAATGCAGTGTTAATTAGAAGTAAAATATTAAACTTGGGGAAAAACTTCATAGTAAATTTTTCTAGTAAAAAAGTAAACATTTTAAAGTTCTGCTATATAAGCTATCAAGATATTAGACAACTCTAAGATTAAGTATAGAGAAGATGCATTAAACTTTTTTTTTGTCCAGAAGTTCCCTATATCAATGAAATCACAGGTTTAATCCCTATCTCTATCAAGAAATAAAAAAAAAAATGGAAATATATTGGAATAAGACCCATTCCCAAATAGACAAATAATCAAAGGCAGTTCTCAAAGGACTATCAAAAACTGGCCATCCTCAAGAGACCACTATCAAAAAATTATCAAAATTATCAAAGACCACATTAAAAATACTCTAAATCATTAATTTTTTTTCTTTTTTTAATTATAGGTTTTTATTGACAAAACCTATGCATGGGTAATTTTTCAACATTGACCCTTGCAAAAACTTCTGTTCCAACTTTTCCCCTCCTTCCCCACCACCTCCCCTAGATAGCAGGTAGTCCAATACATGTTAAATATGTTAAAGCAGTAAATCATTAATTTTTAAAATGCAAATTAAAACAACCTGAAAATTCTACCCCACACCAAACAGACTGACAAAGATGACAAGAAAGGAAAATAGCATCTGTAAATAATGGGGATGAGAATTAATCTTACCATTCTGGTAAGCAATTTGGAACTATACCCCCTATGTAATTAAATTATATAAGATCTTTGATCCACAGTATCACCATGAGGAATATACTCCAAAGATATAAAAAGGAAAAAATCTCTATGTATTCAGAAATACTTATAACACTTTTTTATCTCAGCAAAATACTGGAAGCAAAGCAAACGCCCATCTATTAAGGAATGGCTAGGCCAATTATATAGTACATGAATGTAATGGAATATTTGTATGCCTTAAGGAATGATAAAAGGGACAGTTTCAGAAAAACCTGGGAAGACTTGTATGAATTGATGCAGAATGATTTAGCATAACTAGGAGAACAAAATATGACAACATTGTAAAGGAAAACAACTCTGAAAGGCTTTAATGACTCACAACTAGTTGACTGATGATTCCTGCTTCCTGACTCTTGGTGGAGAGGTATTGAGCTAGAGGAACAGAATGAGGCATACATATTCAAGTGTATAAATTTTTCAGTTTTCAGTGACCAATTGTAGATTTGTTTTGTTTGATGGTAAATATTTTTAATAAGGGAGGACCCTTGTGGGGGAGAGGGAGAAGAGTTAAAAGAAGAGTTGGGATGTAATGATAGTGATTAAAAAAGAAAAAGAAAATAGCATCAATGACACATTAAAAATAGAGACCAAAGAGCAGAAGGAGACATAGACAATCAGAGCAGTTTAGAAATACCAAGTTAAATTTAATATATACCTTTTCATGATATCATATATATTCCACTTTTTTGTGCTTCATATTATAAGGAAATGTTCATGTTTATCAAGTTCATAATAACAACAACAAAATATGACTTAGTGTATGGACCTAGAAATACCACTACTAAGTCTGTTATCTCCAAAAAAGATAAAGAACAAACATAAAAAACATTTACAAAAATGCCGCTCTTTTTTTCTGGTAGAAAATAATTGGAAATTCAGGGGATGTCCATCAATCAAGGAATGGCTAAACAAGTTGTGGTATATGAATGAAATGAAATAATATTGCTCTATAAGTGATGAGCAGGCAGATTTCAGAAAAATTTGGAAAAACTTATATAAATTAATGCTGAGTAAACAGAATGAGAACATTGTATATATAATAGCAACATTGTGCAATAATAACTGAGATAGATATGTATATGCTTATAAATAACTAAGCTAGTCTTAGCTCTTCTCAGCAATATACATTAGTATTCTGCTAATAGTAACATACATATAACTATTATATATATACATATATATAAAACATTATATATATATTATAATTTATACATATACCTAATCTCAGCACTATACATTAGAGTACTGCTAATAGTTATATATACATATATATGTGTGTGTGTGAGTATGTTGCTTCCAATGTTTTGCTATTACTAATAGAAGAACAACTCTGAACAATGTTGTCCAGCTAAGTCCTTTCTTCTTTATGATATTTTGAGGTATCAAATTTTAGGAAGGCATTGAAGAGCACAGAGAAGAATAACCAAGATGATGAGAACTCAAAACCATGTAATGATTGAAAGAAGTTGGCATATTTAGCCCCAAGAAGTAAAACTTAGTTGAGGACTAGTATGGTTTTCTTAGAGCACTTTAAAGGGTTAGTAGGTCAGGCAGGAAGATTAGACTTGAAAAACTTTCATGTTATTTCAGTCCCAAAGGGGGAAGGGAGAGCCTGAGCAGGTAGAATTCTCCACTACTGGAGAGCTTTTACTTCATGGAATCTAGACAAGTAGTTAGTCAGAAGTGCTTTGTGTAATCTCCTACCCAGGCATGGGCTGGCCTAGATGATGTGAGAGGTCCCGTCTAAATCTGTGAGTCTATCATTCTATAAATTGAGTAGCTGATGGCTGGTAGCCTCCTGAGGCCTTATTATATATCTTGGCTCAGCTTGTTCCTGCAACTCACTCCCCTGTGTACTTTAGAAGCCCGTTGCAGCTTGTTCTGAAGCATGGCCTTGGTTCCTTCATCCTGGGAGTTGGCCCTAGGGATGTAACTGAGAGATATCTAAAGATAGAGAAGCAGCTGGCAATATGCTTAAGGGTAAAATATTTTCCTTAAAGAGATAAAAAATGATCATGAGAATAACCGACCCTCCAGTCCCATAATCAGAGTCATGCCGTCCTTGCCCATCCAGGCAGTTCTGATAATTCTGCATTTGCCGTCACCAGAAGAGAATCCCCAAGGAACAAGTGAGGTAGAGCTGGCCCTGTAGCTGCACAACCATAGCATGTATGATGCACTGGGAGCAGTTTCACTTTAGTAATTTTGCTCTCATGGACATGAGTGAAAGCAATTAAATAAGTATTAATGATGATGATGATTTAAATAGCCTACCTAGCACACTGATTTTCTCAGAAGAAGAACATATGTAATAAAAGAAAATCTCATAAGTATATATTAAGATAAAAACGATAGACTTAGGATTTCTCATTTCTAATTCTCTGTGAGAGCCCTGCACAAGTCACCTAACTCAGTTTTCTCACCTGTAAAATGAGATAACAGGGCCCTGTTTTCATTTTTAAGAGTGTAGGAGGATATTAATTTACTGATAAATACTTGTGAAGTTCTTCACAAAAACTGAAAACTTTAGCTACTTAGGTACCTGGTCACAATACTAAAGGGCTGTTGTCTATTCCGGGAACAGAACATACTTGTAAAGACACGAGATCAAGTTTTGGGTCTGGGCAAAAGCACCTTTCTAAATCTTTTGTGTGAACCATCTGTCCCCATTTCAAGACTTAGACCTCCAACCCTATCACACTTTAGAACTTACTTTACTAGCCTTAGGGTATCTTTTCGGATGTTGATTAGGCTTCTCAGTGTCTTCACAGGTTCTTGGGGAGGTGGGGCCGCATAAGGAAACTGTATTGAAGACAAAACAAGAGAGAAAATTTGGTTAAAAAGCTTATTTGGGTCACTGTGCATTAGTTCAAAACTTGGAAAATTAATCAAAACAGACTCCTGAAGTTCCAAATGCCTTAGTGAAACACTATGGCTAAGTTAATCATGAAAAGCTTTTCAATCTGACCTCAGATGTCAGAGCCAGACACATATGTCTTTTCCTTCAGAGATGCCACATGATGCCTTAGGAATTTAAGAACTGCATATAAAGGGAACCATAATAGTGTGTACAAAGCTGAGGTATTCAAATAGCAAAGTAAAGATTTTGCCTTCAGCTGACCATAAAAAAGCTATGTTCTTCAAATATGTGGGTCAGTAGCTATTTTTGAAGGAGGCAAAGATCTGTGGTGATCTTCATCCTCTTTCTTCACTACTGCCTTAACTATTTTCTGCTGGTTTTTATCTCTGATGTTGGAGATCTGAATTAGTGATAACAGAGGGAAAACAAGAATGGAAAACATGAAGAAAAAATGATAAATTTATTTAAAATTGAACACATTAGTATGCGTATTCATAGTTGTGCATATGTTAATTAGTATTTCTAAATTTAGCAGGCCATACTCTTTCCATAACTACTGATATTAAAAAAATATATTTTATATCCATCTTTAACTCATGTTAGAGAGAGAAGTAAACTATGTTGTATTCAAATCTAATAAAATTCTATACATTTTTTTCGTATCATATTTCATGAATGGCCCTAGATAAAATCCTAATGGATACATCTGCTAATCAACTCTCAATTAGCTTGGATTGTGGGCTTTATGACAATCTTTTAATCCTAAATCTAAACTGACAGTAATACCCTGAGAAGAGATATTCCTTCCAATTTCCCAGTATTCCAACAATAAACAATAGTAATAATAATGTTCTTACAAAATAATATTAGCTTAAGCAAAACATGACAAAGCAAGTAAAACATGATACCAAATTTAAAATATTATACACTGAAGTCATAGGAATAACTTTTGTATTATTCTTTGTTGGGGATGGTAGTAGAAGATGATTGACATTCACACTTCAAATCTCCATTTTAATACAGTTTAACTGGGAGTTTTCTGCAAAAGAAATATTTATTTACAATTGTTACTTGAGTTAAACAAGGATAAAGGTCTTAAAAAAGAAAAGAATTTTAAAATTCTCTGCCCTCCCAACCAACTTTTTTTTTTTTTTTTTTTAAATTTTGAGGATAAGATCTGAAATGATAAATCACTGATGGGATCTCTCAAGTTACTCAGATCACAGGAAGAACATAAATATAATGGATAATTTTTGCTAGAAGAATTCTATAAAATTTAAATATACTTTCAAAGAAGTGATCTTTGATTTCAGGGCCCAAAACAAAATAAAAATAGGTTCTCAGCTGAGAATCTGCTCAAAGTTCCCTGATCCTGTTTGTCACCTTTTTTGAAGGGGTGGGAGGAAGCAAGATCTTTTCCTTATGTGATTCTAAAGGAAATTACTAGATTATAAACCTTAAAGAGCAAGGATCTTGTTTTATATATACTTCTATATCCTCCCTAAGGATGTATATAGTATTGTATGCAGTAGATACCTTGCCTAAATGAATTAAAGATGAATAAAATTTCCTCACAGAGACAAATACTCTTTTTACTTTTCCACATCCAATTAAGCATATTATTATTACCTGAGTGCCTTATTGCTTCTCATTGAACTTATCCACTTTTTTCAAATATTATTGTTGACAAAGATTCTTAGAGATGGAACTATCAAGGCTGAAAAATGAATTGAAACACCACTTTCTTCATTCATTGTCTACTTTGTCACAAGAAGTAGGGAGCAGCTTCCAGAAGAAAGACAAGTATCAGTAGAGAATGCAGCTGATTGCAGACTCAAGAGAGAATTCTTAGCAAACGCATTTACCAAAATGGGATAGTTCAGAACAGCAGCTATACAGTATTTTCTCCATAATCCTGGAATATACTTTCCACAAATACACAAAGCATCTATAAGAATACTGAGTGGGGCAGCTAGGTGGCGCAGTGGATAGAGCACCAGCTCTGAATTTAGGAGGACCAGAGTTCAAATCTGGTCTCAGACACTTAACACTTCCCAGCTGTGTGATCCTGGGCAAGTCACAACCCCAGCCTCAGGGAAAAAAAAAAAAAAAAAAAAAAATACTGAGCAAAAGGGATTTAAGTGGTAATCAGGCAGACAGAGGTAACACATATGGCTTAGACAACTTAATTGTAGCACTGCCCCATTGGGACAATGATGAGTCCCCAAACTCCTTTCTCTCTTTATTAAGTCTTAACCTAGGTCCACCTGGGTGTAGCATCTCTGCTCAGCAGGGTGCTCAGTGAGATGTCCAGGCTATGCTCCTCCCTAATGTTCAATTCTAGATTGCCAAGGCTACCTCTCTTTAGCTAACTCTATTCTCTGCTTCCACTTGGTCCTGTTCCTGCAAGCTGCTTCCTCCTTTTAGTTATAGAGTAGACAGTAAAGTGGCCTTCATAGTAAATGTCTCCTGGCTAATTATTAACAATAAATATACTGGTGAGGATTTATGCACTATAATTTTAGAAGTAGCTACTCAGGATATCCAAGAAACTGTCAAAATGGCCTTTTTTGGAGGGAGATAGCCCAAAGGGAGTGCTATACAGTCATTCCCTCACTAGCGTTAATATTTAATAAGTGTTTCTTCAACCTACAATCATAGATTTTTCTGCTTTCGTTCTTATAGTTTAGACATTGTGATTTTACCAGTCTGAAAGTATACAGAATAAGGGAATAAGTGGTAATGAGTTAAAATAGATTTAAACTCTTTCTGGTGCTAGCATAGATGTCTTGAGAGAGCTAGGCTGGTAATGAGGGAGCATTATTCTTCTCTTACTCCTTCATAAAATGTGCCATAATCCCACCAAAAAAACCCAGAATAGGATAGAGACAAACCATCTATAAAATAGGTCCCAATCTTTCACACTCAGCTGTATGTACATTTATAGTATATCTCTTATCTGCTTCCTATGAATCAGGTTGGAGATGAATAGGCTATAAGAATGTTACAAAGAGCAAACTATATACAACTTCTGGAGTTCTTCAGTGGTAACCTCTTTTTTCATAATAAGGACAAGTTTTATGTGAAGGCTACTGAACAAAATAGATGAAAGCAGGTCTGCTCAGTAGCTTATGGCCCAAATCCTTTAAGTCGGTGCCTTCATTTTGGAGAGACACTCAAGTCATTTTAATCAGTCCAATTTTATAGACCCAGGAGGAGAGAAAGGCATCAGAAATAACCTTGTTAGCTTAGTGAGATTTGAGTCACTGCTAACCTATGGTCTGCCAGTGCCTATCTATGAAAACCAAAACCTTTTTTTTCCCCCAGGAAAAAAAAACCCCAACATACAGAAAGCCCCACACAGATTGCTACAGAGATCTTACAGGAGGTTCTACCCACAAGTGGTATTCTAAAAAACAGTTTGGTATAAGGACAGTGTTCAATTAGTTGTATGACTTAAATCACCAGAAGAAAACTTGCTTCAGTTTTTTAAGGCTTTGGAAGTACTTGGATATCCTAACCTGTTCTGGGATTAAATGGCTATGGATCACAAATAACTGCAAAAATAGAGCTAAAGTTCCAGAACCATTCTCATTCAAATAACCACATCATTTCAGTTACAACTGTTGTTATGATGGCACATGAACGAGAGGACCCAAGAACTGTGGAATTACTGACTTGGACATCTAACACATCCACTTACTTTATTAGGGTCTACTAATAAGCAACTGCAAGAAAGAACAAATGCACTTCTGGTCTTTTGGGGGCACAGAAATATTAAAAGAACAATTGCTAGCAGTGGTAAAGGGAATTGAAGTGCTGCTATTTGTAATTCAAACCTGGCCAAGGATATTCAAATCTATTTTACAGAAGGTGTTTCTAGGTCTTCCAGGTTATCTCCACTACTTTATTTTCAAAGTACAAGTGGGGGATCTTAGTTCAACTTAGAAAGGAGAGCCAGGATTATAGCAGAGAACTGGCATCTGATTAATAGCATGTTTCAGTACAGCTCTCCTCTAGAGTTATAGTGCAGTATCTACACTGGCAAAAAGCCTGGCCCAGATCCCAGGGATGCTAGCTACGTTCTGGTAGGTCCAAGACAGTAAGTTACTTGGCCTAAAGAAGCATATTTTGGCTGACTCATGAGAGCCATCTAGTGCCCCAAAGTATAAAGGCAGATCTATACTTTATCATGATAGCAACTCACATTGTTCAGTGATTTAAAGTGTCCAAAATCAAGTTGAGTCAGAACGCAAATGCCTCCTACGTGCTCAAAACTAAGCAAATACAAACTTAGCAAGCATTTATTAAACACCGATTGAGTGTTAGCATGCTAAGTCCTGAGGAAACAAAGAAAGACAAACAGCAAAACAAACAAAAAGCAATCCTTGCTCTCACAGAGCTCATGATCTAAGAGGGAGACAACAGTCAAACACCAATATAAAAAACAAGACATATTACAAGATAAATCAGAGCTAATGCACAGAGGGAAGGCACTATGATTAAGGAAGACTAGGAAAGTTTCTTGCAAAAGGTTAGACTTTAGCTGAAACTTGAAAGAAGCTAGGGAAGCCTACAAGTAGAGAAAAAGAGGAAGAGAATTCTAGGCATGGGGACATCCAGGGAAAATGACTGAAGGTAAGAGATGGAGTATCTTATTTGAGAAATAGTCAGGATATCAGTATCACGGGATTGAAAGTTATATGAGAGGTAGTCAAGTATAAGAAAATTACAAAGATGGAAGGGGACCAGGTTATGGAGGGCTTTAAAAGTCAGATGGAGGGTTTCATATTTAAAAAGGATACACTGGAGTCTATTGAGTAAGAGGATGACATAACCAGACCTGTACTTTAGGAAGATCAATTGTGCAGCTGAATGGAAGGTGCACTGGAGTGAGGAAAGAACCCAGGACACCAACTATGCAACAGCCCATGGTGAAGTAATGAAGGCCTGTACCAGAGTGGTGGTGGTGCAAAAGTGTTTCTTACAGGACTGGGCAACAGATAGGAAAAGAAGGGAGGGAGGTATGATAGTGAGTGGTTGAGGATGGCATCTAGGTGGCAAAGTCTAGGGGAGTGAGAGGACTGGTATCTTTGACAGTAATGAGGAAGTTATGAAAAGGGAAGGATCTAGGGGCAGGGAAAAGATATCGGGTTCAGTTTTTCTTCTCCCCTCCCAAACTTTGCATTTGTTTATTTAAAATTCAAATGCAAAATAAGAAAAAAAAGGAGAAGAAGAAATAGACAGGAAAAAGAAAAAAAAAGAGAGAGAAAAAAAACCACTGTCATGTACCCAGATATTGAGGATGATTCAAAAATTTGAATTTGAGTTTTTGATCAATTTGAGTTCAGTTTTTGACATGCTAAGTTTAAGATGTCTGTAAGACATTCAGTGCAGGATGTTTAAGTAGGCAGAAATGAGAGTGGAGGACAGGAGGGAAGTCAAGACTGGGCAAACAGATCTGAGAAAAATCCACCAAGGGCCCCCAAGGAGCCTGGAGTTTAACAATGAGACAACATGCAAACAACCATACCCAAAGATACACAAACAAGAAAGAAATGTTACAAATGGGAGGTAATCAGAGGAAAGGTACTAGCATTAAGAGGTCAGGAAAGACTTTTTGAAAAAAGTTAAGACTGTAGCTGAAACTCGAAGACAAGGAATCCAGGAGGAGATGAGAAAGCATGCCCCAGGCACTGGGGACAGCGTCACCTGTGTCAGAGGGTAAAGGTCACAATTCATTCACAGAATGAATGTCAAGAACTGAATTGGTGAGAGGGGAAGGAAGGAATTCCTTCATCTGCTCTCCAGCTTTTACCCCAGTTCGAGGAATGGGCCTGGGGGACTGTTGGTCCTCTTCAGTTTCAGGTCCTGAAGGTGATCATCAGAGGACCCAGAAGTTCAAGCTGTGAGGAAGGCCTTGGAGTGAGCATGCAGGAGGAATGGGTGCGGCCAGCCAGGCTGATGTGGAAGACTTGCAGGGGGCTTGAGCTCAAGGGGAGTTTTGGGCTTGGAATTGGAGCTTTGCTGTGTACAAACTGATTAAGCTATGAACCTAATCCCCTTTCCTTTCCCAAAGACTGAAATGGTGCAAGATGGAGGGGCAGGAGTAGAGATTATGCCTTCTACTTTTTGGGAAAGTTTTTATACTGTATATAAAGCTTGTATATTGTAAATAAAGATTTTTGTGAGGAAGGAAGGAAGGAAGGAAGGAAGGAAGGAAGGAAGGAAGGAAGGAAGGAAGGAAGGAAGGAAGGAAGGAAGGAAGGAAGGAAGGAAAGAAAGAAGGAAGGGTAAGGGAAGGGAAGAAAAGGAGGGAAAGAGGGAAGGAGGGAAGGAGAGAAGGAGGGATGGAGGGAGGGAGGGAGGGAAGGGAGGAATTTTTAAGGCCTCAACACAGACCTGAAGAAGAGAATTTTATGTCAGAAACCCTTCCAGAAACACTCAATTTAAATCAGGCTGACCCTAAAGGATAGCCTTGTCAACTGCCCAATTTGTCCAGTAGAGAACAGACCTACTTAGTTCTGACCTTCAGCCCAATCCAAGGATAGAGGCACCAGTTTTCTTACAAAACATCAGTTGTACAGGTATACTAAGGAAAGGCATGAGTCTGTCTCCAGTACCAGGAGTTGGTTTTAACAATGTTATAATGATTCAGACAATAACTCATCTATCTACATCTTGTTCTGTTCCATTACAATGATTTACCCTCACATAATTCATACTAGGTCAGGTTCCACATCTCTTAATATTATATGGATATTAAAATTGTTTTGTAAAGGCTTTTGTTGAGGAATGGTAAAGAACTGGAGAAATAAGAGGGTATCTGTTAGTTGGGGAAAAGCTGAACAAATTATAATATAAAATATAGCAAAGGAAATAGTATCAGAGAAACCTGGGAACACTTATGTGAATTGATGTAAAGTAGTGGTCCTCAAACCTTTTAAATAGGGGGCCAGTTCACTGTCCCTCAGACTGTTGGAGAGCCAGACTATAGAAAAAACAAAAACTCACACTGTCTCCATCCCTCAGCCCATTTGCCATAACCTGGCAGGCAGCATAAACATCCTCAGGGGGCTGCATCTGGCCTGCTGGCCGTAGTTTCAGAACCCCTGATGTAGAGTAAGAAGAACCAGAAGAACAATTTATATAAAACAAAACCACATAAAAACAAACAACTTTAAAAAACTTTAGAGCACTGATCAATGCAATGACAACCATAATTCAAGGGGACTCATGATGAAACATGCTAACTATCTTGTGAAAGAAGTGATAGACTTGGGGAGAATATAAGATGCATATTTTTTAGACAGGGCCAACGTGGAATTATTTTTTTTGTCTGACTGCATATTTGTTTTAGTGGATTGGATGGAGAAATAAATTTATATCAATTGGAAAATTTTAAATTTAATTTTTAAAAAAGTAACATCAGTACAAATGGAGGCTTAGCAAGGGATACAAGTTAGAATAAAAAGTTCAAGAAAAGAAATAATGAGAACCTGAATTAAAATTGTGGCAATGTGAATGAGTGAATAGGTAGATACAGTATTGTAGAGGACAAAGAGATAGGTCTTGGCAACCAAATGGATGTGGATGGTACAGGAGAGAGAAGAATTAAAAACATCTGCAATGTTTTTATCCTAGGTAACAGTGAAGATTGATAGGGCCATCAATAGTAAGTTTGATGAAAAAGGCACATTTGGAAAGGAAAGATAGGAGATGTGGTCTTGGGTACATTGAGTCTGAGATCCAGATGGAAGTAACAGTATTAATTCTATTTTTGTGGTATATACCATATATTTAAAACATAGTACCCTTGAGTCAATGCACTGGGGTGGGACAATCGAGCACTTGAGGCTAATTACTGATTGGACAATACTCTATAAGAATATACTTGGAAAATGGCCCTTCCCACTATCCTGTGGTTTGGGGTATACAGAGAATTGTGGGAGGGACTAGGAGGTGCAGTGAGACTAGCCAGGGTCACTTCTGCAAGAGAGATGAAGAGGTGAGGTCACAGAGATCCTACACGTCCACTCTCTTCACTTCTACCGCTAAAGACCAAGAATAAAGACTTTTGCTTATCCTGACTCCGGCTGATTCTAAGGTACCCAGGGTGCTAGTGCAGTCGCCATAGTACCCCAGAAAAAGTCTTATTTTCCTTGTCCGGTCTATCCTACGTAAAGTGTTACTATATTTAGGCAGTGTTAATTAGCATTTATACAGGGACTCATTTTCTTTTTTTAAAGGATTAAAAAAACTATTTTAGATAATGCTAAACATGATGAAAAGCATTAAGATGGTGCACCAAGAAGGAAACTCTCTATCAGTTCATGATTAAACAGGTGAAATGATACAACTTTCTGTCTGTGCTTACCTGCTTAACCTTACACAACATTTACACATGGCCCATTAATACTCACACAACTTCATATAAGTCTGAGCCTCTAAAGTAGAACAATCACCTACCTTAAAGAGGGGTAGGGATGGATAGGGTGTAGGGAAGTGGCAGAAGAAAAATAACTGCAAAATACATTTGTGCAATTTCCTCACAAAAAGTCAAAGTTCTGTTGCCAATAGATCAAAAGCTTTTTGGTATAGTACATATAGCTAAAACAGAAAAGCTCTAATTTTATTATTTTCACAGATGCATAGTATTTGTACCAAAAAGCCAATTCACTGTTGCTGTGGAAACCAACATTTAGGGTTATGCAAAGACTGGCATTTATAGTACTACCTAAATTTAAGGGTTTTTGCATATAATTTCTGGTTCATTCTGATGTCTGGATAAAACCCCAGATTCTTTTTTCTCTTTTTCCATTCTCAGAAGTACAATGTGACGAGGGGCCTAATCGTGGATATTTTTAGATTGTTGATGCTTCAGAACATTTTCTCAGATCAGTATCAGGGGAGAAGAGCTATTCTTTGCCTGGCTGCTATGGAATGAATACAAATTTGCTTTTTTAACCAGCTGCAGTCTTGAGATAGCCTGTATTGTGCTTACTGGATACCAGAACCTCCATTATCTCCATGGAATAACACTGAAGGCCTTTTTCATTGGTTTACCATCCGTTCTCCCCCGTGGGTGAGTGAAGCAGGCAGAGATGTTTCAAACCACCAAAGAAGACAAGGAAGATTGACAATCCAAAAGGTTGACAAGATAACATGACATTTTCTTTTCACCTGCAATCAAAGCTTTGAGGGATGCACTTGAGATGGTGTCTTGAGATGACCTTGAATACAAAAGTGCTATGTTTTCAGGTTGAAACCTGAAACCTAACCTTCCTGAGAGACTTTTTTTTTTTAAAAAGCAACAACCTGTTATTCAATCAGTGTAGGGAAATCCCGATATGGAAACTCTCCATTAATTCAAGTTAATACACTCAGCAGCTCAGCTGTAACCAATAGAGAGACCGAAGTCAAATCTGTAACCTTTTAGTGAAAGACTCAGAAAGGTTAATAAACTTGCCTAAATCCTCACTATCTAGTAAATGTCAGGCAAGACTGAGAAGCAGGTCCTCCTGATTTCAAAGCCACTATTCTATTTCCTTTATCAAGTTATCTCTAACTATAAGAATTAGAGCACTGGGATGTCTCTGATTATTTAAAACTTTTTTACATACATATACACACATAGAAAGGCACATCATCCAAATGGTAAGTGGTTCCTCCTGGGTGGAGTGTGAACCAAACCAAATACCTGCTGGCTGGGTGACTATAAGTAAGTTATTTTATTTTTTAGGCCTCATTTTCCTCCTGTTAAAATGAACAATACCCACAGGGGAAAGAGACTGAGGCAGGCAGACCCACTCTCAGGTGTAGCAGGAATTGAGGTAGGAGATGATGGCCTGTATTAGAGTAGTGGCGCTGCTGGAGGAGAGAAGGGGACATATGTTGCAAACATATAATCAGTAGACCTTGTCCACAGTTTGAATATGGGGAGAGAGAATGAGAAATCCACCCTAATCCCTAAGACTCAGGCCTGAGGGACTGGGAGGATGGTGTTGCACCTTCATTTATAGGCATAAGAGAAATAGTAATAGGATGGAGGCAAGGAGGTGTAGAGAGAAAGATAATGAGTTACTTTTTGGACATGTTGAGTTTAAGGGTCTACTGGACATTCAATTCAAAATGTTTAAAAAGCACTTGGAGATGCAAGATTGGAGCTCAGAAGAGAGACAGGCAGGACAGGAAAATTTAAAAATAAGCAGCAAAGAAGACACTATAATTTCAAAATCTATGCTTCCCAAAACAAGTGACTCTCAGATCATGGAAGGTCTTGTCCAATATCAATCAGATACTTCTGAAGAAAATAAAACAAATATTAGTGCTTTTTAGTAAAAGAGAAATAGTAACTCTTTTCCTCCAGCAAGTGAATAAATCATAAACAAGACTACAAAAACTCCATATTCTAGAATTTAGATTTCTTGGCTTCATCTGATCATGAGAATCATTACTGTGCATCTAAAAGTACCACTTTTGTGCTATTTTGGATATTCCTGCTAACTGTATGTGAAGGGAAGGCTCATTCTTGCAAATACCAATTATCATGTTAGATAAGTATCATTAAGTAACCAATATATTCTTTTTTCAAGGAAACATTCTGTATGAGCTGATGCCACAAAGAGGTGAAGGCTGGTTATATTATATTGGAGATGGTTTTATCAGGATCCGTGGGATGATAAGAAGACAAGGAGATCTAGAATCTAAGCACAAACCAATCTTCCCTACTCAATTTGCAAAACAAAATGTTTAACAAGATATCAAATTGAGACTCCAAACATTTAAGTTTTTTTCTGTATCCCATTAGAGTCACAGCCAATTGTCTTGACTTCTATCCTAACACTGGACTTCGATGACTGGAAGAAAAAGTGATGATTTTGCACAACTCTACCTCCCTTAAATCCAATTCACTTCCAAGTCAAGATATGTCACTGGTGATCTCATTGCTCCTCTTTAAAAATGAAAGATGAACAACAACAAAGGGACATGCGAACTTTCCTTTCTCTTCTTCCTTTTAAATTTTTTAAAAATTTTGAACACATTGAATATCCACAGAATGTACATCTACACACACACACACACACACACACACACACACACACACAGTAGAGCAGAAGAAGAGAATTATATATGAAACTATTATACATAGCTTGCTTTTCTTTTAAAGTACAGAACATGTTCAACCAGCTTGTCGGAGTTTCTTTTTGGCTTTTCCTCCATTCTCTTCTCTACATTGCATACACACACATACACACACAATCATATAAAGTGCATGTGTAAAATTTATTGTTGGTGGTCAGTTTTTTTTAGTCCTGTACAATTGTTTATGACCCCAAAAGAAGTTTTCTTGGCAAAGAAAGATAATTAATGGAGTGGTTTGCCATTTTCTTCTACTGCTATTTTATAGATGAGGAAATGAAGCAAAGACAACTTTACTTTAAAAACTATGCAAATGGACAGGATTCAGTATTAATTATGAGTGGTTTCTTATGGATAAAGGAAGAATTTTTGACCAAACAAAAGATAGAAGATTATAGTATCATTGATTTAGAGCTAGAAGGGACTTCAGAATGCACTGAAACATTTTGCAGCTATAGAAACTGAGGCAGTTAAGTGATTTGCTCACACAGCTACTGTCTGTCAGTCACCAAGCACTTATTAAGTACTTATTATATGGCAGGCACTGTGTTAAATTCTGGGAAGACAAATATAAATACAATTTTAAAATAGTCCCTCTGATAGGGAAGTTGACATATCAATGGGATATAGACAATACCAAAAAGGAAGGGAGAAGGCAGGAACATACCTGAGCTAGACATGACAGAGAATTCTGTGGTTTAGCTTGATAAGAATTGAAAAGTTGTTGGAAAGACTGTGGGAGGGCAGGCCCACTAACACAACTGTGAATTAGTCTTATCAGTCTGGAAAGTAATTTGGAACTACATTTAAAAAAAAAATCCCTAAATTGGGGGGCAGCTAGGTGGCGCAGTGGATAGAGCATGAGCCTTGAATTCAGGAGGACCTGAATTCAAATCTGATCTCAGACACTTAACACTTCCTAGCTGTGTGACCCTGGGCAAGTCACTTAACCCCAGCCTTAGGGGGAAAAAAAATCCCTAAATTGTGCATGCCATTTGACCCAGAGATAGCCCTATTAAGCATTTGCTCCAAAGAGATGAAAGATAGAGGGAAAATATCTGTATATACAAAATTATTCACAGCAGTACTTTTTTTTTGTAGTAAAAAAACTTGAAACTAAGGGCATGTCCATCAATCGGGAAATGTCTGAACAAATTATGGTGTATGAATGTAATAGAATATTACTGTGCCATCAGAAATGATGAGAGTAAAAGTTTTCAGAAAAACCTGGAAAGCCTTGTATGAATGATACATAGTGAAATGAGCAAAAGAATCAGGACAACTATTTATATGATAACTACAGCATTGACACAGAAAATAACTTAAGAATGCTGATTAACAACCACAGAAGAGTGATGATGAGGCATGCCTCCCACCTCTTAGCAAAGAAGTGATGGATTATAGATGCTTAGATAGACATTTTTAGATATGACCAATACTACACAAGTTTGTTTTGATTTACTATGTTTATTTACAACAAGGAAGAGCTCTTGAGAAGTGGTGGAATGGGGGGGGTGGCAGAGAGGGTGAAGCAAAAAGAGAAAGACAGAGAGACAGAGAGAGAGAGATAACAAAACAGAGACAGAGAGAGATAGAGATAGAGACAGACAAACTGAGAAAAAGAGAGAGAGACAGAGACAAAGAGAGACAGAGATAAAGACAGAGACAGAAGAAAGAAAAGAATGTCAATGCAGAAAGCAGAAGGAAGTCAGTCCACCAGAGGGGACAGACAAGCAAGTCAATGTTGGTAGTTTTTATATTAAGTGTGTGTGTGTGTGTGTGTGTGTGTGTGTGTGTGTGTGTACATACGTACATATATATTTTAAAGCTCTAATAGATTTATGGTTTCTTCCTTTTGGACTTCTTTTTATATGGAAATGCTTCTGTTTGTTGATTTTCTAGTTCATAATAAAAGCAATTTTAAATTATGACTTGTCTCTCAGAACAATTCCTCTCACATCCCTAGAAGCAAAAGCAGACCAGAAAAAAGTCTCTGAATTCCAGCTTTCTGATGAATAATGATTCTCACCTAGTAAATGAGAAAAAGGCTATAGTTTAGACTCTAAGGCACTGAGCTTATGAAAAAATAGAATGTAAAACAAGGTCACATTAAAAAAAGAGAGAAAAAGAAAAGTTTGTAGATACACTTAGCCCTTAAAAAGAAACAGTTTAATAAATCATGAACTATATGGGGATTTTGTTCTTTTAAATGAATCATGAGAAATAAATCGAAACTCCCTCACTATTTATTTCACTTAGAACAAAATTGTATAGAACAAAATGGTCTAAAGCAAAATCCAGTGGCATGTGATTGACATTTTCAATGTTCAAGCTATTAATACAAAGATTTCTCAATACCCAATACCCTGATGGGATGTTGGGGTGGGAAGCTATTCTGCAGTTAACTTAACAAAGCAATTGGACATCTGTTCCACTTTCCACTGCTTAGCTTCTAAGAAGCTTGAAGAGCTGGTCTATCCTAAGTCATACACAGCAGCAATGGGGAGCTAATGTTATGTAAACCAATTTGAATAAATGTCTTGCTTGTGAAGAAATTTAAATTAGAATTTAAACAAAATTTGGGCAAAGACAATGCAAGAGAATATGACAGAAATATAATATAACTTGCAGAAAGTAATACTGGAGTTACTTCCTCACTTAAACATATTCCGATTATCTTCTGATTTCTCAGTTCTGTTGTTCACTATTTTAACATGCAGATTCCTTGAAATGTTACTAATAAATCATCAGCAGTAAAATGGAAAGAATTTAATGGGATATAAAGTACAGAGGGAAAACTAGGTAAGCTTTAAGTAATCTCTCTTTTTAAAAATTATATATTGTCTGATGTGGATTAGCAAAAGATGTCAAATTATTGGGTCTATTAGTGATATTTTAAAATCAATACTTTTAAAAATTTTATTATTATTTTTAATTTTATAATTATAAAATATTTTGACAGTATATATGCATGAGTAATTTTTTTAATAGCATTATCCCTTGTATTCATTTTTCCAAATTATCCCCTCCCTCCCTCTACTCCCTCTCCTAGATGACAGGCAATCCCATGCATTTTACATGTGTTACAGTATAACCTAGATACAACAGATGTGTGTAAATCCAATTTTCTTGTTGCACGTTAAGTATTAGATTCCGAAGGTATAAGTAACCTGGGTAGATAGATAGTAGTGCTAACAATTTACATTCACTTCCCAGTGTTCCTTCTCTAGGTGTAGTTGTTTTTGTCCATCATTGATCAACTGGAAGTGAGTTGGATCTTCTTTATGTTGAATATATCCACTTCCATCAGAATACATCCTCATACAGTATTGTTGTTGAAGTGTACAGCGATCTTCTGGTTCTGTTCATTTCACTCAGCATCAGTTCAGGTAAATCTCTCCAAACCTCTCTGTATTTGTCCTGCTGGTCATTTCTTACAGAGCAATAATATTCCATAACCTTCATATACCATAATTTACCCAACCATTCTCCAATTGATGGACATCCATTCATCTTCCAGTTTCTAGCCACTACGAAAAGAGCTGCCACAAACATTTTGACACATACAGGTCCCTTTCCTCTCTTTAGTATTTCTTTGGGATATAAGCCCAATAGCAGCAATGCTGGATCAAAGGGTATGCACAGTTTGATAACTTTTTGCTGATTTTACTTTTTAATGAAGTACTAATACCTTGAAAATGGAGCACAGAAGCCTAATGGGCCTAATGGACTTTCTATCCCCATTTTCTAAAGGTTAGTATATCTTCTTCATGTAGCCCTACTTCCCCTAACAAAAAGGATCAAAATTTCCCCTAACTGGCTTTGGTAAAATAATTTTAGAAAATAAAATTAATATGAAGAGTTTGAGGATATGATTTTGCATACAGACAAAAATATCTGAAAAAAGTTCTAACTACAGTTTTTTGCAGAAATATTTTCAACAGAGCTGGACAATTGTGTATCTCTTTGAAGACTGAGAAAATTAACCACATTTCCTTTTGAAATGTGCCACTAATAAGCACATCCTTCCTGTAAACTTAGGGTTATACAATGACAACAGGAAACAAGAGTTGAATTGTGAACTTTTGGTTTCAAAACATTACAAAGAATTTTCTAGGAAATTCTTATAACATAAGGGTTCTTCGGCTGAATTATAAGCAAACCAAAAACAGAAAGCTATTAAGTAATAGCATTTAATAATTATGTGAACATTTTTAGCAAGTTATTAGTTCAGGAGATGAGTGGCACATAACACAAGAATCTGTTTGACATATAAAGTAAGCAACACTATAGGTCCAGTGGAGAAGACAGCAAGGCTTTCTCCATTATGAAAACGTAGATAGGTTTAAGTCCAAACTCTGACACATATTTGTGGTTTAACCTTTAAGTAGCTCCAGAAAAGTCTCCAAGGCTTCAAAGTGAAGAACAGTTTCCTCATCAATAGTTATTGATGTTGTTGTTTTTAAATACTTATGAAATCATTCATTCAGACAAACGCTCTGTCCTCAACCAAAAAATTGTAAAGCATCAAATTTCTGACTTGATACAATAAATACAATATTATGTTTTGTGAACATAATGATAATAGTTTATAGAAAGAGAAAAAAACCAAACTACTAACTTAGGAGAGTCCAGTATATATGGATCATGACACACTGGCAGGTGAATCACTCTTCTTCCTTAGGCTTGGCTAGTAATTGGACAAAATGGCCACTAAATCAACCAAAAAGCACTTAAATTCTTGCTGTTGTTCTGGATACTTGGGAGAAATGTATAAAAGTGAGACAGACCCTGTCCTCAAGGAGCTTATCTTCTATTGGGGGATATTAATATACAGGCACAAAGTTCAGTGATTAGGAAAGGCACTAACAACTGGAAGAACAAAGAAAGTCCTGTTGTAGGAAGTAGCATGGAGACTAAGACATGAAGGGAGCCAGGGGTTCTAAAAGGCAGAGGTGAGGTGGAACAGTAGTGAAACCCTACAAAGGCAGGAAATGAAACACTGTATGGGCAACAGTCAATAGACCTGTTTGGCTGGAACACTGTATAATCAGCCTGGAATGATAACCCACATTCTCAAAATATCACCTTCTTTTAGTCAGAGAGAGGGAAGAATAAGTGGAACTGTGATATTATTAGAAGCTGCTGAGGTGTAATGGAAAACATTTGGTCTAAGATCCAGAAGACATTAAGTTCTCCTTTTTCCTCTACCCCAAATGCCCTAAGTGTTGATTCTAATCAAGTCAATTAAGTACATGTACTTGCTTCCACATATGTAAAACAGCACACTACTGGCTATAAACTCCACAAGGATAGGGATCCTGTCTTATCTAAACTTTCTCAATTTCCCAGTACAATGCTCTATATCCAGCAGATTCTTAATAAATGTTCTTTTAATTGTCAGGGACTAAGGATCTCCGGCTAAGTCAATGAATTATTTGTGAAAGAAAATGTAAGAAAGGACATGGTGGCATACATCTTTAAATCCTGTTACTAGGGAAGTGAGACTAGTGGATTGCTAGAGCTTGAGAGTTCTGAAATGCAGAGGTCTAAGCTGATTAGGTATTGACACTAAATTTGGTACCAACATAATGAGACTTCAGGATCAGGGGGCTACTAACCTGCCTAAGAAAAAGCAAGTAGCTCAGATTGGAAATGGAGCAAGTCAAAGTTCCCCAATTGATCAGTAGAAGGGATGGACAGAGGAAGGAAAGAAGGAAAGTGTAAATTTTGTGTTGTGCCTTTCCTTGAAACAAAGGAAATTCTTTAATTCCTTAGAATACTAAATAGAAAATCCCATAAATATAATCTTAACAATTAAGCAGCTATTAATTGAAAATTCTCAAAACACTAAACAGTAATAACAACTAGACTATTTTTCAGGTCTCACTTTGTTGAATCATATGATATATAATTGTAAATACACTCCAGATTAATTTGGAATATAATCTCTCTAAACAGCAAACCTTACACAGTAGCTTGTTGCTATGGTGACTGGGAAAGTATCCTAACAATTCTCATTTAATGTTTTGAGAAGTAAATGTCATGGTCTAGATTAATATTCAGCTAAGCAAGCTTTCCTTTTGTCTGCTGTGACCCTGGTGGTCTAGTGCAAACACAAATATATCTCTAAGAGGATAGTTTGGCAGCAGTGTGTAGTGTAGGGATCCTTAAAACTTTTTTATGCCATAAATACCTTTGGGGAAATTCTAGTGAAACCATTGAACAGTTTCTAAGATTAATGTTTCAAAATGCATAAATTTTTAAAAATCCACTTATAAAGGAAAACACTGAAATACTATTATTAATACTGAAAATTAAATATTAATGAAAGAATTCACAGACCCTAGGTTAAACACCTTGATAATGGAAAGAACATGAAATTTGTATTAAAATGTTCAAATTTTGGTTCTGCTACTCCAGTCTCTTTGCCAAGAATAGAGTCGAAGAGAGTCTCATGTGATCTTGGGTAAGTCACTCTTACCTCTTTATAGTGTGGTTTTCCTTTCTGTACAAAGGCTTCATTGAAAAAACCGTCATACCAAAATATTCATTATAGCACTTTTTGTGGTGGCAAGATACTAGAAACAGTGATTACTCATTGATAAAAGAATAGTAGAAAAAATTTTGGTTCACGAATGTAATGGAATATTATTGCATCAACTTGAGTAGATTTGTATGAATTGATACAGGATGAATACAAATAATAAAGACAATAATATGCATAATGACCATAAATAACATAAAGAAAAACAACAATAAGAGATATAAGAATTTAGATTAATGTAATGTCTAATTCCTGAGAGATGCTGATCAAACATTTCCCTTCTATATGTATAGAATGCTACATAAACTATCAGATGTCGTCAATATGTCCTTAGGTTTTGCTTAACTGTTTCTCTGTTTCTCTTTGTTAAATGGGAGAATTCTGTGAAGGAGAGAGATTATAGGGAAGTAATAAAGATACAAAAACAGAAATAATATCAATAAAACATGAAAATAAAAATATAATAATGAGGTTGGATTAGGTGATTTCCAAGATTTCCGGCATTTCTAGATCCTTTGAACTAACAGATATTAATTAAGGCCTATGATTTTTGCTAATCAGACTGTAAGTCTGTATTCATTCAGGCCAGTGGTTAAAGTTCACAAGTAGAATGTGACTAGCTTCTTGCTAAGTTATCTTGGCCTGAGTGAGAGAGCAGAGATGAATGCTGATGGTTTCATGAGCAGACCTGGAAATTCCTTTTACTGCCACATCCACAGTGTGGGCAAGGCAATATCTGGCTGACTTTTCTGTCACCTCTCACAGTAAGTGATAGAAATCAGCTTTCTCATTGAGACCATAACTTCACTAAGGTAGTAGGATACAAAATAAACTCAATAGCATTTTATATAATAATAACAATATCTAGGAGGAAATAAAAGGAAGTCCCATTCAAAATAATTTATTTATTTATTTATATTTTTTGAGGCTGGGGTTAAGTGACTTGCCCAGGGTCACACAGCTAGGAAGTGTTAAGTGTCTAAGACCAGATTTGAACTCGGGTCCTCCTGAATTCAGGGCTGGTGCTCTATCCACTGTGCTACTTAGCTGCCCTCTTATTCAAAATAATTTAAAAGATACAAGGGGAAGTTAAGTGAGGCAATGGATAGAGTACTAGGTCTGAAGTCAGGAGGACTTGAATTCAAATGTGACTTCAGATACTTAACACTTCCTAGCTGTGTGACCCTGGACAAGTCACTTAACCCCAATTTCCTCAGCAAAAAAAAAAAAATTAAAAAAAATTGTCCATACTCCTCTGAAAATTTTAGTCAACCAATATTACCATTGCTTCTATAAAGAGTTTATCAATCTATTGCTCTATTGTTCTACTATTTATTCCTATGACTTTCTAGACCAGAAACTCTTTCCTGACAACCATTCCTCTCTATATATTGTTTTCTATATAAGATCTCCAAGCCTGAGCTGTCTTCCTCTTCTATCTTTATCCCTATACCTTAATACAGAGTCTGTCTGGAATACAAAAAATATTTAAAATATTTTCCACTCATTTATTCACTCATTCAATCAAAAGCAAATAAACTGAAAAATCTGAGAGCACAAATCACTCACCATTTGACAAAAACTGCCAGGGAAACAGGAAAGCAGTCTATTAGGTTTATGCAAACCCCTTACACCATATACAAAAAACTCAGGAGTAGATAAATGGCCTGAATATAAAATATCATACCATCAAAACAAATTAAAAGAGAACTGTATCAAGTATCATTCATATCACAGCTAGGGAAGGCTGAGTTTTTAATAAACAAAGAATAGAAGTGATGACCAACATGTATATGTATATATATATATATATATATATATATCTTTATATATATATATATATATATATATATATGTATGTATATTTTTTAATTTATACTCTAACATATTTAACATGTATTGGTCAACCTGCCATCTCGGGGGGGGGGGGGGAAGAAGGGGAAAAGTTGGAACAAATGGTTTGGCAATTGTCAATGTTGTAAAATTACCCATGCAAATATCTGGTAAATAAAAACTATTTAAAAAAAAAAAAGAAGTGATAACCAAAAAATGCCTCTCTCAATTACATGAATTTGAAAAGTTTTTGCACAAAATTAATAAAGTTGAAAAAAAGAGTAACTGATTCCATTTTTAAAACTTTCTATCAAATATCTTTAATAAGCACCTGACATCCAAGATAGATAGACAACTAAGAGAAATAAGATCAAAAGTCATTCCCTAATAATAGACAAAAGGTACAAAGAAACAATTCTCCAAATAATTATGAACTATTGTCCATATGAAACATTACTAATCTAAAATGCTACTAATAAAAGAAATGTGATTCAGAGCAACCCTGAGATTTTACTTTAAGTTCAGAAAATTGGTGCAGATGACAAAAGATGGGAATAGTTAATGTTGGAGGTGATGTAAAGTGGCAAACAAGATAATGTGTGAGTTGGTTCAACCATTCTGGAAAGCAATTTGGAACTATACTAAGAAAGTGACTAAAATGTCTAAAGCTTTCTAAACCCAGAGATCTCATTGTTGCCATATACTCCAAGGAGATTAATGATAAAAAGAAAGATACTTTAGATAGCAAAATATTTATAGCAGCACTTTTTTAAAACAGAGAAATGGGAAACAAAGTAGATGGGCACTTAGTGGAAAATGGAGAAATAGATTATGGTACATGAATGCATCAGCATAGGAAACAAAGTATATGATGAATACAGAAAGGTATGGGAAGAATTGTAAAAACAAAAACAAAACAAACAAACAAACAAAAAAAACAAACTGATGCAAAGTGAAGTAACCCCCCCTACTAGGAAAACTGACACACAATGACCACAACATTATAAATGGAAACAACAACAAAACAATGGAAACTGAATGCAAAAATTATAACAATCAACCTTAGTTCTAAAAAAGGCACTTCCCTGGTTTCTCTGCAGAAATGGAAGACCGTAGAACATTATATATGTAAGATTTTTTTTTATGTTAAGTTTGACATGCTATGTTGACTCCCCCCCCCCCCTTCTCTTGTTTTGTTTCTTTTTTCCTCCTTTGGTTCTTTTCCTTTTGCTCTGATTTTCCTCTCCCAAGGTGGTTTCTCAACCCAGGTGATTCATAAGGAAATTTTTAAAATGTACATGTATTACCAGAATAAGTAAAAATGTAGTTTGCTACACTGTTATTTCTCTCCAAAATTTCCAATTATCTCTTTTTAAAAATGGATATATTATATCTGTGCTTAACTGTAGCCTGCTTAGAGGAAGTGAGAGGGATGAATGGAGGAAAAAAAGAATAAAGTAAAAAGTACGTCACACAGAATAAAAGAATAACCTACAAGGAAACAAAAAAAGGTAGATACTCATGAATATAATCTCTTCTATTACTCTATACGCTTTTAATGAAAACTTATTGTTATTTATTTCGAATCATCTCTGATGTTCTGCTGGGCACATGATAATTTTTTTTAAGTTTAAATTTAACTTACATATTTCTTTTCTTTTATGAAAAAAGAAAAGCAGAAAAGAAATAAAAAAAAAACAGAATAAAACAAAACAAAAGAGAACGTCATCATGTGCCCAGCAGAACATCAGGGAGGATTCAAAATATATAACAAATAATTACCAGTTCAAGAAAGTATATATACTAGAAGAAATTATATGTATGAGTGTCCATCTTTTCTTTTTTTCCTTGAAAACTGTTCTTTTGTTCTCTGCTACACATTTTATTTACTTTTTTCTTTCATTCCCCACCACCACTACCGACAACCACATGAAGATTCATACACACACATACACACACACACACACACACACACACACAC
The DNA here is from genome assembly GCF_048593235.1 of Sminthopsis crassicaudata. NCBI lineage: Eukaryota > Metazoa > Chordata > Mammalia > Dasyuromorphia > Dasyuridae > Sminthopsis > Sminthopsis crassicaudata. The sequence continues at coordinate 337,178,588 of NC_133620.1, forward strand.
ACACACACACACACACACACCCATGCCCCTTCCCCATTCGCACATACTTTTTTCCTATCCCTGCTAACTCTGCTTTAATTCTGCTCTTGATTTGCTTAATCTCCTCCCATCTATGGATCCCTCCCAAATCTTCTTCCCACACCCTCTGCTTCCCCATCCCTCTCCCCCTATTTCATTATAGATTTGGAGGATGTCTATACCTTTCATAGTATAGAAATAATATTGTAACATTGCCTATTTAATCCATTCCTGATGTGAGTAGGTTTTCAGAACTATGAGCCCTTCTTCCACCTCTAACGTCTCTGTATCTATTCTAGTACCTCATTTGTATAATATAATTACTATTTTTACCTGAATCCTGCCCCAATATTGCTTTTGAGCTACCCTCTTGTTGATTTCAATCTTAAATATACATTTCTCATGTAAAAAAAAATTAAAACAATTTGTCCATGTTGAATTCCTTGAAACTTATTTTTGATATTGCCTCATATGTTAAATTTTCTATTAAGTTCTGATTTGGTTGATAGAAAGTCCTGAAAATCTTAAAGTTCACTGAATGTCCACAACTTTCAGACAGTCCAATTATTCTTATGTTTTCTCTTCTTGATCTGTTCTCCAGATCTGTTGTTTTTCTTATGTTTCACATTCTGTTCTATTATTCATTCTCTATAATCTGTTTTATTATTTCTTGGTCTCCCATAGCTTCACTGGTTTCCCTTTGCCCAATTCTAATTTTCAAAGAGTTATTTTCATTTTTGAAACCCTGTATCTTCTTTTCTAATTGGTTAATTTTTTTCATGATCTTATTTCTCTTGGTTTTCATTATTTATTTATGTTAGTTTTTCCTCGATGTCTCTCATTTGATTTTTAAATTCTTTTTTGAGCTCTTTTATAAATTCTTTCTGGGCAGAGAGACATTTCACATTACTCTTTGTAAACTTTTTTACTTCAGTGTTCTCCTCTGAAAATGAACTTCAGTCTTCCTTGTTCCCATAGTAAGATGGGGTTCTTTTTTTTTTTTTTTGCCGATTCATTTTTTTACTTTTCTTGGTAAGAGGTATTAGTGTAAACACCTCTAATCCTAGGATGGGGTGATGATGTCTCTGGCTTTATTTCAGTTTTCTCCTCTGAACAGGAACCCCAAACTGGGAGTTCTACCCTCCTGAAAGTGCCATAGCCAGCAGCATCTCTGCCCTGTTGCCTCTGCACTCACTGATGCTGATTCCTTCTCACCCAGGGGTGGGTCTCTGCAGCACAGCTGGGCCTGGTGTTCCTAATCAGCCAAGGTTCCCTCAATCTTCCTGGACTCTGACAGGCTGTGTAGAGGTGAAAGTTTCAGTGATTCCAGTGAGACTCCAGCCACACCCAGCTCTACCCTGGACTCTCCACTTTCTCTGCATAGTTAGCCTGGAGGTGTTTGCACTTCACACAGATTAATCCTGGTTCTGGGGTCTTTCTTCAGATCTTCTGAGGTTATATCTTAAGGACCCTAGTTCTGCCCCAAATTTTGATTTTTCACTAGTCTATGTTTACCCTGCAGTGCAAATTTGTTCTATTTGTGGGAAAAATCTGGAGAGCTTGAAATTTACCAACTTACGTCACCATTTTCCCAGAATCCTCCCCTCTGTTTTTTCTTATTTTGTATTCAGTTCAATTTTTTAAAAAGGAGATATTCTGGTTTTTAATATCACTTAGGTTTTTTCCCCCCATAACTCTCTCCACCTATTCTTCTCCAGAGGATCAATTTTTATAACAACTAATTTTTTAAAGAAAAAATGTAAAAAAAGATTTTAAAATTTCACAAAACCAATCAATATATGTGGGGAAGCCTAATATTTGCAATGTTAGACATCCAGAAGCAATGATAGTGAAGAAGAGATGTCTTTTTATATCTCCTTTGGAGTCAAGATGAAGTTATTTTTAAATTTTGTAAAATTTGTTTTCAGTTATGTTGTAATTATTGATCTTTCATTTACATTGTTGTAATCATTATATGTATTGTTTTTCAGTTTCTGCTTATTTTCCTTTGCATCAATTTATATAAAATCGGAGATTCTATATATTTGCCATTTCTAAAGCACAGTAATATTTCATTATGTCCATCTTCCATTATTTAGTCATTCCCTAATTGATGGGCATAAGTTTTGTTTCCATTCCTTTACTACCACAAAAAGTGTTATTATTATAAGTCTTTGGGCATACACTCAAAGCTTTTCCTTTTGTCAATGACCTTCTTCATCAGTGGTTGTCTTGATAGTGTTTTCTCAGTTCTAATCCTTCTTTACCTATCACTTTTGATACTGTTTACCTGAATATCTCTCCTTTCTGGTCTTTTGTGATACCACTCCCTCCTGGTTCTCCTATCTGATTGCTCTATTTCAGTCTCCTTAGTTGATTCATCTGTCCACATCACAACCCAAATTCTAGGAGCTATCCTAGATCATCTGTTCTTCTCTCTCTCTCTCTCTCTCTCTCTCTTCATATATATATATATATATATATATATATATATATATATATATATACCTTCCCTGCTCCCCCCATTTCATCAGCTTCCATGGACTTATTTATTTCTATACTGATGACTACTAGACATATGCATGCAAAATCAGTTTCTTTCCTGAGCTTCAATCCCACTTTATCAATGGTTACTGGCCATTTCAAACTTTATGTCCCTAAGACATTTCAAATTCAAGTCAAGAATTCATTATTTCCTCCTAAATCCACTCTTCCAAATTTCCCCATTCCTGTCAAAGGCATAATCGTTCTTCCAGTTTCCTACTTTACAAATTCAGTATTATCTTAAAATCCCCACTCTCTCTCATCCTCTATATCCAATTAATTAACAAATATGACCATTTTAATCTTTATATCATTTCTCACTTCCAATAACTTCTTCCCTCACCATCTTAGGTCAGTCCCTCATCATCTTCCACCAAGATTACTACAACAGTCTTCTAATTTAACTACCTGTCTTTAATGTCTTTAATCCATTTACATACTATTATTACTAAGTAATTTTCCTTAAACACATATCTCATCATGTCACTCCCCTATTCAATATACTGTAGTAGTTTCCTATTGCCTCTAAGATAAAATATAAACTCCTTAGTTTAGTTTTTAAAGTCCTACCTGCTGCCAGCCTATCTTTCCAGCCTCACTGGACATTACTCCTCCTCTCAAACTGTGATTTAACCAAATTGGTTCATGTGTTCTTTATATTGTGCACTCTATGTCACTTTTTCATATCTTTGTACTGAATGTCTCATATGCCTGGAATACAGTCTACTTGCTTTTGCCTCACAAAGATCCTTTTCTTTAAGACACAATTCAATCACCATCTTCTGTAGTGAAACCTTTCCTGATTTTCCAGTCACTGTCCTCCCTTTCAAAATACCTTGTATGTAACTTCTTTATGTATATTTTAATTTATTAGTTTTATGTTTTCAGTATATCTTCTTATTTTTATAAATATGAGAAGGAATCTGTTTCGCCTACAGCTCTCCATTGGAGTTTGGAATGCCAAACTTCTGCAATGTGTTGGTAAATTTGCTGAGTATTCTTTTTCTTTAATTTTTTTTTTAAATAGGGATGGGTTTCTGGGAGGGAAGGAAAAAGGCATATGGAGGAAGTATAGGCAATATTTTTTAAAAGTAGGAACAAAAATAAAAACAAAAAGAAATTGAGCCCTTGAAGAAAGCAGTAGTGTTTCCATTAACTCCACCTTTTAATTCCCAAGATTCCCTACTTTTTTTCTCCCCAAACAATGACTTGACTAAAGGAACCCAGGGTTCCTAACATTTATAATACAAGGGCTTGTTATTCAAACTCTATGGAACACAGGGAGTTCAGCTACAACAAAATCCTTTTTCATCTCTTAGGAGTACACGTGGTTTTCTGTGTAATGATCTAGTAGAGGCAATAAGTTTAAGAAAAAATAGCTCTATAATGTTATAAAGTATAATTGATAATTAAACTGTATGAGATTGATTTCCATTGAAAGTTCCATTGAAAGTCTTCTGGTACCAAAATTAAAGGATATTTTTTAATTAATAAAAACCACACTATTGCATAAATGCAAAGACAAAGAACTTATACTTAATTTCATCATTATGGAAATACTTTCCCATCATTCCCTAAACACTAAATTATATTAAATTAAACTAGAATCAGTTATTGTAATAGAGAAAACATCACTGATCCTTGTACTATTTTTAGCATCTCAAAATTACAAGTTATGCCTAAGTGCCAGGGAATTCAAATGATTTTTTTTTTAATCACTAGGTTGCAAAAAAAAAATTGCATAATTGTAAATGAAAATATTTATTTTTAGAAAAGCTATGCCATCAATCTAAATCTCTTAACAAAATTTTGTGGGGGTTTTTTCATACTACTGTTGATCTACCATAATTTTACTGTTGGGCAATTCAGAAAAGAGATAACTGATAACATTATATACAAAACAAAATTGTATCATATACATGTCCTTTTTAGTAATCCTCATTTTAGCAATTTTGTTACTTACATAGCTTTATGCAGTTTAGGAGAATAATGTATTTATAGAGAAGACAGTTAAGGAATATTCACAATGGCAATTCTATTTGGCAAAAAGTAGATTTATTTAGGGGAATCGATTACACATAAAATGAAAGAATACAATAGATAAAAGAAATGGTAAATGTGACATAGAGTTGGGAAAGCATATGAAAGACAAGTTCCTCAGTGGAACTCACAATTACCTAGTAGAAAGGGAGCCTCCATAAGGTTGAGGCATACTCTAGCTAAAAGAGTTAGTTAACTATAAGGAGAGAAGTGGGGTTGAAGAGCATAGTGGAGTTATGGGAGATACCATGTGGCAAGGGGGTGGAGTGATAAAGAGAAAGACATTATGAGGCAGTGTTCTGGGGGTAGACTGACCCAAAGAAGGGCAACAACCATGGGATACCCCACAAGTAGATTTTATAGGGAAAATTTCATTTCAAGGACATGACTGGGATTTGTGACAGAGAGTGGGCAAGGTGAGGCTGTTTGAGACACCTCTATAGAGGGTAGGTCATAGAAGTTTGGCATATCTTGGATTTCAGATTGGACCGCCTCCCCTTAAGTGGGACCACGAAGCTAAAGTGCTATCAGTGCCTTCTCCCTGCTTGCCTCAGGGATCAATTCTTTAGTTTTTCTCTATCTAAAACACTATTCAGGATCTCATCACTGACTACTCCATTTCCCCTATCTCCCTCAATCCAATTCTAACAAGGTCCTACTCCACAATTACCTACCTCTTTCTCTGTGTTCCCTGAAATACCTGTTTCACAGGAAATAAACTAGTTTTTATCTACCTACAATCTTTTTCTTTCTCAATTCCCTCCAACTTCTTACATTCATTGAAACCTGGAATTCTGATGACAGTACCTCATTGCCACTTCCAGGCTCTCCCCCTACCAGAATCACTAAATAAATAATGTCTCCCTCTTTGAGGTTCTTTTAATCTATATTTTTCACCTAATCTTCCAATCAAGGTTGGTAGACAACAACCACTACCAACCTGTAAGACATTCTGCTTCCTTCCTCAAAGTCTTTAGCACTTAGCTCATAGTCTTTCCTTCCCAACTCCTGCCCAAATACTGGAGGGACAGCAACAAACATATTGCTATTTGCTCAAATGCCTTAATTTCCTGGTTTCTGAACTTATTCATTTCCCATAATCTATTCCTCTACCCCACTTCAGATACATACAACAATGGTCATACCCGGGATGTTGTCATGTTACCCATTATTGTACCACTTCTATGTTAATGAACTCCGAAAATACTTTATCTGACCACAATCTGTTGTCATTCTATTACCCTGCCTTGGACTCCTAAGCCTCCTTCTTGGTCCACAATATGACCTTTACCCATCCTCAGTTTTTTTCTCAGACTATTACTTCTAAACTGGCTACATTCTCCTCCCTCCCTCATCTTGATCACTTGGAGAACCAGTTCATTTCTCTTTTTCTATCACTGATCTTGCTCTGGTAAACCTTGGGTCACTTTAAAATCTGTTCTTTTACTCTCATTTAACACTTATTACTTACAAAACTGGAGAAAAAGCACTATGCTAACTAAAATTTTGTTACCTAATCTCAACTGGGCCCTCACTGAAGTAAGGTGATCATTTTATACCACCCTAATTCATTCTCTATGCCACTCACCACAGAAACTTATTAAACCTTTTCATTCCCCTTCCAACTTCCCATGGCTTTCTCCTCCCCCCCTCAGCTAAGAACCTTGTTTTGCCTTTCCTGAAAAATCAAAATGAGGTCATTGATCAAGATGTTTTGCCCTTCTCCTCATCTTATATCACTCAGATATTTTCCACTATAACTCTTCCTTCATCCCTGTCTCACATGAAGAGGTGAGCTTTTTCCTTTATAAAGCCACTCCCCCTTTAAATACAGAAATGATCCCAATCCATCTGGTCTACCATAGCAGATTGCTTATGATATGTGCTCAAGCAAGCTAGCTTGGAAATTTTGCTGAAATTCAGCAGGAGGTCAATAAGTAGAAAAGTTTGGGATAAATGTTATCTCATATTTCCTTGGCTATTTTATCTCTCAATCTGTGTGAGATGAAGAAGAAAAAACTAGCAGAACATCTGTCAACACAGTACCTAGCACATCTTCAAAATTCAATTAGTAAATTCGTGTTGACTTGTGATCTCTTTCTTTCAGGTCTCTGTTTAACATTTCCTCTCCAATTTAATCTCAGGGAACATGCAATCTCAGACAATCATGTGCCAAGAAGTTATGCAAAAAGGAAAGAGATAAAAGAAATAAATCATGGAAATAACAAGGGGAAGAGAATGTAGGAACATTTTATTTTACCCTAAAATGTAATACTATTTACAAGAACATTGAATTTCTACTGTGCTTTTTTATATTTAATTTTTATTTTATTATTTTTCTTAATTATATGTAAACAAAAAAATTTAACATCTGTTTAAAAAAAAATTCCTTTCAAATTTCCTTTTCTTTTCTGCCCACTTCTTGAGAAGGCAAGAATTTGATATAGATTATACATGAGTAGTCATGCAAAAGAATTTTTGTTTTGTAAAATCTTAATATTTCCTGAAAATAGGTATTCAATTCCCAAACTAACTCTAGGCCCTTCTCCCAGACTGTTAACGATATAATTTATCAAATCTTGTCTGGATATATAAAAACTAAATCCAATCCTTTACCAAAGATTTATAAGAATCAATTTCCCATACTGAAATTGCAAAGGGTGAGGGTTATTTTCTAAGTTTTCTTTTAGTTTCAATATTTCATAGCTCTATAGACATACACATAGGTTTGTTTGTTTTTACAATATTAAGTAACAATTAATTCTACCATTCTAATTAAGCACCTTTAGCACTGACAATCTTAGGACTTGAAAATCTTCTAAAGAAAAAGATAACTATCATTTCTATATTTAAGGTGGGAAAATAGAAAAATTATGGAACCTATTTAAGATCACAAAATAATTCAGAAATATAAATTTTAATTTTTTGTCTTCTAGACTTGAATATTCTGATTAATGTAATTAATGAATTATGATTTCAAAGACTAACTTCTTGACATCCTGTCACCTAACTCTTCACACATACTACTATCTAGCTAAATTGTATTACTCACTGAACCCAAGACATACCCCACAAATTGCATTTTCCCATTGCCTACATGTATGCTCAGCCCTCCACCTTGAATCCCTCCCCAATCTTTAAGGTCCAAGAAAGATTCTCTGATCTCCTCAAGAAAAAGCCTTACTCTCCAGCACCTCACACTGCAAGCACTAATTGCACCTTTTTTGAACATTACAGATTATATTTATTTAGGTACATATTGTATTCCTCTCCCCTACTCTCTGAGGGATATCAGGAAAATAAGATGCTCTGCCACAATCATCTCATTCAATATCTCTAACTCCTCCAAAGGGTTAAACATAGAACTCTACACACAAATGAGGCCTAATAAATGTTTAATCTGAATTTACATTAAATGGGCATCATCTATCTAGAATTAAATTTCTAAATATAACTTAGCTAACTTAATTAATTTAGCAAAGAACATTTTCATGGAGAAATTCAAACAGATTAAGCAGATTGATTTACCATATTCAGGATAAAAAACAACCCAGTAACTGGATAAACTTAACCCAGCAGGAAAGAAGTTAAGCTAGTTCAAATCCCCACAGGAAGCAGTCTTTTAATCTCAATGGGCTTTTAGAGGAAATGCTAAAAAGAGACTTTATAAGGAATATATAAGGAATACTGGTGCTAGTTTTATGTTCTGCTATTTTTTATATTCTCAATGAGGAAAATCCTTCCTTCTTGCTTTGAAGAAAAGAACTTTAAGGGCAGCTAGATGGTGCAGTGGATAGAGCACTGGCTCTGAAGTCAGGAGGCCCTGAGTTCCATTCCAGCCTCATTTAAAAGTTGTCACTAGGCAAGTGATCTTGCAAGAAAAAAAGGACTTTACTTTTGGGTACTTTCTAAAATTTCAAAAGCTCTACTAGAACTGATTTTTTTAAACTCCAAATTTATTATTTGATATTCATTTAAAATGTTAAGTTTTGAATTCTATTTTTCTTTCCCAATTCTCTCTCACCCATTGTGAAAATAAGAAATGATATCAACTATATATATATGAAATCATGCAAAACTTCCTGAAATAGACAGCCAGACTTAATTAGCTTTTGGAAATGGCCATTTTACTAGTAAAGACAGCTGGTACAAAACATTGCCCCCCAAACAAGGGAAATATTTGTACAAGTGTATACAAAGTCCAGAGGACTATAGGCTCAAGTACTAACCATGGAGTCATTTTCTTCTAGGCTACATGCAGAATCATGAGATTGTCTTTCCTCAGTGTATCCAGGTTAACCTTGACTCCTGATGCAGACAAGACTGCCAGCTGTTCAGGAATACTACTAGAACCCCAATGAAAACTATCCAAGCTCTTTACTCCCATAATTCTACCTTCCCCAAGTAAATCCTTTCCTTCAATTTGCCTGCATAAACTGTCAGATACTCAAATGCCCAGGTTCTAAGGTAGCTTGCTATTACTTTATAAAAAAATCTATAAGATGTGATTGGGTGTATATTAGGACTGAGTCAAAAGAGGTATTTTCATTGATAAGGTTATCAGGACTAGAATTACTGACACTCATATGCTTTTCTGGATTTACCTCTTGCTCATCTCTTAACTCATAGTATTCTTCATTGTCAGTTGTTTTCTTCTATCTATTCATTTTTCTAGATCTTAGCTCTTCTCTAAACAGATTTCAGACCATGCTAAAACATGCTCAGTAATTGTGCAGGTTCTGGAACTCTGTAGGACATCTCTGTTCAGAGTGCTGGCAGGTTTTAGGGCTGTTTAACTGAGCTCTCAAAGGTTTCTCTGGCCAATCTCTTTCTCCCAGGCCTCCTCACCCCCTATTATAGGTCTATCAGGCCACCTTTTTATGTAGTTGTGGTTTACTGTTGTTTATCTTTGGGATTTAAAAAAATTAATTATTCAATCTTTTAAGATCTTTGAGAATACTGTGGATATGTGAGGCTCTTTTCTGACTTTTTGGTGCACCTTGTTAAGTCATGTTCCAGATACTTAAGATTTTATTGGGCCTTTTATTGACTTCATTCTGCTAATGTAGTGAATTTAATTGTAGAGAAAATAATACTTTGTGATTAATTTTGAATAAATAAATCCCTGTAGTATTAGAAACATAATATGAAGAATAGTTTTTTGAAAAAGTTGTATTTCTAAGGGTTTCTTCTGTTTGTCATACACAAAATCCTGAAAAGAAAATTCAATAATTGCAGTTTCTATTTCTACTCCTCAACATAAATAAGTGATAAGGAATACTTAAAATTGTGGTAGAGTTTGAAGAAATTAATCAGTATTATTAAATATTTGATTGAATTGAAAAATTGAACTGAACTCCACTCAGTGACTTACTACACTAAAAGGAAAGTATCTTCATCTTAAAATAATTCCTAACACATGGCTCCAGTCTCAATTAAATCCCCTAGAACTAAATATGTTTTTTTAAGTCTAATTTTAAGGAACCATCTCAAACCCACTGAATTGGCAAAAATCATTAAAAGTAACAGAACTCAGGTGTAGCTAGATGGTACAGTAGATAGAGCATCAGCTCTAGAGTCAGTAGGATCTGAGTTCAAATTCAGCCTCATTCACTCAATACTTACTAGTTGTGTGATACTGGGCAAGTCATTTAATCTCAACTGGCTTTCCAGGGGGAAAAAAAATAACAGAATTCAATGCTGGCAGTACTTGTTTGGAAATGCAAATCTGTAAATTCTTTTTGAAGAGCAATTTGCAAAATATGAAAAGAATTACAAAAATAACCATATTTTAACAAATCTTTTCTCTCTTCTCTCCTCAGAGAATAATTTTAAAAATTAAAAAGGGGGAAAATGTAAAAAAGCAGTTCAGAAAAATCAACAGCATATCAATGGAGCTTCACAGTATGTGCAAAGCTCTACACTTCTCTCATACTTCTGCAAAGAACAGAAGGAGGTGTACTTTCTTTCTTATCTGAGGCTAAACTTGAAAATTATAATTATAGAAAGTTCTTTATGAAATTTAAAAAAACAGGACTAGAAGAAACACTACTAATTATAATCATAAAAGGAAAATGAATAACAATAAGCTAAAAAAGAATTCTGATGGAGTGAAAAAATGATTTTATACAATTAAATCAATTAAATGTAAACAAATAAGTTTGATTAGTGGCATTCAATGTATTATATATAATTCAAACAAAATCCCTGTTAAGACCAAATGTCAAATATTAAAACCTTGCTATTTCCTCTCCCCCACATTTTCTCTCTCAAGGTTACAACTATTTTATTTTTTTTGTTCCTTATTTTCCAAAGGCGTACTGAATTTTATGTCAACTAGAATGAATCATGTTTTGTATATTCTCATATCCTGAAAGAAATAAATCCTATAACTCTTGCAAAATGTGGACCAGTTGCTGGGTGATGTGGCACACACTGTAATCTCTGTTACTGGAGAGGATAAGCTCTGTCTGGAGTTCTGAGCAGCAGTAGGTCAAACAGATCTGTGACCCTAGCTCCCAGGGTAGGGGCGGAATGTAGGGAGAGACTTGGTTGACTAAGAAAAAGCCAATCAGTCTTTCATCCTCTCTTCCATCAGTAGAAGGACTGGACTCAGGAATTGTCACCTAATTTTTGGCTTGGGTGACATAAGAAAACCCAGCTTAAAAAAAAATTGTGAAAAAGTTTTCAATGCTATTTCAGGGATCAAAAACCAATTTAGTAAATAGTGCGAATTTCTTGTAGGGTCAGATTCTGCACTTTAGTCACAAATTAGTTTCTATTTATAGAAGCAATGATGTAATTATGCTGTTATCTGGAGATTGTGAAAGAGCTTCTGTTTATATATTTGGGATTTATTCACACGTTTCTGGCAGTTAAGTGTCAGGAAATCACTGTCCCAAGGAGAAAGTCATTTAAAAATTATTTCCTCTTCATTGGAAAGGACAAAAGTAAGTCAAAATGGAATGGAGTACATCTCTCCAATCTGGTTTTTCTGTATGTTCAAAAAAGCAAAGTCAAAAATAATAAGTTAAATTTCAAATATGAAGGCCAAAAATAAATAATTGCCATTTGCATGCTATTAAAAAACCCAACTAAATAATTTCTTTTACCGTGTGCCCTAAACACAGATACTCATAAATGATAGACTTTTTCTATCTGTTCTGATTGACACTTACTCTGACACTTAGAGCATTACCTTAGGGACTTTTTTAGAGAACTGAGAGGTTATGTGCCTTGCCCAGCATCACATACAGGATGTACTGAAGGTAGGATTTGAACCCTGGTCTTCTTCCTGATTCCAAGATCACTTTTTATCTTTGACAACACACGGAATCCCATACATACAACAGCTGTGTTCTATAAAGAGTTGCTTATAAATAAATATAATATGTGTAATCCAAATCATAATGTAATGCAATAGGAGAGCTGGTATTTTAAAAATAGCTTGTCAGTGGAACCTTCTATAAAGCATGTCATTCTTTTAAAGACTGAGCACTCACTTTCTATTTTATGTTTTACAAGTCTGCATCTTTCCATTCAGAACTTTTAAAAAAGCCATAAAAAAAAGAAAGAAAAGAAAAAGAAGGAAAAAAAAGGCCATATCAGTCACTAAACCTAAAAGGAAATACTTAAAGTTGGCATCAAAAAAAGTATACCAAAATGTCTTTCTGTAATACAACTTTCTACCTCTGACTACAAATGAATTCACTGAAAAGCTTCTTTAAAAGTTCCCCCATTTCGTACATGAACACAATGGCTTTCTAAAAACAAACAAATTTTTTAAAAATCAACTTACACATCTTTTCAAGAACACATTTGTCTAGAAAGCAAAAATTTCCCTCTATTCATCCTGATTGTGACCAGCAACATCACCTATCACACTAATTCTACCCAGGACATGAGAAAAATGAACAGCTTGCTTATGGTGCCTGGTTACAGAAGAAGGCCCCTAACTGTTAATGTAAGCCAGAAGGCTCTAGGATCAAGTTCAACAACTTTCCCTTTGTGACCAGAGGAAAGGTTGGAATGCCTCACCATGAAAGACATGTGGTTAAGGAGGCAGCTGGTGTTGTCAATCCTCTGTCTGCTAAACTTAAAGAAACCATAAACCTCAGTATTAATTTACACCAACAAAACAAAAAATCCAAATCAATCAAAAGCAAAAGGCAATAGCAGATCATCTGCCATCTGGAAAGAAGGTAGAGGATATATTTAAAGTTATTAAAATGTTCAGATGACTTATAAATGTGACCACTCTCCCTCCCCACAAGCCCTATAGTATCAGCAATAATACAAAGCTGGGACTCCAGGAGCCCAGACCCTCCAATGCCCATCTGCAGGCTGAGGATCCTGAAGGGTAGGACAAAAGTAATCCAAAATTATAAGAGAAGGGTAGCATCAGAGATAATTTTGGTCCCACTTAAATTAGGAGAGGCTTTATTGGCAAGGAAAACTTTGACCATTTATATGGCAACTGTGAAGAGACTGAGTTGCAAACAGGTGCATGACCTGATCAAAGCTGCCAGCAGCTGCAGGAAAAACCAGCATGGAATATTAATGGTCAGAAGCCAACACTGCTCTGTTTCTTTCATCCAACAATGTCAAGGCACTTTCCAAGAATTAAGCTTCACATTCCTTTAAAGCCAGTGCTAGTCCACCTTTACAAATAGGCAATATGAGAAGTAGAACGATTGTCTAAGGTTACAGACACTTTGTATAAGTAGATCATAAAACTCCTCTAAGTCTTAAACTTCAAAACCCAACCATCTACCTTATTCTATACGTTCTACCAACTTTTAGAATAGGGTAATGCATTTACCTAATTTCGATATGAAAAACTAAAATCTGAATGTCAATTCAGCCAGTGACCTTTTCTAAGCTCCATCACTCAATAGCAACTGATATAAGAGCCAAGAGCCAAAAGGCCAGGCCTATGGCATTTCTGTTTTAAGAAGGCAAATTTATTACCAAACCTACTCCAAATATTTACTGGGTCAGATTTCTCTGGGAACACATGCCAATCTTGTTTCAATACTATTTGAAATCTGTCATCATTGCCTTCTCTGCTGCATGACTGCCACTGACTGATACTGGATATGGTTCTTTTACCTTTAATTGCAGCTTCTTCCACCAAACAAGTACAAGGTTGAATAAGAGAATGTATGACCTAGGTGCTGGTTCTGTAGAGTAAAATTATACAGCCAAGATTAATTCACTGCAAAAATACTCCAAGATGCCATGTCCTTGTTGTTCTTCCTCAGTTGAGTATATTTACCAATATCTCACAACCCATATTTGAGAACATATACCAACTGATTCTTGGATAGGATGCGGAAGGACAGTCTGACTACATTTACTTTTATTGACAGAAAAGAAACATAGGGATAGGCAGAGAAGATGCACCAAAAAGTCTTCCTCAAAGGGCAGTCTGTGACAGAGCCAAACATAATTCTTTAACTACTTTAAAGCTTTCCATAATATCTGCTCTGACACGCCTAGTAATAAAAATGCATTTGCTTTTTAGAATTTTTGTAACTGTAAGTACAAACGTTCCTCCATAAATAAATATTAAATTATGCAGTTTGCTGTATGCTGCAGAAACTTGTATACTAGCTATACAGTTAGAGGAAAGCCTTTTTCTTCTTAATACCTTGCAAGCACTCCTGAAAGTTTTCCCTTGTCTCCTATCTAGGTCAGCATTTATATATAGAATCCAAGGGGAAGCTACAATTTTTTAAAGCAGGGGTTGGCAGCATTTTCGATCTTCATAGCCCTGAGATTTTAGTAAACTTTGATTTAATATAAAAGAAATAATTTTAGAATTTACCAATAATATACCCACAAGAAAAAACCCCAAGAATTTAATGTTAACAGTGATTTATTAAACAATCCCATACCTCCTTTGAGGTTCTTATAGTCCACTAAGGACAGATAGATGGACAGATGGATAGATAGTGGGATAGAGAATAAGATACATAGATAGACAGATAGACCTCCTGCTAAATGCAAGGCACTATTGTACTCGCTACAGAAGGAAGCTTAAGTCTCTTCTTCCTGGCATTAGCTCTAGAAAAGCTTCTCAGAATATTGTGAATATTATTTGTTTATCTATACAACTTTCCTATTTTGCCTCATATTTCTAAATTGCTAGGAAGCAGTCTCCCTGTTTCCAAAATTGTGTTAACACTCAACTCAGCCTAAGTGTCTTTATAATATCCTGGTTCTTGTAGATAATAGATTTCCTATTCTAAATAGAAATAAGAAGGCGGAGCCCCAAATTCATTCAGTCAATTACAGTCCTAAAATCTCTGGGGACTTAAAAAAAAAACACCTAATATTAGCATATCTAGTCTATCAAAAATGGGCCTCTTTTTGGATAAAAAGAGAAAGGCTGACAGCTATATTGGGAAGACCTTTTGAACTGTTTCCTACCTTCCCTTCCCTAAGAACCCTCAACACATTAACTGCCTCTTCCCCACCCCTAACACATATACACATGTGGGAGGAGCACTCTAGTGCAAATAATTTGAGACAGCAGGCCTTTGTGCTTAATTAGCTGGTGGAAGGCCATTCCTAATATGAAACCATAAGGCCCCAGGGGATTATTATACAACTCATTTCCACTCACTTCCCCCTTTTAGAATCTTATGTCACAACCCTTTGTGGTCTCAGGTAGAGACTCAATTCAAGGTGAACACTGGAGAAATACTCTATCTCGTGAAATCTCTACTGGTTCCAGAGAGTATCCTTTGATATATCTATAAATTTATATGTATCCTGTTTCTTTCTCCTCTGGATATAATGATTAATTTATCACAAATCACTTATTTAGAGGGCAACTGCCACTAACTGTGGGAAGCTATATGAAAAGAAGATCTGATCATTCCTCCTCTTCAACCATTTTCTACAACCCCAAGAGTATCCCTATCTCATTTGGAAAAGAAAGTAGGATATAAAACACAATCTCCACTTTGTACTCTAATTATTCAACAATATAAATTAAGCATAAATGCAACTGAGATTGTGGATATAAATAATTTTCATTTGTATCACAACCAACCTTATTTCTATAAAACAATCTAATTTATCTAATTTATCCCAATCCAGATTATGGTGTCGTTATATATCAGTTCTCAAATAATTCTCCCTCTTTACTCATGGAGTGCAGCACTTAGATCAGTGTTTTTCTCTCTTCCTCAACTCCTGCCTTCATAATGAGAGACCTCAAAAGCATACTTCTGCTCCCTCAAACTCCTCACCTTTCCTACTCCTCAGACTGGATGACTTCTTTACTTCCCCTCAGCCAAATGCAGGGACAATTGCTCACACATTGGCTCTCACCATTACCCAGAAGTATCCTTTTTTACTGTCTAACTATAATTTCTTATCATTCTATGTCTCCCTACACTTTGTTCTTCCTAAATTCATTCTTTAAGACTCCCATTCCCTTTACCCTGCAGTACTTCCTTTAGCCACTACCTTTAATCAGACTTCATTTACTTCAATATCAAATTATGTTTTTATTGTTAGTCAATTCAACTCAACGTTATCCTCCACTTTCTAAACCTTTGTCTCCTCTTCTATGGCGGCTCATGTCTTGCAAAATTTCAGCCTTGGACAACTCCCATTATCTGTTTCCTTTGTTCTTACTCACCTTAGCTGAACCAAGTTCAAGGAAGTCAGCAACCATGCTGAGCAGGGGGGAAAAAAGTGAAGGTAATAAATATTTAAATAGTGCCTACTACATGCCAAGCACTATGCTAAGTGCTTTACAAACATTATCTCCTTTGATCTTCACAGCAATTCTCCAAGATAAATTGTTATTATCCAAATTTTACAACTGAAATTCACAGGAAGGGGCAGCTAAGTGGCACAGTGAATAGAGCACCATTCCTGAAACCACCAGGACCTGAGTTCAATTGTGATCTCAGACACTTAACACTTCCTAGCTGTGTGACCCTGGGCAAGTAACTTGACCCCAATAGCGAAGGAGAGAAGGAGGGAAGGAAGAAATTCACAGGAAAGTTACCACGAATGTTGGGAGATTAATAGCAGGAGAAAGACAAATGTTGCATAGGAAATGAAGGAGTAGAGATGGTAGGCAATCTGAACCACTGAGGGGAGTTCCCACCTTCAGAAACTCACAGATCCAAAAACAGAAGTATATGTAAATAAGGAAAATAACCCAATGTTTAGACAACCAACAAAATACCCTTCCCAATAACTCTCAAATTTAAAGTTAAGGTTGTCTAATACTTCAAGAATAATAACTGCTAATAATAGCTAAAATTTATATAGCACTTATTATGTGCCAGGCACTCTGCTAAACACTTTATTATCTCATTTTATCTTAACAATAATGCTAAAAGGTAGATGCTATTATTATCACCAATTTACAGATGAGGATACTGAGGCAAATAGAGGTTAAATGACTTGCTCAGGGTCACATAGTTAGTGAGTATATGAGAATGGGTTTGAAGTCAAATCTTCTTAACTGGGAAATAGAAATATATGCCAGGCCATTAAATTCTGCAGCTTGATAGAAAGTCCAAAGTAATGTGCTACAATGGTAGCACAAACTTTCCATGGGGCAGCAGAGGGAATATTAGATTCCAAGCCTTCAGGCTCAAATACATTCCCATCATTACTTATTGTCTGTTAGACCTGTGAAAATCATTTCAGCTCTTTGGGTCTCAATTTCTTCAAATGTAAAATGAAAAACTTAATTAAATGACCTCTGAGATCCCTCCCAGTTCTAAATTCATGATCCTAACTGGATAATTTATTTGTTTTAAAAGTGATCTTTACTTCCTAAAATGAATAGATTTAAAGGAGGATGTTAGCTATTTTCAAATGAAAGAAAACAGGGGACTCAAGCAAATTTTAAACCTATATTAGAAGAAAAAGAGCAGAAAACACCGAGTTTTGACTTGTGTCCATTTTGCTGATTTGAAGTAGCAGGGACAATTCAAAGGCATGAAGTATCCTGAAATAAACATAATAGTAATAAGCTTCAAAAGTAGGTACTTTCAAGAAGAGGAAAAACAATGGGAAAACAAAGGGAAATTTGGAAAATAAAAGAACCATAAGTTAGAAGACTGAGAACAAGTTAATCTTTCTAAAATAGCTAAAACTTCCAAAGGCAGCTACTTAAAAGTTAGGAAGACCTGAGTTCCTTCAAACTCTGCCTCAGATATTTACTACCCATGTGATCTTCGGCAAATGACTTAACTGCTATCAAAAGCTTTTCATTCATTCATTAATTGGCTTGTGTGACACTGATTTCCCTGTGAGTATACTGAAGATTCATAATAGCACCTCTCATACAAGGTGTTGGGAGGATCAAATAAGTAAACGTATGTAAAGCTCTTTGCAAACCCAGCAAATCATCATCATCATCATCATCATCATCATCATCATCATCATCATCATCATCATCATCATCATCCTTATCAGGTCACTCTTCTTCTTTAAAACCTTCAATAGTACCTTCATCTTTTCCCCCTTCTGATAGAGATAAAACACCAACTCTTCAGCTCAGCTCTTAAAACCCTACAGAATCTGCCCTCAATCTACCTTTCCACAACCTTCACTCATCAAAATGAACTTTTTATTTCAACCAGACTATCTTATAATCTCTGACAATTTCCTCTTCCCTATCCTAAATCTAACTTCAACTTCATAGCATCACACAGCTGTAAGGGGCCTGATTCCAATTAATCCAACCTGTACCTGAATAGGAAGCTCTCTGACAATATCCTTGATAAGAAATCATACTTTTTCTTGAACACCTCTAGAGATATGGGATGTAATACTTTCTGAAGCAGTCCTTATAGTGAGTAAAAATTTGCTTATCCCTAACTTCTACCCATTACTCTCTGAGACTTCTGGTTCTGCCTCAAGGACTAAAGAACAAATCTAATTACTCTTCCACTGATCTCTACGAGTGCAAGATTTAAAAAAAAAAGCTCCAGAAGCCCTTTTGTGTAATTGAACCCACACTATTTGAAATTAAAATTGTGTAAAATATAGTTACTGGTTTCAGCCTAATGGAAACATATAGTCCAAATTCAATTAATGTGACCACTTGAGGGGATTCATTATTTGCACCAATAGCAATCTAACTAATTTTTCAGATCCTAAAAGATAGTTGTATCACATACTGCTTCCAGCCTATCAAGCTAACTCTCTTCTTCCTCTCAAATTCTTCCTTCTTCAGGCCCAACATTCCCAATTCCTTCAACCACTCATCACATGGCATAGTTCAGAGTGTTCCTTATAACCTTGGTCACCCCTTTCTTTGGATTAACTGCAGTTAGCCAATGTTCTTTCTAAAATGTGGTCTCCAGAATACAATATTTTAGTGTTATGTCAAGCATTAAATCAACTGAATTGTAGCCTAATGACTATTGGATCTTTCCACCTGTCCTTTAGCTTTATCTCACTACATCTCCTTTATTAGAATTAGAGCTCCTTGAGAATAAGGGACTAGGTTACTTTTTTTGTCTTTATTCCTATTGCAGAGTTTTTAGCACATAGTAAATGCCTAAAAATGCTTTTTTATTCATTTCAATATTGGTTTGTGGGATATGAGGCCTTGGATCCAACTACTACAAAGATGACTATGTTTCCAAAGATGGGTAAATGGGGTCCAGGAAAGTTTTTCAGAAATGTATCTATATTAAATTTTCATTGTGAACACTTATACATCAAAAATTGGCAAATGCCACAAATCAAGGCTTAATGTATTGTTTTGTTTATTGTCCAG
Source organism: Sminthopsis crassicaudata (assembly GCF_048593235.1). Classification (NCBI taxonomy): domain Eukaryota; kingdom Metazoa; phylum Chordata; class Mammalia; order Dasyuromorphia; family Dasyuridae; genus Sminthopsis; species Sminthopsis crassicaudata. Next base: position 337,197,960 of record NC_133620.1, read on the forward strand.
ATGAAAGAAAGGGAGAAAATGTTACTAATGCAGATTATATTTAAAAGTGTGGTGAGCATTTTATTTTGAGTGAGTTTTTAAACATTTACTAGTGTGCCCCCCATTTATCCCTGGTTGTAGTATTTATTTCCAGGTCAAAGGATATGCATAATTTACTGACTTTTGGAGGTACAGTTCCAAATTGATTTCTGAATTGAAAGGACCAATTCATAGTTCTACCAACAGTGCATTACTGTGCCTCTCCTTCTACAGCTCTTCTAACAGTTCTAATTATTTTTGGTCATCTTTGCTGATTTGAGAGGTGTTAAAGTAGAATCTCAAAATTGTTTTAAATGTTCTTTTCTCTTATTAGTGATTTATTTTTCCACATGGTGGCAGATATTGCTGTTCAGTAATTTCAGTTGTATTCAAATCTTCATGACCCAATATGGGATTTTCTTGGCAAAGACACTGGGATTTTAGAGATGAAGAAACTGTCCCTATAATATTTCACTCTGTTTACACCTTCTTCTCCTGGATACTTTCTCTTCCTTGAGTTTTCATGAATTCTCTCTTTTTGGTTTTCCTCCCATCCATCTAATTGTCCCTTTTGCTGAATTTTTATGCACATTCTACCTACTAGCTGTGAGTATTCTCCAAATTTATTTTTCTCTATATATTCTTACTTGGAACTCTCATCAGCTCCCATGAATTTAATTAGTATTTCTATGCATATTACTCTCAAATCTAAGGTCTTTCTCTTAAACTTCAGTCTTATCACTCAAACCCAATATGTCTGAAATAAGACTCATTATTTCCCCCCCATCCTTCCTGCTCTATCCTCTAACTCCCCACCAAACCCTCTGCTATTAAAATTTTCTATTATATTGAAGGATATAACCATTCTTCCAGTCTGACTTGATTTATTGTTCATCCCCTTGTATTTATATATTTGTATCAATTTCCTATGTCTTAGATATAAGGCTTTTATCAAGGAAGTCTGTTGCAAAGTTGTTTTTTTTTTTTAGTTAATTGATTTCCCTCTAATTCTAACTGCACTGATTTTAATGATTATTGCTTTGTATTATAATTTTAGATCTGATACATTCCTTAGTTCCTATATTTTTCACTTTGCATTGTTTCCCCTTGATATTTTCTTGACCTTCATTCTTATAGACCTTAATTTTTTGTTCTTCTTGATGCACTTTATTTTTTTAAATTTTTACAAAAATTTTACGCAGGTAATTTTCCAGCATTGACAATTGCAAAACCTTTTGTTTCAACTTTCCCCCTCTTTCCCCCCACTCCTTGCCCCAGATGGCAGATTGACCAATACATGTTAAATATGTTTAAGTACAAGTTAAATACAATATATGTATACATGTCCAAACAGTTATTTTGCTGTACAAAAAGAATCGGACTTTGAAACAGTGTATGATTAGCCTGTGAAGGAAATAAAAAATGAAGGGGAACAAAAATATAGGGATTGGAAATTCTATGTAGTGGTTCAAAGTCAACTAACTCCCAGAGTTCTTTCGCTGGGCATAACTGGTTCAGTTCATTACTGTTCTATTGGAACTGATTTCGTTCATCTCATTGTTGGAGAGGGCCTCGTCCATCAGAATGGATCATCATATAATATTGTTGTTGAAGTATAGAATGATCTCCTGATCCTGCTCATTTCACTCAGCTTGATGCACTTCAAATATATTTTTTCTAATTCTATAAAATAACTCTTTGATAGTGTGATTGGCACGTACTGGCTCTAAAAATTAATATATATGGTGATATCACTTTTATTAGGTTGAATTAACCCAATTATGATCAATCAATATCTCTTTAATTATTTATGTCTGTTATAATAGCTATAAAGAATATTTTGTTGTTGTATTCCTATAATTACCATATGTCCTGATAGATAGACTTTAAAATCTTTTTATATTCCATAGTCATTCTGAACAGAATTTCTTTCTGTCTTCCTACTGGGTTTTGTTGGTAAAAGAAAGGTTGATGAATTATGTAAGTTTTTATTGTGTTATTGTTCATTTGTGTCTGATTCTTCATGACCTCTTTTGAGATTTTCTTGGCAGAGACAATGAAGTGGTTTGCCATCTCCTTCTCCACCTCATTTGATGGTGAAGAAACTAAGGGAAACAGGCTTAAGTGACTTTCACAGGGTACAAAACCAGTAAGTGTCTGAGGTTGGATTTGAACTCAAGTATCCCTTACTCCAGGTCCTGTATTCTATCCACTATACCACTTACTTATCAGGTTTATATAGAACTACATCTTAGAAGTTACTGATTCACTTAATCTTTCAAGTGAGATGACTTAGAGGAGAGAGTACTGGGCTTAGTGACAGGAAGACCTGAGTTCAAATACGGCCTCAGCTTTGTGACCCTGGGAAAGTCACTTAACCCCTTTGTGCCTTAATCTGCTAGAGAAGGAAATGGCAAACCACTCCACTATCTTTGCCAAGAAAATCTCCTGGACAGTATAATCCATGGGCTTATGAAGTATTGAAAATGACTGAAAGACTCAACAATAACATCTATGAAAAGTGATGATTTTGTTTCCTCTTTGCTTATGCTAATTCATTAAATTTCTTCTTTTATTACTATAGCTGGTATTTATAGAACAATATCAAATAATAGTGACATCCTTTCTTTCTCCCTAATCCCTGATCATACTGAAGTGCTCCTAGAATTTCTTCATTACAGATTATAAAGGCTCTTTTCACCTGGGAGAAATGCTATTTATTATATTATAATAATTGGTATGTTTATTTTAATGCCTTTTACATTAAAAATTATTTTGGAAAATGACTCATATGAACAAAAATATTTATAGCAGCTATTTTCAAAGAATTGGAAATTGGGGGGATGTCCATTAATTGGGAAATGGCTAAAGAAGTTATTGTATATGATTGTTACATAACACTATTTAGCTATAAGAAATGAACATAGTGCTCTCAGAAAACAGGAAAGACTTATATGAACTAATGCCAAGTAAAATGAGCAGAACCAGGAGAACATTGTATACAGTAATAGCAATAGTGTATGATGATCAACTGTGAATAACTTAGCTATTCCCAGCAATACAAAGATACAAGATAATTCTGAAGGACTTATGGTGAAAAATGCTATCCATCTCCAGAGAAAGAATTGATGGCATCTTGAAGCAAAGTTTTTCCTTTACTTTCTTTATTTTTTTTTTGAGTTTTTTGTCTGTTTTTTTTTTCATGATATGACTAACAGGGAAATATGTTTTGCATGACTACACATGTATAAACCTATAATATTAAATTGCTTGCCTTTTCAATGAAATGGGCGGGGGAAGGAGAGAAGGAGGAAGAGAACTTAAAACTCAAAAATATAAAAAAGAATATTGAAAATTGTTTTTTGCATGTAATTGGAGAAAAATAAAAAACAACAAAAAATTTTATTTTGGTGCTTAGCTTTTGTTATTTTATTGGTTGCTTTTCTAGCTGTGGTAGTTTTTTTTTTCAGTTGCATGCCAATTCACTAATTTGTTCCTTCTCTCTTTTTTTGCTGATTAAAGTGTTTGGAGATACAATATTTACTGTAAAGATCATTTTGACTGTATCCCAAAAGGTTTTTGTATGTCATCTCCTTAATGTCATTAAAGAAAATGAAAAGATCTATTATTCCTATGATTTCTCTCCTTCCACTCCTGTAATACTTTAGGATTAAGTTACTTAGTTTCCAATTAATTTAAACTTTCTTCAAAGGCTTTTTGCTTATTTTACTTTTTGCACTATGGTAAAATAAGTGTTTAACATTTATGACTTTTCTCATTTGTTTATGAGGTTTTATCTGCTCTAACACATGGCCAATTTTTGCACAAGTGCTACTACAAGCATGGAATATGTATATTCTTTTCCACTCCCATTCACTAATTTCCAAAGATCAATCATATCTTTTTTGTTGTTACTGTTAATTCTTTTCTTAACTTCTATTCAGGCCTCTTCTTTATTGTCCAACTTTTTCTTAGGCTTTTCTAGCTCTACAAAGGGCACAATGAAGTTTCCAACTATCAAAAATTTTGTGACATATTTCTTCCCTTAGTTTGTTTAGTTTTTCTTTAAGAACTATGCCATCCTGGGGCAGCTAGGTGGCGCAGTGGACAGAGCACCAGCCTTGAATTCAGGAGGACCAGAGTTCAAATCTGGTCTCAGACACTTAACACTTCCTAGCTGTGTGACCCTGAGCGAGTCACTTAACCCCAGCCTCAGGGAAAACAACAACAAACAAACAAAAAACAAAACAACTATGCCATCCAGAATGTATATGTTAAGTATTAGTATTACTTCATTATTAATGGTGTGTTTAATGTGTATTTTTTCTCTCTATCTCTTTAACTGTTTTTGCTGGCAAATTGTCTAAGATAATGATTGCGACTCTTGCTTTTTAGGATTTACATTCTGCTTTAACTCTATATGATTTTTGTTTCTAAAATGTGCTTCCTGTTAATAACATATTATTGAATTCTACTTTCTACTTCCCTTTTCCATTTTATGGGTGGGTTCATCTCATTCACATTCATAGTTATGATTGCTAGAGTTGTTTTTTCCCTTCATAATATCATCCTGTTACTTTTTTTTCTTTCTTTGATACCCAGTCTTACTTTATTTTTTTCCAGTCTCACTTTACCAAGAAAAAAGATGGGAAAAGATAAAATAAAATGGATACTGGTAATCTATTCTTGAAGCAGTATGATCCTTCTCTTCTGTACTTCTCTTCATCTAGAACAAAGTTAAATCACCAATTCTCACCCTTTATTTTTCTTAATTTCCCTTTTATGATCTACCCTCCATAGTTGAATTTATTTTGTTTATGACTATTTTTTTCCAACTCTGTCCTTCCTCCTAAACCCCACTCTAAGCTTCTTATTCCTGCCTATTCTCCAACAGAAGTTTAGCATTTCTACATTAAATTCTCTGATATGTCATGTGTGTTAAATCCTCCTTTGCATGGTCCAGATAAGAGAGAAGTTCATGAGTTGGCCCTTTCCCCACATTTGTATACTCTTCTGGAATAACACAAATGTTAGAAAGATTAAGTTCCTCTTCCTTCTTTCCCTTTCTTCTACAGTATATTTTTTTCCTTTTCCCTTTCTTTCTTCTCTTTAAAAAAAAAACAAACTGTCCTATTGGAAAGTAAGCATTTGCTCATGACTTATCTACTTAAAATTGGTTCAAATGTATTTATTTAACTTTCTAGGTTTTTCTTGTCTCTTATGTTTGCTGGCATTTCAAAAATTCAACCCAGCTTTTATCTTTTCATTAAGAATGGCTAAAAATTTTTAATTCTGTTAAATATTCATTTTTCCCCCTTGTCTTCTCCTCCCTTCCCATAGTACTATACTTATTTTTGTTGGATAAATAGTTTGGGGTTGGATTTTTTGTTTTATTTTAAGGATTTTTACCTTTTCTTTTCTTTTCTTTTTTGGCTTTTGGCATACTCTTTTTCAAGATTTTTCTCTCCTTCAATGTTGTTGCAATATAATCTTTTGAAAATCTAATTTATTTCCTTGGTACTTTACTTTGCATTTACTTGCAGCATTTTTCTCTAATTCTGGAACTCTGGATTTTGGCTATAACATTCCTAGGTATTTTCAATTCAGAGTTTCTCTCTGAAGTTTTTCTAGATTTACCCTATCCTCTGCTTCCAATAGATATTAAACAATTTAAAAAATGATTTGTTAAGAAAACTGCATTCAGATTTTTAATTTGGTCATAGGTTTCACAGTGTTCAATAATTTTAAAAATATCTCTCCTTTACCTCCTTTCTAGGTCAGTTACCTTTGATAGTAGATACATCATATGTTCTTCTGATTTTTTGCTCTTTTTTATTTTATTTGCATATTTCTTATTTTCTCTTGGAATCAATATTATTTTGCTTCATTCTGGCTTTTTAGGGTTCCATGTTTTTTGTCTTAATTTCTAAATTATTCATTCTTTTTCTGATTTTTTTCTCAAGAGCTCTAATTTTATTTTTTTAATCTCTTGCTTCATGTTCTCCATCTACTCTAAAAGTTGCTTCCCCCCCTAAGGATCTATTTTTACTTACTGTGGAATTATTTTCTCTTTTTAAGTTTACCTCTTGGGCTTCTCTTGTATTAGGAGCACTATTTTCTCTACTCATGCCTCCAACTTCAATACTTATACTTAGATTGCTTTGAGGCCAGGTTCTATTACTTCTTGCACTCTTGGTTTGGAGATGAGCATTAGTCCTGCCTTCTTTGCAGTCTGGATGTGTTGCCTCTGTTCTGCCACAGTTATGGATAATGATATCTAAACCCTAGTTCTCTCTGCCCTCTTCTGAAATGCTTGCCCAAAATAAGAAAATGGGCCTAGAGCTGAGAGAACATACTGGCCTTTGATTCAATACAGGTCTTATGCCTTCCTTTCTTGGTGACTCAATACAGGTATGGGCCTTAGCACATCTCCTCCTCCTTCTGCAAATAATAACAGGATTTTAACTTTGCCTCTTGTGCTAGTGTTAATACCTTCAGACTTCCTGGAGAGCTCCAAGGCTCTCTACTTCATCTTCATCTTCTTGATCTCATGGTTGTACCAGGAAATATCAAAGATGGCAAAGGTTTAGGCCTGTTAGAGGAACCCTTATTAGGAGCTGCCTCAGCAACTCTCCCCCATCTCTGTCTTCTTGAGCAATCCCTGACTAGGATGTGGCTTTGTTCCTTGCTGTGGCTCCAAGAGAACATCCAAGAGCATGCTGGTCTCAGACTCCCAAGAGGGCCCCCAAAGTTTGAACACAGTGCCCAGGCACCCCTCTGTTTCCTTGGTCAGAGACCTGAAGGAAGCTGGCTGAGCTCCAGCTCTGTGGAGCCAAGGCTAAGATTCTCCAGGCACATCTCCCAGTCACAGCCCCACCCTGGTTTCTGGCTGTTTACTTAGGTAATTCTGGATTGAATGGAGAGACATACTCTTATTTCTCCTTATTCTCTTACTCCTTGGTTTTATAGACTATTGTTTCCTCTGCCACCCTTTGCTGGGCTGTTTCTTGGGCTCAGTTGTCATCTTTTCTAGGAAGCCATCCTTCAAAGCTTGGCTCAAGTTCTCCTTTGTTTCTAAACTGTTCCTTTACTAATGCAGCAATTCTTTAATCTCTCCATCCTTTGAATTCCCACATTGTTTATCACATGCTATCTTCTAATTTCAAGGGTAATCAATATGGATGCTTCCTTCACCAAGGTAAGTCACAACTCCTCATTCTTAAATAATTCATGAAATTTTATTTTATTTATTTACTTTATTTAATGAAATGAATGAAAAAAATATCACCTCATGGGCAGCCATATGATGATGAGCTCCTCTACACTTACCTATGTTGTCTCCACTACAGAGGGCAGTACTTTTTAGACTTTATATGCTACTGAGAACCCTCAAAATGCCAGAGCCTTTTCTATACCAAGATAAGACATCAGGATATGTCTTGAGTGTAAATATTATTTATTATTACTAATTACTATTAAATGTGACATATTTATGTTTTATTTCTCCAGCTGAATTATAGGTTTCTTGAGGTTAGAAGGATATATAGCATGCATCATTTATATTTTTAGCAAAATCTAGTACAGTAATATTGCTATGTAATATATAATAGGCACTCAATAATTATTTATTGAATAAATGAATGGAAGCTGAAAAACATGAGTTCAAAAAGGGAAAATATTATAGAACTATAAGGATTCTCATGTGATCTAGTGAAAAAAAAGCTTTATTTGTGATTTTGCTTTTAATTCCAATACTTTCATCAGGGAATCAAAGTCAGACAAAAGAAGTTTGTATATACAGCTAACAGGTCAGTATGTTTCAGTTTTGTTTCAAACTATTTAAAAAAAAGTAGACAATAATCTTAGCTATTTCAGCAATGTAAATAACTACACTGGTCATTGAAACAATCAACAAAAGTGAATTAAATCTAGGTAACATACCGCTACTGGCCTGTTCCCCAGGAAGTTCAAATCACTGTTCTCTCCAAAAAGATATCCTTCAGGGTGAGTTGAGTCGAATTTTTCTCCTCCCATGATGAAGTGGCTAGCAAAATAGCTTCCTAAATAGAGACAAACATTTTTAAGAGTAAAATTGAAGCAAAGAAAATTGTTGGTTTAAAAAAAAATCAAATTACAACCAAAGAAACCTTTTACCCCCCAATTTAGCAAAACAACACAATAAATGGCAGGCCCTCTCCTCTACCACTCCCATCCTGACAAGCTAGAAGAGACCAGGATATTTCCAACAGACACTGCAATGATCAGAAGAATGAAAACAGAGCTCAGAATTATCAGGAATACTGTTTAGATAAGCCAGGAAACACTGCCAGACCATGATAGTTCAGAAGAGATAAAGGGCTTCTTCAAAGTCACAAAAGAATACTGAGAATACAACTGAGAATCCCAGTGTATTATTCCTTTTAATTTAAAAAACTGAATATGAATTACCACTAAATTTCTATGAACAGAAAATTCAGAGTTGGTTGCCATTCAAATATCCTAACCCTTACCATTATTCTGTAATACATATCTTCCAAATGATTAGGGGAAGGGAGACGTTGGGATGTATCAAAACAATCTCATGTTATAAAAGGCATTTTCCAATTCACAAAAATGTTTTGAACACTTATAATGTGGCAAACACTCAATCAACAAGTATTTATTAAGTGCCTAGGATATACCAAGCATTGTATAGATGACATAAAGACAAAAATGAAGCAATCTTTGCCCTCAAGGAAACTTAGATTTTAATGGGTAAGTCAACATGTACACATATATGTCTATACAAGACAATACAAATCAGATACAAGAGGCTCTTGAAGAAGACACCAGCAGCTGATGGAACTAGAAAAGGCCTCATCCAGAAAGTGGTCTTCAACCAAATCATGAAGAAAACCAAGGATTCAAAGAGGTAGAAGGTCAAACTATGGTATATTCAAAGCATGAGGGACAGCTGATGGGAAGATTCAGATAAAACAGGGGTAAAGCATCTTTTGTGGGGAACAGCAAGGACGATGGTACAGTTAGACTATAGAGTTAATAGAAGGGAATTATATGTAAGAATGTTGAAAAAAGCGGAGACGGCTGGGGTGGAATGTGTATCAATCAACAGAGTGGTTTATATTTGATCCTAGAGATAACACAGAGGGTATTGGATTTGATTCAGTAGAAGGGCAATATAGTGAATCAATCATTTAATCAACAAGCATTTTATTTATTTCTTTATTTTTTGCTGAGGCAATTGGGGTTAAGTGACTTGCCCAGGGTCACACAGCTAGGAAGTGTTAAGTTTCTCAGGCCAGATTTGAACTCAGGTCCTTCTGACTTCAGGGCTGATGCTCTATCCTCTGCACCACCTAACTGCTCTTCAACAAGCATTTATTAAGGTATATTATGTGCCAAGCACTGTGCTAAGAATAATGACGCAAAAGAAAAACAAAAGGCACAATTCCTGCCCAGAAGAAGGATAAATCCTAAATGGGAAAATCCTTCCTTACTCTAGGATAGCAGTTCTTAAAAATTACTGAAGACCGCAAAGAGCTTTATGTGATCATATTTATCATTTAAAACATTTTAAATGATAAAATATTAAAATAACCTTTCATTTAAAAATAACAATAATGAAGTCATTATATGTTAAGTAACATTTTTATGAAAATTATATTCTCTAAAATAAAAGAAATTAGTGAGGAGTGGAATTGTTTTACATATTTCTGCAAATCTTTTTAATGGTTGCATTAATAAAAGACAGCTGGATTCTCCTATCTACTTCTCCATTCAATCTGGTGCAATATGTCACCTTGGTTGAAGTCCAGTCTTATGTAGATACATAGTTAGGAGTATTTTAATAGGTAAATAATGAATTGAAATTATTATGAAAATAGTTTCAGTCTTACAGATGCACTGAAAAAGTCTTGAAAACCAGAGAAGGTGTTGCAGTGGATAGAACCATGGGCCTTATATCAGGAAGATCTGAATTAAAATCCAGATTCAGATATTTACTAGCTGTGTGACCATGGGCAAGTCAGTTAACTTCTTTTTGCCTCAGTTTCCTCACTTGTAAAATGGGAATAACAAGTGCGTGTACCTTGCAGGATTATTGTGAGGATTAAATTAAATAATATATGTAAAGCACTTAGTACAATGTTTGACTTATTGTCCTCCCTACTACATTTCTCATCTCCAAAGATCTGTGGACCACATTTTTGAGAAAAGTTGCCCAGGGTTAATGAATTATTTCTTAAAGTGTAAAACCAGACTTGTTCCCCAAGGACTTTATATTCTAAAGTGGGATACAGCATGCAAAAAATTATATGCATCACATATATGTATGTGTGTATGTATGAGTATAAAGTACTTAGAGGAGGTAGAGTAAGGAGGGAGACTACTAGAAGCTAGAGGAATTAGGCAAGACTTAAATAGAAAATAGCATTTGAGCTGAGTCTTGAAGTGAATAGGGATTCTAAGAGATGAAAGTGAGGGAGATATGCAAGCACAGCATGACAATGCATGATAAGGCAGGAGATGGAGCATCATGTATAAGAAAGAGCAAGAAGGCTAGAACAGATAGATCATAAAGGACCTAGAGAAAAGTTGTATATAAGAAGACTGCAGAAGTAGAAAGCTTCTGGGCTGTGGAGAATTTTAAAACAAGAGAGAAGAATTAGTATATGATCTTAGATCTCTAGAGAATATCCACCAAAAAGGAAGAATAATGGTTGATAGTTCCAGAAATTCACAGGAAACAAAACTTAAAAACCAATAGCTTCAAATGTCTATATACAAAGAACCAAAGTTTAGATGACAAACAAGAATAATGAAAAGTTTTAAATCAAAGGACTTATTTGGTCTCATAGGTATCACTGAGACTTAGTGGGATGAAACCTATGATTGGTACAGCTCTGAATATATATGTTTTCTTCAAAAACAACAGGACAAATAAAAAGTATTGGGAGAAAGGTAACATTCTATATTTTAAATCTATCAGGGAATGTGAGGAAAATCTAGGAACCAGAAGAATCACTGTGGAGGACATATAGGTGAAGATCAAAGAATGAAGACACAGAAGTAATTTTGTTACTAAAGTATACTACAGACTATCTGAACAGAAAGAGAGAACAGATGGGAAATCTGGGAAAAAACATCATAGGCCAGGCACAGAGGTACGATATAGTAGTGATGGGGAACTTCTGTCTGCCAAAAGTCTCTTTCTTTGCTAAAAGTGGAGCAGCTATTAACTTCTTGATTTGGCCCATCCTTCAAAAGAATAAGAACCAATAAAGGGAAAATTTATTCTGAATCTTATTTTCACTAAGAGAAGATGTACTTGGTGGGACAGAAGTCATAAGAAACTTGAGGGGAAATGATTATTCTACATAGAGTTTATGATAATGAAGTTGAGGATATTTGGGGTGTTTGCCATGTACCCTAGATTTTAGGAAAGGAGATTTCAAAAATTCAAAAGAAATGTAGGTATGATCTTATGGAGTGAAATGCTTTAAAGGAAGTATGCCCAGGAGGGATGGACGATGTTCAAGAATAAAATTCTAAGGCCTTTTAAAAAATTGTTTCAAGCAAGTAGGAAAAAATAACACAAGATATGGCTAAAAAGATGAATGTGGATGGACAACAAATTCATCTTCTACTTTATATTTTTTAAAAAAAGAAATATACAGAAAACAGAGGCAAATCTAGGTAAAAGAAGATTAATATAAATGCATTACAAAGTCCTATAAAAATTATGTAAGGAATGTTAAAACTCTGAATGAGCTGAGCATAGACAGAAGTGAAATATAAGAAGAGTTTGTTAGCTTTTTGTTTTGTTTTTAAGTAATGCTAAAAGAAAGAGGAGAATCTAAGAATAGACAGAACCTTGGCTCAAAACAGATAGGATAATGACAACTGACAACAGTTGCCCAATTCTTGCTTTGTTTCTGTTTTCTTTGAAAAGAACTTTTACTTATAAGGAATGACAGCACAAAAATGACCAATGGACAATTTATGCCCAAGAGAAGAAAGGAGAGAGCAGGAGATCACCTACCTAGATGAATTTAACTTATTTGGTCCAGGTGTTGCTGAGCCACTGTCAGTAATACCTCAAAGATCATGGAAAACAGGAAAGGCACAATGTTTGTTATTGATGTTATTCAGTAATTTCAGAACTGTTTGATTTTGTGACCCCATTTGGGTTTTTTTGACAGAGATTCTAAAATAGTTTGCCATTTTTGCCTCTTCCTTCTTCAGCACATTTTACAAAGGAGGAAACTGAGGCAGACAGGATTATTATGGTTTACCTACAGTCATACAACTAGTGTCTGAGGCCAGATCTGAACTTTAGTCTTCCTGACTCCAGGCTTGAAACTATCCTCTGGGCTACCTTAACTGCCCAATCATAATGTTAGAGAAGGGTAAATGTTCTCTCGATTTTTGAAATTAAAAAAAAAAAAACAGATTCAGCAAAATAAAAACCAGTGAATTTAACTTTAATCCTGGAAAAATCCTAGGAAGAATAAAATTGGCTAACATTTAGAAGGGAAAGCAATTTGATTATATGGTTTCATCAACTGAGCAAAGTCATACCTGATTAACCAATATCTTTTCCTTTGTTTTTCACAAGATTAGTAGTAGGATTTTTTTTTTGGCAAGATTAACATTTGAAGAATATGGTATAGAAGTTTACCTGGATTTTAGCAAGCTTTTGATAAAGAACCTCATACTGCTCTTATAGAGAAGAAGAGAGATAGGGAGTCATAAAAATTCAGAACTGGTTCAGACTCTTAAGAGTAGTTGCTGATAGGTCAATAGAAGTCTCCAATGTGGTACCCAAGATGCTTGTTCTTGTGCTGTTTCACATTTTTATCAAACACTTGGATAAAGGCAAAGATTATATGATAGATCTACTGATAACATAAAAGTACAACTGTATCTCAAATAGGTTAGAGCACTGGACAAAATATAATAAGATGAAATTCAATAAGGATAAATATAAAGTCTCACTCTTCATGCAAAAAAAAGCAATGGGAGAGGCAAGAAGAGACAATATTTGTTCTGGAAAAGATTGAAGGGTTTTAGTAGACCCTAAGTTAAATATGAGTCAGCAGTGTGATATGTCAGCCAAAAAAGCTGATGCTATCTTGAGCTGCATTAAGAGCAGCATAGTTTCCAGGAATAGAGTCCCACTGTACTCTGCCCTCATCAGATGTCATTTGGAGTACTATGTTCAGTTCTGGGGACCGGAGTTTTAGAAGGGTGTCGATAAACTAGAAAGTGTCTAGGAAAAAAACAAGGGTAGTAAATGGTCTTGAGTCCATGACATGAAGAACGAAGGAATTGAATATGTTTAGATTCAGTTGACATGATAGCTGCACACAAGTATTTAAATGTAGAGGAGAGATTAGACTTATTCTGTTTAGGTCCAAAAGGCAAAAAGGGTAAAATTCGTAAAAACATTTATAAAAGAGGACAGCTTGTGCAAAGGTACCAAGATGGATTGTGCAAAGAACAACAATATATCAGAAAAGGTTAGTCATAAAATGATTGGGATGGAATAAATAATAGGTAAGAAGACTACAAACACAAGATGCTAGGCTACAGAGAACTTTAAATGCTGATGGGGGGTTAAAGAAATAATAATCTGTTTAAGTAAGCTATTTTCCCAGGATACACCAGGATTAAACTGTTAAATTAAATTTAAAAACCTTAATATAAACTCTTTTACTTTTCTTTTGCTGTGAAATTTTGTTCTTTGTTTCATTGTAAAATATAGATGGATAAAGTCTGGATTAGAGAGAATCCAAGTAGCTCAGGGCATTTTTTTCACTTGGGGAAATTCCCTTCAAGTAGAAATGCTTGTATATTAAGAAGTTGAGTCAAACAAATTTTGGCTAAATGCAGATTAAAGTATTTCCAAATGAAAATCCATCTATTGGTGAATGTATTGGCAAGGATAGCCTGAATAGTAATTTCATTCCAGTTCCAGTAAGTACCAATAGATGGTAGAAGCAAGAACAAGAGATCCAAAAATGAAAGAAAATTTATTAATAACAGAGTGGGAATTTAGGAGAGACTATAGAAGGGGAAGATGGACTTATGCTTTAGGAAAATCATTTTGGCAGTTGTGTGGAATGTAGTTTGAAATAGGGAGAGAGTAGACAGAGACTGATCAGGACACCATTGGAATTATCCAGGCAAGAGGTAATGAGGGACTGAATTAGGTAGTGAAAATTTATTACAGACTTTTGGATGCAGGTCAACAACTATTCTTAAAATACTAAGTTAGTAAATATTCCTTTCTAAAAGCTATTTAAGACAAGCTGCCTAAATTGACTCTCCCTAATGTTAATCTTGAGGCAGAGAGAAGCAAACCATTGAAGATTCAAGACAATGATATTACAGAATCATCCCTGATACCACAGAAATAATTCTAATACTTTGAAGAGAAATGAGGAGCAAAAATTCATCTTTAAGAGTAGAAGCTGGGATTAGCACAGTCAGAGCTTATCCATAAAGCTTTCCAGTTTTCCAAACTGTTCTTGTTTAATGGGGAATCCCCTCCCAGTAATTTATTTCCTTAGGTTTATCATATGCTGGAAATCAGTTTGGAAGAATTTAGGTTAGACGACATCTTAAGCCACATACTAAAATACGTTCAAAATGTTTAATGACTTGAATATAAAGATAGAAGGAGGAGAAGGAGGAAGAAATAAAAGAGGAGAAAGAGGAAGAAAAGGAGGAGAAAGAGGAGGAGAAAAATGAAATCAAACAATTTAGATGACATTGGCTAGAGGGAGAATTCTTAACCAAACAAGGGATAGTGACATTAACAAAAGATGAAATAAATAATTTTATTATATAAAATTGAAAAGCTTTTTCATGAATAAAATCACTGTGGTAATAACAAAAAGCAATGATTGAGTAAAATATCGCCAATACATTTGATATCTAAAATATATAGGAAATTAACACAAATATATAAGACAAAAAAGACCCACTTTCAAATAGATGTGTTCAAAGAAATGAATAAATAGTTCTCAAAAGAATTACAAATTATTAAAAATCATATGAAAGCTTCAAATTAGTAATATAAGAAAAATGCAATCAAAAATCAAAGAAGACAAAGAAGACAAAAAGATGGGTAACAATCACTGCTGGAAGAGTTCAGAATAGGAACCTTAATATATACATTATTGGTAGAGCTGTGAATTGTTCTAACATTCCTGGCTAAGCAAAGAGGGGAAGTAAGTCCATTTTCTTACCACTTTCTCTAAAACCAAGTTTGGTTTAGTTATGAAGTGTCCATTTTTTTCCTTCCACTTACAATGTTGTAGTCTTTCACTTATAAATCTTTCCAAGAGTCTATGGATTCTTCACATTCATTGTTTATTACATATATTGTTTATTATGTAGTAATATCCCATTATATTCATGTATCAAATTTGCTTTTCTTTAGTGGTTGAGCACCTACTTTATTTCCAGTTCTTTGCTACTACATTAAGTGCTGCTATGAACATTTTGGTACATATATACCTTTCTCTCTTTGCCCTTCTTGGGGGTTTATGTTAATTAATGGAATATCTGGATCAAAGAATGTAAACATTTTAATCATTTTTTTTCAGTATAATTCCAGATTTCTAGCCAGGAATGTTAGAACAATTCAATTCATTTGCATGTCATGGCATCATCTTCCAGATGTCACCGTGGTCTTTGAGAATAAAGGACAAACAACAAGCTCCTTGAGGGCAGAGACTTTTTTTATGCTTATATATTCCCAGCACTTAGCACAGTGCTTTGCACACAGTTAACTTAATAAATGCTTTATCTCATCTAATTTAACTGCCAGAACCAAAAGGTTCACCCAGCAAAATCTTAGTATGCTTTACAACTTGTAAACATAAAGAATAAAAATCTGTAGTGATACAAAAATGCAATTCATCATTTTCAAACACTCAGTTATTAAGCATGAAAGATTATCGCTTCACCAGTCCTATTTTCCATGTGCATAATTTATAGGGAAGATGGTTCTGTCTAGAAGTCCTGAGTGAAAGCAATTATTTCAAAGAATAGTACTGAACTATCAACAGATATGAATAAAAAGGATTCATCAAATATACTAAGTTGTATGAAAAAATAAAACCATTTATATGTTTCACTTTGATATATGGATTGACTTTGTTTCTGAAGAATAACTTATAGCAGTAAATTACAACAGCATTCTGATTTCCTGTTGGACAAAAATAAATGTAAGAGGGAAGTTAAATAACATTTTAATTAACATATAAGTTTTGGGGCTTTTTCAAAGGGGATGTTTTTGTTTTATTTTTTGCAGCTACATGGGTAAAAATCCCAAAATCAAATTATCACTTAAACATTAAATCAATCAAGCATTAATTATTAAACATTGTTGTGCCACAGTTCTCTTTAATTGTTCTGACTTAGTTTCCCTAATTGTCCTGACTCAATTTCCCTAAATTGGGTCTGACTCAGTTTCCCTAAATTGTTCTGCCTCGGTTTCCCTAATTGGTCCCGCTCAGTTTCCTTAATTGTTTTGCCTCAATCTCTTTAGTGGCAACCCCCCCCCCAACTGATTGCTCTAAGGTTATAAATTGTCAATGTGTAAACTCAGATAGAGGGACTCTAGACATTCTGTCTCTAGTCACTTTCTTAACTCCTAGTTAGTAAGAATTTATGGTCCTACCCCTCTAACCTGTCAGAACTGAGTTGATGGTTCCTGGAGATTCCCGCTCACCAGAGTTTGGACTCCATCTCCCTGTCTTTGTTTAACTACTGTGTGTAAATATTTCATTGAGAATTCTAATGGGCTGCTGGATGCTGGCTGGATGCTGGATTCTTGAAGGTGATAGTCTCATTCAGCCCTGGAACCAAACCATGGATCCATTTGGTCCCATAAATCTTTCCCTTTTAACAAATTATTAAAAACTCTCTAATCTCTATCTTGCTTCAGTTTCTCCGGCATTACACTTACTAGGGACTATATATGTTACTATGAGCATTCTGCCATTTGCTATGTGCATGACATGTTTTCCTACATACTTTCAAATTGTATTTACTGGAGAAAGAAAATTAAGAAATGATTAGAAAACAATTTAAGATCAAAGAATGACATCTGGAATATAAGTACAAGAGGAATTCAGAAAAGAGAGTAACTCCAACATAAAGAGAGCTACTGAAAAGAACAGTTTTACTCATCTGTGAACTTCAGCCCATTATCACAATGTTGATAATTCTAATAAGTGTGCTGAAGATCAGCATTATATCTCTGAATTTACACAAAAATTAAATTCTTTGCTTGACTCTTTTTTTAAAGAGACAATTGGGGTTAAGTGACTTGTTCAAGGTCACAGAGCTAATAAGTGCTAAGTGTCTGAGGCTCAATTTGAATTTGGGGCCCTTCTGATTCCAGGATTGGTACCCTATTCACTGCACCATCTAGCTGTTTGACTCAACTTTAGAAAAGGTTTCGCAATAAACATTGGTGAGGAAGGTATTTAATCTCCCTAATCTCTTTCACCACTTAGTTGATAAAGTCACAGAATTAATCACAAATGTCAAGGTTTGATTGCTAACATGGTGCTAAAATTAATTACAAAATTAAGCCACGCAAAAATCGCCAAGATTTCTTTACAGGATGTGAATCCTTTTCACTGATAGAAGTAAAGAGAGCAACCTCACTGGTAGGAAAAAAAATGGCTGACACAGTCACAGGACTTTATATATCTAAACAAAAGATGAATTCCAGTGTTGGAGGGACTATAGGTTCAGCAAGATTTTGTAGATGAGACCCCTACCAGGACAGGGTTGGGGAAAAGAAGATTTCTCTCTACTTTCTTTATCCACATTGACCATGATGTTGAACAATAGTGGGAAATACCACAATCAGAAGTTTAATGAGAAGTTCATGAGTTTTTTCAGTTTTAGAAAATTCAAGGAATAGCTACGGGTAGAAAAACAGAATTCATTCAGACAGAGTTTCAGACAGACAATAACCCCAGAAGGAAGGCAGCTGCAAGAAATGGGACACCTGGCAGCAGAGAAGAGAGCTGACTTTGAACTGAGTGAGAGTTGATCTACGAAGAGGAACAGACCTTGTGAAGAAGAATTGTGTTAAGACTCTATAAAGAGCCCCCATAAATCATCAACATTCTTATATGACACTAACAAAATCCAACAGTTAGAGTTACAAAGAGAAATTCCATTTAAAGTAACTACCGATAGTATAAAATGTTTAGGAATCTATCTGCCAAGGCAAAATCAGAAATTATGTGAGCAAAACTACA